>NC_088251.1:31580000-33980000 GCF_036013445.1 Caloenas nicobarica | reverse complement strand
CCAGCAGACAGACTTGAAGATTCTGATACAAAACTAGGTCACAATCCACAGCTGCAAACAAGGCCTTCCCTAGAAACATGAAGATTCAAAAGGGTCTTGCTGCAAGCATAAAATGCAGAGCAAAGGAAGATTCAAATAAAAGCAGTCTGCTGAAACGTACTAGAAGTAAAACTGAACAGATTTCCTTCCTCCCCAGGACACCATGAATGCATGTCTCCAGATGTAACTTCAACATCACAATAAAAATGAAATTAATATTAACAAAAAGTGTAAACATCACCAATTATAGAAAGTGTAAAAAGCCCCAAACCCTGAGCTAGATGGTTGTCTTTGGGTGACCAAAGACATGATCTAGCATGGAGAGCAAGCAGGCCCAGTTGCAGAAGGGGTTGAACTGGCTGGAAGCAGGAATGCCAGAGGCAATGTGACTCCCTGTAAGGGAGTGAAGTTCCCCTTGCTGATGAGACAAGAAATAGTCACAGCATTGTCTTGTAGCAATCCTGGAATGCCAGTGCCCAGCAGCCACCTCTGCACAGCAGAGCTGGCATTGGGGGATGGACCCAATGCTCATGGGATTGGTGCCAGTGCAAATGTATATAAGGAATCAGCTCACGATGCAGACTCCTTGTAGAACCACTTATGGTAGTAGGACTCTGTCCAATGCATTGTTTATTTTTTTTAATATTGAAGCACAAACGTGTGTTTAATTTGCCTGAAGGAGTACAACGAAAATTTCCCAACATATTACTGAAATTAGGTTCCTCCTGTGAGAGATTGTAAATCTACTTGGAGTTAGTTTGCTCTAACAAAATAAGTTACACAAAATATTTTTTTAAAACTCAAAATACTCTCCCCTTACCACACCAACAAATTCACTCTCACCCATAGCTGAATCGCTGCATACATAAACTGATAGCAAAACAGGAGCCAGATCTCTGTGATACAAAACATTTATCCTGTATTAAGCCTCTGGAGTAAATTCTGATGGGCAGTTTTCAGTTATTATTATCTTCTTTTAAATTATGTTCTAGTACCATGTACCGCATTTCCTGGATGTGTGACAAATGCTGTTTCTGTGTGATTTGTTTACACCATTACAAGCTTGCCATCAATAACGCACCATTCCCCCAGGAACAGTTAAACTTGAAACATGAGCACTGTAGAGGGAGTATACTGTGTAAACTACTGCATTGACTGTGCAAACCTGCAGTAAAATGAAATTAATATTAAATAAACATTGGTCTTCATCTATATTATCGTCCTAAATCTGTCACCCTTTGGTCTTTTCCATTCCATTAAAATCGGGCTATCACTTCTATTCATATTAGCCTAAAGGAATTTGCAGAGCTAAAAGCTGGATAAATTAATTCTCTCTGCTATACTAGAACAGCTAGGCATGTTTCTCAGAGGCTATTAGGTGTAGGAGCAGGCATTCACCTACTGTCCTCTTCTCCTTTTCACCAAGTTTGTTTATATTGACTCTCCTAAGATATTGTAAACTAGGGATCCTTTTTCCCCCAGAATGTCAGTGATTTGTTTTCAAACAGTCCTTTCTTTTCCCTAAAGTTCTAGCTCTCCTGTGTTTTACTGTCATGAGAGTCTCACTGATAAATGTACTGTTAAGAGAGCTCCACGGACCTTTTTCTTCATTTTACTATGACTGCTAAATTATAAAATTCTGATCTTGAGGGAATAAATAAAAATATTTCCCTTGGCCTTCCCTTCTCTTCACACACCACTTCTAGAGAGTATCAGTTCCCCTTGGATGATCATGAATTTCAGTGCTCCAAAAAAGAGCGATTCAGACTACAAAAACCAAAGAAGTTGGGTTATTTTTAAGAGCTTGTTAGTGACAGCTTTATCTAAACTCCCCCTGCCAATCACCTGTTGCCATTTTCAATATCCCAGGTCAAACAGAAAAGATTCATGCAATCTGAGACTGGGAGGAACTACTGTGAAAGTCTACTCTGACCTCCTGCATAACACAGATCACAGAACTCTGCATAGAAATTTCTGCATCACACCTTGTAAGCTTCTGCATAAGCCATAGCACATCACAGACTCACAGAACATTTAGGGTTGGAAGGGACCTCTGGAGATATCTGCTCCAACCCACCTGCTAAAGCAGGTTCACCAGAGCAGATCACACAGGAGGAAGGTGTCCAGGCGGGTGTGAACGTCTTCAGAGAAGGAGACTCCACAACCTCTCTGGGCAGCCTGTTCCAGGGCTCTGGCACCTCAAAGTAAAGAAGTTTTTCCTCATATTCAGATGGAACCTCCTGTGCTTCAGTTGCACAGACTGTTGCCCCTCATCCTGTCATTGGGCACCACTGAAAGTAGTCTGATCCCATCCTCTTGACATCTACCCTTGAGATATTTATAAACATTGATGATTTCCCCTCTCAGCCTCCTCTTCTCCGGGCTGAACAGACTCAGCTCTTTCAGCCTCTCCTCATAAGAAAGGTGCTCTAGGCCCGTAATCATCAGCCTTGACTCAAAAATTGCAAACGTAGGAGGATTTGCCTCCTTTCTGGCTGGTTATTCTAACAGTTTAATTATGCTTGGTACTAAAGACAAGAGTAGGCAATGACTGTCTGTCTGAAGGTTCTGTGACTGCCTTTCCTATGGTCAAATGGGTCAAGTTTCCAAAGTGTGTGAACATTATTTAGTTAATTTTATATGCATAAATGATAACTCATATACAGAAGAGTGTGGCAGTGTAAGTTACCTACAAATGGGAAGTGTTTACCAGCAGCTTCATGTAGTTCTCATTAAGAATGATAATGCAGGCAACACTAGTGAAAGAGTACACGAACTGACTTTCTACAAGCCAAGCTCTCTAATTAATCATGTGTTGTGTCTGTTTACATTATTTTATCGATGTCAATGCAGATTTCATGTCTGCTGATGGTCATTTAGCAAACAGAATGTTCTGGAAAGGTGAGAGGCCTTCTTGTATAAAAAACATAAAATAAAAATTATTTCTGACAATAAATGAAATTTGAAAGTCTCAAAAGCCAAGAATATTTGATTAATTAGAAGTCAAAGAGAAGTTTCATTCCTGGAAAATTACCATCGGACAGAAAAAAACAGAATGTATATGGACTAATGCCGAATGCAGGGAATTTCATGTTAATATAATCACAAAAATTAATATAGCAGAATCTGTCTGCCTGTTCATCAATTAAATAAAGGCCATATATACTGTACAGCCAGAAGAGCATTTCCACAATTCAAGATTCATGTACTTTTAGGAAGTGCTGGCAGATAGAAAGAAATAATGCACACAGCAAGTCAGCTTCATCTGTTTCCTTAGATTATACTGACAAGTTAATAAGTAACATCACCATATACGGCTGCTGTAATGTGTGCTGTTAGTGTGTATATTTCATCTACTCTGGCACTAGCCAGAGCAAGATAAATTATTATGGCTAAACAAAAATTGGGTTGGCCGACTTAGGAAATTTTATGAGCCAGAACTTCTTTTCCAAGGATTTGTTGTACACAAATGGCATATTATTTGTCATGACAAAACTTGAGAAGAGCAGACATTGCTTAAATCCTTTGGCAGATATTCAAATAATGTACTTTAATAGTCAGTCTTTCTGCTTCACAGCATTAGATTATGGTCAAAACCAGCAATTTAATTCATTCAACATTTCATAGTTTTTTCACCTTTCTTCAACCCAGAATAGGTAAGCATGAATCTAAGAACTAAAATACTATTTGATGGGTCACCAGATCATGGAAAACTTGTAACAGATTCTTTTGACAGACTGAAGTTCTGCTCTATAAGCAGAATTACTCTTTTGGGACAGAGCAAGATATGTCAATATACTACATCTTTGTGGCATCTGACAGCAATACTTACCTAGCTGGCCTGCTTCCTTGGTAATGAAAAGGACTCAGAAGTACCACTGCCTCTGCTGGTGACCTGTTCTGTGATGCTGAACAGGTCCAGGTTACCTCTTCATGCCTTATTTTCCTTACCTGCAGAAAGACAAAACCCCCATATATTCCATTAGAACTCTCCAAAATCTACAAGGAAAAATGTTTTTATTTTATTTATTAATAAACATTTATTATACTTACTAAAAAACAAACAGAAGCTCTGAGTACTGCATAAACTCATAGTACCAAGAGACAGTTTTAATGCCATAAACTCTAAGTTTGAGCAAGTATATACGAACAAATTATTAAAACAACTGTGAGCATTCACAGTATATGAATGAAAATCTCTTAATTACTTGGTCTCTATAGCAATTCTTTTCAGTAATACATAACTGAGCACTGGCAACAGATACCAACAGTTACATACAAGCATGAAATAGAGAAGCTTCCTTAATAATTATTTTGCCTGGTTTTTAGTGTAGAAAATTTGATGTTATAATATGTAGCAAGACACCTCTGACAACTCATTCACCACTTGAGCAATTTCATAGGAGTTGTCACCCTGTTGTTTCTGTGAGCTTTCCTCCACATTATCAAGTGTCAGATGATATAGCAAAGCAACTAATTCCAAAAAAGTAGACTCCTTACTGCTTTACTTCTGCATTTCCTGTATACAGAGCTCATTCTTTCTTTCTCAAGTGCCAAGCAACTGAGAGATGCTAAAAAAACCCAAAAAAACCAAACCAGAAACATGTCATTTACTTAGTGACTTTTTCAAAAACTCTGAAAAAAATACTGTGTTTTTTTGCTTAATTCTTCTGAATATATGAGAACTTGGATAAATGCAGTTAACTTTTCTGAATACTAAAGTCATTACAATAGAAACACTATAAATCATAAAGGGTTTCAAGTGCAGGACTTCACTGACCCTGAAGTAATACACTCTCTCTCTCACACAGACTTCCCCAGCAGGGTTTATCATGCTGTTGTTACATTACTTTGAATGGTGCAGCTTGTCACATACAATTTTACTGGTTAATTCAGCTGGCCTAACTGAGTGAAAACAGCAACAGATATCTTCATCCTTATGCTCCTTAGGTCAAACTGAATGTTACAGTACGGCAGTAGATACCAGGAAATCATTTGCAATTTCAAAGCCTGAAATTTTGTCATGTCTTTGAAGGAGGTGAAGTAGGGGAAAGTTCTTTTTGTCTTTTCCTCTCATGAGCAGCTTCTTACAATGAACAAACACAGAGGAAACCTCTGTTTTCTGCTTGTGCCTCTTTTTCCATTAGTGTCAAAACATGAAACCCAAAGGTCCCACTACATGACAAATGACACTGCTTTGGAGCCATGCATCTGAAAAAAGTGATCAAGTCACTAAACTACAAAATTATAAAGAGAAAATCAGAACCTTACGGAGAACTTCTAAAGAGATTGGTACTTGTTGTTATGAGAGCAGATACTTTTTCTTTGGCTTCCCATGATAGTCCCTTCTCTCCTTTTGAGTTCTTAGGCTCTTAAAAGGAGAAGTGCACTTGCCATCTAACTTCCTGCTTTCCATATTGTTCAATATTTACCATGTGCTTAAACACACTTGCCTATGCTCAGTGAAAAAAATGTTCATCAGTCAGAACAACTCCGGGAGATAAGTTCATCACCTGATTAAGTTTCATGATGTAGAAGATATGTGGACCCTAATCCAGGAAGCAAATAAATGATGGAGTCTTCTTACATAGACAACTACTCATGAGTCAGATAGACTTTACCCTTACTAGAAATTAAACAGCAGGTGTCCTACATTTTACATTAATTAAAGCAAGGTTTCTACTCTTTTTCCTCTTAACAATGTAGTCAAGTTAGTAAACACTGGCATCCTCATAATGCAATTACAAAAGTGCAAATTCTACAGGAAAGCATGATTACGTTTTAATTACATTTAATAGGTGTTTAATACAATACGTTTTAAAAGATAAAGAAAATAGTGTCCTGCTATGTTTGCCAAATTCATTGCCTAAAAGGGATGTTACTATTTTTAAAAATACACTTTTGTTTTTCATCTACATAGTGAGCTTTTTTGATTAGCTACTCATTTTTAAAGTTACAATTGAACAGCAAGCATTTTTAGTTAATTTTTTTCTTAAGAATGTTTATAGTATTTTCCTCCTCTGCAGATTCTGAATTATGTTTTCTTTGTAGAAATGAAAGGCACACAAAAACAAGTCAACCCTGTAAACCTTTCCCTACCTGCATCATCACCTTTGGAACAAATCACTTGAGTAAAGATGAATGATATGAATGAGACCTCATTTGGAATAAATTCACTTCAGCTACAATGCTTGGAAGACTCCAGAAAGTATTACTATATTGATCACAAGTGTTTGAGATAATGGCCTAGAAACTCTCTTGGCAGCCATGGCACTAGCAAAATCTTTAGAAAATACAGTTCACTGCTTAATAAGAGTTTACAGCGCAAGACAAAGAGAGAGAGAGAAGAGAAATAATTTGCATTAACAGCAATGAAAGAAAATTAAAATTCTTGAGGGATTTCCTCCCCCTAAGAAACATCTTCAGAAACATAAAGACATTTGGAAAGCAGTTGTGCCTTGCAAACGTCAAAGCTCATTTTCTGAGATATTCGGAAATTTCTGATTTATTTATTTATTATTAATGACTGAAATTATCCAGGGTAGTACAACCTGCCTTTCTCCAAACTAACCAAAACCTAAGCACAGGAAGTATTTCCTCTTTCTCCAAGTGCATTTTGAATATAAAAAACAGTCACAAGTCAGCACTTTCTGTCCAATCACAGACAGTTATACACCAACTAAGAACAAAATGCCGAAAGATGCACTAACTCCAGGTGCTGCCATTTTTATGACATGTTATTCAGATGGCCAGGTTTTCAAGAATTCTCTCCCATTTAGGCATCTATAGCAAAAGAAAGATTTTTCAAAACAGATTTTCTCCCATCAGAAGAAGCAGCAATAGTATATCTTAGTATCTTTTGAACAGATAGCCCTTTCCCAGCAACAAGTATCTGCAGAGAAAGCACTTAATTCTGTCTGGTCCTGTATGATGATCATCATTTTAATACGAATGAATACAAGCATGACAGAAAGATGCAATTATCCATCAGATGATATGCATGACAGTAGATGCACACAGATAACAGCTAACAAACCCCAGTTTTGCACTAATAGTGGCTCTACGCTGGATATTTTAACTTTGAAGCTCATCTAAGTAGACAGATAGGGACTGCTTTTTTGTTATTTAAAGCCTTCCTAGTCTCATGCTTTAATATTAGAAAAACAACCCTCAAATCCTTTGCATTGAGACATAAAACTTCTGAGATATGCCTGATCCATGGGACCTTATATCTTAATCAATGTACAAATGTCTTATCAGTTAACTTCCATTAAATACACTTCCATTCCTTCTAGGTTCTTTTTTCTTACCTCATTTTTTTTTTCCTTGAATCACATTTTTTTTATGTTACCTTTAATATAACTACTTCCCAGTAACAGTAGATGTTTTAGCTACACTCTTTTAAGACCTACAGAATAGGAGATCCAAGCTTAGTTTCCTTCTCTGGAACTCTTCCTTTCATGAATCTTTTTAGTCTATTCTTTACTTCCTTTATTCTAGTTTCTCCCTGATCAACACCTGCATCCTCAGAAAGACCTCAGGCTCTTAGGCTACAACTGTAAGCGGAATTTTCCTAATGTACTGGCATAATTATGGTTCATGTCGCTGTGGGTTCTGCTATTGCTCAACAGTGCTACTGCTTAGCAGAAGTTTGCTGCTAAGTATGTTAAGCAAGTACTTATCATTAAGCAGGTGTGAAGGCAGAATTGAACTTGTTAGGATTAACTGCTAGATAAGTACTTAGCCAATATAAATAAATTCGTAAGAAACTGATCTTCAGCACCTTACATGAAGTACACCAATAAACCACAAGCATGTTCTGCTAACTCGTAACTCATACAATCCTAAGTCATTTACATTTCATTGATTCATGTCCATATATCATGCTAAAGGTAAAAAACTTACAGAAGCACAAAAATGTAGTACAGAATTAAAAACCTAAACTCCTAAGAAAACAATTTGTGCAGTCACTTTAATGTGTAATGTAAACAAATATAAAATGCTTAAGGTGGGAGTAAAAGGTGGGGTAATGTTACAAAGTTACTATAGGCAAGCTGCTAGAGCTGTGCAACTTCGAATCCCAACAGGCAGCACTCTCCTGCTTGCAAGAACTTGGTAAGGTCTGGAAGGCACTCCTTTACAGAACAGAAATCCTCAGGTTCCTCTCAATCCTTGTTTTATTCTGGTTTTGTGAAATTTCAATGAAGATTTCTAGTAGTCAGATTTCTTTAACACAAGATATCTGGGACAGCTTGAGGAAATTCATCTATCTCCTCGCTTCTAATGCCCTTTCCACAACCAGTCCTTCTAATTCTTAGTCTACAGGTAAACAAACAAGACCTCTGCAGGTTTCATATGCAGGAAGGCTGAGAACATATTCTTAGCCTAGTAAAACAAATCAAAACATAAACAAAAAGGGAAGAAGTCTTAGAAACACAACACTCCAACCCCCTTACAAGCCTCTATCTGGACTCACCTGCAGCAACCTGTATAAGCCCGTCATCTCATCTTCTATCCGCACCCTTTCCAACAAGTGGCAGCCTCTCTTCTCCCAGATACTTTTCTCAAATTTTTATGATACTAGGTAGAGCAAAATGGCTACAAATCTTACAACTGTTCCATGAGAATTGTTACTGTTGGGTCTACAAAATTCAAGAACAAAAACTTGGTTTAAATATCCCAGCAGGTACGAACTGAGCTGGCACCACTGGTTTAGGCACCTCTGTTTCTGACAGCTAATCAGGCACCAAATCATCCAAAGAGCTTGTAAAGAAAAAGAGACTTCCTAGACTATGCATCACCAAAATGCAGTATTTGGAGGCTTATGCACTTAATGACTTTTGCAGGACTGCCTCTTCATTTACTTCGAGTTAAACTAATGACAAAATGTCAAATAATTCAGTTCAGGCTCAGTTTTCAGATATTCTCACAAGGAGATCTTCTAGGGAATGTCATTAACAACAATTGTGAGACTTCTGTCTCATGCTGAACACCTGTCTCACAAGGCATCCTTTGAAGTCAGTAAAAAACTCTCTATCTTGAAGGATCATGTCTTCGTATTACTTGTGGCTGCCTGAGTTTTCTGATCGATTTTTCATTTCCTTCCTCTAGCTGTGAGAAACACAGAAGAAAGAAAAATATGAAGACATTTTCTGCCATGTGGGTCCAGTTCTCAGGCCTGTGACTTGTGTAGGAGATGATGAATAGGAATCTAAATGCAAATGTAGAATGAAGTAAATACATTATAGGAAAAAGGGATCTTTTCCCTTGATTGACACTGCCGTTTAATGTAGCTTTAAATTAATAGCCTGTTATTTATATAATTTATAGCTAAAGCTATATTATTATTTATTATATATATTCTATATATACCTATATATGTAATTCTCTCTATATATATATTATATAGATCTATATAGAATATATATATTAGAGAGAGCTATATTATTATTTATATAATTTATAGCTAGAGCTATTTATCTTTCTCCAACGGTTTAAAATACCAAAAAAAAAAAAGAGATTCCACAGCTTGTGAAGTTACAGAGAGAAGACCTATCTATTATCACAGGGAAGCAGATTGTGATTTTCATAACACTCAGCTATTTCAGTACAATAACAGTTAATTTTACATTCTTTCTCATCTTTTTGCTTCCACTATATTACTATCCTTATAGCACCAGAAACTAGAACAGCAAATGGAATGTAAAGCTCTTTATGCCCTAGCAACACTCACTGGCTGACCTCAAAAGATTAATTATGAGAAGCAGGACACACCTCAGAGAAGATGCCATCACATTTACTAATGAGAATCCAGAGATATTTGCTAATATGGTAAAGAAAACAATTTTATGTTCTTAAATAAACAGCAAAGTTGAACTTGACAGGTCTGGTATGCGCTTCAGCATTATACTTCACTACAGTCCACAACGGCAAGCAGCCAGTAAAGTGAAGCAAGTTCGGCAGGTGGCCATCCAGATGGCCAGGGGCTGAAGCACTGGCCCCACGCGAGGAGGCTGGGGGGACCAGGCTGTTCTGCCTGAGAAGAGGTGGCTGCGGGCCCATAGTACCTAACAGCAGCCCCTCCAGTTCGGAGGGATGGTGAAACACGGCACAGAAACAAAGGTAGGGAGAGGGGTGAAAGGGTGTTTGGCTGAGGCTGAGCCTGGGAAAACGAGAGGAAGGGTATTTCTCTAAGGGTTAAATTGTTTGTATTTCCTTTTTTTTTTCCTCAATATATGAATCAGTAATTAAGTTTGTGTTAATTGCCAATACATTAAGTAAAAGTCCGAGGCAAGCCAGCTTTGCCTCTGACAAATATGCTATGATTTGATAAACTATACGCTTATCCTTAAATTCAGATTAGTTTTAGAAGCCTACTGCTTCTTAAAAATACTTTCTCCCAATGCCAAGATGCATGCATGCTTCACTACAGGAGTAAAATTAGCACATGCCAACACTGTATAGGACTATACCAACATTAGCCATTATCGATGACTTTCCAAATGATAAAAACTGTGTGCCTGACAGTGTATGCATTAACTGGACAGTACTAATATTGCTGTTATCATTACTTCCTCTGAAATACCAAAGGTAGATATTTTCTTGAACTGTATGTTTAATATGCTTGGAAGCTGCATCCACTAACAAAGGATTATTAATAGAAAAAAACACATACTACAAAAAACTTCACAATAAACTCTAAGGTGGACACAGGAAAATTAAAATAAACTCAAATTTGATAGCGAAAACTGCTTTTCAGTGAAGAAAGAAAACAAATTATATATATAGTGCCAACTGTTTGTGGTTAAGGTTATCTTAATTACATGTTACTGAAAGTTTGTTTACAAAAATGACAAACCATTTCCTCCCTAGACAAAAAAAAGTACTGACTGTATCAGAAAGCACAGCTGTGAGGTCTGAAAGTACTAACAACTTCCCTTGTGACAGTAAAATGACAAGAACTGATTCTTACGAACTATTAATAAGACCATACTTGTAAGTATTTAAACGATGCTCTACTCGGAGCTGTCAGACACGAGCAGATTCAGCCCTATGTACTGCTCACTTCGGTATCAACCAAGACATGTATCTTATGTTTGGTCTATTCTGATGGTTTCTGAAAACTCTAGATACTGCAGTTTTTAACAATAAAGTTTGGTTTTCCGGTAGGCTCCAACCTGCCTGACATATTGCTGATCATCATTGTCCTCAGTTCTGTCAGGATTCAAAAACTTGGCAGTCCTCTGATTACTATTATAGGATCTGCCAGACATGACCAGAACAGCCCTAACAAACACAGTCCCTGAAGCAGCAGCATCACCACCTTCTAGAAAGTTAAGCTTATATGGTGTGAAATAAACACAGGTTCTATTCTACCTGTTATCTAACAATATTCATGTTACAGACAACTCTCAGGTGTATGGCAAACTCACCAATGAAACTTGTTCATTTTGCATGGACTTACCAAGATTTAGTAAAGCCAGAAAGAAAACAAAGGGATAAACGCGACAAATCTCACAGCTCAGCATGCGAAAGCAATGGAGATGTGGTTTTCCAACCCTGCCTTGAAGAAATCTTGTAAGTAATTTATGTCTCATATTCCAAATTACTAAAACCTTGTTGGTCTTCAGAATTCCCTTGGAGTGGGAAGAGCTGGATTTCAATCTTTGCTGCCAGTGCTCCTTGTTCCATCTGCTCCGCATTTCACAAACCAACTGACAGAACACTCAGACATCCTCGCATTTAGTGTGATGGGGCAAGAGCTGGGCAGGAACTTCCTATTTGTCTAGTACAGCTATGTCAAGACAGCTCCAATGGAAATGCCCACAAATGTGGGCTTTTGAGTTTTTTGCCCCAAGTAACTCCTATATCATACAGAGTAAGTCAGGTTAGAAGCAATCTCAGAAGAGCTCCAGTCCAACATCCTACTCAGAGCAGGGTCAGCTGTAGGCTCAGACCAGGCCAATGCTCTGTCCACAAGAAGTGATTTTATAGCATCTCTGGAAACCTGTCCTAAAGGCTGGTTGACAAAACTAGCAAGTTTAGTCATACTTGCATACTTCCACAACACCAAATGTCCGTACCTGTTTAAGTTACACTGACAATGCAGATCTCACTTGAGCCACTTCTGAAAAATATGGAATCTTTTAATTTACCCATGCCTCACAAACCATCATCTGGCTTCTGCACATGGCTGTTTGTTAATGTACTGGATTCCCTAAAGCTACAGAACAGCTCTGAGCACCAGAGAGGGCAGAAAGCCCAGCAATCTGCCCTGGAACAGAGGGTCTGTTTCACAAGGATGACAGCACCACATCAGCTAATCATGAAAACCATGGGATGTTTCCAGTTTCCTTGCAAGCACAGTTTTAAATGTGGCAAAGGAAAAAAAAAATGTTAGAAAGCTGCCACCATGGTTTCTTTTCAAAATATGACATAAAGCTTCAACATTTACTTCTGAAATTTCAATCAAACTGAAAAAAACCCAGTAAATAACTCCTACTCTGTCCTTAGTGGGTCATCTACATTTCAGAGTTCTTTTCTACAGTTCAATCAAAAGATTCAAAAGAAAAAAAAATACTTTGACTTTTTATTATACCTTTGTAGAAAAGGGATAATAGTAAACTTGGAATTAGAAATGTCCAGTGTAGTGTGGTGGTGTTCTATATCACCACTGAGCTTTCAGTCATGGCTGTCAGCGTGAACAGCTCTTAATATGCCCGCAAATTCTGAAATCAGTGGCATCTAACTGCAAAACAGTTAGGTTTAGAATTTAGATCAAGTAAGTATGATATAGGCACACTACGCAATATGTACCTGGGTGGATAGGTACATGCACATGGAGGAGGACAAAGAGAGGGAAAAGGACTGACCACACACACTGTGTTATTCTGACACCATGTGACCAAGAATGAATTAAAGGGATGCATGCTTATTAGCTATTCTCCAATTTACATCTATTGACACATTCTTCCTCAATAAGTAAACTCCATCTCTTAGAGCTTCTGAATTCAATGTAAAAGAAAAAGAAGAAAAATTTTCTACAGTACTATCAGACAGATTATTTAACAAACAGTCTTTAATCCATGTCTTTGTTTAAAAAAGTACTATAAAATTATTATTAACACAAGTACTGGTGATCTACATTCCATAAAGTCCATAAAACTTGATAAAATTATCAAGAGTTCAACTGCCATCAGCACTTTTCTGACTGCTTTACGATACAGATAGATTGAGCAGGCTGAGTTTTAATTCCAGTTTTGTAATAAAGCCCCTGGTAAACGTGATCTGGCTTTCAAATCACTGCAGCAATGCAGCTGAAAAAAATTAAAACATATTTTACTGTGAAGGAGCATAAACAAATCATTTTCACTTCACACTACTAGCATTCATTTTATTTTTTAAGCAGGTATTCTTACTGTATCTTTAAATATGATTATATGCCTTCTAGAAATCAGGAATGAGTAATAAGTTAGTTTAGAAATTACTGTCTATGTCTGAACTTTCATAACTGGCAGTAAAGACTGCATGCATGCTGACGACAAACCCATCTTTGTATATTCTTATGATGGGAGCTCTGAGCATCTTTTGTTCCTATGGTTCTGAAAATTAACACTATTAAATATTCCCCTGAGAAAGTACAGAAACACATTATTCTTTCTATTTTGGGGGAGGGTACAGCGTTAGAATAATTGAGGAGAAAATAAACCTAGGTGAGTAACGGCAGGTCAATTTACATAAGAAATTACTAAGTCTTGTCAGCTAATGTAAGCTTTAACTCAAATAAAAACCAAAATTAGTAGGTATAGGAAACAGATTTTCAGAATGAGCTGAATATTAATGAAAAAATGTCTACTGGATTTTATTAAAAATGTATTGAAGAGGATCACTGTCTTAATATTGAACAGAAAACCTGTTAGCTGATGAAGTAACAGCTATTATTTATTATTATGATCAGTGTAACAGTCCACTCAAGGATTCCACCCTGCTGATCAAGAAAACACAACGTAGAGAGTCCCAGAGCTACAAAGATAAGCTACATGGCAAAAAGAAATAAAAAGGCAAAAGGAAGGAGATACTACCCTTATTTTAATGACGGAGAACTGAGGCATGGAACATCAGTGCAGTCCCAAGTTAATGCTTCCAGGTCACATAATGCATCTCTAAAATTTTAACACCACTTTAAGCCATTAGAAATGAATACTTCAAGACATTCAGTGAATAACTCTAAATGATCACAACAAATGTACTCATCATTTGCATTTTCAGATGTTCCTGTGTCCAGTGTTTCATATTTGATGCAGCTAGATCTTTTCACAGAATCACAGAATCACAGAATGTTAGAGATTGGAAGGGACCTTGAAAGATCATCTAGTCCAATCCCCCTGCCAGGGCAGGAACACCTAGGTGAGGTTACACAGGAAGGCATCCAGGCAGGTTTTGAATGTCTCTAGAGAAGGAGACTCCGCAACCTCCCTGGGCAGCCTGTTCCAGTGTTCCGTCACCCTCACTGAGAAGAAGTTTCTTCTCACATTTAAGTGGAACCTCTTGTGTTCCAGCTTGAACCCATTACCCCTTGTCTTACTGTTGGTCGTCACCGAGAAGAGCCTGGCTCCATCCTCATGACATCCACCCTTTATATATTTATAAACATTGATGAGGTCACCCCTCAGTCTCCTCCAAGCTAAAGAGACCCAGCTCCCTCAGCCTTTCCTCATACAGGAGATGCTCCACTCCCTTCATCATCTTTGTGGCCCTGCGCTGGACTCTCTCCAGCAGTTCCCTGTCCTTCTGGAACTGAGGGGCCCAGAACTGGACACAATATTCCAGATGAGGTCTCACCAGGGCAGAGTAGAGGGGAAGGAGAACCTCTCTCAACCTACTAACCACCCCCCTTCTAATACACCCCAGGATGCCATTGGCCTTCTTGGCCACGAGGGCACAATGCTGGCTCATGGTCATCCTGCTGTCCACCAGGACCCCCAGGTCCCTTTCCCCTACACTGCTCTCTAATAGGTCATTCCCCAACCTATACTGGAACCTGGGGTTGTTCCTGCCCAGATGCAAGACTCTACATTTACCCTTGTTGTATTTCATTAAATTTTTCCCCGCCCAACTCTCTAGTCTGTCCAGATCTCGCTGGATGGCAGCACAGCCCTCTGGCGTGTCAGCCACTCCTCCCAGCTTGGTGTCATCAGCAAACTTGCTGATAGTACACTCAATTCCCTCATCCAAGTCGTTGATGAATATATTGAATAGTACTGGTCCCAGAACTGACCCTTGAGGCACTCCACTAGATACAGGCCTCCAACCAGACTCCGCCCATTGACCACAACTCTCTGGCTTCTCTTCTTCAGCCAGTTTGCAGTCCACCTCACTACCCGATCATCCAGTCCACACTTCCTCAGTTTTGCCGTGAGGATGCTGTGGGAGACGGTGTCAAATGCTTTGCTGAAGTCAAGGAAGACCACATCCACCACTCTGCCATCGTCAATCCACCTTGTTACATCTTCATAAAAGGCTATGAGGTTGGTCAAACACGACTTCCCCTTGGTGAAGCCACGTTGACTGTCCCTGATGACCCTCTTATCCTTGATATGTCTTAAGATGGCACCAAGGATAAGGTGTTCCATCACTTTCCCAGGGATGGAGGTGAGGCTGACTGGTCTATAGTTGCCCGGATCCTCCTTCTTGCCCTTTTTGAAGACTGGAGTGACGTTTGCTTTCTTCCAGTCCTCAGGCACCTCTCCTGTTTCCCAAGACTTGGCAAAGATGATGGAGAGTGGTCCAGCAATGACCTCAGCCAGCTCCCTCAGCACCCGCAGGTGCATCCCATCTGGACCCATGGATTTATGGATGTCCAGATTGCTTAACTGGTCCCTAACCCAGTCCTCATCAATTAAGACAAAGTCCTCCATTGCCCTGCCTTCCTCTGGGGCCTCAGGGGTACGGTGCTCCTCAGGACAGCCTCCGGCAGAGTAGACAGAGACAAAGAAGGCATTCAGTAATTCTGCCTTCTCTGTATCTTCTGTCACCAGGGCACCCACCCCATTCATCAGTGGGCCTACATCGCCTCTGGTGTTAGTTTTATCTGCCATATATTTGAAGAAGCTCTTTCTGTTGTCCTTGACCCCTCTCGCCAGGTTTAACTCTAAGGAGGCCTTAGCTTTCCTAGTTGCCTCCCTACATCCTCTGACAACAGCCTTATATTCTTCCCAAGTGGCCAGCCCCTCCTTCCATGATTTGTAAACCCTCCTCTTCCACTTGAGGTTGCCCAGCAGTTCCCTGTTTAACCACGCAGGTCTCCTGGCTCCCCTCCTTGACTTCCTGCGCATTGGGATGCACTGATCTTGAGCTTGGTAGAAGCAGTTCCTGAATGTTAACCAACTATCTTGGGCCCCTTTACCTTCAAGCAGCCTTGCCCATGGAATTTCCTCCAGCAATTGTTTGAACAGGCCAAAGTTGGCCCTGCTGAAGTCCAGGGTTGCAATTCTGCTCAGTATTCTGCTCCCACCACATGAGATTCTGAACTCCACCATCTCATGGTCGCTGCAACCAAGGCAGCCCTCCACCTTTACTGCTTCAACCAGACCCTCCTTGTTAGCGAGGACGAGATCCAGCAGCGCACCTCTCCTAGTCGGCTCCTCCACCATTTGCATCAGAAAGTTATCGTCAATGCACTGGAGGAACCTCCTAGACTGAGGCTGGCTGGCTGAGTAGTCCTTCCAGCAAACATCAGGGTAGTTAAAATCCCCCATAACAACCAGGGCCTGTGACTGTGAGGCCACGCTCAGCTGCCCGTAGAAGGCCTCATCAACATCCTCACTCTGATCTGGTGGCCTGTAATAGACTCCCACAACAGCGTCACCCCTGCCAGCCTGCCCCTTAATTCTCACCCACAGACTCTCAACTTGCTCCTCAACCGCACCTGGACAGTACTCTATACATTGTAGTTGCTCTCTCACGTAAAGAGCAACTCCACCACCACGCTTGGCTGGCCTGTCTTTCCTGAAAAGGACATAGCCATCCATGACCACATTCCAGTCATGTGAGCTGTCCCACCATGTCTCTGTTAATGCCACCAGATCATAATCTCCTGACCGAACGCAGGTTTCTAACTCCTCCTGCTTATTCCCCATGCTGCGCACATTGGTGTACAGGCATTTCAGGGAGCGAGCCGAGTACACCGATTTCACCCTAGGGGCCTGGGGGGCCTCCCAGTCTTTATTGATTCCAGCATGCTGCCCCACTGATGCAAGCCCAGCTACAACCCCAAACCAAATAACCAAAACAAGAAACCAAAAAAAAGCACATTCTTCTTTCCTGGATTTTAATCAAGACATTGCAGAGAAATATCTCCCTTCAAAAATACCACTGGAACTGGTAAGTGGGCGGTGACAGAAGGCTAATTTAAGGAAAAACAATAATGTGAGACAACTATGCAAATGCAGCGTCCATAAAATGCTTCTTCTCTGTCATTTAAGTAAGAATTGAATCTTTCAAAAAATCATTTTTCTGTGCAGAAAAAAGGTTTTCTTAGATCGGAAGCACATGCTGTTTTTCTTTTCATCACAACTTTTCACCATAGTATTATTAAATACTTCGTAAATTCAGATTCAAAATTGAGCAGTTCATTGGAGGCATTTAAGGACCATTATTAATAATAATCTAAACCACTCAAATATTGCTGATGTTAAAACTTAAGTAATTACAAAGTACACCACCAAGCTGCAGTGAAATAAAACATGATATTACCAGTTTCTTCACTGTACTTTATATTTTAATCATTACCATTCACATGCAAGATGATCTTCATATTCACACAGTCCCAATAAAAGCATTTTCGTTCTGAAAGTTAAGTTCTGGCTTGTAGTGTATACTTAGTTCTCTTGGTTCCAGCACTGCGCCTCTTCACTAGCTGGTTGATAATACTTAATAAGCAATAAGCTCAGCTCTAATGGAAAAAAAGCTCTAGCTCTCCTGTCTTAGTTGTTTTATTTCCTAGTTGATCTCAATCCATACAAACAAAACAAACAAAAGACAACCCCCATTAACAGCAACGCCAAAATTTTAAAAAAAAAAAAAAAAAAAAATCAAAACAATCTGAACAGGTATCTGTTCACAAATCCACATTCTTGTCAGAACATGCGTGTATGCCTCTTCAGCTCCCTGTAGGATAAGATAGCAATCAAATTACCTATATTTATCCTTTTTTCCTACTTGGCCTCTCTTCATGAGTAAGATGGCAATGCTCTCCAAGGTACGATTCTGCTGCAGTATCTTTGTACAGGTAAAATGAAAGCAGCTTGCATTCCTGAGGGGGATTCCTAAAGTGCCTCTACCTGTGGAGAAAAGAAGAGAGTCCTGAAGACTCAGTGGGTGTGAAACACAGGGTCTGTCTTTAAATACAGGTTTTTATGACAGACTTGACACAACTTTGTAAAGGAAGTTTGGTAGAGTGCAGAGAAACTCTTCAGAAGGTTTGGGGACCAGTCTTATGAGCTGAAAACTCTCCCATCTCCTTATCAAAGGTCATAGCGATCATCTTTACAAAGAATAAAAGGAAATAATGTACCCAAAGCACAAGAGTTGGTTCTAGAGAACTTAAGGAGTGCAAGGTTCAAATATTGTGAGGAAATAGATAATGAGGAGGAGACCATGCTTTGAAAATACAGAGATGCAATTCATCTCAAGACCATGGCAGAGAAGGCCACTAGGTGAACCTTTACTGAGCTGAAAGACAGTCCTCACTCCTTCAGCTCCGGGAGCTAACAAAGATGATTGAGACTAAAGAAACTTTTTCTAACTTCTGCTGTTTGACCGAGCAGACTAGAAATATAAATCAGCATTCCAGTTCTCCAGAAAGTCTGTTATTCCAAGGATTTTATACATTACATGACCAAACAAAGTAAATAAAAGGTCTGCCTCCTGTATAGTTAGGAAGACAAAAATGCAAGAGATAACTCAGATTTCTAGTACTATTAGTTTTAAATCATGTATCTCCATTGAAAACAATGGAATTGTGGCACTGTAAAACCAGAGTTATGCAGCAAGCATTTATTCAGGCTAAATAATATCAAAGTCTGTTAGCGCAACGATCAACGAAGCTAAATATCTTAACAAAACACCTAGCTCAGGAGGAAAGATGATGATTTACTTGAGCTGAAGGACAGTTTTCTCTGTCTGACTGGAGGGAAAGTCCTGTTCCACACCAGATACAAGGGTGAACGCTTTAGTTTCTACTATAGAAGCACCTTTTTTCTAGTTCACATTACTTGTAAAACTCATCATATTCCAAGGTATTTTCCAACCTGTACCTGCAGTCCGCTGAAGAAAATTTTACTCTTCCCTTAAAAAAAAAATACCAAAACCAAACAAAATTTAAGATTTTTTTTTTTGAGAGTTAACAATGAAAGAGGTCAGTGGATAAGATGTTCTGCTCCCCTGTCAGATTCTACAGCATGTTTTGATCAGTGGATCTCGCTTGAAGCATGTCTTAAACTCTATTGACTTGCACGGCCCACCTGCTACTGTACTTAGCTCTGGACTCGCATGCTACGTAGGAATGCAGTGAGCATTTTCGAAGGGCAGTTGTTTTTGTAGGCTGATTGTAACTCAATATAAATAAAATATTTTTCATAGGAAACTTGAAAGATTATTTCCCTAACAGATCCCAGCATCATATCAGTGATGCCTTGTGGACTTCCTTTTTCACCAAAGTTCAACTGCTTAGGCCAATTCCCTTTTCCTTCAGCAATCTCATAGGTATCTATCTCATTTTGTACCTGTCTTTTATTACAAAGCCTGTGAAAAGGCAGTTTCTATCACCAAGTTTTATGAAAGTATTGACTACAACTTCTTTGCCAGTAGATACAATACCATCTGGCTTTGGAAGGTTATTTTTCATAGTGTGTTTATGGAAAGGAGTTTAAAAAAATCTGTAACTTTTTATAGTGATGATCACAGTTTGCTTCTTGGTCTCTCAGAAAGAACTAAAAACCACGCTTTGTAAGACAGCAGTGTCACATCAATGCTAGAAAATGACTTTCATCATTATTTTATTCCTGGGAAAAAAGGAGAGACTTCAATCAGCTTTTGGACTTAGTGTTTTTCTACTATGTAATTGCAGCCTGTAGCTTCCATCTCCTTCTATTACCATTTTCCAAATCCAGCTATATATACACATGAACCGCTTCTGGCAAATCTTTCACCAACAACCACAGTACTGTTTGCAGGTGCAAAAACTTTTAATGCCATGGAAATCTAGATACTAAATTTGAATAAGCTGTTATTGACATATGGAGAAAAAAAAATGGTGTGTATTCAACCAATGTTTCTCCCTCTTCCTCCCTCCCGCTCTCCTGGCAACCTTTCATTTTCAGGGTGCTGAAATGGAACATAAATTAGTTGCAAGCAATTTGTTTTCCCTTTTCTTCATGGAATTATCTTACTGCAATGGCTACTGTTAATAACTAATTAAAACTTAAATGGTATACTCTAAGGACACAGTCACGTTTAAATGGAATAGAAAATAATGCCTGGTTGCAAACCCTGTGTTTACAGTGCAGCTAATCATCCCACAGAGCTGCGATAAGAAGGGTCCACACATTCCCCTGGTGTGAGAAAAATAAGTCCAAGAGTAAAGGTGGCTGAGTTCTTGCTGACATAGAAGTCACAGTCCAACAGTATTTCGGCCTGGGGGCAATGGAATCAACTTTGAAAAACACTACCTCATCGTGTGCAACACTGTAAAATTGCAGACAGATGCAAGACAACTTGTAAATTACTTTGACCCTAAGATAAGAAGAGGTCTGATTGTGAGCCTGATCTAAATCTTCCTAGGCATTAATGACTTCGTACATTTTGTTGCTGTCTGAGCTGTACATCCCTTTCTGGATGGCCCTGATCTTGAAAAGATGTCTTGAAGGATGGGTCTAAGATCTATCTTTGCAATCCCAGAAGTCAAATTTCCTGCGACTTTCTTTTCATGTGTGTTCTGTGGGCCTGGATGCTTAAACGACTGGCAGATGATCCATGTAAAAATTATCTCTTTTCACATGGGAGAAAGAATTTCACATCTGCTGACTAAAAGTATTTCAAAAGAATATAAGAAAGTCATTGTACAGGATCAAGGGTCTATTTAGTCTAATTTGCTTTCTCATAGGACCAGATGCTACAGGTGCAAAAATGATCTTAGTTTTGGCATTTGGTATCTCAGCAAACATAATCCATTCCCTTGTGTGTGAGCTGTAATTACCTTTCATTACATGATCACAACTGCTTTTCCCAAAGAACTCCAGTCTCAGTTATCGCTCAAAGTGAATGCTGATCAATTAAGCACCCAGCAGGTATTATTTTGTATAATCCTTATTGTTCCTTATAAGGCATGTTAAGATGTTAGAATATATATTGCATGCTATTTAACCCTTAGTTTAAAGTCAAAATGATTAATGCTGGATGAACTTTTCCATGTCTCTCCTCCTATTATTTAAGCACTTCACAAAGAAGTAATGGATTCATCTGCATTGTACCCCCATAAGACAACACTAAATTTTTAGCCATAATTTACAGAAGAATTAAAAGAGAGATAATCACCTTAGGTAAATAACCTCATTTGGACGGAACTTCTGAAAACTGGATCTCAGGTGTGGTGGAAAAAGCTGAAGTACACACCATTAGTAATCCCTCCTGTTGTCTAGTCCAAGTGACTTAATTTGCAGAATACAGATGCTCTACTGAATGGTGAAAACTAAAAAACAGTTGAGTAGGGCAACCTCTCAAATCAGCCTCTGAGACCATCCTCCTTCTTTTCTCTCCTCCTTGATCTACTGTTAGACTTAAAATAGGGCTTGGACTGTATCAAACACCTCCTACTACACAACCCTGATTCATCCATTTAAGCGGGTCCACCCTGTTCAATGAAAAAGCGTAAAATCCATGGAAAAAGAGTATGCAAATATGCCATATAATAATATACCATCTTGTATATGCTCAGAAGAGGAAATTTAATAAATGTGTACCAAAGCAGACTGTGATCAACAAATATAAATTAACTCCTCTTGTCAACAATACACAAGCATGCAATCCTGTACAATAAAAGCCAATGTATATTTTGATACTGAATTCCACAGGAGCAGAACTAAACCCCTCATACCTGATCAATGGAGATGGGCTGCTAAACCAAAGGCTTTATTCTGAATCCAGCTTATTTGGTTTTTATTTAAGTCTGTTGATTTGCTATGGTTATCCAGATGGTTTTGTATTTAATTACACAGATTAAAAAAGAAAATCTCTAGATATGCATGGCTTTTCTTTCTTATTTTTTCACCTTCTGTTTCCCCTCTGCCTTTTTTTTTTCTCCCACTGAAAGGCTACTTTAAGCAATAGTCTTGCTTTTCCAAATATGGAGTTCTTAAGCACAAAATAGTCATACCTGACACATTCTCCAGACAGGTTTTCAGATTTTGAACTACTATAGTAGAAACCAATTTTGACAAACGGCTCTCTCACCTCTGCTCTCTCATATACATTTTATATTATCTAGCTAATGTATAGTTAAAAAATAATTTCAATATAACCGATTGCCCAACTACCACTGTCTTTGTCCATTATTTCAGTAATGGATCAATGGCATTTAGTATTTCAAAACACGAGATTAACTTCCTGACAACCCTTTGATTCTGAAGTGTCTTGTCTATTATCAGAATACAAATTCTGTACTCCAAGACAAATTCTAGCATATAAATGCCTGACATTGATGGCAAACCAGCTGTCTTACAGACATCTGATAACAGATGTCCAGTCAGACTCTGAATAACAATATTTGATTTGTATGATTCAGCATTCAGATTTAAAAGCTTCTGAGTTTTCTTTGTTTTTGCAAATGAAGGTTTCATTTTATGGAAGAAGAGCCCCTGTATGTTCCAAATAACCCTCTACTTCTATCCTGTATTACATGAAAGAAACAGATGCTCATGTATCACTTGGCCTACAATTAAAATTTCATTTCAAGCCTTATACAGTTTCTCATCTACTATCCTTATTCTCAGGCTCACTACTTTCCAAGGAGATAATACTGAACCCAGTAAAACTTTTTTCCACTTCAGCTTAGATTTCTTTCAAGAAAGTTCATGTTATAGCCCCTACCGCCAATCAGTGTAATAAATTACAGCATGCAGAACAATTCATTACTTGGCATAAAATCGGCACTTTTTAATTGGAAACATGGTTTTAAAAATATAGTTTTCAAACAAAAAATATGTTACTGGCTCATGTGTTTTTATTAAAGAGAAATATCTGATTTGGAGAAAGAATATATATTTATGTTAAAAAAATTAATACTTTAAAAAATGAACTAAATATTTAGAGAAAATATTTTCAGTGGAATAATTAGAGTACAAATATATAACTGCTAGTCATACTGACTAGCACTTACTCCAATAGTTACAGTGAAATACTCCACTTTACTGTAGTAATTTAGTATTTTGTAATTTTATTATACAGCTTAGAATAAACACTACTTAGTTGGAATAATGATTGAAAAGCTTGTATTTTTTTATTAAATTTTGCAGTATGAGTGAACTGATGCAATTTCACAAACTGAAAAAACACACTAGAAGTATCTGAACAATTCTTGGGAAAACAGTAATGTATTTGTTATGCTTGTGCCTGGTTTTTATGAGTTTAATATTTCAAGTAAACCACATCTGTTCACCACACCTATAGATGTTGTTGATCCAAGAATCAAACAGCTCTATGGCTTCGACCCTCAAAATTGCATCAGAATTTTCTTCCTGAGGCAGGCCAGGCACTGTAACCAAACCATTTGGTTATTTTAATGTTATCATTTTATTAAGGAGAAAATAAGGTTGATATTCATAGATGCAGCACTAAAATTAAGCCTCCTTCCACTAGCAGTGGTTTTGAATAAGGAAAGATCGTCTCAATAAAAAATAAGTCTCGGCACTGGATGGGCAAATGGGTGAGGTAAACAGGTTACCTTTTCGAGGACTGATTGGCATAGCTGCATTGAGTTAATGAATGTGAAGTTTTTGTATGCATGCCAAATAAAGGCTATTATCGTAGGCACCTGAAGTACTCAGAATTCACTGGAATATCAACTTTAAGGTAAGCTTGTGCAGTCTCCTTTCTGAGAGGTTTCCAAGACATGGTCAGATATTGCCCTGAGCAGCCTGCTCTGCCCCCCCAGCTGACCCTGCTTTGAGCGGGAGGTTGGCCTGGAGCCCTCCTGAGCTCCTTTCCAACCCGAGGTATCCTGTGATGCTATATATACACTTACCAGCATGCAGTTCCAGAATATACACTATATGCACAAGACGTGATAACCAACTGGAGTGAGCAGAAGTCAGATACAAACACGACTAGAAAGCAAGAAATGGACCCTATGTCAAAACTGCTTATTACACTATTCAGTTCAGCCAAAGTATGCAGCTGCTCATTGCTGTCTCCAACACATCTGTATTGCAGGGTTTTATTTAACGAAAGTCTAAATCCAGTAATGCTTTATAACTGATCACCGAACACAATTTGCAGAAAGTTCAAAGCATGCCTGCATCACTCATAAGCACCTTGATATATAGGCATTTCATAACCTCTCTTCTGAGATTTGACATAAATTATGAATAAAACTTCAAAGTCTTACAGTCTCAGTCTCTAAAGTAGCTAGAACCACATTCCTAGTTGCGTATCAACCTCAATGCTGAGGACATACATAAGCACTCAATGGCAAGTCATGCCAGTAGTTCCATGGAAATGACCAGGGTATTAGTAGAGTTTACATTGCAGCACAGGTCGGTATCTTCACAGGATGAACGGAAATTGTGTCTGACCTTTGCCATAGGAAAGCATCTGGTCATAGCTTTCCCCCTCCTTTCAAATGACTTTACATGACTGGCCATAAGCTTATTAGCTCAAGCAAGAGGCATATTAAAAAGTTGGCAAATGGCTCCTAGACAAGGAGGACTCAAATTCCAACTGCCATCTGCACGTCAGTTGCTCAGTCATGCAATTTGTTCTAAAGCTTTATTTCTGCAGTCGGTCACACTGATGGCTGTATTTGACTAGTGCTAAACCAGTATTTTCACAGAGGCAGAATGGGGCTTCCCTGTGTCCTCTGTTCAGTTCATCCTTTTTGGTGCATTTGATGCTCTCACAGCATCTGCACTGCTCAGTGGTCTCACACTCCTGTTGGAGTCACAGCACTGCACGCCACCAGCAGCAAGAACACTGCCGTTATGTTTTATTGTAGTTGTTTGTTGTAGTTCCAATATCACAGCTAGCATGTAGTTCCAACAACTTCCCCAAAATACTTTAAAATACAGAAGGTTTTAACAGCATCTTTTACTAACAGCTCCATGACTGAGTTATACAACAAAAAAAAACATGGATTAATTGCTCCTAATGAAAACAAGAGACTGCTTACATTCTCTGATTTAAGCACCCAGAGAGTGTGCATGTGTTATCACATCAATGTTAATGACAAGGCACTGTATCTCTTTAGATGACAGCTAATTGCTTTTGATGGAATACACTCCATGCTGATTACGTGGTATCTTGGCAACTTAAAGTACAACCTTATTTGATACCACACTCATCAATGCATGCAGGTTATAATACCTGATCTCTGAGAGAAAAGGTGCTTTAATGTCATTAAGAAATATTAAGAAAAAACTATTTGTCAGAATACTTCAATAGACTGTTTTGCTCAAATCTGAAAATCCCTGTGATACTTATCTATCAAAACCTGTTTCAGTGAAATAGGAAAAAACTCCACTACATACCCTGAAGAACAGTCTGCTTCTATGATCTGCTTCAAACCGCACTGCTTGGACAAGAACTTTGTAACCAACTCCTAAAATGCAAATTTTAAGGGGCTAAATCTCCTCAAAGTATAGGGCATATTATGTAACAATAACGGCTGACATTTGAGGGATAGTAACAATGAGCTTACCTAACAAGTATGCTTTGATAAACATATGTGCCAGAGTCCAAAAAGTATATATCTTTTTAATACATTTTTTAATCTATTAAGACATACCAACATATTGCTAAGTGAAAATTCTACTTTATTTAGTATCCTAAGTAGAACAAGGATGACACACAATTTTTTAGTATTTTTAGTCCTATGTCACGTACAAAACTTTCCATGAACGGACCCACATTTACAACTGTTCGTTAGTTTACTGCACTGATTCGTAAAGTTTCCAGTGAACTTATACCAGTCTATAGGTTGCTCATGAATTTAACTACTAGTAAAAGCACTGGAAAATTTTGACACTGAAATGACAATGTGGTATTATTTCTTCTAGTTTCTAGTAAGTATATACTTAATATATAAATTTAATAACGTGATTTGGATTTGCCTAATTAATTGTTGCAACTCTGCAGAGTAGTAGGAGCTACTGAGGCCCTGGCTATGTCAGGAAAACGAAGATAAAATAATAATTTATATATGTGGGATATTTTTTCTGGAAATCTGGAAGATTTTCTTTTATTCTTTTGGCTAAATTTTATTTTGTTCCTTCCCAGCTGAAGGAGAGAAATACTCGTCTGTGGTGGTAAAGTTTCTGGTCTGCTTACAATGGTCTTGACACCTATATAACTTTAAACCCTCCTCTTCCCAGCTACCTCACTGATGGACAAATTCAAGATACACAGCTCAAGCACCACTGAGTTTAGCCCTAAACAAATAGAACATACTGTTGGTGAGCATTCACAGAAGTACAGACTGAAAGGCAAACTTGAAATTCAGTAATTTCCCAACAGAAATTGTTTCACTACATTTGCAGGCTCTGAAATAAATGCAATATTCCCATAAAACACAGCTGATGTCTTGCCCAGGCCTAGTTTCAGGTCCCTGCAATGATGCACTTGGGATATAGGAAAGGATTATTCAAGCAGCATTAGTAGGAGAGTGTGACAGTGCTGCTTTCTCCCTTGGCAATCTCCATCTCCGTTACTCTGTTAAGTGTTGTGTCTTGAAGGCATAACCAGCTCTGCAGCATCTTTGCAGCAGCTCCTTGTAAGACGACTATAATGATGTTTCACAAGCAAACACCAGAATGCATTGAGCAGTAAAGAAACCTATTAACTTAAATCCCATCACTTTCTCCATTTCACAAGACTAAGATTCATTCAGCACTCCTCCCTCATGTTATCTCCACAAGCTCAAGATAAGAACATCACCTTTCTTCCAGAAGGTAAGAATTTTGTGGCAACTAGAGCTGTGGGGTCATGCTTTATTAATTCTTTGTGTTTTTTCTTAGCAGAAAGGAGATTGCCCTTTTTCTGTTATTTTCTAGCTATAAATAAATCATTAATCAGATTTATGGTAATACTTTTTATAAAAAAATACAAATTCCATAGTATTGGTAATCACAGAATGCTTTACAAAAGCCCCACTGTTTTGCTAGTCACCCATGGTAAGTTAAGCACGTAAAAGGCCCACAAAAGGATATTTCTGTGCATTTAACTTGAAAACAGGTTATCCTTCAATATGAAGTGTCCTGCATTTACTAGCATTATGTCCCTATACGTCCCTTCATTTTGCTTTCATCCTTCCTTAAAGAAAAATAGGGAAATTGAGAGACATCTGCTATTCACATGAAGATGGACGTCTGCTTAGATTTGGTGTTTAGTTGATAACTCCGAGATAACTGACCTCTTTATTTTGCAAGTGTTACGCCTTCTTTGAGATACTGTGCGCAAATTCAAAACAAGCTAAGAAACAGGGAATGAATTTCAGGTGGATTCTAGTTTATCGTTTCAGAGTACAAATCATAATTATATTCATAGTCAAGACTCATCCATGAGACCTGCATAAAGGGACACAAGAAAGAAAATTTACGCATACCTAAATACTGATGCCCTTAATACCACCTTCTCTTACTGCTTCTGGTGGAAGTTATGCTGCATATACACAGGCTGCAGATTATGAGGATGATTCACTTCTGTTAACTAATGCAGATGCCTAGTTGACAGCACATAGACATGGTGTGCTAGGGTCCCTCTACAGTCAACAATCACAGACACCTGCAAGGAGAGATTCAGCTCGCCTCCTTGAACTATCTGTACGCGTTTGAAGATGTACAGAATTATTCAACAGAAAAGACCATTTCCGTTGCTAACTGTAAGGAAATTCTATCAGCTACCTGAAAACTGGACTGTAATTTCCACAGGGTTAATGTTAAACTATTATGCCACAGGTAAGAGGACAGTGAGGCAGTAAAAGAAAAAAGGCTTTGCTTTTCGTGATGTTCCTCCCTGACAGTAATAAACCGAGAAACAGAAAAGACATGGCACATAAGGAGGAAGAGAACACAGCTGAGAAGGAAGCCTCCCAGATTGTTTTGGACCATGCTATTTTCAAAAATACCATAATACACAGTCCAATTTCAAATATATTAAATGTCTGGCTTAGAAGAAAAATAAATGGCTGAGAAGATAACAGGGCAATACCTGTAAAAAAGCAAAAAAGAAGGGGGTGTCAAAGTCAGGAAATGTATCATGCATAGCAGGAAGGAAAAATTGCCTTTTGTGCCAGAGAGCACAAAAACAAGCACAGCAGAGATCAAAGAGACAAAAATTAAGTCTTGGTGAGAGAAAACACAAAGATCTAGAAGAGAAAAGGTAGAGTCAACTCAGGCAGCTATTCAGTGAGATCTTAACACTTTATATGGATCAAAGGACGGACTTCAGAAGAGAGTGCTTCTGAGCAAGAAGACAGATTGCAGAGCATAACAGTATAAATGACAGAGAATGGAGAATACAGTTACGCAGGATAGAAATGGTAAAGGAATACCTCAAAAGGAGGGCTCAAACAAGCAGAGGCAATTCTTCTGGATGCAGCAGGAGGATAGTGCAATGAGCCGAAACGCTCTTGCTAGTTAGTGCCAATCTTGCTAGATGGTGTCAATTTAATCTTAAGAAAATGTAAGACATTTGTGAGCTCTTTGGGCAAGCATTTTTAATATGCTTGTTCTCATTAAGAAGACAGACAATTCCTGCACTCAAAGAACTGTTTCACTACACTTATCAAAATGCAAACTAGGATAACAAAGTCTTAAAAATAAACATACAGGTCCTCCAGATTGAGAGAAGACCTTGCATTCCTGACAGCATGCCTCATTTTTCTCAGCTATGTTTGTTGGTCTAATATAAGGTACTATCTCCACACACAAATTTACAGATAACTTGCAAATTTTCTTTACTCCAAAATGCATTTTCAGTTAGAATAATCAAAGTCATCAAATGGCTAGCAGATAATTTCAATTTTTAAAGTTACTTCTGACTATAAGCATGTGTTGCTAACAGCTAGACCATGCTAGCATAACAGTGACTTGCAATGCAATGTTCTACATGTAATTCCTTATTATGTATTGCCATGGTTGAATTTTCAAATTATGGTTGAAACTTTGGCATTTTTTATAGTTCTGATTTGTGGCCTAAATCTTACATTTCTTCTACTAGCTTATGGTCAAAAACACTACTATACCAAATTAACCCTCTTCAAATTTGGTACAGCTCTCACTTTTTAGACTGATTAATTATGTGATTGTTTATTATAATGGAGTATTTATTAGAATCATATTCCATCAACTACCACTGTTATCTTCCCATCAGCCCTTTTTGGCAATGCTTAAAAAAGCAGTGACGCTGCCTTCTTCAGGACTCAGTTTTAATAAAGACTCTAATAATATTGCTTTAAAATAACATGGTATAGTAATTTATAAGATTACAGAACAGAGTGATTACAGATTACACACACTTTTATTCTCTCCAAGACTTTTGCAGCCTTCTGCATTAGAATGGATTAAAAAAACAATTATAGAAGAAGACATCGGACTGCAAGATATACATACATTTCTGCATTAGTTATTGATTAAATGAATTTTAAGTACAAGCCAGTAAAAGCGTATCAGAGGTGGTATTTGGGCTGTAAATAACTGTTAATTGCCAGCATGATCTTCTGACATTGCTGTTTCTAGACAAATTGATTTTTTTATAAGATATGCAGGTATCGAAACACATGTATAAAGAATAATGAATTGAACAGGAAAACTACAGATGATTAAACCCAGTTAATTTAGGAATTTTTGTACAACATCCTTGTAAGTGAGGTATTTTGCCTTTCTACTGCTGAGAGCAAGAGGCAATCATGATTCACTGTAGGAGGGCACTAACACCATTGATTTCTATCCAGCATACCCACATTCAGTAATAATGTGAGTTTGTATCTTGTGGCCTTATATATGATCAAAGCTCCATTTTAAAGATCCTGTTGGTACACGCAGTAGGGGACAGCCCTACCCCAAGCACTTTACAGCCCAAATGTGAAATGAAGGTTAGAAAAAGTATATGAAGGAAATTCTCCAATGTCATAGACCAGATCATTCTCAAAATAAAGCATGAACAAGTCCGTTTTTAATACTCTGTTACCATTACTGTAACATCTATTCACAGTGTCTCTCACTAAAGAAGTGTGGATTTGACTTCCCCTAAAGTCACTGGCAAGTCTACCACTGCATGCCATGTATTTCATGCTTAAATGTCTTTTATCATTTTGGCTTGTGTGATTACGGACTTTTCCCTCTTGAGTCATCATTAAATGAAAACATCAAAATACCCCCGTTGTTCACAACTAAGGTAATTCCGCTATTGTAAATGTCATTTTTTCTTCTTCCAAATAATATCTTTCTCGATCTTTTGTTATTTCCTCATGATTCCATGTTAAAACTACCTCAATTACAGTTTAATGGAAAAGGCAGCTCTGCCCGTAAATCATATGGCCAAAGCCATAAGGAAAGGGTCCCTTTGCCTGTTACAACCCCTTTACAACTGAGTTTCCACGTGGCAAGCATCGCAACAAAATTAATTGTTCTCATAACACACCTCACCCACATGATTTGCAAAAACCAGTGAGGTAAGTTCCCTATAGCTTTGTTATAGAAAAAAAGAAATTAAATTGTTACATGAGTAGAAATCTTGTCCCATCCCTTTGGCAAACCTATCAATGTCTCTCATCCATTTTCCTTTGCTCAACTTAAGCAGCAAGAACTAGATGCACAACAGCAGGAAATTTACTCACTAAATTCCTGGAAAATATATTTGATTTGAATTGTGATCTGGCAGGATTGCTGCTGTCTTTGTCAGCTATTCAAGAACTATCTGTTGTCACTGAGAGACTCCTTGTTCCTTTTGTCTCCAAGTCCAGCATTTTGTAAAAGCTTTCTTATTTTCCACCGCCAACTGTTATTATTAGTAAGGACAGTTACTTCTGATTTATCTGCCCTCTTTTTCTCAGCAGTTTTATCAAACAACAGCTGTTATCCCAAGAGCTTACAAGGGTCTGAGGAATTTGAAGAGAAAAAGCAACCCTATGTATTTTTCATTACTTCAGAAGAACTGAGAACTTCCAAATTATTTTTCTGGTAACTAAACAAACCCTACCTTACAGGCCTAGACAACACTACAGTAAAATTGCATACGGCATTCCATTCAGCTGTCATTTTAAAAATAATTAGAAAGGCCCTGACAGTAAAAGAATAATTTTGCTTCTTTTCAACAATAATATCAGTCTATTGTAACAGTCATATGTCATCTGTATTAATAGTTGTAAGAAGAGCATTAAATGAAATACATGGTATTCAGTCTGGAAGCATGAGAAGGTATGTTAGCATTCAGACAGCTTTACGGGAACAACAGCCACAACTTCAAATAGAGCAATTGTTTATGTGTGTCAAGAGTTTATGCATCTAGTTAATAACTCTGAAGCTAAAATTATGTCTTTGCAGTATTAGACCAAAAAGGAATAATATGAAAGTGCAATCCAGAATATGCAATACCAGAGCAAATGTACAAGATGAAACTAACAGCCATAGCTTGCAGCAAGTTAAAAACAGAAGCATCTGCCAAAAGCCATATAAAAGAAAGATTCGGATGGCAACAGAGGAAATAAATCAACAGAACGCTAAAAAGGAAATTCAGCAAAGAAGCCACTTGAAGACCTCTGTAAGATACCATTTAGAAAGCATGAGTCAGATGAAAGTTGTTGGAAGTAGAAATCACTGTAATAGAAGAATTCAACTTCCTTCTCCTTTGAATTCCAATTTATACAGCTCTCCATAACTGGCCTTATTTTAACTTAATGGTAATTGAAAAGTTGATGACTAGCCTAAGAACAACACAAACCCCTTTGTCTTAAACAAAGTTCTCATCTCCATTCCTTGTAGCATATTTAGTCCTGAGCGGCAGAGACTCTGTGCAAAAGATCAGATGAACATGACAGCAGCACAGAGGAAAAATTGGAAAAACAGCTGTCCAAAGAAATACCTTTTCTTGGATGCTCTTGAGGAGGTTGAAAACTCAATGAAAAGGTACAATGATAAACAGGTTACACAGAACAACACAGTAGCAATTTTCACCCTTAGGTCGCAGAAGAGGAGTAGCGTAAATCAAACGTTCTGCAAGCAGGACGAAGACAGAAACAAAGGCTGTAATGCCAAGGGAAGTATCATAATGAGGCCAGTATTTTGGCTAAAAATTCGGAGTGGTGATTACAAATGTGATCCTTTTGAAAAGTCAGTCCTGAAGAGGAGTGAGTGCTACTAAGGTTATTTAATAGAACTGGTTAGGGTCAGTTTGACAGTGACCCAGCACAACAGTTGCCATAATAATTCTGGTGATACTGCTTCAGCCAGAGAACATTCTCTAAGAAAACCATCATTCATTCTCAGTCCAAAGAAAGAGAAAAGTCCCCTGTTGTATCCCCATATTTGCATTTTATAGCAGCACCACGCTGCATGCTTATGTTCAATTTAGCACTCCCAAGATTCTGCTTCTCCAATACTGTTTCTTAGTCAGCATTCCCACAATTTGTTTTTCATTGTGGGTTTTTACACTGAGAACCTCTTTGTTTTCATCTTGATTACATTTTACTCTGCTAACATCTGCCTCTCTCTTAACTGCACTACTTCCTACAGCCTTTTATGTCCAACTTTGCAAACGTTAGCAAGCCCTCCTAGGGTAATTTTTGCCAGCAAATATGATTGGTGCAATCTTCATTCTTTCCTTCATTTGCTATATTTTCTCATAACAATCTTCTTGCCAATTTTTTTTTAACTAATAATACACATTGCTTCAGTACCTCATGAAAGTCATGTAACTTGTTAAATCTGTATATATTAGATTTCCTGTTTTCACTGAATTTGTTACATGAGCACCTTCAGATTAAAGGTGCACAAAAGCAGACCTCATGGACTTAATATCACAATCAGAGTATACTCAAACACTGAGGGATGTAAATTCTAAATAGCACTTCCTCAAATATATTTTCAGTTTATCAGTAATTTGTGAGGTCTGTCTTTTTTTTCCCCACCTTGAAAAAGAGGAAAGTCTTATTTACCACTTATTTTATGATCTGTACGCAGTTGTGACTGCAGTTTTGGCATGTATGCAGCAGAGAATCAAACTGGTCTGTTGGACACGTGCCCTCTTCCATTCTTCTTTACCTCCTGATGTTCTTACCGAGTCTCCAAAACATGACTGCCAACAGTTCTGAAACCTCTTTTGCCAGTTCCTTATGAATTTTACTATCTGGTACTGCTGCCTTCACACATTGAAATTACAAAAGGCAGTGAAGCAACAAAGTCATACCTGCCAAATACAAGTCATTGACTACCCAGGCTCACTCCCCCATTCCTGCACATTTCAGAATGCAGTCAGAGAAGAGATTAGTGAGTAAAAGGCCCTTCTGTTAGAGATAGGAGAAAATGAAGCAGGTTTTGCCTTTAATGAAACTTCAGAACCTTTACTTCTGGAGGTTTAGGCAACATTTTGGAAAAGGGACATACCTAAGGGAAGAAGTATCTTTTTCAGACTCTCTCCAAACACTGAGTTCTAGCAGGCAATTTTTTTAAAAAAGGTTTTAAAAAGCAAGAGGTAACTATAAAGATATCTGCACCAGCCTGTAGGCTTCTTGAGGAACGAAAACTTGTATCTTCATGTAGTGTCCTGGTTTCAGCTGGGATAATTTTCTTCCTAGTAGGTGGTATAGTGCTGTGGTCCGGATTTTAGAATAATATTCATAACATGCTGATGTTTTAGTTGTTGTTAAATAATCGAGGACTTTTCAGCTTTCCACACCATGCCAGGTACACAAGAAGCTGGGAGGAGACACAGCCAGGACAGCTGACCCCAACTGGCCAAAGGGATGTTCCATACCATCCATACCATTATGTTGTCATGCTCAGGATACATTGGGGGAAAGCTGGCCAGGGAACCGCTGCTTGGGAACAGACTGGCTGGGTATCGGCTGAGAGGTGGTGAGCAGTTGCATTGTGCATCAATTGTTCTGTGTATTCTTATAATTTTCCCTTGGTGGGAGTAGCAAGTGAACGGCTGTGTGCAGCATTTAGCTGCCTGCTGGGTTAAACCACACCATGTAGGAAAGTAAATTGCTGGAACTCAGGAAAGAAAGGAATAACTTCATAGTCTTACTATGCTACCCTTTGGTAAGCTAAAAAGGTACTATGTACAAAAGAAACTACGGTTATCATAAAATGAAGCTATTGATTTTAAGGACTGAATTTAAGCTTCAAAAATTTTTATGGTCTTGTTTCTCCTAAATAAACTGTATATTCCTCTTTTAACAAAGAGAAGCATAGAAAGTGTGTATTTGACAGCTAGCTGTTGGTTTCAGCACAAGAATCTATAAAACTGCCGCCTGGGCTATATAAAGCAGTTGGACTGAAAATATCTCAGTTCACTGTACTAAGTAGTATAGTATAGCAATATTCTCCTAGAACCATATTCTGTTCTCTGGTGAATTAATACACATATGGATCGAAAGTTAAGAGGCTGTTCTTTACTCTTACTTACTGTGCTGAAAATATTTCTTCTTGGTTTTCAAGAATGTTAAGTAGCCTCCCCAACCAATCACACAAAAAATATGGGCTAAAACGTGAAGATTCATTAATATCTTCGCTTTTACTTCCTTGTTGAGTATATACTTAAAAACCACAATTTGCACTATTTCATGACAATGAATCATAATTACTTTTTGGTGGGGTTTTTTTTGTGGTTTGTTTCCCCCCCGTCTCCAACTCAATACTTCCTAAACTGAGCAGCAATTTTTAAATGTCAGGAAAACTTCAAAAGCGCAAATTTACAGCTCCCACTTCTAGAAGCTTTTGTGTCCTTTCCTAAAGTTCTTTTCATTTATCTAGTACTTAGCTTTCCAAAAATGTTAATCTGACTAAGAGACAGCATTCTATTTTAAATACAGTTTTAAAATTTCAGTGGTTTTGTACCAAAGAAGCTCTGTACCCCTTCAGAAACTAGTGCAACATTAGAGATGTAGAGCCTAAGTGTTGATGTTCACATATGGTTCAAAAATTTAATTTTTAACACATACTTTGAATGTTGAATTTGTGGACAAACTTAAAAAAATCAGTGCTTGTAGAATGAAATTCCCAAAATTATTTGCATTCAAATCAGATTATATGTAAGGTTGGACAGTTTTACAGCATTTCTAGAACTTTAAGGATTTATAATCTTGTCATACTGACTGTTCTCATAGTATCTCTTTAGCTGAGAAGAAAACAATCTTTTCACTTTTGGAATATTATGTAACACTGTTAATTTCTAATCCAACTATAAATACATTTTAGCGAAGCTACTTCTCAAGATCTCTTCACAGTTAATGCCCCTAGAGAGAGGATGCTGGACTAGCCAGACTTGGTTTAATCCTTCCGGTTGAATCTTAACACTCCTTTGGTAACTGATCAACTGTCCCCCAGTCAGTACAAAAACATGAGATCTTGGCAGCCACTATAGTTCTCATGGAAAAACTGGAAGGAGTTTTAGCTAAGCTGTAGAGAAAAGGTAGGCTTCTGTGTACACATACGCAGGCACACTGCAAGAAGAGCCAGAGGCCACGAATGCATTGCAAAGAGCAAGTTTTATTTTAGTCACCTCTCTACTGGGGGATCTCCGAAGTCGCACCTAAGCTCCCAGGCAGAGGCGACACAAGGCGGGACGCAGGCGCTGGTAAGTTCAGCCCTGCTGGAAGATCACTGGGCCTGCTGAGCTCGCCTGTATTTCAAGGCTTCAGGCAGGCGCAGCCTCCCACTCTTTCTCACAACAAAGCAGGAATCTCAGACATAGGGATAAGGTGCCTAGAGTTTCTCATAGGCCTATGTTATCTAACACAGAGGTTCTACTCATCAAGCACACAAGGTCAGTAAAACAATTAGTGTGATGTATGTGCTTCTTCTACAGACAGGTGCAAGTCACTTTGAGCGTATTTACATTTAACTAACCTCCTCGCCAAATCTTCCACTACATTCCCATACAGCTTCTACAGGACCATCCTGATGGTAGGACAGAACCTAATTTGTATGTCGTTCTCAGGCCAATGATCTGCAGAATATAATCCTACAAGGAGTGATCAGCTTCTGAAGTTGTTAAGGTCAGAGGAAAAAGGGTAAATTAGTTTGTACTGAATTGAAAAGGGTAAATTAATAGACATTAAATTAGTCTGAAAAGAAACAAGCAAAGAGTAACTTAGCAAACCAGAGTTCCCTTTTTAAGTTACTGCAATGTACAAAAGTAATGCTGAATTAATGTGGGGGTTTTTTTCACTTAATTTAAATATGACTCCTCGTGAAATTTCAGGTCCAGGAAAAAATGCTGAGATAGACTTACACAGAAAGGCTTAGGGCAGGTAAAAAAAAATACTTGTTTTTTTTTTTAAATGTACAAAAATTAGTTAAGTTAGAATGCAATGGGGTAACTCTTGAAATGGTCTAAACCTATCACTATCAGACAGACTTTCTTGATATTTAGCCATAATTTCCTCTTTCTCAGTTGCACCTCATTAATAGACACAGTTATGGTTACACATACGCTGAAAAATTGTGTTGTCTCGTGTAGGTAATAACTGACTCAAGTTTTTAATTAACCTGAGTTGCAATCAGAAAAAAGCAACTTTCAGGTTATATTACTTACAGGTAATATTTTCTTCACACATTTGAGTGCTATAATGATGTATACAAAATCCTTCATATAAAATTGTGAGATTAAGTTAACAATTAGATGGAGCTGCTTTGTCATTTAACAAAGGCTGCCCCTGGACAAACTGATTTCCCCTATATTTTATACTTCACGTTCTAGTCTAAACTAACAGTTTCAGAGAGTAGATCACTTTATAAATGGAAGTAGTGCAAGGTGGAAAACCAAAGCATGACTCTATTAATAAGTTAATTATTTTGAAAAAGAAAGAAAAGTTAAATTACACAAGTTTGTGAAGCCTCATGAAGATGCAGAAGAATACATACTGTCTCTGAAAGCTGCCAAAAGATACATAAAGGTCTTATCTATTGTATTTTGTAATCCCTTCTAACACCCTCCTCTTGTTATCCTGCTTACAGAATTCACTGTTGAAGCAGCACTGGCCACCTCTTCTGAGATGGTAAATGTCTCAGGACAGCCAGCTGTGCATGTGGGCCTAGAAAGCAGTTTGCTCCCAATGAGGCCACAGTGAACCACCCTACTTGTGCCTGTGATCTCAGCAGCCACTATCAAGCATAATAAGCAGTGCAGGGGATCGACGTTGGATGAATTAGCATGTAGACCCACATGATAACGAGAAGCCACCTTTTAGGGCCCAAGGCACTGGTGGCACATTTGTACAAGCTCTCAGTACATCAGAGGAATGGCTTCAGGCAACTCAAGCACAGCAAAATTTAACATCTTTTCTGGAGTCCTACAGGTACGTCTGAACATTGATCTAGCGAGTTCCCACCTAGTTCATCCTTTCTCTTCCATAAATTCTGACAGATACATTTTTTATTTTATACAAGCAACTCCTTATGGAAGCTAATAAAAAAGAAACTCAAGAAGTTAGCAACATGCTACAGTTGCTAATATCTTGAGATTCCTATTAACACAAGTTGTACTTGTGTATCATCACACCTGAAATTCTCGTAATTAATAATTTACAAACTGAAATACAAATGTTCTAACACACTTAGTGGTTCCAGTTCTAGCTACTGCTTTTTGGCTATTTTGCTATTGAAATCTCTTGCTGTAGTTAAGAACACTAGAAAGCAGTGGCTCAGCCAGAGCGGGAAAGGAAAATCTTTAGCCACTTATATTATTATTCAAATGCTCGTAATGTTCCTTTTTTTTTTTTCCCACCAGATAAGAATGTAAAATGAAGAATATTAACTAGGACCAACCAGATCATGTGATTAGCTATTAACAAGCACATCAGAAATGTATCCTTGTAAAGCATACACTTTCATGATTGGTCTAGGGCATCTACCAAATTAAAAAGTATTTAAAGAACCACGAAATTTCAAAGCAGAAGAGGTATACAGCTTTTACAGAGTATCCAACTTCACTTTCATTTAATTTGTGCCATGATTTTCCCACTGATAGGTTACACATTTTAACGCAAGGCCAGAACTGATTTGTCTTGCTGTGACTATAGCTTTTATCCATTCACTGATAAATTGAATTTCACACAGGTTTACAGTAGATAAACACAAAACAGTATCAACTGAAAAAAGCTTTCGGATTTTCTCGAACTGTTATAACAACTTGGAGTGTCAGTGCCCTACAAAGAAATGCTTACTCCAACAGTTAATGGAAGACTGAAATCAATATTTAGGTTAATTTTTTCTTTAGAAATCAGTGAAAGCCTGCAACATCAATTACTTTTCCCTGACATAAGCTTTCAGTGGGAATTGTACCAGGTCACACCAAGACTGATTTCAGCCTACACAGGTGTGTGAGGCTAAAACAGAAAAGAAGCTGTAAAGAACTTGTGCTCCTACACCACAGATGACAGATAAGCAGCACGAGTAGGCTATCTGAAATAAAGCCAATGCCAACAGTCTGCTCTACTGGAATTATCCTAACACTCTGTTCAGACAGATTTGTATAGAAATTCTTTTAACCCCTGGCTTCCATAGAATTAAGTTGGACATTCCACATGTCATGCATCTCCTTCCTCCAGAGCCAAGCTCTTTTGCTTTCCTCTGCAATATTTCTCCTTTCCTGAGACCTTCTTGTCTCACTCACTGTAATTCTTTCCCTGCATTCTTTCTGGAAAGGCCTGTAAAATCCTGTTCTTGCTCAACTTTGAGTCCTGAAAATTAATCCCATGAAAACCCAGAATACTAAGACCAAAAGGAACTAGGAAATGTACAGTGAGCTAAGATGTTCACAGGGAGGTTAGTCCGTCCTGAACAGAGAGTTCCATGAAAGGCCATCATGGATTTTCAGTGTGATACTGGCTATTCTTTAAGACAATCACTTTGGAATAAACTACAATATAGTCCAAAATACTACAAGAGTTCAATGCATTTCCAAAAACAGGATTCTGACTGCTCTAACGTCAGTTGATCCTAATGGAAGTGAGTATATTCTTTCCAGTCATCCACTACTGATCTCTCTCAGCATCAACTGGTTTGATCTATTAGGGCAGCTTCTACGTTCAATAAATGACAATGCAATACGGATGTCAGACAAGCTGTTGTAGTTTGCACCTTCGTAACGCAGGCTGGAGTGGAACAGAAACATTGGGGGAGATTTCAGTGAGGAACTTCCTAGGGAACTAGGAGAGGGAAATTATAATTGTGAGTCTTGGCCAGAAGAAGAAACTTTTTTTGCTTTCCAGAGATTTTTGCTTTGATAGGATGTATGACTACATTAGATAAATTGTTTGAAGCATACGCCTGGCACAAAGACATGTCTGTTGTAAAAGAACTAATACAACTGGGGAAGAAAGAAAGAACCCTCCAGAAGGGCACACATCATCCACTCCAACACTCACGATGAGTCCTGGTTTTCTAAATCAGATAATCTAGCAGAATTACAGTACTGTTTGTAATAGGTGGGTAATATTTTAGTAATTATTAACAATTAATATTTAAAGTAAAACAACACTTGCCTAATAAACTTTAATTGAAATGTAACAATATAGAAGAATGAAAGACAAGCATGCTCATGGGATTTTGTTTCATGGTCTGACAATGTCAAATATTGTCTATAATTCAAAAGTAGTAACAGTCAAACTTAGCGTAAGTATTTTTTACTCTAATTTTCAGTAAACTTTGAATAACCAAATGTCTCTATAACAGAATATTTATTAGAAGAAAATAGTGCTAATGGGTGCTCTACTAAAAAAAAAAAAGTGAAAAAAGTTCTTCCGGCAGTGGGCAATTCTTCCCCATATTCTAAGCCTTTTTTTTTAGTCATTTATGACTGCATAAAACGTTCAGTGATGACTGAATTTTCTGTAAGGTGCCATGCCATCACTTCAGATTCAGAGAAGTGACATTTATCTTTTGGCGGTCTTTCCTCTATGGATAACACAGAGCTGCACTATCTTTGCGTATATACATTGAAGGCTATATACCTAACTAAATGGTTTTAGCCCTAGACTTTGGGCTGCTGAGCTCTTTGACCCATTATTATTGTGTCCGCTGTTCTCAGCTCAGAGATCACTACTCCTGAGCTGGGACCACAGCTGGATGGAAGAGATTCTATCTCTTCTTCAGCAAGTAACCTGTAGCTTACTTGCTGCCAGCTACTGGCACCTCCCTCCACCAGACCAGAGTGCCTGTCGCTAGCAACAGCCAAGAGTTGGTCAGGGGCATCAATTCTTAGCACCGATGCCCTTGCCGTTCAAACTGCAGGAAGGACTCAACCCTGAGAAGCTGGAAGCATCTCAAAATATAGGTTAGGTACTGCTATGGACAAGGGTAAGGATTTACCAGTGTTCATAAGGGAGAATTTAAAACCCAAATCCAATTACGATCCAGACTTAAAATGCTATGAAACCATACTCCTCATACGATACTCATTTCCTCATTTGCTTGATATCCTTTTTTCCTTCTCTCTCTGTTCCTATGTAATTCAATGAGTGAAAGACACAGCATGGCTATTTTTTTCCAAATCCCAAATAGAGTAGTGGTTATGTTAAATGAGAAATTTAAGATGCAAAAGTTAACTCAGCATTCAACTGTTTGCAGCTCCTTAAAACAGCTCTATCAGTTTTGAATATTGATGAGGACTACCATCTGGCTGAGAGCAAGAGCGGCTATCATATGTACAATGCACTGCATAATTAAGAAGTCATTGATAAACTGGTCCCCGACTACGCAGAGCAAAATTTGGTGAGGCCATGAAATTATTATGCCTAAACAAACATCTATTTGCACTATATATATATTAGTTGTACTGTATATCAAGGGCCACTCACTGCTTGCATGAAGTGTTCTCAGCCCCTGCCAATTCCTAAGCACCAACGAAGGACTGATCAGACCAAAACAAATATATATTAAAGATTACATAATTACCTCTGTATTTCCAACTTCATTGACACATATAACCTGTACAGGTCCCACAAACAGATTTTTTTTCAGCACAGTCAAGAGTGGCACTGCAAAACAAGTGGAGCAGGAATTTCTTGGAGCAGGGAGGACACCTGGCCTGAAGCAGGTGCTAAGTACTATAGGGACAGTACAAGTGAGAGCATAGGAAGCGGCCATCCTCCGTCTTCAGCCTACTTTTTTCTGCTGCCTTTCTTTCTCTTCCGGTTACTGACTGTGCAAACTACATAATTCAATCTGCACTCTGTTTTAATGTAATCCTTAAACTTGGCTCTTGAGGATAGGAGGAAAAAATGCTAACTGCCAAGAATTAACACACAGCAATTCCATAGCCACACAATTTATTGGCAGAACGAGGACTCTAATTTGGCTCTCCCACAATGTTAATAAATGCCACTAAACAACCAGCCTATGAATTAGTTCGTGATAGGCTTCTCCCAATTTTTCCTGTTGGAGCTGTTCCACTGTCTAAGCTGAATATTAGTTAGAGCAAGAATTTGAACAATGGTTTGCAGGCAGGCACCAAAAGCACACCTTTGGAGCCCATCTCTCTCCTTAACAGCTGAGAAAACTGTCATCTATAACAGTTGTATGCTTACACACTGCTTCAGGTTTAATGAATCAGGATTTCTGATAAAGCCAGTTAAACCCGAATTCTTGACCAGATCTGAAACACAACCTACATTTCTCTTAGGGACCTCAAACATCCAGTAGCAATTTCAAAGAGTCTGATTAAATGAGGCAGAAACTAGATACATGACTCTGATTTAGAGTTTGCAGACCACATTTCAGTGAGTTATCATACAATTCTATTTTAACAAGCTAATTAACTTCCACTAAATAAATTACTGTAAAAATAGAGGGTTCTGAGAGGGAACTGTAAGAGACCTTATTTTTAATGGGGAAATGCATATATTACTTAGTAAAGGAACCAACTTACTATAACAGGCAACTTAGGGAACTCATTATCATGTAAGGGGAAGTTAAAAATGGCTTAAAACTTGTTCTCTACTGAAGAACTATGACAAGCTTTCAGTAGAAATTGCTATGTGAAAGTGGAGAATGTGCAGATTGAAAAACTACTGTTGCCATAATCAATACAAATGGACTTTGTTTTCCCTCTGCACAGATGCTAAACTCCAATTATCTCTCTGGATGTTTAGTGATGTTTATCAGATCTAAACCATCTAAATTTATAATATTATCATAATCTTTTATTAATGTGTAGTATCACATTGGTGGTAATTAATTAATATATATATATTGTAAATAAGTTTATGAGATCGAAACATCTCTGTATGTTTAGAGTTGTTAATTAGAGTTAATTAAACACCCTCGACAATGGCTCTAAGTATTCACAGATAAGACCAAACCCTGCTTGATAAAAAGCAACAGTGATAAAATTCTAAGTCAATGTCTCTCCTAAAGACCAAATAATGAAAATAAAAAGACTGAAAACAAAACATACCCATGAAGCCCTCTAGAGGAGAGCACAGAAGGCAGAAACAGCCTCATACCAGGGATCCAGTCTCTGCTTTTATTTCATTTGGCTACGAATCCTCTGACATCATTAAATTATTAAGATTTAATACACTTTTTAAGGAACCCTGGAGGCTCTCTTTCCCTTGTCATCTTCAGCACAGAGCAAGCTTAACTACGGAAGGGCATGTGTGTGCTGAGGTTGCTTTTATGAGTGAGAGAAAAGTTTCACCATTTTCCATGTACCTTGGCTCTTCTGCACAGAAACATTTCAATGCTGTACTGTGACGAAACCACGTCAGTGCTGGAAGGGTACTGCAATAGGGCTGGGCAATTATTGTAGGAAATAGTCTTGTGATGGTAACACTACAAACAAAGCAGGAGTCCCTGGTTTTGTTCTTGTTTGCCACTAAAAGTATACTGTGGACATACTGGTAATTGTCTGGACAATTAATACCTGGATGACCTCAGTTACAGACAATGGAGACATCTCTATGCTACCCTGCCATCAGATCTGCAACCAGAAAGAGAACGTGTATTCTGTCTCTTTTTTACAATTTAGTCTGCAATTAGTTATGATACAGTTTGATATCACATCTGCCCCACCTCCCCCAGTTTCATTTCTCTGTTCATCTTGCTCACTCTTTTCTCTGTCTTTTGTTTCTTTCTTTGAAGTTCTCTCCGGCATTTTGTTCCGATGGGAAAAAAAAAAAAATTACCGCATCTACAACAGTTTTTATGAGCAGTTCTGCTTATTTAGTCTTAACAGGCTTGCAAGGCTCCATAACGTCTATAAGCTCTGGTAAGGTTCTTCAAAGGTAAAAAGGCATTCAGTAATTGAAACATCATTTGAATATATGTCCTACATTTTAGTTAAACATTTTCTGAACTTAGAAGAACAGCCAGGAGTCTGTGATCACAGCTACCTTAGAAAATCTATGAAATATCACAGCTCCAAGAGTTCTTGGATCTTCCATCTCTGAATGCTTTTTTGGCAAGTTGGATTAAAAAAAAAACTTCTGGGATGAGTCCATGTGTCCAGGAACAGACTTAATGCTTTTTCTGAATTTCTTGCACGAGCTCCAGTTCTTTTCTGACCCTAATGCCATCAGTGACCTGCCAATAAACAAGTCTAAAACATCAGTGCTCAGCCCACTTTCTTCAGTTTGTCCAAAACAGCAAAAAAGAGAATCAACCAATCAAAAACTACAGCTCCTGTAGACCTGGCAGAACTTCCACAAAAAACTCCCAATAAATTTCAACATTTCGTTCTGGATGGGTTCACCAAATTATCTTTCTAACAGTCACATGAAAGACAACACTGTCTGATAAAAGTTGGCAGTGCTACAGATTTTCCAGCAAGAAGACATTGCCAAAGCCAAAGTGGGACACTGAATTTTAGGAACATATTTGTTTCATGAAGCTTACACAGACTAAGAATAAAGCTGAGTTACAAACATACCCTAACCATGTTATTTGTTTTTGAAAACACCATCTGAATATTTGGATTGTTCCTCCTAGAAAGTCCACCTTTCCCCCACTCCCCTACATGTTTATGTGTGCAGAAAAAATGAAGGAAACTTCCTAAATTTTTGGAAGCTAAATGATGCTAAACGACAGACAAAATTAATTTTTATTACGTGTCTTCTTTTAGTCTTCAGTTTAAAACAAAACAAAACACCACACCTACAGAAACCTCTCCTTGACCTGAGATTTGAACCTGACCTGTCTTAAATCACGAACAGCCAAAAAAGATATTAGGAAGACTAGCACAAGTAATGTAGACATTATGGTAAATATTTTCTGTCAGAGTGATTATACTGGAAGTATCTTCTGATGAGCACAGGGGGTTTTTTTGTGGTGAATGGTTTAACATGGAATTGTAGTGACTTTATTCCATAGTCACAAAGCTCTCTCTGTTAAGTCCGGTGGGTTAGTGTTTGTGGGGACCCCCCCCCACCCCCCATGGATATCACCTAGTATTTTCCTCCATATATTTCATATAAATTCTAATACAGAGTTGTTCCTGAAAATAATCTTTTTATTCTTACATAATATCTTGGAAGACAAATGTCATTATTACCTTTTGTCTGATAGTTGGCATTTTGTCATTAAAGCAAACTTCTGGGCTAAGACTTTTCCCCAGCTTTCATACTTCTGACATTATTAAGATTGAAAGTGTAGGTATAAAATAATTCACAGACATGTTTCCATTACTTGTCTAAGTCAAATGATGCCAGTTGAAAAGCTACGCTGCAGTACGGCTTGACATAGCCTGTTTTTCCTTAACTGTATCAACGTGTTTCATCCGAGCCACAATAAAGCCCCCAGTAAAGCCAAAATCTGTTTCTCTATGTTGCATTGCACAGACCTTGCTTCTTTTCTGCCTGCTGATCTAAACTGAAACCACTGGAATTGCCTTCTTTGGCATGGCCATCCCTCAACGGTGATAGAAGCTGAATTCTGAGGTCAACTGTATCTGGAAAAACACTGAGAAGTGGTTCTTACTGTACATGTCCTCTCTTTTTCTGTTTATGTGTTTGTTTGGCTGTAGTACAATTGTGTTACCCGTAGAGTGAGCAAACTGCTGTTGCTATCTGTGTTAGCTTACCTTTGTATATTTAGGCCTTCTTACCACCTGGTATTCTTTTGCAGTTTTTTGTGGATCCTTCATGGTTTTAGGTGAAAGCAGTAACTGTCAGCTAAAAACTCTGAGTCACATTAAAAATGTAAGGAAGCATACACTAAACTGAATGAAGCACCAAAACAAGTTATGTAAAGATTATATTCTGTTTGCATCTTCATTTTCATAAATTAGTCAATTAAAAAAATCCTTCTGCTTTCATTTTTTCACTAATTTGCTGCACCGTTTCTTTTCCCTACATTTGCATTGCCACAGAAGTCAGTCGGTCTTAAATCTACTGACTACAAACAACGTGGGCCTTGCAAACAAGCAGTTTCTGGTAAGTTTTAACCTCCTGCTTATTGAAATCTATGATTAAAGAGCATAGTTCCGAGTTTTCATTCAGAACAGTAAATACAAAGAAAAAAGCCCTCTTATAAAAAAAAATGTGTATTATACACGGCCAAGGTAAGGAAGAAAAGCTAAAAGTCAAGTTTATCATCCTGGAAAAACACGCAATGTGTTGATACTACTGTGTGCTAAAAACTGGGACAAACAACCTCAAACAATTTTGAAATATTCTGTGAATCAATAAACTGATCTTAAAGAAAATTCCTAACCAAAACACTTTCCTAAAATTTTACCAAGCTCCTATAAGCTTAGCGTGGATGGCTGTCATTAAGAAGAGGAAGAAAAGGACACAATGTGATCAATGACTTCTCTCCAGAGGCTGCCATTTCTGTCAGACATTTCACCAGTGGATGCTAATAAAACATATGTAGTCATTATTCAGCTCCTTGAGCTACTATGGGCATCACATTAGCTCTGCTGCATTCTGTTGATTTACATGGATCAAATTTGGGCAGACATTTAGATGGCACTTTGTCCAAATTTACATGGCACTTTGTCCAAAACAGCCTCTGACTTTTTTTTTTTTAAATGTAGGTCAGTTCTCTCAGACCTTAGTTTTTCTGTGCAGAAATCTAAGATAAATTTTAGTTCCACTTGAGCAGAAAGATTCTGGGTTGACATGAAGTCCTCTTACAAGTATCACTCATAGCTATTTAAGTGTGTCTTTACACAGGGCTCAACTATTGCTCAGCACAGTCATCCTGCTTCCCTCTGAAGATCTTACAGTCACAGCCTTCTCTCACGTATGGAACTTCTGTAGCACATTTCTGAAACAGAAAAAGCTTGCGTACATGAAACCTGATGGGTTCAAGTAATCACACTTTTTCTATTCTAGAAAAAAATAATAATTTCCTACAGTTGTTCCTGCTCTAATATTGATTGAAACTGTGTCTATTTGGTTGAATACTTTTGTCTATATGTTTAAATGTTCTTTGTACTACAAGAGAGAACCAGGCAATACTGATTTAGAAGTACATTCCATACTTAAAAGATGCATGTTTTAAATTTTGGTGAATTGTTTGAGACAGACTTCCCTTAACATCTTTTTCCACAAATGCTGATTTCTATTCATATGGAAGAGAACCAATTTTTGTAAGTGACTTCATTTGCAAAAGAACAGCTCCTATGTTATGAGACAGACTGGTAGACTCATGTCCCATTTTGCCGTTCCTCTTCCTCTTCTTTCCCCACTTATAAAGAAATAAATAAAGAGTGGAAGTCAGACAATGTATGTCCTGTTGTGTTTTGAAATCAATAAGCATTAAACTTTAAACATTCACAGTGCTTAGGCACATCCTGTAAGACTGGTTTCATAAAAAAAATGTGGATATCATCAGTGCAGAAACTGTAATGCTTCCAAAACCCGTAATAGTCCCAAACTCCCATTTCACTTCAGTGACAGGCACAATACAACCTTTTCTCTGCCTCCTAGAAGATACTGCAGGCATATTCAAAACCAAAACAGAGCTACAGCAAGAAATCATATTCACCACATGTTGCCTACTTGAAACTCTGACTCGGTCTAATCATCCACCCCTCCACAATTACTCTTCCAAGCGGCAGGTAGTGACTGGAGATTATATTTTCTAGTTTGCGAGCAGGTGATTTAATATATTAACAAACAAGACAACACAGCTTAAAAAAAACCCCAGCACGTGAACCCTGGCAGGCCACTCCCATGGCTGGCTACGCGAATACTGGAAGGTGGCAAAAAGCTGAGAGGGTCTCACGGAATGTAAGTCAGTAAGAAAGTAGAAACGTTGCAAATCTGCGTATGCAAAGAAGCAACAGAAGAGAATTGAACTCAGGAGGTAAAAGGGCAAAGATTATTTATTTATCATCTGAACACTCTAAGTCTACTCCAAACCCAAATCATAAAGAGAGTGCCTGGTGTGTGGACAGAGTAGCTGGCTATTATTTCTTGAAAATGAATGCTTATATCTGAAAAAGCATAAGCCCTAGATACAGATGAAAGCTGCTAAACCACCACCAGGCTGGTTTTAATAACACCAGTTTTTAGAGTGAAAAGCTGCAAGCAGGCATATTTTTCAAAATATATACGAAATAGTTCTACAGAAACCTTATCATGCAAGGTCTCAAAGAGTGTCCCCCAAGAGAAAGTAAAGATTTTAGTGCTTCCATACTTTTTCCAGCTCTACGTTACATATAATTATTTCCAGAAAAAAAACAGTCCTCGAGCATGTAATGAAAGTGATGAAATCACTCAAAGGAAAAGCTGAACATATAAACATATGGAAAACATAATTAGTAGACAATTCACAAGATGAAGTTTGTCTTCATTAAGCACTTGCCAAATAACTCAGGAGAACAATAGCGTAAAATGCAAAGTCTGTTGTAAAAACAGCTTGCAAACAAAATAAAAGGCTAAACCAGTGTAGCAAATGGTTTGCAATGAACTGTTCGCCTCCGGAATACATTTTGGAAAACCAACTCCCCACTTCACTCTTTTTGAAAGTTACTTCGAACAGTATTTTAAACTAATAACTGTTCTTTCTGCCTGTCAGAACTTGCTTTGTGAACACGTCACTTTCCATGCTTCTTATTAAGTGCACATTTGCCCGTCATCCGTGGCACAGTATGAACACTTCTGATTTTGTAAGCAGTTCCCACAGAAGAAAGAAATCAAACACGTTTAACTAATTCCACTGAAATCAACCTAAGAATTTAAAACTAAGCATTTGTGCAAAAATTACCTTAAATAAAAACTGACATAATCCTGTATATCCATGTTATCAAGAATTGCTGTCTAACGGTTTCTCATTACATAAACACAATCTTCAAATTCACTAACACTTATCTATAAAGACATGTTATGAAAACAATTAAGCAGCCAACATTTTTCTACGCAGATGAACTTGGGGACTACTTTTGCTTTTTCAAACATTTTACATTTGGAAGAAGAGGCCAAGGGATTTGGGCTTGTTTTGTGTTGAACAAAAATTAAAATGGCTTCCCGAAAAGTATTCCCTTGAGAGTTTGCACAAAGGAGTCCTCAGACGGTCATTTATCTCTTTTGCGGGAAATATTCTATTTGCTACACTCTCTGTGGGAATGAATATGTATACTCCTTCCAGAGTCACAGGCTTTTCAGTTCTGAGAGGAATCAACTTATTTCCAGGTGGATAATACACAAAGGTTCATGGAGGCTTTTGCTATGAGGGGGCAGCCTGTCTGCACAGTAATAGACTAACGCACTGTACTGCTGTGCAGTTTCCTGAGCTGATACCCCTACAAAGTCTGCTCTCACAGCTAATGAGATGGGATTATGCAGCCCTGCATTTATTAACAGCATACAATTACATTTCATATGGTGCATTTTCATCCCTAGATTTGATGTCCAAGTGTTTCATAACAAATCGACAGCATCTGAATATGCAGACTTTTTTAGTATCTTTTGTTACTATTTGTATTTGCATAAAACAGTTTATTCAACTTGTTGCCCTGACAGTAAAAGCACATATTCCCTATTAGAAAAACAGGATCTAGTGTACTGACAGCATCCTTGATCCTTTTCACCCTGTTCCTATAACACACCATCGTTGCTGTGGCTTTTTGATTCCTCTACATTACATGCTGTTGAAAAGTAGGTTCTTGGACCATGTTGTGTGGAAATCTATGCAAAAAGTATATTTGATCGGTGATATTCGTGCTCAGTACTCAAATGGGGCATTTAAACAGAAAAGATTATGGATGTATGCAAACAGATGGGCATTTACACTTTTAAGATGCCTACCTAAACATAGCTAGAATCTGTTACACAAGTAGGAGTGGGACATGTAACAAAAATAAGCACAGAACATTGACTGTAGCAGAATAATGATTTATCAAGTTTATGACTATAGTAACAAGAGCAATTAGTGCTCCAGTACAGGATGACCATCTGTGTGTTCCTGTGTTCACAATTTGAAGATACAGAGAAAATCCCACTCATGTGGGAGTACAGGACAAAGCACTGCCCTGAAAAATTTCCCAGGACACTGAGATCAAGTCATGATTCACGGTGACAACATCCAAGGTTCATTAGAAAGTCAAATCACCCTAACTTATTAATCTGTTAGTCTGAAATATTTACACGATCCAGTATCTAGTGGTTCTGAAAAACAGTAATGAAGACAGGATGAGTGTTTTAAATGACTTGCAAAGTTAATGTTTGGAAAAACAGTAACTATTTTGACATTAAAACGACATGGGTCATACGGCAGGAAGGAACCCTATTAGCAAGGCCATCTCCTGAACTCAAGGCAGGTTTAGCAGTTCCCAATCATTATTGACAGACATTGTCTTCACTGTTTAAAACTCTCCTCTTATGCATACTGTCTCTCCCAGCAAATCCATTCAAGACTCCTGCACCCTCTCATGGTAAGTTTTAATCTGTGTCTATCTTGAATCTTTACTCCCCAGATTTAAGTTCATGTTTCTTAACACAAGCACTACAGATATGTAGCTAGAAACAGTCTTTTACATACTGGAAGATACTTAAGTTCTCCTCCCACGCTTTCCTCCACCTTCTTACATCTTTCTTGTTTAAGTTAAAGAAACTCCATTAGCTATCTTGGAAGAATTATAGAAAATACAGGAAAAGAGAACTATTCTTATGCACTACTCTGGACCCTCTCCCAACCGTTTGCATCCACTCTGATTTTTTTTTTTTTCCTCAAACTGGGAATACAACTCCACCTAAGCTGAGTTGGAAGGATTATTTTATTGTATGTATCTTTTGTCTTACAGATGCTACCACTATGTATATAATGCAGTACTGCATCTGCTGTTTTTTTCCACAACGGCACAGTATTTTTGACTCCTTTTCACCTTGGGAGCCTCAACTATCAGATCCTTTCAAAAAAAAAGAAAAATTATTAATCCTACCTACACATTTATGTGCCTGACAAATTCCAATGGCAATGTACACTTCTGACTGAACCAAGGCTTTGATTTTTAGACCATTTCATCCATCTGTCATTACTTTTTTTTCAGTTACAAACCTGCCTTCTGACTTGCCCCGTTCTTCCCAGCTGCATGCTACTGTCAAGTACAATAAGCATACTTTATACTCCATTATTTGAACAACTAACGAAGACACAAAGCTCTGCAAACCTCCAGACAATCCCCCTGGAAAACCTGACTAATTCCAATTCAGCAGCAGATCATTGAGAACTACTCTCTGTGAACAGAGTATCCAGCCAGGTTTGCATGAATTCTGCAACAGTTTTTCAAGACTGTTACTGAGAAACAAAAGTCAGGTTACATCGAAGACTTCCTAAATTCAAAACTATATAATGGGAGGGAGGCGAGTACAGATGCAAAATGAATAAAATATTCCACATATATTGTTGTGTATCTGAGAGATGAGTGAAGCTTTTAAATCAGTTGGGCAATCTTAAGACAGTAGGGGTCATCTGTGAGGGTGTATTTGTTTAAGAGAAAAGGCTGCAGTAACCAAACAAAATCAAAGCAAGATCCCACCTTCTGAGTGACCTGTGTTACCTTTCAAAGCTTGATATCCGTTGAGTTTTGAATGGAACTGAAAATCTGTAAGCTTTACTAGGATTCCCAAATATATAAAAATAAAGCCTCCATGCTGCAAACACATGTGGAAACTCAAGATGTAAACAAGCTCATCACTTTTATTATGAATAGACTTAAAGTGAAGCATATGAAAACATTATTTGAAGGCTTCAATAAATAACTCAGATGGCCGATTCATTACATCGTTAAACCAACATAAATTTGGGCTGCTGCCCAATGAGGCAGTCCTGTTCTCAGCTTCCCACGCAGATTGTACTACAGAGGTTGGTTTGGCTGGATCTGTGGTGCATGATGATTTAAAGCCAAATCAGTCCCGTGAACTGTCTGACTGCACAACCACTAAACTGTCAGGAAAAACGCTACGACAGTCCTGTTGGGCAGCAACTTCACTGCGTATTTACCTCAAGTGATCATGGCACTGCAACCACACCAAAACACAAGACACCTTATTTGACTTTGGTTCAGCAATTTTTTTCCAAAATGTCAGTAAGAAGGTACTGTAAAATATTAGTCAAAATGAAGTGCCGTGTCATAGAAAGAAAATGTTTTTTCCTCTTTACCTTCCAAGTTATTAATGAATTGTCTAATCTGTTTGCATTCTCCAGTGATTTATGTTGCAATACCTAATCTAAAAATGTTATTGGAGAGCTCCTAAGTGAAAAGACAAGTAGATGTACACTCTCAAGAGATAACTGATGAAGATGAAAAGTACTGTATATTAAAAAAAATTAATACAAACATGAACCAAGAAAAAGTTCACCGAAGTAAAACACAACCCGAACTGTGATATAATATATTGTTCATGTAATTGCAAAATGCCCAAGCATTCTACTTTTGCCTGGTAACAGCATCTATGGAATGGTTTAAATCCTATCAGTATTAATAAATACACCTCATATTATCAACCCAAGATAGAGAAGTGGTTTCACATTATTAAGAAAAATAAAGAAGGCAGCACATGCATAAAAGATTGAAATCCTAGGTGACCTGACTCTTTATTCTTACTGTAATTCTCCTCTACCTTTCTCTCCAGGGAATTCCAGTAAAATCTGCAAGATCAGTCTAGGATTATAGTACTTTCAAGCTGAACTGAAGATAAAGCAAAGTTTTAATAGCTATTCAAGGCCAACCATTGATCCATGTGCCACTGGGCACTCTTCAGCACAACAATCAGTAATGTGTATATTAAAATTATCAAACACCTTAAGAATACCTTCCATCCCATTCTGTCTCAATTGTGACTATTTTGAATTAACTTGAAATACATTTGTATCTTCATAGAAGTCCAAATATTCTGTCTTTCTCTTACCCATAACTTGTTTTTCTTATCAAATAGATTTAGGATGTATCAACTTTATTCCTCCTTTCTAGATCATTCCCTCATTTCCCAACAGCAAACGTAATAAAAGTCTGGAGGTAGTCTTCTCAGCACTTCATTATCTGTCCCCATGATCTGTGCAACATTTTGTGTGCTCTACTTTAACTTAATCCTGCATGCTTTAATTCAGGATTAGATCATCCACCATAATCATAGAATGGTTTGGATTGGAAGGGACCTTAAAGATGGGGCACCTTCCACTAGAGCAGGTTGCTCAAAGCCCCGTCCAACCTGGCCTTGAACCATTCCAGGGATGGGGCATCCACCGCTGCTCTGGGCAGCCTGTGCCAGGGCCTCACCACTCTCATGGGGAAGAACAGATGCCAGCCTTAGAGTGGTGCAGTTGTGAATACTTACAAGCAATAATAGAAGATACTTATTCTCTACCAGACTGATTACTTCCCATTTCAACCACCAAAGCCATAAAAAATACTTGCCCAGCCTCTGGACGGCCTCCAGTCCCATTTCACCTCCTGTTTTAATTATGTGCAAATCTAAATAATTTGCTCTCTTTTCATCCTTGCATGTTCTTAACAGAAGACCACCTCAGCACTTATCTTTGATTAACTCCACATAGTGTGAGAAACCAGTCTGAAGGGTAAACCTTCAACATCTCTGTAAGAGGGGAAGAGAAAGGATAGAAAAAACAAACACAGCAAACTTATGTTTAAGAACAGAATTAACGTTTGGACCTCGCAAAATTTGACAGGAACGACAGGGGTCCAGGATTAGCTAACAAACTGAACTCAGGCAGCTATTAATTCCCAATTCCTCACAAAGCATTGTGCTTCACGTGAGGTAAAAAAAACCAAACCAACAAAAACCAACCAAACAAACCATCACAAAACAGTAACAACAAAACTATAGTGAGGGGAGGGAAATAGGGGAAAAGAAGAAGCAGAAAAAGAGAACTTCCTGACTCCTCCTAAGGTGCTGAGTAGATACTCCACTTGCCTCCAGACACAGAAAGCCACTGCTTTTCTTGCTTATGGCCTGTTTTCTGTATTCTGTCTGATTTATCAGCTGCTGAGACCAAATGAGTGCAAGAAGCGTCTTAATATAAATTACAGGAGAGACGGGGCACTCATTTTGCACAGGCCCAGCACTCCTTTCACAAAATACAGACCAAAACTGTTTTCACTTTATTTGGTGAGGCATTTACTACTACCTCTCCATTCACTCTTTCATAACCCTGCACCACCTCTTCTTATTTCATTATTTTTGCTGTCCTCACTCCTCCCTAGAAGAGTAACTTCCTCAAGTTAACTTTCCTGCTACTCTAGCTGCTACCCTGCTCTTTCTTCTTTCCTTATTTACTTCCTTGCCTTTCATATCACTGCCTTCTCCTTTCAGAATCTCACCATTTTTCCCAAGTTACTAACCACAGTCAGAATAATACAGGCAGCATATAAAATATCATACATTTTCACAGAGGCACATGTTTAAATGCTTTACTGAATGCTTTTACTGATCACTAAATGCTACACTAAATTCTAAAATCAAGACTCTTAACAGTTAAATGCTGACACCACACTGGCCTTTAGCAGGCAGAGGAAAATAAAGCTGCTGTTCTTTGTCATAAGTGAAAGCAGTTAACCGGTTCCTAGGTGGGTTCAAGCCACTATATATGCCTGCATTCATCCACAACCAATGCTGACTCAAGACTTGTACAACTACCAAGTAAAAATATGAACATCACTTTTGATTTAGATCTAGTAGAGCCATTAAATGACTTGGAAACTGATGACAGTGAGCTGTTTCAGAATGAGAAACTGAATCAAGTCATTACAAAAACAGCTTACCAAAGCATAACTCAGTGCTGTCCTCCCTTCCTCCTTAGTCTACATGGATACATAGACTATCAGAACACAAGAACAAAAGGCAACAACAAAAAATTTGAAATCATATTTCATAGCAAAACACTTCATTATTACACGAAGCATTGACCTCCAGACAAGTATGATTCTGACCCTCAAAAAGATGAAACGCTCTTTCAGGAACATGTAACACTTTAAAGTGATACTTAAACCAGATAAATTAGATTTTTTCTGGAGTTCTTATTTCAGTCAAGTGAAATTGTTTTAGATATGTGTATACAGACCAGTTAACCCACTTTCTAAAGCCACAATTTCTCCTACTTTACAAAACACCCAAGCTCTAGTTACCTGAAATTTAAGATTCTGATTTTTATCTCCAGTCTCCTCAGAACATTGGGCACAGCACACTATGAGATGTTGAAGAGCAGATCTACAGATGGAATTCTCGGCAAGAACATCCCTTAATCAAAATGTGTGCATGGCCAAGGCAAGTCAAAAAGCTGAACACATCAAGATACTCCATCAACATCCTTAACTACTTGGAAGACTGAAGCTCCTTATGCTGGCTTCTTAAACACATTACAGCGCCATCATGCTGTTTCATCAGTGGCCTCTGAAAACGTTATAATCTCTTATTAAAATAAAGATAACAAAATAAATTAAAACAATAATTGTGCAACAATAGATAAGTAGGAAACATGCATCCTAGAATTGTTTAGTCAAAAGTTTTCAAAACTATTAGCTTGAAGAGACTAAGACAACCCAGTAGAGTATGACTGCTGAAAAAACAGCTGCTCCTTGGTGGAAACAGCATTGATCGACCGGCCTTAAACAGCACTGTGCGAATCAGTGAAACCCTACATTTATTTCAAAATCAAAAAATGTGTTGTGTGCATAGTTTAGTAAGTATGGTCTAAAGGCAAACTTATTTTGCTTAAATAAATGAGCTTGAGATTTGACTGCCATAGCCATATAGACTTGTTTCTACTTTCAAAGACTTGGAAACCTCATTCAGTAAGGAAATGCATATTATCTCTTAACAGACACCTTGTCAAACTGAGTCAAAAATCATCCATCAACTAACACAACAGTATTACCCAATGACTGACACACGTCAGTGCCAAATAAAGGAAGGCAGATAAGTAACAGTTTTAAAATAGGTTGACTGGTGGGAAACTTATATAATGACATCTGCTTATGCACATTCCTGACAGAAGAAATGTATGGAGAGCAGAAGAGTGTCATTTCACCGTGCTTTAACAAAAAGGATCGAGTAAAACAAGATACACCATGGTATTACACACACGAGGAGAAAGACCTAAAAGTTATCCAATTTCTAGAAATTTGGTTAGACAATTAAATTTGTCGACAACTTTCAATAGAATGGGCACGGCAATTGACATTTTATCAATCACAGCAAAAATAAACATTTCTATTTCTCAATTTTGTGTGAAGGGGAAATCAATTTTTATGTGAAGGAGAAATCTTCCAAAGTACCATCTATATCTATGGCAGTGCAGGGGCTCAGGGACAGCACCAGGAACAGCTAAGTCAGCTCCGTAGGCCAAGTTGGCAGAGACAGCTGTGAAGAAAGCCTGGGTGCACAAAGCAGATTTGGTCATTGCAGTTGCGTCTGGGTGGTCTTGTGGTGGTTTCTTAGCTGAGGGTCAACTCTGAACAAAAAAACAGAAGTTTTCAACTAGCAACATAAATGAGAAGGAAGGAGTGGTGAAAATAGCTTAAATAAAAAAAGCTATCAATAAGGCAATATATTATATGAGTTGGTCCTAATCCAGCAAAATAACAAAATATAATGCAACCACAAAATTTTCTGAGAATTACAGGTATCATACACTGAGGGCAGCTGGTAGCCCTCAAAAGTTAAAAGGAATCAGTAAATAGTGAAGGGGCAAAAAGACCTTATATAAAAAAGAGAGGAGGTTATCCAGAAAACAAAACTTTTCTAAAAAAGTGACTAAAATTTCTGCTGTTATTCCCTTTCAACTTAGAAGTCCACCCTCAGATGAAAATGTAAAAAAAATGTGAAATACAAAGCCAGAAAAACGTAAGCTTGCACATGAAATTAAGATCCTCTTCAAATGTAGCACACCAGCTGATGTTCATTTTTCCCTTCCAGACCACCAGTGGTACCACTTCAGTTTCAGGTGAGGCTATTCTTACACGTGGAGTCCACCCATTTGAATAGGTTCATTTGTTAATCAGCTGTGCAAAGTCAGGAGTATACTTTCTTGTTTAAGGGACTTGGGTTTGAAAAAAAAGGTATCTCATCCCAAGAAAATAAATGGGAGCCTTCATCCATTTTGTTCTTATTCACGGAAGTACTTAAATGCAATCTTAAAATTCAGGACCTACTACATCAGTAAACTGGAGCTTAACTACTATTAACACAGGCAATAATTCCCAGGTAAGGAAATGCCCCAGTGAAAATTACTTGCAGCCTTACAAATATGCACGAATATACTGTTGGAAATTCCTCAGATCACAAGCTATACAACTTTCTGTTCAACATTAGAAATTTATCTGACCATCTAACTACTAAATTCTTCCTCAAGAAAGAAGGTGTGAAAGAATTAATCTTACAAGCATGGTATTGCTGAATTAAGAAGTAGCTATAGAAGTGTTCAGGGGATGTGCACATACCAGGATATCACAGAAAACTATTTTCAGCATTTTCAAGTCACTGCTGATCCATACTATAAATCGAGAAGGACAGCTTTGTGGAAAATGGACAAGAATTAAATTACATGCAATTTTGAAAGCCTTATAAATCATCAGAAGGTCTACCAATATATGTGTCAAAACTTTTCCCAACTTCTGATGTACAGTTTTCTCTAAGAGAACTAAAGTCCATTTGTATTAATTTTAACTGGATTCTCTCAACAATGTTTAAAACTTGGTTTTCTCCATGTAAATTTAGAGTGGTATAGAATAGACTACCTGTAACAGGAGCAGTATTTGCAAAGCTTTTGATTGGTGAGTAAATAACAACAGAGTGCGGGTGGTGCTACTTTATTTTGGTACTTCAGTCCAAATCCAGAATTATAAAAAATTCTTTATTTTTGACCAGTTTTGCTCAAAAGTTATGAGCCTTCACAAGGCATGAAATTCTAATTTCATTGCCCTGTTATCCACTGAAGAACCTTACGATGAGAGAACACAGTTCTGATAATGGCATTTGTGTACAATTTACTGTATTGTCACAGTATGCTGTTCACCATCCACTTTGTCTCCAGATGATCCACACAGAATAACTGTTATTGCTACCAAATGAAGGTATTTAGATGCCTAAATATATAGAAGGTGCCTTACCAGGATTTCTGATACACTCAGTTACAACTTCAGATGAATAATGACGCTTAAAAATTGTGACATATAACTATAAAATATAGTGTCCCCTGCCTTTGTGCATTCCTGTCACTAGCTCAGTTTTTGCTAATGGGAATCTGCCCTTCAGTTGTTAAACAGGTGGAGATGCTTTATTTTGACAGATAATTGTAGATAACCAAAAAAAGAAAATGTGGTTTTTAAGTTAAATATTCTTATCTAGTGAACATCCTAGAATGTTGAAGATATGCTTGTCAATATTGCTTAAGCACTTGCTGTATATAACATGCTAGTTTTTACCTGTTATTTTTTTGTTAGTTCCTCTGTGGATTTTCTCCTAACATAAAGAAAGGTGTCAAGTTCTAAGGAAGAGATAATGGGAACAGTTTTGTGGCAACATTCAGTAAAAACATCTAACACTGAGTTATGGAAAGACAGGCCTCTGTCTTCAGTTCTTTCTCACTACCACCAAATGCCATGACAGACTACAAGTTACCACACCTCTAATGGTTTTCAGAATGAATTGCATAGAGTCTGTACACACACATGCTATAAATCTCAGCTAGCAGACATTTGTTTGAAATCCACAAGAGTTCTGGTTTTTGCAATAAGGTCTTATATCCAGCAGTGTTTGTATTTCATTACAGGTTTATAGCATTTGCTAGTGATACTATGTGAGTAAACCTCTCCTGAAAATGACTTCTAAACTAACTGATAATCATTAAGTAATAATTACTCGGTTAAAAAAATCAGATATAATTTGAAAAAAATAATACTGCTTTTGCCACTCTACAGAAATAGGAATGGATAAAGTAATAAAATGGCCATATGAAGTCATCTTGCTGGAAATATTGGGCCTGTGCGTTTGAAATCTGTATTCTACCAGGGCACTGAAGTGCTGGAGCAGCAACCTGGCGATTCGGAATTCACCTGCACACTCATGAATCGTTAATCTGAACTTCTAAAATGTCCTCTATTAGAAATGCCTGTCCCTTGGAGCCATTTATGGATTCAGACAAAATGAGTTATGATCATGACTAACAGAGCGAAGAAAGACTGGAAGAACATGTTATATAGTAAGTCAAAACAAAGGAATGAGTCAACGCTGGGGGAAAAAAAGACTAACACTGGAACTAAGAACTTAAACAAGAAATACTAAATAGGACAAAACTTGTAAGCATGTCAAGAACAGAAGAAACTAATGCTAGTATCAATTAACAGAGTTGTTCCCAACAATTATTAACATTGATCCTATGGAAACATTGCTTTAGAATGAGGAAAACTTCTGGATACTAAACTAAGCAAAGGGCAAAATTAAAAGCACTGTATTGCCTCAGCCAGGCTATGCCTGAACCTTTAACTTGATGACTAACGTTAATGCAGTTTTGAAATATAAAAATCTATCCTAACAAAAAAGATCTATTCAAGCTAATGTAAGACATGGCTCACTCCTCAAGAACTCTTTAATTCCATTCAATTACCTCTTAGTTGTTGTTCTTAAGAAGCATTTTCCATTTCAGCTATATTTGTTTACATCTCTCTTTTCGGTAGAAGTCCCTTACACTAAAGAAAAACAGAGAACTATAGAAGAAAATAACTTGCCAAAGAAATCTTACAAACATTTTACTGTTGCCTGTTTTAATTTCTTGTTAACATTCTTTGTGTAGGATTTCTGTAACATGCTGCATTTGACTAGTGGCCTTATCAGATCATGAACATTATATCAAATTAAAGGAATTCTGTCCCTTCTGCTCATTTGACTTGCGTACCCCTACACTGCTGAATTTAGATTATACTGAAGTATGTTAAAACTGCAATTTTAAATTAACTAACCACTGACAGACTGCTGTATTCATTTATTGTGCCACACCATTTTCTAACCTAATTCAACTTAGAGAAAAATGAGAATATTTGCATAAACTTACACCAGATAAAAGCTCTGTGGCATTCACTGACTGCACCGGATTTAAGCCTTTTTGTGCCTGTTAGTAGCTGTTGTATTTCTATTTTGTCTAGACGTAATTTTCTCAGTTTTTTGGAATTCTGAAAGTTGCACTGAAACACAGAATGATACGTAGCAAGCCTTGCACAGATCCTCCTTTAATTGCATGTGGCACAACACAGAGAATACAAGACCTTTTTCTCTTGCCAATATAGGCGAAGACTGAACCTCTGAATTAAACCTAAGCAAATGAAAACAAAGGAGAATTCCTATTACTGATGTGCATTATAAAACATGTTATGTTCCAGCTACCCATTTGAGAATTCAAATAATGGATCTAGCACAGGTTCTGCCAATTTCAGATACACTGTTGCCCTCCAAGTTCGTATTTCTAGGTATGTCTAGACTGTGAAATGGAGCAGCTCTCCTAAAAAAGGATTTTCAAAGGCTGAAGTGTAATATACTTTCCACAGAAATATAACATTATCAAATGAAGCAGTTTTAGGATTTTGAAGAAAAAAATTATTTTCTACCATTGCACTGGCTCTAGTTTTTGTTCCTCTCTGCCAAAAGCCATCCCCTGCCTCTACCCTAAGAATATTTCTTTTCCTAGGTTTTCCTTCCTTCTCTATTCTTACCAGCCTCCCTGTTCTGTGTATGTCTTCACTGCATATTATGTGACCCTGTATAGATCAGAATATTTATAAGGTTTTTCACTCCTACCCCTTTTTCCCGACCCTTCACTTTGCTAGGCCTGTATCTGCTAGCTAACAAACTTGTTCTTTGGTGATTATAGAACAATGTAATTATATATTAACCTTCCTTAGAAACTAAATAAGTACATTCAAGATTCATTTTGCTCATGACAGATTTTGATAACCTTTATATGTTAAAATGTTACACTCCGTTAATGAGATTCAAATGTTTCTAAAAGCACTTTCTATTCACTTGGGGTTTACACTGAAATAACAAATTCATAAACTACCAAATATTAATTTCATTTTCTACAGCCAGATGGAGTTGTTTCTCATGTGCTTATTTAATGAATTCCACTGTTAATTAGAAAAGTTTGCCAGCGGTGATCAATAAACATTGTGGATACTTACAGAGTAAGCATTATCAAGAACAGCCGCAGACTAAAAGGACAGAGGGAGGAGAGTAAGGTTTTATTAGCTTAATTAGCAACAGTTTCATTACCTTCACAGAACACAAATGTTTCTAGTACCTAGTGATTTACTTCCCCCCCACATCCCTCTCAGTAACTATCCCACCCTTATAAGCAAAGATCACTCCATTTAAAATCTCAATCAAAGCAATTTTTTGCCTTTTAGATCAGAGTCCCTGCAGGACTGTAGCACACACATGAAATTCTATGCATTTGACTCTGTTACTTTTAATAGATCTGTGATCTTCTCAGCTTCACCATCTTCACATATTCTGACCAAACTGAGGCAGACTGGCCATGACGGCAAACATTGTTGAACTCGTAAGTGGGATGAGGGCAAGAGAAGATCATATTGCAGATGACTAAGTAGTTTAGGTGGATTCAAAACTACTGGTATCACAAAGTAGGTCAAATACCTAATTACTGTTTGCTTAGGTGCATGATATAAATTATAAACAGTTTTCTAAAAAATGTTTGACCTGATGACTGGACAAATGGCACATCTCTGATCGTCACAGAAAAATGCAGGATTTTACACCACAAATAAACCTAATCCCTACAAACATTCTGAACTGAGAATTTTCTGCAACGGGCAGGGCTGAAGGCACAGATCACGTAACAAGCAGATCTGATTGTATCTGGTTTTGTCCTTGCAGACAGGAAAGATGCAGAAACACTAAAAAATTCAGAGGAAAGTAAGATACACAATAGGACCTTTTTTCTTTTTTTTTCTTCTCGGAAACAATATGCTAATATGCAAACATTATTTTATTTTACCCAGCTACTCCAAATAGTACATGTGGAAGTTTCCTGCTACAAGCAGACCAGAGAGACTAAGTTATTCACAATAAGGAGAATCAGTACTCTTTAAGTTATCATCCACACTTCGGAATCACATCTTTACGCTTGATTAGCAATCTGTAATTCTTAAATAAAGGCAAGTAATTTAATCCTGATGTTCTCAGATTTTCACATCTATTCTGATTGCTACTTCCTGTAAATACTCGGTTCACAATTTCTAACACATCCACTTCAGCCTGGTTGCTTACATGGTATTTCACAGGAAAATAAAACACCTGCATAACTAGCCATCCACTTTCACAACTGGATTAGAAACACAAAAGGAACAAGTAACTTGGGGAAACCGGGAGGAAAAAAAAAAAACCCTTCCAGAGTTTCTCCCTCTCTCAACATGAAACTGCACTTTGAGAATGAGCTGTCACTTACTGACATGAAACTTGTGAATTCGTAAGTGTAGTATAATTGTTCACTCCCGCAATGCAGTAGGTTGCCTTAAGTCTGTTTCTTTGCAAAAAAAAAAAAATTCAAGAACAAGAATCACATATTCATTCCAAGAATTCAGCAGAGAATTAGAACAGCTGTATTTCTACACATGAATTTCAGAGTCAACTCCAACAAGATGAAAGAAATAGATCTCTAAGTAAAAGGGATTAAAAGAGTAACTTATAAAAATCCAATTATATAATTAAGACCTAATGCAAACTAGTTAAAACAAATCTATAGCTTAAGGTTTTTTTTTATTCCCAAAACTTTTATTTGGCTTAACTTGATTCACATCAAGCTCAGATTCCACCCCAAGTTGCAAACTTTAAGCTTCATCTTAAGTATAAAGCAGTCCTATAGGCATGAGCCTTGCAGTTACCGCAACTGGTATAACTTGCGCATAAACTGTGCTGGACAACTTTTAGTTCACCATAATGTCCTGAAATTCAGTCCATACGGAGTGCAATATAAGTCTTTTTTTATCACTATTGTAATAATCAAACTTATTTGTTATTTGTAATATACATTTTTATGCAAGGAATTTAAATCGCCATTGTAAGAGTCATCTAGGACTGAAACAATGACATTAGCAGTTCTATCATCACACACTTTTATGAGATGAGCCTTGGTGTCTGTGACGGAAGCCCAGAGTTGTGAAATTCAGATCGTCACAATAGCTACTGTCCTCTATACCTCAAACATTTAATGGCATTTGCTGCGTTTTATCTCCTTACAACTGCACGTGAGGGGCTAAGACACCTACAGCACCAATGACTCCAAATGACCAGCTAGCTTTATTACTTCAACAACTGCTGTTTCATTTATGACACCTGTCACCACAACCATCTTTTATTTCATTAAAGTACCTTAAGTTTTCTAAATTAGAACTTTAAAAGAAACAATAAGTTTTTTTTAAAATATGATGCTCCCTCAGAAATAAGGAAATGTTTTATAAGGGCATACAAAACAGATTTAAAGGAGACTCTTCTCAGTAAATGAACAGGCACTAACAGCAAATGCTAGTGTAGTTATTTGAGTCATATTTATGGATCTCAGCTAAATTTAGAGAGGAAGCCATTAAGATTTGAGAGTATGATATTCATTTGAAAACAAACTGATTCTAACATGAATTATTAGGAATAGGTAGTAACAAAGAACACAGCTGTTCCTGTTTGCAATTAAGTCTCAATTTGCAAGTATCATTTTGCCAAAAAGTAAAAGAAAGTAGCCTTCTGCTTTTTACTTCATGCTTTTGAAAGCTGTAATTATTTAGATCTTCTAAAGTTGCTGCTATAATCACTTCATTTTCTGCAACTCAGATTATCTTTAATTTCAGAAACTGGAATGCAATTTAATTATCATTAATAGTGTTTGCAAATTAACATAATCCCTCTTCAATTGGAAGTAATCAAACACAGCCATTTCCTCCTAAGTAATCTGTAATGGCTTCTGAAGTGTTCTTCTGTTAGCCAGAAATCTGAATATCCTTTTTTCTAACAGTATTAGAGGCAACTTTTAGATCTCTGTTCCCTATTGCTGCAATATCTTAAAACTCTTGTATTAAAATGATAACAGTTCCACGCTGATTTACAAGTTAACTTCTTAAAACTGGGATTTTGTCTTGCCAAATCCCCAAATAACCTCTGTGATACCAAACAAGTATCAGATACCAAGCATTGTAAATTTTCAGAATAACTCCATAATAGGAGTTCAGAACAATAATGTGTTTCCAACTTTCCATGTCGTTTACTTTCTCCAAGCAGTCGTTACCACACAAATCACTTTTTAATGGTCTATGACTTTTTTTGTTTTATGCCAATACACCCTAAAATTCACATACTACGTGATCATGGACTGCCTAAGACCTTTCTGGGCAGTATCTTATCCTCAAGACAACTTTCCCTCCTTCCTGTGGTTTGGAATAAATGTTACTTACTCTTCTCTAGGTTATGTTAGGATCACAAAACTGAAGTGCAGCTTCTCAGAATATCACTGTGGTTGACAGTCGCTAATTGCCACTGGGAAAGCACTGAATCATTTTCTTGAAGAGATGTCAATTCCTTGGACATCATACTGATTTGTTTTCTAGATCTTATTTACAAATTTGTATTTCTAACAATTGCAGGTTCCACTAATAATGCCAGCTACTGACATGGTAGGTATGCCGGTTCCCTTTGATGATGTCTTAAAAATGATGGCCTCTGACTTGTGCTGATTACAACTTTTGGTCTGACTCCACGGAATTTTTAGAAAGCATATTGACAGATCACTGTTTTCAGACCTCCTTGCCTCATAGTTCACAAATATTGAATCGACATACATGATTACTGCTTAATGGATGCATCTTCCAGTAAAGATCTCATAAAATATTAATATTCCAAAATAACTGCATTATTTGAAAATGATGTTCCTGTTTCACTTTGTTAAGGCAATCTTTTCCTTGACCAAATTTTACTTCTATGACCCAAGTAAGCTTTTAAATTCTTTCCCATATTTCTTCACATATCTTTCAATGATCCCAAAGACATTTATTCAAATAAGTCTTTATTTGTGACCAGTGTAAAACAACTGCAACTCTTCATTTTTTCAGGCCTAAATAGCTTCAAAATTTTTTTCAACACCAATGTAATCACCCATGTTGTTCTACATTTTAACTCAATTTCTGAAGAGTCTGCCTCAACCATAAGCTTGGGCATGTATGTTGTATGTATTAGATCTGAGGACAAAAAGGTATTTAAAACAGCTCAAAACAGAAGATGACGTATAGCCCTAGACTTGCCTCTACGATAACATTTAAACAACAGAGCTAAAAAGTGTGCCTTCAGGCAATGCACTTCTCACCTGTACTTAGTCACAATCTTGATTACACTTTTGCATGAGGACTAAAATATCCCCTCTGAAAACATGTTTTATGCCTTTTATTTCATCTCATTTCACATTAGTTGTAGAACATTGCTAAGCGAACCTCCTCAACTGTCCTATTGGCAATGTTCTATTCAGTACTCACCAGAGTACTATGAACTTCGCTGAGTTTCAGCAAAAGTTTATTTATTCCAGGCTTCCATATTACTGCCTCCGATAATGTATTTTTAAAGTATTGCTCCCTACGCTTGTCAGTCTCTTCTCTACCGCAGCTAGAGTCACAATAACAATGTTATCTTCTCTACCAGTATGTAAAATTATACAGCATTCCTCCTAAAATTATTAGAGAAATATAACCTGTAAGCCTTGCTGTAAGCATTTTATATTCATGTATTTTATTTATTATGAAAATTTAATGAAATATAACAAGGGAAAGTGCAGAGTCTTGCATCTGGGCAGGAAGAACCCCAGGTTCCAGTATAGGTTGGGGAATGACCTATTAGAGAGCAGTGTAGGGGAAAGGGACCTGGGGGTCCTGGTGGACAGCAGGATGACCATGAGCCAGCACTGTGCCCTTGCGGCCAGGAAGGCCAATGGCATCCTGGGGTGGATTAGAAGCGGGGTGGTTAGTAGGTCGAGAGAGGTTCTCCTTCCCCTCTACTCTGCCCTGGTGAGACCTCATCTGGAATATTGTGTCCAGTTCTGGGCCCCTCAGTTCCAGAAGGACAGGGAACTGCTGGAGAGAGTCCAGCACAGGGCCACAAAGATGATTAAGGGAGTGGAGCATCTCCCTTATGAGGAAAGGCTGAGGGAGCTGGGGCTCTTTAGCTTGGAGAAGAGGAGACTGAGGGGTGACCTCATTAATGTTTATAAATATATAAAGGGTGAGTGTCATGAGGATGGAGCCAGGCTCTTCTCGGAGACCACCAGTGATAGGACAAGGGGTAATGGGTTCAAACTGGAACACAGGAGGTTCCACTTAAATTTGAGAAGAAACTTCTTCTCAGTGAGGGTGACGGAACACTGGAACAGGCTGCCCAGGGAGGTTGTGGAGTCTTTCTCTGGAGACATTCAAAACCCGCCTGGACGCCTTCCTGTGTAACCTCATCTGGGTGTTCCTGCTCCGGCAGGGGGATTGGATTAGATATCTTTTCAGGTCCCTTCCAATCCCTGACATTCTGTGATTCTGTGATATTTCCTAAGAACGGATAATAACATTTCAGAACATGAGTCTATTTTCCTTAAGAGACAATGCTCATTATTCAGAAGTCCTGCAAAGATCACCACATGGTTGAGAACTCCATAATGACAGTGCAAAAGGCAAAATACTACACTTCTAACTCAAACATTGGAAATAAGGTAAAAAATGAAAGTAAATATGCTATGATCCATCAGAATTTGCTGTAGCGATTAGTAGGAAATTAAACAAATACTAAGTAATTAAAAGCTGCAGTTTTCTCCTTCACAAAGCACACTATCTTAAATATTAAAAATGAATGGCAATATTGTAAATTCAAAAGTCTAATTTATTTAAAGAGACAGACAAGAAAATAGTCCTTATAAAAGGAAATTTCCACAAACTCACTGAGAAACTTTGCCCATTTTAAAAACAGTACCTGGGCCAAAGGAGACAGAAAACCAGTGAGTCTTAGAAGATGAACATGCAAAAGAAGAGAATCTTAATTAGGTATTTAAACTCTTCTCACTGCATTTATGATTTTATACAGTACTGTGGGAGATGGAATTCAGAATGAGAGGGAGAGAGGGTGTGTGACAGAGCGAGTGTGCAGTAGCCCAGGAAAAATAGGGGGCACGTTTCTTAACTACTGACTAAAACAAGTTTCATCCTACAGATGGGATACTAAGGTAGGTTGACTGGTGGAAGGAGTGAACACAGTGACGAAAGAGTTTTCCTGTTTAGCACTACTTTACATTTTAGCAGCTGATCAGTTAAAGCAGCTGGAACAAAAAGAAGCCACAATACATGAATACCTGGCAAATACACAATACCTGGTTAAAAAAAAAAAAAAAAAAAAAAAAAGCTGGATCCTACATCACTTACAAGGGACCCCATTACAGGACCATGTAAAAACATGAGAGACTAGGCAAGAGCCAGTTGGCCTTCAAGGACAAAAGGCTTTCGGTTGTTCACTTGTAAGATTTGCAGACTGTCATATGGTTTTAGAAACTATCTCTTCTGACTCTGCCTTGTTCTCTCCTCTTAAGAATGAAATACTGCTACCACAGTACTTTGTTTCCTTTTTCAACTTATGTGACGCAAGAAAGAAAAACAATATTTATACAGTGATTACGGGAGATTCAAATGACAGTAAAGTTTCTGGAAGTTTGGGTTGGGGTGGGTTTTTTGTAATTAACTGTATGTTTTCAGAAATGGCATAAACTGTAAAAGCACAGCTTAAATAGAATGCAAGATCTATTGATCCCTAGGTGTAGGAAATAACGAAAGGAAGGCAAGAGACCTGCGTGGCTGAATCAAGACCTGCTGGTCAAACTAAAGGGCAAGAAGGAAAAGCAAAGGCAGGTATCCAGGGAAGAGTACAGGGATGGGGTCTGGAAGGCCAAGGCACAGCTGGAGCTGAACATGGCAAGAGATGCAAAGAATAATAAGAAGGGATTCCATGGGTATGTCAGTCAGAAAAGGACAAAGAAAGTGTACCCACCTGATGAACACTGATAACAGTGGACAAGGAGAGGGTTGAAGTACTCAACAAATTTTTGCCTCAGCCTTCACTGGCAACATCTCTCAAGTGGATGGACCACAAGGCAGGGACTGGGGGAGCAAAGAGACAACACCAAGCTGAGTGGTGCACTTGACACACCTGAAGGACAAGATGCCATCCAGAGGGACCTGGACAAGCTCAAGAAGTGGGCCCATGCAAACCTCATGAGGTTCAACAAGGTCAAGTGCAAGGTCTTGCATCTGGGTCAGGGCAACTGCCAGTATCAATACAGGCTGGAAGATGAAAGGATTGAGAGCAGCCCTGCAGAGAAGGACTTGGGGGTTCTAGTGGATGAAAAGCCGGACATGAGCCGGCAATGTGCACTCACAGCCCAGAAGGCCAATTGTATCCTGGGCTGCATCAAAGGAAGCGTGGCCAGTAGGTTGGGTGAGGTGATTCTGCCCCTCTGCTCTGGTCAGACTCCACCTGCATCCAGCTCTGGGGCCCTCAGTAAAGGAAAGACATGGACCTGTTCGAGAGGGTCCGGAGAAGCCACAGAAATGGTCTGAGGGATGGAATACCTCTTCCACAAGGCTGAGAGAGAGTTGTGGTGGTTCAACCTGGAGAAGAAAAGGTTCTGGGGAGACCTTTCTGGGGAGACCTTATTGCAGACTTTGAATAGTTGAAGGGGGCGACAGGACACAGGGGGAATGGTTTTAAAGTAAAAGTGGGTATATAAGGAAGAAACTTTTGACAATGACGGTGGTGAAACACTGGAACAGGTTGCCCAGAGAAGTGATAGATGCCCCATCCCTGGAGACATTCAAGGCCAGGCTGGACAGGGCTCTGAACAACCCGATCTGGGTGAAGATGTCCCTGCTCATGGCAGGGGGTTGGACTAGATAACCTTTAAATGTCCCCTCCAACCCCAAACTATTCTATGATTCCAGGATAAATGGTTTACAAACAACAGCAGAGTTCAGAGTGAATTAGTTATCTATTACGAAAGCTCTAAAAAGAACTCGGGATAGATCAGAACTAAGAGCTGCCTAACACTCCTCTTAAGACTTCTCCCTGTAGCACAATGCTAGGAGCTTGGGATGTGGAGGTGAATAACCCTTCAGCAGAGTTCACTGTTGGCCTAGTCCTGTTCCCATGAATTTATTAATAAATAGCACTAGCACTGAGCTGACGTCAAGTGCTTTTGAAAATCCAGCACTTGGCACATTTTAAAAAAGGGCAGCTTCTGCTTTGATGTACGTCTTGGAGACAAAACACTCCACTTTATACTTCATGATGGCCCTCCGCTGGTACAGAGCAGAATCTAGAAAATTGTTTCCAACACAGTAGCAGTCTACTTATACTTTGGTACTTCTCCTTCAGAGATTTTCTTTTAGAAATCATGTCATACGAACATACAAAGCCAGTACACAATTCTCAAGCTGAATAACTGAGAGCTGAAGCATAAGGTAAATTCCCAGGCAAGAATGCCATCACAAGTTACTATGTTGTAGGTGCTTTATTTCTTGAGAGATGTGCTTGACTGAAACAACGTAGAAAGCAATTAGAGATCCGTATATTATAGTATAGTCTGAATGCCTCTCTAGGTCACATGAAGACTTCAAGCAACCTTAGGTTGCTTTGACCCACATTTTGATTCAAGAGGCTCCAGACAGTAATCAGAAAGCAGGAAATTTGAAGGGAATGCAGCATGCCTTGAAGTAGTCCTTCCTTCGGCATTCCACTACTCTGCAGGCTTTCACACTTTCCACGCAGTCAAGACTGCTTATGCAATGACTACTTCACAGTTAAAATCTTACCTATGCCACACAGTCTTGCACCTCTGATGGTATTGCTTCCTTGTGCTTAAAACGATTTACCTTGTAGCTAGCCAGCTCACTACCCACCTTCCTTTTTGTAAAAGATGTTTCAAATTAGACCAAAATATGTTTTCTATGTTTGCACAATTATTCTGTCATAATGACCTCTACTTTATTTTGTATTTTACTGAAATTAGTAAAAGTATGGAAAATGAACAGAACTCAGCCAGGCAGATCCAACCATGCTTTTGTCCATTTGAAATCCACAGTAATCAAGGATGCAGAGCTAGAGCCTCAGGGTGCAAGGGCAAATGACTGGTATCTAAGTATAAGCTTCTCCACTCAGAAGTAGAACTGAAATTATCCCAAGACTTTGATATTTGGCTAAAAGAGATTTTTTTCTGCAGAATGATCGGATGAGGTCCTCAGGACTTAACCTAAAGTTCTTTCGTGATAGCAAATATCACAACCCCATTATTACAGTTCCCATCGAGATTCTTAACTGACCTTGTCCTTTCTCGCTCTGATGTCTCCCCGCCCCCCACCTCCCTCAATCTGCTCTACTATTTTGAAGAACATATTGCTTTCCTGTATAGATGACTCTTTCTTGCTCAATTTTATAATTTGGCTATTGTCCACCTACCGCTTATTAGCTATCTTACAGTTTTCACCTGCCTGCATTAGTGCTATATACCTGTGTGAATAGACATTAGGCAGCAACTGCACTGCAGCATGTTGGCGTATGTTTTCCTCTCCATTTGCCATTATTTCCTTTGAAATGAATAGCACTGGTTACCACAGGCCAATGTATCAAATCATAAACCATTTTTCAGGGTTAAGAAAAAATGGTTTGGTAAGGTACCATCCAACAAAAATAGTATGACCATATTTACTTCCAGATTTACTTGCTTATTCTAAAATTAAGTGTCTATAATCCCTGAACTGCAAAATGCAGTATATGTTCCCACTCTCTAGTTACAAAATATGCAGCATGCCTATAAAGAAAATTCTATTAAATAATAAGCACACATTGGAATCAAATGGAAAACACATAGCTCAATTTGCATTTACCAACTTTTAACATTTGAGAATTTCAGCATGGCAAGTAAAACCAATTTCTCTCCTTTGTTAGAAAGATTTGTATATGCATTGCTTTCTGAAAGTCTGCATTTTTACCATTAAATTCCCAACATAAACTGGATAACTGACATAATGTTCATACAGCACAAACGTATCCTCTTGATCAGTGCAGCCCAGTAGGAAAGGTTGCTGTCAAACGCACACCATCATATCACAGCTAGATGCTGATGGATTGATACATGTCACACATAATGCCTCCTTAATTTTTACTACCTCCATAAAATGTTGCAGACTCCTGTGTTCATTTTAGGAATACTGCCCAAAATGATTTATACCTCATCCTCCTGCATGGAAGAATAAAGCCATGTTTATAATTTCATTCATTAGCAAAGGCAGAAATTGCATTCAACTTTCACCACTAATAAAATAGTGTTTTCCTTGAATTCCAGGTCAGTACCTGCATACCAATATTTGCTTCTGAATTCAAGTTGTCTGAAAAAAATTCTTTCCTAAAATACTGTTAATTCTAGGCTTATCTGGAGAGGCTAAACAGTAGCAAAGGAATGGTCACTAGCACCTAAGAAAAGTGCATTCTACTTGCTTTGAAATAACTTTTGGCAGTGCTACCTAGGCCTCTCTGCACTGGCAATGAATAAATAAACAGTCCTTGCAGGTATACCAAAGCTAAGAGAATACCTACACTATCTAAGTAGAATATTTTTCAGGTAACTGAAGCATGTACACTCACTTGTATGCCCACACATGCACACATTTTTCCCTACCATAGCTCCCTTTTTGCCATGACAATCCCTGATTCTAACTGCTTTCGCAGGCTTTAGCTACTTTATAGTAACCACCACTGAGAACTTTCTACTGGTCGATTACACATTGGGATACTGAATGACAGAAGACAAAAATTCATGACATCTAAAAGACTCTACACGCTTCCCTCTGTTCAGGCCTGGCCCAGCTCTCCATAGCTGAGCAACAGCTTCTTCTCTTGTTGCCAACAGAATGACCACAGTGACCTAGAATTCCACGACTGCTTCCGAGAATGACAGAACTACTTGTTTTGTCTCCTGCAAATACTGAGGATGTGAGCCAGCAACAATAATCCTCAAAACAGAAAACTATGCTGGTATAAGCAGAGGGAGCCTGTTTTGCCAAGTTTCAACTCCTCCAGTTTATTAGGATATTGATAGACATTCGAATTGGATCATTAGAGCTGTTTATAAAAAGACACGAAGAGGAAGAAAGGGAAACACCAAATAATTTTCTCCCTAAGTGCACAAAACGCGAAGCCTGTCCTCAAACAGTGCTTATAAGGACCCTGCTGAGCTTTTTGAGCTTGCAGGGTGATTTCATAGAATTCATTAATTTGAGTAATATCATATGACTTCACCCATAAGCCACAAAAGTAATCTTTGTTTAAAAAAACCAAAACAAACCCCCCAAAACTTAGTATTCAATTGTGCTATCAGAAAGGTCGCAAATTTAACATTAGCAATCCAGGTATTGCCATGAGCCAGTATTCCACCCCATGAGAACAGTAGAAATTTTCACACAGTAAGCGGTCCTGATATTTCTGTGAAACTAATTTTGAGCCAGCTCAGCGATCTATACCCCTTTGATCATAACAAAGCATATACTCCATTATTATCCCAGCGGCATAAGTTAAGACAAATCAGGAACTTCTTGAATTGGACTACGGCTATCACACACGGTTTTGCTATTAAGACTAGGCATGTCCCTTCAAATATGCTAGCAAAAGGATACAGGTAACAGCATTGGTTATGCTGCTAAAGTGTCGCACGCATCGTAGAAATTTTCAGTTGATCACTTAGCTTCCATTTGCCTGTCTTGAATGGAAGAACAATAACATCCAGAAGCTCAAACAGCAGATTAAGATAAATTGCATTTCATTTCAACATTCAAATAACCTTATCTATCCTTAACATAAATAAGGTTCTCTGCTTGCTAGTGACTGGCAAAGGATACAGCTTCTGTTTTTAACAAATAAATAAACAACCGCAAATCAACAACAAGAAGAATGCAAAATGAACATCAGAGAAAAGTATTAAGGTTCTCATCAATCCTTTGGAACAAATCTCAAAGGTGAAAATTAAGACAAGCCTATTGATAAATAATTTTGGGCTCGGAATGACTTTTCTACTCCGAGAGAATAAAGACATTTGCAAGTTTTTATTCAGATCCTCATTTCCAGGGAACTGTTCCTTCAATGGCAGCAGCTCTGATCAACTGCCCTGATCTTTTGGGTCATGGATCATCATCTGAGATGGAAGAAAGGCCAGCAGGTTATCTTTCTATTCACTGCTAAAATACTATTTTTCGCCTCTAACCAGGATGTGTTAGGAATATCATTACAAAGCACAGAGCCCAAGTCCTCCAGGTGCTAAGGGATGCTATATGAACACAAAGAAGGAAAATTTAAAAAAAAATCCTTAATTCAAGGCGCTTAAAATCTTAAAGACTTCATGGACTCATCAAGTTTTAGTCCCTAACAGTGACTACAGCACAGCTAAAGCAACAGGTCCTTCTGCTGGAGGTACCACATAAGAGCTTTTCTGTGGTATAGCCAGAAGGTCATAAATTCCCAGCTACCATAAGCTAAGCCAGCAACGGCACTAGTCAGCATAGCTGCACCTAAAGTAGGAATCTGCTGATGGCATGTCATTTGTTCACAATTCCTCAGTGATGATACTGTGGGAACTTTTATAGTGGGACTTCATTACACCTGATCCAAGTTTCAGAAAAACAAAAGTAGGAACAAAGGAAAGACGCTGAGGAGAATGATCAGAAACTGTATCAACACATTGTGTCCCATTTACTGTCCTCCTGGAAAACCCCAATGGAGATGAGGCACTTCTTATAGGCAGTAACCAGACATTAGCATCACGTCACTGATTCATGACATGATTCACATTCTTAACTATTGAACTACCAATTATTGAACATTTTTTTACATTTCATTAAAAACAAAAAACAAACAAGCAAGGGTTTTAGCCAGCTACAGTGCTAAAAGACAAACTCTGCTTGTCAAAAACATTTGCACATACTTCTGAAATGCAACTTAAATAGACATCTTAGTACAGCTCTAAATTCACTGTGTCAAACACTAAACAACAAAAAAAGTATACATTTGGCACAACAGCCCACTGCCCTACTCCCAGCAATCAGGAACTGCTGGTTTGCTACCAGAGAGAGCAAATAGCACAGAAATAACAACAGCAACACAGATTCGATTACCCCACAAATAGAGCCAGAAAATTGAATGGAGAAATTTGTGTAATGCCTAAAATGCATACTGACTGCTCCTGCTTTCATGTACACCACAAGCCAGTGTAGGTTGTAGCACAGGCACCAAGTTTTCACACAAATTTTGTAGTATACTGGTAGCTAGGAAAAATGACTCGGTTATAGAATCTTCCTTGCCTGAAGCATAGCAATATTACTGGAATCACCATTTGTCTCAGGGAAATTAAATGATACTGGAAAGAAGCTACTGAGCAAGAGAACATGCTTAGTGCATGAGAAGTTGTAGTCAGTATTAAATTCTGTTTTATTTTCCCATTATTAACACTGGCAAAGGACAGTGCTGAGCCTCTCTTCGTCTCCAGTGTATTTCTGTTTCAATACACACATCAATATTAATTTCCCCTGCAGAGTTACTGTCATATCTAATGAGCAAACACATGCTATGTGACATGTCTTTTTATGCCCTTGATTTTTATATTATCTCTAATTAATTCAGATCAATAATAATATATTTTTTAAGTGGTCACAATTAAAAAGTCATATGCTTTAAGCCTGCACAAAGTTAATATAATGCACAAACCCACATACTGTGTATCTGTTTGTGTTCCCTGTCACAAGAGCTGTCCAATCTTTCCTTTCCAATTTTCGTTTACAAACTCCCACAAAAACTAAATAATGAAGCTTCACAAGATATTATTACAGTATTAGAAAGAATGCAAAGATAGACTAGCTATTTAGCTCTAAGTAGACCATGTAATTTATGGCGATAAGTTGTTTCTGCAGACATGCATCCTGAAAATGCCGTCTTGTCTAAGACACCTATGTTTTAAACCAGACAAGCACATTGACAGTACTTGGTCATAACAATACCACACAAGAGCACTCTAAATTAAAACCCACAGTATTTTTAAACTCAGAAGATGAATCACAGTCTCAAATGAATTTCAGATATTTTTTCCTTCTCATAATTTCAATTCTATATTAAATCTTGACTGAATTGCTCTCCATTTCTGTAAGCCATCACAACACTCAGCATTTTTTAAGGAAGCTATTAAAGCACCGAAGAGCATAGTGCTTTTCAAAACAAAGAATACACAGATCAATGCTGGACTTACTGGTCAAGTCTCTATTTGCAAATAACGTGGCCTAGCAGGAGAAGACTTGCAAAATGAAACCGTGGTGCACAGAACTTCACATCCACATTACATCTACTTGACAGCATTTTTATTTCAGATTAGGCCTTCTCTCATCCCATATTCTGAATGACTGTTAGAGGTTGAAGTGCATTAAGTATACTTCTGGAATGTGTTCTTAAGTTCAGACATTCAAAATGAACTCAGTTCATATCCCTACAATCACTTCATGATGTGAACTAAAGCACAGGAAGTACTGATGATCAAGTTTGCTTCAAAAGAACACTCCTGACTCAAAGTAAAGCGCAAAAGGAGATGCACCCATTGAAGTCAATGGAGCTTTCAGTAAGATAAAACTTATTTGATCCCTCTCTCCCTTATTTTTTCCCTCTGATCTTGCAGCTTAGGTTTAGCGAGACGTGAAAAGGAAAAAAAGAACTGATAAACACAGTGGAAGAACACCGTGTTAAATAAAGGGAAACCTTTATGCTGTGTTTATTTAGATTGCTTTAATTTACTCTGGCTTTTCTCATTCCCACAGTCATCATTTAGAATGAAAGCAATGGAATAAAGATGGTGGTATTTCTATGCCTGTGCTCAGAAGTTCACTTTAGGGCCACATTGCTGTGCCCAAGCTGATTACTCCTGAAGGCAACGAGGTTCTCCAGAGGCTGAACAGTCCGCTCACATTCAGCTAGTTGTACTTCAGAGCTTTAAAGAACATGTATGTGATGGCAAAGGTAACCTACATCAATCTGCCAGCTCTTTAGGATCCTTTTGTCCCAAGTACTTTCCTCAAAATTGCATCCCCCCACTCTTGATGATATAGGGGGGAAAGAAATTTGAGTGCAGATAAGGTACCACCATAATACAATGCCCTGATTCAACAAGAAAATCTAGTTATTGTAGAAGGGGCTGTTTAAAAACCTCATACCAAGAAATGCTAAAACTTCTATTTTATATTACATCTCCTTTATAAATTACGTATTTTTCATTTTCTTTCAAACTGTCAAAACCATTCATCTTTGATTTACCATTTACATAAACATGATTAGGTGATTATGCATACTTACTGTGTAGTGCAGAGATCACACATGAAATCCAGACGTATTTTATAAAGATGGTGTGTACAACATTAAACTAAGACACTTAATATAGCCATAAAGCAAGTGGCAAAATGCAGAGCAGACTGTAAACATAAAACCAATCTTTTAGCATGGTAGTTCTTTACACGTTTTTTCTATGAGTATGGTAACATTCTTCTCATGTTCTTTACCGAAGTCACAGGTAGTGCTACTGCTTCTTCTGAATTGGAGGATCTCTCCTTTCAGAAAGTGTACTCAGTACAAACTGCACTCCCAGCCACCAGCAGGTTTGGAAGAAAAATCAAAGGGAACTGCCTTGTCTTTGTTTTAGCCAGTCTTTAAGAAAAGTGTCATGATTTTATAGTCTGCATAGCTTTGCTGTCAATCTTCCTCCCTATAATATTGCACCTGCAGCATCAGAAATTATCAATATCTTGTTTTGACTAAATAACAGATCTGTTCTTTGAGAAAGAGCTATCTTTAGCTGTGTAAAGACCATGCCTAACAAGGCTTTCCAAAAGGGTAGATGTTATAGAGAAACAGAGGCTGTAAGAAGTACACATAAAATGCTTCCTATTTGCTGGAGTAAGTAAATGAAGTCTGCAAAATCACAAGTTTAGTAGCTTCTCCTCCGCTTTCCTCCAAGGTGCCAAGATCTGAGTAGCTGGTCAGACTAACTGCCTATTCAGGTCAGTAACCTTCCCATACAACTGTCCAAATAGAAACGTTTGTAAAAGTTTTTTTGGCTGACCCACCTTCTCAGAATCGCTTACCTGTGTAAAATTCTTCTAGGTGCACTCTGTATTTACGTCACTGAGAAAGGATAAGGCAACAAGCACAACAGAATCCTTGGTATGAGAACTGCTAGACCTGGCGTCCATGTCACTTGATGACTTGTTTTCCCATCCAGAGGGGGTCAGCCTAAAAGCAGGGGGGAAAAGAAGTGGCATTTAAAATCATAATCCAAAGACCAGAGGGGTCATATGCACTGCACAGTCTCTCTGCAATCACAGACACAGGAATCCTTGGACACTCAGCTCTGCAGCTCTCACTTCCTGTTCTGAATGAGAGAGAAGAAATGAACCTTTAATTCTGGACTCTCTTTTCTGTTATTGTTCAATAACCAAAGACCATTTTTCCCTTCCTTTGTCATTTATCCACGCTGTTCCTACCCATTGCTGCATGGCTGTTTTTCCTCCAGCTATTTCCTCGTTTTGAAGCTTCTCTCACCTGTCACACAACCACTCCAGCTGGTGCTGACACTGTCTCTCAAAGCAGCTGTTTCTAACTGGCTGCTTGGTCACAGCTGGAGGAGATAATCAGGTTCCACATTAAGCCTCTTCAGCTGCTGCTGAGTGGAAAGCATGTACTTCATCACATTCATCCTGCAAGAATTACTGGTGGCTCCTATGCAAAGTGCATGGAAAATCTGTGAACTACCTAGCCAAATTCCACTATGATATTCTGCAATTTGCTTTTAGTGCAAAATCAGGCTAGATTTTGGCCTCACCCTTATGGCAGGCTGGAATTAGAGTGCATTTTCTATTCTCAATCCTTGTACATATCACTCTCATATGAACCACTTCTTCAGGTGCACCTGGGTGTCCAGAACCTTGCCTGCAACAATAGGTACGCATGTAGTTTCTCTGATGCACCTGAAACAGACTTCTCAAAATGATAAACAAAACCCCAATTGTATAAAGCATCTCTTCTCTGCTTCTCATTTAGTAAAGACACGCCTATGTGCCAGGCTTTCCTGGGCAAAAAATAAAACAGCTGAATACCCATAGCATTGTCATCAGAACTTATTTTAAGAAAACCATTTAGGAATGTTAACAGGTCTCTTTACAGTTCAAGGCAGATTTATAGGACAGCTCAGAAGCTGCATTCATTTTATTTGCTTAAAATTTGTAATAAGAACTTGCATTCTAGTACACACAGAAGAGTTTCACTGAGGGTGCTGAGTTGTAAGGATAGTTGAAAGCATATTTTTTTGTTGAGACCTTCCTGTTCATAAGTATGATAAACACGATCTTAAAATTATTCTAATATATGCATGTACTTCATTGGAGATGGTTCCTTCTGAAAATGTTATTGAGACAACATAGCCAGTTTTAGGTATTCTAAAAGTGTCAGAACTCTGTAGTACTCATCCAGCTGAGACTGATGACTGAGAATAGGTTTATCATGTTTACAAGAAGATTTGAACAACTCTAATCCAGATTACACACCTGCTTTCAGCCAGCATGTGTTTCTGCCAGCCTGTTCTAGAGCTCCTGTGGCAGTTGTGATTTTTTTCATGTTCAAGAGGTGGGGGAAGAGTTAGCAGCACTTTTAAGACTATCGAGGCCTCTCACACCTCAAGACTTTTGAAGACACTCATGTTTTCAAGAGCCCTCTAGAAGAAGAGAGTTAGTCACAAGGTCTTCGGTTTCTTTGCCACTTCCAGCAATGCTGATTCAGAAATGATCACAGAATCTGGCACTTGCACAATATATCCATGCCTGCCAGCAGAGGTGGTAGGGCAGTCTTAGAGCTCCCTGCAGAATATATGATATGTGGGAATTTACACAATACTGTGCAACACTGATATTTTAATCCAAGTGTGACACTCATAGGGCAAACAGATGAAGTATAAGACATCTTGTGTCGTGTATTCCTCTGATTTATGTCACGGGGTATTTTGCTATATAGTAAGCACAAAAGAGAATCTCCCTTCTGCTCTGTTGAATAGGCTGTAGAGCACAATTCAAAACAGTCTTGATGCTAAAGTACATACAACCAGTCTGCCTAAGGATAAGGACAAGCAAGAGATATACTAATCACATAAAGCCACACAGGCGTTCCTATGCAATTTTGTTGGAAATGACAGTGGATGACACAAGAACCTTATTTGCAAGTATTAAAGCTGTACATATTTGCAAAACTACAGGAGATCATCAATAAACAGAACAAAAAGCAAGAAGGAAAATGCAATAGGCAATCGGTTTCTTTTTTTTTTGAGACAAAGGAAATGTCACCCTAGAAAGAATGGCTTTCGAAACAAAACCAAACCAAAAAAAGGTAGTACCTATGAACTTCCGACACATGAAAATTATCTGCTGAAAATTTAATGCTTCTCAACTGTATTCAGTTCATGCTGTTGTATTCATTATTCATTATGGAATTTACTTAAATTTTCTTCTTTTCCAGAGAACTGCGCAAACCATGATCACTATTTTGCACATAGCAATATATATATATATTCAACAGAATCTGAATCCAAATAATTTTAAATAATTAATGCAAATTATCTGATATAGAAACTATGCAAACATTCTTTAAAGCCACTGTTCAAAAATTTCCAGACACAATTGCCCTTTTGGAGCATTAAGAATTCTAGCAAGACAAAAATAATCATTAAAGTATTATTTTGGGTGTTCTCACATTAATTGTAGCAAATGAAGTACTTTAAAAAACATCTAACATAAGCTTAGAATAGCAGAGTAACAATCTACAAAATCAAAACAAAAAGCATGGTTATTAAAAACTTCTTCCTGATTTGTTTTATGCAAAACTTTTTGAACTGTCCTACAAAACTTGTAATGCTTTTGGAGCACTCAGAGGCAGTGGAAGCATCTCTTTCGTAAATGCCATTTGGTATGGACTGTTGTGGGAAGAAGAAAATTTTAAAAGGCACTTGCTGGGAATCCTTCTGCTGCTATGATTTATTTCCACTGTCAGAAGGACAATGAATTCATAATAGCAGCCTAAAGAATCATAGCACCTTGAACCAACAGGAGGAAGCCACTAGAAAAAAAATCATTGAAAGGCATGATAGATTTTTAAGATTACAATTTCTAAAAGGTGGTTTGAACCTTATGCTTACTGGAAAACCTGTGTTTGTAAAACACCAAATTCTTCAAGTGCTTCCCATTAGTGGATCATAATCTACAGGAAAAGGTATCAGAGGTGCATAAATATGTTCTTATACACAGGTAACTTATTTCCTCTACCTTTATTTGTAAAGGACTCAAAATGGCCACGTCCTAGCCAACTTCAGATAACTTCATGCTTAATTCATACTAACTTCAGTGACTGTGAACTCGTGAAGAAGCTAGAATGTGTAAAGGCATCATTATTAAAAGAGCAGTTATTATGTATAGTCAATGAACTCATAAGTATTATTTTATTTTAATTTAATTTTTCTCCAGGTGTGATAAAAAAATTATCCCACATCATATCAAACCATTTGTATCAAATAATTCCAAGCATCAATGACTTTTTTTTTTGATTCAGCCACAGAAATAATTCAGCTGACTTCTATTTCAAACGAGAGAAAAATTAAAGCTTAAACGCTTGAGAACAAAGAAAAGAAAGCACAAATAATGAAATATTTTCTTGTGAATAAATTCTATTATTTCCTTTGTTCTAAAATAAAAGTTTTGTGGAAAAGAAAGTTTTAAAATTTTAAGAATTACACTTATGTTAATCTATTAGGATAAAATAACCTACTAAACAGAAAACAAAATTTCAGAGCATATTAAAAGAAACTAATCTCTGATGTATGACTCCTATTGCACTTCTGAAATAAGTTCCATTGTTGTTAAAGGTAGTATAAATAATCTTTGTTAAAGCCCTGGATTCTGTAGATATAGTAATAACGTTACGCTCTTCTGAATATAATACAGCACTACAGAGCCTATCACTATGCTGAGTAGTAAGCACATAGTAAGTTTAAGTGAAGGAAAAGAAATCTAATTGGTAGCACACCACTTCCCTAAAAACAAGAGATTTCAGCCGTGTCAGCATCCTGTAGTTAATCAGAAATTATAAGTACGGAATTTATACTTTTTTTCCTCAGCTCCTACCTCCTCCTTCAACAGTTGAAGGCATCTATATAGATTTTAAGAATGACTCCATGTATTGAAACAGTGATGAACCTTGACACGGGAAAATAAGGTATGAGAAGATGATTCTTCTAATATTGCACTAAAAAAAACCCCAGGAGGTATAGCAGAGAATACAACCAGACTAATCAGTATTACTTCTTAAGTATTCCAATAGCTCTATTATGTAAATCTTTAAGAGGACTACTAAAGTAAAACATTGTTAGTACTGGAGCTATTGATGCAATAAGCTGTTTTATCTCCCAGTCTTGAAGTGTTTTTCTGTTTGAGAATACATTCTTACCACCATAAAAACACACTTAAGGACATGCAACCCAAACTGTAACAATCATAGAATCATAGAATGGTTTGGAAGGGACCTTAAAGCACAAGTAGTTCCAGCCCCACTGTCACGGGCAGGGACACCTTCCACTAGAGCAGGTTGCTCAAAGCCCCGTCCAACCTGGCCTTGAACCATTCCAGGGATGGGGCATCCACCGCTGCTCTGGGCAGCCTGTGCCAGGGCCTCACCACCCTCAGGATGAAGAAACTCTTCCTTATATCGAATCCAAACCTACCCTCTTTCAGTCTAAAGCCATTATCCCTAGTGACACTGTCATATCACTGCTTATCACTCTAATTACCCCAAGATCATTGACTATTCCTTGGGAGAAATGCAGTTTTGAAAAACCTGTGCATTTTGAAAAACATTGGAAAAGTCTTCTCCTTACATACACACCTAGTTTCTGATACTGGGCAACGGTGGAAAAGCATTAGCTAAACATGACTGGTGAGAGAATAGTGATGAAAGAACAAATTTCTATACCCTGGGTCATTAACAGCAAGAATCGTGAACCTAGTGTGACAACCACATAGAGTCTATTAGACATACAAAACTAACCTGATTACAAACCCCTTATAGTCTCCAATTTTAAAATCTTATTTTCTATAATTCAAAAATGTCACAAAACCATTTCTGCATACAGCTGAAAATGAATGTTTCCCCAAAACAGACTTTGTCCTCACATTTACAATTCAAAATACCCTAATACAATGACTCCATAACAGGTTGTATAAGCAAGCCAATCCTATTTGCTTTATAACAGCAGCTTACATCCCCTGGAACAGGGAAGCCTTCACATAAGCTTTTCAACTTTATGTTCAGCTGATAACACAGCCTGCTTTTAAGGTGAGGGAAAACAAGAGAAATACATGAAGTGCTGCAACAGTACACAAAAATGGCCAGGTAGGATTCAAATTAAACCACAACGTCCAATTTCTGTTCAGGAGTACCATGTGGCACAATCCATGTAAAGCACAATTTTTTTAATTTAGAATTACAATATATATTATTAAGTCTAAATTATAAGAAATTTGATGAAGAGTTCTGTTATTTGGTGAACTATGTACCTGTAGCACTACTGTGTAATACCAAAGCATGAAAACCAATTTTATACAAGAAGCTTTATACATGGAGCACAGGCAATTACAGCACAACTGGAGTCATAATAAAGACTGTAATGCTATTTATAGACTCTAAATGACATTATCACATTCAATTTCCTTCCAATATTTTATGGCCATCAAGCACATAATAAAACTAAAAGAGAATGGGCCAGATCACTACAAGGATTTAGAAAGGATTTAAGGTTTACAAAGGTTCTTCTGGCCAAAGAGGAAATCACTAACTGCCTCTTCCCCCATCCCTCCCCTCAAATCCAAATGAGCAGCCCCATGACTTCAGGGTGATGCCTAAATTCAGTGTTGCTGTCCTACTTTAAAATTGTTTTCCATAACTTCTCCTGTCAGCCCAATGCTGATGTTTACAAAATATCTGTAGCCATTACATTGATGTGCCATATGACAGACCTCCTATCAGAAACATCTCCATATAGATTTGTCATTTTTCCAAAACACAGGATATGAATATGTTTGCCAAAGCTGCTTCACTTCTAGCTACATGCTTGTGCTGGTTTGACTGAAAGCGAGTTAATTTTCTTCATGCAGTTAGAAACCTTTCCTTTCTGTAGCTAGCATGGTCATTGTTCGGATTTAGTTTCAGAACAAGAAGATAACGCTCTGTTTTTCTTCAAGTGGCTTTCCAGTGCTTTTTGAGTTGGAACAAAGAGAATGTAAGAGCTTATTGTTATCGTAGTTGTTGTTTGGGAGCCAAGGTCTCTGAGCTCTGCCCACAGGTGTGAGGCAGTTGGGAAGGGGGGCACGGATGGCGCAGAGCTTGACTGACATCCAGACTGATCAATAACAATATTCCACACCATTAGATTCATGTTTCATATTTAAGAAGAGTTGGATTTTCCGGCTAGGAAGACAGAGACTGAGATCCATCCCAGTTCTGCTCCATTTAGATGAAATCCCATTCGGGAGTTCTTTTAGTCTGGCCATTTGCCTTCCTGCCGTTTTGCAGTGGCCTCTGGGCCCTTCTGCCTTTTCCCCTCTTCCCCCAGGATCAGCTGGTCAGGACCAAGGTGCTCTGTCTCTTCCCGGGACTGGCTGCTCGGCACGGACAGAGATCATGAGAATTGCACTGAGTATCTTTTACTTTATATCCTATTTTCCATTTTATACATATAAATAGTAGTAGAGGTATATTAGTATTATTTTGTTATATTCTTAAACTGCATTTATCTCAGTCCACAAGTTTCTCTCTTCCCTTTCAATTGTCTCCTCTATTTGGGTAGGGAGGGAGGGAGAGTGAGTGAGTGGCTATCGTGGTTGTGATTGCCAGCTGTGGTTAAACTGTGACAATGCTGAAGTGCTGTTGCTCAGGAACAGTTTCCTCTGCAGCCTAATAGGAGCTTTCCCTGTGTAAGAAATTCTTAACCAGGCCATTTGTGAATTAAAATGTCCAGTAATACACTTTTTAAATTCCCACTTATTGTAATTGCTTGTTGCTACTAGCCCAGTTGAAATCAATATGATAACAACTAGTTTAATTTGTATTTAAGTAAAAACTGCCTTTCATTCATCTGTAATAAAAATACAGCCAGTGGAAGAAACAGTCCCCTGGATAGACCACACTTCTTTCCATCAAAATGTTCCACATCCTAATTCTGACCGCCAGCTATGTGATCATGTAATGAAAGCCACTGCATATTGCAGGCTCATTTAGCCTTGCTTAATAGTCATGTCATTACTGCTGCCTTTGCAATAGACACAAATTCTGCCTAATGCACAAAGAAAATGGTGTCTTAAAATTAACATGAACCTACAGGCCAGAAGTGCCACAGAACCATGCTCAAGTAGGTGACATTGCCCCCAGAGGTCCTTCAGGCACACCATGCAAAAGGGAAGTACAGAGCAGGAAAGTTCCTTTCCAGGTAAAGAAGGTCCCTGTAGTTCTCAGGAGCATAATGATCCTGACAAACATTTTCAGGAACAAACAACACTTTTTCTAATGTCGTAAATGCCTTTGCCAAACTCAAGAATAAAGAGCTGCGGATGTGGCTGTGTTGTCTATCTTCAAAGGGCTGAAATGCTGATAATAATCTCAGCAGAACATCAAAACAGCAATCTCTGAGGCTGCTGCAGCCAATGGAAATGTAATTAGCAGCCTCCAAGCACCATATATTTTAGTTATATAGTAGTTTCTTTACCACATTACTCGGTATGGAAAATGTTCCAGTTCTGAGAGACCAAAAATTAACTACCATATTATTTCCAGTTGGGTAGCAGGTTGGTTTTAAGAAACCCAAACCAGAAGCCCCATATTAATTTGTTTGAGGCATGAGCATTGATAAATAGTCATATTTCTGTTTCAAATAACATGCATTAGATATTCTACTTTTCTTAGGTCAACACCAGCAGCACTTTGTCTTTAAAACTGAAACAACATTCTTAGAGTTATTTAAAGCACACGTTTTGGGGACAAAATCACGAACAGTTCCTAGGGAGACAGTAAGGTAAGAAAATGGATTGCTGTCATGAGGCTAGTACGTCGCATTTGCATTCACTTCACAGCCCTTTCATTTCTGTCCCTAAGAAAAAATGTATTCCAATACAGAGTTATGAACATGTACTTTTAATAAACTTTAATCTCTCAGAACCGTTGGGATGGAGCTTTACATTTTAAGGCATTATGAGGCACTGTCAGAGAGAATGTGGTGAGGAGAAGGTCTGATTGAGGGCAGCCTGTGAACCTGAACTGCATTGCGACCCTGTCCAGCAAAGAAAATTACAGTTTAACTTGCTTTGGGAATATTTAAACTTTTACCAACTGTATGAGACTCCACTACTGAGCAGTCCTAAACCTCTGGGGTGTATCTGCCAAAAGATGTTAGGCACTCACACCTACAGACAGTATTTGAACAGGAAATGGATGACTATGTCCCTTAAGGCAAATTCATAATTCTCAATCGTAAAAATGTTATGTCTTTAATCATTCTCAGCTCATTTCTATCTTTGCCCAGTTTTCAAACTTCTGCAGTCAAGATTTCAGCAGATGATGGATGCTTACAGGACAGGCACCACAAAGATGGTATCTAACCAGGGCGGAAGCCCGCCAGTCACCCTAACTCCTTCTTAACAAATTAATTACCCTTCAAAGTGCACGACAGTAGAAAACCCACTCTGTAATATTATTTTTTCTTTCCCTGTAGTCAGACAGGCTACATAAGCAAGTTATGAAACAGTGCCAGGAACTGAGATTTTCAATGGAGTTCAGCAGACTTAAGCGAGTAAAAAGTGGATTTTGATTTTGAAAAGAAAAACCCCACACTTTGTTAACATTTTTTCCATTTATCTTAATTCTTGTTCAATTACTGAGCCTGCTCAAATTAATCTGTAAACTTGTAGTATTATGGAGGAATCAGGTCAGTAAAAATATCCTTGGAACTGCACAGAAATTTCCTTTTACCTGTTGTGTAAATCTTTGCTTATATTTCTGTATGTTAAACTAAAAATATCACATATCATTTCATTTTACTTCTTCAATGCCTTCGTAGCTTCCAGTCATGAAAAACAGGGGTTATTTATTCTATCTTCTTGCCAGCTGCCTGAATTTAAGTCATTCTGACACATCTGTATCTAATGTGTTCTTAAGTATCTCCAATACTAGAGCTTTTCCAGGCAACCTATTTTCATGCTTTCTGCTACAAATAGGTTTTAATAAATAACTTAAGAAGATGGGGGGGGGGGGAGGGGGGGTGTGTTTGGTTTTGGTGTTGTGGTTTGTTTGATTGGCTCTTTATTTGTGTTCTGGTTTTTTGTCCCCTGGAATTCAAGCTCATTGGTTCTTATCCATGGCTAATAATGGAGAAAGTAAATAGATTAAATTATACGAAATTATGTCACAGGTTATTTATTCCAGACCTTCCCTGGTGCATTCCTCTCTGTCATGACTTTTTGTCCTGTAATTATCAATGCTAAACATGTGGGGTTTTTTTCTTTATATTGCAGATTTAAACACGATAACGTACAGCTTCAGATTTGAAAATTCTGCCTAAGCATTGAGGAAGAAAACACCTTTTTGCACTGCATAAGGGCATATGTATTTAAGTAAAACAACATTAGACTAAAGCCAAAAATATTATTAGTAAATTAAATTATTAGTAAATTAAACTCTGAAAACATATCTGAAGAATCTTGTAAGATATTCTTTCAAAATAACTGTGCTATAACGTAATGATGTCCCTGCAAGTAAATGAAATACTGGTAATTATACCTATAAAGCTTCATTTTCTATAAATGCTCGTAGCTCAGGTTTGCTTTGGTTAGGAAGACTTCTTTTGTTATTATTTTAACTACAAATCATCTGGTTTTTTTTACCTGGATCCACGACATAACCACAGCAATTGACAAACTAGTTATGTTTGGATGTGGCCAGATGGGAGCCAGGGTAACGTGTCACCACTGGCGACTTTGCTTCCTACCAGACTGTGCAGCAGCGCCTGTCCCTGCTTGGGCATCGTGCTGGGGCTCTGTCCCACCACGTGCCTTCATACATCACATGCACCTCCCAGAACATGACAGACCCTGTGCCACACACTGGAAATGAAGACACACTTGAGAACTGCAGTAGAGCAGAACATTTCATCTGGCTAGGGGCTATCAACAGAACTGCACATCACAAGAAATACCATATTGTCACGGAAACAAGTTCTACATTAATGCTACTGTATAATTAGTGTTAATTTTATCATAACAAATACTTAACACATTAAATGACATCTACTATAAAAGGTAACAAGTATGCAGATAAGAGTATTGCATCAAACTGAATTCTGGCTCTTACAAAAGCACTGTAAACAAGTGCAGGTAAAAGCATCCTCTAATGCTGTAATTCTTCAATTTTTATATTATTTATAGTCCATTTATACCTATTCAACATTTCTCAAAAATGTAAGGATTTTGCATAAAGCCTTCCTAAGTAATAAATCTGTCCCAGACTACCTTTTGAAAAACTCAGGCAAAACTACTCAGGCATTTATAATATAGCTGAGGAAAAGGATGTTGCCTCCACCTCCACATTCCGAAGATAAAAAACCCCCTGCTGACTTTATCTGAAATACCTTCTTATTCTTACCTTGTTGAACAAAGACTTGAAAGAAGCTTGTCTTTTTCTATCACAACCATCTTTTCTCCATCTCCTAGACACGATAGTGTCAACATTATCTCTGTTAGGACAGAACAAAGAGCAAATATACAGAGTGGACAAAAAGCTCAGTAGACTATCTGAAGGTTGTAGTTTAAAAGGCAGAAAGAGTAGAGCGTCATTTAAAATCCTCAGTGGGGCTGGCTTGCATATTCTTCATGATGAAAAAGGGACTAGTATGAGGAGCCTGCCAGAAAGGTTTCATTGTGAGGCGGGATGGAAAGATGGTGCAGAAGGAAGCTAAAGCTTGAAGGACAAAGGCAGAGCATTCTCTATTTCATTGGACAAATTTTCTTTACATCTTGTAATTTAACCCAACTCCCACCCTCTGTGTCAGCAATTATCTGTGAAACCTAAGAGCAAAGTGCACAGAGCACAAGCTTGCAAAGGAGAGTTGCAGCTTCTCGCTGTGTGCAGTACCAGGAACCAGGGGGTATGCAAGTTTGAATCGGTTTGTTCTTGAAAAAGTTATAAGAAACCCATCAAATATGTTCAAAAAGTTATTAAAGTTACAACATAAAACTCTAAACCAGTAGGAACTGTTAAGACTAAGGCTGCCTTTAAAAACCTCATTTTATGCATTACAGTGGCATAGTCAATGTAAGATTACACACTTATTGGGGGTTACGTACCATTAAATCTCTGCAGTATTTTCTGTCATAAAACATGCCTAACAGCCATGCATCTTAAAGGAGCATCTTCAAAAAGTTCCAACAAAAGAAGAATTTGGAAAAACGTAGTTTTGGGTGCCTTAGAAGTCTACGAGGAAAGTAATAATTTGTCTTCAGAGCACAGTTTGACCAGGGCTCTGCAGCCGGCAGCACAGCATCCGCTGGGGAGGAGGAAAGTGCACGGATCTCTCCTAGCAATGAATGAGGCACATACCTTGTACAAAAATTATGTATGAGTTTGAGAGCAGTATCAGACTGCAAACAGGAGAAGTTTGTAAATTAAGTGTTATCATAATTATGGAAGTTTCTAGCTTTTGAGTATTTGATTTGCAGTCTAATTAGCATTGTTTTTCTGTATTCATGTGTAAAAGTAATAATAAACACTAAGGAAGTGTTTTATTCAGCCATATTTGCCTTTCTTACTGATCAGTTATGAACAAATGCAGAAGAGAGTTTGCTTCTATCATGCAAAAAAAAGGGTGCATCCTAGAAAAGCTTTTTCAACATCTTACATGACTTAAATGACTTCTCACAAACAAAGCATATTATTAGGTTTACTTCAGCCTCAGCCTTTGTTGTGCAAACTATCTGGCAAATATTTGTTAACAGCTGATAATTTGTAGCACTCAGGATCTGTTTACAAACAACTGACTTCCATGGAAAAGGATTACCTTTGGAGATCCACTTGACAAGAGTGTTTTGGGAAGATACAGTGAGTATTTGCACAGCTGCAACAGTCCCATGAACGGAGTTACTTGACAGAAGCAGTGTATGAAAAAAAGAAAGGTAACTGGGAGGAAAGAGGAAAAGAAAGTACAAGACGTGTTCCAAGAGCCTTTTTTGTGGCTATCAGTTATAATACCAGTGATCAAACAGCTGATTTGACCAATGTTTACTTCGACAGGGTATTATAGCTGAATTTCACACCAAAACGTTTTACATTTATTTCTGTGAAGATTCTAATAAACTTGTTTAAAGGACTCAGTGGTGTATTCATGCTTATCTCTTTTGGTTCTTAGAATATTAATTAGCAGCTGCATACAGGAAATCTTACTGAAATGGAGTACAGAACTGCTAGACAGCGTGAATAAATGTTTTGCATTACTTGCTTGGGCTTTACAGATCAGCTTTTATTCACTGCAATAAATTGTCCAGTCAACATGATCTGTGTCCACTGTACAGAAAAGGGTAAGTATGAAGTGTTTTTATTGCAATACATTTTATTGCTCCTATATTTGAATTTTATGGGAGGCTCAGCAGAAGGAGTTGGAAGCAAAGTACTCTGCAGTCAAAACACATTCCTCTAAATACTAGTGATCCTTTAAACCATACATGTCCAATTTCCCAAAGCCAAGTAATCACTTAATCCCCTCCTCTGTACCAGTTTAGCACATGCTGTCTGATACCGCCCTGTTGCTTGCAAAAATGAATATGAATCAGTATGAACACTGGCTGAATCCTTTAAACTTTTGGGTTTTAAAGATTTATACGCAAGCAGCATCAGTGAGAAATTCTATTATTCCACAAAGTTGAAATTGAAATCATAGGCTACAACATACGGAAACAACACATAAATGCAGTCTACTAGGGGCATTATAGGAATAAAGTCTTGGAATTAGATTATAATCCACAAAAGATTTGTTCCAGCCCGATTCACAGGAGAATGCTACACAACATATTGATGCTCTGGTTCCACGATATTTGGATCAAACCAGTAAGTCTCTGTTTCATTTTGGGTTTATCATCACAAAAAATAAAGACTTTGAAACCAAACCTTACAGGACATTCATTTATTGAAACTAATAAGAAGTTTAGAATTAGTCCTTGTCTGTGCAGTCAACAGTTTTTGGTTGTTTGTTTCCTGAAAAGCCAAAATCTAAACCATTTCAACCAATACTTTCCCAACAGTTGTACCTAGATAGGTAGCCATTAATTTGGAGCATAGGTGGTGTCTGTTCTGAAGAACTGCAAATCCCGACCGTCTGGCAAAACAGTCATCAGTTATCTGATAACCATAAACCAGAGACTACGGAAAAACTGATACCCAGGTACTTTACAGCATAAATATTTGAAACACAAAGGAAAGAAAATATAACTAAACACAACTCAAGCCTCGCAAGTCAGAGAAAAATTTCAAAGAATGTGGAAACTCTCGCTAAGAAAATCAGAAAGTACATAATCAAGAAAATGCTGAAAATCGGCTCTGTGAAAAGGAGAAAAAAAATCCCATTTTTTTAATGGGGAAGAAGAGGAGGGGTATTAAAAAATAATAATAATTAAAAAAACAAACAAGGAACTGTGCCAAACATCTGATGCTGAAAATAGATCCCCCTTCTTTGTGACTTTTTCAATACTACATTACACGCTTACTACATTACACGCTTACTACATTACTGGTTATGTGCTTCTCCCATCTGCAGCAGCCGTGCAATTTCATCATGGGGCTGGTGCAGCCAAACCTTTGCCATTTGCCTTTGTCAACTCCAACACTGATTTTCAGTGGATTAATGGGTTTCTATTCCTATATGCTTAGTAAATTCAGTAAACGAGTGTTTAGAAAATTTGGGGGGAGTATTTTAGAGCAACAGACATTGTTATTTAAGACTAGTGATTTTATGTTAATTTTAATTTGATCCACTGTCATTTCCCCCTTATAAGTTATTATTAATATTATTGTGCTTTATCGCCAAGATGTCTGTGAGCTCTGGGTGTCTCAGGGCCTTGTAACATTAGGCAGTATAGGCACACAGTGGAAAGGTAGTCTTTACTACACAGAGTCATTGTAGCAAATCAGATGCTATGGAATACCATACATAACACTGTATACAGAGTTCAGCTACTTCGAAGAAAATGCCAATCAACCAACGCCCCCCCAAAACACACAACAACAAAATAACAAACACGCACACAGAAACCCTCCAAAACCCAACACCCCAAACTCAAAAATAACTGGAGCTCAAAAATTAGAAAATGTGAAAAAGTAAACAGTGAATGAAAACATTTCAAAGAAAAAGAATCCACATGTAGGGACTTTTATTACCTGTTATAAGAATTAAAAAGACACAAGTCTCTCTGCTCAAGAGCAGATGACATGAAAAGCAATGAATCATTTATATCTCACAGCAAAGGTATTTCTAATCTTATTAGCAATGGAAATATTCCTTTGGTGATCACAACTATTTACAAGCACAGCAGTCTGAAAGTCGCAAAGCTGTACACGCAAAAATTTTTTTTTACAGAACAGGCAGGGAAAAAAACACATTAGAAAGCCTGTTTTGTTTTGTTTTTTCCTTTTCTTCTCACAGCTAGAAATATTAAAAAGTAACTGTAGTGCATATACAAGAAAAATTAAGCAAGAGTAAAACCATAACTCAATAGTATGGATGTAAAAAAAAAAAAAGAAAAGAAAAAAAAGAAAAAAAAATGAATATAATCTAGCCATTTCTCCTGTCACAAATCAAAATCAAATGGAAAAAAAATTCTTACTGATTTTACTCAGCTTGTTAGGTTTTTTTGATGATGTTCTGGCACTGATGTTAAAAAACGCCCAATGCTACAATATCAGCTGTTCACTCCAATGAAGCAAATGAGATTGAGCAACCACAGAATGAGATGATTACCTGGCATTCAGGAAAGAGGCCTTTATTCAGATGTAGCCAGTTTAACATCAAGCTCCGCATTTCTCGTCCTTTGACCAACTATTAAGGATCACTGGGAAAACCAAACCCAAGCTGTAAATTCTGAGCTATCAACAGAAAACAAGAACTTCCGAACTTCACTGCAGGTCAGTCAACTCCATGCACCAGTCAAGTGACTGCAGGTCACTCAGTGCTCCAGAGCTCTCCTGAAACAGTTACTGCCGCTCAGTTTTTTATTAAAATACCAGCATCAGACTTGGAGCATCTTAAATATATTTTACACTCAGTGAAGAGCTTGGTGATTTAGGCGACGCTTTAAAGGCCATTAAAGGTTTCTGGCTTTTCTCTTCAGTGCCTCGGTTGCACGGATACAGAGTGGCTTGAGAATATTTAGGCACTTAGCACTGTCTTGGGGCTTTCAAGAAAGGAATACTAATTAAAATACAGCTAACAAAACTATTCTAGGTTTGGCTCTTAAGCAGGTCCTTTTCTTCATAGCCTCATAAATCTGGCCTAAAAGCATGTTCAACACACAAAGCTTTGCTCAGAATTTAATCAGAGAATGGAATTCCTATGGAGATATAGCTAAATGCATCTGACATTTTTTTTCCAGATTTTTTTCCCTGCATTACCTTTAAACTGGTTTTTTATTTGTAAAGCCTTAGGTTTTCTTTGAAGAATAAGTACAGGTTTCCTGTAAAACTTCAAGACAACTGGTCAAGTGTCCAAAAATCCTAATTAACTTTTTTTCCCCCCCCATTTTGAAATTTTCAGTCTATAATGGACTATTTACCTTCTTTATAGAAGAAAAACTTTGATTCACAATTGTACTTTAACTGGGAAAAATGGAAGAAAACTCTTCACCATAATATAAGGGATCCAAAGCAAGTACACACAGGAATTTCAGTGAAACCCTGGCTTCAGCTCACTACACCCCATGAAAGGTTGCTGAATGTTCCTTCAGTGGTGATGGGCAGAAGTGTTAAAAGGCAGGGGAAGTAATGAGAAAAAGGATTTATTTTTTTCCTCGAATATGGAGTGCCACATTTCATGTGCACCAGGATGTGTGCCAAAGATGGATGGACTGTGGAAAACATTCCTACTGTTTATTTTCTTTCTTTGTCTATTAAAAAGACAAAGACAGTTTCCTCTCCTTTTCTATGTATAGATATGGGACATAATTGAAATAGCCCATCAGCATATAAAGCTGAAGACTTTTGGGAGAAAATAAAGCAAAAGTTCTATTCTGGGCCTGTACTGCAATGTGTGTACATGATATCTACACAGAGGAGTCAAATCAGCACAATTAAGAACTGTTCAACAATACCACATTATATCCAGTTCGTAATAAAGTACTTCTTCCACTAAAATAGCAACATATTAATAACACTGCCCGTTCTGAGGACCATTTCGCTGTCATGGAATACATGCAGTCAGGGTAGAAGAACAAAATTTTTCTATCATACTATGTATAGCAACATTTGAGCCATGATAATTTATAACTGAAGTAAAATGCGTCCGGAATGTCTTTCATGGAATAGCACTCATTAAAAGCAATAAAGCAGAACTTAAAACTGGATGCATGTGTATAGGAGAAAACTTTTCCAATGCATGCAGTTCTTTAAATATACATATTTTCAATTGGATTTCATCTCTAGACATGAGAAATAGTGGTATTTTTTGTGTGATTACATGCACTTTGCTGTTCATTTAATGATAGGAAAACAGCACAATAACCCTCCTGCTCCTCTCCCATGGAAAACTTAGACCCAAATGCTTTTCCAGAAAACCTAACTACTACAGAATACCGCATTTTGCACGCCATATTATCTATTCCATTTTACTTGTATTTTATACGTTATTAATCCTAATTTTAAAAACGCAACTTTTACTTCTTGGATTAGAATAATACCTTGTTCTGAAGTAGTTTCATTTCAACAGAAAAATTTGAAGATTTCGAAATCAAGTTTTCCTGTTAAAAACACTATCCAGCTCATCTCAGAAGATAGTTGCTTTATCTGTCTCTATAAAATCATTTTAAAAATATACCCACCCCCCAAAGCAGGTAGCTAACGAGTATAGGAGAAACACACTTTGTTATGAATAATGCTATTTCAAAACGAAAATACTTTGCTATTTCCACTTACCATTTTTCTCTTTAATTTCAGCTAATACACCTTCTCATTACCACATCTTTCACTTGTAGTACTAAAGTATAACAATTTCTCCTAATAATTCTTGACTATATTTTATGAAAAAAATAACATTAATATAAGGAATGCAACCTCCTTTAATAACCATTTCCAATAATTGCAACTGTACGCTTCAAGAATACTAAACCATACACTTTATTCTCACTGAAATGAACAGGATTTAAACCTCCTAAGCAAGGACTGATTTAAAATACGCATGAAACCCATTCCTAATATAGACCACACTGCAATTCAAACTGCATGCTCACTCTAACCAGTAAGCAGGTTAAATAGCATGGGTATCTAGCTTAATGGCAGCCCTGCAGCTCAGCGACAGCACTCAAATATTCGGGCAGGTATCTGTGCTTACGACGTACTTCAGGCCCATTACCCCTTCTCTGTAGGGCAGTATGCACCCAGTGTTTCATGCACAGATTCATCTAAGGTATTTCACATTTATTTCTTAAAAGCACAATTTCTTTACTGTTAGAAGACGCTGCTATTTCTCCTGATAATATGGATTTTTAGTATTTCATGTAGATTCTTGCAATTCCAATAAACAGCATCTATTATTAGTTTAATCCAGAACATGGCATCATACCCTCCAGAAAATGTAAGAAACAATAAATAATTAATCCTCTACTAAAACCAGGCCAGGATGTTGACATTGATATTAAATCATACTAAGTATACTTGAGAGAAACAGTTAAATATTTAGCAAAACAATCTTAAGTAGTTATTTCTTATTCTTTTTGTACAAAAAGTGTAAGGAGGTGAGATAAAAAGGCAGACTCCAGAAGGATTTGTTATTTTACCTAATAGCTCCATTTTCTCAATACTATGCCATGTATTGAAAACCAAGCTCAAAGCACAAGCTTACCTAACACTCCCACCAATAAGTACAGTTCCTCAAAAAAGAAATAGTTTCTCAACCTTCCACTTGAGCAACAAGAGGAAAAAAAGGGGGCAGGGGGGGAAGCTATACCATCTGTTCCTGTAACACACTTTTTTCTCTTTTAACAGACAAGAGTCACAGCTGAAACTTTTTACAGGAAATCTGTATTTAGTAGAACTTTCCATCACCCCAAATACATTCACCATGACACTGCCAAAATGCAGGAGAAATTCCTGTAAGATGTAGGACAAAGAACCTCAATTCTTCTGCTTCTAAACTGATACAAGTATGATTCAATTTATGGTTTTGGTGCTCATTACCTACCCTAAAAAAAACAGGCCCATTAATGCATTGCTGTTCATTAAAGGTATAAAGGCATTAAATGGAAGAAAAAAAAAACCTTAGGCTCGTATGGAAATGAATATGCTTACTGGCATATGTAGGGAAGAGCTGGCACCTGCCTTCTAGGTCCTGTCTGCTAATTTGGTTACCAACCCAGCTCAGGAAATGGCATTTTAGCAGCATCTCCCCTCCCAGGGTACCACTAACCAGTCTCATTGTTAGGACATCCTTCTTGGGGGTTAGTAAGGCCATGAGGGTCTCTAGTCACGCCCATAGATTTTGACTCTGTGGTTCATGAGGCTGTTTTTAATTAGTCCTCTACTACCTGTCTGGCAGCTTTCCTGAAGCTTCTCATATTTCTTTGCTGGCAAAGCCTCACAGTCAAATCCCCTCTTGCTGACATGGTCCCCAACGATGCCTTGGGTTTGGCTCCTCTGGTATATGCTCCCGTTTTCAGGCAGCTCTTGCTGCAGCACGCTGCCTGCTCTGGGAGAACATCCCATCTCCGTCCTCTTCCCACCTACATGGACCTGAGCTACAAAGCTTAAAATCACAGAACAGCCCAGGTTGGAAGGGACCTCGAAAGATCATCTGGTCCAACCATTCATGGGAAAGGCAGCCTAGAAGTGATTATCTAGCACCCTGAACTGAGGCTGTTTAGCCTGGAGAAGAGGAAGCTGAGGGGAGACCTTATCGCTGTCTACAACTACCTGAAAGGAGGTTGGAGCACGGAGGGTGTTGGTCTCTTCTCCCAAGTAGCAAGTGATAGGACAAGAGGAAATGGCCTCAAGATGCACCAGGGGAGGTTTAGATTGGATATGAGGAAAAAATTCTTCACGGAAAGGGCTGTCGGGCATAGGAACAGGCTGCCCAGGGCAGTGGTGGAGTCACCATCCCTGGAGGGGTTTAAAAGAAGTTTAGATGAGGCTCTTAGGGACATGGTTAGTGCTAGAGTTAGGTTATGGTTGGACTCAATGATCCTGAGGGTCTCTTCCAACCAAAATGATTCTATTCTGATAAAATCATCTAGCACCTAGACAGTTTCTCTATGGGAACGGACTAGTCCCCAAAGGGACACCTTGTTACACATGGATGTTTCACTCACAAGTTTAAGCTTAAACTCCATGCAAACTGTCTCTGCCCAGAATTCAAGACTCCTGTCCCCATAATACACCTTAATGTCCTTTAGAACACCACAGGGTCTGTTCTGATTCAGTCAGCATTTTTGAAGTTTTTAAGACAAATTAACATGTTCCCTGGACTTTTCATTAGCCTACAAATCAAGCTCTCCTTGCTGCCTGATGACAGCTGCTATACCTGTTTCCACTGAATTCCTTTGATACAGTGCTTTGGCTCTACTTCAAGACCACACTCCTTGCTTCTCATTAGTTTTTGCACTGGGGACATCTCTAGCTCACAGTGCCATCACCCCTGCTCCTTACACCTCATTTTTCATCTTGCCTGTGACAGCTCCTGTTCCAGTCCTCTTATTAGTGGTACAGTTTTCTATCTTGGGGCTTTTATTCATTCACCTCTTGTTCAGTTTCTTGTAGTAAGAGAGTCGTAAAGCATCTTCTTTGTCCTCAGCGGCTTCACCATATGTTTTTGAATCCTCCAGACATCCTCCAGTTTGTACATGTGGGATGAGAAGTTCTGAAATGATGGTATGCGTCCCAAACTGTGTAAGCCTTCCCTCATCCCTTTCTTCTTTTTGTCTTTTTCTCTCTTTTTTTTTAGGAAAGAACTGAGTGCATCACTATGTTCCACATTTCCAGTTCAGTTCTAGGTATTAGATAAATTCATTTACCCATGAATACACAAAGGAAATTGCTTGGTAGATGTCTGAATATTATAGTGACACACCACTATACAAGGGTTGAATGTCATCCTACAGATTGAGGTGAAGGGGACTCACAAGAGACAGAATGTTTGGCTCTTTTTGCAGAATGTTTGAAAAGTTACAGTTACAACATCCCATTCCATTGCTGGTGGCATTCTTTCTTTGAAGGTTCTTCCTTATTAGATGGTAATTGAATAATTAGGTTTCTCTAACTGCCTCTTCAGGAGCTTCGGGTTTAATAGGATGCAAACAGATCCCCATATTCAAGGTCCTTGAGAATTTTCATTCCCTATAACTATTCTTCGACCTGGGCCTGAAATATTTAGGCAGCCTTTTGCAGATGATTACTCCATTTTTGACCATCTCCTGTTATGTACACGAATTTATACAAATGGAGGTATTTCTATCTGGACATTGAGATTTCTGGGAGAATGTGCAGATAGTCAGCTGGGACATCTACTAACTCATAAATTCCCTACAAATTATACTCTTTTTACCAGTTGATAAAATGGCCATATATATTTGGAGTTTGTCCAACATCAAAATTATGAGATGCGTACTTCACTAAGATAAAATTAATTTACTTATTGGGATATTAAGCTCACTTGCATGTAGGAAAATCTTTATGTACTCTTCAATGCTATGTAAAAGAATACATACATTTTTGAAAATGTACAGAGTTTTGTTTTGTTTTAAACCCTTGTAATGACTATGCGGTTAATGGATAATCCTTCTGTAATATGTGAAAGCTACATGAAATAAACTACAAGAAATTACTGAAGTGCTTTACTTTGATATCTTGTCACCTCACAGCTGCAAAATCCATTTTAAAACACTGCTGATTATACTCAGAAACACTAACTCCTGCACATCAGGAAACATCACTATATCCCAATGACATCGTCCCATACCAATCTGCTAATTACAAAAAAAACCAGCAAGACTGAAATATTTCTCCAGTATCTGCGAAAGTCCCCAATTGTAATCGACATGAGACTGAGACAGTAAAAGCCACTGAAAGGCTTTCACGCTAATAACCACTTAAACATTTTGAAATGGCTTCTGAAAACTCCTACCACTTTTTCAATTATCACTAAGCAGTGATTGCCGTAGCCCTGCATAGCTAATTATCTTCTAATTGCAGCTCTTTAAGATTGAACTTTTAAAACCACAATTTTTATACTGAGTCTATGATAGCAAACATTAATATTGCTAAAATGAACATTTGTCTACATTAATTCTATCACAGTAAACAAATAAGCAAGCAAAACCCAACACTCTTCCAAGCAGATAGATACACTCATTAACTCTAATCCGTTAGTTTTATTGTAATAATTCTGTTCAGTGATTAGCAATACAACCACCTCCATCTTATTATTGGTCCGTAAGAGAGTATGTCATACCTAGAAGCTGTTAGGCAAATGCAATAGCACAAGAAATTTAAACTAGCATGAACAGCTAGTAATGGCAGGAATATCACAACTTTTACTTCTAGATTAAAGGCCGATTCTCCTGACTAATTTGAATTAAACAATGTCCTGACTAGTAGAATTCAGTACAAGTTTACCCACATTGAGCCCAGCCAGCAAGCTTGGCTCTAGCCAGACATGTGAAAGCAGCAGGCTTCACCTCTGACTTTACCATGCTTTTTTCTTCTCATCATCTCTTCTACCAAACCATGAGCAACTACAAGACACACTCAGTATTTAAACCAAATTTATTTAAGTTCTGGATTCACCATCCTCAAATACAGAGCATGAATGAGTTGAGGAAACCCAGACAATCTGTCCCAGAATGTGCATATGCACAGGACGAAACAGAAAAAGAGACAAGCTAATGCAGGGGAAATGAACTGAGGAGTAAGTTAATTACAATGGAGTATGAGGAGGTGAAAAGGGAAGAGGAGACATCAAGAAGGGATAAAAGCAATCACCTCTGAAGTCATCACAGATAGTCAGAAGAATGATTATGGCAAGAGATGGGAAGCCAAGAAAAACGGAATGAAGAAGCTGCAAAGGGAAGGAACCAGAACGGACTCATCAGCACCTGAGCCATGGGCTCTTGGCAAAAAAAGTATCTGCCACCAGAAAACACAAGCTTTTGAGGACATCGAATATAAGATGTAGATACAAGCTTTTGAGCAGATGGAATATAAGATGTTGACACTGAGAAAAAGTTGAAAAAAAAGTAAACACGGATCCCCAAGACAGAGAGATGTGGTTGTTATTTACAAGGGAAAAATGAATTGATACCCAGGAGAACAGATCCAGGATCTCCTTATAAGCACAAAGTCCAAAAACTTTGCTACATAAGGATATACTGGAAATATATTTCAATGAAAAGTTCTTAGAAAATAAAGAACTGAATCAAAGAAACCTGATCTCGAGGTACTAGGAAAAGCAAGCACGAAACTAAGCTACCTGAGAAAGAATCCTTTCAAAGATATGTAACCTTCTAGTGCTGTGGTTGGTAATGACAGTTTACATGAATGCTGAAGTCCTTCAGCTGCAAATGAAGTTGAAAAATGTGACTGCCAGAACTATAATGCAGGATGAGATCTGCAAAATATGAAGGAGCTATTTCTACCAGCAATTTTCTAGGAGTTTTCTTCAACTGTTTGGGAGTAGGCGTTTAGTTCAAGTTTGGGTTTTGTTTAGCTATTGTAAAAAAAGGCTTTTATGATGTTACGGGGCAAGGAGAAGTGGGGGGAAGAACAGAGAAAGAGAATAAGCCAGAAAAAATAATACCCTTTTTAAACAGAAAAATCCCACAGAGACAATACTAAAAATTTCTCTGAGTTTGTGGTATATATCATATAAGTGAGGTTGAGTGAAACGATCACATGCTGATGATCAAAAAAGATCCCCTAGAGCTAACACAGCACTGATTTATTTTAAAAGGCTTTAAAAAAAATTACGTACCCATAACAGACTTCAATTCTCAGGTCATTGACATGGACAGAATACTCCAGCTGAACAAAAGATTATGAAGATCAAATTGATTTTTGCTAGGCATAATACAACTGACATTGCATCTGGGGATACTAGAGAGTGGAGCACAGGCTGCCTGGAGTAAAGTCTGTGTTTAGATGTAGTAGCACATATTAATAGTTCTCATTATATCTAATCTACCACTTGTAGCTAAAAAACGATTGAAATATGAAAGTTCTTAATGACAGAAGAACAGTGATTCTGATCCTTGATACTTTAACTTGCAAATTGCAGAACAGCAATAAGAAAGCAAAAATGCTGTGTAATTTTCACATATCACACACAAATAAACTTCAGAGTTACAAGGTCAGTATTGATGTAATCTGTGTCTGAAGAAATTAAAGATTTGCAACAGAATACATGGATAGAGATTGGTAAAGGAGAAAGCAACAGGATTTGGAGTTTCAAAAGATGCCATGAGTCTGTAATGTGATCCATGGTTCTAAACAGTAACTTCATCCAGAGCTCTCCCCAGAAGCTGGGGATTGTCCCCCACAAGGGTGTGTGCATTTATGAATACTTTAAACGCATTTTTTCTGCTTCCAGAGGGAGTGAGATAAGGGATGAGTTTGTTGTTTTGCCTGAAATGAAAACAGACCGAGGAAGTGGACTTTCACTACGCAACTGCAGTGCTGACACTTCAAGGAGGATTTACAAATTTGAATGTCTCTACAATGCACTTCCAAACCTGACTGTGTATTGCTGGAAAGCTACTCAACAGATTGACTACACATATTTGGAGCTGCACATTATAACAATTCGTGAAGAATTTTTATTATTAAGAATTGACTGGAATGGAACCGTGATAAATGCATTAAATTTCTGTTGCTACCATGTATTTACAACTTGACGGACTAAGACTCTGCATTGGTTAACAAGTGCCACTTTGATATTGCCCTTACTACAAACTAGAATTTTATTTTAAACAGCAGAGGTTTATTGAGTTGTCTTCATGGCTTATTATGAAAATACACACACACACCCCCTGACTCACTGAAGACTAAAGAGACCTTCCTCTAAATTCTGATTCTGGAACAAGCATAGCCATTGTAAAGTAACACTGTGCAAGCAGAGACGCAAATGCTACAAGTGATGTAAGCGCTGTGTACTGAGATATGAACTACATCAATTCATTTGTGTAAAAAAACCTAAGTTTTAAGGATCCTCATACCCAATGTACTTAATTCAGCTTCTCCTATGTATTGCTGGCTTCCAAGGCAAATGTGGCATTGCTGTTGTTCTGTCATTCAGACCTACAGCTCCAATGAAGAAACTTTGTGAACTTTATAATTTGGTAGTAGTACCACGCATTTCCCTAAAGGTTTGGCCTGAAACATTTTGTATTCTATCTCTGTTGAAATGATTTACTGTCAGAATCAAGAAATTCACAGCCCCAATCTGGAGCTACAGCCTAATAATTCTTTCATACAGAAAATGTAGTCTCTGTTTATATCCGATGTGGCACTCAAAATACTTTGAAGATGATTTATGTACATAATACACACCAATACGTGGAAGATGTCTCTTTAAATTAATTTCTTGTGAAACAATATTCTCTTTGAAATATTTTAATTTCGGGTACATTTTAGTCAGTTCAATAAAAGTCAAGAACATGATTTAATATCAGTCTACGTGTTTATCATGTAAACACTATTGCACTGATTTATTTTGAAATTCTGAATGCCTGTTATAACTTGAGTTATTGCAATGCTTTTTCTAGGGCTCTTGGTATCAAACAGTTGTTGATAGACTATACTTAGACATCTCTTGCCGTAGTATATTAAGATGATTCAACTGTCAACTTTTAGACTAAGTGTTAAGCTTTATTGCATCTTGTTAAAGGGAGTCTCTTCCAGCAGTTTTTTTTTTTAACTGTCTCCCACTTTTATACATTCTTACATTGATTTGCTAGTGGAGTAATAATCCATGCTATTTTTCATGTTGTTGTGATTAAAAATATTTTAAAATAATGTTGATTTAAAGAGCTGCCAAATTACTGAGTCCATTGCTGGTCAGAATATAGATTGGCTTTCCTAATGTGCTGTAGCTGATACTCTTATTACTTCATGAAATGTAAATGGAACCAGCAAAATAGGCAGCCGAGGTTTATTATTTCATGTTGAAATTTTTCCCAGTCCTGAAAAAATCAACAGTGACACTACTATTGATATCAATTTCACTGAGACAAACATTTTTCTCCTACAAAGCAACTGTGATGAATGCTCGGGAATCTTGTATTCATCTTCTCACTTTATATTTCAGACAGCATAAAACTTCATTAAAAAAATCTCCATCCTTCCAGCAGTAAAGAACTAAGTAAAATATTCTTTGAAGTCCCTTCTTCCTATCAATGCCTCTGTGATCATGAAGGAGGTTGGGGACTACCTGAACAGGCAGGATTGCAGAATGTGCTTCTCACCTTCCCCATCACAAACACAAATGGATCCAGTGTGCTTAAGAAGTGCACAGACAGGATTGCAGCACCCAAAAGGATAAAGCCATTGCTCTCTGCTTTCTGAGGCGGAATAACATAACTAAGCAGAAGCATTTGAGATGCTCTCATGGGTAACAGGACTTAAAAATGGGGTTGTTTGGCAGAAAGGAATCATGGCAGAAGGATTTTTGCATAAAAAGCATGCACAGTAAGGAAGAAGCTATACCTCACATCAACATCTTCCAAAAACTGCAACTCCAGCAGTGCCATCCGTTTAGGTCACATAGTAGGAAGGAGCTTTCAGGTTTCTATGGCTTGTACTCTAGTCTGCAAATCTCCGTGTAATCCATAGTACAGACACACAATGGATAACTTCTCTAGGATTTAGAATATTTGCAGTTCCCTTCATTTCCAGAAATGGGTCTGCTTTTCGGTCAAGCACATACCTCTGATTTAGAAGCTCAAATTTAGGTACTGACAGAGAATAATTTGACACACGACAACTTTCTTCAGTGAATATGAAACCTGAACTCAAATAAAACTGCTGTCTTGAGTCAAAATAGAATACGTTCATTTGCCAAGAGACACACTACAGCTATTCTTCTGTTCTGATAAAACCAGAAGTATGTAACTTTTAGCAAAGTTGGACACTGGCACAAAAACAGTTCTTGCTACAGGCAAACAATTGTACTTTTGGCAGGTTTACAGAAAAGCGAGTCAGTTACATTTTCACCTCAGGTGGTTTGTGGTATCAAAAAGGCAGTTCTTGCAGATGGAAAACTGTCATTACATGAGGACAAGCTGTTTGCTGGGGGAAATGGAAATATTTTGCTCTCTGTCAAACCTGTGAATGTTTGAGAGAAAAATCTGTTTTCATATAGGAATACTCAAAAGAGAAGCTGATAGTTTAATGGAGTTCTACTTGACTGACAGAGCGGCTCACCAGAAAGGTGACTGGCCAACTTGTGCTTCGGTTACTAAACAAAGTTACCATAAAATTTCAGTGAAGAGTTGCATATACGAGAAAACAGTAGTGTGGACCTAAATAGAGACTTCCAGATAGCCTCAGACACATGTGGAGAGCTGAGCACGGGTGCGTGTCTCTTGAAACGATGAGTCACCAAGAGCCCACAGCACATCTCCCATGGGAAATGCACCACCCGCCCATGCCAGATCCTCTGGAGTACTTCACCCCTACTGCAAACTGTCCATCAGTAATGACCACTGGTACAGAGAGGACTATAAAGAGGGCATACAAACAGGTGGAGAGCTGCTGAGGAATGATGTGCAGCTCATCAGCATTCCTGAGGCTTTCCACGTGGATGCAAAACAAGGGCGAGGAAGTACTGCCTGTTGCCAATGCACGTTACCTCTACGTTTAATCAGTTGGAATCGGTCAATAGAAGGTGGAAAGCAGGAGAAGCAGAAAGTCTTCAGTGGTGGGTCTGAGAGCATCTTTGAAAGCACTCACTAATATTGCCTTTAACAGGGCAGTCATCAGATCGAAGATTTACACAGATGAAGGTTGCGAACTCCAGAATTTTAGCACACTTGTACATAATTCACACAATTTAACATGGGAAATGGATGCAACCAAGGAAATCTTGAACTTGTCAGAAAAAAGTCAGACTTAAAACTAAATTAAATGCAGGATATGTAGTCTAGCTGAATATACAACTAAAAGGCATTTATTTACATCGGACTAAACCAATATTTCTGAAATTTTTCAAAATTTGGGTGCGCCTACCATATCAGCTTGATTCAGTTCTACTCTTTGCTCCGAGGCTCTCACCTTCCCATCACACATACTCCCCCCACAGTCTTGTCTGTGACAAAGCCCAGAGAGCAATTCATTTATGCAGGGTTGGCAGGGATAAGCCTCCGTGCCTGCCATGTGGAACAGCCCTCCAACGTTAGCCCAATAATCCTACATTCCTGTATGTCCACACACATTCTTCTGCATCAGCAAGTGAAACATACCGTGATGAAGCTCTAAGACCACTTTTGCTGATGCAGAGCAGCATGCTCATTATTTTGCATGATGGACTAGAATGTCAGAAATCAAAGTTAATCGACCTTCTGCAGGGCACTGGCACAGGCCTATTGGATCTTCTAGTAAGACCAGAGAAGACCAGTGTCCTCCCATTCTATCTGTTAGGAGCTAGGCTGGAAGTGTAGTGGCCTCTGCAGGCCACCACAGGCTGCCTGCCAATGCAGGTTATGGTTTAAAAGGCTCAAAGGCCTTTTAAAAGGCGCTGCACACAGAAAATGCACTTCCACAATGCCATGCTGCACCAGAGAGGTGTAGCACCATTTAGAAGAGAGGGTGGGTAAAGCACTCTGGCATCTACCGCAGCTGCTTCATCTGCCTCTACCTGGTTTGGGAAAAGGAGAGTAGAGGAAATGGTTGTCTCTGATGAGGCCTCCTGAAAAAAACACTCACTTCTGGGGACAAGACGTAGTTTAGGCCTTCTGTTCAAGTTTTCGTCACCCTTGCTGCAAAGGAAATGGGTATGAAAACGTGCCTGGTGGCTGAGTAACTTGGATATGACAGAAAACTGCACTGCAGAGGGAAGATCCACCCCCGTTACCATCAGTCTCCGGAGCCACTCCAACTGATAGTACAGCAACACACAGAGCACATTTCCAAATAACAACCAGCTACCTTACAGCTTGTATCGCCATCCCCTGAGCGCAGAACATGCATCTGCATAGAAACATTAGGGTGAAGAAATCTCACAGCAGCGACTGCCCAGTAAGGTATCCATTTATTCCCCTGTATGCAGGCACGCTACTTCCAGCGTGAAATAAACAAAGCGTAAGAAAAATCAATAAGGCGGGGAACTGGAAGGTCTAGCTCTAATTGATATAGTATCTATGTATGTCACATAAAGAAATTTGATGATAGGAAGATAATCAGGGAGACAAGGCAATGCCAAAAAAAAATGGAAAGACTGAGAAGGCTATGATGGTTAAGAGAGGTTAAAATTCAATCAATTAGTGCAACATGCCAGTGAATGAGTAACATAAAACCCATATAAACCCATAGGTCTTGATCAGAAGAATTTAGCTTTGCGTCTATATTACCCATACATCATCCAGGATGGGGTGACTGATCATGACGCTGGGAAAGACAGACTCAGTGTCAGGTACTTGTAAAAAACTGCTTCAAGAAACAGCTGCTTAGGGAGCTCTGAAGAGAAGATACGAGCTTGGTTTGGTCTTGAGGAACATCCAGAGAGTGACAGAGAAACGTAGTTAACGAGCATGCATAGCAGTGTGCGTGGTCTAAAGGCCATGACACCTAAATACCATCTCGGCAGCATAAGGTCAAGCCCATCGCCTACTAAGCAAGACTGAAGGAACCAGCGCACGGTCATTTTCTGCAAAAGGGACAGAGCTGGCTCAAATAAGCAAGTAGTCAGTAAGCACTACACACCTGTGTTTACCCCTCTTCTGTGCCTATAAGCAGGTTACACCATTCCTAAACTTCCCTTTGCCTCTCAGACCTACTAACAAGGGGCTCCGCAGCTGGCACATACCACAACAAAACTGCTGACCTCACTTGTAAATTACATGATACACCACACTTGTAAATTATATGCTACACCAGACACATATAAACAGAGTTCTGAATGAGAGCAATACAGATTTTGAGTAAATCGCAAAAGGATTACAAAGACATGCAGTCTAAACATACTGAAAAAGTTGAGAGATTTTATATGATCCAGTGTTTGCCCCTAATAATGCATTAACGGTGAGATCAATGCCCACTTTTGCTTGCTCCTCATTTTAACAAGCTGACAAGATTCAGCATAACACTAACCATACACAAGTATTTTGGCATGTAATATGAAGGCTAACACAAACATGTTTGGAAACTATCTCTTGCAATGGGCTGAATCGAAACCAATTTCTAAATCATCATCAACAATTGTCCAGTACGATTTAACATTTTCCCATTGTTTTTAAGTGTCAAGGGATCTCTCACGATTCAGTAGAGTTGGCACCACACTAATTTGCAGCCCTTATAAGACCTAAATAGCTTTTTTTTCATTACAAGTCAAATGTATTCACACAATCCCTTCCCCAAGTATTCTCTCTCCAGACAAATCAAATCCCATTACAACTTAGTCATTGGTTTCTATCCAAAGGTTGAGATTCGTAAAGCTTGAGAGGAGCTGGACTCCAGTTTGGAATTTTGCTTTAGGTTCATCTCTCACATTTGAATATCTGAGGAATGAAGTCCATGCCTGATATTTTATGATTTAACAGACTCAGCTGCAGTGCCTCCTTTCTTCCCAGTCTCAGAAGATCTTTTTACTCATACTTTCATACTTTATGAACTATAAATTGTTCACATTCTAAATGTTCTTTGATAGCTATAGCTATAGTACATGTTAAAAACAAGTTTTCCACCACAACAAAAACCCGTGCCTTAATAAAAAACATCTTCCTTTTCCTAATTGCTCTACTGCAATTTTCATCCTACCATGGGGGATTCCCAGTAGACTCTGAGGCACTTTTTGTGATCTACTGGTAGTGCTCTAATGCTCTTTATCACAAAATCACAGTAGTTTTTATAATCTTTTAGGCAATTTATAAAATTCTACAAGCCTACTGTGTGACAATTTAAAATAGTGTTTTACAAGATTAATCTATAAAAGTGTAGAAAGTACAGTATGTGCTTTGAAAAGGTCACAGAGAAGCTTTCCATTAAAGAAATCAATACAATCACAAAGAGATCCTGAAGTCATATTACTATTTTAATTGGCTGGCACAGCCTTCTCACAGCTCCACCTCAACAGTGACATTAATTACAACTGCGAGAGTACATGGCTGTGTTAACAAACAGCAAAACAATCATTACGCATTGACTAGCTACCTTCTGCTACTACTCAAACATATCGAGGTTATTACACCAAATACATAACATTGTTTTCTACTCAATAGATTCACCGCTTTCTTGGACTGATTTTGACTTCCTGTTGTTCAGAAGGTGATATTAAAAACATTAAACCTAAGCACTCCAACCTGGAGTTTAAAAAAACAAACAAAACCCACAAAAACAAAACAAACCAACCTCACACCACACCAAAACATAACAATTTAAAGCCATGGCACTGGGCAGCATTTAGACTGGCTGGCTAAAGCATGTTGAACTACTTTGTCTCTTCCCGAAGAGAGCTAACTAGCTGGCTTGCTTTTCTTTCTCTCTCTCTCTTTCTTTCTTCCTTCTATAACTCCTTACCACAGTCTTTCTCTAAAGCTCATGTCTGCCTTAACCTGTTTATTTTCATCTCTAGCCTTCACACACTACATACCAAGTTAAAGTTGCCTCTCACTGTCATGTTCAATGTGTGTGTTCCACTGCATGTCACTGGCTCCGAAATCTTGTCATTGGCCACGGTCTCACTGCTCACCACCTCCCGACCTCTAACACACAAAAAGCTCCACTTCCTGGCCTGCCACTCCTGTAACCTCAGCTCAAAGTTGACAAACTCGCTTGCCAAACTGGTCACTGCTTCTTCTCCCTCCTGCCTGCCCCTCAGTTGTGAGCATCACCAATGTTGTTCCAAAGTACTCCTTCTTTGTCTTCGGCCTGGCTCCACGCATTCTACATGCAAATTAGACGTGCCACCTTCAAATTCACTCAGCTTGATTACCAGCATGGGTGTTGCTGAAAGTACCTACGACACACTCAAGAGCAGCTGGGGACAGCAATTACAAGGGAAGTTTGATTTACTCCGTGGGGATGGCATATGTGCCATCTCGTCAGACGCAGGAGTTCCAAGGACACGTGCGGTGCTGCTCCGCGGGCCAAGTGCACACCAGCTGCCCGGCACCGCGGCGCCACCAGCGCAGGCACAGCCTCCGAGCTTCCACTGCCCTGACACACACAGCTCTGCTTTCTGTAAACGTCATCTGGCCAAAGTGGGGCAGATATTTTCAGGACTATAGCAAACCAACGCCTTCTGAAATTTAATGCGTCTTCTTAAAACCAGGAAAATGTTAAAGCTTAGTAAATGATCTTCAACCTATTTTTAGCTGCCATTTCTTTTTTATAAGAGTTACTTTTCCTTCATCTAATTTATGAAAAATGTGTGAAAATGGCTCAAATATTTTTAAAAGAGAAGTATCTAGCAACCAACAAAGTAAATTCTAGCCCACCATGTAAATTTACACAAAGTTAGGAGAAATTGAAAGGGTTCTGAAAAAGGATTATGAATATGCTCCAATAAGAGGAAGCATGTGTGTATATATACATATGTATGTATAGAATCATAGAATAGTTTGGGTTGGAAGAGATCTTTGAAGCTCACCTAGTCCAACCTCCCTGCAATGAGCAGAGACATCTTCAAAAAATATACACATATACATAGTCTCATCTATATCTTGATTTGATATAATCAACCTCTTAACATTCTTTTGACAATTCGCTTCTGAAAAGTGAAGGCTTAACAATGTCCCAGAAACAATTTTATATTTAGTGGTTACGTAAAGCATATTTTTAAATTCATGTAGTCTCTTAATGTTATCGAACAGTATGAACACAAACAGATTAAAAAGCAGTACTTCTATAACACCCTCTATCTGTAGGTTCTGTGCTGGAGACAGTAGACTATAAAGAGAAAGAAGGAACAGTTAGACATTAAAATTCAATTTAGAAAATGTACCTGATGATCTGTCACTGACATTTGAGAATACAAGACAAAATTATTAAAGGATAACTTTGGCATATAGAAAAAAAATGTCTGCAGGTTCTATGATTAACCAGGAACAAGACGGCAGAAAGCATCCCTGGGCTTGTAACATTGGTAACTTTTGTCCGTCATTAGACCTTTGAACCTTATGAATATGAATCAAGGTTCAGCTCTAGTATTGTCTCTTTGACACATACACAAGTGCAGCTCTGTCAGTTAACAAGAGATATTTAGTATGCAGTGATAACTCAAAAAATGCTTAGAAAAGAAACTTACATTTGCAAAAGAAACTCTTATTTTCTGACCCCCATTAAGACATTTAAATAAGTGTATTACTTCAAGGATATTAGTAACCTCTTCAGTAAGAATCTGTGCCTGCCCAAGGCTTCATGCCAACCTGCTGCAACCAGCCGTGATTTGTTTTGGTGTCAGCAGTGCAAATAAATGACTCTCTGTTGGCACCTGGGAATCACATCGAATTTTCCTCATTGTGGAGAAGTGCTGGCACATCAGAGGACTTAGCTGCTGTGCAAACAAGGCCAAGCACGGGCATATTCAGGACATTTTAGGAAAGAAAAAGATCAAGTATTTCTCTAATTAAGAGGAACAAAACGCAGAAGCTGTATCTCCTCTTCCTAAGATGCAGAACTCTGGACAACCAAGACTGAAGTCCAGAACAGCAGACAGATTTGTCACAGTTTTGCTTTGTGAAATACAACATTTCCATGCATAACTTATTTCTGGTTTGGGCTGTTTCTGAGAATACTCTCTCAATAACATGACCAGTGTTTCATCAATAGTCTGCACTGCTGAAATATTTTTCTGTTGTTTAAACAGTACTCTCTTATTTGAAATAAAACCCAATTAAGTAGATATGCTCATTCATATAGTTGACATTTTTAATGTAGACTAGCTAAACTGAATTTAACTTCACCAACACCTATTTCTATTTGCAAGGCCATTTTCTGATAACTGTATTTTAAAGCTAAAACCAAAATCTTAGTTAGTCACCTGAGATGGTCACCTAGCTCCAAGAATATTGAACAATACTGACACTGCTTGAAAAGCTAACCAGTTAATTGAAATCCAAAGTATGTTCAGAAACCTCTCCACTACTTTATGCATTGCTGAACATACCTAATATATCACGACATTAAACTAAAAAATATGTCATTCGAAAGAACAGAAAAGTAATAAGAACAGGAGTAGCCAGAATGCTAAAATAAAAATGTATTTGCCAATCTTGAATTCTGCATGCAAGCCATACTTCCTTGGTTTTTCCTTGATACTTTATCTTGCAATACTCTTAACATATCAAATCAGATTCAGAAAGTTTAAGTCTGACAGAGATAAAAATATAGTCACCAATATTATATGGAGGTAAAAAAGAGGAAAGGGAACATTCTGAATAAAAATATCCCAACTTATTGTAGAATTGGAACTCTCATCCTCTGAGCTCCATTATTTTATTGGTAGATAAGTTTTATGAAAGTGTTTAATTAACTATTGGCAGAGAAAAACATAACTGAAATCCCAGTAAATATTAGAAGAACCAAACTGAAGTTGCATCTTAGCACATATGACGAAAGTCTCTGTCACCAGAATTCAAACAGCATTATATAATAAACTATGAATAAATTATTGTATAACCATGAACAACATTTCTTTTTATATGAAGTTATGAAGACTAGTAGCTTGCCATTATATAATCTGTGTATCACTTTAAGGGTGCCCTTCCCAATTTATACATATCTTCAAAAACCCTTCCAAAGTGTAGTTTTCCCTGCACTGTGTTTACCTAAGTATTTCAGCATAGATTGGGTGCGTATGCACAGCAAACTCAGTTTCATGTAGAAAAACGCAGGTTAGTATTAGAAGACCTCTGTCTGGTCCAGGAAGCACTATCCTGGGCTGGTACTTCACCTGCCCAAGTTTCAAGAGCTTTGCTGTGTAGAAACACTGCAAAACTTTGCTGGTGAGATTTTGCTTGTAAAGATCAGGTCATTGTCCGTGACTCAAAGGAAAATTCACTTAAAAACAAAAGGTGTCATTAAGATTTCTTCTATTCAATACAGGAGAATTGAGGTTGGAATAGATGAAGTAAATGATCACTGGGATGATGTGGGGAAGTGACAGCCTGACATATGAGATGATATAGCATGCAGTAGAATAATAAACCATTATATGAATAAGCACCCTGGGGCTTAGCCCCAAGGAGAGAGAACAGCCATTTACGCTAAAGGACCATCCACTCCTCATGCCAGGGAACACTTTTTATTTTGCTCCTCCATCTCACGAGTACATGAAGGGCTGAATCAATCAATCAGACCTGTGCAGAGCTATATTATTGATTAAGCCTTGCTTTTAGCATAGAACTTGGCCTGAAGAAACCTGACCTCTTAATGAAGTTTAGCCATAACCCTCAAACCAAAACTTCAGTCTCCTTTTTTAGTGTTTTAAACCAGCATTAAATTGCATACATGAAATAATAAGAAACACAGCTTGCTTCTTACCTTGTTACAAAATTGTACTTGTCTCTCTACTTATGCCTGGAATTTGCTGCTTAAAATCTAAACAGGGAAATGCAGTGCAAGGTTCACTAGCAGCAGTGCAATCAGTCCAGTCTTGCCACATCAGCAGCTGATACTGGGGGCCATTGCAAAAGTTTAGCAAGTGCTCTGTACATGGCAGCACTCTGAGACATCCGAGAAAACAAATCCTGCTGAAAGGTCTAGGTATTTCCAAGCAGGACCTTTACAAGAAACTCTTGAAAATTTCTGTATTGATTGAGCAGACTATAAGGAGAGAATGGAAGAAGCTGTCCAGAGGGAGGCAAACATCGAGGAATGGCAGAAAGAAAAAGATGCGATGACTTGTTCCCCAGGCCTTTTGATGACTTCCTCTCCCCCGAGCCACCTCACTATCTGAAATTATGCTGACAATACAGTCACTCCTTTTTACACTGAGAAAACACAAAGAGTTGCCTGAAAAAACACACTTTTTCCTCTGTGGCCAGCTTTGCCTTAAATACCAAAACGTTTCATTGTCCTTCGTGTGAAGGAAGAATGATCATCATCACCATTATGACTTTCAAAATATCAATTAAGATGCATAAGGAATATTTGAAAATATATTAAAATGCAAAAATACTTTAAAAGGTGCATTAAACTAAAATAGTTTGAATTCTGATATATTCTTTTGCATAATACTACCATCAATTCAGAAGATTCCTTTCTGCCAAGAAACAAGTGGAAAGGAAAATGAGTATTTGCTTTCACCTAACTGTATAGTTAATACACAGCTAAAGAAAGCTACAGACGAGTCTTCATTTCACCTTCTGTTACAAGTTCTAGATGAGTTTTCTTCTTCTCCCAATAGTGCTTCAAAATTACAGGAGATATTTTAAATGTTTTTCAAACTGAATTATATGGAAATGTTAAACAATGTCTGAAAAAAGTTACCTCTATATTTTTCAACTGAAAAATTAAAAAAATACTATAAATCAATCTTTTCCTCAGCTGAGGATGGCCCAGTGCCTAATTTTAAGTTCAGTGGTGGTAGGGAGGAAATAAGGATGATGCAGAAACACTTTTAGTGGCTGAATATTCTATATCTTTCTACCAGAGACCATAAAATCAAACAATCTAGTATACATAGAATTGTATGACATGAGCATTTGCTGATGTGTCAGTTCAGACAAATAACTGATAATTTAATTCTTTGCTGATAAATGTAATTTGTATAAATACGGAACAGAAACACGAAAATGGAATCAGATTCAATTCAGTCATTGTACCAGTCCTCGAACACCTGACAGATGAAGAAGGGAAATTTTAAGGAGCACCCCAGCATTAAGCAATTTGACAGATGGTTAGATATGGACTATTAATAAGTGGGATACCATTTTCTCAGAGATTCAACAGAGCATATTTGCTCATGCATCTTGAAACAATCTGATACTCTACTGTTAAATCCTGTTTCTCATAATGCTATGAAGTTTCTGCAAATTATTATGTGAATTCCTACTCAAATGCAATAATAGGGTTTCTGTGTGACAGCAGATCTGCATAATCCAAAAAACCCCCACCAAGTCCTAATTCAGGACAGCTAAGCTCCAAATTAATATTAATTTCATTAACATCACATGTGCAAAACATTTTATGAATGCCATTAAAAAAAGACATATTTCTTGATTGTGGAAGGTTTCTAACTTGTCTGTATCTGTCAGGAAGGAACTGGCCTTGATATTTATTCCTTTCAGTCAGATATTTCTCTGAGTTAATGCATTTCAGCAGCATTTCCTACAGAGTGATTTCCTGCAATTATTTCATAAGAAACTATCGCTAATCAAGTTGAAGTCAATGGAATTATTTCCATGGACTCCTGCTGACATTCATCCATGCCCTAAATCCTTTAAAAACCAAAGGAAGAGTCTTTGCTTAGCACTGGAGGAACAGATTCAAAGAGTAGACTAATCTGCTTTCAGTATTTATTATATTAACAATTTGGCTCTGGCCAAATTAGTTTAAACACTAGATTAGTTTAAACTCTAAAATTTAAGGTACCACCACTAAAATGCCCTAAAACATAAGGGTACTACATCACGAAGAACCTGAAAGAGAATACGGTTTAGGAGACTACCTTTTTCCAGACCATTTTCATAGAACTTTTTTTAAGTGCGGATTCCTATGAACTAGGTCTATTATCATAAGCATGCAGCCTAATTTAAATATGCAAGCTAAAGTTGCATTTTGCTCAGAAAGGGATCACTACAGTAGCTATTTTTAGTCTGAGAATTTCTGGACTTTGTGTGAACCACCACTATAGTAATAGCACTCTAACACCAATACACCGTGTCTGGGACGGGCAAAGAAAGACTAAGCAATGCTCACAGAGAGCTTAACACTAAAAAATTCTCAGAAAGAATAAAAAAAACACAGGACGTGTTTCAACATTTGGTGACTGAAGAAGACCATGTTTAACAATGCATCTGTATTTTTAGGATACTTGCCAACCTATATCTTTATACTAAGACAACTGTTTTCTTGCAGATACTCTAGATAGAATAAACAACCTTTCAGATGGGATTTATAGATAAACCAGCTGAGGGGAGCACACAAGCCACATGAAGCATCAGACCCGAAAACAGCCACTCTTAGGGCAGAACTGGACATGTGCACATTTGGGGGTGACGCACGAAGAATGAAATGTATAAAAACAGGGAAAGAGGGTGTCCTGCCCTGAGCACAGCTCTGAAGTCCAGGCTTGTGCTTCCCTCAGTGTGTGTCACTTTCACTTATAAACAAACCCCCAAAGTGATGAATGAAAATACAGTCACCATCACATAAACAGATCCTAGAGCTGTCAGGGACCTTCAGAGGTCCCCGTGTCCATCCCTGTGCAGGAGGGTGGGAACAGCTGGGCCCACGAGGGGTTTGTCTCTCCTGTTCTTACAGACCGCCATGGGACCACCCAAATCAATGCAGATTATTTCAGTGCTTGTTCATCCCTGCTGAAAAATGTAACACCTTTTCCTAGCATATAACTTTATAATAATCCTAGTCTCACTCTTAATGGAGAGTAGAATTGTTTTTTTCTTCTAGGAAAACCAATCCAATTTGCACATGGTATATTTGCAGGAATTATTGGCTGGAGGGTGCTATGACAAAATTGCAAAACTAGTGGGTGTGGATCAAGCAGAAATTCCCGTGTTATTGCTGGAGGGAAAGGTTATTGTCTTACATGAAAACAGAGAAATAAATGAGAGCATGGGGAATTAAGAGTAGGGCTATGGGAACTGGGAACAGGCCTACTGTCAAACAGCAGATGATAGAGCCTGGCTTTTCACATACCAGGAGACTGTTTCCAGTAGACAGAGACAACTACAAAGAAAAGTGGCTATCAACTTGCATGATGGAGATGACTTACATAAAATGAAGATAATCTCTTTTCTATACTTTCAGAGCTCAGTGCTATATCAACTTTACCTGTGAAAGTGACTTAAAATGCAAATACCTTCCTCCCAGCTTTCCCAGCTCAGCAGACCTGAATAAAAATTCATCCAGTCCCAGAGCTGAAAAATGAGCAAAGATTTTAATGGGTCTTTCAGATGAAACAGCTGCATATGCACACTCATGTAGAGATACACCTTGAAGAAATGATCAAACACTGGTAACAATATAAATAATTCCCCATAAAAGCTTTTGTTGGTTTTGATTAAAGTGTAAAATGTTAGCCATGAGGACTGAATAAATGTTCTCCTAAAAGAAAGCACTATTTTCTTAAGCTAATTACAAAAGGCAAAAATATTGGCACAGATTTCAAAAGATGCCCTTCATCTGTACACTAACATATTCGTATGGCAGATTCTGCCAAGGCAGAGAAGGAAAACAAGAGAAAACCCGTGTTATCAAAAGAACAGAGGAGACATCCCTGGACCTCTAAAGCACTTTGCTAGAACCTAGAGAGACAGCAGCACGGAGGAGACAGAAAGAGAGATAATGTCACATCTGCACAAACAGTCCCAAAGCAAGAGGCCTTTTATCACTTGCTTCAGCAAAACATGTAGATGAGATAAAACTTAAATGCCCCTCTGCCTAGGAAAAAAAAAAATTCCAACTGCCTGGACATTTCAAATAATCTGACTTGCAAATTGCCTAGAAAAAATTCAAGCTGAAGATTCAATTCCTAAATTAAATCCCACAAAATTGGTGCCTGGGATTGGTCTGTTTTTCTCATTTGCATTCGGTTCTACTGCCACAATGAAGGAGATAAAACAACAAAGCCAAGAAAAAAAATTGTTTTCTGCACCAATTCTGCTGAGGCTTTTTTTTTTTCTTTTCTATTCCTTCCTTGAATAACATAACGTGTGAGACATATGTAGAATTCTTGTAGAGGCATTTTGGTCTGAATAAATTTAGCTATTTTAAGAAGGGTAACACCAAAATCAGTAAAAAAGTAGCAGGCTCTACTAAGACAAAGCATGACACTGCCACCACCATGGACAAAGGCTGTACTCCAAACCATGTTCATAATAGAAAGTTAAGACGTTCTCTTTTACAAAGTTGTGAGGGTGGTGGTGTTGGTTTTGTTGTTGGTTTTTTTGTGTTTTTGTTTTTGGTGGTGGTGGTTTTTGTTGGTGGGTTTTGTCTGTTTGTTCTTTAAAGGGCAGGACAGTACAAATAACCAAACACCCCGACTGAATTAATTTTGTTCCAAACAATATCGGTGGATCATCCCCTGTCTGTGGCCTTCATGTGAGCAGTTCTTTATCTGGGAGTATTTGGGGTTTAAACTTCAGTATTTTCTGGTTATCACTGAACCCATGCATTGCATGACCCAGTTGCGGGGTTTGATTTGCTAGGTAAAATCTCCACAGCAGATTTTTTGTATGAACCGTTATAAATTAAGAACCTGTTTTCAAGACTGTAATGTTTACCCAACCACTTGTGTTTCCATGGACACCCCTGGTTACCAACATGCATGAACCAGAACATTTACAAAGATCTAATACAGAAATGAGTTAGTGCAGTCTAAAGCATAACCATAGTCTAATTAAAGTGAATATTCATTGAAAAAATGCTCAGCAGGATTGATCATGTCATATAAGGCCCTGATTCTGCATGATTAAAGGTAATGGGATCTTTGTCATTGACTTTCAATGAGCATTGGAATGAGCCCCAAGGTAGCAGCTATCAGAAAGGGCAGCTGCTTAAAATTTTTATTACTCTTTTACTTGAGAGCTATCAGAATAAAACATACGTTACAGACATATGCATACAAGGATGCAAACGTGCCCACACATAAAGCTTTAATTCTTCTCAGGCTTTTGTGGTGGCAAACAACTACAGATTCAACAGTTTGTTTGGGAAGCACTGCCAGAATTTTACATTAGCAACTAGTTAGCCTCAAGGACAGTGGTTTTGGTGCTGGCAATTTCAGACTCAGTTTAAGTTCTTGATACTTCTTTCACTGTGTATCCACTCAGGATCCCTGGAAGTTATTTGACTAACCTTTTAGTTCAGCCCACCTGTGGACTTTTCTTGCCTTTTCTTAATAGACATCAGCAACCACTTTCATCCAGGCCACACATTCAGGTTTAGACCTGAGCTTTCAAGTGTGAATTGCAAAAGGGAGCAATCGGAAAGCTGAAAGGTTTCGGTTCCTCCAGGAAACTCTGCTTACAATGCAGGGGAACAGCTGGGTTCCTGGCTCTGCAGTTCCAGGGGAACACTGATTCACTTTGAGCTTGTTTGCAAGAGAAGACAGCAACACAGTGTTAAGATTTACTGTGGGAAACTTTTGTTAAGGGCAAATACAGTATTTGTGGAAGCATAGAGATGAGGAAAGAAGTGGAGAGGTAAGTGATTAGGTCTGAGGAGAAGCCTCATTCTCTTTCTTAAGGTGTTTAGAAGACGGTTAACCATCTTTTTCATAACCCAGGTCTCGCTATCACTCAGTGACCAAACTAACAGCTTAGCTTTCTTCTTCTATCCCATCAATTAATCCTCACACTTTTCCTTTTTTGTTGTTGCTGTTCTTAAGCTCAGGCTTCCCACTTCATTTATTTACCTCGAAGTCTGAATCAGTAATAAGCAAGGATAGAGGTATCTTTCTAAATGTTGATTCATGAAATATTTCCTATAGTAAGCCTCATTTCTCATCCAGAAATAGGAGGAAGATAAAATCAAAGGTTCATAACTTAGTGGCAGACTTGAACATCACTTGAAATACTGGACCGTGTTCAATAATCAGCCTTTTTGTCCCTTTTCAACATATTCAAATATGGTCTTATTGTAAAACTACTTTTGTTTTGATGTCTGTTGTATTCTTGTATATTAATAGAACATTACTTCTAAATTCCTTGACAAGAAATAAGACAAACTGACCAGTTTTGTTAAAAAGAAAGTTATGACACTAAAATTATGGGCACCATAATTTTAAAGCATCTGTTCAGTTTTCCTTCCAAAAATTTTCAAGATTTTTGGTAGGTAAATGGTCTTAATGTTCCCCCCTCCCTTTTTACAGTCTCTTTTTACTTTAAATAATTCTGTTTTAAATGAAACCATGCATTTTAATACAAAAACTTTCCATACATACAGTTCTACTCATTCAAAAATCTTGACCTTACATCATTCTTTTCCAGTTCCGTTTATATTGCAAGGGTTGGGGATTTGCAGTTTTCTGGATCACTTTTCAGTTCCTTCTCTTCTTTCTTCCAAGAGTTACCTGTTTGTGTATTTATACTAATATCCCATTCATTAAAACACATCCATACAACTCTGTTGCCTTTGCCCTCCTCTCAAACTTATTCTTTTGGGATGGTAAGCAGTCCATGTCATTTCACAATCTCAAACACTAAGCATACAATTTAATACTTAATGGAAGAAATCTAGAGGATGCTGAGAGCTGGTGGAACTATGAACCACAACCTGAAAGTGCATCCATCATCACTAGCCCAGGGAAGCCAGGGATGCTAAGCTTGCTACTTGTATCCTGCTTAAGCAAGATGATGAACACAAACTGCCTAGAAATTCATGCGCCACTTTGCTAATAGAATTTGACCAGAGATATATTGTACTAATTCTGAAACGTATTATGAATGTTTTTTTGATTTCCAAGTGAGTAAGGGGCTGTAACAATTTTGCAATGTATCTTTTTTTTTAAATGAACAGCAGTAATGTACTACCCAAGAGGATATTATTTCCAAATATGGAACAGAGCTACTGTAATCATCTTCAGAATCATTCTCCTTCATGCGTTGCAGTTTATATTAACTGTGCATTTTCATCTTGACTTTTAGATACATAGTTGTTTACCACCTGCATTACATTTTATTTCTAATATCCAGTGATGGGGGTTTGATCATAGTGTTTCATGAAATTTTGATCTACAAGCAATTTAGTATTTATTTTCATGGTAGCAATTATAATATGTTCTTGAAGTTGAGATATTTTTAATGGCTACTACTAAAGAACTCTCTCCTCCAAATATCTTCACAGCAAATACCTAGTTCAATATGCAAACCAAAACCAGTATAGGCAGAATGCCTGCCTGTTACCAGCTTAAAACACAGAACTGGTAACTGGGCACTCAGTAAACTAAAGCAGAAATGGTCAGTGCTTGCAGGGTGCAGGAGCCTGGCAGCACCAGTCTCCTAAAGTCTCTGTAAAATTTTAGCATCCACAAGTACATAAATATGGTTGTTAGCCTTGACCTTTCAAAAGATCATACCTGTATGCATGTATTAAGGTAACAATAGTAAAATCTCAGTGTTCAGTGCTACAAGCTTAACGATACATACACTGCTTCTTAGAAATCTAATTGTTGGAGACAATTAGATTGTTGGAGACAATTGTTCTTCTCGTAAGAGAAAATAATTTTTCAAAATCCAGAAACCGAAAGAGGGAAGAAATAAGATGCTTGAAAAACACTATCTGGAGTCAGATGTCTAAGTAGTAGAGTTCTGGTTTTGCTACAAGTTAAATATTTGTAAGAAATCCAAAACCACATCTGTGCCTGTAAACAGACAGTAAACTAAACCCCACAAAACAAACTCCCACAGCACAAGCTGAGGTTACATAAGAGTAATTATAATATTCTATCAAATTTCAAGAGCCGTAAGAATGGCTGGTCATCTCTTTTTGAATGACAGCTATTGCCTCCAAACAGGGGTTTGCAGTTATCTCCATACCAAAGCTGCACGTATATGCTGCAAATATATGTCAAGTGATTTGCAAGCAATGCAGCTTCAGTAAGAGGCAGGTAATGCTTAACAAGTCCTCAGGATGCTTATTTCAAAACTCGTTCATTTTCACTTTTCTGTGAAATGTAGAGAAGACTGGAAATAGAGAAATTGGCTCAGGTGTAACATACACATATGGTGCAGAGCAAGGCTCTAGATGGTATCTATGACAGGAAGCTGACAAAGAAAAAATGCTTATTGAAGATGACACAGTAGCAAGAGATAAACTATCTAAATTGTAACAAAGATAAATTGCAGGAAAGTCAGAGATATATGAAGGAGGGGAAAGCAACCAACTTTGGTACAAACGGATTACAGAAAGTGTTATGTGCTCTGTGTAGCTGTTCATGCATGTGTTTGACCACCACCGTTTCGTTAAAGATGCTGCAGCTGCCCTGTGCTGTCTGCACCAGCATCCTTTCTACCACCAACCCCAGAAATTGCATTGCAACGCCAGGGTCAGTGGAGAAGCTTTGTAGCAAAGAGATACATTTATGACAATTTTCATTCTCAACTGCTCTTTTTCTTTGAATAATAACATCAATAAAAAGAATTTTTGTAGCAGGTTAAAAGTAAGCTGCAAAATCAGGTATATCTATTTCCAGCTTGAATATTTTTCTCTTTTGCCTGGAATACTGTAACAGAAAACCTAGTTCAGAATATCTAACCCCATTTTCACAGTAGCTGTCAATGATCTTGCTAAAACTACCTTTCAAATCTGGTTAAGAAATAGATTTGTAACCTTTTGTTACAGGACCAGAAAATAACATGTATAAACAAAGAACCCAGCATTCATTATTTTTCCTTTTCCAGAAAGGTCCTTGATTTATGGGGCTTACCTCATTATTTTTAATGATGGAATTAGGCACATAAGAGTTTTGTTTTTCAGGATGTTGATTTTTTAAAATTAGATATTCAATGGCAAAGTATGTTAGATTACTGGAGATGGTGATCTTTAATTTTATTTATAGCAATTGAGACATTAGTCATAAACAGAGACTTGCTCAGGGAGAAAAACAAAAAAAAAAAAAGAGCATCCCTCTATAGGTTTTATTTCTCAAGCAAAACCGGATTGTTCTTAATGAAGCTATGGAAGAGTCAGCAGTGTACAGGGCAAGGAATAAATAAAATAACTAGAAGCTGTTTTCAGAGCAAAGTCAAAATCAAGAAAATGTTGCTTCTTAGAGATTTCTCTTTATCAAATTGTTAAAAGAGTCTCCCTATGACCTGGTAGCTCGTATTCAAAACAGAAAACTGAATTTCTTGGCCTCTAGAGATTTCCAGCAGCTCACAAGCCACCACCACCCCCCACTCCTATGCCTTTAGGGAACAGTTTATAAATTATCTTATCAGCCTGCCCCCTGGGAAGAGCACATATGTTATCAACCTTAGGACTGCCCCTTCTTAGGGAGTCCTTCAGGATTATGGCTCCACACCTGAACAGGGCTGACAACCTAATACTCTGGAAAGAAGCATCTCCCAGCTACAATCCACCTTGCCGGGATTTCTTCCTAGTGCTCTCATTCTCTTTTTGCTATCTGTTGTGGTTTACCCAGGCAGGTAAACACCACACAGCTGTTCACTCCAGTGAGACAGGGGAGAGAAGAGGGAAAAAAAGTAAAACTCCTGGGTTGAGATACAGACAGTTGGACAGCAAAAGAGGAGAAAATAAGAACAATAAAGATGATAAAAAAATACGCAAAACGAGTGATGCACAATGCAATTTCTCACTACCCACTGACTGATGCTCAGCCTGTCCCTGAGCAGTGATTACCCCATGTTCATATACTGAGCATGATGCCATATGGTGTGGGGTGTCCCTCTGGCCAGCTGGGGTCAGCTGTCCCAGCCGTGTCCCCTCCCAGCTCCGTGTGCACCCCCAGCCTCCTCCCTGGCAGGGCAGCATGAGAAGGAGAAAAGTCCTTGACTTGGTGTGAATATGGCTTAGCAAAAACTAAAACATCACTGTGTTATCAACATTATTCTCATCCTAAATCAAAACCACAGCACTATCCCAGCTACCAGAAAGAAAATTACATCTAACCCAGCCAAAACCAGGACAGGATCTTTAGTTTCATTTGCTGAAGCAAAGACTGTGCTGAAGCCTCACCCTCTTTCACACAAGAATTTCAAAGTTTGTATCCTAAACCACCACAAAACTGAATTTTGGCATTTTTAACATGTCCAGCTCCTCTACAAAACACTTTTCTGAAGGTGGCTTTACTGTGTTACCACATGCTCTAAGCACGAGATGCCTCACAGCAAACAAGCTACTGAACTGTGGTCAAGGCTACACGGTTAAATCGAGCTGAGCTGCATAGAACAAGGCATTGCAGCCACCTTACTCAGCACACATGGCCATCAGGATAGAATGTGACATTCTTGTCACACTTTTAAAAACCTTCCTATCAAGGGTTCAGTGGTGACTTAGCAACTCTGGATCTTAAGATTCCATCAGTGACTTATGGAATGATACAACTTCAGGAACAATTTTTAAAATAATTTCCTTACACATGACTTATTCCCAGAAGGGCACTTACACCTAAAGTCAGTCTGCAGTCTCAAGTGCTCTCCTGGTTTGCCAGGAACTAGAACCAGTCAGCAGTTGACTGATGACCCTGCTACCCAAATTCTATACACGAAAAGTCAAGTGAAGCCATTGCATTCAGTTTACTGGATACTACTCAGGCTGATTTGGGCTTTAGAACAGCAAAAGCCAATTTAAAATGAATACAGATTTGGAGAGTGACCTTTGAAGTCTACATAGAACTACGCTTTACCTGATGGGATTGTGCACACCTCATTCTTTCTTAGATTTAACTCATAAACTTACCCTTATATTTTACGCTTTTCTGATAAGTATAAAGAAAAGGCTTTAATAAGTTTTGAAACACTGGTGGCTGCTTAAGTGGGTATATTATCTCCCCTAAGAAATCACTCATTTTCTAAAAAGGATCTAGGAGTATAGTGATATCTACAAATACAATATGTATATTTTATGCTTCTTTTCTTAAATTGCAGTCTTTTATAATTTCATTGTATTGCAGTGTCTTCTTGAATGCCAGTTGAGAACTTCGCTTGTGCAGTCTTTGCCCCAAAAAGCATATGGTTTCATGATGTTCCCACAAAGAAAGGCTTACAGACAACAAGTGAAGAAATACGTGCACTTTGCAAAATATCTGCTAATCACAAAACAGCTGGGAGCTCCTCAGTACTGGGGAATCTTCTGACTGATACACGTGAAGGGAAAAACTCTACAGCTGGTCTACACAGACATGACTTTGGTCAAAGCTCGGAAGCAGATTGAGTACAGTGAGAGCAAAATGGTACAAGTTTAACTAAAGCAGGTAAACAAATACAGTTATATACATACACATACAGAGAGAGGCAGTGGAGGAGATATTGACTCCCATCTATTGAAACCAATGACAAGATCTCTGGAGAAGGGTAACACATACTGTTCAGAACAAGAACTACTTTGGAAGCAACCTAATTTGTACACTACATGCTGATTCACTAAAGTCTTAAGGTAAGAGCTGCCCATCAAAATATTTTACACTATGTTCTTGTTATTATTCTAATCTCTTCCCATGTGCAATACTATTTCCAAGTGTTATAGTATTTTTTTAAAAACCCACTAAAGGTGTCAAGTTGTCTGAATTTTTTGTGATAATTCTCCAGTAGTGATAAAAACAAATCTAAAAAAAACCCTTAGCAACATAATCAGCTGAAGATTTAAGGCAATTTTTAAAACCACCGTAAAAAACACCAACGCAATATTCAAGACATGAAGCTCCATGGTTAAAAAAAATAAAACTAAAAGCAAACAAAAAAAAACCCTGAAACAAACACCAGGGAGGTCAGGAATCATTATTAGAACTCACTACCTAGGTACCTTTTCTTTTAGAGGCAAGTCTTTAAGAAGCGTGGACAAGCACAATTGCTGGGCTGTATTAATTTAAATACTTTTTTGAAAAATAGATATTTTTCATGATTATATACACTGCTCAAAATAAGCTCTAGTTGGGGTTATTCAATAGTGAGCCCACATATGTTATTACAGCAATATATTAATCTCAGCTTATCAATAATGTCCAGCCTGAACCATCTGACCAGAAGAGGGAATTGGAAAAGTAACCTCTCTGCTAGAGCAGTCAAAACACTATATCCATTGCCAGTCCAGTAGAAACTCCTGGTAATTAAATATGGCAATACCCTATGAATTTTAGGATATTAAAAAACCAAAAAACAAAACAAAACAACCCAACCCCAAACCTTAGAAAAATATATAGTGTTATATTTCAAGCTGCTTTATAGTAGTTTTGAGATTTATTTTACCAGTTCTTATTTCATAATGTATTTTAAAGTTCATTTTATGTTATGATGAACTTTTAAGTAAGAAACACTTTTTCCGTAATTTAGCCCACAGACATTTGAATCACAGGCTCCCACTAATACATTTGCATATAAACAGTTCTCTTTTAAAATTCATCTGCTTCAATTACTTCTTTCTCACCTGAAGTCAAAAAGCTCCATATGGGATGTATGAACCTTTCTGCTGCCTGGGGCCACGTTACAGGGGGCACAGGAACATGTTCTTTCTGTGTCCAAGAGATTCAGCTGGTGAAGTGGTACAGAACATGGTGCAGAAACACTGTAAGAGAAAAACAAGGGTTAGCTCTAATAACTGAAAAAAAATGAAGAAAAATTGTCTGAAAAACCGTATATATGTGCTGTCAGGGAAAGACAGAAGTAGGTAACAAGAAGGGGAAAATAGTCAAAGACTCTGAGAAACAGTAAAGTCCATTTTCTCCAAGTACAACTTCTAATATTTTTCCAATTGCAGACAAAACCACTGGGGTCAAATGAAACCAGCATCCCGAAGCTGAGTGGGCATCTGATAAAGAAGTCTGGGACGTAAAGCCGTTATCCCCACCAGTGTGTTCCAGAGGTTTCTACAGAGCACATCCCACTTCCCAACACTTTTAAAGAAAGACGAAAATTCGCAGTAGAGCTCCTGGCTGCAGACACGCAAACGCGGCTGCAGTGGTGTGATCTGGGCTGTGACACAGTGATGCTTCGCGGCTGTTTGTCCTCTGTGAGGATGTCCTCCTCCAAAGGAGCGAAAAATCAACCAGTTGGGGCTCACAAGCGATGCTGTGAAATACCACAGTTCCGTACAAAATACTCGGGCTGAACGGCAATGAGTTTTCCTCTCAGCTGCCAAGAGCTCAAGCAGAAGCTCCACCAGTATTACAGGCCCTCCTCCATCTCCATACACCGTCTCTTGTGCACGACCATGTCACTCAGCCTTTAAGCAGAGAACTAATTCTAATTTTTCATTAACTGACTTATTACAAAAATTTGTTAATTTAGCCAGCAATCAAAAAAAGCAGTAGCCAGCAACAAAATAATCGCTATTATTTACTATTTTACATATTTAACATATTGTATATTTATTTATTGTGTAACAAAATACTGCCTTTCCCAATTCTCCTCTTTTTTTTTTTTAAACACAATTTTCACTGTACTTGTTTTATGTCTTTTATTAGATTGGCACAGGACTGTCATAATTCTAATATATTCAGAATCTAGATAATTTAGACTGAGTTTATCATATAAAGTAATGTGGTCAATGTTTTTTAATGTCTGTGAATCTTTAAATAATAATAGTATTTTGGCCTGAACCACCACACACTCCACAGATCAAAAAAAAAAGAGAGAGAGAGTACTTTGCTGAAATGTCTACTGATGTGCTTATTATTTACTCAATAGTTTAAAAACCACCATATTTTTAAACCAACTACTATTTCATTATTTTCAGAAGTCTCTATCAGTGTATACAACTGTTTTTCAGAACTTTGTCAATACCTCCCAATATTTTTAAACATTCATCTAAATGACTGAAACTAGATTATTAATGACAAATCAAGACAACATGAATTCAACAAGGCTACTTGTGTGAACTACTTTCTCCTTACTAATAACTCCATTAAAAGGCTCAGTTCAGCTTCCATTCCAGTCAATTAAATAATGCATGAAGTGACTATGGAAACTCGAGACTAAACCAGAGACTAAATATAGAAGTAAATCACCAGTGTTGTGACAGCATTCAGATCTACACCCATTGCCCTGCAAAACTGAAGCAAAAGAGTTTACTTGCAGCACTGTATTAATGTAACAGAATCTTACAAAAACAATTATGCATGTTGCAAAGCTATTTGGAACGCAGACAAATGCTGGAGACTGGAACAGAATACAGAGATAATTACAGTGATGTTAGAAAACCAGAGGTATTCTTCCAAAACCATCAGAGCAGAAACAGCAGGAGACTAAAAGGAGCACAATGAGCATTGTTAGGGAAACACAGTACCATGTGAGCAAAAATTAAGAAGATTGACGCAGTTCACATTAGTGATTACGTTAGGATATGCCAGAAGAATCCAAAACAACAAAGCGTAGAGGCAAGATAGACCACAAGGCTACATTTAAATACATTAAAAACTGATTAACATGATAATTCAATACTATTTTAATAAAATTAAGCAGGACATCTCATTGCAGGATAACAGAGATTAAAAATGGATTATACATTTCAGTGATTGCACTCGCACTTCCGAAATGTTCGCGATGTTGTGTTTGAGGAAGCAGTCAGCCGCTGCTTAACACAAATGGGGATTTTTCTTCTTCCTCTGAGCTGTTCATTGCCCAGCAAGCAATATGACCTAGAACAATCTTATCAGGAGGGAAAACTAAAAAAATTGGCCAGTATACTCTGCTGCAAAAAGTTACTCTGTGTGTAATAACTGCCATGTGTCTGCTCCGGGACACATCAAATTGAATGCAGTTAGGCTTGGTTTACTTGCTCTTTCAAGGAGGAAGAGGAATGATGACAACCAAGTAACAACTAAAGGGAACAGTTAAAATTGGGGGGTTTTTTGACCAGTCAAAAAGCATAAATGTGAAAAGTTAAACCTGCTTGCCCAATGCATGTGATGATGTTAACAGCGTGCTCAGAGACAAGTCAGGAAAGTACTCAGTCTGCTGGACCAGCTCTGTAAAATAGAGAGAACTGCGTATGAAAAATTATCCAATTGGAACCTAAGTTAGGTCATAGACGAATGCTGCCAGAGATTGGGCAGTTCCAGTCTGCCAGAGAAGGGCTGACTTCTATCCACTGGGGATACATGAACAAATACTGACAAAAAGCCCAACCTGAACTGCATGGGTCCGGCTCAAGGGTGACTGCCTAAAACTCACAGGCATTTTTGTTGGCTGTTTCAGCAAATCCTTGGTATTTTACAAGACCTTCAACAGCTCCAACAGATTTGATGAGGGATCTACAGGGAATCACTGAAGGCTGCGAGTAGTTTGTTCAGTTTGCAAAGTTAATTAAAGCTTTATGAGTAGTGGCTTCTAATAGTTGCTTACAATAAGAAAGTTTCAGGACCCTGTCTTGACTCTTGCCCCTTGACAACAGTAACAGGCAGTGCTTTTACTATTCCTCCTGGGTCTGATCTTTTCTGTTTCTTAAGACAAAGCTGACATGCTACAAGAGGCAGCTGATACCACAGGGTAAATAAATTTTCAGGAACTAAGTCACGAAACTCCAGAGAGTCGTCCTACAAGCCTTAGCGTGTAGGCCTCTGCCCAAGAATAATACCATGTCAGCCTCAGGCAGACAACACATGAGGAAACTTTGATATCAATCATGAAATAAATGTATTTCCCCTGGCAAAACTGGGAGATACCTATGTCAAGACATATAAAATCAAAATGATAGTGTTCCCAACAGATTTTTGAAGGTAAGAGATGTACAGTGCCAGTGCTTGTCAGAGGAAGCTCTACACAGAAGTTAGAAGAAGGTGCCTTTTCAATTTGAACTTGATTTTTCCAAATGCCTCACAGAGCTCAGCTGGAATGCATCCAAGTGGAAGTTTCTGGCTCTAACAAGGCTTGATTTTCCTACTCTGGCAGGTTAAGAAAAGCTAATATCAGGACACAGGAACCTTACCCCAGCCAACCAGACTCATACCTGAATTCAGATCAGAAGAAAAACAGACAGAGATAATTGCTCTCCCTGACTCCACTGACACTTGTCAAAGTCTTAGCCAACTAATACCGGCCTAAGAATTCAAGAACTAAAAACAAAACAGAAAACCCCCCCACCACAACCCCATCACACACCACACCACCAACAACCACAAACCACACTTTTTAGGTTACAGATGTTTTCTGGTATATATTCCATTTCCCCACCCAGTGCTGTGAACAGAAATGTTAACATAACAGCATTATTAATAAGTTTCTCTTCAAGCTGTGATTGCCATAAGCAACAGGAAATCATCTTCGGTCTACAGTGATTTCTTTTAGCTTGAAGAAAACAGAACAAAGGCAATATCACTGGGATGTAGCACAAAATGTGTCTTATTAATACCTGAGAAACTCAGAAAACAAAATGGCTGTCGTCCCACAGGGCTCTGAAAATGTGAAGGAGGCCCTTCCCAGAACACAGTCACATGCATCACGTTTCATCGTCATCTATTCCACAGAAAAACTAAGCATTCTTTTGTAATTTATATTAAAGGAGATATTCCATAGTTTTCTGTATTTTCCTAACCTGTCGTAACCTATAAACTTCCCAGGTTTAACTATACATCTCCTAGCCAGGTAATAGTGCCATTGATGGCACAGCTTACAATATAGAACATCAAATCTCTAGCTGCATTTTTTGATCTTCCGCTACCAATAGTGAACACATTTTTTTCTCTTAGATACAACCTTTTGGAAACAGATTTGTCTAGTCTCTCTGTCTACCTGGAAATATTTGCTGTCACTGCTCTTCAACATGCCTCTGCATCCCAAACCTTCAGTGGTTAAAACTGAGACAGCACTTGATTTCAGCAGAGCTTTTCCTCAGGATCCTGTCACAACGCAGCCCAAACCCAGCAAACAGAAAGCATTATTTATTCCCCCAAAAGATATAGAGTACACAGAAAAAGGATTAAAGAAAAAAAATTAAAAATATTTTTTAAATTACCTCACTTAAATTGTAATCTTCCCCTGCCACTTCCAGTACGTACAAGCTACTTTTATCAGCTTTCAGGACAGTGAAACTCATACAGACACTATCTTGCTATAGCTTCTCTGTCAAAAGCCTTTCAGCTATAGCCAGCAACTGCCTTCATGCCTTTTTTTTCTTGTCACCTTTTTAAACTTGGGCTTAAGTATTACCCCTTTATCTTTGTTTCTCTCGTGGAAGCATGAACCTTGCCCTATGAAAAGGCAGTGCCACCAACCGCCTCCCCATCACTCATTCGAGGATTCAGTGTTTTCTGTATTAGGCCCGTTGCTTCCAGCCATTGCTTGCTCTTGCTTTCCTTCCACCTCTCACCCTCTTCTGAGGTAACATCTTCCAGTCACACAAAATAATACAAACGCATATAAATTAAACTGAATTCAACACTAATAAAAATAAGATTTCTTTATCTTCAATAACACAGATTTTGCTTTGTTTTGAGCATTTGGGTTCTTTCAAAATATTTTTGTTCTTCTGACCTCTAGTGTAAATTTTAAATTAAAAAAGCACCTAATGCTGTAGGGTTCTGAAATGTACCACTTCTGTCAGAACTAGGACATACTTCTCACCACTACATAACAAAAGCATTATTTTTCTTCCCTACCCAGTCAAATACGCTCTTTGAATAAGGACTGACTCTCTTTGAACAAATATCTGAGTATCTTAAGTACATCTGAAACTCTGAGAATACAAAATACGCAACATACCAAAGGCAGACTTGCTTCTTATTCTTTTTAATTAAAGCATTTAGTCACTGCACTCAGATGTTAAGGCTTTACCAGCAATTAGAAATTCTCCTAGTTTTGTATTATTTTGTAATACATTGTAATGTAATGTATCCAGTGATCAATATGAAGCAGGGACCAGTCTTTATAGTTCCATGAATTAATTTTAATAGAGCAGCTGTAATATGTCTATAATTTCTTTTAATGTTTATAGCAATTTGCTATACTGATGGATTTGAACCTGCATTTCACCTTCTGTAACAGTCATATAACCATTCACATTCTTCTTTGTTCTATTTGCCATTGTTGGAATAAATGGAGTCTTATGAATTTGAGATCAAAAGACATGGTCCCCTTGGCTATTAAAATATTTCTGAGAGTTAATGTTAATAATATAAAAGAGACCAAAGAACTTGAAATTAGGGCAATACTCTCGTATTTCTGAACCGCAATACATTATCTGTAGTTGTCCCTCAGTTTAGCATGTTTCCTTCTTCTATTTCAGATTATTGAGAGATATAAAGATAAGAAGCTTTTAGAGCAACATGATAAAGGGAAAATCAGCAATCAGATATGAGCTGATACAGCAAATGTACAACAAGGGTAAAAGTGGTAAAAGCTGTCAAAAGAAGGTACTGTAAATAGACTCTTAAGGGTCTCATATTGTCAGATATGGTATTTCAATATCCGTCCTTTTCCATCTACAAAGTGAAGTGCTGAACTGAGGCTACTTGGCTTTGTTTGCCACAAATTAAATATGTGGTTTGCTATTTTTGAAATAGTTACTAAAGGAGATCGTAAATTACATTTGTGCTGAACTGAAGAGGGAGGTCATTTTGCACTTCCCTGCTACTTGCTCCTTTTCTATTTTGGTCATGTAAAACCATAAACAGTTTGATGGACTTCAAGAGTGCAAAGGCCGTAGTGGAGTTTTGACCTTCCTATTGCAAAAAGAGGAAAGCAACACTTGCTTCATGTTGACCCTGTGCAAACTTCATACTATCAGTAGAAAACGTTGCACAAGTTTCATTATTAAGTGTTATACTACACCTTATTTACACGCTGGTTTCAAACACGCCTTAGTGGGCCAGAAATAACAAATTAAATAACAAATTAAAAAACAAAAACAAGAACAAAACCAAAACCAAAACCAAACAAAAAAACACTTGTAAGGCTGTTTTAAAAAAATAAAACTAGCAACATTTATGAAACAGGCTCACAACAATTCCATTAATTTTCACATTGAGAAAACAGATACATTTTAATTTCTTTAGTTTTATCCATGACATAAAAGTTGCCTGTTGATTGCATCCCAAGCAATTAAGAAACATCTTGTCCCCTTCACTGAATGGACCAATGAAAGAACTATCCCAGTCTTGAGGAAAAGGTGGGACAAGAGTGTGCTAAGCAGAACAGCACCATGTATAAGCATAACAAATACTTTTCAAGTAAACTACTCTGTGAGCTCTCCTCATTAGAAAAAGCTTCACAACTAGAGAAACCACAGGAAACTTTGCCCAAACTTCATTCCTCCTGGACCATCCTACTTGCTCTGTGGCCTTTTCGCTAGGGATGAAGACCTTTGTGCCTGTTTGTAAGATCATTCCCACGCGGATACCACAACCTAACTCCCTGCTTTCATTTGATCAGAACTCAGAACAGTGCTATCGATAGTCACCAAAATTATTCTTCATATTAAAAAAGTAACTTCTCGACATAGGGGAAATTTATCTTGAAGGCAAACATTCCCTTTAAGCTCTTTATGCCTTCCCTACTTATTTCAGCAGCAGAGCATTGCCATTGACATATTGCCTCCTGCTCTCTAAATCTTGACAATGCAAATCCACAGCATAACATAATCTCTCTGCATCAATGGACATACAAGATCAGATGAGAAGTGTGAACATTCAATTGCAGAGAATGCTGTTAATAAAACTTACTAGCAGTTTCATCTTTGAGGTAAGAGGTTTACGCAATTGCCAGTCCTTGAATAAACACAGGGAATACTTCTGCCCAAGCAGATGAGTCTGGCACATTGTATTGTTTCATCAAACTCAAGTATTACATTAAATCTTGAAAAATATTTTTCTGCAGCTTGCATTGATCACTTCCTACATATCATCTACAGACATTTCATGGCCGAGCTTACAAATGGACTACTCGTTAGATTGATAAAAAACGTGAATAAAGGCTGTAAGAGCAGGCCCTGGGTTTGTAGGCACACTTGCCTGCATTAAAAAATGTAATTTGATAACTCCGCTATTAGAGGTTTTCCTTTAGTAATTTAATTCCAAATAAATACTGACAAGTAAAATTTGAAAAAATGATCAGCTCATTATAAAAGCACAGGTGAAATATGGTAAATATAGAAAAATATACTTGAATTTGTGATGTCCTATATTCCCTGCTACTTTTAACACTCACAAGTGTTCTTCATATTTCCAAGATACATTATCAGATTTCAAACTGGGAAACAGTCATCTGAAAGGTTTTCATTTGCTGAATAATAATTCTTTCAAACATATTCAGCTGAGTTCTCTCACCAGGTATCTATTCAACAAACGGGATGTTTACAATATTCGTCCCTGGCAAGCTGTCTCATTTTCTTTCCAAAGGACTCATCCCCTCTCAAACAATTTCTTGAAAGGTAATTCTCAACACGTGGGATTAATCATAGCCCAAAACTTGCTTCTGACATGTGATTAACTATTTTACCTGACTCAAAGGACACAGGCCAAAGCATTTCAGTATAACTGCTCTTCACTCAAGCCCTGTACTTAGAGATCTGTAGCATGGGAAAAGGGGTAGAGCATTCATACTTTATAAGCAGAAGGCCAAAAAAAAAATACAAGGGAGGATTTGTTTTGCTTAAGAACTGTCCCAGAATTAAAATTCTCTGCATTTATCATGTCCCAACAATGCAACGATTTATGCAGCATGTCAGATGCTATTACACAGTTTCTCAGAGCATAAACAGAACTTGCAATGCATCTCATGCACGATATGCAGCACTAACACCTTTACTTGATGAAAGCTATCCTTATGCCTTTTATCATTCAAGCATGTTAATGAGTTCCCCCAAAAGATTAGTGAGAAGCCTAATAGACCAAAAACCTATTACAACAATCGTTTTACACAGTCTTTCAATGAAGTAATGTGAACTTCTCTATCTAAATGATCCTTCCCTTAATAACTCAGAAATAATCACACCCTCTGCACTTGTGCCTGGCCATTTGGGTATTTTAAAAATTTAATGAATTTATATTTTTATGAGGAGTTGTATGAGGAGAGGAATTATCCTTTGGAAAAAATACATCTAACTTGTATGAAAGTTGTTTGCATTGAATGACTTAGGTCCTCTTCTTCCCAACACAGAGGTGTAAATGAAAAGGAGACTGACCAAAAAAAAAAAAAAAAAAACAAACCACAACACCACCGTTGCTAGTAAGAAATAGCTTGAACCATTGCAATCGACGTTTCTTTGATCCCTGAGGTCATTTTCCAATGGAGCACCCAATATCAGTGGAAACATTTCGTTACTCAGAGTATTTCCTTTCAGTTAGTTATTTGGATATGACCACACACCTCACGTTTTGGGGAATGAGCCGGTTTTATTCGGTTCTACTCAATGGAAAGCGCTTAATGTCCCACCAGAAGTGCTTTCATCAAGAGTTAAAGAGACAAAAGCCTCTATATGCAGACATCCTGGGCCAACAAGCTGTGTCTGAAGAGCAGCTACACTTTCACTGACAGAGAACATAATTCAGTAGACTAGTACATCAGCAGCTGCTCCCCACATCAGTCGTCACCATCACTAGAATGAGCTATAACACAACATCACTTCAAGCTTTTCTGCTTAATATTTTTGGAGGCTACACATGGATGGAAAAAGAAACGAAGGAAATGGCAGTGAGGCGGAACAAAGTCTCATTTCCCTACAGACGACCATGCGCACGTTCCGCATGAGACAGCAAGTTCCTTCCAAGAAGGGTTTTCACCGAGCCTGCGTTCCTGACCTGTGTTACTGCACAAAGTCAGTCACTCCTTTGTTCTTCTTTTCAGTATAAACACATGGAGCCTGGAAAACTCTTTAATAAGGAACTGTATTTTCTAAGATGAATTTCTGTCTTTCTACTAGTTCAGTAATTCTCCTCTCTTGCCTGAATATATTAAGAAAGATTTAAATGAAGATAAAAATACAGTCAATTAAATGAAATTTCTAAACCTGAAGTTTCTATTCTTAAATAATTTCTTGCTCTCCCTTCCACGAACTTCATCAGCTCCTTATTTCAAATGACCAAATTATTTTCTTAAGAATACAAGGTTTAGCTATGCCCAATAAGAGTGTTCCTTTGCCCTTGTCTAGGCTGCTGTCAGACTACATATTTGTCTTCACACTTTATTTATTCTGTAATAGACCTGGCATTTCAAGTGCTTCAGTACTATTTTTTGTGTTCTGCTTTAAAGATCAAATTGCAAATTAGTTTTATCACATAAAATGAGTTCTTGCCACAAATCCAATATTATGTTTCCTTTTCCCAGTTACATTTCTAATTCTTTAGTTGTGTTATTTGCCTAAACCACTATCTTGTATTGACATAGTGGGCAAGCTGCACAGTGCAAAAAACCTCATTTTATTACTGCAGATTTTTTAATATTGAAGTGTTGCTACATTGAATTTTACATAGCCTGCTTGACTCGTACCTGTATTTCCACTTATTTCATCAGTTGGTGTGATTAAATTGAAAATATAAATCACTGAGCTGTTGAGTCTTGAACTATAAGTAAAGACACTAATAGGTCATTTTCTATTAATTTTCCTCCAGTGCAGTGGGGATTATTTGTCCAGTAGCAGATGTGAAAAACATTGTAAAGATTTTACATTATCTAGAAGATTTTTTTTTCTTGTTGACCCACTAGTATTTTACTTCTAGAGGAAAACAATCTAGAAAGAGCTCATATCCAAGGAGTTCTTTTTGATTAGTTCTTTAAAACTACTCAGTAGAAGAAGTCCTTGCAACCCGTCTGTGGTCGGCCTCTTCTGGAGGTTACTACTATAGATTTCAAGAGTCTTATGAGAGAAGGGAACCACAATGGCCTCTTGTTGTCATTACAACCCCTTCTCAGGTATTTCACATGTGATTATTGCCATTGGTATTGGAAATCTGAAAAGGGAAACTTTCCACTCCATCTTGACAAAATAATAACTAATGAAATGCAAAACCAGATCAAACGAAGACTGTTATTCATACGTGTACCTGAAAAGACAAAAAGCCTATAGGTATTGAATGCTAAGGTGCAAACGAAAACCTGCGAAATCAAAAGCAAGGATACATACTGCAAAGCAACCTTCAGACAGGTCTCAGGGAATCACCAGGGTTGCAGAGAATTTCCCTTCTGAAAGAAATGGTACCAGCTTGCCCACTACTGACAGTGTTTTTCACAGTGTCCTTTCTTGATTTATTTCCTCAACTTCACAAGTCTTCACTTGCTCGTACATATATTTCCTTTTGTGGAACTTGATGAGGTTTCTGTTAACCCATTTCTCCAGCCTGCTGTGGGTCATCAGAACAGCAGCACACCCAGCCCTCCCCCAGCTCTCTACCTCTGCAAGCTGGCCAAGGGGGCACTGTCTCATCATCCACATCACTAATGAAGATATTTTACTGTACTGGCTCCAGTATCTGAGATGCACTGTCTGATGCATTCCCTGCTTGGTGCTTCCCAGAACAATAACCCTGACTTTAAAGTGGCCACCCGAGAGGTCGATAGCACACAGTTGAGAAAATCTGAAAAATTACAGCTCAGAGTACTTGTTTAGGTTACACATCAATGCTGTGGCACAGGCTGATGTGGTACATAGGGAGAATTTCTTTTTCTGGAGCAACTTTCTACTGGCTTAACCATGAAACTACACTTGCCATCTTCCTGAAATTCCGCTCCTGCCCATTGTGCAGGTTCTGCAGCAGCCTAGGCAGGAGTGGTGAGAACATCAGTCTTCCCTATCACCTCACAGCGATTCACCCCCAGCGCTCTACGGGAGACACAAACCTAATGTAAAGCATCATGAAAAATCATGCAATTTAAAATCATTTTATCATAATGAAAGCATTTCAGAGGAGTATTTATAACCCATTAAATGATAAACTGCTGAGAAAGAGAAGCTACTTCAAGATGCAGGCAGTAAGCCACTGGAAAGTGTGGCTACTGAGCTAGTGAATTGTTACTAAAAAGGGATTGCCAACCAGTCGTCTTCCTAAAACAGAGCATTGTTTTCACCTGGGGGTATTTACGCTGGCTACAAATTAGATGTACAAGCTTTCTTCCAACTCCTGTTATTAGACGGATTTTCTCAGGATATCTGCTGGAATGTAAGGTATTGGGTGTCCTGCACTACTTTCTTTCTCAAAGCAACTCTTAAAGCAGACTGAAGGATTACAGATCCACTTTATGGTAATTTTAAAATGCTTCCATCCTGACTAGAAAGAGCTTCTAGAAAGCTTTCTCTGAAATGATAAGAAAACCCCAGACTGAAGGCCCCCATTTGTCTGTTAAAAGGTAATTTCCATGTATTTTTCCTCATGGTGGAAGTGTTAGCTTGGCATGAAATCACTGTTAAGACCCCAAATCTTTGCACTACAATATAGGAGTTGTCCTTGCCTCTTCTTCTCTCTTTTCTCCTCACTATTCACAGAAAAATAGGAAAAAAAAGATGACAAATTCCAATGTCAGTATTGACAAAAAGTATAGTTTGGAAATATTCTGACCTGTAATTATCCAGTAATTTTTCAATCCCTTTATTTTGTTGGTTGTTTTGGGGGTTTTGTTTTGTTTGGGGTTTTTTTGTTTTGTTTGTGGTTTGTTTCTTTGTTGGGGTTTTTTTGGTTTGGTTTGGTTTTTTTTTTAATGTATACACACTGTCCTCTCACTATCATCTTTGGCCACCTATTCTATGAGCTCTACAATTGTTTACTATGCCCTTTCAAATGAAAACCTACCTAAGTTTCTCTAGAACCAATCACTTTCCAAGTATGTAGCCCTGCCTATAAAATACCATCCAAGTACTTAAAACTACCTTCAGTTAGCAGGTCTACAGAAATATTTTTTTGTTATTCTGAGATAGTTGAATGATGAGATCAAACACAACGAGATGATGATGGTCATTAAAGAGGAAAATAATGCTGCTCTCACAAAAGATGAGGTCCAAAAAGGATTTCTTACACAGTTGTTTCTGCAAAGCAGCCCAGCAATGAGTTAAAACAGACACTAATTTGTCCTGTGCTTCTGCTATTTTTCAAATGAAGGCAGGAATGCCTGTTCAGACTAAGGTGTGAAAAGAGATATTTTTCAACTGTCTGATACTGGCAAACTTCCACAATAACTGACACACATACCTGAATGCCACAGAAACATAAGCAGAGACCACAGAAATACTCTGAGCATTATTATAATCTAAACATAAGAGGAACCCATAATGTGAACCAATTCTGCAGGGTTCAGTCTGTATGCCTCTGGAGATGTGCTCTGCAAAGAAGAACCAACATATGCAGCTTTTTCAAAGCACAGATGTGATCAGAGATCATGTTTCTGTCACCAAATGATGTAAATAATGATGCCCTGGAGTTAAAACTGTGCTGAACTTCTCCAATCTAAATTGATTCTTGCATGATCAGACATTCCCTGGCTTTTGTGAAACCAAATAGAATATATTTACGAATCAGACAGATGTCTTCAATACTACAGTGCTGTCAGCAATCCTGCCTGATGTTTAATATTTCATATCATAATAGAGAGCTTGTTCAGAGAGCCACTGTCTGGTGAGAAACCTCAGAGGAGAAATCTCAGTCACTGGTGTCAATGATCACTCATATTATACTCTAAAGAAGCACAAGAATGGCCATTTTAGTGTAATACTGGCTATGGAATAGGAAGCAGACTGAACAGAATTTTAAAAATATTGGCTTTTGATGGAGCCGGATCAAATCTGGTTTTAAGAACACTAGTTCTAACAGAAAAATCCTGCCCTGGTCACACCAAAGGGAGTCTGCCAGCCATTTTGAAGAGACCATGCCATCAACATTAATAAGTGCCAGGTTCATCGCAGTTCTTTTTATGCAATATGGTTTTACTATTCATTAAATGAAAGTCTGAATGGCTCTGTTTAATTTCAAGTTCTCCATAGACTAACTGTTAATACATTCAAAGGATTAGGCTGTGAATCAATAGTTAGATCTTGACCGCCCCGATGCTATTCCTTAAAAAAAACCCCAACCAACCAACACAAAAAATCAATGCTTCTGTTTACTTGCAGAGATCTCCAATGAGCTCTAATGCAAATTCCTCGCCTGATAGCTGATCTACTTGCGTATGGAATGCCACAAAGAACAGAAATAAAGCTCTAGCTTTTCCTGGCACCATCGGATTTGGTCACAGCATCAACAATTAAAGCTTTCCTTGTCCAACTAGTACCATCAGAACAATAAGCTAAAGAATGAAAATCAAGAAACCTGTTGAACTGTAGGTTTACCTCACATCAACTGGTGTTGACTCAGTTATCGAAGTTTACTGTAGTTAAAAAAAAAAAAAAAAAAACTAAACTAGAGATATTGCAAGAACAAAAAAGAACTGTCCTGTTATATAAATACTGACTCAGGCTTCGGATACAACTGTGAATCTGATCTATAGACCCATCAAACAATGGTTTTGCAGTAACTTTTAGAGGAAGAAGTTCAAAAATGGCTCATGGGCTTATATCAGGTTAGGTATCCAGCTGGTGAAATGCGGGGAGACATTGAAATCACTTCAATTCCTACTTTGTAATGCAGGGAAATTGTTAAGTATCCTTTCAGCCTTCCAACACAGTAGAAACATTTGCAAATGTTACTTCATCAGCTCTCTTACTTGCTTATAGAGATCTTCCTTCGATTTTCTAGGAACATGAAAGCTGCTTTGGTACAGGTCATTTTGGCACACAGCACTAATTACGGATTTATGCAAGTTGTCCATTTATCGTTTGATTCGTTCCTCTGACCACATAAGATGACCTCCACAAACTTATTGTAAACATCTCATCTGAGACAAAGCAATCTTGGAAACTCGCAATCATTAATATCTATTTTCTATTTATAAGAGAGTGTTCATTAAACACCTATGGTTATTAATCTCCTGTATTATGTTGGACTAGTTTTGAAATATTTTCTTTTTCTTTCCATTAAAAACAAAATGATTGTTTACAGGTCGGTTTATTTTCACATCTAGTTTTATTTACTATTCAGCTAAATACTTGAAAGATGCAGGCTTGTTAATGAGTGCTACATGGATATTAATAGCAACTAATATCAAAGCCACTAGGTCAAATGAATGCTTACTTAAGATAGCACTGTTCGTCACCAAGATAAAATGCCTTGTTAATGTTATGCATAAAATCAATTGATTTTCATTTTCTAGCATCTGTTTCAGTTCTCCTCACTTATTAGTGACTAGCATTCAATGCTCCAAGGGAAAACTCCTGAAAAAAAGACGAGCTGCTTCTCCAACTAAAGGTGAGCAGTTGGTGAAATTTTCAGAGGTTAAATGGTTGCTAAAAAATTTGCAGCAAACTTAGACAAACTCAAGTACAGCACCAGAAATCAATGTGACACACATGAATGGTGCCATTTGCCAGATCCCATATTCTGCAGATACACAGTATGAAGTTCCAGCCCAAATCAAAAGACCTAGGAACACCCTCAAATTCTCTGTCATATCCACAAAAATGCCAGAGATTATGTCCCATTAGACTGGCTGCAACTGCAGCACTTCAGCGCCAGAGCCTTCACAAAGCACATAGTTCATCTTACGCAAACTTGTCACCTGCAATATCCAGGCTTCATTTGAGCAACTCTGCTTGAGCTGCTGAGAAGTCCAGCTAGAACCAACGTCCTGGAATAGCGCGAAGTAAAAAAGAAATCTGATGAGAAAGGCGAGTATGACTTTCTGAAATAGGAGATTACATAGGCTTTGAAAATGAGTTGTTTCATTTGTACTAGGCATTGAGGAGCAAGAGGGCAGCTAGGAAGCACAGACAGTAGAAGACTTTTTCTGCTGATCAGTGCAAAGCGGAAAGCCAAAGCAAAGAGGACATTTTCAGCCAGCCACATGGAGATGGACCAGCAGCTATGAAGTAGCTGACAGAAGACTCCTACAGCACCAGAAAATTTCTGGGAGTCTTCAAACTGAGAAACACATTCAGATTAAAATGGGAGATCACTGTGAAGGACTATCCAAGATGCTGTAAGAAAAGAATAACACAACTTGATATTTTCAGGAAAGTGGGAGAATCTTGTGGAGGAGGGAATAAATATGGCAAAGTTGGATGGAGAAACAAAAGCCAAGGATGTGATGTAAACCCAGAAAACTACAAGCTAGCTTAGGCGGGGTAACAACAAAGGTGAAATCTCAGTTGAAAAGGCAGACTACCTTTGACCAGATCTTGAAAGAGGTCAGTCTGGAAGTTGAGGGCATATCAGTAGGGCCTAGTACAGCAAGCAGTGATCTGAACAGACTGATGTATGGATATGCCATGCAGCAATATCTATAAAGATCACCAGTGGGTAAGGAAGTTGATTCTGATTATAATATCCCGAAAGGTATTGTGAGAACTTCAAAAATATCTTGCCTGAGCCAAAATTTCTTCTTGGCAAGATTCAAAATTCAGAAAGAAAAAAATTCTATTCTGCTTTCAGAAGAGACAGAGACACTGTAATAAATCCTGTGCCTGAGGCTAAGCACACACAACTCCAAGGCTGGCACAAAGGTTTTCTTGTGCCTGAGGATGAGCCTGATTTCAGAGAAGCGTTGGGCTAGGATGCACTATGGGCTTTTCAGATGACTAACCCTGCCGAAAAGCAGTTACAAAGAGGTGAAATCCCAGTCAACAGCGAGCTGAGGAGTACTGCAGAACAGCAACTACCAGCAGCGAGGGAAAGTCCACGTCACTCACCACTCTCCTCATCGATCTGAGAGTGTGGGGTACAAAGTCCCAGGGTCCAGCAGCCCTGCGGTAAGTGCAGACTGTACGAGGTCCCTGATGGTCACTGACACACTGATCTGCTAAACACAAAGAATAAGAGCTTGCATCTTGTGAGGCAGCAAAATGCTCCCAAATAGACCATGAGAAATATAACTGGTGGGCAAATCAGTTTGAGTGTTCTGAAACTGGTATGAACTCTTACAGGATATAAAATGCTCAGGCTTTTCGAGATACGTGCTTTTTTTCCATGATTTTGATCACGATATTTGTAACATCAACCCTGATTCTCAAAAGACGACCTCTGGCAAAAAATCTGCTACTCTTGGAAACAACCTACTTGTGGTAAATTGGCATGACCACATTAAGATAATCATAAAACGTAACCATGTGAAAATGACTGGGACTCATGAGAGGACCCAGCTCTTTGATCAAGTCTGTCAGACCACGATGAACCACGTGCAGCAGGCTGTTGTTCTCAGTCGGACAGAGGGAAGCATAGAAAAGGCAGACCATGGAAAAAGGGCCAGCTGCCACCCAGAAGAGTCTGACGTGCTAAGGCAGAGCACAAGACATGGCTACAGCTGCAGTGTGGCACCTGCCTTCAGCGGCCTTCCAAACGGAAAAATCCCAATTACTGGAGACAAGCTCCTTACGTAGCCTGCAAGCTGTGGAGACACCAACGTGAAGTACATCTTTCTATCTGATACTAAATAATGAAAACACACAACCAAATCTCTCCAGCCAGGCTATGTGGAAGATAAAGTACCTATGGTGACCTTGACTGTATGAATAAAATCTGAAAAATTTCTTAATACGTGGAACTTAGGATATCATGAGAAAGCAGTAGCTATACTACCTATAATACTCCTTTAAGTTTTCCTCCAGATTCTGAGCATAGGTGGTGCTACAGAAAGCATCTGAAAGAAGACTGATTCCTTTAATGACGACACATAAATATTAAGCTGGAAGAACAGACCAAGAAGGATGGCAGAGTAAATAGTGAGTACTAGAAAGAAAGGGGAAGCACCAAGTGGCTAACATAATAAATACCAATTGGATTTTTCAGGAATAAATTACTTTTACACTTCAATTTTAGGTTTCGATTTATTTTGAGATGTATAGAGACTATAAAAGGTAAAGTGATTTATAGAATACATATACCCAGAATGTGGAGAAATGAGAACACATGATGAGTTATGGAGGTATGCTTTATAAAGACTGCTATAAAGTCATAGCTTTCACATTAGAAGAGTACTGTACAATCCAATCCAAAACTCACATTTCATACAAACTTAAATTGACTATTTGTTCCAAACGCAAAGTTAAAGAGGGAGGTAGGGTTTGCTGAAGGGAGCTATTAGCTGTGATTGCTATTCGGTGGGCCAGAAACACGGATTCGAGGAGTAAGAATATGCAGGGACTTTAAAATGTCCTTTCAGGAAAAGGAAGAACAGGATCATCAGCCAACAGGAAAACAACTACGCATTGTAACGGCTTTCCTGCTACTATATAAACTGTATAGTTAGGGAGATCCAACGAAAGGAATGCAAAGTTAACTGAGGCTTGGAAAGGGGAATTCCGGGTGTTTGATTTGCTTCTTAACACAAAGCACTACTGGGAAAAGGGAGAAATGATCTTATTTATACACGAATCATCAATTTCCTATGTGTTGCTGCACCTGTTACATTATTTCATTTTCTAGTAAAACCACTACTATAATTGTTTACTACTTCTCATAAAGAGTATTTTTATGCAATACATAACTACATCAACAGATATAATGCTGTTCATTTTAGGGCCATGCAGAATTACAGATTTCAGTTTTCATCTTGAAAAATAGATCTCTGATCATATCATGATAGGCATTAATTTGATTACTTTATTCAAATGAATTTCTCTTCAATACTCACTAGAATACACTGAAAGAAGGGCCAAAGCTCCCCTGCCATCCATTTCAGAAGCTTTGCGTAAGTCATGCAGGACTTTGATTACACCTACTGAAAAATCTTGGAACACATTTCAAAGAAAACCACGTACCCAGGCAGGGGCAAAGTGGAGCCACTGATCTAACAATTCTCTCCCCTCCATGCAAATGCAAGAAATCAAAACTACAGGGACAGATTTGAGGTTAGACCACAACGTACCATAACAGTGTATCTTGTTTAAAGTTTCATCAGTTACTGACATAACTCAGTGTCTTATTGAAGTAAGCCTTTCAAAGCTGAATTTAAAATGAGTATCATTCTCTCAACAGTTCAGAGAACCCTTAGAGTGAAGCTTTCTATCAGTGTCTGCCATGCGACGGGCACACAAGGGTTTTCTAAACCCGACCCACAATGTTAAGGGCTTTTATACTCCACTTTGTTTCTTAAATTATTGCTTTTTCAAGTAGACATTTCATAAAAACATGAGGCATTTTATATATGACAGCTCTTTTCATATATAAACTTTATAAATATTTTCTCAGATTTGCCATTTCCTCTGTAACTTTTTCCCCAAGGTGTAAGAAAGATATCAGTTAAACACTGTCTACCACAATCCAAACATACTAGAAGAAACAAATATTAAGAATTTATTTGCTATCTTCAGTTAAGGAAAGATTCAATTATATTAAAACATTATCTCATGTTGTAGACAACTGATTACTGACAACTAGTCTAAGTTTCTAGTGAGTTATTCTGTGTAAACGTGGAATTTAACCGAAGCTAACATGAGCTACTCAATATTTTGCTTCTTTTGCATCCAAAGTTTTGAATACGAACATCAGTTCAATAAATTCTTGGGAATTAAAATTACAGATAAGAGGAAAATACTGAAATAACTGTAATGAAAGAAATCTCAAACCATTAATTTGATATATAGAAAAACAGACCTGCCAAGAACCTGTGGTAGCAACAGAGATACGCGCATGCACGTTGTATGGATGAAGTTGATCATCTCCAGGACCAGTCTAAAGGGAGTTTTGCAGCTGTTCTGCACTATTTGTTTCAAGTAGTATACCATTAGTTTTAGATTTATTGTTTTGGCAGTGAGAGGATAACCTCTTTCACTTCAGTCAAGACAGAGTTAAAAATTAAACAGCCTCTAGAAGGCCGGGTCAGTACCAAACTGTAAAGGAAAGAACCATATGCTAGATGCTATCGCCATGCCGTAAATTTAAACATCAAGCTACAATTAAGTATCCCCAGGTCACTCATAAAATATCCAGAACTGCTCTCAAAATGACTGACAGTCATGAGATGATGGCAGAGGCCTTCAAATAAAGGTAGAGGATGATACTAGAGGCCCTAGGGATATAATCACCAATAGTTAATTACTGTCAGGAAAGGAACATGACCACGAAACTGGCTCACGGATAGTAACGTGAACGAGGAGAACATATACATAAAGAATTGTGCATGAGGTGAAACTGGAAGCCTACAAAGAAAGGAAAAGCAAATGATGCTAACTAATTAACTTAGTCGATCTAGGAGCAAGGCAGAGAAAACCCCAGATTGAAAAATTCTCCTCCTAAAGAAGAAGTGGGGGCTGCAGAGGGCTCGTGTAACACCCAGACCCTTCCTGAGGAAGGCGAGCATCCGTCTTGGCATTCCCAGAGCGCTGGAGGGGGAGCAGCACACCGGGGGAGAACAGGGTTGGTGTCAAGGAGATGCAACACTCACAACTGCTTCATTACTAGGACATTCTCCTGAAATGTCATGCTCTTATTTTCTTTATTCTTTTTCTATGATAAGTAGATCTGGATTAGTAATCGTTCTTCTACTACAAAACAAGAAATTATTTGCTATGCATATAAGGTATGTTCCCTACTTGCCCGTAACAATGTTCCGTGTCCAACAGTGTGCACAGAGCTTTTGAATACAAAGCGTATCAAATACAGGCTCTCATTCACTCCGCTCAGCCTGCCATTGTGCCTGCAATGGCCATTTTTGTTTACTGGACTGTCAAAGAGTGTGATTCCACAATGCTTGTAATGTTCCCTCACAGAGCGCTCCAAATACAGGTCGCTTCCAGATACTGTTGTGGTATGCTAAAAGCTATAAAACATAATCCTCGTTTTTATCCCAGGAAGGAATGTTTCTCTCCTGTTAAATTTTGTACTTCAACAGTTTCTATTACCTGAGTCTAGCTCTATTTTTTAAAAGCAGAAAGAAAAAAAGATTGTGTACTACAGCAGTGAAAATACACCTTTAACAATTTATTTGTGTTTTCATTAATGTCTGTGTTAGAGCCAAAACCCTCCCCATCTTCTAAAAAGTCCATTAGTTAACGTTTAAACCTTAACTGCAAGGCTAGTTTGCAATAACTGTAGGGAAATTTAAAGGATTTATTAAGAAAAACACATGTAAAATCCTACCTTTTCACTTTTTTAATATGCAAATATATTTCCTTTAAATTCATACTAATTGAACCAAATTAATATTAGTGTAATAGCACTACGGCGTTCCTTTTTTTTTTTTTCCTGCAAAAATATGCCCCTTAAGGGAAAAGAAATAGTTAAAAAATACTTTAAGAAATATTTGTGGCTCATGGTCTGAAGTCAATGCATCAGTCCATACATAACGTGAATTATTTCATTCTCCTATTTTAGTCTCTGACACCCTCTCACTAAAACATCAGCTAATTATCTTACATCCTCTCAGATTTCTTATTTCTCAGATCAAGCAAACCCAAGACACCCTGCATGTAAAAGTGACTTCCTGGAATTCAGAATAAAAAAATACTTGTGACATGGAATATAATTCAGAAAACCAGCTGCCTAGACAATAATTAAAAGTTACAGCAGTGATTTACAATGGCCATCAGAGGAGATTTGTTTAAAATAAATCTTTGTAATCAATACACTAAACAGGCCCTCAGAAGCAATAGCTTAGACTGGTAATATACACAAACCCTCAAGGCTACAACAGGCTTTAATCTAGAGCCAAATTCCACAACCCTTATTACCCTTCCATGTGGGTCCCGCTGAAATGCCCAAATCTCGACAATACAAAGGTGTTTGCCTTGCTCAGGGAACCAGCCTCATCTGCACTTAAAACCTGCCAACCTTGCAACAACTTCTGTGCAACTAAACAATTCTAATAGGTAAGATGTTGCTAAGATACATTTGAAGACCTGAGAAATGCAATAACAAATATTTTTAAAGTTCTGACAAATATTTGTTTCTGAAAAGCTCTCAGTTCTATGATGCCGGCACTTTCCTAACCTCCTTTCAGTTTCTGCTTGCCTACATTGTATTTGATATCTTTTACAATTTTCTGCATACTTGATATTCTTTGCTTAATGAACCATAACTTTACAGTTCATCACTGCAGTTGGTACTGGCTCACTCCCTCAACAAACGACCATTTTTTCTCTTACTAATGGTGCTTCTAATTCCTGAGCCAGAGTCAATGCCATTTCGTTATCAGTTACATTGTTGCTGATCCCATTCAAAGAACAGAAAGAAGAAAATCTGTCTCAACACTTACGCATTACAGCATGTCAGGGAGAACAAGGCAGTATTATCCCTAGAAATGAACTTTCCATTCCACTATTCTTCTACTATAAATGAAGCCAAAAGCAAACAGAAATAAACTTTTTGAACAGTAAGGAACTTGAGATACTAATAAACTCTTAACTCATTTCTAACAAGTGAAGTTAATTCACAAACAGGGGTGAAAAAAACATTTCTCCAAATAAATGTTGCCTTTCTTTTTCACTAGAGCTCTTGGAGAGAGGAAAATGTGAGACTACTGGTAGAACATGCCACGATTCACAGTCAGTGAGCAAGAATTCCAAATAGCCTCTAAGTATGCTTTTCAGAGTAACCAGTTTTCAGGCAAAGAAGAATATCATTTTCGAAACCTGTTGCATTTGGCATCCTAGGAAGAAATGGTTATCTCATATTCACATGTCATACCTGAATATACCTCATCTTCATTGAAGCTTTCGAAGATACTGTTTTCAGTATGGAACCAACTGCGCAGCTTAAAGCCACGTGTCTGGGGTTTTTTAGAAGATTCAGCAGATATTTATCAGTCATTTTCTCTCTAGTTCTCAGCCAAGAGGAATTCCATTAACAGGGAATTGTATCCAATAATCTATCAAAACGACAACAATTTAAATAACAGCATACATACAAGCTGAAAAAACTGGAGGCATCCAGGAACCCAAGGAGGATTGCTACTGATTCCAGGACTGTGGTCATCTTCCTGTGATGGAAGACCCGCAGTACCTCCAATGATGTGGCTGAAGATAGTCATCTGTCGAGGACTGAACAAAGGTATTTCCAGCACAGTATTTTCCAGAATAAGGAGCAATTATTGCACTATTCTCTATTTTGCATGCTCAGCTTCTTCCAGTCATGAAAGATTAAACCTGACCATGACATGTACAGGTCCAAAGTGCATTTTCATTGCTCCTTACATGCATGAAGGTCACGAAGGAGCATCAAATATGGGTAACTGTTAGAACATATACATAACATTGCTGGAATATATATGTTTAGGAAGGTATATATTTATTAACAGGTAAACATAAATTCTAAATTGACAGCTACAAGGTTAGACATGGTGAGTTTTTTAATAAAATATCTGTTCAGGATATGTCAGAAGCTATAGACTGGGTGCAGATTTCATGAACAGCTGCACAGCTTGTGGTAGGAGATAATGATGTATAAGAAAGAACATTAATTTAATATTAAGCTGATATAACTTGACTTCCTGATGTTCACCACAGTATTTTTAGTCTAAGAAATACCTTTGCTTAGTTAATGAAGCAGAGTTTCAGTTCAGACTCAAGCACACCAATTTTAGCAGTATTAGGTTGTGGAACTTTTAGCTTTGCCTCTTATTTCAAGTTATAAGTAACCATTTAAACTATACCAGTGAGGAGCTCTTAGCACTGCAACATTCAACCTGTCTATTCTTTGGTATTTGCAAATGTTCATCAAGGCACTGGCAGCACCATGCTGGCCAAATAAACAAGCAATCACACAAATGCTGCATTCGTTAAACTTTGTTCTTGACTAAATTCACTAGTATATCAGTCAGGTGAATATTCTGAAGTATTAGGAATAGACAGATATTGTGTGTATATTTCATCATCGTTTTAAACTTGTCAATATTGGCATTTTTGGGGAAGTTGAGAAAAAGAAAGCAACGTATGAAAATATGAACACCACATTTTAGTAATGGATTAAGTTAACTACCACCTCCATTTTCTCTTCCTATGGTGGAAGCACTTTAAACAAACTCATACAGCATACAGCCTAATTTCTTTTATTTTCCCCCCACCCACAGCATGATATTATTATTTCCTTCCTGAATCTGTCACTGAACTGTCTACACAATCCTCCTCCCAGAATTATACTTGAATTCAGGTACTGCATCTTGCTAGGAGTTGCACCTGTTTAAGGTGTTGCTCATATCTCAGAGTGTGCAGCCCTCCTGTTGCCCGTTCTTTTGGGCTGCAATCAGCGCCTTCATTCCTTTACAACTTTGTTCAAGGGCCTGGGAACTGCTGAAGAAACAGGTGACCTTGCCTAAATGATGTCAAACTACCCAGAACTTCTCTCCCTGAACTTCCACTCAGGCCCTCCTGTTACAAATCCTGTTCCCCCGAAAGGGCAAACTCTCCTGGTCCAAAAGCCCTTCTCCATCGCGCGGCTCTGCCATCTGATCCCTGAGCTTGCACTTCCTCCAACAGCAGAAGTAGCTACAACAGACAGGGGTGACTCTCATCAGCCAGTTCCCTTAAAGCTTCCACGCAGCTGCACATAAAATGCTTTACTGTTAATTCTACAGAGAACATTTGTTCCAGGCAAAATCCAAGGAGGCTAATGCTGGCCCTAACACCAACAGAAACCATAGCTGAAATACTGTATTTAAATCCCATTAGGAGAGGATTCTCACATATCCATTAATTATAGTTCTGATTAGTGGCTTTTAGCAACTCCTGCAGCATTGCTTCCTCAAGTTCCAGAGGGACCTTTGTGAGTAAGAAACCCGCAGCTGGAAGGGGATCCTGGGACAGTCATTTCTTCCATTAGCTCACATGAATTGCACAGAGGAAAAAATTAAAATTAATGCAGTCTGACACTTCCTTTAGTTTTCTGCTTCCCCATGCCATGGGATTTATCTGCGACTCGCAGAGGGTGTGTTTTAGAGAAGGAGTCCTGGCAATGTGCTTCCACTACCAGTCACACTGTCCAAGAACTAAGGTAACGTACTGATCACAAGGCATTTTTTATGCTTGGATGTGACTTCTTTAAAAAATTGATACTATCATCAAAGAATAAAGCAACCTTCTGGATCCACCACACCCCAAAATCAGTAACTTTTGAGCAAGGCAACTAAATAAATTTCCCTCACCCCAGAAGAGCTGTGTATCTACCCTTATTAATCTACTACAACAGTAATAATTGTAGAACGTTCAGACTTTTACGGTGTCACCCATAGCCCTAGCAAAGGTGATTTCGCATATGCAACAGAAATACAACACGTGAGAACTGCAGCCTACCTCTTTTACTGACAGTTCTTTTTAGCCCTTCCCCCAGCTGACAGAACAATAATTACGGATGACATAATTCACACTAAATAAAATTACTGAAGAAAGTCAAAAAAAAATTCACATCGTGCTGAAAGAACTGATAATAACAAGAGGAGCTATTAAGCATAGATTTTCTTACTAGCATAGACGTGACTTAACCTAACAGAATATTACACTTTGAAGAGGTTTTTTTCTTTGAAGGGAAGTAGTCTAAAATCTATCCAGGCCTAGAGAGAAAAAAAAGAGGGGAAACAAAAAAAGAAAAAAAACCCACACCACCACAACAAACCACAACAGAACATCTACATATGGAAAGCTTGTGATACTGTATCCGTGACTGACAGACGTGTGAACGGAAACCATCATAAATGTAGCACAACCTTGTCTTTCTGTTAAACAATGGCAGAACATATCTCTGTGCTTGCTGGTAAGAAAATTTATTTCATTTGTGCTCATATCCCTGCTCAAAATGAAATTGGTGTTATTCTTAAAAGCAGTAGCATGGGAGTCAAAGAATCATTTTTTATCAGCCAAGTAACTGGTTTTAATTTTTAAAGCCCAAAATATATTACCAACCCTTAATATTAGAGGGGTAAAGCTGAGCCCATTCGCCAGCTTGACATATTCCTGAGAAAGAATTCAGGTAAATTTCTCAGCTGACACACATAAAATGAAACATGCGAAGCTTCATGGATGTACAACAAAGAAGAATTTGACACAATAACAGTTAAATGACTTGCCTACAGACATAAAACAAGCCATCAGTGGAGATGATACAGATCTCACCCACTCCCTGGCTCAGCCCTCCTTGCCCACGGTGAGGTTTTTGTGAGCACGCCAGCAGACGTTTGGGTTCAGCAGAGCCACATTTTTCTTCTATCTGTAGCCATTGTTTCATCGCTCGTTGTCCAAAGCAGGAAAGCGGTGCGCATCCCCAAAAGGGCAGAATGCCATATCTCTGGTTTTGAAATTGCTTTCAACTTCAGTTGAAGGTGTCCAGTATTTGTTAATGTTTAAGAGCAGCAAGTAGCTGAAACACTGTAAAGCCAGAGTCTACGGTTTGAGATGTTTGCAAAGAATCATATGAAGATACAAGAAAATCTAAGAGGGATTGAGCTACCTCTGCTCATTGTGGCTGCCACAAATGTTAGTCCACCCTTCTATGTCAGGGTAATTCTCCAAAAGAAGGTGATTATCTCCAATCAGAGATTGCCATGCCATCATTTCATGGGGAACAGATTCTGCTGATGAACAGACTAGGCTCTGGAATTTGTATCTTGCAGGCAGTGTAAAACATTTTCAGGACAAAGCAAAACATTTTCAAAATATCAAATAAAAGAGGAATTGGAGGGGTTAAAGGATTTTGGATATTTACCATTAGGAAAGAGTTTGAAATTTTAGATGAAAATTTTGTTGCAGATTGGTACTTCATGCTATGGGACAGGTTATTCATGACATGTGACCTTCTAGTACTACTGCCATATATTGTTACAATAAAAATATATTTCTATTCAATAATGCTTTTTATTCCTAGTTGAACTTTTCTGTGTCACAATACCTCCTGTTGTAATGAAACAGTGTGGCATTTTGAACAAGTGCAATGATAAGTACTCAGTATGCTAATTAGAGGAGCAGATGTTCTCAATAAATTTGTCTTAGCCTGATATAATTTTTCTACAGATAGAAGTGTACACTTTGCTGTTTGGCTAATCCATAAGAGCTTGATTTCAATGGTCTTTTTCCCTACACTAATGACTTAAGGTCGTCAGGATTCATTTTGTGATTTTTCTTTTAAAGAAAAAAAAATTCTTTTTTTTTTTTCCCTTTTAACAAGAAAAAGAGCATTTTTTTCCCTAGATAAAATAAGGCTGGTCTAATGCTTCCTGTTATAAACTCTTGTATCTAGCTGTTTATTACCACAAGTGCATCCCACATATGAATGCAATGGAAGGTTTAAAAAAAAAAGTTTCAGTCAGTTTCAAGTATAAAATTAAGACCAAATATTTTTTCTTGTTAAAAATAATATAATTGCTGAAATTACGTGACACTCAAATATCACTGTAATCCACAAGAAAAGTTTGAAACATGGCAGGCCAGACACTTGGGTTAATCAAATCTGAGAGACGCTTTTAACCAAGCTGCAAGCTTGTTGTTTGTAGAAATGTTTTCTCTCAACTCCCTACCGACTCCATCTGCCACGAACACGCTTCAGCGTCAAGCTACAAAGCTACACAACCTGATGGGGAACGTTTCCTCCCGTCAGGAGCGTCCCCGGCGCCAGCACCGCGCTCCCGACCTGCGCCTGAGCACTCACGGCTGCCGCCGCAGGGGCCCGACTGAGAGGAGGCAGAGCCCGCTGGACCCTGCCACATCCAAACCCAAACGCTGCTGCACTGGGGAGGCAAATCAGGGCCACGGAGAGGGGAACTTAGCCCTGGAAAACATCCTGCTGCTGGCGATCAGATGGGGCGAGTGAAATAGTAACTGCTGCAGCAAAGAGCCAGCTTGCTTCCTTGTTCCCGTCCTCATTCCCCCATTATCTACACAAGTTGTCACTCTGGCTTCAAAAATTGTTGCAAATGACAAAGCCAGCATCAGGAGGATTACCTAATCGCTGCTTCTAGGAGTCCACTGCCAGAGGGAGTCTGATTGTTGTAAGCTCGAGTCAGCCCTAAGAGGGAGTGTGGCTCCAGCCCTGTACAGGCAACACTAAGTATCTGTTGATTTTCATAACATATCAGGGCTGAATGGCATGGGAAAGTTGAGAAATGCTGAAGGCAAAACATTCGCAAACTGACAGGAGAATAATGTAGCAACATCACCTCCACAGAAAAGCAGTTTCTGTCTTTAGCAGTGGCTGGAAGGCCTTACCTCTAGGCTGCTTCAGTAACAAGCACCTTTTTCCATTTGGCCATAGGAAACTGTTTGAAGACCTCTAAGCACCCTAAGTCCTGGCTGAAGGGACAATGATACCGGTAAGGAGCATTCTTCACTCTTAGGCTGTGGTCATAGCTTGAAATCGAATGACCAGGTAAAAATAGAGATCAGTGAGGTGAAAATAAAGATGAAATCCTCATGCAGCAAAAGCTGTTGCTGGTTTTGGAATGAGTAAAGAAGAGTAAAAACTCCAGCTGTAGCCCACTGACTAAATTACACAGAGCTTGCAACAGGCAGAATGTCAGGAGAGAAAAAGGTGTGGGTGCCTGGTTCACTGTCATACACAAAAATCCAGTGCAAATATTTTCCCATATAAATGTCTTCTACCCCTAGTAAACCTTAAGAAAAGTATCATCTAAGATCAACCTTTTTCCTCCCAATTTCCCCTTCCTTTTCTACGGTAAATTTGCTGTGCAGCATTTAAAAAAAACCCAAAAAAACCCAAAAAACCACCACTTGAAAAACCCCAAACACACACACAAAAACTTCTTTTGTTCTCACCTCAGAGGAAGCTCATGATTTAGTTTCATTTAAGTTTCCCTGATGTGGCTCCAGTATGAAAAGCAGAAATTGGTGCACATGGGAAAAGGGCCCCAGAACAGCTTCTGCAGCTCTGAAGTACAAGCACTTCCACAGGCACATGTGACATTTTAAGGAACTCAGACAGAAGAATAACATTAGCATGATTTAACACATCTTTTAGAGAAATGAAAGAAAACAGAAAGATTTAATTTGCCCCCTATACAAGCCCAGTTGCTTTTGTTTTTAGAAAACACTTGCACACTTGCTACTTAAGAGAAATTAATACTGATAAGAAATTATATTTAGTAATTATACTGTTTGATTTAATGAAAGCCTGAAAACCAAAACACTTTCTATTGTTCAATTTCTGTTGAATACTCAGTTTTCTATAAGAATTTTCACCAGATATAGAAAACCAGTTTTTCTTTAAAAGTTTGCCCTAATTTTAGACTAAAATATACACAGCAAAATGACACATTAATAGAATATAAACAAAGTCAAGTCAATCTTGATATTGTCCAAATTGATATTGTCCACTCCATTCTGCAAGAATATGCAGAGTTCTGATATTCACATTCAACGTAAATAAATTTAAGCATTAATATGCAGCGGAAGACAGCTGGGGAAGGGAAAAGTCAGTGACAGCAGAGGAGTCTTGCTACTGTGCAGCCCTCTTTTTACCAGACTTACAAAGTTAAGAGAAGAAAAGATTGCTGCCCATAAATACACTACGATAAGCATGAAGGAAGGAGGAGCACTGCTGTTTCAGGACCAGAAAACAAATAATTACAAGGACAAATGTGTGTAAACTGGTCATACATACACATTAAAGCCATGGAAGAAAAAATGGTTTTCGCTATTCCACCATTATATTCCTGAGGCACATTTTCAAGTTGGTAGTTCAACTACAGCTGTGTAGAGTAAGTTCCATAAAAGTAACTGCATGATATTTTCCTGATGAAGCAGGGGACCGTAATTAATGACACAGCATTTTCCAATCCTCTGGTCTCATTTTCTTTCATGACAATGAAAGAATTAATTTATCCCAACACATGGAGATTTGTGTGGCTGCAGAGGAGATAAAGGTCAGAGAAGTCACCAAAAAGCAAAGAAGATATAGGGATCTTCATGTCCACCACCGAAGTCCAATTATTGTTTCTAGTATCATACAAACAATATCTTTCATTCTAATCCTTTGCCGCATCAGCAGCAATATCATAGTTTCGAAATCTTACTAAAATTGCCTAGATAAAAGATTTTGAACTAGGGACTTGACACAACCTTTCAGCTAACTTGAAAGTGCAAAAGAAGGAAAATGAAATATCAGTACAGTCTGGCCCTATACAAGGCAGCATATTAATTATCTGAATGTGTACGACTTTTTTAGGGTCTTAGTGTCCCTGTGTGAAACTAGAACACAAGTGGAAAGGAGGCAGCGAGATGTGAAACACACTTTTTGGTGATGCACAGCATTCAAGTTTCATTTGATGCAGCATCCTGTAAAACTTGATTTGTTTTTTGATGTTGCTGGTTAAAAATCTACAACTGCAGATACATTCCATGATATTTCTGACTAAAACTACTACAGCTTTAAAATAAAAGGATATTTGGGGATTTATATTATCATATAAAGATGAACAGATATGTAGTTTTTATACTAAAACCTTTTTGTGAAGAGGAATACCTTAATATGTATGCCTAACAAAGTATTTCATTCGACAGCATCTGGCTATCATTTCTATAGCTCATACATGATAAATGAAATCCTTCTATATTCAGAATGTTTGAAGATAAATGGTTAGTTAAAAGAATATTTGAAAAGCAAAATCTTGATTAAAGATAACATCTTAGAACTACGGGGACTTTCAGGTGTCATTGAATATTCACAGTCAGCCTAAATGAATATCTCCTGCAAAAGTTCTCTGTCCCTACACAGTGGCCTATTTTTCACACTTTCCAGAAGATAAACATTTTGCCACTGAAATTTTATCGCTTCACTTGTCAGTTATAAAGATTTATAGCTTCTCTCAGTTGGTCTCAGAAGCATCACTAACACAAGGGTATTGCTCTCAGAAACAACTGAGAAGCTGTAGATTAGAAAAACATTTGCAGTGAGCATTTTTGTGGTTTCAGCCTTTGCTAAAAACACCGAATCTGCCATTAGAATTTGGCTGCATTAATAGCCCTTTGTTTGCAATAAAGTAAGAATCCTGTGTGTTGAATGAAAAACTGTTCAGCTCAGACATGGCAAAACGGGCATATACTTATGATCCAACAAAGCACTTCACTTTAAGGGTTTGGTCCTTTCCTCTGTACCTGGGCATTTAGATTTTAGAAACGATCTTGTGATTTCCATGGAAGTCGTTAGGAACACTCTGCACTTCAGAACATCAGCTACCCCTTTGCACTCTAAATGGCATTCAAAGAAACTTCTCTTGATTCAAAATCATGGAAACTCTGCTGCAGCTGCTATTCCGCACTGAAGACACAAGTCTAACATCACAAGGGGCTTTCTAACTGTGGACTGTTGCCAGGGCTCCTTCGGCTCTGCCCCAGGCAGTGCACGGGACTGGGGTTCACTGCACCCCTCATCTTCCCATAACGCTAGAAAATCAAATCTCCCCCATCCAAGGGGAGCTTCTTACCTGGCTGGTGCTGGGTTACTCTGGAGATGAGAATGGGATAGCCGTACCAACTTCTCTTGCTCAACCAGGGTCACTGTGAATTAAAGACAAGAGACAAGGGCCATAAATACATCATTTAAGAAGCAGAGAAGCTCTGTAGCCTTTGCCTTCCTAGCCTTGTGTAGCTGTCAAGCTGCTGCAGGGCAAGATTTTGCATATAAATCAATGCCACAGGGCAATTTTCCCAGAATAATTATGGCTTGTATCCAAATCTCATTTACCTCCTCCCTAAAGAGCCAAAACCAAAAGATAATATCTGGATATGGGGGAAAATAAAGAGAAAAAAATTCAAGATTTAAATAAATGAAGATACTGCTGCTGATTACAGGATCTGCAGAGTAAATTAACTTGCACACATCCTCCCCAACACCAGAGCTATACTGCTACCAATACCTGATACCACCACCTCAGGGGAATCTCCCTGGTAATGGAGTCACTGCTGTTTGCTTCAGGTAATGCTTCATGCAGCCAAAATTTGCTAGTTGCTCAGAGCAACTGAGAGGAGAGATATCACTTCTTTGTCCTAATTCGATAATGTGAATTTCTTAAGCAGGAAAATTATATTTTACATTTTGTCATTATTTTTATTGCCAATTTTTCTAAGCAATTATAACCCAAAGATCAAGAACTACGCTAAAGGCCAAATCTCACATAGTAAGGGTGAGAAAAAAGCGCTCAGTAAAATTTGATTTTCCTCATCATTGGTTCTTTCATCTCCCAATAATCCATTTCTGGGACAGATTCTAATCTCAGATGCAGCGTGGGCATCCCAGCATACCCAAGAAAAATCTGTTACTGTGCATCATGCATGATATTAGAATCTGTCCCTTCCATTGTAGATGGAACATTTGCATAAAGTTCTTATGACTTGTCATAATAGCCGTATTTTCTAATATTTGCAACTGTGCACATTTTTGCCTGAATTGCCTTTCATTCCACAGATGGCAATTATGAAAAGCCCTCACATATGGCAACTACAAAAATAAATTTGTCTAAGGCTATGAACATACTAATTCACCACAAACCCAGCACTCTGAACACAGTCCCTTTTCTGAGAACGTGGGTCGTGCCTTAGTCCCTGTTCCTGTAATGAAGTCAACTGGCAATGTCAGAAAGTAAGTCAGACCTAAGAGCTGTCAATTACTACAATTTTACCCTGATTTATTTCTCAAGTTTGAGAGTGAATGAACTTTCTCACTGTATCCAGGAAACCCTCTAGGCATACATTTAACTTTACATAAACAATGAGCGCCAGGGAGATCAGTCACATGTCTCATTACGCAGACAGATCATCACCATTTTGTTCAGATTTTTCTTCCCCCCCACCCAATTCAGCATGCGAGCCCATCGGGCGTAATACGCTCTGCAGAAGGTGGCCTTTCTGACCCCTGGCTTGCAGCTGCTTTTCCGTAACTGCGGAGGCTCAGGCTCCATGTCCGCCAAGGACAAGCCTTGTTTTCCAAGGGCTGCTCAATCTAACCCCTATGTAGATGTTAATATTAAACTCAGATACGTATTTTAAATTACTCATAACTCCTTAGTCACAGTGTTTCTCTAATGCAGCCCCCCAGCCTAATGCTTGCTCATAGCTAGAGAGGCTCTAGAAATACAGCATGTCCTTTATTCCTTCCCATGCATCTAAGATCAATGCAACTTTCTGCATTATTTAATGGCCATACAATTTGGAAATGTTAAGTGCTAGATAAATGTATATTATTATTTTGCCTCGCTGTGATGTTCACAGCACTTTCGTTCTGATTTTTCACCTGCTATTGACTAAACTGTCATCCTGTACTGGCCTTAAGATTTACACTTATGTTTACATAATAGTTTTCAGTGCTTCATAATAGTTTTCAGTGCTTCAGATCCAGCTCCAGAGCACCTTTGATTTTTAGTTGGTATTCAGCTCCAGGTTTGGATTGGTAGGATTTTTGTGTGTGTTGTTTGTTTGTTTTTAATTAATATAGTAACCGCTTCTTTGTTTTGTTTTGTTTATTAATTTGCTGCATTTTTCTCCAAAATATCTCTGAGAGGCATTAGTATTCTGGTGTGTTCTCCTGACTATCCTTTCATGTCTGCTGCCTAACTTCATACTATTTGAGAAAAATACATAGAGAAAAGGCTGAGTCCCAAACCTACGCTGGTGTAAATCTGCAGTGGAAGCAGTGCCATTCTGCTGATCTCAATTGAGTCTACAGCAGGAGATTATTTGGCCTGAACATGTTAACCTTTCTACTTGCCTTCAGCACACAACTATTAAAACTAGTTTATCAACAGACACTTGCTTTTTATGCTGTAGTATTTCTATCCTACTAACCCAACCTCCCTTGGCACCTTCAAATCACCTCTGTCCCCACCTGAGGCTATCAGGTCCCTTTTTCCTTCCCACTGCTGTGCTCATCAAGTACAGTAAAAGCCTCCAAATCTCTAACCCAACTAATCTGGAGATGGTATTTGGTCTAATATACATCCCATGAAATCCTGGTGACTTCACTAAGTTGCAGAGGATGTAAACCAACCCACAACGTAGCTCACCAGCAGGTTTCTCATTACATGCCAACACAACTGACTTTTCCCCACTAGCTGATCTCCGCAACTATTTTCCTTCTGATAGTATCTGTCTTTTCTTGAAGAATATTCCTCAGATATTCAGTTCTCCTAGCCCCTTAGTATTTTTCCTCTGAAAATACACCTTTCTATTCTTTACAGTGATACTGCAATTCACTGTTTTCCAACACCCTTCTCAACTTCTTTCCCCTTATCTCTACAATAATTTTCATGCTACTGAAAGACTAACAGCTTTGTTTGCCATCCTGCCTTCTCATGCTATTACACATCAGAGCTTTCTCAACAGCTGCTTTGATACACTGTTCATCTAAACCACTTTGCTTGTATTACTCTCATTAAGAAAACAGTAATTAAAAGCAGTTTGTTTGTTTTCAAGTAAACAAAAAAAATTCAACAGCATAAAATACAATTGAGACACCAATCTGGCTGTATCTGTCCATCTCACTTAGCTTCCCTAAAACAAAATCACCCATATACAGCAGATGCTCCAAAAAGATAGGCCTAGTTTATAAACCAGTCCCAAAAATAATCTTGCAATGGTTGCATCTGAAGTATTTGCATGAGCTCAGACTCAGAATGGCATGCCCTGCATCAGTGAGGTTTTCCATGTACCCAGGCAGCAGTTCTCAGCTCACACGTGCTGGGAAGAATTTAAATCGTGAGCCTTTGAGGACGTGTGTATGCACAGTGGCAGCAGCCTAAAGCTGGAAAAAGAAATATGCATTTTACAGCATTACTGTGAACAACATTTTAAATCAGACTGCAAGCAGTCATGTATAGGGACCATATTTAACTCTGGCTCTAAGCAAAGGGTAAGGAACAACAGAGTTTTGATTGTGCCTAGGCTGGGTATGTAGTGCAAATAACATTGATAAATGTTGTTCTAACACTCTACTTTAAATAACTGTCTTCAGAAAGAGTAAAGATCTCCTGTCTAGACGAAAACTCTAATTTTTCTGTCTGGGCAGAAAAACAATTCAAATAGCAGTGAAGATTACAAAATAGAAAAGAGAGTAAAAGGAAAAAGCAAAGAGGGGTAGCATATTTACTTTTTCCTGAGTCTGGAGAAACATAAAAAGCCTCCTAAACATACTTGGAGTGTTAGAAGCACAGAAAAATCAGATCCTGTTGTAGCCACAAGGCAACACCCATGTTTTTGTTCATCACTACCTGCATATTTGAAGCAAAATCATACTGTCTCCTGGAGTATCCAGCCTCCCTCCCATGATCCAAAAAACCAGAATCTTTCAGGACAAGTAAAGTTCATTGTATTCCTGCAAACTACAAGTCCATTAACCCATTTCTCTGAAACATTTTATTCAATATTCTGTATTTCATTCACCTATTTGCAATAAGAAGTGAGCTCACACTTATATATTAATGGAATTTAACAACTGATGAATGACAAAAATGCATTTCTTGTCAAACAATGTATTGCAATTGTTCCAGCAACGCCGGTAGGGTTGTGCTTGCACAAGTGCCTTTGGTGGCACATTACCGGGGTCTGACAGGTAGGAGGCTGTATTCAAATCACAGGCAGTTCTACTGGGATTCCTCATCAGATTCTTATGGCTGCAATATCTTTTGGGAACTCATAAAATAAGGGTTCCTAAAATGGTTCTGTCATTGCACGTTTATCACTAAAGTTGCCAGGACTGCACGGAAACGGCACAATCCACAAGGTGTGGGCCGTGTGTGCATTTAACAACAAAATGAGTAGAGTTTTACTGAAAAACATAGTTTAAATAAGGTCCAGAGGTCAGTTTTCTCCAGGATGCTGTCGTGAAACGGACTGTAAAAAGCTTCTGCCGTGTGTGAGAGATCAGAAAAAAAGGATATTATAATAGCCATACTCAATACAAGGTAGAACCAGAATTTTAAACACAGGCTGATGATTTGATTTCTCCATTGGAGTTCAGTATAACTGCAACTTAACGTGTGAGGCAGAACAATTGCTAGAGTTTTTTCCTGTCCTGTAAAGAGTAAGCAGGTTTTTCAAAATTCTCACTCCAGAAGAATATATATATAGGCAGCAGTCTCACAACTGTGACCAGCTGAGCAGTTCGCATGTTGAAGGGGTACCAGTTCAAGTTCTAGCATCACCCCTTCTCCATCCTGCAGTTGTGTGATGCCCTATTAGTGAAATAACTGTTTAGCCCAGAGCAGGTATCGGCCACCTCCTGCTAGTGTAGCCCTACACTGCACAAACAGGGGACGCTCCCACGTCCCTGTGTCTCCACTAGCACACAACTGTGTCCTTTTCTTTTTCCATGAAGATTTCACTGTTTGTGCATAGCACACAACAACAAAGAGTAAATTACACAATACCCAGGGCAGTAGCTGGGATGTAGGAGACAAAGACTGAGGACATTCTTCTAAGTCAAACCACAGATTTCAATCCTCTGCTTCCTTGGAGGATGCTCTCACACCAGCTAGCTCCTCTGTTCTCAAGGAATGCAGGGTAAGGACATCGGCATCCAGCTCTCATATTGCCCTTAAATTCCATGTCAGAAGCTCTGTCTCCTGCAAACTCTTGAGGAAGAAATAGCTGATCCTCAAATAAATAGTTTCAACGGGTTGGACGATATTTTTTGTGCTAAAAATAGATTTTGAAACACTCATGAACTACTTCAGATTATTTCTGAAGTTTAATAGACTGATAGCACGGAAAAAAAAATTGCACAACATTACATACAGAAGGCATTACAGATTATGTGTTTTAAAGCAAAGGTGGAAGGGCAGCCTCTGGCCTGTCTGCTAAGCTCTTCTTTTATTAGAGTTAAGGTATTTTTGTACACAGTGTAATAGAATTCTTCATAGTCCTTCCAAGAGAGATCACTGTCTATTAGTGATGGTTTGACCTGCAGCAATACCCAGCCAACAGCTTCATCATTTGTCTTTTACAGTTTTTTCTACAAAAATTGAGGTTTTGTTTCCTTATTATATAGGAGGGGCGTAATAGCAGACTTCCAGGCAAATAGAAAACGTTTGCTCAAAACTTAGGTGTTGTTCCCTCTCTGTTACAGACTGTGCTCTGTCCTGGCTTTCCCAAGGCTTCTCTGGCTGGCTGTGCTGGCAGGAGCCCAGCTACTGTATCAGAACGTCGAGAAGGTAGAAATGATGGTAGTTAGACAGGGAGGAGTGCTTCAAAAGCACTTCCATGACATCTCCATCTGTCTAGGACACCTGCAAGATGATTAGGATGAGGTGGAGCTTTGGATTCCAGATGGAGTCTTTGAGGCTACTGATGTCCAAAGAGGAAGATATGTACAAACAAAAAATCCACTCAACAGCTCAATAGCTGCACTTGCCTAGACCACCTGGTCATGGTAAACCATCTCTTTGTGAGTTCCAGCCTCAAAATTGATGGATTAATACTTGGGAACAAAGCCACAGTTGATTGAAGTAGTCCAATTAATATAAGAAGCAGCAGCCCATCTGCTCACTGACATGGGCCATGGAAACTCATCACTTCTGCATCCCTTACTGCCTTCCTATGAAATCAGTATCTCTGTCCTAATAGAACACTGCAATCTGCTAGAGTCTTTGTGAAAGAAAAGAGCATCAGCAATGGCAGCAAGATCACTGCAACATTTCCACAAAACTACCATGTGCTCTACAGAGAACGACAATCCTTCCATTTCTATTACCGACAGAAATATCTCTGCTAGAGCACCACAGTTCCAAACACAGGTGGAGGTCCTTGAGCAAGGGCATTAGCTCTTTAGCCACACTGTGCAGACTGCAAAGTACAGGTCATCCAGCCTTCTGTGGTTAGAATGCTCAACTAAATGCAAGACAGAAAGGAGTATCGTTATTCTATACAGGCCTTCAAAATCCCCATCTCCAGAGGAATCTAAACCATAACAAGGTTCACAGGCCACCGCTCTTCGAAGAAAGGGAACACAATAAACTCGCACCTTAAGCTTAGAAAAGAAACATGGCCATAAAAGGATCAGGACAGTTCACAACAGTGCTGCTTCTCTTGTCAGCTGCTCAGTCAAATACTCAAGTGATGTGAATGGCTACAGCACACACACAATTCCTATTTTCATCTGTATCCAGTAGCAGAGTTTGGGTTTTTTCAGCCCCTGCAGTAACATATTGATGTTTTACTGATGACATGGCTCTGCGTCCTTGGTCAGACCAAAGGTCCATGCAGCACAGCACGTTATCTCTGACAATGATGGTGTAGGGCAAGAATATAAACCACAGTGAGCCTATTTCATCTTTCATCTAACAAACCCTTCAGATCACCTGAGCCAGATGTTGTATCTTCATATTTCACAGGCTCTTCCAGGATTTTCTTTCATGAATCTGCTTTCATAATACTCAATTTCATCCAGCTACATTTTTGGTATCCGCAACATTTCTGAGCAGCAAGTCACACAGTTTAATTATGGGACTGAGGAAAAAATACTATTTCTTTTTGGTTTTAAATCCACTTCCAAATATTCTCCCCACTGGGAGAAACATTTACTAATCCTTCCCTACTCACAGTCTGTTTTCTATCTATTATTGTACAGACTCCCTATTTCATACCACTTCAGTTATCTCTCCTCCAAGATGAAGACTTTTTGTCTACTTTGTCATTTCTTGTATGGAACAGCTTCAAAAATGCAATAAGCCTTGTTGGGCTCCTCATCTATCTTTCTGAGAGGTGAGAGGTGGCAGAACTGTCTCTAACAGTCGAGATGCAGGCACTGAGCACCAGACTGATACAGTCACAGAATTACCCAAAATACTTCAGAAGTAATAACCACTAGTTCAGCGCCCTTCAGGTTACATGTACAGAGCAGGACTGCCTTCTCCAGTGTACAGTACTTTGCATTTATCAACACTGGGCTTCATTTATCATTTGATCCCTTAACCACTTGTTATTTTGAGATCCCAGCACACCTCTTAACAGGCACTTTCATTTACTACCTCAGATAATATCAAATTCAGCAAATGGTTCTGCTCTCTTGTTACCATTATGAATAGGTGATGAGATTTCTCTGGGACATGCTAGTAGTCTCCCTCCTCAGTGAAGATCAAATATTTATGTACAGTTATTTATGTACCTTAAGGCATTTTCTAACTATCTGCGTGTTTAGCCACCAGGTTTTCTCCTAAATAATCATACATGAAAGTTACATATGAGCTAAAGGTTGGAAACACTGACTGGGGACATTTTTTAAGGAAGAAAGAGGTACTAATACCTGATTTTCATTAACTACCATACTATACTATCATGATACATCTACACAAGGCAGATAGGAATAGAAAAAAGCTACTTATTTGGTCACCTTGGAGAAAATACAACTATTTTTATTGAAAAATACTCTGTACTGCACCTTAATGTTAGGGGTTACAAACTTGTTTTCCAAAGCAGGCCATGATTATGCTTCCTTAGCATAACATTTACTTACCAATACCGTCCATTAAGACCTGGTGGGATGCCTGAACAGAGAATAATTTATTTCACTAAACGCTCACTAAGAAAGCCTTCTAAAATAAGATCAGCTTTCCTTCCTTGTTTTCCCTCCCTCCCAAAAAATACCCTTTAAAACCTCCCACAACAGGAAACACAACAATACAGAATTCAAGCAGTAGCCACAGCTTCCAGGAACTCTCCAAGCAACACCTCCTTTCACATGGAAGGGAAATTACACAATAATAGAGAAAAATGTGAGAAAGAATTATCTTCAAGCTCTCTGGAAAAAACAAAGTATTTTCCACTTAAAAAGCAAGGAAGACAAACTGTGCACAGCCTTGGGAGAAAACAAAAAAACCTGCAGGAGTAAAATATATAAGATAAGGCAGTCTGCCAAGGAATCAGGACTAGACAATAACACAAGATGGAAATACTATCTAAAACACTCCCATGGCCAATATGAACCAGTTTCTAGACACAGATAAGAGAGCTGGAGTATTAACTCTGGCAACACTTCCCTGCTTTGTCATGCAAACACTATAACGGAAAATGAAACACTGACTGATTGAACTGCACGTGAGTTGCCATGAGATATGCACTGTATTACTTACAGAATCTTGAATGGATTCTCAGTAGCTCTGCTTTGTAACTAGCTAGTGTGTTATTTTTAACCACTTTAGAACTGTAACGTGCAGGTGGAAGTGGAATTTACAGCCCTGCTTTTGCTTTATTTTGTGTTTCAGACACTGCTGTTCCGTGGCACAATGTACATCTAGGGGACTGCAAACCAACCAGTGAAAGCTCCATGCAATAAAGTCCACATTTGCCTTTTAATTGTTCAAATGCTGAAAACACTCTGAATATACATCCTACTCTGCACAGCAATCCTACAGGGCAGGCAGATTTTCTTGAGCTGGGCTGTAAATGGGTCCATAGTCAGGGTCCGGTAAAATGTTGCAGGTCCTTATTCTGTTATTACGACTGATGTCCTCAAACGCTCCTTGGAATTACAGGACAGCAGTTTCTCTTGACAAAAATTGCAGTTTAACACTTGTTGCCGAGGTTGTGAAATGCAGAAAGTATTTACTTCAAAATGCACCAAATCCCAGGCAGTGTGCTGAGTAACAGCAGCACTTAAAGCCATTGAATATGTGCAGCTTCCCGAGCATTACCCAAGATTACCAAGTCTGTTGGAAGGTCCCAACATATTTCTGATACTAAAATGCTGGGAAACTACTTAAGTATCAATGCATTCATTACGAAAACATCTTTTTGGCTTTTGCTTCCAATTAATGCTTGTGCTTTAGCACAGTCAGTTTTCCTCATTATATTCAAATGTGACGGCTATGTGAATGACCGAACATGATTATGGAAACGTTGGCTTGCACTCCCTGAAACGGGTATTTGTAAGGAGGCAGTCAGTTGGGAATATCTGGAATTCTATCAGGAGTTCAAGCACATTTTAAAAGGACATCTGTGTACAAGAAGCAACCAAATATCAACAGTATTATCATACAGGCACCCCGGATAATGCAGCAGAGCTGCAGTTGGTGACCATTATGATGCATTAACAATATATGGTTCAGCTGCATAACACCATTGCCAGTCCTAGCTGTATACTTACGAAAGGAATGGATATCAAGTAACAAATACAAACTTAAAGCTAAATTATGAGGTTGCATCAGCATCAGCTGGGTATCAAAAAGGGAGTAACGTGTTTTCAGAAGCCAAAAGGCTAAACACAAGATCTGTTATCACACAGTGTTTGCCCTACAAAAACAAAGGCTCTTCTGGCACAGGCACAACAGAAATCATAGCTGGGTCTGCCATCCAAGTGGTTTGTTTTAGAAATGAATTCCATAAATTTTCTAACAGCTGCACAGGACTTAGCTTTGCAAATCTATTAAAGTAAATAAAGCATGCACACTGCCTGTCTACTCACCTAGTTGGACTTTATGGTTTTAAGCCATTTGCTAGATTTATTCATACTGCTGCATTTGACATGTATTTCAAAGGAATTGTTCTCATTAAACAGGGGGATTAAAAATATTTCATTGTGAAAGGACAGAAGGCTCAGTTCAAGCTTTCTAATACATTTTCGCCAGCATTCATCTCTGATAATCAGCAAAACCCTTTAAATTGCAATCCCAGCTAACTTACACATGCTGAGCAGTGCACTGGAACCAAAGAGTTTCAGTAGCAGAGAGTTCGTTTTGCCTCGAGCAGCTCTCTGAGACACTTAAAACATGGGGCAGAAAGAGTCCACGCAACATGGGAGGGGATCTGCTCTTCTGTTGCAGCAACAGGACAATTTTCCCCAACACGCTGTTGCTGACTGTAGTGAGAACTCCTTGCTACCGAGGCCACAGTAAATTAATCTGGGTAATTAAGGGGCACTAGGATAAATCTCAAGACCAGAGAATTTAGGGTTTTTTCTCTTTTATGGTTTGTGCTGTGCTCAACCTGTGACAGAATATGGAATGATGGCTTGTAAGGTTGTAAATAACAACAACAACAACAAATCAATCAGGGAGAAAACAAACCCATTTTAAGTGTGGGTGAGGTTTTTTGTGTGTTTGTTTTGTTTGTTGGATTTTTTTTAATCATTATTTTTTATTCTCTCAGAAATCTGCCTATTTGCAATATACAAACTTGTCAGCTTGCAAAACTATTACCTGAAATCTGACTCTAAAAGGTCTGAGGATTTGTGACTATCAGGAAACAGATAATGAAATCCAAATGATGAAATTGTAAAGCCATTTTTACAATGTTGAAAAATGCAACTATTTTTGACACTAGTTTAAAACAGATGAAGTATTGCAGTTTGCCACCGTGCAATTATTGCAGTCAAAGGCAAAGCTACAACCCAAGAAAGACTCACAGGACATCTTACAGGGTCCCGCTCAGCCATTTTTATACACAATGATAAGACACTTTCCATTATTTGTCAGAAAACAAGAATTCCACATTCACACTTTAGTTTGTGGATTATAATGTCTGTGAGTCTAAATAAGTTAAATCCAAAAGGACAGAAAAAGGAAACTAGACTGATTCGTATATCCGACCAAACTATGAGACTTGAAATATCTGAGGTGAATAGAGGTATTATTCTCCAGGCATTCATCTAGCAGATATTATTTTAGAAATGCATATACAAATGTATGTGCCCTAGTTAGTTGCTCCATGTTTTAAAAAAAGGCACAAAACCCCAAGGCAGTCTTTGACGAACTGGTAGAAATGAGAAAAAGACTGTATAAACACAGAGGCCATGGTTGTATGGACTCATTAATGCCCAATGAAAGCATGAAACATGAGAAGGTGAACACGCCTGTCCATGTTCCAGCCCCCAACAAATTGAGGCTTTTACCACCGAATGGTGTCATGTGCACAACAGGCTGGTTTCTTTCCACTCACAAGCTCCCACTGAATCAACCACCAGGCTGTTCTCGGGCTATTTTTGGTTGACTGGGTGTCAGAAATGTTTGTTTTTAACGGTAGAGTGACAGATTACGGGAGGCAGATGTTCAAGCTCACTTACTAAAATAGGTGCCCCCTAAGCTGTTTCCTGACTTATTTCTATGACCTATAATCCACTTAGGAAACAAGAGGGCACACAGGTGGTAAACCCCACCAGTGATCCCAGGCTGAATTGTACCCTAACAAACTATGTTCTGAAGGATTTTTTTTTTCTTATCAAGACCAAAGGAACTTCTTCCGAAAACAGAAAGTTGATGTCTTCTCTCTGATAGCTGCAAAGCCCCCGTTATGGACAATGACTTTGGGACTCTGGAATTAATCCCTCAGTAGAGTGACCCTCCATACAAATGTACTCAAATGCAAGCAATAACCACTATTTAACACATCCAGGCACTGTTCCCTCACATCGAGTAGTTAAGCCCAGAACCGCATGGCTTATTTCACCAGAAGGGTTTCAGAAATAAGCTGTTTAGCACCACAACATACTTAATGGCAGACACAGGAGAGCCACTTGCTGAGGTACCCCTCTAGGTAAAAGGCAGGTTTACCAGAGACACTACCAATGCCAAGAACATGTCAAAAAAGTCAGTGTCTGTGGAGAGGTCTGCCTGGGATTCTTCAGCCCCCATTTTCTCATGAGAACTAGCAATGCTTTATGGAAACAGAATCTAGCAGATCTATGTTTTCAGCCTTCAAAACCACCGCTAGAAATGAAAAAAGAAAATTTTTAAAAAGTCTGCTGCCGTGATCAATCTGAGTTACAATAAGGAAAACAGGGGGCAGCCAATTAGCTGGCACTGACAGGATGACCCAAGAAAGGCAGCTCAGCCAACCGGGAAGCTAAAAAACCCAAAGGTGCGAAGAACATGCTGTGCTGCACATGGATGCAGTGATCGGCAGCTCCTCGGGACGGCCGTGTGTGTGTCAGCACAGCACAGACCCTTCCTAGCACGGAACACTGCAGGCTAGCGGCTCCCATGGTGTAGAAGGAGGGTCCTGAACCCAAATTAGAAATTGCTTTCAAGAGAAATCCTCCTCACAAGAGGCAAATACACTCTCGGGTCATGAACTTGTGTCACAAGTTGCAGGCTACAGTGTTGCGTAATTCACCTCCCAGGAACGCAGCCAGGTTTGTGCAAAGTTGCTGAAACTGAATACGGGAAGAACGCTGATGGGTGCAGAAAAGCTCACTGATGGAAATTACAGATTTTATATAAAGGACAGGATGGAAGCTACAAATAATCACATAGGAAATAGCAAAGAATAGTAACAGTTCTACTTAAGAGAAAAAGTTCTACAGAGAAACAAAATAAAAACAACTTATACATGTTCTTCTGAAGCCAATTAAGCCATAAGATGGGGAACTAGACTACCCACCTGAATATCTTGTCTACACACTTTAACTGACAATATCAAATATGTACATGATAAGTATCCAGGATGCCTAGTGGAAAAAAAACAATCAGAGGCACTGTAACATTAAAGTCAAAGCATATGTAAAAGATGGAGTAAGCTGTACCAAGTGGTAAGTAGCACCATATGGCAAAGAGTAATTTAAAACTATTTAGCCAAGACCTCTAGCCAGGTTAAAAAGATGTGATCCCACAGAACTGATATTCTGGGTGAAGAAGAGAAATCACAGAATCACAGAATGTTAGGGATTGGAAAGGACCTTGAAAGATCATCTAGTCCAATCCCCCTGCCTGAGCAGGAACACCTAGATGAGGTTATATTATCAACTATGCAATGACGTGGTGACAGGAAAACTTCACTTATACCCAGTGGAGAGTGGCAAACGTACTGGAACACACTGCCAGGAATCATCATTTCGTGGGCAGTCAGGAAACTCACGGGGGATGAAGCAATTCTCTTGTCTTAACTGGAAGCACTGCACTGGACAAGGCTTGTCTTTTTTTTTTTCTATTTTTTTTAAATGGTAAGTAAAATACTTAAAGGCAGCATGAAGGGCATTCAAAGACAACTTTGTTCACAAATGAAAAAAAAAAAAAACTTAGAAACCAAAAGAACGCAATGCTGCTAAACAGCAGAGTGAGAAGTTTTCATGTCCAGATGAAGAAACCAGAGAGGATCATGAACTCTCACAGATATAATAGATATGACACACCAAAAAAAGTGTGTGAGGAACAACCATTAAAAGGCATAAAAAAACCAGAAGAATCCTGCTGAGAATCTCTCGGGTCAAAAAATGATTAATATATAAGAGAAGTGCCAAGAAAAGATAAAGCCATAGCAGGAAGAAGAAAAAAAAAAAAAGCATTTCTTGCAGTTGTTTTTGGTGGAGGGGACTAGAAAGACCCCTATGCTGGAACCTCTCTACAGTTGGTATACAGAGAGGCTATCTCAAATCGAAACTAATGATAGAAGACACTCAAAAAGGTTTTCTAATGAGCAAATGAGCAGTAACAAACCACCAGAACCACATGATAACAGCCAACAGAAAAAAAGAAACTCAAGACTTAACTACCGATTGCGCTTTTCAACTTCTGGCTTAAATTTGCTTTGATACCAAGGGAGATCTGGACCAGTAAACCTAGGCAAATCAGTGGAAATTATTTTATAAAACAGAATGATGGGTCTTATAGATAAAGATATTTATTGGCAATGAGAGAAACAGATCTTGTAAAGGAAGTCAGGTCTCATCATCTATCAAAGTATCTTCTAAAGCATCCGAAGGTAGAAAGACAATAGAAATCCAGGCTGTATTTATACACTCAAAGAGTCCTTAGCCAAAACACCTTAAAGAAACAGCTGGTACAGAGTAAGGAAGTCTTCAAATGGATAGAAAAACAGTTAAAAAGCAGTAAAGAGAAGTAAATTTTTAGAGCACAAGAAGGTGATGAAGGTGACAGATGTGATTTAATAGGCAAAACAGATTAGCAGGGAAATGGAGACAGGGAGGTGACAGGTTTGCTTTTATGACCCCCAGGGTCCCAGACAGAGTGACTTCTGCACTCAGCTGTCCAGTGCCCAGCATACAGGGTGCGCTCTCCGGAGGCCGTAGATACATCCCTACACACAGCTCCCTTTCATCTCCAGAGGCAGAATCTATGGATATGGATCTGGCATTTATCAAACTATTTTTCTGGCAAAAGATTTAAATACCTGATGACTACTGACAAAAAAATCTTCAGAAATATATTTTTCCACCAGGTATTTTCTGTTTAAAATATCCAGTTTGAGGAACCTGAAATACTAAATAGTGGGTTTATATTCCAGTTCAACAGCCATCTTAATTTTATCCTATGCACTTTTGCTAAAGTCAAGGAGAGGCATTCCATCCAAAGAGACGCTCTGTATTTAGGTGTGAATGACCTTTCAGCTCTTTCACAGCTAATATTCAGACTAGCTTTTAAAGAAGTTAGCTTAAGTGGCAAAAACCATCCCCTTTTGATTCTTCTTGTTCCCTCTGCACATCCCTTCTCCACCTCAGTTAGCCTTTCATTATTAAAACTGCGCTTTGTGGATCTCCAGATTTTAGATACCTTGACAACTGCTGGACCAAGACAGACTTATTTTTCTTCCGTCCCTGGCAGTGCTCAGAGCAAAAGCTGAGCAGGTACAGGAGAGGGTAGCGGACACGACGCTGCTCACTCTGATGGCCTTTGCTGCCCAGATGTTGCCAGCAGGCTGGGCCAGGGAGCAGAGGAACGGTCAGTGTGGTTCCACCAGCTCCCTCCTGCTATAAAACTGAACTTCGTAGCTGAGAGCACTGGGAATGAATGAGCTTGTATTCTCCCTCCCCACCTCTGAACTGGCAAAATTCTATTTAACCCCTGTAGCTGAAAAGTCTCAAACTGCCTCCTCTGAAAAATATTTCGGTTGCCATTGGGTCAAATATAGTTGGCCCTAAAAAGAGAACGGTGCTTCCTAGTGCTACTGCTGGAAAAACAGTAACCGCTTCCACCTTCTCCTGCAGATCAATATTACCCAAGCTCAAGCACGTATTTAACTGTTCCTGCTATGCACAGTTGCCAAACTAGAGCAGAGCATGAAGAATTGGGGCAGAATGCTGGGTTTCCATTGAAATTTCATGAGATGTTATCTGAAAAAATACCGTGGATTCTTCACATGAGGTAACAGATCTTATATTACAAAAATAGCAGGAAAACCCTGAAACCTGTAAGCTTATACAAAAAAAGTTGAAATATTTGGAATACTAAATATGGAATGTTAATATTAATATTAATATTAACTGATTAATATTAATTAATATTAACCAAGTCCTATTCTGTTTCAAAAAGAATATTCATCCTGCCTCAAAAGGATATATATTCCCCTCTGACTTTTCCTTGAAACACTCTATACACGTGAGAACAAAACAAACAAAATTGTTTTCCTACATTCTGAGAACCAGTACAGTGGGTTCTCTCTACTGTTATGTGTAGAAGTAGCCTAAGTATTCAAATAATTTATTTTTATAATATTCTTTGATACTTAAAATGTTATTAATTTTAAGAAAATATGCTTTGTGAGCATTAAAAGCAGATGTATTTGAGTCAATATTTCACATACGTTATGGAATCTGCTTGCCTGAATCTTTACTCATGGAAGTTCATCAGTTGGCCCATCCCACTTTCAAACACAAAGCTGTAGAAAGACAAACAGAAGGGCTCACAAACTGTTATCAAGGAATCAGCTCTCTAAGACTACACAGAAACTACTGATGAATAATAAATTAAATTATGTGTAATACAAAGAGATTTTCATGCAGTGCAAAACAGTTCTATAGCCATAAGAAATGACAATGAAATTAAAAAAAGAAAACCAGAAATCTAGAACTTCTGTATTAGTATAGAGGAAATAGATAAGCAAGTATCTTAGTCAAGAAACTGAATTTAAAGTATACATTTTTTCCAGTACACGCTTCAGGCATATCAAAGCTTGATTCACATTAGCAAATTAGATGTAACACATTCACATCTAAAATAGCATAAATCCACATCTGCGCCTTCTTGCTATTCATGTAATTTATGTTTTTGCTGGTGTACAACAAAAATCGAGGAAAAATTCTTTTAATTTGGCAATGGCCAAGAAGATGTTTACTGATCATATCAACAAGACCAATAAAATAAAATAAAAATCAGAAGTAATTTTAGGAAATATGAGAAACACTCCTCAGATTAACACAGAGGTATGTTCTATCTTATTTCTTCAGGTTTTAAACATAGCAAAGTTAATTATGAGAATAATTATAACAAAATAATTATATTATCATGTAGTTATTTTTAGGGGAAAGAAATCTTTATAGAAATCCTAGAGGCTACAGAAAGGCCCCAGGCGATGCGAGAGGAGCTGTTACAAGGCCTTAACTATGATGTCAATTTATTTGCATCCAGCTGTGTTTATTGAACAATGATTAAGAAAGGAAAAATGCCTGCAAGGTTTTACTGGGTATGTAAATCAATACTCTTTGCTACTAGAAAGCCAGCAGTATTCCGGCCATAAACCAGGAGATTCAAGGCATCCTGAACACAGCGGCGATGGGAAGAGAGAGTCACTTTGCTTTAACAAGCTGTGCTAGCACCCTGCACAGTGCCCTGTAATAGTAACAGAAACCATTGCTGGGCAGAGGGGACACGAAGCACTTCAGTGTACAGAAGTCTGCTGGGAAGAAACAAAGAGTTCTCCAGGTTTGGCAAACAGCAGTAAGAAAGCGTAAGGACAGCAGACACTGCCCTGGACAGGAGACGAAGGAAAGGTCCTACTAGGATTTCACTTACTTAACTGCCTGCAGCAGCAGGTTACCTGAAACAGAGGGTGACTGCAAAAGCAGCTAATTTAATCTCTAAGGCAACTGGGGATATGCCATATCCAGAGGCTGTACTTACAGCACTGCCTTTTAAAAAGCTCTAACTCAGCATCATTTATGCTCAAGTCATCACTGATTTTAGAACTGGTTTGGTTTTCAAATAATCCTTATTTCTGTGATATCCTGTTTGGAAACCAGAGTTTGCCCTGCTGTGGAGTTTCTACAGTCTGGCGAAAGTCTGCATAAATCACAGCTGGCCACAGGTTTAATTCCCATGCAACTTATACTGAGAGCAAGTTCTCCAACAGAACAAAAGTACTCAAAGTGCTCCTGTAGTCACAGCAGCACAGGATGACCACACCACCACTCACCTACCTACTACACCCATGGAAACAGCTCCTCCTGCTCTACTGCTATATGCATCAGCCTCACAATACGTTTTCTGCAATACATTCTTGTAACAGGTACCTCAAACAACACATCTCTAGCTGTTTATGAGCTGTTTGGGAGCCTGGCTGCCGTAATCCCCTCCAAGGCTGCTTTACCATGGGGAAACAAGTCTTTTTGTGCAATACACTATCAACAGCACTACCAAGAGCAATAGAGTAGTAAGGACAATCACTTCTCACTGAAATACTGTGTTTCATTGGATTTAAAATATTTTATATGACAATCCAGTCTGACTGGAGAGAGTAATTACAATAAAGCTATTCATAATGTCACTTAAATCTGAGCCCTGATGACAGGAATTCAAATCTCTTTCTTAAGCTTGTCTGAACCTGGAGCGTCTATTCAAGGCACCAATGCTTTCAAAGACTTTGGAGGAAAAACTGATGCCTTCTTATTTCATAGATCTCTGTGATATATGTGGATAGTTAATACAGTGACAGCAATGAAGCTCTTCATGTGAGCTCTTAAGAATTAGGCTTTTTTTTTTGTTAATTTTTCAAATTATTCTCTTATGAGGAAGAAGTTCTTTGGAGAACAGCATAACTGCTAAAGCTTAATTCAATCCAATGCTGTTAATACTACTGTCTGCAGCCAGATATGCCACTCGGGAGCTATCTGCTGTAAAAGAAGTCTCAGCCTAGTAAAACAGAAAGGCTGATCTCAGAGGCCCTAAAAGAAATAGAGACACACTCCAGAGGGAGTTATGATTTAATGACAGTTCTGACAGTTTTGATGAGATTGCCCAAAAAATCGTCACAATTTTTATCAAACATTTCTCTGTTGCCAACCATATCCTGTTCGATTAATTTACTAAATCTTAAAAATTTCTCCACAGAATTACCAAGCAATAATGACCAGTGGGATAGCACTGCAAGCTGGGCTTTTCCAAAATGAAAACATTGAATATGAGGTAATACTTTTTGTCACGTGAGGCTATAAAAAAGTAGTGGAAAACTCAAAGCTAGAGGGCTCTAAAACCCAGTAATGGATCGTAGTGATTATACCCACCTAAGCAGAAAACAAGCCAGGATATGAATAGATCAACTCTGTTGCATCATCTTAAACAACAGGGGCAAGGGTACAAAGAAGGTGTGCTTTTATTTGAGCAGTGAGGGAGTTTATAGCTATACAAATCAAACTACAACACAGAAGCAATATGATTTATGCATTGTATAGCAACAGTATTTATTACCATTACTATACAGCTGTATCAATGACTGTTTTTTAGTTACTGTATCTAAATTAGTTCTAGCACTCGTCAGTTAGGAATATTCTGTAAATCTTTAAATTACCTGACCATTAATCCTGCCTACACTGCTGTGTTACAACATCACAAACATCATTGAGCAGAACTTTTTCAACCAAAGTTCTTAACAATCCCCTGTAACTTCCATTTTACAGATGGAAGGCACAGAAAAGTCATTTGTTTATTGTTATTTAACAAGCCAGGAACCAACTACACTGAGTTCAGCCTCCTAACACTGTTTAGTACACTACCCATCTAAGCAAACAGCCCTCTAGGGTCCGGATGCAGCTGAGCTAAACTCAATAGAAATGTGCTGTTTCTTGATAGCAAGTAGATGAGGCATTCCCTTCTGCTGCCCTGGCAGCTCATGTTTGGAAAATGAGCACGTGTCCACATGCGGACAAGCAGAGGATGAGACACAGATAACCCAGTGCTGCACTGCACTTCCAGCAGCCTCCCCAGCTCGCCTCCTTTCCCCAGAGTTACCCAGTCCTCCCCAGTGCAGACCCTGTAGGATACAGAACAAGGGGACAAAGCTGGCACACGGTGAAGACCCAGTTTCTCTGAGAGAAGAAAGCAACACAACCATCAGTTTAATAGATTCCACTATGCTAACCTTGTGAATATTTTTGCTTGACAGGATTTCTTATGGATTAAAAAGAAATTACCCTACTCTGCGATTTTTAATAATCATAATAATTCTATTGCTATTGTTAGATCTTTAAAATCTCTACAATCTTCAAAATCTCTACAAAGAAAGGCAATTCATTATTAAATTCTTCACATTTTGCATCTGGTAAATTATCTAGATGACATTCAAGTTTGGACTGTCTGGTTTTTTTTGCAACTGAGTCTGATTGCTCTCAACAGCATGTTCACATAATTTTATTTTTACTAGATAACTGACTGATTAAGTTTAAGACATACGGGATGCACTACAGTCCTTACCATGCTACAGAGACAGACAAGAACAATGTTGAGCATGAATACATGCTATCATAAAAGACAGTGCCATTTACACACAGCAAAATACGTTTTAAAAAAGACACATTAAGTGCCAGAGAAAGCAGTTTTTGCAGTGTCCATTGTATAATTAGATAGCTCAAGAGTAGCTAATGCTAAGTGGTATACTTGGCAGCTGTTAAGTCCTGAGGTCATTATGGGATTTCTTGGCACAAGTAGGTAATTTATTTAATAAAATTTCACTAAGACATTTTTTTCTCCAGAATTCATCATCATGTCACTCAGGAAAATATGCTAACATTAAGTAGTGTTTAGGTAACATTCCACAATTCAGTGCTTCAGCGGCAAATGCATTCCTTGTAGAGACATGAAAAATAGAAAAACAATAATCTTGTTCAATCTCTGACTTTCCAACATGAGCTGTCTGATGAATATTCTATGTACATGGAAAGCCAACTAAAAAAACCCAAGCAATTAGTGGATAAACTCTAATCATATAAATAAGGCTAATTATACAGACGGGAAATCTTTTCAGTTCAGTAAAATCAGATGCTAAACGTTCCTCCCATTCATAGGAAAAGCCTTCGTACCATGCAAACAAACAAGTGCATGAAAACTAGTGAGCCAATCAAGCTGATTCTTCTATAAAGAACCCCCTTGCTCTGCAAAGGAAGAAAAAATGTTAATTCTGGTTTTGTATACTGGAGACCCACATGGATGCTACTCTAGCTAAGGCCTGTGTGTTGTAATGAAGGACACAGGAGAAGCAGATGAGAGAGTAATTGCAAATTGATGTTGTACTCGAGATGTAGGGGCAGAGGCAGCAAAAGCACCAGGAAGGCTGTTGCAGAGCCATGCTGGCTGCACGGAACAGGGGATTGCAGGAAGGCTGGGGCAGGGGTGCTCCCCCATGTGCTTCTGCCAAAGGCCCCAAAAATCAGAGCATCTGTTCCTTTATACACAGGACCTGGATTACAGGGAGGGTTCAGCCCCGTACTTTCCACCAGCTGACTGGTCTCTAAAACCAATTCCCCACAGTGTGTTACCATCACCAAGCAGCCAGCCCGTGCCTTGACTACTAATGCATCTTCATCCTACAGCTAAGAGAAAAATCCAGCAACACACAAGAACCATCTTCTGCACCCCTTTGCTGCACTCCCAAGCATTCCCAGAAGGAGACACAACGTGAGTTTAGAATCTGCAATACTTCCATAAACAGCTGTGATGCCAACTTCTACGTAGGAGGCCAAAGGATTAAGGGACTAAAATCAAACAGTATTTACTGTAGCAGCACATCCAACATATATATAAACACTTAATTGCTAAATTGAACATTAAATAACAAGATTTTTTAAAGTGCTTTTTACATTGTCAAATTTTTATCATTTGTCAACTTACAGTGTTTGTGTATATATATATCTATATATTAACATTTACTGTACTTCATAAAATTATTTCTTTGGCTGTGACACCACAGCTGCATGAGTACACAAGAACTACTAAATAGAATGAAAATTTACTGTTTAGAATATTATTCCAATAATTACGTTTGGATTCTGCAAATTCTGCAAGAAAACATGTAATACTATTTAATACCTCTTTCATACAATACTTGCATTCTAAGTGCAAGTGCAGAATACTGCCAGTATTTCTGTTATGTAGCTTCTATCTAATAAACTAGAAATGTTGATAACCTTCTCATTAAGGCAGTCAAAGAAATTTGTATGGCTTGAATCTTACTACATTTCTAGTATTTGTATTTAATAAGAAGGAAGAAGATCACTTACACATAAAAACATTTTAATACTGAGGGAACCTCTTAGCTTTGAAAATTCCAATTCTGGCCTCCACCAAATTTCAAGGCTTGTTTGATCTGATATCTTCTGACTTCAGCAAAAGTGCTACAAAGCAATATAAATGACATTGACTTCTAGAGTGGACTGCCAGCTGCTGGAGTTATTGAGGGCTATTACCGAGTTGTGACAAGCAGCAGCTGCCCAGGAGGCTATGCAGAGGCACGCTGGAAGTCAGACCACCCAGCGTGGAAACCAGTAAGAGTCTCATAAAATAGGACACATGCACAGCCCAGCCGCTGGTAAAAACTTGTTTCCATGAAGTAGTCAAATGAGCAAAGTATACATTTACTACCCAGATTTTCTAAGTTTCAGCAGCACATTGCCCCAACTATTCTACCTGGACCAAGTGCTTGTATGTACTTGATGCTTCACCAGATGGCCCGAGACAGCCAACAACTGATAACGCCTGTTTTCCATAAAGCTATTCCCTTGCCCACCGCCTGACTGATGGACCAGACAGATTCGGCAGGATGTAACAAGCCTTGAAAATTGCTCTGAAAATGGACAGCTACTCCTGGATGCTTGTCTGACAACATAAACGTGTACTTAAGATGACATATTACTGGATAGAGAAGAGTCTCTGAGAGCATGAATCTGAAAACAGCAACATGATTTTTCTGACCACTGGTGAGTGCTACTGCTCTCAGTGGGTCAGCTTTGGAGAGCTCTCCGTTCCTACCACTCCTGCAGGGCATGAGGACGAAACCAGAACTAACATCATCCACTCCGGTCCCTTCTCATGACTCGTTTCATCTCTCCTTTTCCTTCTTCAAGCAATTGCAGGACAAGATTAAAACTCCGATGTCAGGTTTCAGTCAAACGTTGGTAAATCACAACCAAGTACTGTCTGCAGATGCAAAACCATCTCTTTTTAGTTTTGTTGGTTTGTTGGGTTTTGTTGTTGTCTGGTTTTGTGTGCTTTTTTTGGTTGGTTGTTTTGTTTGTTTTTCAGCTTGAAGCATGCCAATGAGATACGCTGATGCTGCCCTTCAGAGCCACAGCTTGACCGTCAACAGCAGAACAGCACCGACAGCCCTTTACTGCCTGTCCGAAGACGAAGAGCAGATTTCTTCACTCTGGGCCAAGCCCGACAGAAATCACTGCCTTTTGGGAAGATTCAGAGTTCCAGGGAAATTCATGTGGAGTCAAGAACTGCTCTGTGTGAGCAAAGGTGACCAAAGTGTTATTTCTAGCTCTGCAGGGATTAATCTGATTGTTTATAGAGCTGAAAAGACTAATCACGAAGGTTTATCTAGCATACAATATCCAAAACTAATTCAGAAGACTTTCCACCTGACATAGAAGCACTTTTAAAATCTACTTTACCCAAACAATGACTCAAAACTGTAAATGAACCAGCTTTAGAGCTCCTACATCAGGTGAAAAACATGCAACGTACTGCGTAAGTCAAAATACTGATTCAATATAAATTCATGCTGTGGCTCAAATGTGTTAACTTTTTTTTTTTTTTTAAACTGAAGACTTAGCTTCGTATCATAGAATTTCTCCCAGACAGTGCCTCATCCAACCTTGCCATTGTATCATTATGCTTGACCAGGTACCATTTGCTGTTCCACAGTTGACATGAAAACTTAAAACCCATTCAGACTTCACATAGCGGGTGATTTGAAAGAACTGGAGCCTGTGCTGCACGCCAGATCAGCTTGATGCGTTACACCACGCGTGCCTCCTAAAATAATGGAAGCACAGCCCAATACCAGCCACTACCGCAGCTCTTCTGCATTGACTTGCTACTGGAAGAGATGGTTGCTTTCTAATTGCAGACACATCTGTTGATTATGTACAGAGCCTTCAACCCATCTGTGACTACACCACAGTACCAAGAGAGTCAGCTTTGCTTAAATATACTAATAATTTACCAGGTATATTGCAGAGATGATTTCTTGCAGCCTGCTGATGCTTCCTTAGCCACACAATTAGCTCACCCAGCTGCTTTTATAGAAAATGACGGGATCCTGCTGGGCACTAGTGAGGAGCTGGCACAATGTCTGTTCTATTATGTACTGTTCTTGAGCAGCTTAATTTTTGGGGCTGTTTTAGGTCAGTGCCACTTAGAGACACAAAGGAAACTGTCAACAGCTTTTACCTAGGATTTTGTAAGAACCTGCTTTCACTTAGGAGATTTATCTTCTATTGGTTATAACGATATCCTCCCCTACCCTCTCATTTATTCACCCAGCCTCTATCTGCTACTTGCTTATGTTGATAAATATTCACAAACCTAGGAACATGAAGTGAATGATTTTTTATTAGATTGCAACCTGCATACATAAAACTATATCCTTATGCATAACTTTCTGTTGGCACCTCTGAGTGCACTTAACAGGAATATAAATGCCTTTTTGATGACCGGGTAATTTAAAGACCACAGGGAGGTATACAATACATTATGCAAAAGCAAAACAAAACACCACCAACCACAAAAAAAAACCCTGGACATTTTCAGAGCCTGGTGTAAGCAAAGACTTCTGCAGTTGGGTTTTAATTGCAAGTTTTTAAAAGGTTCACTGTCAGCCCAGGCTGTAAATAACAGGAACGAAACAAGATGTTAATGCAGCCAACATCTGATTTATTTACAACAAATGAAGGACGACATCCAGCTGAAATCATCTTTCCTTCCTTTGATAATCCTAGTAAACACATTTATAAGAGTTGTGTTTTGCCTGTGGCTTTGGTTTTTTTTTTGCTTGGTGGTTTTTGTGTGCGTTTTTCTTTTTGTTGTTCTTTGTTTTGCGAGTGTTCCTCCCTCCTCCTCCCTGTCCCCCTTGGAATGGAAACATCTGAAATAATACCTGGCAGAAGCAGGTGGTACGGTATCATGGCGAGGGCACTAAGACTGCATCTGAGAGAACTTGATTTTTGCCTATCCTTTTCCCAGGAGAATTCTGTAGCCTCCAAGGTGAACCAGCTGGTAAGGGTTTTCAGCTTCATGGACACAGTGTCCACCCTACTACATAAAGTAAATATTGTATGATGCAGTAGAGCAAACTTCTAAAACCTGAATCTAATTATGCCAGTGTTGGGCCCAGAAAGAGAAGGATAAAAAGGGAAGAAGATCAAATGTTTTCAGCACTTGTTAATGAGGGGGGAAAAAAAAAATCTTAGCAGTGCACACAGGGTTGCATTCACAACGAACTGCTGCATTCAACACTTTCTCGTGAATGTGTACCTGAGGTGAAGCCCTACAAATCAGTGCAAAATACCTGATCGAACATGTATATCCTCTTGCAAGGCAATCAGAAATGCAAATTCTGTCCTCAGGATGGTCCTCAGGCATAAAAGTAAAAACAGCTATCTCCTAATAGTCTGTTCTCCATCCTTTATTCCTCAGAAGTGCCCCCCACATGCTGAATCCCAACACAGTAACACTGGCAGGAGATGCTTTCTCTGCTTTTTGTGCAGTCTAGCAAAGGAGGAGAAGGATTCACCTCTGCATCCAAAGCAACAGGCCAGATACAGGCAGAAGATGGCCAGGCAGTGCCCAGGCAGTCACAGACTGCTCTGAATATCCCCATCACTAATCTGATTGAAATGAGAATGCTGTAAAAAGAAAAGAGAGAAAACTGTTGTGTGCTATACAGCATAGAGCTGAATGAAGATTGGCCATCTGTTTGTACTGGATATTTCCCACCAGTTTAGAGACAAGCTACTCACTGGCAATATGTTCACAATTCAAGAAGTCCCATAAACTCGCCTCCTTTATTCTTTATGACTCTGCTGAAGAGAACAAGTAGCACCATTTGCTACCCCTGAAGAAGCGATGGGTGCTGGGATGCTGACGGCAGTGGTCAAACATTTCTGGATTCAAGGCTCCTACAGAAGCTTTGCCTTTCTTCAGCATAAGCAAGAGCACATGAGATGGTTCACTGGGGAATTTCTAGGGTCCCTACAAGCTGCAACTCTGACTCTTAAACACAAAATAAAGGTATTACATCTATCATATTACTTGTGAAGAAGAAAAACAATGCTGCTTGGTTGACTTAAAATTGTTTCAGCTTTATATGTGTCTTCCAACATCTTGCCCTACTGCTAGAGAACACTGGTGGTACCAGAATAAAGTGCACTCTGTGCAGTATCGGTTCAACACAGTGAGTTTGTGCCTCTATCTGGAGAATACATATTGACAAACTAGAGTGATTACCTGGCAGCAGTTTGGCTTGAATTCTGCTTAGTGTATTGGACGCTCTGCACTTCTTTCTGTTTCAAACTACTGTTTTGTAATTTGCATAGAACATTTGTAGTCTTTGGGTCTAAAACCTAATTTTTGTTCCAAACCTGTATGGCATCTACAACAGCAGCCTGATCTGTGGCCTAAACAGTAATATAATGATAGTATCATCCCCCACTTTCTGATAGCAAATACGTGAACATTGACTACAAGATGAGATTCCACAGTGGGTTTTCATTTTGATTTGTACCTCAAAAGAGAAGAAAGGTGGCTGCATTTCAAGCCCATCTTAATGCTATGATCAAAAATGGTGCCAAAGGGTGAGCATACTTAAGGTTCTTCTCATTTAGCGCAACCGAACAGAAAATACTGACTTAAGAATTACAGTTGTCCAACAGTTACTTTTTTTCTTATACATCAGCTTTTTAGGTAGAAATAAGATGTTAAAAGAGGCCAGCGAAAGCATCAGTTGAAAGTTTCACTAGAGAAAATAATAAAATAGAAAAGTAATAGCAAAGACTAGCATTTTTTTTTCTGATGTTTCTTTAAAAAGACTTTTTTCTCCTGTAGATTTGCAGTGCAAAAGTTTCCAAAAGAACTTCCATCTTCCTGCTCTTTTGAAACAGCCTCTGATACAATATTTGACATGTGGATGAGGATGTAAAAACTGCATTTGATCAGTCCTGTAACTGCTGGTGTCACCTTATTTTGTCAGAGTTTAGGAGTTTAAACTTCCTTACAACCACCACAAAGAGATTCCTGTGACTCTTCTAAAATAGCAGTGACACACTGCATATCATAACAAACGTATCAGAAGAATTTGAGAGAAAAAATATTTAATAAGAAGCACATAAAGTCACAGTATTGCTAAACTAGTAAAGCATATTTCAAGGCAATTTGCTGAAGGCAGCTAGAGATTTGATATAGTTTTATTTTTGGGTGTAGTTTATCCGGGTAGATAAGGGAAATTTCAAATTTCTTTTGGAGGAATAAGTGGTGCTGGCTTTATATGTACCTTGATTACTTGTTTTTACTAAAAATGTAGAGAGCTTTTAGATGCTCTATCGTTACTCTATCTAGAAAAGTTAGCTACAAATAGGAAGAAAGATCTTGACCAGTATTATAACATTACTTTTTATATAGTTTTCTTTAAACAACAGCCGCTCCTGAATCTGGTTTTGGGTTTTGAACTAAATATCTGAAGCATCTGTAGTCCTCATCAGGATGACGCTTGAGAGTTTGCCTTGATTTTCCTAAATTTTAAGTTCTCAAACTTTCCTTTAACTTTTCATTTTTTTCAAAAACATACTCTACACATGGAGATAGCTGCAAATATATGTAAACGTTGGCCCTTCTCATTTTGAAGGGAAAAAAACTCCAGAAAACAGGCTTGGTTGGAAGCTTTTTCGTGAGCTTTCCAGACAGTGCCTCAGGAGACCGACTGCCCACACAGCCCCTTCTGCATCTAATCATGGAAACACACACGCACAGAAGAGTTTGCTTCTGCCAGAGCCCCAGAGCTTTCTCAACAACCAACTCAGGATCTGGCCATGAAACTAAACAACTTGCAAACCACTTGCAATAAGAGCTCAGAATATTGTTACATGGATGATTATACATTGGCACCTCATTGAAAATCCACGTAAGAGGTAGATCCATAAACAAAAACTGACAAAATAAATAGGCTATAAAAGTAATTTATATGTAAAGGTATTTTCAAGTAAATCAAATGCTTTTGCAGTTTGGAGTGCCAAATAACTGCAAGAAGAGTGTCACTGGAAAGATGCTGCTTCTTTTTCTATCATTTGTGCTGTTCAGAAATACATGCATTTGGATGAGTTATTTCAGTAAGCCTCTCTTCCAAATTGTGTATCAAGAATTAATGCATGCTCATTTGAGAGTTCTGCACAGTTTGTCTGGAATACTACAGATACTCAGGTCAATCAAACAGCCTTATAATTGATGGGCATATTTTCCCTAAAAAAAGTTAGAATGCCACTTTGCATACAGGAATCTGAAGATTTTTTACAGTTTCCTTTTTCCCCCTCCAAGCACTATCCAGTTTGGTCTTCAGAAAATATGGATTCATAGGAGTCTCAATAATTTAATAAGCTGGACCAAGTTGCAGGCTTTTCACTTGTCTGTGGTAATTTTATTTGAGCTTATGAACACAGTTTGGCACACATTTTTATATCAGAAGTAGACACTGTTTAAATGCAGTTATTTCCCTAAAGATTGATAAGCTCTTTAATAGCATATTAATTCTTTCTGACTTCCTGGGTTTTTTTTACTGAACCTATCCCTGACCAAGTATCCCTCTTTCAATGATTTTTTTTTTCCCCTGATTCTCTACTATTATTGTGCAAGGATTCTCCTTCAATATATTCCACTTTGCACTCAACTGCATGCAATACTGACCTACATGTGGTCCGTCTCAGGGTCCTCATCTGACACTGTGCTCTTCCTCCTGTATTTTTCACCCTCCCTCTCCAGAATGCTGAAAATTGAAACATTACACCTCTTTTCAGCTTCACCATGGGTTCAGAGTTTTATCTCCTTTACGATCTCTGCCTGTTATTTTAAGATCTCATATTTTTATGTCACAAAGTTTTGTTCGGGAAAAATCTTCTCTCTCAAATTATTTGATGATTACTGCTTATATCTGTATGTCTTAAGTGATTCCATTATCTCTGAAAAAAATTTACAATACCATAAAAGTTTTTACAATTCATCTAGAATATCTTTCGTTCTACCTTTGAATGGTTTTATGTGATTAATATTTACATATAATACATCATTCTCATGCTGCAATAGCTAGCTCTTCAAACATTTACCTTTATACCCACTGCATCTCTTACCCTTTTTGTTGTTGTTTCTTAGTAACTCACTAGAAAAACACAGATATAGGCTATTTACATACAGGAGAAGAAAATCTTGGTGCTATAACTCTGCATTTGTAACACTGTAAAGGGATTTCATAGTTTATTCTGCACATTTATCACCATAGTTCTCTAATTCTCATGACTTAGATATACATGGTGATGAGTGGTTATATACTTCTTTTATTTCTAACTATCTTTTGAAGTTATGATTTTAAAGTCTTATATCCTTTAAACACGCAGTTAAATGCTGTATAAATTTGATATTGCACTTCTATAATTAATTAGAACATTGCTATTGACTTCATCCAGCAAAATGTGAGGCTCCAGGGAGAAACATTTCTACTCATGAGCACTTCAAACCCAGGTATCACTCTGGAGTGCTCTTCCTTCAATACAGAAGCATAAAATCTGACCATATCCCATGTCCATGGTAACAATCACTGTATCCAGTGTGCATTTTTAAAAGCATACACAGCAGTCTCCTTAATTCCCATTTTCAACAACATTTACAGGTTACAGTTAAAAGCTTTTCACTGCCACTTGAGTGTACATTTTCATCAACAAATCTGAAAAGCATTGCCTTAGTTAAGTTAGCTCAATCACAACCGGAAACGAGTCTCAGCTCTCTCTTTGGGTGGGGGTTTTTGCCAATCTCTCTCAAAAAAGTAATTTTCATAACCACAGAGAAAATATACTAAAATACTAAAAATACAGTACAATATAAATCGCATCCATAATTTTTCTGTTCTTCCCTTGTGTGTCTCACAAACATCTCCAGCAGACTAGTCTATAAGACACTTATTTTAATGTCGGAAAGAGACTTTTTATTTGTTTTTCTATATGAAGAGTAACAGAAAGACTAATTCATCGCAGTATTGATGTCCTGCCAACAAGCCACAATGTCCATTTTTTATCAGTCTTTGAATAATTATGACTAAACACAGCTGAACTGAATTCCACTCTCTCTTCCTATCTCAGATTCCATCACATTCAGAACCTGGCATCAGCTGTACGCCTAAATCTTTCCACAGCATTTTCCTGAAGGCCATATGCCGGTGCCAAGTTCCCATAGATATCACATCATTTATCTTCCCCTCTGCATCATCTCCTTTGAGATGATTATTCAAGTCTTTAATTTCTTCAAGAGTTGCAACTTAAGTGTTCATTTCTGGGAAAAACGGACTGTTTCTATGAATTATGCCACAAGACCACCTTACGACCTTCATTTCAGGGCCACCTCTTTTGGAAGAAGACTTATCGCGGTGCCTTTAATATTCTTACCATATGCCTGACACAAGATTATGCTGTAAATTAGGCTGCAGAAAACATGGGTCAAATAAAAAATAAATTTCAAAACAAACAAAAACAACCCCAACACAACCACCCCAAACAAAAGCAAAACCAATGTGAACTACCTTAAAAGACCTGAGAAGCTGTTCTGATGGTATTATTGAACTGCAGGTCTCAATTCATTTTTAAAAAGACAGATGCTGCTACTGAGGTAGTTGCAATGCAAGGATTGCCAGGACGTTGGCTCTGCAGGCCAAGCCTGGGTCACCTCACTCTGCAGGCAAGTTCCAGCAGACCCAGAGGCTCCAGGACTCAACATGGTGCCTCACCTCTGGGGACCACGGCTGCTCCAGACACATGTCACAGTTCACACTTACAGGACAGTGGTATAACGATCCTTCACCCAGGAGGAAAAAAAACACAAACATGCCTATACTAAAGCATATTTTTTGAACATTAACACTTGAATGTTTACACTTTCCAGTTTTAAAACTGACAACTAGCGATTTAAAAAAGAAATGTGCAGAAATGAAACATCCTGCTTTATGACTCACTCTCAAGTGCCAGGCTGACAGAGGGAGCTGCAGTGTAGAGGAATGACACGAAAAAGCCCTTGGAGGTGACTGCATTGTCCTCAAAGATCCATGTAAGCAGATGGAGAAGATGGAGTGTCAGAGCCCTCGTCAGCATTTGGGTAATTTTCTCTGTTAGCTTGAGGATATTTCTGGATTCTCTATCCAACAATACTCACCAAAAAGCAGGGAAAAAGAAAACTTGTTTGTTTTTAAAGCAGAGATTTCTACTGTAAACAAGCCTAGTTCTTTATATTGAGTTCAATTTCATTCCTGTGTTAGCATTTAGAAAAGGAAACATTGCCTTCACTAGGCTTTGCAGTAGTTTCCAGCCCATTTGTCCATCAATTAATCTGCCAGGTTGTGTTTCTCTATATAGCAAAAAGTCCCTTCAAAAACTGACTTCAGTCTTCCTTGTAATCCTCAAATAGGTACATAAGGAGAAAATCACTGAAGTGCTTGCAAATCAGATCACAACCTGAAAATCTGAAAAGCAATATACGCTGCTGTCTAAAACGCTGGAGAAACTGCAGAATTGCTACAATCCCAGGTGGCACTGAATTAAAGGAATCAAAAATAACTCAATTATTTTTAGTTTTTATAAAGGTGGAGCTGAATAACAAAGTAAAAATGCTACAAGGAATTGTGAAGTGGGATGGAAAAGGGCCAACCCGAATCTAGCAAGTTTTCCATAGAATAATCACAGAAAGATAAAAATCAAGAAAATAGCTGATTTGTTGGGTTTTTCTTCGTGTTTTCATTTTTGAGTGGGAGATGAAGACACTTCTTTTTTTATTCCTAATTTTTGTTAATAATATATTGAAAGCTGTAAGAGAACAAATAGGACATTCTGCTGATTCAAGCTGGATTTCAGCTAGATTTCCTGAAAGAAGAAATGATTAAATGAAAAATCATAATGAGAAAACAAACAAACAAAAAGCCCTCAAAACAAAACAAACAAACAAACAACCCCAAAACACAACACCAAGAAAGATCCTCTTCCCTCTGCAAGACCCTGCGTTTTCTGTAGGCTCAAAGTCAAGTTACAAAGGTGCTCAACTAGCTCTGGCAGCACTGGCAGAGTTAAGTCTTACCATTAAAATTGCCATAAGAAGAGAGTTAATCTTCAGAGCAGAATGACCTTGAGGTCCAGCTTTAATACTCAGTGTGTTTCTAACAACAGTGATCATCACACAGCATTATGAAATGAAGAAATATGTACACCTGTCAACAGGTGAAAGATTTATAGAAATTTAGGCTCAGATTCTTAAATCAAATAAATTCTCAGTAACTCATGAAGTTGCTCAGGTGTAAGGCAGATGAGGTTACAGGCATACAGACATGATGTATCAGACATCTGAGTGATGTTACCAGTTATGAACTGAACTTCAGACTGGATATTCATGTGGAACTCTCATTAGTTTCAGTGATAACTGTGCCCTGGTAAAGACTAAATAATGACTGCCAATCTGGGGACAGTTCTATATACCTGTTAGAGATCCTCGGTAGCCCTGACAGTAGATATGCAGGCAATGCTGAGAAACGACTTATCTGCCAATCTAACTATCAAATCTTGTCTCTTTGCCCCAGCAATGTCCATGCATTGTACTTTAAAAGATCTGTTCTGTATCAAAAGCTGAAAGTGTGGGAGCAAATGTAAATATAATGAATGTAGTAAGAAAAAAACTGAGACTGAATTAGCAGGGAAATACTTCTGTATCATAACCAACATGTTAGAGACTTACACACACCTTTTCATTTAAGTTGTAGAGCTGCACAGTATTTGTTCTGTTGCAGATTCCAATAATTTTAATTCATCTTATTACAGATTAGCTATGACATTACTGCCATTAATAACTCACAACTGGCCATAGCCAGTAGAGGAGTACAGAGTCTAAACTTCCTTTCTTGTCATGGAAATATCAGAAATACTACTTCTAGCTCTCATTATCCCAAGCACTGTAATAAGCAACTAAAAGCAATCAGCATTTAATGATGAAATAAGTATTAAAAAGCATAATTGTTCTCTTCTGGATACTATAAGAAATGTAGACCTGTAATCCCATGCAGAAGTGGCTGGCAGTGGCTCCCTATTTTCAGAAAGCAGGACAGCACGTATCTCTCTTCCCTACAGCAACACAGCCCCTTTTGTATTCAAAACTGGAAACAGGCCTTTGACTACGCGGCACCAGTCTGTATCCGCAAGTTAAACCCACATATAAAGTGAAACTAAAACCAACAGCCTGAGTCACAACCTGATGGCTGCGATGAGCATGGGAACCTACGCCCACCTTTCACAATCACAGTCTCTCCTCTCCTACCTAGAGAAGTATTTAAAACTGTACGGGGAAGATGTACGCTTAACTGTTTCTATTGTTCCTGAAATGCAGAAGTCTGCATTATACAGAAAGTATGAACAGACTGTTGGAGCGCTTGGGCTCAAAAATAAATTAATTGGTTTTCTGTCTCCAAGGTTACCACTCATGTTTTTCATGAATGCTGTTTACTTCATTTCCTTCTTTTTTCCACTTGTTTTGCATACACAGAAACAGAGATATTAAAAAAAAATATGCATTACAGATAGTTGCCATTTACAAATGAGGACAGAAGGTTAGGTCCCAGTGACAAATTTGCCAAGTATCTTCCTTCTCAGCACAATCTGTGAAAAGGGCTCAGAAAGCTACACTGCACATGGCAGCTGATGTTTACGGCTCTAATTAAAGTCCTGGATCACAAACCCCTGCCAATGCCAGCTTTCCACACACAACCTGGAGGAACAGAAGTCGCAAGAAATGTCGGGGGGAAAGCAGAAAGGCAAAGAAGATTCCCACAATTAGAAACATACAAAATCCACAAATAAAACTGTGCCACAAACATTTAGCATGAAGTGAGCTATAGGGTACCCTTTCATTTTGGAAGCTCCATGGGGCCAAGCCTGTCTTTCTAATAGGCTTGCAGAGCCTCTTGCAAAAATTATCTTAGTCTCAGGACTGAAGCTATTTGGAGCCATCGAAAAGAGGCAAAGAGTTGCTATAAGAAGTTGGAACATGATATAAGAAATTTTGTATTTACACTGTTAGTATTAAATAAGGCTTCCCAAAATCTGTTATCTTCCTTCTGAATGGAGAAAAACCTCACTTTGGTAATAGAAATCCATTATATTCCTAGAGATCTTTTGCAGTAATGGCTTCAATGTTTTTTGAACCAGACAGACATGCATTTACTCTGCCCGTGTTTTAGGCCAGAACTACAATAGATGAGGACTGCAATTCCACTGATTTAAACTGTACTACAGGTTTTTTTAACACACTTGCTGAGAGTCTAGCCATTTGGCATGAGAAACAAAGACCACACAAAGGAGACGTTTCAAACCTCAAGATACATCCATCCGTTCTAGAGAGCATCCTGCAGGACACAAGCATTTGAAACAGCAGATGCTAGATTGAAAAGAGGGTGGTTTGCAAAAACACTATAAATACCAAGTCTTCTGTCTATATTAATAATTTATTATTTATCATAACTACGAAGTGGGGAAACCATGAACAAATGTTTAAATATATAAGTACAAACATTTTTATAACATATGATTCATAAAATGGTATAAATACTCTTGAAAACACTGTGATTTGAAGTGAGGGCACTTAAGGAAGAAGAAAGGTATTAGTCAAGGAATGCAATATGGCCTGGAGGAGCCTGGTGGGAAGGAAGACTGGAAGGAAAAAGCAAGACTACAATCCTCAGTTTCCCAAATGCACTAAAAAAATGGAGGAGGTAACTAAATAAAAATATTGTGATAAACAGAACTTAGTTTACTCTTCCTAATACATAACCTGAGTCTTCGCTTTGCTGGATCCCACCTGTGGGAATGCTCCCAGGTGACTCTGAGGAGCCGTAAAGCACACAGGTCAATAAACCACCAACAAAAAATGTGCCCATACTCTTCAGGTACGTGCCAAATTGGGCGGGCTAAATAGTGCTGGGCATTTGGATATATTCTCCACCAAAAGGAAGCGTTACAAAGACTGGCATACACCAAGTCTTCAGAAGAGCTGTTGCCCTTGTGTAAGGCAGAACCCTCCTGGGGCGGAAAAGCCAGCAGGGGAATGGCTTGTCACTGTCACAGCCCATAAGGGCAAGTCTCTGAAACCCCTAACTGGACTCCCATCTTTTCAAAGAAAAGCTGAAAGTTCATATTTGCCATAATCCTCACTCTGAAGCTTACCAGGTGAATGTGGTTGAAACTTCCCTTTACCTACTGCATGATATTTTTCAGAATCCAATACCATAAATACTATTTATGCTACCAGTTACATCGAGTACCAGAAAAAAAAGAACAAACTTCGCACAAAGGCACAGGAGAGAGGAAATCTGACACAGCTATTCTTTAGAAGAAAGAAAAATGACACATGAACATGAAGAATTCAGGGGAAAGATGACCGAGGAATTCCATTTTTCTGAAAGTACAGGCAAAGTGTCTGGGGGTAGTTTCTCACTCAGCATCAAAAAAAAAGTCTGCAAACATATGCAAGAGACATGACATCCATGGTCTATATAGAGAAAACAGATGTACAGCAATAGTGTTAAGGCTTCATCTTAAACTGGTCTATCTCAGTTGATCCACAAGATTTAAGCTAAATAGGTTTTCTTCCTAATTATTTTATTCCTACCATGCACATTTGTTATTGCAGATATTTGGTACCATAGTAATAAATCAGGCTGTAGAAGTACAACTAAAATGGTATCAAACAGTACTGAAACTAAACCAGCACAAATTCAGGTAGGTTGGGTTTTTTTGTTGATAGTTTACTAACTTTTATGTTATGGGTTTTGTAAGTATTTTATTCACAAGAATACCTGGGAAAACCAAAGGATTTTCAAATCAACATGCAAATTTAAACCAAATGTAATAGTGTGACCATTTTTTAAATGCTTGGGTCTGTCTCAGAGAGGCAAAAAAGCATGTGTGCTGCTCTAAGCACTCCCAAGTGGTTTTGATTAACTTAAACAGGCTTATGAAATACATATACAGTCACATCCTTCACTGATCGGAATCAGGGATAACTGATTTCAAAGGTAAAGGAAGGAACACATCATGCTTTCAGTCTGGAGCAAGGATTTAAGGTTTTAAGTTTGGTGTACAAAGCTTTTTTTTTTATAATTTGTGGTTCTATTGTGACTATAAAAGCCATCTGTTTTGATAGGCCTGGAATGCACTTTCATATTTCTTCAGCTTTTTTCACAATAACTGTGTTTTGTGCTAAGCTTTATTGTTTTTTTCATTTCCTTTCTAAAGTCTAACATACTACAGTACATACATCTAGGGCTAATAACACGCTCGATACCTAGAGGATCCACTGGCAGGTAAGTGTAACAGCTGCCCTATTAAAATGCCTCTGCTTGGTGTGAAATTGCATGATGAAATTTTCGATTCTGGAAAATTAAATGAAAAACAGAAGGAAACCAAGCAGATGACTGGTATCCCTGAGAGGTACCTAATGTCTTTCACATCGATTTTATCATATTGTTTTGGCAACTACACGTGCTCTGTGAATCTAAGATATTGACAAAATATCTCCTTCATCATGGGAGGATCACATAACAGAACCAGAATGCTTCAAGTCATTCTAGGAGGCAGAGCGGTCATGAACCTTCATATAAAACTGTCAGTGTGGAAATTGCTGTACTACAACCTATTTGATCATCTTAAGAAAAAAGAAAATGAGTAACCATAGTTTTGTCTGACTGATGTCTCAGATTCAGAAAAAAGATGCACTGAGCTTGTTGGGACTGCGCTTTGCTTCTCACCAGCATGGTGGTGTATATCCCAGCTAGAAGAACTTCTCATAATCATCTCCTCATGGATTTCTTCCCCTCCAAGAGCAACCTCAATAATCTATGGCATATTCGCTTGGATGCACAAACTCACTCTAATTATTGCTATTTCTATGCTTGATGTTACCAGAGGCTGAAAAAATAAGCTATAATGGAAGGATACTGCAGAGCAGAATCTATATTTTACGCTGTTGGCAGGCTTAGAATTTAGCAGGATATATATTATTTCTTCATTTACTTATCTATCCTGAATGCAATGTTATGTAGAATGTAATTTCTATTTCTTAGCAATTGGGTTCACTTAATACTTCACTGTTTCATTTAAAATTAAATATGGTTAAGAAAAAATAGATGTGCACATAGGACAGATTGCTTATTTTCTATCAGTATGCATCATTTTCTTACACACACACTCTCAACTTTCCAGTTATCCAAAGCAAAACTTTACACAAGTATACTCTAAAAACAGCAGGGGCAGAGTTTTTACTCTTAGGAAAGCCAATTTCAAATGAGCATCACAAATATAGAATAAAGAATTCCAAATAGCAAAATCCTCCCTTACACAATGTTACTTCACAACGTTCTTATTATGTTAAAATATCTAGAGATACTCATTTCACTTTATGATGATTCCCTCAAAAATGTTCATTATGCATAAGATTCACTTTAGCAAGATGGGTTCACATATACAGTAAGCGACTGCTTGTATAACCGGCTTATCTTTGAATAACTGTCTAATAATTTAACTCACTTAACTTTTGCAATCATGCAGCTCATAATTCACTTCAAAATTTTATGCATCAAATATTTCTTCTTGCCCCTTGCTTGGCTCAAAAACAATGGCCTTGCATGGTAGAAGAGGGTGCTTTACTACGGCAGTTTGGGGACACATTTACAACCAAGGGAATTCAGTCTTCCGACACTGGGAATATATCACTGTCATCACTTCTCCTAGAGATGTTAAAATGCAGTGACTAAGAAATCTTCTTAAAACTCACTGGGCCAAGCTTTAGACCTCCTCAAACACAAAAGGTTATGCTTCGCCTTCATCCCCGCCTTTTTTTTTTTTTTAAATGCCATGAAATTACAGCTGTAAATGCAGGTAGTTATTACTTACTACAGCACGTTTTAACTATAAATTATAAAACTACCGGACAGTGCTTCTTGCACACCAAGTTCTTTGTGTGAGAGCCAGCATCATATCCAAATGTCTGGGCATTTATCGGAGTCCACGACTGCTTAATGTGAGCAGAACAGATTGGATCAAAGCTCTGCACAGCCTCTACCAGCCTTTGATGGCAACTATGTGTCAGAAGAAAAAAAAAAAAAAAAGAATTTTCATACAAAGGCTGAGCCACACACATTCTACTGCTCTGTTAGCAGCAAAAGGCTGAACAAGGCCAACGTGCGCCTGCTGGTGAATGAGGCGGGTGACCTAGTTACAGCAGACACAGGTGAAGCTGAGCTACTCAGCAATTCTTTTGCCTTAGTCTTCTCCAAAAAAGGCCTCTGTACTTGGTCCTGAGACCTGTCCTGCATAACCTCTTTATCAATGACATGGAAGAGGTGATGGAATGCACACTTTTCCCATTTGCAGATCACACCGAAATGAGGGAACAGTCAGTACACTTGAGGGCAGGTCTGCCATCAAGAAGTCGTACAGGCTGGAGGAATGGGCTGGGAAGACCCCCATGAGGAACGCCCAGCAGTGTACCAGGCTGCCCAGAGAGGTTGTGCTATTTCCATCCTTGGAGGTCTCTGAGATGCAAACCAAACCAAACCTCCAATCAAGCCCATGCAGTATCAACAAGAATGTTGACCACAACACTTGATACAATAACAATGAATTTCCCTGTACGTACATGTCAGAGAACAACACCAGTACACTCCTCTTTATTCTGTAATGGAGCTTTATTCCACCAAAAAAACCCAAAAAAACCCAACCAAAAAACCACCACACTAAACAAAACACTGTAATTGATTGAGCGCTATAAAGAACAGGAAACTCATCTTTAACTTGGATAAGTAAGATATCTTTTTTTTTCCCCCTGTACAAATGTCCTTTGTCAACCAGTTACCACTTCATAAATTTATGTCCATTGTTAAGAGTACTGAGTCACACAGTGTAAGTTCTGTATATAAAAAGCAAATGCTTTGTCCTCTGAGTACATGTTAATATTCTCTTTTACCTGATATTCCTCTACTCCAACAGTCTCCTCTCCCCACTCTATCTCCCATTATCACTCCCCTATCCACAAACCTTTTATTGTATGAGAAGAAACCTATTCCTACTAAACTCTCTTCCGTTCTTTTTTAATGGTACAATGTGCCAGGAGACCCGAAGTGTCACACAGCTTTCACATGACTACAATGTTCTGAATCTGCCTCTCTCCATGTTGATTCTTCCCGTGTAGCAAAATATGATTTGAAACTTTGGTCCAAGTCTCTTCAGTTTTATCAGAGTCACATAAGAGTGAGGAGAAAAACACAAATACCTTATTTGTGGTGGGGAAAAGAAAAAAAAAAACCCTCAAGTGGGTTTTTTTTGGTGCTGAAAAGAACAGATTCTTGCCTTTTCATCTGACAAGTAAAAAGAGCTCTTAACATATCTTGTGGGAAAGGAGACAGTAAATTGACAGTGACAACCAACAGGCATCACTGAAAATTTAAGTATATGGCAATCAAAATGGTCTTAAAATAACTGAAGTCCATCAATAATTTTCTGATAAATTATGAAAACGTTATATGAGCTTTTTTCTAATATTTAAAGCTGTTTTGTAGCACTTATTGTCAGGGGGGAAAATGGTCCAAGAGGCAAAGTAAGCATTTTTACTAAAAACAGGCCACCCAATAAAAACAGTCAATGGTGATTTGTCTAAATTTAAATAATAAATAAATAGTTTGAATAAAATCAGAAAAATTATGAAAAGCAATTGCAGATTCATGGGCTGTGATTTAACTATAACAATTTAATTAGCCAAACTGTCTACTAAAAATCATTCTGACTTATATTTGAAAAAAAAGAGTATTAAAATTAAGCAACTTTAAATTGGAGAAAACTAGGACAAAATTAAAATTTTATGCAAACTGTAGACAATCTGTAACTCAAAATCTTTTTCCCGTTTTCAAAAACCAGCTAGAAACAAAGCCAGTAGTCTGAATAGTGCATGCTTACTTGCGAGCTATTTGAATGTTCAAAATACCTGACTATAATTGGAGTCTTCCGAGTCTATAATTTACTGCTTTATCATCACCTGGAAGGCTCCCTACAGGATTAGGAACAGCTTCCTGCTGAAAGGTGACTACGGCTTGAGGGATTCTGGCTCTCAGTACCAATGACAGCAAGAGTCTCCTTGCAGCAAGAGCTTTGTGTTCAGGCAGATACATTTTCAGTCCTAATGTGAATCTTCCTTCTGCCCTAGTGAAGATCAATCAACAATTACTGATTACCAATCACTTGTTCTTTATGTTTTACATTCAGGGCTGCCTACTCAGAGACTGAATAAAAAGACAGAAATTTATTATGCCCAATGTTTAACAATGCCTTGAATATTTCAGCAAATCCTCAGAATATGGGAAAGATTTTTTAATTAGAATTTTGAAGTATTATTCATATATATGAAGTGTAGCTTTTACTGATTTGACAATTTTTTTGAAGTAGTGTTAACAACACAGCAATATGGCATCAGGGATCCATTTGCCTTCTAGGTCCAAAAGTAGCAAAGCATTTAAGAACATACTTAACAGTGTTTAAGAACAGGCTTCAAGTTTAAAAAACAAAAACAAACAAACAAAACAAACCACATAACCCAAAATCTATTGAATTTACTACCGAATCAGGTGTTGCAAGTCTAAATGAAAACCTAGACATTTGACTGCTAACTTTTCAGCACCATCTCCACATACTGAGCTCAATGTCAGAAACATGCAGCATTGGCATCTCTGATTTTACTTTACAAAACAGCATGTATCAAATTAGTCAAAGGAAAAATTAAACATTGGATCAACTGGGTGTGTAGGTGTCCAACAGGCTTGGAAGCTAATGACAAATGAGCAAGGCTGTATTTTTTCAAAAGTAAAACTCACCTAAATAGTACTGGTGGGAGGCAGTCTGTGCTATTATACAGGCAAAGTATTTGTCCTCTTTCCCTGGGAACTCCTTTGCTGGAACATTGCATCACAAAATATGAATAAAAGTAAGGCTGGGGGGAGCTACAGGCTGCCCAGAAAACTGCAAATGAAGCGAGATTGGAAGAACTCGAACCATTTAGTTCCAAGAGGGATTAAAAGACAGTATTTGTTTTGAAATATGGTTTCTTTAAAAAAAGCTCACTTTTGAGCCTTGTTGTGTTTAAAAGTCTTTTATTTAGACATGAATATTTCAAGAAGGAAAATGTAATTAGAAATGTTGCATCTACCTTAAATTCTAAACACTTTTTTATACTTCAGGTATGATCTGAAATAGAATGTGCTCTAAATATTGTAATCTCAATTTAGTGTAATTTTTCTTGTACCCTGAGTGACAGATTTTTATCAACTATATGAATCATCTTTATTACTTCACCAAAAAAACCCAAACCAAACCACCAACAAAACAAAGCAAAACATGCCTACATGCTGTTTGGAACAAGAACACAAAAATAATTTTCCTCTTGCCCTAAAAATTTCCAATTATTTTATAATACAACAAGAAATTAATCTCTTCCTGTCCCTTTTTGCTATGTAAAGTTCCTATTTTAACACCTTACTCTTAAAGTCAACACCAGCAAAGACTGGACTGTCCAATAAAAATATCTATAAAGACACTGACTACATCTGAGACTGGAATATTTCCTTGTGCAGTCCGCTCTAAAAATAACATACCAGAAGGAATGCCTGGGCCTCAGGATCCACTGAACTATTTAAGACTGTGAAATTCCTACTTGCTCAGATTTGTGGTACATTTAGATTTCAGCTAATGAACAAATTTGTCTTTCCTCACTGATTCAGACACACTTCTTACAAGTGAGTTATTTCATCACTCTGCAAGAAATACTCTAATTCGGAGTCTTTTATGGACACAAAAATTCTTCATGTCAAACCTTCAAGAGGGAGTTCCAGCTCTAAGACAATACAGAGCAGGTCAGGCAGCACTTGTGCCTCAACGAGGGCAAGACAATACCACCAAAAGAAAGAAGGTACAGTCCCTAACTACCTGCTGTAAAAGATGGTATTATTCAAATCTCTGTAAGCATCTAGTGAAATAGAAAATGTCAGCACTTAGCATTGAAAGATTCCACAGAAAAATCTCCTATCTTATTTAAAATACAATTCAGAATTTGGCCTTCAAATTATGGGTTCACTAGAATATTGACACCATGGAGAACTCATTTCATAAATCCAGATTTCTGTGCCAACAGCATTTAATTATTGGAAACAGATCAACTGGTAAATTTATCAAGTCCTAATAATAACAACAGGGTTCTTTAATGTAGGAGCTACCAATGCAAAGTAGGCTTAAGATAATTTTAAGATTCTTCCTCAAAAGGACGAGATTGAATTCTAGAATTCTTACCAGGCAGATGAACTGTTGATGCAGTGGCACTGGTGGCAGTCAAAGCCTGGCTCTAGCCCATCACTCACAATGCTGGGAAGTTTAATTGCGACTGCATTACCTAGAAATCTACTCATGCTTTTCTGACTCCCATCTAGTGGGACCATGCTCTGCTCTGAAGAGATCGACACTCTCCCAGGTGACTCCGAGGGGCACCTTGATGTTTCACTGCTCTAGACCCAGGTTAGCTTTGCAGATATCCAGCTCATTCAGGCATCCAGCAAGATGCCTATGGTTGAACAGCAGAATACTTCATATTGTGTTTAGTCTTTACATAAATTAACACTGAGATCGTAACCATCTTGCTGATCGTGGCATATGAAGCCACAGAGTGTATCAGCATATACTTTTGAATAACTGCGGACACCTCAGAAAAGTGGAAAGACAATTTAAGACTCACTATTCATGGATGAGCATTAAAATGAATAGTAGTTCCCTGCCTTAATTTGTTCTATACCATCCAGTATGTTTCCTATAAACTTCAGAATACTTTGCCTCATGAATTTTTAATGTGTTCTGTATTTTTACTTACAGAAATATTCCGTCTACAAGTGAACGTCACACACTTTCAAGCACCATGCAGTTTTTGCTTTGGAGTGGTAACTTAGCATTGGTCATAGTAAACCAAAAAAAACTGTAACGAGTCGTAATACTCTGCTGTGGGTATGCTATTTTCTTGTGCATTCCTTCTGCTCAGGTTTACACTGAATTGTTATATGTGACTTGCCTTTGACAACTTTATCTGTGATCCCCATCGACAGTTAACTTCTAAGTCATCCTCAAGCCCCAACACTTCAACTATCCCCACTGCAAATCCTTTCAGGGAAGATTCTAAGGTCATTCTAAGCCTGGAAATTTGTTGCGCTTACAGACAGGAAACCAAATCTACCCTTCACAACTTCCCTCCCATCACCTCACACCCTCAGATTCTTTTTGCAATAGGTTTGTGAGAAACAATCATAAAATTTCAATTTCTCTCTTTCACTTTCCTTTTCTATTTGCCATAAAAACAGACAATCCCAAAAGCATATTCAAAAAGTAAACAGCACAATTTGTACAAGAGCTCAGTTTCACAAGACATCCAAAGGAAAACTTCAAATATCAATTACATGTTATTATAAAATCAGGAAAGGATGGTTCACAGGATTCAGTCCAGGCAACAACATTCAGTTCAACCAGAAATGGAAGTAGAGATAGTCCACGGAAAGAGCGACTAAGTCAGTAAATAACATAATTGCTTCACTGTATGCCAACAAATTATTTTTCACCATTCTGATTGTTTCTATTTTTTTCAATCTGAAAACCACATACACTACTCTGTTCAACTCTCTTCTAATCTTTCAGTATTTTCTTAAAGTTCTATCAAACCAGATTACAAAGTGCTATTAAGAAAATCATAATGTGACTATTGTATCCTCAACTGTTATTCATACAGTTACTGCAACGACTCTCTCCTAGGCACACGTACGTGCATAACCTCGATACGTAACTATCAGCCTTGAAAGAGTCATTGAGGCATACGCTTATAGATAAGCATGTCTCACATGTTTTTGTAAGTATTACGAAGAGGAACTTTGAGGGATTTGGGACATGGTGGGGGGGGGGTTGTTTATTTTTCTCCTTAATAGCAGTTATTTCACGTGTAGTATTTTGTTACCAATTTTTATTCTGATTTTCTTTAGAATCTCTACCTAAAGTTGTAAGCAAGCTTATTTTCACTGAATTTGCATTACGTTATACAATACTATTTCCATAAATATGATTATTTAATACTGCCAATGATCTTGATTATCAACCAACCTCAGTTCAACACAACCACTCTTGGACTTTCTAGAATTTTAAGTTCCTGCTCTTGATTTTCATTGCTTGTCAAGAGACTTCCATGATACACATCCTTTTCAAGTTATTTAATCTAATCATTTTATAAGCCTTGGAAAACCACTGTGATGTTCTTTAAATATTAACACATTTCATCACTTGTTTACTTAATTTCCTTTATATGGTATACACTATGAATAAAAACATTCTCTTTATTTCAAGATCAATTTTGATTGCAAATTTTCATGAAACCTCCTACATACACAGAACTTGCATTGGTAAGAGCCAGAATGCTACTCTGAATTACTCTCATAAATCATTAGAGAGAATTCACATAACACTGAATTTCTAAACCTAAAATGAATTTTTAATCTGTTTTAAAATTTAATGGAATTTGAGATTTGTGTTTCTCTGAATCAGTCACTTGGTTAACAATTGAAAAATAATTAAATCTAGTTGTCTTTATAAAAACAATTTTAATAATTGGCTTGTTTTTCCTTTAAGAATTTTAGTTATTCCTGGCACTAAACCATTTTGAAAACTACTTTCCGCCTCACTGTTCTAAGTGAGCTGGTAGTGGCCAACTGAAAAACTCTAGGAAGGGACAAAAAGGAAGTGACCAAACCAACTATTTAGTGGATTAAATGCAACCAGTACATTCCATCAAAAGCAGAGACACTTCAGACTAACGGGTGACTTTGGTTCATGCACTGTTAAAATAGAAACTTGCAGTTGTAAATACTTTATAGGCTATCTCTGCTGCTTGGTACTGAGGAATCCACAGCATATCTAGTTGTGTCTCAGAAAATTCAAGTCCAGCTCAAGCAGAGAAGCTCCCAACGCTCCCTGCGCATCCATAACGGTTTTGGCATAATAATGCTCTATTTTTGTTCAGGTATTTCATTGTTAGGCAAGTCATGAGCTTCTTGGGATAGTCAATACAGTTCACAAGAAAGTCATTCTGTAGGAGGTCAGGAAAAATCCATAGCAGAGATTTTAAAATCTTGTAACAATGAACATCTGAAAAAGCACTGCCGTTTTACATGTGGTTATCTTCTGGACAGTGAAGAGGAAAAGCTGTTCCCCTCTCTCCATGCTGAATTGTTTCACTGGGTCATAGTACATTGCATCTACTATAATGATCAGCCTTTGCTGATTACTGACGGTTGTCAACTGTGCACACCGAAATACTGAATTCTCAGGCAGTGGTACAACAAAGCTTCCAGCTTCCCTGGAAATGTTTTGCCACAGGATTCTCAGGAAATCATCTGATGCTGCAAAGAGCAAATGGGTTCACATCTATGCACAGAATGGCAGATACTCTTCTTCCTCCTGTCCATCCCTTTCTTCAAATGTTCCTATGTCCAGACTGACATGCACATGAGTCTGTCAGAACATTATTACATTGTACCATATTTTGAAGATAAACATTTTGGTAAATAGCATAGATCATACCCAATCCTCCTGGCATTTTCTGTACTCTTCTATAAAAGTATAACAAGATTCATGGGTGTAATAAGGCCAGCTAATTGTAAATAGTACTGGAAGGCAAAAAAAAAAAAAATCAATACTGTTTCAATATAGTTACTCTAATAATAAATTGGCAAAGACATCTAGTTTCATGCTTCCCAGATGGCATTTTCATAGACTCCATAGCAAAAAAAAAACCCAAAACCAAAAAAGCAACCAACACAGCTACAGTTTGCCCAGTGGCAGATGTCTGTTTTGTACAAAGATAAGACATGGCAGGAGACAGCAGTTCCTGATCCAGAAAACTTCTAGTGTAAGTGTGTTTCAGCTGCATGCCATTTCACTATTTGCTGTTACATGTTTTTGACGCGTTCCCACGTTCGTGTTCATGACAGATCAGATGTCTGTGCTTACTGTATATATGTCGGACTGTATGGTGCAGTCTTTCCTGCTGCCTGGAAGGGCATTTTTCCTTAACCCTTTTGAAGTTTCTTTTTTGGAGACAGTTTATTACCCATTTCAATCCCAGTAAACCATTTACCTCATTACTTCATTTAACAAGTTGCATTTAATGAAGCACAATTAAAACCAGCTAGGAAAGCACTGTTGGTTGCACAGCTAAATCTCCAGGCAACATTCCCAGTGAAATCCCCAGGACTTGGGCCGCACTACGACCATTACAGAACCGTTCTCATTAGCGCCCTGCACTGCAGCACCAGGTGCTATGCAAACTAAGACCAAAACTCCCTTTAAAATCCAGTCTTTGCTCTAGATATGGTGTAAGGTATGAGACAACACATAGAAACAGACCAACAGGGAGGTACATCCTAACACTGTACTGCTGCTCAGTGCTGCAGACAACACCCTCAAAGCTTCAGCAGCCTCATCATGGTCAAGTTGTTTTATGGCCATCATCAAGGAGAGATGCTCCTCCTGAGAGCGAGGAGTAGCAGGGCAGAAGGACAAAGGTATGTCTTCGAAACAGAACACGTAGGTGGGGGGCTGGCATAAAAGATCTATCCCACTTAGGAATCATCATTTTGTGTGTGAGAGAGGGGTAGCCTTCTCATGAGGGGAAAAAAAATATAACTCAGTCTGACACAATAAAAAACACCAAGAGAAGCAGTTTGACCAAAGCACTGAAATAGGAAAAATGAGATAAGCAGCAACCTATGCAGGCACTAGAGACACAAGCCCAGACTTGTTAAAAACTTGAAGAGATAGACTAAGAAATCCTTTCCCTTACAGAAACAGGAATTCAGCTGTGAAAACTCAGTGCCTATATACACTGCACAACTACCATTTCTATGTGCCGAGACTCTGCTTTGCTTCAAGGACATAAAAAGAACGACATAAAGAGATGACAGCTTTGCTTCCTTCCCACGATGGAATCATAAACTCACAGGTTCAGTATGTCTCAGATGCAGTCGTGTTCTTCACTATTCTTCTTCAAGGAGAAATCCAACGGTACAAGAGGTAACCATGCACCCCAAAGCACAAAAAGGTCATTGCCTGTTTTAAATGATAGGGGAAGTCAGGCTTGAACCACTATTATGCAAGAAAAAGAAAGCTTCCTGGTGAGAAAGGAAAATTAATACATTTTCTCTTTAAACTCCATTTGCAGCTTTAATAGGCACAGGAAAGTACAGCACAAAATCATTTTACCTAGCCCTGCTGTTACCAGGTCAAACCTTTCTTTTCACTAAGTAAAAAAATCAGCAGAATCAGGGAGATCCTAATGCTCACGCTCCAAAAAGGAAACCTGCCTCTCCACTATGGGGATTTCAAATAAGACTGCATGTAATTAGGGATACTCTTAGGGAAGCAGATGAGGCTTTGCTTGTGCAAATCAAATTTAATACATCTTCAGAGACCTCTAACTAATTATAATCCCTAAAACTCTATTTCTTTTGAAAAGAAGACGCACAGCTGCCCCTGGCTGCCACTCATTTAAACCCACACTGCTAGCAAGCAGCCCGCAGCGCTCATCTGGAGTAGCAGGAGGAGACAAGGGACTCATCCCATAAACCCAAAGCAGACTCATTTCATCTTTTGCTCATTCCTAAAGATGAGCACATTTCGCAAGTGCTCCAGGCATACAGATGTGACACGCTCCTCCTGTTGATCATTTCAAACTAAAGAAATGAAATGAAAATCTGGAGACAATTTTTCATTCATCCAATCACTCTTACACTATTATTCCCTTTTTCCCACCTCTAACACTTCTCCACATCCCCTCAGCCTGTAGCAACACTGACTCAGTAATATCCAACCAGGTGTGCAAGTTTCCTACTATTCCCTTTTTCCATCTGTCTGGTTTTGTGGCTATGCCATCTTATGAATAGGTTCAGGAACTGCCTGTGGGTCACATTTTCTCTACCGTGTCTCAAACCACCTCTCAGCTATAGAACATGAAACTCTTTTCTAGCCTGAAGAACCCCTTTAGTCATTTTCCATATGGAATATACTCCATCTTTGATCACGCTTCCTACCTCCCTTCGTACCACTTCCAGTTTTACATCTTTCTGATGTGGTTTCACCAGAACTGTGCGTCTTAGTCAATGCATGTGTATCATGGGTAAATATGGTGACACTGACATTTTTTCGTTCTGTTTTCTATTCCCACCATAATAAGTTTTAATATTCCTATTTATTGTGATCATTATTGAGCACAACTCTGGCATTTTCTCTGAACTATCCATTATAAACTTACTTGATTGTGCTTACATTCAAATCAGAAACAAGCACTACCAAGGTATTGTTCTTTCTCATGTGCATTATTTTGCATTTTATTTACATTCAATTTCATTTCACATTTTATCACCCAGTCACTCAGTATCACGAGATATTTCATCCCATGTTCACATTCAGGTCCTCCTCAGCATTATCCTTAATAACGTGTTCTCACAAGCAAACCATCATCACAGTTTATGCCCTAACAATTTCTTTTGATCCCCAACTAGTGATATATTCCTCCAATGAATAAACAGGGCCTAAGCTTCTTTAAAAACACTGATAAGGGACAAATGTATTTTTGGAAGTCCAAACTGAGGCTTCACCTTATCCATCTGCTTAGCTACTCCTTCGGAGAACAGCAATAGGTTTGTGGGCTTGACTTTCCTTCAGAACTGTGCTGACTTCTTCCCAAAATATTGTGTTAATCTGTGTGGCCATTTATTCTATTTCTGATTATGGTTTCTTTCGCCCCTACACACAACAGACATTAGGCCTTATGCCATTAGTGCTCTGGCTTTCCTCTGGAATCCTTTTAAAAATGTGATTCAACACACAACACTTCTCATTGTCAGGTACAAAGGCAGTAATTTCAATGAAGAAATCCTTCAGGAATTTTGGGTGATAACATCTGCTCCTGGTAATTTCTTATCACATATTCCAGCATTTGTCTGGCAATCTCATTGACCAGAATTTCTCTTTGAGGACTATCAGCTCACACGATCACTTTAAATACACTTCTGGCACAAGTATCTCCCCAATATTCTCTGTAGAGAAGATGTGTAAAAAGCATTTTTTCTGCCATGCCTTTATATCAGGCTTCATATTCTTGTTGTCTTTTAAAAAAGGAAGAAAGCTGTAGGCAGGAAGGGACCACTGCAGATCACCTAGTCCAGCCTTCTCTCAAAGTGGTACCTAAGTCAGGTTAGTTTATCACACTTTCTGTTTTCCTCGTTTCTGGTGCTTCAATTTTTTAAAGGTTAATACCTTATTTCTAACACCCTCAACACCCTCACCTTGTCACTTGGCTAGGCTGACCTTCCTTGGATTTTCCCAAGTCTTTTTTGATTTGTGACATTTTCAAATTTGACGTTTGGTCTGAGCCACCCATGTGATGACTGCAGGAGACAACATACATGACATACCAGCTCATTCTGGCAGCATCCTGTCACAGAGATCATCTGTCTCCATCCACTACACTCGATCCTGTGGTTTTCTTGTCAGAACACCACACGCTGCATCTCTGATCTCTCCTTTTTGGGAAATGGTAGTATCGTTATTCTTCATTACTGTGTGTTCATCTAGGAAGTCAATCTTATAAACCTACAGGGCCATCTATGGGGACTCGATTATTGAGTTTTGCAGCAACAGGGTACCGGACAGAAGGACAATACAACTCCTGTGACCTCAAGCCTCATATGCAACATTTTGGTTTGTACAGCCTTTTTACTTCTGCAGAATTCTAGATACTAACTTCTAGGGCTATAGGTGTTCCAGTTCTCAGTTTCCTGCTAAATTAAATGTTATCTAATGACAGCCAGCATTTCACTGCTGCTACCCTGTAATTAAGAAAGCTAAATCTAGATCACACACTGTTTCTCAAGGCTTTTTGTTCATTAGACGCTTTGTTATTCTGACCTCGTTTTCCATTAGCATATTGAACGGAGTAATGGATACGTATTGCCACCTATTTAAAGCCAAACTACATTGCAATCTGCTTTAACTCAAGTTCATAAATAATTTCTTTTGGATTTATAATCAATTTTCAATTCAATTTGATATTGAAAAAGTAACTTTTCACGGATGATGGCTGTATTTTCTGGTCAGCTTAGCACTTGACCTGTGTTTCAAGCAACACTGTCCTCAATAGACAGAAATGGAATAAATCCTTGAAACTAGTACAAGGAAACCTTCTAGTAGTTCAGGATATTGATGCTTATTTTTTATTAGAAGCTGTAACCTTTTAAGTCAGTTTATACCATACCTGTGAGGGGGCTGTGGCAATGCCCCTACTAGGGCCTGTACAAACATTTCAGTTTCATGATAATTGCCTTGGTGGCATAAGGACTTAGTTATATATCATCTGTACCCTTTTGCAAACTTTTTTTTTTTAAAGAATATCATCCTATATACGTTGTGCAATTTTTTTTAAGTGGGTAGCTGTTTTATGATATATATTACTTATACTATAGCATTATAAAGAATTTGTATGCTTCCTTCTCATTTAGACCCATCATTACTGGATTTTACAACAGCTGCCAATGGAGTCGATAGAAAAATCCTTAGTGGCTCTAGAGCCAGTTAAATAATAAAGTTGAGCCGGTGATTAAATAACAGCTGCAAATAAATTTTTTTCATTTCATTACTGTGACCAACTTTTATGCAAAAATTTCACAGTATTATATGATTTCCCTTGTTCCTTCTCTCTTCTATACATTTTCAATATGTTTCATACCATCAAGGAAGCATTTCAACGTAACTGTGATTGCAGCTGCTGAATGGTTTGCAGCTAAACACACCATGGATGATTTTCTGTGTTGCACTTTGAAAAGTTTCACTGAACCAAAACAGCAAACTGGTTTATTACACGATTTCCTTTTGTAGATATGCTTTCTTTGCCTCTTAGAGATGTATTTCTGTTGGTAATGTTTCTCAGTGAAGAAAGGAAGTTTCTGTAATTAAGTCTGTATTCATGGGTGCTATAGCAAACCACTGCCTCTCAAAAACAAAACAAAACAAAACGAACAACAAAACCCAAACAGCAACAATCACAAACACAAAAAAAACCAAGTCAAGACCTGGATGCCACCGAATATGAAAATGGAAGAACTATCAGCCGTTTGGTGTGCTCTTGTATGTATGTACAGTAGAACAGTTCTGCTACCAAGGGGAGGCTGCATCTACATTAGGAAACACACCACCACCCAGGTGCCAGCACTAGAGTCCGTAGAAGACCTCCTTTACAAAATGCAGGAATTCACATTTTTTCCTGTTACAGACATACTTTGCTGAGCAACACCTTGATGAGCTGTGATTTGATTTCTCTAAATGTCAAGAATGGTAATTTCCCCCCGCCACTAGGTACCGTAATAAATTGCTCCCAGATTTACTGAAGGTCTAAATCGAATAAGCACATCTAAAGGGTAACACTCAGACCATCTGTACCTCAGAGTACAAATGTAAATCCACTGATGACTGCCTTGCTCTGTAACTTCTATAATCAATCTATATTTCATTTCTACTCAGCTTTTTATGAAGACAAAAGAAATTCCATGCTTTAAAGTAAATTTGCTTGAGTAAGACCTATGATTCTGACTTCCTATTGATATAAGAAACTTTAAATATTCTCTGGCTACATAATCATTCTTTCAGGAAGCTTGGAAGGTCAGTAGCGAGAATGCAGACTTTTCTTCCTAGGAACAGCAGTATGGCCAGCAAGGAACAAAGGTAAAACAGAATTTTCACTTTTCTGATGGGCGTAAAACAAATTTCAGTTTCTTCTCAAAACATCAAATAGTCACATACACTCGTGTTCAGTTACATTACTGAGTGCAGCAGATGTTTGTCATTACACTTTAGCGTCACCTTTGAAATAACGCAAAACTTTTAAGTGTTATTCTTGAAAGCACCCGTAAGGAAATTTTAGTGGCCAATACTGTACTGTCCACTAGAGACCACCTTGTGGAATCATTTTTGAAGCTTAACTTGCAGTGCTGTGGAGAATAAGGAGATGATAAAAATAGATTACAAAACAGAGACCTTCTCCTATTGCCTTCTGTTTGTTTTAAACAGACATATATTTTATGCACATCGTCATTACACTCATTTTCTAAAGGCCAATTGTAAAAATCCTTTTAAAGAAAATCAATTTCTTGGACTCCTGTATGACTGCTGCTGACATCTGTTGTGACTTGATTTTCTGTGTGTCACAATGTATAATTTCTTCCACTAGGCTCCTCCAATACATTTCTTGGGGATGCCTTCCGGGTCTAATTCATACATTTATACCTCAATCATTAGCTCCCTTTTCTATAAAAAAGCCTAGTAAGAAGCATTATGAAATGTATGTGTAATCATTCAGTGTCCCATACAGAAATTCAGTTGAGTAATCTGAATAGACTGCTTAAGTGCATACCTCTGATTTATGTTTTCGTTATACAGAAATCAGCTTTTAAATTAATAAAACAGCTTCCACCCACACATCCCAAATCTGGTAAAGTGTGTACAAACCTATCACATGGCAGTTCTGTCTGAAATCACGAGGTACTGATTGACTTGATGGGACATCCTAGATTAATGGGCTATTATAGTAATCAGTAACTTCAGCAATTATTGAGTTGCTATATCTATTCTACACATAGGAGGAGTATAAACCCATAGAAGCATCTTTTCGTCAAATAATCCTTAAATACTTGAACCTACCTCTATTTGTACAGAAACAGTAAGAGCTGCTTTTAATGCATCCTACCTGGTTGCATATATAGAACTGGTACAAAATTAACGCTGTTTATCCCTGCAGAGCAACGAGTACCTCAGGTTTTCAGCTGGGTCCATCCCTGCGTAACTTGGTGACTGGCTGGGGCACCGCAGAGCCAGCCCACGATAGCAGAGAGTAATTTCAGATCTCCTCAGCCCCCACACACACATGAAAGCCCCCACGATCAGGGGGGTGTTAAGGGCAGCAGCTGCTGCCAGACCCTTCCCAAGAAAGGAAGATAAGGTGGCAAACCAATCTTTCACCATTCGAAGACTCGCCAATAAGAATAAAGTACTCCTTTATTTCTCACCCAGCAAGCTGAGTGCTAGAGCATAACCTGCTTTAGGGTAAGTGCCTAAAGAGCGCACAGTAACATAAGCATTTATAGATAATTTCAACTCAGGCAAATTCTAGTTTCCATATTATTTTTAATTTGAACGTAGTATTAGCAGGCAGAGCAACAGCTTTTTCTTAGTACTACTGACCTAACAAGGTCCTCACAAACATAAAGAGAAAAATCATGGCCTCAGTTACATGCCTGAGTATGACCTAAAGAACGATGACCCTGAAAAACTGATTGCTCAAGATCCCCTGGGAACTGGTAGGGAGTAGAAGGAATACTGCAGCATCTCTGATACAAGTCTAGGTTCAAGTAAAACTGCTTGGTCCTTAGAGATATGATGTTTTTGTGTTAGCTCCTGATCGCAAAATGTTGTTGTACTTCTCTCCTCTCCTCTGGTGGTATGTGAATTACATGCAAGAATAACATTTTGCGTTAAGCTCCTGTGACTGACTCTCACAAGGCCCTTTTATTTCTAAAAAAGGGTGTTCCCCAAAGCCTACACCTTTCTTTGTCAGAATTTATGAACTACCTTTAAGCACCATTGACGGTCTGATACATGGGTCAGTTGCGAATCAGTTTTTCTTCCTGAATTATTACACTAACTGTACAGCTTTCTCAGCTTTACAAAGTGCACGTCTGCAGCGTGTGTGAAGGATGAATAGCCTCAATAAATTCCATTATACAAAGGAACAATGAGGATAGCATATTGGTGACTTCAGGATAATGAAAGCAACACTGGATTTCAGATTGTTTTGATGTGATTAGCATTGTGCTCTCATTTCTCTACGTGAATGATTTTTAAGGCTCCCATTTTCTAGACACTCGAATGAGGAGTGGATTTCAGGAGATGAAACAGGATTTTAATATTATTTATTACAATATTATTGCTATAGCAGCATCCATCCAAACCATCTGATGAAAAGTCTCATCATGTTTTATGTTTGATAAGCATCTAACAAGATGCAAGACAACCCCTGGCTCTGACAGCTCACTCAAAAGCACGTGGAGAGCAGGCAGAAGGAAGCGGTAGAGGCCCATTTTTGGTACCCCAGGAACTGAGTCCCGGATCCCACCTTTGCCAACTTCAACCACCTGCCCGAGTGGCTGCAGGACGTGGCAAGATCAAGAATCTCTCTTATGCCGCATTTCTTGACAGTAGTCTATTCTAGACGGCATGGGCCAATCTCAGACCTATCATTAATGATACCTCAAATATTTGCTGTTTGAGGAGTCGTTGCTGTTAAATTTTCTAGATATAGGTTTAGGACTTCACACTAGGGTACCCAAGTTGCCAAATGACTTCTATCAAATAAATCTGAAGTAAACGCCTCAAACACGAAGTCTTTCCTTTCTCTAAGTACCTATTTCAGCTTTGTCTCTCAAGTTCCCTATAAGTGTTAACATTTCTTGGTTAATATTATGTTGAAAATAAAAAACTACTACAAAAAATATTGGTTTATTATGAGTCTCAGCAGAAACAATAATCGAAGAACTTTCATACCTGTAACCCATAGTTTGAAAATCATTTTATACCAACTCTTTTAACTTTAGGTCTGTTCACAAAGATCATTAAGCTACAGTCATGGAAATCTTTCAACAGATGTAAGCTGCTCCTACTCTTTGATCAACACAAGTGGGATTCTTTATTTTAACAACCTCTGTAATTGTCTCAGACACACATGCCCTGAACAACACAGAGAAACAAAACTCTACATAAATGGAGAAAGCTTTTTTTCCTGCAGGCTGAAAATTACAAAACTGAGAATGCAACACTTGGAAAACCTCAGGAAGCATGTAATGAGGTTCACACTGTAAAGGTACAAAGCCACAAAAATCTAAGTCCCCAAGCAAAAAACCTGAAACATAGAAGGAATTTTCATTGTAAACCTCTTTTCTCAAGATCTGCCCCATGACTAACTAGCCATAAGCATCATATAGGCATCTAAGCTAAATAAGAAAACAAGGACATAACTGCTTAGAACAGATCTTAAGGTCTATCGTAAAATAAGATACTTAGTACCCAAGCATCTGAAAGAAAAATGGAAGAAAACCAGTATCTTTTCACTTATCCCTTCTAACAGCCAAATCAGCCGCGCATGGAGTAAGAGTAACACTGAAAGTTAGTTTGTGGTATTGCAGTTACACTTTGTCCTGTTTTCTCCTTTTCACTGTTGCATTGTCTGTCCAGCATGCAGAGTAAAAACTGTATCCTGACAAGTTTTAAGGAGAACCAAAAGTCACTTTAAGGGAAGAATCGGCGCACTGACATAACAGGCTTTGGTCTACTTTATCTGTTTTCTGCAGCACCAGCACAATCACATTTCAGCCCTCCATCTGCACTGTACCATGGACAACACACAAAGCCACCTCTTAGAGGTTGTGGTGACCTAGAGGCCAGCTGTCAGCAACGGGGACATCCCCCTGCACCCTGTTCTAGTGCACACAACCTCCTCCTGCTTCCTAGCACTTTAGTGATGCTTGGTGCAGCCTGCACTGAGCCTCTGAAGCCTGGTAAGTTCACAGAGAACTATTCGTTTGTTCTTTTCCTCTTGCCAGGTTGAATTGACTCAGCAGAGGAACAGGGCAGGAGCCAGCAGAAAGGATAAAGGGCGGAATGGGCAGCACCACCCAGGGATGTGTGCACGTTGGGAGGAGCAGCAAGTGGGATGTCTCCTACTGACAGACTGAGGTGTTAGTTTAGCCTATCTGCCTTAAGTTTGCCCAGTGTGAAAGAAACTAATATAAAGTTACTTAGGACAAAGTAGGTCTCTCTCCAATCTGCCTGTCGCTAGCATTTTGTAACAGCATGAAGCAGTCATGACGCTTGGTCAATGTACAGCAGAAAACCAACATATCATGAATGTATCACGTTAATACTCCAGTTAATAGTTTTAAATCTCTGTGAATACATTAACGAAAACAACAGATGGCTATATCTCTGTCACTGTCTTCAAATATTTAAATACATACACTGAATTTGCTTTACTAATGTGAGACAAGCAAATATCGTTTTCAACCCTAAAATGTTCTAGCCACTCCCTACCAACACCTAGCAAAAGTACATTCTGACTTCTGTAAAAAGTATTGACAGGCCACTCAGCACCTGTAATGAAAGTCAAGCTAGCTCCAACCTAACCAGCTTGGATACTATTAACAAAGCAAACCATAAAGCATAAAACCTGTCCAACATGACAGGATAACAGTCATACTAATAAATAAAGAAGAGAAAAAGAAACAGCCTGAGACCAAGAGACCACCCACTAGGGTAAGGACTGTCATAGTTAAAGGGCTAGTGGTGCTTGAGCTGCCTTGTTTAAAATGACACTGGATACGCCGCTCTGTCTTTTCAATGGGCAAGTGGGATGAAATCTTACAAATTGGACCTGGAGAATGTAAATAGCAGGTACGCTTTAAAACACCACTTATAAACTTATAAACTAGCAAAATAAACTAGCAAAATAAACTAGCAAAATAAACACTTATAAACTAGCAAAATAAAATGACAAAACATTTACAAACACATGTAAAAATAAAAATTTCAATTTTTAAACAGTCCATTGCATTTATTTAAAGATTTTAGTGACAGGCAAATGTTTTCATGTCTCTCTACATCATTGCAGAGGAAAAAAAAAAAAAAAATCATACTTTTTACATATATACAGTTTCCTCAGCTCCCTGGGCCTTTGGGTGTGCATCACACAGCTGTGTGAGCATACACAACCACTTCCCCATGGAAGTAAATCCCAATCGGTGGGAGCCAAACCCTTTTCTGTCAGTGGGAATCAAAGTACAAAATCTTTCTCAAAACTCCTGGGAAGGGATGTGCATTGCCCTTCCCCAGGGCCCTTCAGAGAACCTTTCGGAAAGCCCCAGGCCAGAACCCTGAGAGCAAGTGTGCTGCAGCGCTCGCGGAGATCCCCAGCACCTCTGCAGCCACCCACAGCACAGAAGAAATCCTGGCATCATCTGCGGCTTATCTACAGTGATCTAATTACACTATTAGAATTTGATAGGTTAAAGCTTTCATTCAGAAATAAAGCGGTCTTGGAAAGTGACTTAAACAGGAAAGAAGAGACTTTTATAGTGCTTGCCTGGAAGTTACAAAGAGAGAATTCTATCAGTACAGTAATAAATGCACATTTTCCTGCAACCACAAGCCCATAGACACCAGCTTTCCAGCTCACCTGGACAAAAGAGCTGTAGCTCATGAAGATACAAGGAGAGCTTACAGTTATTTCACATCTCTGCTAAGGGCTACTTGTGCAGTTCCAAAGGGAACTGATCTCAGCAGGAGATTCTAGATGTTACTGTAATATAGATAAAGAATAACATTGATGTTGAGAAAAGCAATGAGGCTTTCAGATGAAATACATTACAACAATGTAACCTACTGAGAAATGAGTCTTATCTGTGCGACAACTTCTAAACCTCAACTAAAGTAGTCTGAAAAATGATGCAGCTCCTGCAGATGGAATTCATCTTCCTTTACTACAAAAGCATGTATTATTTGAGAACATTAACGAGCAAATGATAATTGGACTCCCAACAACTATTTCTCATAACTAAGATTCTTAATCCATTTGTCATATGAATAGAAAATAGAATTAGTTTTGAAATACTTCAGATAATCCTTAAACTGTGCACAAATAGCACAGAATTTATTAATTCTTAAGAAAACACAGAATTATAAGAAGGCAGCAAAACGCTTAGTAAAATATGTAGTCAAATAATTTATACTACATTAACATAGCTACACGACATAAAACTTCAATACAGCCAAATCAAATTATTAAAAAAGGTCATCATGTTGTGTGGGTGTTTCTATTTTTGTAACATAAACATGAAGTTTTTTTGGTTTGGGTTTTTTTTTTTGCGTGTGCTTTTCTTCTTTGTTTAGGTGGTTTTTGTTGGTGTTCCTCCCCTTCCCTCCCAATATCCTTTCATGGGGCTGAATACAGAAACAAGCCTAAAGTAATATTTCTCTAGTCCTTCCTGAACTCCAGCAAAAGCGTCTTACGGAGAAATTCAATGCATCTTCCACCCCCCAAACATTCCAAGCTCCATTTGCTACAGAATGCTGACACCCACCATTGCCTGACCTATTTGAGAATGATTATGTGCAGCTCTAACTAAAGGTCCCCAGTGATCACTAAACCTCCTCTAACGTCTTCATGGGAAGCAGCACCCAGAGAGAGCAATCGGTGTACGGACCTGACTGCTGAAATGCAGGCTCAGGAGAGACTTCAATCAGTTTGAAACCGCCTGAGTGGACATTTAATGGCTCCACTTTAAAACAACTGCAACAGAAGTGATTCAGAATTTTTTAATGTGAATATTCATAGTTTACGTTGAAATACTTCACATTTTATTCTATTTTAGTTTGATTACTCATACAGTAGTTTGAGCTATGTTGAGTTTAATCCCTGAAAACAAACTTTCTTAGTTTAAATCTGCAGAATGCATAGGGTTGTACTTTGTTTTTAGAATTTCAGGCTATTAAATAAAACATGTGCAGGAAAATGTAAAAAGATCTTTCTCTAGTTTAATAAAAATTCCATAATAAAAAATTTTAACAGGAATAAGTTGTATTTCCTATTTAATTACATTCACACTACTGTGACGTAATGAAATGTCTATTACGTCACCTTTTTTTAGGCTTTCAATAAATGATTTTGGTAGAAATAAGGAAGAGCAATTCAATACAGTATATCACAGTGTTATTTTAAAAGTACAATAAAAGAGAAAACTATGAGCAAGAAACAGCAAGTTCTACCAATATTATCAGGTATTACAGAATGACACAAAACCTGAAAAGCGTTTTATCTTCAAAACAGAGAAAACTGCTCTAATTTAAAATAATAAACTTGATATATATTGTATATTATAAGTAGCCTTTTCAAAATACTCGCACAGATTAAAAACAAATAGAAGGCATTTCTAGCAGCATTGTTACAGAGAGAAAAGTTGGAGGTTTTTTGACAAATAGGCTTTTGACAGAATTGGATATTTGAGTTCAGTCAAAACAAGGTTCACGATACTGGATTTAAATAACAAATACAGACAACAGAATTAAGGCCCTTAAAAAACAATAAAGGTATTTAAATAGATCAGCTGTTTCATAGGCAGCCAACACTAGAATTTATGTTGTATATAATGCACCCTTTCAAAACCCAGTAATGTCAGCTGAAAGGCTCCCACTGACAGAAGAGCTCAAATCAGTCAGCAATTGTGCTACTTCACTCAGAGTAAGCAGCAAATGATGAAGTAGCCCAACTGAGATAAAGACATAATAACCTGAAATTCAATTTTCAACCAAAGCCAACATATTGAGGCACTAAAAGAAGAGATTTTGTCAAAAAGCAGTGCTAATATTTGCCATCTCATTCAACACATCAAAACAGTTCTCCTCCCTTCAGTAAGAGAACATACAGAGAGCTTCCATCAACCAACCAGACTTTTCATGCCCAGGTTGAGGTTTGATTCAGGTCCAGTGAAAATGAACATGGCTTTTGCTTTTCCTCTCAAGCAGCATGAAATTGAAGTGGTGGAGGCTGACAATGTTCCAGCTACATTGGAAGAAATACAAAAATATTTCAAAAAACTACTAAGTGGGAGGACAGAGGATGTCAGGATGAGCAGTTAGGCAGTAAGGATCACATCTGTCCTGGGTAAGAAATGACAGAACATCAGTCCTAGAAACAGGGATTTTTTTTTTTTTTTTTAAAGCAGAGAAGTTTTGTTTAACATCAGATGAGAGAGAACAGACTTGGAAAGAATAAACTTAGAAAATTGCTCTGAATACAAAACTAGAGATCATGCATTACAAATGAGGTACTAAGTATCTTGTTCCTGGTCACTGGCAGAGCAAATGGCAAAGCTGAAGACATAAATCTGATCCTAAAGTCTTTACTCACTCCACATTTGTTTTGAAATATGAACTATCCATCTAAAGTACAAGTATTCAAACTTTTTGCAGGTATACTTGTGAAGAGGTAAAAAGTGAAGCCTATTTACTGCTTGCCAGCACTGGTTGGTCCTGCATTGGACCTCAACGTAGAGTTAATAAACAAACAGCTCTGTGCAGGGCAACAGAAATTATAATGCTCTTTACCTGACTTCGGAGCAGCATCTACAAAGGCAAAGAAAACGTCCAGGGTTTTTCCACAACCATTATGCACCATGGATAAAATCTACATTAGGTGACTCTACTTGTAATTTTCATTTGAATGCAGTAAGGCAAAAGGTTGACTAAGTATATTACTTTTGCTTCTTTTCTAAAAAGATACACCCATCCGCACCTTGATATAAAAATGGTGCAGGGAAAAAGTTATTAACTTTTTCTACAGGGTTTTGACCCCCAGTTTTCAGCTTGTTTATGACCTGCTCTTACAGAGTTCTTCCTACCTTCATGAAAGTGAAGCCATGTGATTCAGCACCTTACATTTCCCTTTGACCTTCAGTTTACTTACTCTATTGGGATACTATTTACAGTTCTGCTACGTGAAAGTGGAGTTCAGAAGAAAAAGGATAGGGTTATTAGCAAAAACTGCTAAGCTAATTTTTGCCTGCAGCAACATTCATAAATCTACTGCAGGCAAAGTCTTAACTCTTTCACCTGCAAAACTAAGGGAAGAAAACTATTTTCTAAAGTCACATTCAAAGCAAATGAATCATGTTCACTTTCAAATTTCTTAGAAATTTAGTTTATGAGAAATAAGTCCTGCAATAGCAAATGGAATTTACCGAAGGTCGTGCATAAATAGACACCTGTATACTTAATACCTAACATGAAAATGTTTATCCAAAATAAAAGTAGTTGTTGAAATGCAAAGTAAATGCCAATCAGATTTTTTCTGCACTGCAGTGAATATGCTATATTTAATAATAAGCAAAATGTGAAGTGAAAAATAATTCATTAGAAGCCTTGGTCTTTATTGATAGGCAGACAGCTTGTGGGTCACCCAGTTCTTTTCATCCCACATTGAATCATATCAAGGCACAGTCGCTTTTTTCTAATGCTCATTCATTCCTAAATCCATTGTTTTGTTTTACTGTTCTTTTGGCTAATATGGATGAGGCAAGAACTGCCTTAATCGCACATTTTAAAAGTGTTTCAGTGAGGCCCTTTAGCACTGACACATCATCTTGGCTTTTGAGAGCAGCCCAGTTTCGATTCTTAGCTCAAGCCATAAGCGGTGATTACACACAAGTACCTGTCCAGGACTGTCAGGCAGGAGAGCGTTGCTCTCCGAGAAGACTGATAATTGTCTAGCATAGGTTTGATTGTGGGCAAAGCCTGAACAAAGGATCCCATAGCTTTGATAAGGAGTCGATATTCTGGGGATGTTCTAGTTTAATAGGATAATATTTTTATAACGCATATCCTCTGCAAATCTGAATTCCTGAGAAGGCAAACAGGCTGTTAGACGAAGCATGGATAACGAAGATTTTATTACAGAGATATCCTGAAATGTAATTACTGCATCCCTACTACATCTTTGTGACGGTACTGGAAACAAGCAGGCTTCTCCACAGTTGTTCCTCGCACCTTGGAAGAGTAAATGTCAAAGAGCTTTAGAAGAAGAGGAATTTGCCTGCAGATTTTCAAGCTTGGATTCATTTCTAGTTATCTTTACTATCTGAAGAAAAAAGAAAATAAGAGAAACAAAGATTTTATCCAAACTCTAACAGCAATTTCACAGCTGCTTCTGTTGTTAACATCATCAGAGCACAGAGTGAAACAGCCCACCTCCTCCTCTTTTCTGGGCTTCTATCATTAAACACCAGAAGAAATAATCCAGAGGTGGCTATGTTCTCACTGCTAATAGTGATCCAACAAGCTACTAGAAAACAACTTTATCTGGTCAGGTTTCAGTAATAAGCTATATGCATTTCCCTCTTTGTCTCTTGGAATCCTTAATTTCCTGAGTAAAGCTGTCAAAACTCGGCAAGAGCAGATAAACATTTCCTTCTTGGGAAGGACAAACAGCACAGCTCAACAGGAGGCACTGGAAGCCAGCACACCCTACTAGAGCTGCAGATAAACCCTGTGTTTCTGTTCCCTAGTTACAACAGCAAGTGAATGTTTAAGTCTTATTGTTGCTCACTGCTGAGCGTAAGCTCTTTGCTGATCTTCAGTGCTCGTGGAGCTGTTCTGAGGATCGATGGTGGAGCCATAACTGAGGCAGACTGCAGAAAACTACTACAAGAGAAAGCAGTGGCAGAAGTAGCACTGCCTTCTCCATCTCTTCTGCTAGATTTACCACCTTAAGCTGCCACTGTCTCTGCAGAAGCAGCAGGGGTTACTCAGCTGTTGTCACCTCGGCTTCAAGGTTGTCTCATCAAAATTACGGGACACCTCTTTTCTCCCTAGCTGTAGGTACATTTTCCAAGAAATACAACCTTTGCACATAGTCCCCTCAGGTTCCGACAAAAGCAATCTGAACTGTAGTAACAGCAAACCTTGTTGGATGAAAACAGGGACAGAACTGAAGAGATGAAGGAGGGAAAAAAGAAAAAAAAGTGCATAAAATGGAACCAGCATTAAAATACAACTTGTGCTCTTTTGCTCCAAGTATATGGGAAATAATTCAAGTTATGGAAAACTGAACTTTGAAGTCTTTTCCACTAACCTTTCTACCATCTGTTTCTACATTCTTCCTGTGCTTTAGAGGTCACTAGTGTACCAGTTACTGTCAATGTCAGTTGACTGCTCTAATCTGATTGCCTGTCAAAAAATCACCCAGGTGATCCAAAACAAGACCTTCCTCGAGGTCACCAGTACCTTTCCCTCTAGTGCCCTCCCGTAATGGCACTTCTTGCTGTATCCATCTGTGTCACCTCGGCTCCTAACACGGGTATTTCAAACAGGCTGCAAAGAGCCCTCAACTTTTTCTCTCATACAAAAAGACAGGAGAAAGATTCTGAACTTCATAACAGCATGTGATTTAATTTATACCTAGACAAATTAAAAGCCAGCCCAAAGGAAGACCAGATATTCTAAAGTTAACTTCTCTCTTCCTCGGTATCCCTTATCCTTCTGTGCCTGTCTTTCTTCCTATACCCCCTCCTTGGCAAGTATGAAAATCTCTTTGGTCAAACTCTGCCTTTTACCACTGAATTGTCCTTTATTATCATCTATTCAGAAACAGTCTCAGCAGTTATAAATGGCCTCGCACTTTGTTGTAAGAAGCTAAGATGTAGTTTGGAGTCTTGCATTTTCTTTTGTTTCCTCTAGAAAGGTGGAATGATTCTTTGAACTGGTTTTAAACAGATGGACAAACTCTTTTTCTGCGACGCCGAAGGCCACCTGGGATGCAGACATTGACCTTGATTCTCCTCCTACATCATTTTCTTCAAAGAGAGAAGCACTTTTAAAAATTCTGGAAGCATGGATTTCCTAAAGCAACAGAAGGATGTTGTACAGTCCACGATAACACAGATCCTGATACTCACACTGAATATGAGGAGGTCAAACAGGCACAAGTATACTTGCCAGAAGCACTGCTGCAGTGACATGAAGGAGCAGTGCTACTTTTGGCCAGTGCTCTTGCGCAGAGACATAGGTACCAAGACAGACAGATTTGGAAAACTACTATAACCCTCAGTCAGACATTATCCATGTGTCACTGAATTGCCTTTGATTTGTCCATTCACTGGAAGTGCAGGAACTTTGCTGCGTGGGCTTTACTGGCATTGAGTTGATCTGTCACAGAAGGAAAAATTTTACTGCTTGTTCTGGGTGACAAACACAAAATCCCTGACAGACTTACACCTATTGTTTGAAGAGCAGGAACAAAATGCATCTTATCGGTGTTTGCAGATTAAGTGGTTTGTAAGATTATGATCTCTAGCTTCATTTTAATTAATTTCTTCATCTACCTCAAAGCTATCCAGATAGTACAACTTTCAGGTTGGTCAGTTAGCAGAGACTGTAATAGATTTTGATCCATTCTATTTCCAATTAAATTTTGATCTACTGACTATAAATGAGTAGTATGCAAACAAATTGTTGGAGTCTACAGCTGGTTTGATGCCTGTAAGCCAGATATTCTGAAATAAGAAACTGACCTAATTGCACTGATCTCAAAGGGAAGACCCTTGGTTAACCTACAAGGGCTTTCATCAGCCCTTGAAACAATTTTATTCCAATGAATTGGGCAATGCTCTCCTTTTTATTCTAGTCTAAACCAAGCTTTTCACAAACTAAGTATATTTTGTGTTCAGAAATAAAACAAAGCTGAAGGATAGGACAGTTTTACTGGAAAATCTAAACCAGGCTTAGCCAGCTGTACCTTTGAAACCACTCTTTTGTGATAGCAGGTAACCAACTATTACGCAGTGAAGAAATATCTTTCAAGTCAATTTCTATCTAGCTACCAAATTCAGGATTCTGCACAAATACCTCATAGGCATTTCTCCTCTTTTACTGAAATAAATTTGTACTGACGCCTAAGAAAAGCCTACCATCTGTTGGGAGATAGTGAACTCTTATTATTCCTTACCTGAGATGAGCAGGCATTTAAAGGTCATTTTTCCCTGAATGTTCTTCAGGTTCCCTTAGTTAGACAGCAAAGCAAAGCCCATGTCAGTGAGAAGGTCAAGAACAGTCAACTGAATATTCCTAAGATTAGCAGAATAATTGGACCAAGAATATAATAAAAAAAGGCTGGCACCACTTTTAAAAAAAAAAAAAAAAGACGACAAGCCAAGAAAATTTTACTCTATGAACTTTTCTATAACACCTGTGGAAATGAGTTTTAGAAGTGTTAAAGACATTAAGTAATTAAGTACAACAAGATATCACATTTTCAGCTTTCAACTTAAAGCTACTGCTTGTGGGGAAACAAACTGACTTGGGTCTTGATCCTCTTAATGAACCCAAACCCACCCAAAAGAACGATGTAAACGAACATTCACATAGAAATATTCTGTACTTATTTTTATCTGAAAATTTCTTCATGTAACTTACAGTTTTGATTGCACCGGTTTAGTCTGTGCCAGTTAAGACAGTGTGTATAGCTCCTGACTTAAGAATCAAGTAGATTACTCTGTATTACTCTATCCTTTGTTTCCTTATTCTGCATATCCCACGTTCTCAACGATAATGCGGCTCCATCTGTTTTCAGTTGCTCTGCCTTTACTTACGAGTATTATCGTCTTACACAAACTGTAGCCTAAGGGAATATAGTTTGTCATCAATTAAAAAAAAAAAAAAAAAAGTTGATCCTGGATCAAATACACAGCCAAAGCTACATGGAGCTATGCAACATGCATGTAAGTGTCAAGCAGACACAGAGCCCTACGCAAGCTTCACTCTCTTGCAATAGCACTGACACGAGGAGGCAGAGCACCGTTGTGGGAAGCAATGTACCCGAAGGTGAAGCACTACCAGAAGGTAGATGGGAGGAACACAGAACTGTCTTCTCATTTACGAAACTGTGAGACATGGAACCTTTCTTACAGGTTGCATTAAATAACTGAATCAGCATGCTTTTGTGAAGGGTTTGTTCTCTTAAGTCAGTGTTGAAAGCTGAAGTGTAGAGTGTGCTTTAAGAGGTTTAATAGCATTTAGAGTTGCCAAGACCTCTGATTCTTACCAGTTCCCTCAAAAATGAGGGACACTGGCCAGTCTGAGAAATGCATGGGCAGCTCTTCCCATTCAGACACCCAAATCAACCTTGCAGTAGTTAAGAACTGTCCCATGTTCTATTAATGCTGGTAATGTTTCCTAATTACTCTTGTTGATCTGAATAATTAGGACTTCATTCTTTCTATAAAAAGTTCCGTAATTGGTGTGAGCAAAGAAAGCATTAGCTAATTAACCTACCCTTGAAGTGCCCTATTATCAAAGCACATGCTTTCAACGCATTTTGAGATGCAGCCTCTGACTTCATACTTTCAATTGACTTGCATTCCACGAAAAGGCGACATCGAACAATAGGGAGGCTCAGACAATATTAGCTGGCGGCAATCACTGAAAGACGATGTTGTGAACTGTATTTGTTTTTACTTATCTGTAAGATAGTCTCAGTGGTTTGTAATCCTCTCTAGTACTTGCTGTTTAACATGCAGGTGAAAAGAATCAGTCTTTCTCCTGAATGTAAATGGTTCACTGAGGTGCAGGTCCCCACCACATTCCAGCAATGTGGGTTAAGGTGTCACCTCCTAGTGCAGCACAACTGGGCCAGAACAAGAGGCACAGGGCAGCTCACCAGACAGCACAGCTGAGCTGGAGTATCAAATAAGGATTTGTCCCAGCTCACCAGGATTTAGCATCCCATACTCAAACAAAGTGGTACTAGATACTATGCAAATCCTTGCCAGACTATTTTCATGAAAACATTTGACTCTCACAGCCCATACTGAAGTTACTGCAGTTAATGTACATGAACCTGTGATTGAGTTCTTTTGAAGTGAAGGGGTTCACTTTTCCTAGCAATGATCTACCAGAAAGCAGACCCACACAAAAGCAGATGATACGAAAGGATATAACGTAGTCCTATGGATTTCCACAAGTTTTAGTTTTCTCTGACACCGATGATATTATGCAAAAAGTTACATTTTTCACTAAAATGGCAGCTTTAACACCCTGTCTCAGGATACACGTATCACTAGAAATAGCCAGGAATGCTGCAACTAGAAGCCAGTATTCTGCTCTTCACACCATCTACCTTCCAGTCTCTGACCTCCACCCTGCCCAGGAACTGGGAGGCTCCAGCTGAGCCCAGAGCCAGCTGGTGTTGAGCAGGGGACAGGCACTGGGGTCCCACTAGATTACCACACCACTTCATCCTCAACCCTCCCGTACACATCGGTGTTCATACCGCCGACATGTGCTATAAACATTGAAATTCAGCTGCTTGTTTCTGATATAGAAAATATTTGCAAAATAACACAGAAAACTCTTTAAGGAAGATTTAAATTCTTCTTTATACTGGCAGGGGAATTATTTCCCCTCCTCTTCCCTCCCAGTTTCAATATGTTTTCTGGATGAATGTTGCTGCTTTTGACAGATGAGTATTAATGACATAGTACAAGCAGGAGCTATTTAAGCTTTGGCATTTCATAGTACCAGTCTACTGGAAATTAACTCTATGTGGAAGACTGGAGCAAGTTTTTCTGTGCCACTGAATTTCTACCATGAGATGGAAGCAAGAATCACCTGGATGAGAGTGTGCAGAGCGCCCAGAATAGAAGTATCAGTACTGGCCTTTGTAGGGTCTTTACAGAAAGGCAAATTCAGGGTTAGACAGGACAACAGTTGGAAATTTGTATACAACCATTTGTTCCATTTCCTTCCAACACTAACAAATACAAGATTGATTAAGTCACAAATACCAGGTTGTGATTACTGCTGAATCCACAAAACAGTTGGGCTCATGATTGCAGTGTGACATTTTACTACCCCGGCCTGTAACAATACATAATACTTCTTAAAAGTATTTCAAATGAAAATATTTCATTTTCAGATATTTCATTTACTACACAACAACTATGCCCCATAACAGAGACTTACTGAAACTTAAAAGAACCAAGCCCTTCCCTCCGGTTAACAGGAACCTTTTTTCTTTTTCGGAAAAAACGAAAAACCAACATCACTCAAAACCAAACCAACCACCCACCCACCCACCCACAAACTCAAACAAACAAAAAGAAACAAGCAAAAACCCCCACCACACAATCACGCCTCTTTTGAGCAAGCTGGTGCTCTCAAAATCTTTGAGAAGAGACAAGATAAATGTTTGTGCCATTCTGGAGTCCCCAGCGCAGGATGCTGGCCATGGATGACACTACCAGGTGCAGGCCATCCTCTGCCAGTTTCTACAGTCGTTTCTAGACCTGCTCTCTATCATGTGCCATGTGTTGCCTTAGAGTGAATACTCATTTTGATTTCCTGCCTAATTGCTCAATTCAGCATTCATTTGCTAGTGGAGTCTGTCCTTTGCCAGCCTACCATGTGTTTTTCCATCATTCTGCTTCACTGTGAGAACTGGTTGAACAAACAACTATCCATAATTCACTCACATTTCCACATCTAAAATGCCAAGTTTGGCCCAGTCATCTATAAAGATCCTATTAATACTAATTATTTTCAAATATTTATATTACAGATTGGTAGAAACACACAGCAACTGTGAGCATTTTGCAAGTTTAAATAAAGTATAATTTGGAACTATACTGTTCATTATCTGTTACTCATTAGCCTGAATTTTTCATTCTCTTAACCCCATCAGGGTACAGACAGAAATGTTTACAGCCAACTGTCCAAATGTGAACAAGGCAGCCAACAGTCAGTCTGCCAGCTAAAACTGTGGTTATCAAAATAATGATAAATACTCTTAAACACCCCATCTTCTTCTGTGCACTTCTTTGAGAAGGCCCTTAATTACTGTTCTTTAATAATTTCGAGTGTTCCTGTCCACACTAAATATGCAACTACAGACATCAGAAGATGAGTTTGAAGCTGCTGCGAATATGTAACTTCCATTGATTTCAAGTGGAAACACACACTTTTATTACGAGACAGATGCATGGCCCACCACGTTCAAGCCTTTATTCTTGAAATTAGATAACTTACAAATAGAATGAAGTAAATAGAGAGAAGGAGCTCCCATGTGCAGACTAATCTTCTCTAGCTAATACGTTAAGAGCTAGCGGTTCCAGAATGAGCCTCACAAAAAGTCATCTTTTATTTTCCTAAGACCAAACCATGATGCCACAGACAGGAGCAATCTATCATTTAGATGACAAACTTAACCTTCCTGCCCCTAAATTCTAGGCTCCTTCCCAAAGAAAATGTGGGTTTGCGCAAACAGAGGAAGCCCCATCAGAAGTGCAGGCACGCCAAGGACGATTGAAGCTCCAGGGCTGCAGAGAGCCATGCTCAATGTCCCTCCCCAGTTCAGTCTCCCTTAGCCTATAAATAACCTGTTCTACAGTTTTACTAATTATCTCAGCCTTGCACCAAGCCTCCTAAATCTATCTTTCTTGGGATCTCTAACCTTAGAGAAACTGCACTGAATAAAGGTGTATGTATTTGACCAGTTTGTACTGGTAATCAGGCAGAAAATTGTGAGAGAGAAACCTAGTGCAAACTGATATATCTCAATTAACCTTGAGAATAATCTGTCTCAATGAGTTTGTATATGTCCAGCCCTTCTCGTTGTTAAACAAAATTACTGTAACTTTTTACTACATACAGTTTAAAGACAGGAAGAATTCTTACCCAGCCCATTGGATACCAGGTATTTCCTTGAACACCTTCATGCATAAAATTCATTTATTATGCTTAAAAACCTAAATTCACTCACAGAACATTTATTTGCTATCTTGCTGTCAGAAGCCGCAGTCCATTCACTTTACCACTGTTTCCTCTATTTGCCTTACCCCACAGTGCTGAGGGAGCCAGCCGATATCTTGCAAGGTCACTCTCCATCACCTTTGAGAAAGGGAGAGGACTGGAAGACAATAAATGTCACTCCTTTCTTCATGAAGGGCAAGAAGGAAGACCTGGAAAGCATGGGCTGGCCAGCCTCAGCCCACTTGCAGGGAAGGAGGCACAGCAAATAATCCTGGAAGCCATTTCCAGGCATAGGAAGGACAAAAAGGCAATTGGCAGTAGTTAGCATGGATTTATGAAGGTAAAATTATGCTTGAACAACCTGATGGCCCTTTTATGATGAGAAGAGTGGCTTGGTGGAATAGGGTAAAGCAGCAGATATCGTTTGTTTTGATGCTGGTAAGGCTTTTAGCACTATCTCATACGGTGATCGTAGGAAGAGAGGCTAAGAGAGCTTGGATAGTTCAGTGCTGAGAAAAGAAGGCTCCAGGGAGATCTTCATGAACACCTGACGGGAGAGGAAGACAACAGAGACACATTCTTCTTAGGGGACAGGACAAGAGGCTATTTCCATTTAAATTTTCATTTACAACATAGGAAAAAGCTGCTTTATTGCCAGGTTGATGGAACACTAGAACAGGTTGCCAGAGACAGCTGTGGAGTCCTTGACCTTGGAGATCATCAAAACCTGAACAAACATGGCCCAGAGCAACATGTTCTAATTGACCCTGTTTTAGCAGGACAGTCAGACCAGATCACCAGAGGTTCCTTCCAGCCCCAGTGATTCTGTGAGAAACAAGGCAATGGGATAGCTCATTCAGCTTTGTCCATTTAGAGCATGGCTGGTAAAGGAGACATACCTGGACACACCAACAGGAAAGCGATTTACAAAATAACACTTGCTCTGGCTGACACAGCAAGCCCAGCGTCGCTGCACCGCAGCCTGACAGTGCAAACAGCAGCCAAACCTGCCCCACCTTCTGGCTGTTCTGACAAAACCAGAAAAGTCTCCAACTAACTGAAAATACATCAGTGAACTGAAGTTCTTCCCCTCCAAACAAGGAAGGCTGCTGTGCAGACAAAGAGCTGCCAAATGAATATCTCATCTTTATCAAATGTCTCCATTAGCTTTTATTGAAATCCCAAACATGAAGTTTCAAAATAATTATATTTTAGCTACCAGTCTTCTTCTCAGAAGCATCCTAAACCTTTTTTTTAAAAAAAAGAAAAAAAAAAAAAGGCTCTGGCATGAAATTTCCATTCTCTTCATGGTCAACTCACCAGTATTCAAAGTCTAATACCATATGTAATCTTTAGCGCTATTTAGTGAAAGGATAATACTGATTCTCCAACTGTTCCGTAGTTCTGTGAACACACGTGTTCATTTCAAACATACACAGCTCTGCACTACTACACAGAGAGAGTGGTTAAAAAAAGATTTTGTCATCTTGGTCTGAATTTGAACAAGTTAGGATGCCAGGAAGGTGAGGAAAGACAACATATGGAGCAAAGAAATTGAAGAAGTAATTGACATCTCTCTAGGGATTTTTTTTCTCATGATTTCTATTAAGTTAACAATTTTTTCTGTCTGTTTTTTGGTGGGGGTTTTTTTGGTCGCTTTTTGTTTATGTTATTTTGGTTGGTTGATTGGGTTTTAATATTATTTTTAAATTCACTGCTTTTCAAATACTAACATGTTTCTTTATGTCATCTTAAAACTGTGAAATCTCCAGACCTAGGTTTCTACATTTCACTGAAAAAAAAAAAAAATAAAAAATAAAAAAAAATAAAAAATAAAAAATTCTGTGGAGTAGTAGACAGCCACAATTCCTGTGAATTTTCCAACTTGGAAGAAGGAATTTGTGAACCTGCCTGGGGACAGTGGCAGGGTTAGAATGATAAAGGATACCATTTTCAGAAGAATCCGCATGTACGTAGCATGTCATTGTATACATATTCTGGCAGATTTTTCGAAAATATCGTGTAATTCGGGACCATTCCTCAATGAGATTTGTGTTCCTGAACCCCCCAGGCAGATTTCAATATCCCTTGTTTTGTGGTATTTAGACCTTCTTGCTTATTTTGCTTACAGGTAGAGATCTAAAAAAACCATAACATTAACGGTATGAAAAAAATACTGTTAAACGTGTTCCATCACCTGAAATCAACCTTCAACTGCTAAATTAGATACAGATACAGTATAAATTTCTTACTTTGAACTAGGAAAAAGGTTCAGCTGGCTAATGCAGCTGGACTTAATCATAAAAACGAAGTAAAATATTTTCAACTGAGGATGTGAGAGGGCAGAGATTAATTTCTACCCATGACAGTTAATTCTGGTGTGGTGGGAGCAGAGAGGCAGCAATGTCAGCTGCGAGGCAGGGCCAGGCCTGCACTGGAATTCTACCCTTTCCCTCCCTGCCCACTGCTGCATTTCTCTGCACCTCTCATCCTGACCACCAATTTTCTTTCTCTACTCCAACACATCAGTTTTGAATTCCCTAAAAACAAAACAGCCTCCAAAAAAAAAATAACAAATCCACCCCCAAAACCAATACACAAACAAAAACCCACACACAAAACTTTCCAACAAATATCAGCGTGATGGATCTATAAATATGAGTTTATCCTGCAGATTATTTGGATACTTTCACACGAAATTTAGTTTGGGTGAAGTGGGCAACCTTTAATGAAACAGACATCTTTTCAAAAGTCATCACAGGAATCAGTTAAATTTACAGCACTAGCCCTAGCTTAATCTTGACCTGTGTTTGAACACATTGTTAGCATGTCATTAAAACGGGTAGACCTATCTACATATGGAGATTAATTCCAACAGGTGAAACTAAATTACAGAATTGATTATGCATATGACGATTGGCAGTATTTTGGGATAAATATCATGATGTATTTGGAGACAAGAAGTGAGCATAACCATCTGCGATGGCTGACTACCGTGTGGGAATGCATCCAATACACAAACGCAAAGATGTTTCAAGGGCCCAGTGGAGGTGTGCAGCATCGCATACCAAAAGCTTGCTGGATGAGATACAGCGTGTTCTCAGACCATATGTCTGCTCCAGAGAGGACTCTGAAGCAGTGTTTCACTCACTGTTTTATGCCCTACTCCCTCCTAGTTACTCTTGACTCTTTAGTAGAAAGTGACACTGCTTGTTCACGGAGGTCAGATTCCCACATACCATCAGCGCTCCATTTTTTGGTGCTATGGAGAGACACAGCCTAAACAACAGAACTCGGAGGTACAAGAACGACAGGGCATTTTGCAGAGGCCCAGTGCACCTATGTGGCTGGGCAGGGAGTGCCCTTGGCAATAAGCACTTATATGACTCGTGCAAAAATATTTGGAAACTCTGTACTATATTGTGCTGCTACAATTCAGGCTCACCATCAAAATTTGCACATCTCCCCACAGTCACACAACACAACACCTCCAAAACCCAGAGCACAAGGCAACCCGGTGAAGGGGCATGCACAGCTCTGTACAAATGCCTCATTTCCCATAGAACCAATGCCAAGCTAAACCTAACAAATTCACCTGGACTTCAGCTAATAGGGTAAAAATGTTAAACTAACACGGTATAGTTCTCCACATTTCCAGTTCCTGAAGTATAGTAATGGCATTGGCTAGCTCTGATGAAAGTCTGTGTAATTCTGGCAGACTTACTAGAGCAGGCTGCAAGCCATGCACAGGTAAGTTAATTGCTTTCCCAGCCAAGAGCAGCAGAGAGCAGGGCTGCGGCTGCCCTGTGACGGTGCTTCCGAGTCCCTAGGGGCCCCACACCTGACTTGGTGTCCTACCCAATCCTGCACTTGCAGCAACAGGTTAACTACTCACAAGTAATTGAATGTTGACTGCACTGTCTAGAAGTACAGAACATCACCACGATGAATACAAGGCGACTGTTGTGCTGTCCCACCTGCATCCTGACAAGAGAAGTTTCCAGCTTTTCTTCGCTACAACCAATTTCACAGCTGTAAGATCTGTTCTGCTCAGAATGCAATGTTGCTGTCACTCCAGAATACTGTGAAAGTGTCACAAGCCTTATCCACACACGACGGAGTACTGTGCTAAAGCTACAGACATGCTCACTTGCAAAATACCATGATACACAAACTTACATACCTCAGTATGTTGTTTTATTTTGTCTTTGTTACTCTGCCCACTCTTCTACTCTTCTTGTTCTCTCTGGACCACACGATTACAGACAACGTGTCAAGCATAGTAAGTAAATGCTTTACACACAGTACTGGCTCCTTCCACACCCACTGTTCATGAGCTCCAGCACACCCCAGTAGTGCAGGGCTACTATTCTAAGGGTTGTTCTCTTCCTTCTGAGTTAACTATGATTTTAACACAGGAAAACTACCTATACTCCTGTCAAACAACTACACTTAGGATTTGCATTCGTAAGTGTAAAGAGATATAATGCTAGAGGCTATTTATTAGGTAACCAACGTAAGCATAAAAAAAACCTCATAACACCCAAGAAAAATCAGATTTTGATATTTTGACAGTTGTTTTACCCACAAAAAAGAGTCTCAATAGAGAAGGCTCTCATTGCCTACTCCGTGAAGCATAGATGAATCCTTTTCTGAATAGCTTGACAAAAGTGGGATATGGAGTTCATTATTTACATCAGGAAGTCTGTTGCCTTATGTTTCATTAAATTTGAAGACTGACTTACCACACGAATGACCTCTGGTTAAAGAAAAAATATATATGTCACTAAAATCCTTTCCAGTAGATTAATAATTCTAAAGATCTTTGTTAACTTTCCAGTACCACTAAAGAAAAAAAAATATTGGGCTCAAACTAGAGACTGCAAAGGCAAACGCTGACACGTGAAAGGGTATGGGGGAATAAAAACTAGGTCTGCAGAACTCAAGCGTGCCATCACAAGACTAATTTTGCTCCTCTTAACATAGATGATATGGCTAGAGAAGTTTCAGAAACTCCCCAGCTAAGACATGTGCCTTGAAAACCAAAACCTATCAATCCTGTTCTGTGAACTGTTGGAGAACACAATACAGTTAATACTCCTACTCACTTTCATGCTTCTGCAAAGCCCTGCAAAAAATAAAAATGTACTCATCTCAAACCATACAATAAATTATAATGGAGGACTTCTAACATTTTGTTGAGCTTGACCCTACTCAAAAGAAAAAGTCACCACACTCAGCCATCCTCAGCTGTGCCATCCCATCAGTACAAGTCTGATACAGCTGGCGGAGTCCACTAAAACGAGGAATTCATGGCATCTTTTTAATATTACACAAGTAAAATAAAATATAACTAATATTTCAAATTTAAATAAATCTGAGCCTGGAAATATAGATGTGAAACATATCTATGACGAACACAGGTCATATTCTAAAACATGTATCTTTTCATTATTTGGAGTTTACCTCCAGCGGCACACGCGCCATGCCTGTGCAGCAAACCAGGGGCCAAATACTGCAAATCTCACCTCTGCTTTGATCAAGCAATCGGTCTTTCTGCTTCTCTCCCCACCTCCCTTCACCTTCTGCTAACGACATAACTTTGGTATGTATGTCATATTTATTTTCCTGCTTGAATGTTTAAAAGTGGGTTGTCTTCTCAAATAGCTGAGGTATAATAATGAACGGCTGCAAATAGTATCACTTGCATATGGAGAACAAGAAGGGACTCAGACATTTGAGTATGGTCTCCCTTGGGAGATGGAGGAAATTAGCTGAGATCTTGATTCATTGCAAAACAGAGATCAGATTTACCAGAGGGCTGGTACCGGCTTTATGTCAGAAACATCCATTTGGAATTGTATAGGCAGAAGCACCTTTAAGACAGTGAGAATCACTTGATGGGCTGGAAAACATTGATGTTGTCTTCTTCCCTCAGATGACAACAGTTTATGAACATGCAGCAGAGTCTTTTTAATAAATTCCCCTTCTCCAGCCAATTTCCCTGCTCCTTGAAAGGCATACTTTAAACAAAAAGAAAATTTTACTGGGATTTTTATTGTCTACGTTCCCATTAACATAAACTTTATTAGGTTTTCTAGAATACCATTTATTGCCAGTGGTGAGAAGGTAACCCAGTTCACATTACTGTGCCATTTTATAGTTCTCTGTTGGAGGAACATAAGGTTTCCGAAAAAAATATTACAAATTATTTATGCAGAAAATTGATGCTCTGGGCAGAGCCTTTTATCATTGTAAGGCCTTGGAAAACTAAATTTATATAGAAAACTATTTTATACTATAGAATTGTCTTTGTTGTTGTTGCAATTGTATATTACTGTTCATCATAAACTTATGAAAATCGCTAAGTGCTCTGATTATAGCATTATCTCTATGAATAACATTATTTAGATGATATACTGTGATTTATCTTTAAAGCCATTGTTTTAAACATTGATCTAACAAAACTTACAATAAAAGTTATGAGATTGGTATAACTGAGCCAGAGAAAATATGCAACAGAGCAGATATGAAACCAACTTTTAGAGCATCTTGATACCAAAAAGAATTATATGATCTTATTTGCGACAGGAGATTTAAAACACACCGTATCCAGAAACACTTTTCTTAACCTTTGGTGGTTTTCTACCTCTTTTTTGTATTTTTTCAGTATTCTTTACAAATGAAATCAATTCAAAAATAATTTTAATTAGTTGTTTCATTTTCTAGAAGGACTACAAGTAAGGACTGAGCTTTATTACAAATTTAATGCTAAGGTGCAATTGCGAGCCTTTTATTCAAATATTGTGTAGTGCTGTGAAATTATACAGCCATCTACAGCTATGATATTTTGGTACCTGAGGTCCCTTCTCCATGAAGGACACCCTCCCCCCAATTCCAAGGAAAGGATAGCTGAAGGGCTAGAACTCTTGAAAGCAACAGTCATGCTGGATTTTTTTACCTCCTTTGCATCACACTCAATTCCCCCAGGCTGCACGATCCTTTCCCCAAATGCCAGTGCTGGCAATTAGAACAATCTTAATTCAATGTAGATAAAATACTTCCTGCCCTACCAGTTGCCCCTTTCAAGCACAAACGTTTAATATACTTCAGATATATGGAGAGTAATTCCAATTCAAGACTATTATCTCTGCAGAGAATCTTCAGTGCTAAGTACCTCAGGATTATAAAACTGGCCTGGCTGTAGCTCTCTGGTCAAACTGGCTGACCTCCAACCACTTCAATTAACTGTAAAAGTGAAATAGAGTAGTGCTGTACTCAGGGAAAATACTGCAAGGATATGGAGCCAAAGAATCGCTTCAGGAAACACGAAAGAATCACAAAAGGCCTAGTGCAGTTTACAGCAGTCAAAAGCCAATGTTCAGGCAACCTGATTTTTCCATATATGATTTTTAGATACTGTCTGTAGCACTAAGATCCTTTTAAAATGTGTTTGTATAAAGACCAAACTAATCAGCAACCCACAGATAACTCAGAATCGGTATCTTATTAACCAGCCTTATTATAAACGCTAAAGCTTGACACAAATCTTTCACATCTGGAAAGAATTCCTACCATTCCCTGGGAGGACTTCTGCCTCCTTTGCAGCAGACGCCGTCAGTTACTAAGATAATATACCTACATTTCCCATGTACATCGGTATTGGAGAGGTTGTAGTCCTTCACATTACAAAGTGACAATCCCAAATCATATGTGCCCCTGAATGTTATTTGGGATTTTAAATATGTTAAAAGCTTAAAGAGAAAATATAAACTCTGAGGATACCTGATAATATGGTAACAGAAGACAGCCAATGTAAAGATTGTCAAGAATCAGATTGTCAGACTAAGTTTCATAAGAGCATTTATAAGACAAGATCTCTTTCCAATCCTTTTCCCAAAAGAATTATTTACTCTTTCGAATCCTTTATCCAAAAAGAATTAAGTGCTGGGAACTTCTCATACTATCGCGACCATGGTCCTGTGATGTAAGCCATAAGTGCATCTGTGTTATGTTACCTATAGCATTTTCAAAGCCCACTCATGAGCAAGCTTACAAATACATGATGCCTAAAGAGGCAAGTTGGGTGATACTTAAAATAGTTGGTGGAATAAATTCAAGCTTTCTCAAAAGCTGTGGGGAAACCTAGAGACAGCGTATATACCATATGACCAGCTGAAGGCTTCACAAAGGTATTCTACTGCAGGGGTGTCAAACTCATTTTCACTGGGGGCCACATCAGCCTTTGTGGTTGCCTTCAATGGGCCGAATATAACTTTAGGATTCGGCCCACAGGCCTTGTGTTTGCCACTTGCTTATGTGCATTGTAGCCCTTTATCACCAACACGGCCTCACATAACACAAATTGTTCCACCCAACATGGCATGGTGCACCACCTGAGTGGAAGACCAAGACATCCTTTAGGACCAGGTTAGATAATACTCAGGCCCTCTCACACAGACTCACCTCTCCTTCAAGCCCCCTTCTCCACACAGCAAAGCTGGCCGTATCCATGGAAAACAATGTAGAATTCATGAGTGGGACCCCGACTGCTGGTTAAAAACCACCTTTTTACAGGTACTTTTTCAAAAATAACATATAATTGCTGAAGTTCATTTACCTGGCTAATCTCTTAAAAAATAAAATGAAACGTTTGCCCAGTTGAGAACACCCCTTTAAGCACCCCCCTCCCCACATAATTCTTGTCTGTCTTGTCTTTCAATGCCCCAAGGCAGTTACTAGTATCCCACATCAGTCTCACCTATTATTCTTCTTACACAGCTCCCGCAGTTCTGCTCCGGGAGCGCAATGCGTGTCACGCTGCACAGTGACCAGCGCACTGGCAGGCGTCTGGGAGCCAGGTGTTTGACACCTGTGTTCTGTTGTGTCATAATGGGGACCACACTCTCAGTCAGATTACGCACAGTAAAGGGAAAAATACTGATAGCGTTATTCAAATTAAAAGGTTAAGCTGGTGGAGTGGGGAATGTCAGTAGCTAAATTTTGATGTTTTCTAAGTACACCTGGAATCAGAAATAGGGTTTTCATTTTCCTACGATCATAGTTCAAGCCCACGGACAAAAAGGTACCATCACGCAGCTGTGAAAGCTGTGCTCCACTGACAACAGTGTGCCTTTCTGCACTGTAGCCCCAAGTCACCAAATCACGTAAGCTTATACTGAAGAGCTCTACTGAAATCAAGTTGTAAGTTTTGAGTATTAGTAGTTGCCATGTACCAATTTATGAGCAAATCTCTCACAGAAACCCATTGGGCTAAGTCTGCATGAGCCTCACAGGCTCAACATTTTCAGCACTCAGGCTTGCCTTGCTCTGGAGAATTATCCAGTATCTATGGTGTAAGAGCTTCTAATTACGGTAAATTAGAAGGCTGCCCAGCTCAAGGCATTTGCCTTTTCTTTACACCTGTCCTGAGTCAAGCAATATTCTAAGAAGTAAATACAATAGTGGCATAGCATCTGTCACAGGGAACCACAAAGACAGACTGCTGAATGCATCTTTGTGGAGCGCAGTGCACAAGGCTGATACAGCTCAACAAATTCCAAGTAGTACGTACACTGTCCAGATATTTGTGTGTAGTCTGATGCACTGATGAATTAGTCTTTCTTTAGTGTATAATACTTCACATTTATATATATATATCAGATGTATAGGTATTATATGTAAAATATTAAAATACTGTTGAGTCTTTCTCAATGTTTAATTTCACATATGCAAGAAATGTACGGACAGTGAGACGCTGCCACACGTGAAGAAGAGCTCAACTACTGCAGTATTCTTAAATGTTTCTCTTTAAAAAGAACAGACACTTTATTTCTCACCCCTGACCTCAATACAAATAAATAACACAACACACAGTTTGAAACATTCAATTTCAAAATGCATTTGGGGGACACAGAAATGCTCGGTCTTCCTACAACATGATTCAATCTGTATCATCAAATAATCCCTTAAATTTTGTCTGGGGAACCAGTTCTGTACCACAAAAGCTCTCACATTTGATTTGCTAACATGTAGGGATTTTCACTATCAAGATTGCTCTTAGTCAACAAAGTAATTACTTTAATGATTATTCAAGTAATTGCTCAAGTACTCAATACAAAAGGAAGTAATTACTAACCTGTTTCGACCATGACCAAAGAAATGATGGACATACATAGTGCTAATACAAAATATAACCTGTAAAAATGATATGCTTATTTAATTAAATTATGAACACTTAAGAACATGTTTCAAATTTCATCTTATTTAGTGCCACCTACAAAGATCTTGAAAATGCAACACTAACTTCAGCAAAAAGGAAAATGCAGTACACACAACCTAACAGTGAGCCTTGATAATTATTCTCACTGTAGAAAGGACTAAAAATTGCACATCAAAATGAATTGTATTTACTGAAATTTGGACAGATAAACCACACTACTGAGGCACTCTGCAGATCAGTGTAAAACATCCAATCTAGAAAAATACAAATAGCCAAGAAAAAAAAAGCAGCAAGCCATACAAGACCATATGCTTACCTTTTTCTTGGGTGGGATTGGTTGAACTTCTTTTCCCTCATTGAATAGAAGTGAGGAGCCTGAAAGAAAGAATGAAAAACAGAACTCACGATAATATTCCATGGAGAACTATTGTATACAACTGATTTGCAGTAGTTTAAGGATTTTGTTTGGCTTTTTTCTGCCAAGTCATTATCTAAGTACTCTCTCTCAATACTGCAATTATGTATTTTAGATTAAGTGAACTAATTTCGAGACACCAATAACACTGACCATAATCACACAGTTTCTGACTGATTATATCAACGAAATATATACAAGGCAGATCTACTGATCAACACAAAGTTTAAACCTACCCTACTCTGATGGAATATGAATATGACTAGTGAATAAAATTACAAATATGAAAAGAATGTGCAATAATAATTCATTCGGCAGGTTAAAAAACCTAATTTTAAATGTCACATAATAATTCCTTACGTAAATGGTTCATGACCTAAAACAATCCAACACTTTTAGATCACAAAAATATAAATACTTTCATTTTCCAGTCAAAACAGGACAGAAAACGAAAATATAATTTTTTTTTAAAAGCATATTAGAGCTGACTGGGTATCTCAAAGCAAGAGACAGAAGAGAGAAATGATGGTTTGTAAGAGTTGTGGGGCTTCTTGGCTACATACAGGTTTTTACCAAAAGTATTTGCTGACATAATTCTAAATAAAGTGCAGGGTTTCTTGCTAGTAGATACTTGCGCTTCTTTGATAAATACAAAACGGCAAATGTTGAAAGAAAATTTACCAGATGAAAAAGAGGAAAAAAAAAATTAAAGACCATACAGACAAAAATACAGAAATGGAGAAGATGGAATGTAAGCATATGCAGACAGTCTGGAAATCAATGTAGTTATTTTATTGTCAGTGCCTTTTCTAAGATTTATTGCTTCAAATTAAAAAAAAAAATCCTTAAGTAGTCCATGTTGATTTTAGATGTGACTTTACCATCTGTAGAGTCTTAAATTCTTTCTTCAGTGTAAGATACCCATGAAAAAAATTCCAGACAAAACAACTGTTTCTCGTAATTATACCTATCAATAAAAAGAGATCTGTATTTTTAGGGATTATATTTCTAAGTCTAATTGCCTAGTTAATGCACACACAACATTTGCATTTGACTAGGATTTCAGAAATCACTGTAATAACAGAAACTTTGGCTTCCGAGAAATGCAACTTGGTTTCCAGTGGTATCTGAACATCTAGTAGATCATATGGTCCATGGTTTACTACCAAAAATTGGAGTTGTTTATAAGGACAATATGGCATACAATTTCAGCACACCAGATAGATCAGTCACAGAGCTGCCAAGCTATTTTATTCACTAGGGGAGTTGGGGGAGAAAGGAGATAATGTTGGTAAAACCTCAGTAGAAGGCTCTGGCAGAATTGTGTGACCATCTCTTTTCATACACAACATTGATTATGAAATTTTTGGGGTCCAGGATTATTACAACCTGACCACCGCAACCAAACCCCACCAAAGTGGAGTTCATGACAATGCAGCTCCTTGCACCACAAACTCTTGGCTATAACACAACTTGAAGAGGTCTCACACATTGGGACAGGGAAGCTTGATCTTGGCTACACCCTTATGGAGAACAGGTAAGAGCAATCAAATTGCAGTTTTGGTAAGCAGTGAAAGTCAAGTAACTAAGCTTCTCTGTCCTTCCTCAATTCAAGCTGGCAGCAGACAAAAACGCACACTAGCATAGCCTTAAGACACTCCCTAATTTCTTCCAGTAATAATTGAATATAATTGAAACAGGGAATTTTTCATTTTACATCTTGTTTGATGCTTTTTTGTCACTTTCTATGTGCTAGGCTTCAGTTTGAGTGCAGAGGGGTTTTTTGGAGTCTTATTCTAGGGCTTCTCAGCATGCATTAGAAAAGGGAAAAGATGAGTAACTTTACCAAAGGATACCCTCATTTATGTTCAGCACAAAGCTGACCAAAAAAAAAAAAAAAAAAATTCACCTTTCAGGAAAGTAGAGAACACTATTTGGAGAGCTGCTGTCGGACAATGATTTTAAAGAGTTCCCTTCCTCTTCCTGACTTTGGTCTCTCTTTTTACCATACTAGGCGCGATGTTGAGCCCTCACAGCAGAGCAGCCTGCACATGTACAGCTACCCCTGTCACCATTAGGCTCCCCGCCGATGGATTTATTGGTTGTGGACATGCCAGCTTTTGAAGTGGCAACCTGGTCATCAGGGTACAATTTCACCTCGGAGTTCCTCACAACTCAAGGCGTGATTGTTTTCCTGCTCTATGATGTACTTAAGAGCATCAGCATAGAAGTCTGAAATGTATTCAAGACATTTGTGTCTGTGAAGAGAGCATACTGACTCAAGTCCTAGCTCTACTTGGTCATTAGCTGCAAATCCCTGTCCTTTCCCTATTGTCCTGAAAAAGGAAAAGCCACTTAACCCAGAGTTCCATCTAACTGAGCTGGCGAGTTAAATTTCTGCTTACATGTGCAAATCAAGAACTGGAAATGGATTATAGAAAATATTATTAACTATAAGTAGTTCTTTATCATGGATAATTTTTGGCAGGTTCTAACATTACAAAATAAATAAGAGCACTTCGGTACATCTGCCAGAGGCAGTTATACAACTATTACCCAGGAGATTTTAAATTTCTGGTCTGCGCATTGTAAACGGAGATTTAAATCAAGATCTGAAAGTTAGATGGGATTCTCACAATTTCCCACATTTAGGAACAGGATCCTGTAGAACTGGGATGCTCTAAAGCTTCCCATTTTTTCTGCTCTTTAAATTGTTCTTTGAAGATTGTTTCTCATTCATGTTCCAACCAGATGCTGCCCTTTGCCCTTCCCCTTTCTCCCCTATTTATACCCATCTCTAAACACTCATTGAGCTGCAGCACCTCTGGGAATAACTCATGAATCTGTCCATTGGCAATCTCGCACCCTTCTGTCCAAACTGAGGCTTCAGTGCATCTCCTTGGTATCTGCTTGAGAACATCAGGATGTTCCCCTTTGCTCAAAGCGGCAAACGTCTCCATCTCCCTGTGCAAGACTGTCCCACCACCTCTTCAACAAGTCGGAAAACATGACCAGCTTTCCCAGCATTGCAGCCTATAATTGGCAAAGCTGTGTTATGGTACGTAACCGCACAATTAAACACAACAGTACCAAAGTGTCGTCGTTATTCTCCAACAAATAAAGGTTTTCAACACAAGGTTTTTTTATATATGTAGCCACTATTCTTGAAAAATGTAAACTTTTGAATCTTATTTTCTAAGATGGCAATTTTAGACTATATGGCATTTCAGCAATCCTATCTGTTCACAGCAATGAATGATTAACAGCTTCTTCGTCTTCATTTGTAAAATCCTAAGGTAATTAAATAGGAATTGGTGTTTCTCCAGAGAGGCTTCTCCAGCTAAAACTAAAATAGAAGTTAGACAGTGACTGGCATTATTTATATCAACAGTTCTACCAGAATGATAATACAGAAGCTTTCACATGCAAATATACATACATATAAATGATTTAGGATGGATTAAAATAAGGAGCTTAATACGTTTCTTTGCTTGTGCTCAATCTTTTCATTTGCTTAAGAATCTTATGAAAGATGCCTTTCAAAGCAATTCTTTTGGACTGCAAAGAAATGTCAATATACTAAAAATATTCTTGACACATGAAAAAAATAGCAAGCTGTTATAAAGACACATAAATTGCTTGTTATAAAAAAGTTTACTCAAATCAGCATTCAACACCACACTAAATCTAAAGAAATAATGAATATGTTTGTTTAAATGTGTAAATGTAATCGAGGTACTAAACTTTCAACAGAGGATGGGATCATTTCCACAAGATTTATCATTAAAAGATTAACCCCGCAAATAGATTTGAATGTATGCTAATTATGCCTCTTAGCACACTTAAAATACCAAAGCACCAGCACAATGCTCCCCGTCCCACTGTTGGTTGTCTTGACAGATGCAATAATGGTTCTGTTCCAGGATTAAACAAACAAAATAAGGTCATGTCTGGAAACTTACATTTGTGGGGTTTTAGCACTATCTATTCATTGGAAAAATACTGGGGGAAATTAATTTACATTGACTTTTCACAAGTATAGCTTCTCACTATCCCAAGTTCAATGCCCTTTAACTGTATCATCAAGCTACATACAAACAAACAGTAAATCTGAGTTCAGATGCTAATATTTCATTATATGAAAAACAATACCTTGTAGCAAGGTGCTACAATACAGAGATCGGCATACCATGATGTAGCACAAGAGAAATACAACAAAATCTCTCAGAATAGCAACACACACATCTGAGGCTCTCTCTCCTTTCCTGTTCATGGTAAATTATTTGCTTTCAGTTAGCTCAGCATGGCCAGTAACCATGTAATTGCACATTATTTCAATTTTTTATTTTAAAATTTCTGATCCTCATATTCGTGTGATCAATATATTGAATTAGCATAGACACTAAAGTGACATTTCCATTCCACAAGGCTAGAAAGCCTACATAGAGACAGCAAATAAAACAGGTGCTGGTTTAAAAAAGAACACACTCATCACTCCAAGGCAGTAATGATTTTTAACACTTCAGACTGGCAACGGTGTGATCCAGGGTCTGATTTTCTTTTGTATCTGTAAAGTTAACATCTTATTAATGAGCATTCTTTCTGAGGTCAAAATTTTGCCTGTCATGGTGTCCATATGTTTGGATGGGTTTTTCATAAAATTCTGCAGTGTTTGGGTAGGCTGAGAGGGGTATAGCATTTGTGCCATCAAAAATAGAAGTGTCTTTTTCCTTCATGTTAAAAATCTCAAGTTTAATGACTTGCATTTGTAAGTTTATAGAAGAAAGATCATACAAAAAAATTATCCGACCGAACAGAATTTAAATGTCATGTGAAATTTCTTAATTCTATTTCAAAAGGCTTACATGAAAGCAGGCTTCTCTTTTGGACAGCTAAATTACAAATCTTCAAAACTCTTGACTTCTTCCTGACCTGCTTATCCGTGTCTTCCTATGCTCTCACAATGTCTCTCCTTTTTATATTTAAACTCTAACCAGCATTACAAAACATTGTTGTAAAGTCACTCGCATTGTTGTTTGGGCTTCCCCACAAAGACTGGACAGTAGTTCCAAACCGCCCCGCTGTTCCAAGACTGGCTTGCCCCAGAGTCTGCCTGTGCCCGAGCGTGGAGGGGCCGCATCTTTCCAGCAGAGCCCACAGGGCTGACGGGCTCTGCAGAGAATTCCATGAGCCGAGAGGCAGCTCTTCAACATCTCACCCCACCGTGTAGCAGCCAGGGCTGCTTGCTGGCTACCACAGCACACTCACTGCAAAACTGTGAGCCTGTATGTATAAGCCACCAATAAGAACAGACAATTTCAAGGGTACGAAGAAAAAGAGGCTCTTATGATCCCCACAAAAGCTAGAGGAGAGACAAAGAACAAGGGCTGGAGTAGCCAATTCATTAGCAAAGGTATTTGACTTGTAACTCTGATATATCATGGAACAAGAGTCAGCAAATAACGCTGAACTAGCCACTCTATATCCCTGGTGTCTTTGGAAAAATGAGTACCATATCTTGTCCCTCATACTTGAACAGTCATAAAATGTGGTGGCAAGAGTCAGAATCCACATCAGTTCTTTGAAAGGAAATGCAAATAGAAGGGAATTCAATCTGCATATTACCTTTTTACATCAAAGCAATTAGTGTTGGGCATTAATTAACCTGCCCCCTCCCCTCCCATTTTCTTCATTCACTCCCCCATTCTCTGTATATAGATTACAATGCCCTCCTCATGCCCTAGATATCTTCTGTTAAGTCCTAAAACTTGTCATGATCAAACATCAACATTTTGAGGGCAGGTTTGTAAGCATCTTGTTCTGCAAACCAAGGATCCAAATGCACCTCATGTTCACAAACCTAGAACCCAGTGCTGAAATGCGCCTCAGTACAAACATGGGGTAAACTTTAAGTAGGTTTTCTTTCTGAAAATTCTACCAGCAATCTATGGTATTATCCATGAATTACACAGATTTTATGCAGGGTTTTCAATAAAAGAGTGTATCGTGATTTTGCTCCTTTATTAGCAGCCAAGTATTAATAATATGATCTTGATTAAGTGCTTATCGACACTGATAACTGCACTCAAACACACCAGGATATTAATGTGTGCCTTTAAACCAAAAGTCACAGACAAGTGTTCTCTCTGATTATTCCAAGTGTTTTATTTGAGATCTTTATTAAAAACCTGCAGAGTCCAGTCAGATCTATTTTACTATTGTCCAAAAATAGATACCATCTGTATATCAGAAATAAGAAAAAATGACAAAATTTTGCAAATCAGTATCTAAATGTAGATGCACTTCAACTAATTGATTTAATTTTCTTCAAGAGTAGCTTATTCTGGGTGCTTTGTAATAGAAAAAGAGAAATACATCTGACAAAGATCATCAGGGTTTGAAGTGCAAAAACGAAGATTTATATAATACTATCTTGAACTACAATTTTCAGTAGTTTCATAAGATTATACCTTTAGAATAATGTTGAATCTGATTCTGTCTTTTCAACCAATACCTCCTGCAAGCTTTCTACTATGAGAAATTGATATCTGATAATTTTTAAAAATAAACATCTAAATAGGATACTCAAGTAAGTCAAAAGCTTATTTCCTCATCCAGTTACATGCAGGCTTCCAACATTAGTCTTCAGATGTAATAGTGTACTTGCATATGAAATAAAGAAAAAATAACTTGGACTGATTATTTTAGATTGGAAATCTCCTGCATTTAAATTTATTTCATTAATTTTACGGGTCTTTCCTGAATAAGTACAGAATACATGCCAATAAGAGCCTCCTACATATGATATTGGTAACCTAACATATTGTGATGATGAATGATGACAGTCTGTCAGAATACAAAGACACAATTTCCACAGGGATACAATGAGTTGCGACAGACAGAATTTTTTCATGCATCGCAACTTGCCTGCGTTGGCCCAAAGGACAAAGAAGAGGAATCCCACCACCATCTGCCATCAAGGTTTCTGCTCAAAGTCTGAAGATCATACCACAGTTTTGAAGGTATTTTTTGGAACGTCACAATGCATTTTAAGTTTTATGAGGGAAAAAAAATAAATAAGAACTCACTCAAGGAGGTAAAGTTTGAGTACGTCTACCACAGCAATTTCTGAAGTATCTTAGCCGTATTTAGACACTACTCCTCATCTGAATACTTCATGTAAGTGTAACGCACTGGGAAAGCCGCCCCGCTCAGGACTGAGGAGACCACAAGCCTGTAGGCCGCATCTGAGGGATACAGACAAATACATGCCATCGGAAAACAGATGGCTAATAAAGATTAAGTTTTTACCAAATGAACTTAAATTCAGAACTGATTTTCCAGTGTCTATTTACTGTGTTGTCTTGTTGATTTAAAATTATCAGGGAAAGATACAATACTGCTTTGTCAGAGGAGTCTTTAAGTAGAATAATACTGACAAATGCGTGCCAAATGGGACCACACATACCATTTCCAAATATTTATTTAAATACCCTAAAGAGTCTCTGTCTTCATCTCTTCCCTGACTAAAAAGATCAAAATAATTCTTAATTCACATTTACACACACAGCAATATTGAAATATGAGCACTTTCCTATACAATAAGCGTTTTTTTCAAAGCATCCTTTTTGGTTTTTGGGGTATTCCTTCTATTTTAATTAGGAGTACAGTATAGTCAATATCCATGTTAAGTTGCAGGATTTCATAATATGTTTGTTTTACTTTCAGTCATAAACAATGATCTGAAGTGATAAATGAAAGTGTTCCAGAGGAGATCAACATGAGCCTCTCATTTTTTCACCTTTATTTAAATTGTAAACATTGCTACTCGCACTAAAGACAGAGCCCTTGGCCAGAAGAATTTATGATGCTCTCTGGATTTTTTTCCTTTGTGAGAAAAATACAAACTATGCTGTATCTGGCTTGTAATATTCATTTGTCTTACTCATCCATCTCTACCAGTGTGTTAATCTTTCACAGTCCCTTCACAGCAAGTTTGAATTTCACCCTAGTATAGATGTTTTTACTTACTGGATCGTTTCTTGTTGCATCATTACATAATAAGATATTATGCTTAGGTTGGTCATGAAACTGGAAAAACAATTATTTAGACACAAAATATCTCAGTTCCAACATGCCAGAGGTCAGTCCATAGTGCAGGTGGAACCGTAGCTGGACAGGCAGGACTAAGGCAGCAGCAGGGACGGGGGCAGCACATCTGGGCAGCTGCCCCGAGTGCCCGGACAGACAGACTGCCTTCACACCTGTGTCAGCTGTGCCCAGAGCATCACCAACGTCTTGGCAAACTGTCAGCACTAGACAAAATAATCATGTGTGCCAGCCCCCTGCCTGGTGTAGATGCAGCCAATTCAGAACTTCACATTTTATTATTAGCTTGGTTTATTTTGTTAGCCCTGATCATCAACATTTCATGCTAAGAGACCTAAGTTACACCTTTGCCAGTGGTGTCTTCCACGTGGGATTTGTGTACCTTCCTTTTCTCCTGAGGTATTTCCTTCAGTTACTATCTACTTGTAGAATATATCTGAAATCTGCTCAAAGTGAATCTCTGAATCTCCTGCCAAAAAATAGATATTTTTAGAGGATTCCCTTTCATCACTAAGCTACAGCCAAAACTTTTTTTTTTTTTTTAAATATAACAGAGTTCTGTAGCTCACTTTTCCCTTCACTTTCCAGGATTCCAATGGAAAAGGCATGAATCTATGAAACAGATGGTGAAGACTGAATCCATATACTAACAGATACTCGTATTAAAAAGCTTATTCCCAAGTAACATCAGGTTTGTGTACCTTTTTAGTCTCAAAGTTAACACTAGTACTTCATATCAGCAGTACTCAGCATGCTGGCATTTCTTTCTCCCTCTGGCTACAACCTATCCTGGACCTGGTACACTGTTCTTTTATTTGTGTCAAAATAAGTAGATTTTTGACAAAATTTACTGGGCACCTTTTTTTTTCCCCCAAGTCTGCATTTTTTAAACAAAAATTATATTGATGGAAAATACGCAATTAGCTCTCTAATGAAATGGATCTTTTCACTAGAAAAAGATGGAAAAACATTTCAAGTTCTCAATTCTTTCACATTTTATGCTTGAAATCACTTAGAAAGTTAAATTAATCTCCCTGCCCCACTTCCTTATGGCTATAAATATGAATTAAGAAAGCAATCAAACATTTTTACTTAGCGTATGGGGGGGAAGGCTTGCCTGTTTATTTTTCTTCTAGGCTCTCCGAGCTTACAGCAAACATAAACTGTTTATATTTTAAAACCCCATAGTAACTGAAAGGGGAGAAAATAAAGCAACCTTGGTTGGTTTTGTCACCGGAATAACCAGCTTGGGAACCATTTGGGGTTTCACATCAATGTTTTTGATGCCAAATTGTTAGATTGCAATTCCCAGTGGTGTTCCTTGTGAACACAGAGCCAGGACTTGAAGACATCTGCAGGTAAAAGCAGCTGCAGTTTTCGTATTTCAGAGGTCACTGGTTATTCTCACACATCAAGAACAAATCCCTCATCTGGGACTACCTGTGTGATTTTATATGATTATTAATGAGTTTCTAATTGCATCATCAATCTGCTAGGGAAGCAAAGCCAAACCAGAGATGAGACGTTTGTTACACAAACTCAGCTCTTTGTTACAAAGACCAGCCATAGGAATACGTGCATCTTAACAACCAGCTTTCAGGAATAGTCTATTCGCAGATAATTGATTCACGACCAAGCTAACCTTTGCAAACAATCTATACCTTATTTGCATTACTGTAGCACAGAAAAGCCATAGTGCTAAGTCAAGACACTTCCTCATCCTAAAGACTGTGCAAACCAAGAGTTTGTTTCCAAAAAAACCAGAAGCAAGCAAGTCTGAAAGACAGGAGATGGGCTGGGAGCTGGAACAACAGCCACGATGGGTGTATCACCCACTGTAACTGAGGAAACAGGTATAAGCTGGAGACATGGAGAGACATGGAGGATAAGAAAGATGGTATGGACATAAGAAGAATAAATTGGCTCTAGAAATTACTAATCAAACTTTATCAGAAACCAATTCAAATCTGTACAAGCTATACAACAGTTTACATCTCATAAATGCAGGAAATCCGCGCGGGGAGCTAGACCAGATGACATGCATAAGTCCTTTTCAAACTCCATCATTCTTTAATTCTGCATAAGTTTTAGAACAGCCTATTCCACAGACAGTCTCCTTCATGCTTTCTAAGAAGTCCATGTTTTGATTTAAAAAGCTGAAATATATTTTGGTTTAAAACTCTGGTAAGAAACAAATGAAAATACTCCAACAGGAATTCTTTTGCAAGTATTTTACTTCTGTCCAAAAATATCCATATTGAGTTTTTCTACAGCTCTCCTAACTGACAGGTGCATCATGATAGAACTACTGACAAAACTAGTTTACAGATCAGAGACCAAACTTCTGAATGAGAAGAGAGATCAAATTATTCTTGTTATCAAAGATGATTTCTCCAAGAGAACAAAGAGACTGTCAAGGGGCAACATATGCAGAAGACTAGTTTTCACTTGAGTCAATATAGTAACCTTTACAAGTGTCTGAAATAAATGGTCTAGAACTTGGTATCTAATACAAATACTTGCTAACAAAATTGTGAGAAGTCAATGGAGGCCTTTCTAGGTTTTTTGCTGTTATCAAATCCTGCCAACTTTCAGTTGTATACTTAATTCATTTACTGCTCAGAGAAAAATGATCTGTTGGGTTTTTAGGATGATGGAAGCGTTCATTGCCGTCTACATCTAGTTTTAACTATTCCAGTTAACCCTCTTCCTGAACTTACAAGGTTTCCAGCTGACAGTTCTGTTACATGAAGAATAGAAACATCAGCTGTGGGTGACTTTGAATGATGCCGCTGTTCAGTGCCCTCAAAAAAATTCCATGTATAAGCCTCCAGTGGCCAGATTTGTAATATAAATGGAGCCAGGTGTCAAGTTGCTCTTTTCAGTAATGAGACACTCATTTGTCCTCAAAAGAACCGGAAAAATTGGATAGATACGAATCCAAATCCAGTGCCAAGATCAGACTCCCAGCTGCCTGGAGTTGACAGGAGGGCTGGTATTTTCAAAGCCTGTAACAGAAGCATTGTGGAATTTGCCAATGAGTTAATCTTTAAGACAGATATTTTAAATTGTGATGGGCTAACCTCAGCTTAATGAAAGAGTGAATGGAATGAACCTTACGTATAACCTTACAAAGCTGTTGCAAAGCTTGTTACCTAATACAGATGGCATGCTTTGCACAGCTTCAACAACTTATCTACAGAAGGGCAAAGTATAGAACAAGTTCTAAATTCTGCAGCACTGTAAACTGTAGAATTGTTCACCAAGCACAACACAATTTCAGGTATTTTTCTTAATATTTTTAACAAAGAAAAAAAGAGATACCTTTATAAAAAAAATGCATGGGGAAAACAGTTACTCTAATTACTGCTCTCAAGAAAGATAAAATCCTGTGAGTATTTTTGAAATTTGATACAATATGCTGTAGGCCAGGAACTAACCCAGTGCTAGCCTTCTTTTCCAGGAAAGGGAACGTGACTGCAAACCAACAAAAACTTCAGTTTGAAGCAACCCTGTATTTAAAAAAAAAAAAGACACTCCAAAAGCCTCTGAAATCCCCCATTAGGACAACACATCAGTAAAACCACAAGAGCAGCAAACTAGACAAAAGCCCCTATGCTCAGAGGGAAGGCAAAACTGAACAAAATACCACATTTAACGCAACATGTGGTTCCAGTGCAGCTCTTCACATTTTTCTTTCAAAACCCACAACCTACAGAGCCTGTGGTGAGGCAAACCCTTCCATTGTCCTCTCTCCAGCTTCACCTTCCTGCCCCAACAGTTTTGGCTCCTAGAAAGGACCCTTTCCATTTCCCAAGCCTGGAATTTTGGTCCAGTTCTCAACAGCATACAGGCTCCTTGCTTTTTTCAGGCATGTGCCAGTCAAGTCGCAAGCCTCCTTTCAGTCTGTGCATTCCACTGCCCCAGATGCACACAGATGCTTCAAAACCCAGAACACAAGAAGATAATGCGAAAAGGAACCTTCCCTTCTGGTGCCAACCCACTCAATCTCTTAGTGCATACAAAATAAAATACTTGCATATTAAACAAATTCAATGAGCCTACCATCTGTTGCACACATGCTTGGCTGCAACACTGAGGACTGAACTCAGGAGCCTGAGGATACATTTTGCCACCATCACCTCATCTAACTAGATCTGTCTGCCGAAGGGGACAGTTCTGCTCCCCTGCACCCACCGGCAGTGGGAGGTTGTCCTGCTCCCAGCCTGCCATCCCAGCTGAAGATCAGCTGGCTGCAGGGCAAGTGTAATCACTCAGATGATCTGCCAGAAAACTTCTGGGTTTTTGGAGGGAGTTTGACCTTGATCAGTGAAATTATCTGACTCTGGAACTGCTGAGTTACTACACATTGGTGGGAATCAACCACAGACTCTGGACTACGTATCTCAGCGACAGCCCTAAGTCAGGCTACAACTGATGTGAAAACGTGCACGGGTTCTCTATGTACTGATGAGAAATAAGCACTCCCAAAGACCAACTGGAAGCATTTCAGAAGGAAGGTGACAACACCTAAAGATCTTTCTAGCTATGCAAAATAGTCTGACAGGAGGAAAATCTCTGTCATGGCTGCGATTCATCCCAGTTTAGTCAAACACACAACCCTCAGGAAAAGCCTATTTCTCTTCACTGACCAGCAGACGAATAAGAGATGATTAGCTCACATCCTCACGTTCATATTCTGAATGTCTAAAGAGAGGGAGGATGATCCCACTGAAGATGTTTAGCCAAATTAAAATGGGCTGACCAAGTGCAACTGTTTCTAGTACAGAAACCTACAGAAAGGGGAAGGTGGACAGAAGCAGTACAGCATTCCCAGCTCCCTCTTCACTAAGCTGAAAGCTGAGTTCTCAAATATCTCCTTCTACTTGTATACTGCTTCATTACCAAACAGTATCCCATTACTTTTGCTACAACAGGACTACTTCATAAAAATACGCAGCGTTGGCTGAATATCCAAATGTGTTATTAAACCAAAATTAAAACCAAACTGTCCTCAGTGTCATTTTTTTTTCTTGTTTCTTCTGTTTGCTAATTCTTACCATGCTTTCTTAGAACCGTGCCAATATACTACACAATACAGCCACCGGAACTTCCATGAAATAAAAACAATGTTTACTAAACAATATGGTATGGTACTGACAAAAATACGAAGAAATACTTAAGTGTAGTGGAGAGGTTAAATAAAGTAGATAAAAATTAACTATTCTATCATAGTCTTGGTTTATCCATCTTTCTACTTTACAGAAAGTCAACCCCCATCATTACTGCATGGAACACAGACACTGCTTAGATATCTGATTTTTTTTTTAGTTTTTTGAGATTTTTATTAAAGATACATTTTCAGCTAGGTATTGCTGTCTATAAATACTGCTAAGCCACCATGAGCCAACTCAGTAAAAATCTGCAAACAGGCTTAATTTAGAGATAACTATCAATATTGTATTTTTATTCAAACATTCCCTACTGCAACACTGTTGATTCCAATAAGGATGGGCATGGAATCAAATTACTAGGATTGTGATTTTGCAAAATTCATCAGCACAATTGCAGTCTTTATTTAATTAGATGAGTGCCGAAGGACAATAGCCATGTGTAATAGGAGCTGTGTCAAATGACCACAGAAGTTCTGCTGAAGTGCAATGTCAGGCCGGGTAAAGCCGAAGCCCCTACTATAAAGCACACGAAGTGAGTGTGTGAGGGATCTAGAGGCTGTGTGACAGTCTGACAAGCTTCAATTGTTTAAAAGCAACAGCAAAGGCAGCGATTTAATTTTTAATATTCTACTGTATTGCACAAGCATTTACAGGAAATGTATTGCATTAGCTTTATACTTTCTGAAGTGCAGTAACAAATACAGTATTGTTAAAAGTACTGAACTAACACACCTGGCACAGCACTAGCTCTGTTACGTCTTACTGATAATATAAAGGTTATGAAGTTTTGTTGGGTTTTGTGTTGTTTGGAATGTTTTGGCGTGGGGTTTGTTTGTTTTAATTTTCATAGCCTGACTAGTCTGCATGGAACCCTGATTGTGTAAGAGAGATTCCCTGCAAGAGGGAGCTGACTCATTAGACAAGATAGAACATGAAAATATAGGCAATTAGGAACCCTCCCAACCACAAAGCTGGGTTAATCATTTGGGTTTTTCTAACAGGAAATAGAAAGCAGTAACCTTTCTACTGAGCTATGAGTTAATTTCTCATACTTTCTCAACCACTAAAGTTTCCAACAAACTGCTATTTGAAAGCTAAAGTTCATTTCAATATTTGAAATAATATAAATGAAGACTCAGCAGAATTTTCAGCAGAGTAAACTAAAAATCACATCAAAAGAGGAATTATTTTTAAAAAAAATGTTATGAACTAAAACAGATGCTGTTTCCTTTGCGAATGTCAAATACTAATCTTTTTGGGGCTTCAGACTGGAAGGCAAACTGAACTGTTTGAATAGTAGGCCAAACATGTCACCTAAAGGATGAGCAATAATAAAAGAAGTTACATGTACCAGCAATGCCGATAAGCAAAGACTGCTCAAGCAACTGATCTTTCCCGTGTTTGTGAACACACAAAAGCTGTTAGTACTGTCAGCTAAAACCCGATGTGCAATGCTATTCAGCAAAGCTTGAGAACCATCTCCACATAAAAATATTCTCAACAAGATAACAGGTTAAACACCTTGAAAAGACAGAAAGGTAGTATGTAATTAAGGCTTAACAGATACTGAAACATTTCTTTGCAAAAGAGCCTGAATAAGTGATCGTATATGGCAAAACATCATACTTTTGTATTTGAAAATTACACATGATTCAACTGGGAGAGAAAAGTGGGACTAGTTATTTCATCTGCAGAATAAATATGAACTGGTGTATCTCAGATATGAAAAACATTAATAAGCAATGAGTAACTAGTTAATTTTTTAACCAACTCAGCAGCACTTTACAGTAGCTCTTTGATAGCACTACAACATGTCATAAGCCTCAAGGCTACATACACAGCTACGTGCTTTCCTTTCCCCACCCACACTGCAGTTCAGCACAGTACAGTCAAAGGCAGGATCTTGTGAACAAAGATTTGTGCGGTCCTCTAACTATATGATGCCTCTCTTCCATCCTGCCAGAGGAGAAAGCTTCAAATAATTGAATTATAAATGAACTACTTCCTTTTGAAAGAAATATGAAATCTAACAGCTGTTCTCTTTGCTGCTCCAAGGATCAATGAACTTTGGATATGTCAGTTATGGAGACATAATCCATGAAGAAAAACAACAACAACAAAAGATTCTGCTAAAGACAAATATATCTATTCAATAACTTCGACCGCATTTGCTATATTGAATTACAGTATTAATTTCAAACAGCTTCCAATAATGTGCACAAAAATATTCTCTACTGCAATTCAGTTGTTAAGTCAATGAATATGCATAGAAACTAATTCTTTTTAAGGCAATGTGTGTGTGTATATATATATATATATAAGGCTATTTTATAGTCATATAAGGCTATTTTATAATGACGTAGTTTCTTATGTCTTGGCAAAGATTTACAAAAACAGATTTTAGTTTGAAAGTTGATCAACACTTAGTTTCTATCAACCAATTCAAGCTGAACACATAAGTAGTCTGGGATCCTCACGCAGTCTTGTTGTTAAGAGATTATTCACACAAATACACTTTGAGGCTCTACTCTTACATTAGGTGCTGTTTACTGACTCGGCATATACTAAGGAATAAAAAGTTTGAATTATATAAAATGTTTGAAAACTCTGGCTCCAGAAAAAAAAGTGGCAGTAAGTATTTTTAAAACAATGGATCAGTTTTCATGTACTATGTTTTGGAAAGGTTTGCCATGAATTTCCTGTCATATTCACAAAATTGCACATACAGCTTTGACAGACTGCAGAGGAAGGAGAGATTTTGCGTATATACACAAACATATGTATTTACATATATACATTCCTGACAGTTTTGAGTAATCCTTTCAGTGTCAAACATTCCTTACAGGTTCCATCAGAGAAACAGTACCAGGAAAAAAAAAAATCTAATCCACTTCATTTCATTGCACTTTGAAAACATATATTTATTCATTATACAATTAGTTTGGGTGCTTAGAAAGGTGCAGAATTCATAAACCAGCAGCTTTCAAGTGGCAGATATCCACATATTCTTGCTATTTGCCCTTTGTCCCCTCAGCTGTGGGGCTCAGTGATATAGTAGAAAAAACTAATCTAAAATAAGACCACAGTCTGAATTTTCATTCAGCTTTTAGCTTTTCTGCTGAAGCGGATGACACTGACACTTGGAGAAGTTGCATGATTTTGGGGTGAATTTTTTATCCACTATATGCTACACCGCTAGGAAATAGAGTCTGCACCAGCTCCTCTGGTCTGTCCAGCTAGAGCAGGGCTGCGGAGAAAGGTCTCAGACAACTGGGATCAAGATGTCTTAATTATCTGCCTCAGCCCCTGAACAGTCCGTAGCTGCTAAGAACCTTGTCATTTGACTCTAGAACTATTTAAGAACTGGAGATTTCAAGATTTTATACACATGAAAGGTGATGTCTGATAAGGAAATCAGCTTAGTCATTAAAAGATGCAAATGAGAAGTCAGTGACAGCTGCTTTTGTTGATATCGCATGTGAATGAATTTTTAATATTAGTTCATACAAGTCAACTGAGAGCCTGAGCGGGGGTGAGAAATCTTTTTATGGCGGGAGATTAATATTGAAACATTTAACCATTAAATCATATCATTAGGGGAAATAATTAGACACTTCACACAGACAAGACAAGCTACATATCAAAAGGCAGTTTATGAACTACTTTAAAACATTTTGTTTGAATGAACGGGATGTACCAGAACAAAGACGGCAATCACATTTTATTTCCATGCTTAGGAACAGTTTAAAAGGACTGTGAAATAAGGCTTCGGTGGGGGCCTACTCAGTTTTCAAGAGAGGATTTATCTTTGCTTAATCCAGTAAAAACAGTCTATTAAATGTCACTGATACATGGTCTTCTGGAAAGGCTGGAGGGTTCAACCAGTGGACATAATCACCTACCATTTCACACATAGATTATTTTTCAGCTACGCAAATCTGGTTCTAAATAGCCAAGGAATGTTAACCCAGAGATATAATCAAAGCCAGTAGTGAGAGGGCAGAGATAATCACCGGACAAAGCTCTGTGTACGGAAAGGTAATATTTAAGCAGATCAGGGCAAAATTCTGACATACATGTCATATGTCAGCATGAGGTAGTTTCTATTCTTCCTTGACATACTGTTATATCAGGGACAATCCAGTCTCCTTCCCCCATCTTACCAACTTTAAATACATTTGTTACTCAAGTCCTGCATGTCATACTAGGTATCAAATGTTGTATATGTTATACCACAAACAGGAAAGGCACAAAATACTTTGTAGTACAGCCTGACAATGTCTTTTCACATGTAAAGAATTCATATTTAGAAATACTATCCAAGTTGTGGCATATTTCAAACTTGAACACTGTAAAACTGATTCTAATTCTAAATCAACTCACAAAATGTATGCCTCCCACCTTGAATTTAGAACCTACCTACCTACAAGAATATAGGAAACTCACTTTAAAAAGATTTGAGGCTTGCAAACATTTTTTTTCAGTTTTTGTAAACAATAGAAAAGAAGGGCAACACAACTTCGCCCTCTAACTTACTCAGTTGTTTACATTAATTGCAATACCTTTCACTTATATTTCATGTTAATTTTGTGCACTGTACTATCTTGTATCTTGGGTTCTCATAATGCATTAGGCACAACACTATGTTGCCACATATCCAGCATCATCATGCCTACCGTTAAGCTATAATGAAAAATCAGGCCTGCTTGTAGGAAGTCATTCATCTTTATCCCTAAAATTGTATTTGGCTATCATCTCCAAAAATTTCTGTGCAACATTAAAGATAATGCAATAGCACAGTAACAGGGAAATTACTTTTCTTCTTAATGCCTCATTACTGATATTGCTAGTATTGCATATCTGCATTTGATACAAAAGATATCTCAAGGGTAGTTTTAGGAACAGAAATGATAAATAATTTTGCCTTCATCTATCTCAACAAGAAACACATACAGATTTCTGTATTCATAAGCCATTGAAAGCATCACCAAATGCCATATTCTTTGATTGCCTCATGATGAGATAGAAAGCATCATTATAAGCGTCCAGAAACTTCCATTATCAACAGCAATAAGAATTTGCTCCCCACTCCCCATCAGCTACATTAAGTGCTACAGCAACTAGTTTGCTTACTGCAAGCCAAGGCTTGCAAAAAGTGAATGAAATCACCTACATTTAATTTAATGCAGTAAACATCACCTTTATTAAATACTCCCTAAAATATAAATAATAAGGCCTCAGAAACTAAGTGTGCATCAGTAGCAACAATGCTGTAGATGAGAAGATTTGAGATTTAATCTTGATTTCCACACCACACTTCCCCAGTTTCGAAAGAGAATGGATCCTTCCAATACACTGCCAATTATCTTCGTGTGTAAAGTTGAGGAGCAGAAAGGCATCAGAATGCTTACTCTGTTCTACTGCTTTTACATCCTGTTCCACTAAATGCATGTACAAGACACACACGGTTTCAGTCTGTGTTCGAACAGTACAGCTTCAAGAGTGCAGTTATACTGCACAGGCACATAGCAAAAGACTTTTATGACTGTGCTATGCAACTGTCTGGCAACAGAAAGATGATGATACTTACATCTATCCTTTATACTCCAACCTATGGCTCCTGGTAGATCTCACAAAAAACAGTCCAATTTAAATTTTTAGAACTCATTTAACCTCAGTAGGAAAACTCTCCAGTGAAAAGGTCATAAGTTTAAAAGACCAAGATTTGAAATAAATATCATGGCTCCTTTTAAACCAGAGAATTCAGGAATTCTGGACATGTCCAAAAGTCCTTCCAGGCGAGGCAGTCCGTTTTCCACATATTTCAGCCCTTCATTTATATCAGATGTCCAGAACCAATATTCCTTTCTTAGAACATGCCACGACAGAATAAAACAATTTCTTGAGATACTGCAAGATTATCTTTCCTAGTCACGTATTCAAATACACATTACAGTGTTACCTACTGAAAAGTAGTTGTTATTCCACAATATAGTAAAATTGTGACAAACACAAAAGGTGCACAGGTACATAAACATGAGTAAGTCTTCAGTACTATATAATGTTCCTTTAAACACCAGAGAGCAATTGTTTGTCTTAATAAAAACAGTTTATTCCACCAAAACTTTGTACTTTAAGAGAATTTAAAACGCAACTTAATGTACCCTAGCACTATATTCCTCTCAGAATTTCCACTGCACATTTAATAAACGATACATAAAATCAGCTGTATACAACCAACTATATTTCCATTACAGCAAGAAAGAACAGAGAAAGGAAAGGCTGAATGGTTATGCCAAGGCATGTGACAAAGGATTTTAAAACTGTCTGGATAATTTAACCGCTTATTTCCTTTACTGAAAATATAGATTATGTATTCTCTCATGGGGAATGTGCTTTTACTGTACAGTTTTAGCAAAAATGAGTGATTTGTAAGTATTAGCTAAACCTGATGCGTAATTCAATCGTATGGATTCACGTTCCTTGCAGAGGTATTGCCTCAACAACCACACAAAGGCAAATCAAAGTGACTAAACAGAAACCTTATACTGTACGAACATGGTTTGTACTTCTCCTCAGACTCAAATGAGAGTTGTACTTTAAAAAGTTGCCTTCTACCTCCTCTAAGCAGAGATAATTCAACGAAGATGTTCCTGAACTAATGTCTTCAACAGGTGTTAGCAGCAGAAGACAATGATGTCAAGAAAAAAAACTTCAAGCAAGATTCCTGATCTTGTTATTAAAAATAAGACATATTTCCAGTAGAAGGAAAGTTAACATTAAAATATTGATTAAAATCAAATCAGGTGTCAAATGGTTTTGAAGTTGAAATGGACAACGTTCTGAACTGAAACACATTTGCTTCTTTCTTTCTCCTGGCACTAACAGGAGACTATCAATACTACTCCGAAAGTAAGCAGCTCAGGTTGTTGACTAAAGTGATGTGAGTTCAGTCTGGATCTCCCCGCTCTGTAATAAGTTACAATCCACACTGTTAGTAGAAAGGAGACACGAACATTTCCAACATAAGTAAAAAAGTATATTATATATTAGACTTCATGTAGTGTTTTGGGGTCTATACGGAATTTTCTACATGAGCAACTGCAACAGAGCAGTCCGTCCTCACACCTGTATTGGTTCTCTGCACAAAGTGGACACAGTCTCAGGAAAAAACATTTTAGTGGAATGCCACGGGCCAAGACCTATCACTTGGAGGTTTTTCCCATTTTGTACTAACGCCAAAAATGTTGTTCTGCTTGCAAAGGACACAGACGACTGCAGAATGCTAGAAGTTCCTATGTAGAACCTGCCAAAGATGAAATACTTGTATTAAATCCCACAAAGTGACCAATATTTCGGAGTCCTCATGTGGGGTGACTTTGGAAAGCAATCATCAATGCTTTGAATTGACAACAAAGGTGTCAAGCAAGGCTAAGGTAAGATAGAACATAGCAGAGAAGGAACAGGCTCCTGAAAAATCTATTACTAGCCCATGCTACACCTCTGTTTTGAGGCTGTTTCGTTCACATCGCTGCTACTGTTTTATGTTATGTTCTACATTGGAAACATAAAAATAAACCTTTTAACTGACCATTCATTTCACAGCTGGCAGCTTGTGCTCAGTCAATAAATGGCCTCGTAATTCTAAATTCACACAGTAAAACTCCCAGTTCGACTTAATCTGTTAAAAACTAAGTTACAAATAAAATTAGGCTAGTAAATCCAGTGATATTGCTCAAAGCAGGACATACCCTGACTTTCTAATTTGGAATGAGAGCTACTGGGTGCTGTCACTGGCAACTAAAAAGCGTTCATTATTTCTCAAAACACCTATGTGAGGTATCTAAAAGAAGCTGCTAGATATAGGCCTTTCAGATGCATTTCAAATTCTGTGACTTTCCTCACTTCCATCGTACCTGCTTTACAACATAACCACAGTAGAGTTTCACAGGTACTTCACTCACTCCGTTCAAGTAACAGGAATCTGTCATTTCCCCCTGCTCCACCCCAAGATGTTTGCCTTCTAAAAATTTCATTTCTTCCCTCCTAAGTCCTAAAGCACTAGTACAAACTGATGCAATTTGTTATTAGAAACCGAGCTCTGGAAATTGCTCAAATTTCCAAGTTCGAGTTATAATAGCCTAAATTTTGCTCCTTTATTCCTTCAAGTAACGTATCGGGAGAAAAAGGGAGAAAAAGGGGGAAACCCAGACCACAACTAAAAACAACACCCACCAAACCAAAACCACAAACCACAAATACACCACATCCACCCAGAGAATGTAAGACTGGATGCAAAACATCTATGATAAGTAGGTTTTAAAAATACAGGCTATTTTGTCATTTAATTTAGAACCATTATTCTGTCTGTATAGATAAAAACGGCATAGTATATCTGAACTGTCTAAAAAGTTATATTGTCATTTAAAGGAGTATTTTATTATTATTGATTCACCCAGCTCTCAGGAGCACTATATTACTGAAGTACTGGTGCTTTTCAGACACTCGGTTAAGACAACTAAGATTCATGGAAGCATTTTTGTATTTCCTTTATGCTTGCAGGGGGAGGGAAGAGAAAGCAACATGCTGGGCAGACACAGTGATGATATGAGCAATACCGTAGTCCGGGGCAAGCCAACACACCTGCTCCATTTTACTCCATTTTAATGTGTTTGCTTGCCTTTGTTCCCAAATCAGCAAAGCCCCATCATAAGTTAAAGATTTTTTTTTCTTAATTTAAGCTTTACATTTAAACACCACAGAACAAACCACCTTTCCCTATACTCAGTAAAAAAATACACTGTATAATTATGCTAAAATCAGCATCCTTACTTTTTTGATGTATCTTACAGATGTTATGTTTCCCATTTCTTAGGCAGATGGATGCAAACATATTCCATACTTCGATGGCTGTTACTCAATACATCTAAGCCATATCCATTTTATTTCCAGATTGTCTCTTTATAACTGCCTTCAAAAGGTGTTCAATGCACTTAAAATTTAAACTTTTTAAAGGCAGGAAGAAAGGCTTTTATTCAAGGGGAGGAGAAGGAATTATTTTGATTAGGAAAAATACTACTATTGTACCTCACAAACAATATTTCAGTTCCTGATGTTCCCACTACGCTCTTGGAGCTGAGTTCCTTGGAAAAACCCTGTCTCCCATGAGGAAAAATGTACGTGCTTGCCCTGTAACACCCCAACCAGCCATTGACTTGAATGACTCAATCATTCTAACCACCCTTTTCCCATCTTCCTCACCCTATGTACTGATCACTATACAGCAACCCTGCAATAAGACCATCTATTTGGAACCTTTGCCCTGAGTTCATGCTATCCTCCAAATGTGTCTGTGTGTATCACTACAATAAATACACAGTTCAACCAGAACACTAGAATCATCATGGCTAAAGCTCTGGGGGAACAGGGAACTTCTGGAGTGCAATTTTTTGTTAAGAGAGGTTAACTGACCTGTTTTCTCATACAAAAAGGAAAACAGCCTTACAAATTCATGTATATCCATCAACAAAGCTATAACCCCCTTCATGAAACACATTCTGTCAAACTGGCTTCCTTTGAAGTAATCAATATTCTGAAAACACCGCACTGGGATCTGCCAGCGTGAAAACTGTAGAGTGCTACTGAAGTGAGTTTTATGTCTGAGTACTGACGTACATTATGGAACCATCTGGCTGTCTGTGGAGTGTGTGGAAAGAAGCAGGTTAAGCTATTGGACAGAAACATCAGTAGAGTACAGTACACTGGAACACTTTGCAGCTAAAAGCACTTGGTAACATAACCACTTGATATTGAAGAGCCTGAGCTTGCACACAGGAGGAACAAAGAACAATAAATACGAACCAAGTTGTGAATCACAGAATCACAGAATCACAGAATGTTAGGGATTGGAAGGGACCTCGAAAGATCATCTAGTCCAATCCCCCTGCCAGGGCAGGAACACCTAGGTGAGGTTACACAGGAAGGCGTCCAGGCGGGTTTTGAATGTCTCTAGAGAAGGAGAATCCACAACCTCCCTGGGCAGCCTGTTCCAGTGTTCCGTCACCCTCACTGAGAAGAAGTTTCTTCTCACATTTAGGTGGAACCTCCTGTGTTCCAGCTTGAACCCATCACCCCTTGTCTTACTGTTGGTCGTCACTGAGAAGAGCCTGGCTCCATCCTCGTGACACCCACCCTTATATATTTAAAAACATTAATGAGGTCACCCCTCAGTCTCCTCTTCTCCAAGCTAAAGAGACCCAGCTCCCTCAGCCTTTCCTCATAAGGGAGATGCTCCACTCCCTTAATCATCTTTGTGGCCCTGCGCTGGACTCTCTCCAGCAGTTCCCTGTCCTTCTGGAACTGAGGGGCCCAGAACTGGACACAATATTCCAGATGAGGTCTCACCAGGGCAGAGTAGAGGGGAAGGAGAACCTCTCGCAAACTACTAACCACCCCCCTTCTAATACACCCCAGGATGCCATTGGCCTTCTTGGCCACAAGGGCACAATGCTGGCTCATGGTCATCCTGCTGCCCACCAGGACCCCCAGGTCCCTTTCCCCTACACTGCTCTCTAATAGGTCATTCCCCAACCTATACTGGAACCTGGGGTTGTTCCTGCCCAGATGCAAGACTCTACATTTACCCTTGTTGTATTTCATTAAATTTTTCCCCGCCCAACTCTCTAGCCTGTCCAGATCTCGCTGGATGGCAGCACAGCCCTCTGGCATGTCAGCCACTCCTCCCAGCTTGGTGTCATCAGCAAACTTGCTGATAGTACACTCAATTCCCTCATCCAAGTCGTTGATGAATATATTGAATAGTATTGGTCCCAGAACTGACCCTTGAGGCACTCCACTAGATACAGGCCTCCAACCAGACTCCGCCCATTGACCACAACTCTCTGGCTTCTCTTCTTCAGCCAGTTTGCAGTCCACCTCACTACCCGATCATCCAGTCCACACTTCCTCAGTTTTGCCGTGAGGATGCTGTGGGAGACGGTGTCAAATGCTTTGCTGAAGTCAAGGAAGACCACATCCACTGCTCTGCCATCGTCAATCCACCTTGTTACGTCTTCATAAAAGGCTATGAGGTTGGTCAAACACGACTTCCCCTTGGTGAAGCCATGTTGACTGTCCTTGATGACCCTCTTATCCTTGATATGTCTTAAGACGGCACCAAGGATAAGGTGTTCCATCACTTTCCCAGGGATGGAGGTGAGGCTGACCGGTCTACAGTTGCCCGGGTCCTCCTTCTTGCCCTTTTTGAAGGCCGGAGTGACGTTTGCTTTCTTCCAGTCCTCGGGCACCTCTCCTGTTTCCCAAGACTTGGCAAAGATGATGGAGAGCGGTCCAGCAATGACTTCAGCCAGCTCCCTCAGCACCCGCGGGTGCATCCCATCTGGACCCATGGATTTATGGATGTCCAGATTGCTTAACTGGTCCCTAACCCAGTCCTCATCAATTGAGGCAAACTCCTCCATTGCCCTGCCTTCCTCTGGGGCCTCAGGGGTACGGGGCTCCTCAGGACAGCCTCCGGCAGAGTAGACAGAGACAAAGAAGGCATTCAGTAATTCTGCCTTCTCTGTATCTTCTGTCACCAGGGCACCCACCCCATTCATCAGTGGGCCTACATTGCCTCTGGTGTTAGTTTTATCTGCCATGTATTTGAAGAAGCTATGAATTTGAAGAAGCTTTGAATTTGTCCCCCCTTAAGGTAGAACAGCACCAACACTCTCGCGACAAATACATATCCTGAACTATAATATGTACTACTTCAATCATCTATTATTAAGGCATTTTGACAATGAAACTACACCAGATTCCTGCAATGTCAGTTCATTTTTAGCACTACCAAAGCCATGTACTCAGCAACCAGAGGTACAACATCCCACGATACCCAGTGCTACTAGATTTTTTCCCAAGGATGATTGGGAAAGATGCCTATTAGTTTATACTGGAAATCAAAGATAAGTATCCTGTAATCTTTTAACAGGGAAAAGCTGAATATTAAGCATCTCTATACACACCAACAGAGCAGGTTTCCATCAGCATGCAACACCAGCACGTCATGGTGCTTCAACAGCTCTCTTTACAGTACAGACACACAGGTACCCACAGTACAGCTGCTTTGAGAACACCTGACCCTACACAAATCGTGGTTTCTCCCTTTAGTTGTTTTCTTCACCAGAATATACAGCAAACGAAGCAAAGTAAGTATTACATATTGTGCTTTCATTCAATTCTCCAGCAGTTGTACAACTCATGGGAGGGAGCTGGTTTTGGTAAAGTTGTGGCTAGACAAAACCAAAGAATTTTTTCCCCCTCGAGTAGCAGCCGGCCTTTGTTTTAGCAAAAATACTTCTTGCCTAGTGTCACGGAGGCACCCCAAATATAAGTTTAGGCGGACAACAAGGTCCAAAACAGACTTTATTCTGACCGGAAAAGTACTGCCGATAAACCAATCAGAAACGGGGTTTATACAGTTAGCTAGCACTCCCATAACATAAGATACAGGTTCGGATATTAGGTTAGGAGATTCTTTGGGGTGCAGCGAAATAACGAGGATCCACAGCGTGCACACGCACTCACAAGAGAACAAACCAGAGCCCTCTCTGGTTTTGCCCATAAGAGACAAACACTGGCCTACTGCGGCCAGGACTTACACTCGCCTGTCCCAGACGAGGAAGGTACACTCGCCTGGCAGACAAGGCCTTATTAAAGCATAGATTCAGTAATTCGTCACTCACCCAGACGCGCAGGTGAGGCGCTCCCCATCCCGGGCGGTCACCTCAGAGGCTGCTCGGGCTGAGGGGAGGGACTCCGGCAGCACGGCAGGCCCGCACTCCGAGGAGGCCACACAAAGGGAGTTGCCGGCGGGAACCCCGTTTCTAGTCTGCTCAGACCTGGCCGTGGCCATTCCAGAAGCTTCTCGGCTTCTCTGCGCGCCGCCCCCGAGTGTGGGCCTTCCAGAAGCTTCTCGGCTTCTCCGGGCTGCGGGCGCTCCGGGCGCCTCCTGTGCTGCCCACCCCGCGCACCGGCCCCGGGCCTCGCGAAGAGCCGTTAACGGCCCGTTGGAGGCCGCGCGCCTGAGCGGGGGTGGGCCGCACCAGCTCTCAGCGCGGGGGGGGAAAGTGCAACTGCCGCACTAGTCACAGTCACTTTATTAATAGATAGCTCCCAAAATTTTTCCAGGGCAATGTGCAAGAAGAGCATAGTATAAGTATCATTCAGAAAGTTATCTATCTATTCTGTTAAAAAAAAAAAAGTATCTGATCAGAATACAGGTTCCCACAGCACAGTACTTTGGTAGAGTCTTGGGGAATCGTGCAAGAACAGATAGAACTCTGCAATTGCCATTTGCAATTTAGGGACGTCCTAAGCCAGAAGTGGTGTGTTTGTATTTAAAAAACCTTGGTGAATGTTCCTGACATGAATTTGTTCAACCATTTAATGCAACCATGTGGGATCTTACCACAGCATTCTGCGGCAAGGAACTCCACAGCTTAGCAGAAGTTTCTCCAACACATTTATCCCGAATGGATATAGATGGTGTTAACAGACAACTATGACCACCACCACCTCCAGAGAGCTGGCCAGGCAAAGACTCACTAGATGTAACATCTCAGAATGACACACAAAATTCCAGGCACATGACAAATTAAATACTTCTAACCCTACTCAGCTCATGCAGAATTAACCTCACTTCAATAATTTCACACTACAAGAGAAGTTCTAGTTCATTGACCACAAAAACAACTGTTCAGCCTCTGAAATTTAGACTCCTGTTCATTTACAAGCAAGCAATGTCTGCATAACTGTGTAAGTAAATGCTGTGAGATAAAAATATTTCACCTTTTTCATCAAGGTAAACAGCAGCATAGAAACTATTGAAAAACAATCCTAGCATTTTTGGGTTTTTTTAAGTCTCACTTGGATAAAAAGCATAAGGCATAGCAAGGAAGGGAAAAGGAGCAAGACCATTGTACTCCGGAAGACTGAACTGAACAGCACATGATGAAAATTATTAGGCATAATTAGATCAATTTAATGGTGAGTTCTTCTGCTTAAAATGGAGTTTAATAGGAAAAGATAGGGAACCTACTTAAATATCGGAACTATTACATTTACACTTAAAACATAAAATGTTTGATCGGATACTCATTTGTACCAGTTTTGAAATTCAGAGGATTGGTTTTTGTTGTTCTACACACCAGCAGTTTCCTAGATGATGTTACCGTCTGTATAAGCAACACCAGACTGTTCGTGACAGCTTCAGCTATCTGCAGATGCAGCACTATGGATTCAGTTCGCTGCTGATGTATGAACTTACAACCTAAGATCAGTTATAGGTTATACGGATTTCTTCCAAAGCAGTAAGTATACTCCTACTGAACTTTTCCAGCCTCTACTGTTCAATACCTCCAAGTTTTGTACATTTGTTCTTACTCCCAAGAAAGATGACTACAATTAATAAATTGTACATTTCTAACTCATCTGTACATCGCAAGACAATAGTATCACCTTTGTGATGAAATGAAATGAAATTTCAGGATTTTTAGTACAAATTTTCCTTTTAAAAAGCCAAACAAAGATCTGTATTTTTATGACAATTGTCATTAATTCTGTAAGGAGAAAAAACCAAACCAAACAACCAACCACAAACAAAAACAAAAGCCAAAACACAAAAACCCCCCACACCACACACAAACCACAACACAAAACCAAAACAAACACACCACCAAAACAAAGGAGTTTCAAGATCCCAGGTTAGACAGAACAGATGTGAAATACATCTAGATTTTAGGAAATTTCAGCTCTATATCCAAGTTTCCTGATTAGTCATTTACCCTCTACAGAATTTCCATAGAAATTTGTAGAGGTGTTCCTGAGATACAGTTCAAAAATTTGACCTGCACCTTTATCACTCAGTTTTTAGACATGTAGAATAAAATATACCGACCTGTATAAAAGAAAAAACCAGAAGCAACTTAACATGATTTTGTTTTCTTCTTGATGTTTTTTCAATGCTCAAAGAAATGCCTTTGCAAGTTGTTTATAAATTCAGATTCTCTATTCATTTTGGTATGTGAAGGCTTTAGAGAAGAGTGTATCAAATTATTTTTGACCCACATTCAGTTGCTCCACATAATTATAAAATGTGTGTACTCATATGCCATATAACAGATTAAAAGAGAATTAACAGTGAGTTCAATTAAAAAAAAAAGCTTGGGAAAGTATAGGGAATGCCATTTTAAAGGTTAAATGTAAATCACCACTGAATGAATAAAGATTGTCTACTGAAATACCCAGTGAACTCCTCTGATTTGGGATGGTGTCAGTGTATTTTTTCCCAAGGCCATCCTCACTGATGAACATTTGGCTAGCACAGCTAAAGTTAATTCCACAGATTTTCTTCAAATATACAGCAGACAGACACAATTAGAAATTGCAGAGTTATCCCCCATCTTAAACAGGTTTGAAGATGAGCAGATAGGGAACTTTTACACATGCCCTCAGTACCTCATGCACGACTTCCACAGCAACTGTTCTCTTACCCACCAACTAAGTTGGGGTAGTCAAAAATATTACGTGTGTAGGTGGAGTGATAAATTTAAGTTAGCTGGTTTTCTGGCCTCTATGAAGCAAGTACCATAGGACTCTAGTCTTCTTGTCTTTTCTAGCACAACTGCCATTTTCCAAAGCTCAGGGCCAGCAGATTTTATTTACTCAGCAGATTCAGATAAATATGTTCCCCACAGTGCTGTGCACTGACATGCTGTGACAGGAAAACCTTTTTGAAACCAACATGACATTAATTTTGCAGTGGAGGCAAAGCCTTCTTGAGTAACTATAGACTGTTTTCTTTCAGATAAAGGATTGACTGCAGATGTCTTATTTCCTCAGGATACCACATCAGAAAACAACTGTAAGACTGCTGCAACTTCCACATCTCGGAGAAACTCTCTGAAGCTTTTTGGTTTGCCACATCTTTGGGCATTTTCTTTTATTAGCGTTGTCTGTTAACAATTCTCAAGTATTTACTAGACCGCAGCTTACACTGAACATTATTTCCCCCCACTTCATTTCCTACTTAACTGCCAACTGTAAAACTAATACTCATGAAGTAAGCTAGGACAGTACAGAATTTTCTTGAATTACAAAATAGTTCCAAATACTTCAGTGTACTTTGAGATCTTCTACTGAGCAGGGCATACAATAAAAGCCATATACATACACAGATTAGGTTGCAAAAAGGATGGTGTACCACGTAAACAGATGAGTAACTGAAATGTACTTCAGTGACTAAACATGTGTATATTAAAAAAAGAAAAGTTTAACACTATATTTTTACCCTAAGATAACTACTGTATTAGAGTCTTAAGAGCATTCATATGACAAATACACTGAGAGGTCTCTGATACCCTTATTTTTTTTAACACTGAGCATAGTGAGGATCACGATCATCTGTACTTGTGCTCAAAGTTAATCCTCTGTGGAAACTAGAGTCTGAGGGGAAAAGGAGAAACTAATTAATAAAAATTACAGAAGCAAGTGACAGGACTGTTGAATTCTTACTCCTGCACGAGGAAACAGGCCTCCTGAACCAAAGAAAGTCAATTAAAACACAGAAGACAATCTGAATTAATGGACAACCCCTGTTGCAGATGCTTACTGATTCAAAAAAAAGAACAAACTGATAAACTCGAGTATCAAAGGATGCCTTTGTTTTGTGCTTTGCAAGCAGATACAAGTAAACCACGTGAATGCTCCAGGACAGAAGCAAGCCATGCATGACCCAGCAAGGGTGAGAGTCTAGCCTAAGACTAACGGACTGTGTCTCTTCTACTGCCCCCACACTGGGTATATTCATTCAGTTACCGTCACAACCAATTCTTTTTCAATTTGGACCAGGTGGAGAACAAGATTTCTTTGCCTGCAGTGTCCTGCCTACACATGTGCGCATGGCAGGACTGCGCAGGCACTGGCTAGCAGCCAGCACAGGTCAACTGCTTCTTGACTCAACATTCATTTTCTTTGTATTGCTCATTGACCTTAAGAGATACCACATCTTGTGAAAGGTGGTTGATCAACTTTGTCATTATCCCCGAATGATATCAGAACTTAAGATACTGACTAAATTTGTACCAAAGCTGTTCCTTACCTGAAAAAGGGGCATAAGAAGACAGTCACAGTGGAAAAGCAGAGGGATACAGGCTATTGCCCCAGAAGAAATAAACCCCTTAAGCCTCCAGGCAGTTCCTGAGCATGGTATTCTTGCCATGCTGTTCACAGTAAAAGAGACAGTTCACACTCCTGTGTGGTTCCATTGATTAATTTAAACACTGTTGATGCTTGGAAAGAAAACGAGTGATTTGTCTGCAGTGACATCACTTCTCTTTAACCACCCAGGTCTCAACACAAGCATTCTGGACCTTTTTCTAAACATTTGCAATAAATGCCACTATAAAAATACAGTCTTCTAGTGACTTAAATCAGAAAGTTGGAGATCTCAAAAAAGGAGGAAAATACATAAATTAATAATCACAAAGGTAAAGCCAGAGTTTTGAGCGAAAAAGTTATCCTTCCTGTTCTGCTTTTAAACTTTTTTGATAATAAAATGAAAGAAATCATTGCTTTTTTAACTCATGCTATTGAATTAATATGTTTGTGAAACAGTAGTACTTGAATTTGCATTAACACGCAAATTATTCTCATTAAATACTTAAGCCACACACTGACATTATTAATGCTGATGCTATTTTTAAATATCCACAAAAAGTTCTGTTTGCTAAGACACCAATAGCATGGTCTACATGTGAGGATGTGCCCAAATTCTACCAAGAAGCAGGTAATCCTGGGGAGCTCAGAAGAGGATGACTCTGGAAGCAGCAAATCCTGGTTCAGACCAGCAGAATGTACATTCCCGATGCTCACAGCTCCCTTCTGCTGGAGACAGCACCGCACTGCTGAACACTTCTTATATTCACGTCTGTTTAGGTTTGGTCATGCCTTGCTAAGCAACAGATGGCACATGGAATTTGGATCTAGAAAGCCTTCAAAGCAGACTCCAGTGTTGGGAAGCTCAGAAATATTTTGCCAGCTCCACCCCTTGACCCATCACAATCCTTCCACCCATCCATTCCTGTAGCCAGCCCGATAGTAACGTACACCTGATGGTTCCTGCTGTGGCTGAGGTGGCTGATGAACTTCCCTGCTTTGCCCAGTCAGAAAAGGAAAGAGAAAGGAGTTGAGGACACCCTCAAAGAGCAAGTAGAGACATTGACTGGGTATGCACCCTCAGAGGCACACGGCTCCCTCAGCAAGGGCTGCAGGACATCTGTCCTCCTCCTGTTGCGGCGCTGACAAGCACATGCTGAACTCTCTTCATTTCAATTCATGCAGTTGGTTGTCAGGCAAATTATTTTAGGACAGTGCAGATGAGCTTCACTTGAAAGGAGCAAAGCTGCTACAGGGAACCCTAAGGACTGCAAGGACAGGAACTAGAGAGGAGAAACAAAAACAAACGAACAAAAAAATCACACACACAAAACCCAACACTCCACACAACAAAACAAAAACACACACAACTAAACAAAATGAACAGGTGAACTAAGTAAAACTGCAGGTGAACTATTTGCTGTTTTAGCATCAGTCTCTCCTCTACCAGCCACAGGTACAGCAAGGTAAATCCAAAGGTCCCACTAATAGGCTGTATTAGAGTGGTAAGAAATCTAGTGTATTGATGGAATGCTTTATTAATCTGAAACTGTAACAGCATTAACTTAGAAAGTCTCTATACTTCCAGCTCAGAGTGGTCAATACATTTCCAATTCCCACTGCCACATTTTAATTAAATTATCTTATGGTAAATATACTAAAACCTCCATTACTTGATGGCATTTCAATTTCAGCTTTCAAATTCTCAGACTCACATGTGAAAGGTAAGCTTGGAAAACAGTGCCATCTAATGCTAAAGAGCATAAAAATAGGAGATTATTGTAATAACTTTATAATATAATGTTGCAAATCTGTCTTGCACTGTTTTTCCACGCAATTATTTAAGCTATTATTGAGTATTACAGAAAAGTTTACAATGCATCTGTCAAATGACATAACAGATTTGGAAAACAGCATTGCTAGTTCAAAATATTGTCTATGAAAGTAAGAACATCTTATTCAAGTGATTGAGAAGTACTTATACTTGAATGGCAAATTCCCAAACTACTGCATTGCCTTTGTGTTGAGAGCACTAGGGGTCCTGAGGATCTGTTCCAAATTAGATCTATTCCTGATCAGTAAATATAAGACGACAAATAACATTACCTGCAAGTCATGATACTGAACTGCTCCAAAGAAGATGTAGAATAGTACGGTCATTAGCCACAATTTATAAAAAAGACAAGACCATTCCATAGCGTTCTTGGTCAGCTTTGTACAATATGTGCTTCTAAGTGCTCTTTTGCCAAACCCTGATGCAGGAAAACCAAAATGGGCAAGAGCCTTATCTATACAGACACAAACAGAAGAAATGTGCATTTTCTAGGACAACTCTCCAGACATCTATCAGCTTCATGTAGCCTGAGATAAGTTCTTTCCTCTCAAGACATTTTTCCAAATAGGCTCCTGAAGTTGGTTCTTACAGGGCAATGAGGTATGTGCAGAACAGGCAACACTGGGTTTGTTTTCCACAACTTAAACTATGTGTTAACGACTCACAAGCACATAAACATCATACCAAATGAAGCAAAAGCAACAGTGGTGACAAAACTGAGTTTTTCACAAGTTCAATGAAGATGAGAAACCAAGGAAAGCTTCTCCTTTATAATCTCAAGTAGTTCACATACTAAAATACAGCCCAGAATATTAGAGAAGTTCACAGTTACCTGAATTAATGTATCAATTAACACTGTAATGTACTAATTCAAATTACATGGACAGAGTGTTATCATGAATTTTCAGCCACTGAACTTCTAACTCATTGTCCCATTTCAGATTGTGAGAAAACACACATTTCACTTAAGAATACAAACACTTTTAAAAACATATTCAAATAATGCACCTGGCCTAGATGACTTTCCTGCCAAGCCATTAAAACATTCAAGGTTCCCTCCATAGATACCATAACCATTTGCCGTTAATCCTTTGATTAATTATGGTATACAACACTTTTCTCCAAGCTGATCTGGTGAGAATTTTTTTTTTTCCAGACATCCTTCATTAAAATCCCTGAAATGTCACTTCTACTTTTTTCAGTATTTCCTACAGGACATAAAAAAGAAATAGGAGATCTTGCCACGACCACAGCCACTGTTTCATAACCCTGTTCTGCTTAATGCTTTTACACTGAAATGCTAATAGTTTAACACGACATAAATTTTAACGTACTTGAGAATTAGTCCTGTAATCTTCAGCAGGCCTGCTAGAGAGATCAAGAATGGATGTGGATCAAAAAGTTTTGTTCTTCATTTCTTTCAACTGCCATGGAATGCAATGTTGCATTAATTAATTGTGTGGAGTTTGAATGATGTAGATTTTCTTTATTGAGGTAAATATCCCTCCTGGATTTAATCCTTTTATGTATTTTATTTCTTTTTAAAATCTACCCTAAATATAATATTGCATTAGAGTGTTATTATCACAACATCAAAGTTTCTGGATTTGGTTCTAGCTTAATTTTAATTAAATTCTCACACACACAAAACCACAAAGTACTTTTCCCCACACAGATAGTAAAGACAGACACTGCTGCGGAGGCTTCAAGGTAAGGTCTTGCCTTCGAAACCAAAAAGCTGTTGGAAACATCGTGCAAAAGCAGATGTGGCTAAGCAGTGGCTAAAAAGTCAGAGAACATCCTTCAGAAAACTGAAGGTTTGTCCAAAGGAAACTGAAAGGATCATAAGAACACAGGCAAAGAAAAACGACACAAAGTGGTTTAGGATCAGCTTATAAGAATCATAAAACCTAGTAATATATCGTTTCTCAAGCATGTTGGGAACAGAATACCTGTCTGGGAATCTGAAGAAGTAATTACTGTTCAAGGTGTAAAAGGAGTGCTCAGGGAAGATAAAAGTTATTGCATTAAATAAAAATCAGGTTAATTTTTTAAAATTCATTTTTACTGTAGGGCAGCTCAAAGAGCTTCCCTTCCTGAATCTACTAAAAGCCATACCAGAAGATTATTTTTCCCCCTGCTTCAAATCAAAGGGCTGCTGGAAGACACTATAATAAGAGATAAGAACTCGTACTCCGAACACTCTAAACAATAACAAGTCACTGAGCTCAGGTGGTATTCGCCTATGACCTCCTGGACAAAATCTGCAATGAAATAACTGAGGAGTTAACTGTGTTGCGTAACCTCTTGCTTACAAGCGCCTGATGATGAGATCTTCTAGAAGGTTACACATAAGATACGCATTTTGAAAAACTCTTCCAGGAGAGAGATGGAAGTACAGACTAGTAGACCTGATGTCTGTAGATGGAGAACTGGTAGAAACTACAATAAAGATAATATGTGAGCCCATAGATGGGTGTGATCCATTGGGAAAGGGTCAACACAGATTGTGTAAAAGGAAGTCATACCTCACAAACCTATGGGAATTCTCTGAAGGAGTCAGGAAGCGCACAGCTAAAGACGACTCAGTTGACAAAATTGTTCTAAGAAGCTACAAGAAAGTAAGTTGCCAGAGTAGGAAGGAAGTACAGAAGGAAACATTTACATGACTAAATAATCAGTTGATGTTTAAGTAGTTAGAAGTAATTAAAAAAAAAACACCACAGTAAATTGCAGTAGAAGTAAAAGGACCTTCAGCCTCCCCACCCCACACCTTACGCAGCCCAGAATTTACCAGGGATTCTACACAGAGTTCTTACCATTCCAAATCTCACTGCTCTAGCAATGATCTTTTTGCTGAAACCCCGATTCCTTCAAAGTAAACATCCTTCACCTTTTTTTCAGGTGACTCCAAATTCCCAACCCTACCCTTCCTTTTCCTTAGTCCTCAAATCTACTCTACGTAGCCCTGATGTTCAGATAGGCTTCTGAGCAATCGCGCCAAAGCTAATGTATGCAAAAGAAATTGCTTTGTTTGCAGGGAAAGATGTACCTTTGCCCCAACACTTCAGAACAAAGCTGTCCAACTGCAAGAGCATTCTTCATCTTTTGTTCCAGAACGTTAGTGTTGACAGAAGCTTCTACAAAAGACACAATTGTGCTTTAAGCTTCCTCACCGGCCTGTTTGCCCGGATACACACAGAAACGTCTGTCTCCAGGAGTGGGCAGAATGCACCCAGCTTTCTCCTTCTTGCAAGGAGAAAATGAACTGATCACAGGATTTTGAGCAAACGTCACCAAAGTGAAACACAAGACAGAAGAGGGGGAGAGGGAAACCTTTTGAATTCTCTCTCAAATATTCTCTGACCACATGACTGGACAAATTAGTAATGACATGAATCAAACTACGTTTATTTTCTTCTCTGCCACATAAAAATCAAATAACCCTAAGCATAATGATTGGTTTAGTTCCCATGCAGTATCTACCCAAACAGATTTTATGAATGAAATAGTTTTAACAGTTCTGCAGCAAAGGCAGCTTTACACTACTCACCACTTGTACGATGTGTACTTAACACATGAACAGATTTTGCAACATAAAAATACACGTTAACATTGTGAACTTGGGTATAAGTTCTATATACTAGAAAATGTACGCAGGTTTGCTCTTCCTTCTGCGGAAAAAACCAGCATAAAGTGTTCTGGCAGCTCGTGGCAATTTTAAAATGGATTACCTCTAATACACCATTTTCCATTATGAATCATTAGAGGAAGAGTGTTTTGATGATGTATGTCACAGTTTACACGCTCTCTGATGAGGCAGATAATACACTGATGTAATGCATTCCAGGGATTTAGTAGGGGAAAAAAAATCCACTTTTGTTCTTTTTAAATTAATATACATGGCCATATTATATGCTCAGTTCACCTCTGCTGACATTGTAATTTATAAACCCACATATCCAACAGTGTCATGGTGGCAGGAAAGGATAGGGAACATGTCCAGCAAATATATAAGCAGTATGTTTATTTTCCTTGTATCTTTCCATGACCTGGTCTATCAATTACAAAGGACAGCCTTGTTTCCTACTATTCAGCAATGGTTACAGCTCATCATGCACATTACTCAAGTGCACGGTACATTCCCAAACCTCCGCATGTTTGCATGCTACGGCCACATGAAAAAAGAACCAAGAGATTCAAGTATTATAATACTGCAAACTGAACCAAAACAAAAGATATCATAAGATCTAATATCAACTTGCCTCTCTAACACTTTCTTCAAGAGCTATTCTGAAGAGATTTACTTAACTTCAGGAACAAGGAAGAGGAGGAAGTTAAAGAGGGTGGAATTTCAGACTCTGCTCTGTTGCCTTCTCAGATAAAAGGAAAAAAATAAAAAAATCTTGAATTTTACTGCAGTACAATTTTCTTCCCCAAGTCTTCTACAACCTGGTAAATATATAAATAAACAATGTTCTAGGTAAATGTAATTGATACCACTCTCTGTAGTCAAAAGCAAGACTGTAGCTCCTCAAAACATAGAGTGCACTGTAAGTGACTTAAGCACCCCAATTCAGTTCTGACTAGCAGCCTGATGTGCAATGGTCATGATATTCACTCATCTGTATTCAACTCTTTGCAGTAGTATTCCTTTGCTGTAACTTCATGTTCCATTCTAGAGTCTTCTCTGTGAAACCACACTGTTTCTTTCACCCAGGGATGACTGTCCCATGGCTGCTCTAGATTGGGAGTGGGCTCAGGATGGTTTAGTGTTTGTTTTCATGTGTCATGCTATGATTCCTGATGGCTTTAAATCACCAGGGAAGATGCATCTCATTTGTGAAGCAGAAGCTTCCAACTATCCTGCTAGTACCACTGGTGTGACCAAGTCAAATCAGATGCAGATTACAAGCGGGAGGCACAGGGGATTAGGATCATTAGCCTGCACCTCCCGCTGTGCCTCGGCACTAACTCACATCATTATAATACATCGCAAAAGGCAGCTTTCCTCCAATTCCACAACAATATATGGGATGCAGATGTTAGTTTGTACAGCAGGTCCTGCAGCAGACAAGAAGCTGAAGCACAGCTCGTAGCTGAGAAACACGAACCTCTCCTTGGTAAAACGCAGAGCTGCGGATCTGCCCTTACCGCAGCAGCCTGCATTGAGTCCAACGTGCCCCTTCGCATGGTGCCCACAGACAGCGTCCCCTCCAACTGCCTTCCAAAGCCATCAGATTCATTTTTATAATTCTGTGAACATGACCGGAAGTATAACCCTCTACAAATTACATTTTGCTTCACAGCAAATTTGCTCATCCAATTTGCAAGTCCCCAGTTCTGGTATGGCCGGCTAAGGCACAAGTACTGACACATCTGATACCATGGGGAATTGAAAATGGATTCTTCTTTTTGATTACTACACTTAATCTGTCAAATTTACATTATTAAGCAAGTGTAACACATGACTGGCTTCTAAATGCCTATCTAGTGCATTGTTCTCACTATCTCATGCCGTTATTACTATAAACTAAAAATAGTCATTGTAAATTAGTCACAGAGTAACTAGCCATGGAGAAATTCACATGTTGCACTGATTTCATACCCATAGCACACAGCTTTTTCAGAAGCTAATGCTAATTTACGTCATGACAAGATTGCACTGTCTTTGAGAACTGTAATGAAAAACAGTTCCTGTTCTCCATTCCTTTGTGCACAGAAGTGACAAAAGAACAGCACAGTTGATCTATATAACTAAGGAAGATTTTGACTCTCAAGCTAAACAGAAAAGTGTTTGTGTCTTCTTAAGGTATGAGACATCTACAGAGGAAAAACAAAATAAAAGCAACAAGTAACTGGAAGACAATCCTAGACTATTGGGCTAAAACAATGCTAGGATTATACCATCTGTTATTCTACTCTAGTAAAAGTATTTCTATACCATTCTTCCACTTGCATTTCAGGCAAAGTAAACAGATTATTCTGTTGTAAAAATGCACAAGGACTCACCAAATGACCCTACAGCAGCACATCCCAATAATAAATCATTGCCAAACTGCTTGTTCTCAGATTAAGCATTCCCAGTAATTTAGAACCCCACTATCCAGGCTGTACTGGGAGCGTTTGTTCAGCATTCTCCTCTGTCCTAGCTTACCAGTTTCCTGTAGTCTCTTTTCCATTTTTTGGGAAAGAAATTTCTATTCCGTTTAATGAGCCGCATATTCTCAACTACAGCAGTCATTGCTTTGTACAAATGATTTCTAGGATCAAAATGCATTCTTGCTAGTTTTACATACTGCAGAAGTGATGAGGTCATATCTCAGATCATTGTATCAGCAATTATTCACTTATAGTCAGAAACGCACCAAAATCTTCTCAATAGGAATTCAGATCAGTGATAACAGGGTGAGAAGTCTGAACCTGGTCTGAAGCTTTTCATGTTTTGAGCCTCATTTATGAGCCCCATGATTTAAACCTGGGTAAGTCTCATACAGAAATACAGAGAAGGGACAGAGATCATTAATTCACAGTACTACCTCCAGCTTAGTTTTCTTTCTTGTTCAAAGACTCATCAGAATCCATAAATAGAAGTTGATCTGTGAATTAAATTTGTTCCACGATGATAGGTATCTGCAAACAAAACTGAGTTTTATGCTAGTGCTGTCCCTACCACAATCTCAGAGAATTAACTGCTCAGAGCAGTCATGAAAACTCCACCAGTGTCAGTTCCTTTCTCAAAGAATGCAGTTATTCCTAAACCAGCATTGCAATCAAGGTTCGTCAGCCAGCCAGTTTGTAAACTGTTCTCAGAGCTGCACTCAGCCACACTTTCACTTTGTGCATTATGCTTGCAAAGGTTTTGTCTCTCTTTAGACTCTTCACACATCTCCAGCCTGGAGCTACAGTTCCTTCTATCCCTTTACTGATAGAAAAGCCAATTTGGAGTTCCTTTTTTCTATCCCTGCTTCCTCGTGTTGTTAGCCAAACAAACGGATCACAGTGAAACATTTCCCTATTTCTGAACTGGATCAGTTCACTGATATCACTTATCAGGTGCACTCATACATTTCTGTGTTCTTTCCAGAAGAAAAGGAGGACAACAACCAGTAACCACAACACCAGAACTGTTTCAACAGCCTTCCACTTCATCACAATAAGAACTGACTGTAAACTGTATGTGGACCCACCTTATACTGTGAATATCTCCAGCTGCAGCAGGAACAAATACAGCATTATATTTCCAATACATATCCTCACTGTTACTTTCAAAAACAAGCAGTAAGTTTAAGAAAGAGGTAATTTATTATATCACACAGTGCAATGAAGTTGGAACAAGAGTGGTTTGGACTTTCTCCTCCCCCAAGAACAGTCAGGCACTGCAACAGGTTACCCGCACAGGTTCTGCAGTCTCCTTGCTACTTTTAGTAGTAGGTTGTACTACAGCAATCTGGAAGTCCCTTCCTATGATCTTATGATGCAACAAAACCAAATGGATTTCTCTTTTTTACAGAATGTTTTTTCCCTGTTCTTATACGTGCAACACAACCTTTTATTCAGTGATAGTCATTGATGCTTTGATTCTGTTGACATAATTAAAACAAGTATTTGTAGAAAACCAAATGAATTCACAGAACAGTTGGAATACAGCTTCTGGGGACAAATATGTCATCTATAATAAGCAGAGAAAAGCAGAGTCTGTAATAGCTATATATTCAGAGAAATGTATTAGAAATCTAAATATCTATGCCCACTTGTCGTGCATCATTTGCAGACCGGCAGGAAGAACAGTTGTCTTGATTTTCCATCAAAGCATTTTCTACATTGCCAGTTAAGCAGAAAAAATAAAATAAAAAGAAAATTAGAAAAGAAAATGAAGGATCTCAGATAAATCAGATGGAAATAAATTTGCAGACTTCATACTGAACTGAGTAATATTTTTTTCTGTAAACAACAAAAGTAAGAAGTGAAGAAGAGTGCAAGAGAATAGTTGATTTTTCATTATTATTTGGCCTGAAGCACTTAAGAAAAGGAAGAAAGCAAGACAGGTCTTTAACCAATGTTTCCTGTTTCTCAACTGAAAGTGGAATTAATGAATGATATTCCTCCCAGCAGCCTCCTATTTTCCTTCCTCAAGTTCAAAGGTCTTTCTATAGACTGGTGTGCTGCCCTTGCCATTTTCAGGGCATGTTCTGCAAGAAAGCATTGCTTACTCAGCTGGATAAGAGCCTCTTCATGTTCACTGATAGGACAGGAACAAATCTCACAGTATAGGACAGGAACAAATCTCACAGTACAGGACAAGCTATCCTGAAGAAACACCCCAAGTACGTTTTCAGCAAAGCCCGGAATGGGGGCGTCACAAGCAGCAGACACGACACATCGTCTTTCAGATGCCAGCAAGAAAGAGAGCTGGTAATAAGTCTTACCTTAGATGCATCCTTCTGCTCCTGGGTGCTGGGCTAACATCGCTGGTTCCACTGCCTCCAGATGGAAAGAGGCAAAAAGGAATCAGCATTTCAGGCAAGTAACAGTGGCACATCCTTGACATCTGAGGTCCTAAACCAGGAGTTTGCTTAGTTGCTTTTGGCACAGAGGAACATAGAGGACTATAACTTACGGTGGCTTATCTAGTCCTAAATGCAGAGTTTCCTTTCCTAAACACCTTGTTTCCTGGTAGTTTTTCCTCAATTCTACGATTAGGTGACGCATTCCCCTCATCCAGCTATCTGCCTTAAAAGAGAAGGAGGAAATAGAAAAAAATATCATATACATCCTGGAATTTGAGAAGTCAGGCACAGTTTTACAGCTAACTCTCAGATTCTGGACAAGAACTGTCTGAGGCTGTGACAGTTCAAGAAACACCTTCATATAGCAGTTAGTGGAGACCCAATAACCTCTTCATTTCACTAATATCACCACTTAAAGTGACCGAGTGCGCCCCCAGATCCTCTCTAAAAAGACTGCTAGCCTCAGGCAAAATCTCAGTTGTTGCTTCTCCTGGTTTTGCTGCATTCAACTCTGCACAGCTAAGCTAGCACCAAGGTCTGCAGGGTCAAGAAAAAAATACCCAGCTGTGCTGTTATTTTGGAAATACCCACTTCAAAATTTGTTTCTTACGTTTCTTTTTCAAAGAGTCTACTTTACTCCGAGGCTGTACGCAGCCACAGTGTCAGGCCGATACCCAAGGAAAGACAGACCTGAAGGGTGATGTCAAGGAGACCATCACCAAACCAAAAGGATGCTCAATGAATAAACATGGCTCAAAATATTTTGTTGGCAACTCAAAAATATTTTTTCAGTAGAATTAATATAGATTCATCATTCAGGATCCTTATATAGGGTTCGGGTTTACCACATGGCAGATCATTCTAGCAAAACAGAGATTCATTAAAAAAAACCCAACAAGCAACTACATGGCCAGTTTGTAAACTGATTCTAGTAGCAACGGCACCAAAATATTTTGCTGCAGCATATTTTACAACAGCTGTAACAGAGTAACCACGCAGGCAGGAAAAGTGTCTTAGGTAGTAGTATCTTTCACTAGACCAACTGGTATTCCTGGAAAAGCCAGACAATATTCCAGACTTAAAGCCCTTCTTCCTACCAGCAATAGAGGCAGCAGTTTGCAAGGTACACATGAGTTTAGCAGAACTGAGCAGAGTCTACGTATAGATCAAGTAGACCATCTTATAAAAAAAGGAGAATTAAAAACAACAACAAAAAATCTTAGCAAAAATATAATAAGTCCACTGAAAACTCAAGTCTAATCATGCTGAATGAGTATTTATTGAAGAAAAAAAAAATAATACAAATAAATGTAAGGCAGTTCAGATACCAAAACCAGCTGGGTTCTCTTGTTTTTCAGCATAGGACAGAGAAAGCAAAATGTGTTCTCAGCAACGAGCACATTAGACTTTCCTTTTGGTTTAGAAATTTTGATAGTAATAGTAGTTCAAAAACATTCTCAAAATTCTACATAAACCGTTCCTCTTGGCACAACCATTGCAGCTATAGATAAACAGGAAACCCATTCTGATCTGGGCAAAACATTATTTACATTTTTGTCTACTTCAAACAGGCAAATACACCCACTTTTTAAGCTTGTCATTGCAACATTACCATTTCTGAGCTATGTTTAGAGTGTATACTGTCCCTTTTCTTTCTCATCTACATAAACTGCAAGGCAACCTCCAGCTTTTAACAGACTTTTACAAAGGAATCAACGAGTTTGATATATATACAAACCAGAAAGTAAGCTATCCATTGGCCACATTAGGGAAAGATCAATACCTTTCTATCATTTTAATGATGTTGCAGGGTCAGTTAAGTTAATGGAGTTGCACCATGGATTAATTCAGACCAATTAAGAAAGCAAATTAATTGAAGGCTTCTCACTGTTGCACAATGACAAAAAAAAACCCCGCACTTTGTGGAAGCTTCAAGTGCTGTCTGGTCCCCCTCTCTGCCAGGCACTGCAGCCCCATAGCAGTGGTGGCTGAAGAAAATGTGTGTGTGCCGGAACTTCTGCTGAAGTGGCCGAGAGATTTCAGAGGATCCTGAGGCAATTCAATTGGAATGCAACACGGATCTCCTGTCACTGCCAGGGGGCCCAGCAACCCTGAACAAAAGGTGCAATAGCGCACTAGTTATCAGAGGTAACAGTCCAAGCCATAATTACTAGATTCATCAGGCCTACCTGTTGACAACCCCAGAAGGGTCACAAATAATAACGCACACAGATCCTGCTCTCCATTCTCTCAGACAACTGCTGTGTAACATCATCCATTCCTTTCTCTGATCGTTTTACATTAGCTTTTAACCAGCTGAGCTAACTCTGCTCTCATTCAGGTCACTTTTGACACTTAAATGCTGATGGACTTTTACCCATAACAGCATCCGGGATTTCATACAACTCATTGGGGGTACTACCCTACTGCCAGGAACCTGGAGCCCTGCAGGGTGCATTCCCCTACCGTGTTTGCTTCTCCTTGCTCTTCACCTTTGCAAAGACACCCAGGACATGCTGGCCGCAGTGGCTGTGCTACTTCAGACACCACTCACATCCACGTGAAGCATCACTGCACAAGCACAAACCCACTAACCCAGACACCGGCATTTGCAGAACCTTTTCTTTATTCATAACTTTTGGCTGATTTATATTGTCATATCTTTTTAGCAAGAGACAATTAAAGCTGTTCAGAGAGACAAGCAGCTATAAAGTGAATTCAGAATGTCAAAATAGGTAGAACTTTCAGACTGATTTTTGAGAAGCTGCATCATACACTCAGCCTCCACAACAAGTGCTTTTAAATGAAACATTTCAAGTGAATTATCACTGAATTCTCATTTTCAAATGTTTATGATCCAGGATGTTCTGTGATGAGGTGTGTGCTTCGTCTGCTTGGTGGTTTTTTGTGGGTTTGTTTTTGTTTGTTTGTGGGTTTGTTTGGTTGGGGCTTTTTTTGGTGGGGGGGTGTGTGTGTGTGTGTATGTGTGTGGTGGGGGTTGGTTTGTTCTTTTCCTCCTGACACATTGCAATGAGAGTTACAGTGAAATGCATTGCTCCTACTTTGGTAATAATGTACATATTTGGTTTTAAATTATAAAAGAGCAATACTTTTTTGGTGGTGTTAGTTCAGTAACACAAATCAGGCCAGCTGGAGATGTTATTTCTACCCTGGAGAGTCTTGTGCAATGTTTTAAATTGTAAAGGGAAATAAGTGATTCTAGCTTTTATGATAACACAATTCACAGTGACTTTCCCTGGTATTATTTTTCTGGGAATTGCTGCACACTGCAGACTAACGTAAACTTCTATGAGCACCTTGAGAGAAATATGCATTTAAAAGTTTATTTGGGCAAGGCAAAAGATTACACTGAAAAGAATACATTAGCATACGCTAAGCAGAATAGAGACAGATCTCTACCACGTTTTCATTTTCCTCAGGTATACACGGGCAAATGAATTGAAAATCCCTACTTCCCACTGGATGCCAAGTCCTAATCTTTACATTCCACTCAAGTCCAACAGACAGAAACACAAATTCTTTTGTCAGAATAACTGAAAACAGCTCTTCCTGGACAACATGAGTGACAACCTGTGTGACGTAACTTCAACTGGTTTTTATAAAAAGTTTCCCGAAGTAGTTTGACAATATTTATCCTGAAAAATTAATTCCTCAAGCCAAAGTGGAGTGAGCATCATGAGGGCTTTTGTGGTTTTATTCAGTATTAGTTCAGTTTAGATCCTGGCACAGATGTCAAAAATTCAAGGTCATTAACTACAGCGAAGGCCGATTAAGCCCAAAGGAACAACAATGATACTTTACAGAATTCTTGTGTCCTGTGGGCAATTTTTTTCATTCTAAATTAGCCTCTGTAAATGCCAGTACACCCACTTTCCATTTGACATGAAAACATAGTTCTCTTCTAAACAACTGTTGTTTGCAGACACAATTATAGTGATTTCCAAATCCATGTTGAAGTCAAATTGCCCCACCTCCTGCACTTCAGCATAGCAAACAGTTTTGAAAGGAAAAGAGCCAAGTTCCGTTTCCAATAATATGCTTTAAAAACAGATTTGTACATACTATCAGAGAGGGACAAGAAGAATGATGTGGAAACAGCACTCAGTAGTAACTGGTAGCTCAACACAGAAACATACCCCATGGCATCCTCGTATTGTAACTGAAAGTTCTTGCTATAACCTGTATTTCATAAAGCCCAAGAGATTTAACCCAAGCTAACATTTTAAAAATCACTTTTGGCCTATATTCCATCCATAAAAAGACCACAACTAAAGCTCAAATAAGGTTTATTGACAATGTATTAGATTTCTAATAGGTTCTAATTCTTCTTTCCTCCCACATAACGCATCTATCTCTATTTTTTTTAAATATGAAGATTAATTTCAATAAACACCCTTAAATGAAATTTAAATCAATTGCATCTCATAATAGAAAGGATATAAATTGCTCGTTTTCTACCTGCTTTTTTTCCAAACACTGAAAATAATGTTAGCTATATGGACAAAGAGTTAAGATAAGTGTACCTTCTGGCACGGTTGGCAAGAAGCGATGTAAGAACAGAGTGTAGTAAGAATTTTCTTCACTCAGGAGAAACATCAACCTAACAGTTCTGTAGAAATGGTAGGAAACTGCTGTAAAATAAACTTATTTCACTGTGGGATATGGAAAGAAGTGGACTAGTATACTGTACACTCTTAAATTTATCCCTGTATCTAATGTGAATGTTATATATTTGAGTATCAGATTTATAGATAAAAGAAGTTAGCTTTCTCCCCAGGATGTTCCTACCTCCACAGAAACACACATAGTTACTCCATTAAAAGAGTTCATCTAACTGCTTTGACTGAAAGTGAGGATTTTATCTCTTTCACAAAATTGCAGAGATTCTTAACAAAAACATACAAACTACATTTCCAGTTTGCTGGTTTTGTTCCAAGTCCAGTTCTAAGAAAACTGTTTTCATGCACAGTGTCTCTATCCTGAAGTGATGATTATTCATTCCATATTTTGCCTTGAATAAAGTTCAGAATAAGTAATTCTATTTTTCAGAGTTCTTGTATATAAACATTTCTGCAAACAAAAGTGACAATAGAAGCATAGCAGGAGAAAAGGAGTATGGGGCACAAACATACTTGGTGTGCTCTGTCAGTGCTTCTAAGAGAAGAAGAGAAAAGGTCTACACTCTAAATTGCTTATAGTTTATAGACAAAGAGAAAAGGTTGAACCATCAGTTAAACAGCAATTTTCCACACAGGAGACAGAGATGGTCAGAGGAGTTATACACTTGGTTGGTTTTGTTATTGCTGGTTTTCGTTTGGTTGTATTTTTAAATATATGACACAGATTGTAATAAATTTTAATTAATTGCCTCTTAAGGGCTTGCTGGAAAGAAGTCCCTATTTATGTAAGAACGTAACTTACATAAGATTTTTAGTTGTTCTCCTGAGCAGAAGTCCAAATTCATAAATATAAACCAGTTCATTCCCAACACGTGTTCAACAGCTGCATTTTTGTGAGAAACTGGCATATGAAGAAAGCTGACAAGAGTTAGTTTAGGAGAGCTGTCAAGAGTTAGTTTAGGAGAGCTGTCCTATGCAAAGGATTCCATGGGGGAGAAGCACAAGGTGTCTGTGTGGGAGCAGGGCAAGTGGGCAGACAAAGCTCAAAGTTTTACCAGGACCATAGAGACGACACGGAAAAGTAAGATATGAAAAAAAACCTAGACGGCAAAAAAAAAGAATGGTGCAAACTTCCTCAGTCAGAGAAAAGCTTGGAAACAGTAACCCCTCATCACCCTGTTCTACCTCTGCAGTTCAATTCCTTAATTTATTCTAGTCTCACACATTCACAACTCCAGACTTCTCAACGCAATCAACAAGCCTGTTGCTCAGGATGAGGATCAAACTGATTGTTAGAGCTAAATGGTGGTTTGTCCGATGGCCAGAACGACTCTTTAAAAGAAATATATTATTACAATTTTAGCAAGTCCATTAATGTCACAGTCTAAAGCAAGCACAAAGGGCATTCATTTTCCTATGTCAGTCTTAGGCATACGTACATGCTCCTGTGATGAAGGATAAGCTACTGCTGTAACCATTCTATTTGACTTCTCTCATCTTCCAAACTTCTTCCCGCAGATGTACAAAAGCTGTGTTAGTTCCTCCCTGTTTTACAGTCATATGCAGAAGCCTCAACTAAAATGAGGGCCCCAGTGTGCTGTGGAACAGGGGTAAGGCACAACACTTGCCTCAGAGAGGGTTAAATAGCCAGCATAGGCAAACAATAGAAGAAATAATGGAGAAAGCTGGGGATAAAGTTACTTGCCCAAGGTCACAGAGCAGGCCAGGAACAGCACCTGTATCTCTTCTTCCCTTCCTAACAGGCCACATTTCCTCTCACCTTGGGCTGAACTTTCTTCTCTGTCTCTTCTCCTCAGTTATGAATAATTCATTCTCAAGCTCTCATGCCAAAATTGCTGTTCACATATCATAACATTAACCAGATAAGAAGTCTTATGATACCATATTAAAAATACTAAAAAGTGTGGAAAGATGAAAACTTTTCAGCCAAGAATGCTGCTACTATGGCTTCTTTATCCATACGGATTTAGAATTGTTTCTTTTTCACTGATACCAGTGTAATTAGTTTTGTCTCTCTCTGCCTGCCCACGACAAGGATTTAATTTCTGCAAGTCATAGCTTGAAACGAAAAGAAATTCTGCATGCAGATTAGCTCCAACATTTCCTTTGCCCCGTATTTTCAGTTTGTAGAGTTTACTGCAAACACGGTTAACAAAATTCAGCTGTGTAAGAGAGAACTGCGAACTCTGCTACTAGTAAATTTTGCACTTGTTCACCACTCTTACACATAGGACTGGATCACTCATCCAAATGACCTGCAGCTAGAAAGAAATTCTGACTAGTGACTTGCTCTAGATAAATAAACAAAATTGTTGTCTTGACATTAACTAGACTAAGTTACTGCACTGAATAAAGTTCACTGACCTAATTTCTGAAAGTGCTTGATATGGCTCCTATTGACCATAACTAAGTTAATAAATTGACTTTTTTTTAAGTGAAGGTTGACTATTGCTCAATTATCCTAAATAAGTTTGTCAAAGAGAATGTCCTTTCGAAACCTTCTATTAACATCCAAAGCAGTTGTAAATAACATACCATAAGCCTTTAATAGAAATACTGACCACGTCATCTTTGGTCCACACCTAAATTCTGTTCTTCGCTGGTTACATTTTCTTAGTTTGAGAGGTACAACACTTACACAACACAAAATCCTATACAATTTTAAATCGCCCACTAAGAAAATGGAGACCGTGCAATGATTACTAAGGAAATGAGAAGGGTACTTTACACAGTGAGGATGAATAAACAGCAACAGTGGATTTCCTTCAGTTGTCCAAATTGATGGTGCACATGTCCCACAGCAAAACTGTATCCCTGTGGGATTTATGGGCAGAGTGGCCCCTCTTACCCAGCCATCAGTCTCCGGTGAAAACTGCAGGATATTGGGATTCCTTTGCCTAAACATCATGTATTGTTTGAATAGAGAACGGTCTGAGTGAAGAAGATAGTATGTCACTACTCTTAGTCCAACACTTGTGTAAATTAACACAAACTAACTTTAGATCCTGAAATACACGACACCAAGTATTTATTAATAGTATATTGTATATAATAAAATTTTGATAAAGCATAAGGTTGTAGACCAACGGAGAACAAATAGGTGGGCTGCTATAGCAACTGTATGGAACAGCTCCTGGTGAACCTAAAAGAGAAAAATGGACCGGGGACATCTCTCAGTGAGAAGTTTGTATGCTGATGTCTGATTGCAACGCACCAACTTCCAGACTAGTCATCAACCTTAGGGCTCTACGGGTGATGAAAGAGGAGCCAAACACAAAATAAAGGAGGCAGCTGTCCCTTGGGCTGTACAGCAAATGAGATGGCTCAGCTCTGTTAGCTTGCAGTGGAGTATTGTGACTAGGCTGGGTGATAAATACCTGCGTTTCAAAGAGTGGGCAGGTTTGTCTGACTAAAGCGTAATTCTTCTTCCCAAACAATTTTGATTACAACAAAACCCATGTCAAAAAGTAAAGAGAAACACAGAAACCACGAGGCTGAACAGTGACTTTACCAAGCAACATGTTAGAAATTGGCTTGTGCGTGAGTGCAGAACTGAAGAAAATAATTTCTAAAGATACTTCAGAGTCTACATCATTCCATGGTTCTATAGAAGCTGCATGTTGCCCTCTCATTTCAAAGCTTGTCCTGGCCTCATTCAGGCTCACATACCCCTTCTCTTGAACAGAAGAGGAATGGAAAAATATTTTAAAGACAGAAAATTCCCACTATTTATTCATGTTTAAATTAAGTGAATTTTAGAATAGGAAGTAGAAATAGAAAGAAATACTTTTTTTTAATTTATGTGTAGAAATGTTCTTCTCATTCTTTTTGAAAATAACGTTTTGGTACCAAGCAATTACATGCTTGAGACCTCAGTTTCAGAAACACTAAAAGAGAGGGCACTCCTGCAGGGGTGTGGGAAAGGTAAGTGGTTAACTTAGTGAATCACACATACTGGATTTAGAATTTCCTGGAAAAAAAAGAAAAAAAAAAAAAAAAAGAGAGGAGAACAAGGAGAACAAGGAGAACACGGAGAACAAGAAAACCTGAAAAAAAGAAAGAAAAAGAAAAAAGAGGAGAAAAAAGGGGGGAAAAGGAAAAAAAGAAAAAGGGGAAAAAGAAAAAAAGTAAAAAAAAAGAAAAAGAAGGAAAAAAGAAAAAGAAGGAAAAAAGAAAAAGAAGGAAAAAAGAAAAAGAAGGAAAAAAGAAAAAGAAGGAAAAAAGAAAAAGAAGGAAAAAAGAAAAAGAAGGAAAAAAGAAAAAGAAGGAAAAAAGAAAAAAAAAAAGGAAAAAAGAAATGAAGCCTTAATTACTTATCCTTAATTTAAAAGCCTCATATTTTATACCACTGTCATTTAATTCAAAACATAAATACTTTATTTTTGCAATAGTTTTCCCTGGTGCATTGTCTTTTGAAATCTAAAGCAGTTCAAGCAGACAGTAAATTAGCCTGTAGTCATAAAAAGACAAGCTGAAAGATGGACTAGCAATAAAATCAAAATGTAGAACTGTATTACTGTAATAAGAGAATTATTTGAGCTAATACTATATAAAATTGAACTGCTAATGCCAGTTTGTGCTTCTAGAATCTCATGTGCCCAATGTTAACATTATGAAACAAGAAACACATCAGGAATTAGATAATAAGTAGGTGCTACATGTGACTTTTAACCTCTCAGCAGACAAAGGTGGTGCAAAAATCATCCTACAGGTAGAAACCACAAGTTACACACCAGATCCTCTCCAGATGGGGGGGAGAAGGGCAGATTTCAGAATGTCCCCTACCTGCACTGGACATTGGGCTGAGTGCTCAAAGCAACAAACCCCTACCAAAGCAAACTAACCATCTGCCAACATACAGCGGCAAAAAGAAACCACCATTGCACACATGAAGGACTATTTAAGCATGAGCCCATACTAAATTTCTTATTGAAAGCAAGATGTTCACATCACTTGTCTAGCAAAGCACTATTCATTTACCTAAAACGAACAGGATCACCTTCCGTTTCAATTTACACAAATGCACAGTGGCAGTGTCTTTATGTTTCTTCAAAATTTTAGGAGGAAACTAATGTGAAACACACCTAGGAGCCTCCAAAATGCAGTGTTCCCTGCAAGCATGTTAAGAAGCCATACCCTCTTTCCACCAACTTCACTTACACCAGCCAAGAAGACTCAAGACTTCTGTTTGCCTAAATATCTTCAAAATCTGCCTTTTACATACTCAATTTTACATAGTCAATCTGCTCTACATAGTCAATTACTTTTCTCTACGATTCTCTGATTACTTTTTGACCCAAGTAGTGCTTACAGTTTTAAAAACTCACTACAGTTTTACAACATTGATTAATGTAAAAAGTTATGTTGTTATACAAGAGACATAGACAAAACAATTTCTTACTTGCTTTACAGCAGATAAATAAATAAATCACATTCACATAAACAGACTGGGGAGGAGACAAATGACAAATTTTGGATAACCAAAAGCTATTTGCAAGTTTTTATTTTAATTTATTTCAGTGCTACAGACAGGGATAAGTTACCATGGAATGCAGTTTATCTATCTGTTTCAAATCTCCTGTCACAGAACTTGGAAAAACAAGTAGACATCTCTCCATTTAGTACTACCATAAGGAAATCACGCATTTATTTTCGTCTAAACAAACATTTCACATCTAGAGCAACAAAACAGAGGGAAAGACAAACCTCCTACCTGAGCTGAGGTGCCAGAGCTTCAGACTGTGGCCTGCAACTCCTGTGAACAGTTTTCTGCCTCCTGCAAAAAATACAAAAGCATTTACTGAGAGGGCAATTCACAAAGAAGTCCCATTCATGCCTATTGCCAATCCCATTTAAAGCCAAGTACTCCATTACAAATGCAACATCGCTAGTACCCTTTAACATTTGGACATTTGATTCAGTGACAGCAGGTGCTAAAAAAATCCACACCCCAAATCTGAGTCACTTTGAAAACAGACTGAAACTGATTCATTTCCACAAACCTCAACCTCATTAATATTTCTCCAGTCTGTGAAATAGTTCACACAAATAAACTACAATCTAGTTATATCTTCATAAACAAAGAATTAAAGGATGGTAATATAATTAATGCCAACCTGGATATGTTTACGGAAAACGTATCTCAAATAACCTGATGAGATTAAAAGTTTGTATTAAAAAGAAAATTACTTGATGTGCTTAGAATTTTATGTGGATAAATTAGACCTAGTACTTCCTGAACTGTTGCCTGAGAACCTCGAATGAAACAAAGTCAATACATGTCACATGCTAATCAAATCAAAAGCTCGTTAACTGACAAATCTCAGTTGAAAGTCTAAGCAGAAAATCCTCATCAGGGGAGCAGAGTTTTTAATGGGTTCCTGCAGGCTCTACAGGCTTTTAATAATTTATTTTTTACAATTAGCCGCCTGATGGGAAAAAATAACTAATAAAATCTGAGATGAGGCCAAGAAAATGGTAAGCATGGATGCACAAGGACAAAACCAGTAGAATCCACTGCAATATGCACTTTAACAACACTAAATGTAAACACAGGCAAACATTTTGGCACACAGAATGCTGGGAGAAGGGTTCTTTCTGAATTACCGAGTCACAGGACAGCAGTGGTAACTCTGACAGGTTTAGGTCTTGCTTTTTTTCTCTATCTTGTCTTCTTACAGAATATCAACTTCAATTCTTTAAAACATTTGATTTTAAATGGTTACTACATTTACACGAGTCTGCCAATCTAAATGCACACACAGGCATACAGAAAAGGATGTTCTTCCTCAGGGTAACAAACACGCAAAGGGGAAGCATGCTGTTTACACAAAAGGATTAACAAGTTGCCACGGAGATTTGATTCATTTTTTTATGGATCCAAGTTCCTCACCTTAGTGAGGAATGATATAAAATGAAACACTCCTGTCTCATGACACTCCAATCAATGTGCTAGACTCAGCGACAACCAGCAATTCCTTCTCTTCATCAAGTACATTCCTGAGGGCTGGGAAATTGTATTTACAAAAAGTTACAACATAAAATCAGTTGAAGATAATTAAAACCCCGCATAAGTCAAAATTCTGTTACTTCATTCCCAAAATTATTGTTCTCTCTTACTATTATACTTTTCTTTAAGATATCTAGTTTGAAGAGGGTCAACATCAGCATTTTAAGCATCTCCAACCATTTATAAAACTAACAAGTACCAAGAAAAAGCACAACGTCTGTGCACCTCTGAGACCAAGTGCCAGTGGAATGCTTAGACTGAGTAAGACGCCACAAGAATGCCCACCGATTTCCCTCATCAGGTTCAGAAACAACGCAGGCAAATTGTTCTTTCTGTACTTTGTTTTCACCATTCTATCCATTTTTAAAAAGTTTATATTGTGATAAATAGGATAGAAAATGCTAGCAGAGACAGTACTAAATTTGTAGAACTGAAAATTTATTTTTTGTCTACGATAGTCCGTAGTCTAGTTTAAGAACTTCTCTGAAATGTAATGATTGTCCTTTCTTTACACAGGACAGTTTCATAAATAATACATCATATTATCATATTAGTCTTAGAGCACGACCTACTAATTGCTTCACAATCAAAGTTCCCAGGAATTAGTTTAATCAGCTACATAGTTTCAATAAATAAATAGGTATGGAGGCAGAGGGGGAATATCTCAGAAGTTAATTAGGAGTATAAGTTAATAGGCAGAAGTGAAACGTGCTACAATTTCACAATGGATCTAATCCAGTGCCCTTTCTAAGTGCTATCACAAAGTGGACTCTCATTCTCTGCTGTGACCCTCCCGCTGCCTTGGGCCTGGCGAGCACGCTGATCAGACACAAAACGCAAACCCAAATTTCAGAACAACCCCCATCATCTTTCTATTTAAGGGCATACTAAAGTCATATTTCTCAAGTTACTTAGGGACCCAAAGACACACGTATATGTGTAACTACCTTTCCAAATCCACCCCTTGCTTGTGAAAAGCCTAGGATGGTCCACCAATATTCAACTGATAGAAAACTTGATATTAAACAGCACATATACCTCAGGTATGACTACAGCTATTAGAACTCATATCTAATATTCCAGCACCTGCTGTGGTAAATTATTCTCTGTAACTGAGAAGTAATTATTGCAAAGTTATTGGGTTATCAGACTTCTAATGATGTTATAGTCACTTTCATTATACAATCCGTTTGTCACAAATGCTCACATTACAAATATTATTGACCTCCTGCCACTCCTATAGCTTAATTAAAACACATCACCCTCCCACGCTGCTGGGGACACACCACAGAAGTCACAAAATATTCGTATCTGCAGAGTCACTTTTTGGCTCAGCAGCAGTGAGACCTAGGACAGACGTTAACCTTGCCACCTATTCTCCAAAATCTTGCTTTCTCAATACTTTGTCTTGGTGTTTCAATACCCTACCCTGCTTCTTTATCTAAGACGCTTCATTTACCCCTACTACGTTTCTCTTCAAGTGCAAAACCCATTTCCTATTCTGCAGTTTTGCTTTGTATGCTTGCTACACTTGCACCAAAACCAAATTAGTTCCTGCTTTTCTTTACCTGGTATTTTTCTTCTTGATGAAGTAACAGCCCAATTAATTCAACTTTCTAATTTTTTCCTGATTGTTCAACTTCTGCTTTTTAGCACAATTATTTTTCCTATTCATTTCTCTCTAGAGATTTTGCTGAATCTATCTGAAAGTTCAGAAGAACAGACTGAAGGAAGTGCAAGTACATCATCAGTCTTATTTTAGCAGCATTTCCATCCAGACCTATTAAGCCGGGTAGATTTAGTACAGCATTCCTGTCTTCAACAAGCTGTTGTTTTGAAATAACACAAGAGCTTTGTGAGTAACCTTTTGAAAATGAGAGCCCTAAAATCTAGTATTGCTAATACATTTCTTCAAAGTTGCTACTTTCATACAAATCTACCCAAGACCACATCTATTATTTGCTTTCCTCATGTCACAATTGCTTTGAAGTTTAACTGATTGAGTTTAAAGTGCCTGCCAGCAACAGGGGGTTAATATAGTTTGCATATTGACTTCCAAAAGTCTACGAGGCCATTAAACTATCCACCTGCCTACACATCTCCTCCTGTATCTCAGAGACAACCACATTTTAAAAAGCTGTAAAGGATTAAAAACACAGGATGGGAGATTCCTGCCCCCCCACGTTTAACATTATTCTGTCTTCTAGGACTGATCCAATATGATTAAGTATTAGGGAGCTAGGGAAGAATAGTACTATTAAAAAAACCAAGATGTCCAAAATAATAGAAATTCTGCAGTGTGATGGTTAAAGTGTATCTTTAAGTTAGTAACATGGGAAGATAACACCAAGAACAAGTAACACTGAAAAAAAAATCTAAAATACACAAACCATTAAAAAATTCTAGGGGAAAATCTTGGTAAAAGGAGTAAAAACTAATAAATATTTAAGGGTTTGGGGTATTCCTGGCATTTAAATTACTGCATTACTAAATGAGAAGGGAAAAAAAAAAAGTTAAGTAACAAACATATACTGAAGAAAGGATAACAAATCATTGTTGTCACAAGTGAGAAACAACCAGTAAGCCTTCTAAATTGTCTTCGTATTTAGACATAATTATTGCCTGCACAGGAATCTCAAATGCCATGTCACAAGTAGAAACGTATCTGATATGGAGAAAAGATTCCAGGAGTGGAATAACAGCACCTGACAGTTCCACCAGTATAAATCAAGATTGACCTCAGGGAACAGGAATCACGAGAGATCTATCCCACCACTCAGTAGCCACATGTATTTATAACCTATTTTCTGACAGGCAACAAGAACATTAAGCAGTTAATATGCAGATGAATTTTAAAAGGCAAATTTCAGAATCCATATTGTAGTTCTCCAATACCCTGCACCTTATGTCACCATTTAAATCTTTCCAAAGATCTCCATAAATTATGGATATTACACTCTGAGAACATATTGCCAGCTGTGTGACAGTTTAAATCAGCAGATGAGATCTGTGAACAGGTGAGAGCTGCATCATCCTGCAGACCACTGTCATTTAGATCACAAAAAATTGACAGAAACAATAGGAAAAAACCATCATCTTGCTAAGTCAGAGTTACAATTTCTACCTTAAAACTCAATTTTATTAGTGAGGACAATTGTATCCACCAAAATAGTGTTAACCTGCTTATGAGAACCATCCATACCAGAACATACACAGTAGCCCTAACAACTCGGAGATAACAGAAAGTATTTTACATAGCACAAGGCTTTTGTAGAATACTTTTGAAACAGATCTAAGTGCTATGCAGCTTCAGCTATGAAATTAGGAACATATAACACAGAAGATTTGGGGGTAGGAGAGGCTGGCTAGAAAACACAAAGCTTTCACAAAACTCATAAATCTTAACTGCTGCTGTGCTACTAGTTGCTTAGCAATGTCCTGTGACGAAAAATTATCTTGATAACGTAGGAGAACAAAAATACTGCCAGGCTACTAATGTCTAAGAGCTCTTCATGGGAAATCCACTCTTCAGAAGAATGTTTTCGCTCTTCAGAACAAGTGATCTCTAGCAGGCTGCTGATGCTGCATGCAGGGAGCTGGAGGAGTTCAGGCAGAGCCAAACAAATCCATCAAGCAATTTTTTCCAGTTTAGAGGCAGAATTTTAACAAAAGGATCTTCTTTTTGTATGCCCCCTGTCATACCCATGTTCTGCCCGTGACTGCACAAATAAATTTAAATCCCCGGTTTAAGGCACTACATATCTCTTCAGTGTGCTCTATTTGGAAGTTTAGGGAACACTGGGTTGAAATAAGATGCAAAAACAAAATCACAACACCAGGACTGAAAATAGAGACCTAGTTTAAAAATATCCAGAGAAAGTTTCTTTCAGGGGGATTCATCATTCATATAGTAAGGCAGAATCTGATGGTGCACGTGTCCATTGGTAATTTTTTAAGAAAATGCAAAGCACAATACTTACGAAAAGTATATTATTCATTTCTTTAAAATCCTGAAACAGTATTTCTACTTTTGAAAGTCAACTGAACGAGTCTAAAAATACATCCATCTCAAACTCTTAAATAATTAAAACAATTGCATTCAGTGTAACAGTAATTATGAATTATAGATGCCAAAGTTTGAAACTAGTTATCATTAGAGATACCTTCCTCTGTTTTCATCAGTAGTCCATTAGTTAAAAAAAAAAAATATTAAAAAAATCAATTACACATTTAATTAACCATGTTATTTTAAAAAAGGCAAAAATATAGATGATTATGCTATTGCTGTTATTTTTTTGCTGTTCTGAGTTCAAATTTAATGAATATCTTTTGGGAATATAATTCTTTATTCTGTGGAGAATGATGCAATTACCTGTCACCAGCATGATTAACTAATTCTTAGTTATACGATCACATCGCTTCTGTAAGTTTTTCACACCACATTTACATACATGTACCCTTTTTCATTTCCACACATAATACTAATGACCACTATAAAATATTGGATACATACTGTAGATCAATCATTTCAAAGAGGATGTACAGATAAACTGACAGAGGATTATTGATTCTTATCAGATGTAATTAATCACTCTGCCAAGTACATTTCCTTATTCCTGTGCTAAATTCAGGCTCAATCAACAATAATCACTCTTGCCCAGATTTCGTTTAAACTCTCCAGTATGTGCCACTGGGCCATCCATCAAAATGAGAGGTATCATATATAAAGATGTATTCCAACACGAAATTTCTTATACATGCCTCGTACAAAACAATTCCCTAAAATATTCAAAGGAACAGTGCAGCAAACCACAATGATCACAGCAGAAACTGTAATCTACAGAGTTTGTTTGATTTCCCACGACATTTTAAAACAGGTTCTGTAAAGCTCAACACGGGATTACAATCATTATTAGTAGCCTAATGATGCTATATTGGAAGGTGTTAATGGCTGCCATCAAGGGAGCCCAGGATCCAGAGGCAATCTTAACACTTCAATAAAGCCTGTGGTTGTGCCAATTACACTTCTCTTCCCTCGTCAACGAGTCACAAAGGCCCTTAGTGCAACAGCAGCAGACAACTAGGGCAGAAGTGGAGCTCTGCAAATACATCACAAAGGGTATTTGTCAGAGGAAGCACAATGTCAGTGTTAAGAACCCGGTCTTGACAGAAAACAAATATTAGATTTTTTTTTTTTTTTTTTTTTTTTTTACAGCACACAGCTGAAAGGTCCAGAAGTTTCTGAGCAAGAAAGCTGTTAGTGATCATTTCAGGAAAATATCTTACTTTCTGTTTTCCCCACTTTGTGTGTGCACGCATTATGCTAAGGCAGATCACAGCTTCAAGCCATCAATGAGAAAATTCAGTGAAACCAGAGTCACTGGCAGCTTCTCAGAGGCCACAATATTCTGGCAGAGTAGGAAAAGTCTCTGAGGTTTATAATACTAAAATATTATTTCTGCTGCCCAATCTAGATTCTGGCTCTATTTCTCAAGTCCTGACATTTGACGGTATGACATTTCAATAGATATGTATTTAACTTAAAAGGGAAAAGTCTCCCGTGCACGATAAATAGGTATTAAGAGGAAGTTTCCCGACACAGCGGAGAATCAAGCCTGTGCACCTAAAAGGCACAACGTGAAAGAAGTGAAAAGTTACCATTGGCTCATTTAAATAGCTCCTACCTAGCCCTTGCACCACACAGAAATGGGAAAATTTCTGAGTTGAAACCAGCTCAGCCAGGCTGACCCCAAATCAGAGTTTCTCTGGGAAAGCTCACATGCACAACCCACCCATGTGCTTTGAAGGATTATAATCAGCTCCCAGTAAGAAAGTCTTCAAGGCTTTACATCCTTTACAAAGCTCTGAAATCTGCTAAAAGCAGTTGGGTGTTTTGTTATGTGGGAGTTCTGTATGTTGATTTACCAGTACATATAACAGTAAAAACATTTCACAAAACAGCAGTTTTCTAAGCCAGCTTTCCACACTTTAAGTTTTAAAGCACTGAAGTGCTGGTAAAACAACAGCAAGTTATCAGATGTGGATTTTGCATGTTAAATTTCAACTGGACCTGCAACTGATTTAAGAAAGAGAGTCTCTTAGTTTAAAAACAAAAATGGAAAAAAAGCTGAAGTACGTTGCTTTTTAAAGACTGTTGACCTGTAGAACAGGTACTTCATGCTCCCCTCCTCCCCCTTCCATGTGTTTGTCTTTGCATAGGACCTGCCCTATGGGGTTTCCCCCACTTTCACAGTAATTTATGCAAAAGATCCTCTCCAGCACATCACAGAGCACTGAGGAAGGAACCCCTACGCACCTAGCAAAAGGACAGGAGGAAACAAAAACTAGTTTAAATGAAGCCATGCACTGAGCCTACTACCATCTTGAAATATTTTTATTTCAAACACGGGGTGAGGGGCAGGTAAGGAAGGGAGAAGAATAATTTTCTGCAGACAAGTTTATAGGAAAAAGACCTTTTAATGGAACAGTTTACTTTTCAAAATGTGTTTCAAAAGTAACTTTTTCTCCCAGACTGTAATTTACAAACCATCAGGTTTGCTCATGATAGACAAAAGCGTTTGTGGTGATGAATGACACCAAAGGCATATTGACCAAATAAGGCTTTCCAGATGCTTCCAGACGTGAAGCCATGGATAAAGTTATCACTACACTCTAGATGACTTCCATGTCCACTGGTTTTGTTTTCCTGCTTTTCTTTGTACATGTGTTTCTCTGCACACGCTCCAGAGGGCAGGTGTCCCACAACTAGTTATGCAGAGCACTGTGGCAAATCCAAAGTTTTCCCTCAAATCCAGGATTAGAAACCTTCTCAAATCAATACAAAGAAACACATAGTGCTTGATTTCTACTACATACCACTGGCTTTGCCCAGAACACTGCATCGCTTTTAGATCAAAGTGCTTACTCAAGTATCTCTAAATCATTACTTTGCACTAACCAAAAAAACCCCTAAACTTTTTTTTCCCATAAAATAATTTGGCTTTGGCAACATTCTTCTTGGAAAATCTGAACTGTCAAACTCAGACGAAACCCACGAGAGCCCCGAGGCAGAGCTGCATCGGCCAGTCCCTCAAAGCCTGCGGAACTCAGTTCTTGACAGAGATTCACAAGAACCACAAATCTCATGGCTCTCAAAACACAAAATTTATTACTACATTACAGCTTTTTCCAAACTGTGCTACCATGAAGGAGAAACAGTAAGCTGGAAGAAAAAAAAAATGCTATAACTATCTCTGGAGAGAAAAGTATAGCAAGCAAAAAAAGAATACATGCCTTCATGTTTTGACATAATTACTCCCAAAGTAACTAAGTCTTTATACTTTTTGTACTTTGGAGAAGAAATTTCCAGAAGCGCAAACAGAAATTACTCCAGCTCTAATTGCTCTTCAAAATACGTGGGGTTTCTTGTGGTGGTGGTGTTCCCCCCATCCCTCGATTTCATCTTTTTAATGTATTTTAAAATTTTAAATGCAGTATACATCTGCTGTATATTAACATCTTACACAAAAAGGGATGATTGACTGTATCTGTCCCTAAACAAGATTGTTCTTCTCCTTAGCTCCGTAACAACTTCTGCATTTGTAGAAGTCCTTTTTGTTTTCTCTCCCATTTACTAACTACTGCCACTGTAGAAAGAGACCATCGTTTTTCTTGCTTCATATTTTGAAATTAAATCCTTAATGTTTTAAGACTGTTTTAAACTACAATTTTAAAAAATATATATCTCTCTCTATCAGAGTACTCTCAAATGAATACTCTATATGCCTTTAACATCATAAGCATGAGCAATTAACTGGAGCACATAAATCTTCCACTACTGAAAAAATGAGTAATGCATCTTCTAACTAATGGACTGCAAATGCTACAAAACCTCAGGCTTATAAGGAGTGTTCTCCTCCCTGCCCCCCACTGCTTTCCAGATAAATTTCTAATGATTTGAAACTACAATTTCAATGCACGAATAATCTCAGCAAATTGCTACGAGTAGATATTGATGTATTCCTACAAAAATACCTTCCAACTGCTTTAGAACCTACCTACACTTTTTAGGCTTTTTGTGTATTGTAAGTCTGCTATCAAAGATCAACACACGTTCTAATATACAATTTTAAACTGCCAGAGTTTTAACCAATTAGCAATTACTCTGGAATTGACATGAGGTCAGCAGAAGCTATAGGCACCTGTTTTAGATACTACAAAACAGTCGTAAATCTCATGTGAAAGCTCAATAAGACACTTCCAGATAGAGCAGTTATTTTAACTATTTTTTAAAGTAATAGATACTACTTATAAAAACAGTTTCTGCTTGGTAATACCATTCAAAAGTACCAAGCCATTAAAGAAGAGGTAACAGTGTAAAAAAATTCCCAAACAAAGGATTAGTTATTAACCTCCATAGTGCCCATGCTCCCAGTTTCTGTTTATTACACACCTCTGAAGAATAAGCAAGGCACATTGCTGACCCCACTGAGATTTTTCAGTTTTGGAAAGAAAGAATAAAAAGCTGAGCCTAAAAACCAAGTTGTGTTCCAAGTCCGTGACATATTGAACCTATTGCCCCCAAAAGGTTACAGGAACCTTTTTGGTTAGAAATGACAAATCAATAAATGCTTTTCTGTAAGGCAGACCACTTGGACTGTTGTTTTGGTTAACAATGAGCTAGCCAAAGATAGTCCAACTAAAATGTATCTAGGCAAATATCAAACAGCAAAAGCATTCCAACAAAACAGGGTTTTCTATTGCTACATGAAACTTTAAAATATCTATGTTTATAGATAATCAGTATATAAAAGAAGGTGCCTCAAGAACACTGAGAAAGAGAGATTTCCTTGCTTGTCCCTGCCACCCTGCCAAGCGTGCCAGGCTTCTGCTATAACCAGAAAGATCAACTTCTGCTGAAGCGAACCTGTGGTTTTCTCTAACAGTTTTATGGTGACGTGTCAGAAGAAAACTTGGCAAAAGGCAAAGAAAATTGGGTGTTCTGGTCTTAGTCTAACCTGAGTAATGCTCAAAACCGATCCATTTTTATATGCAGTACATTGCAAGTTTCCAAAAAAAAAAAAAAAAGTCAGCATTTGGTTGACTGCATCCTTTGATGCTGGAATTGTGCACCATCTCTACAGATTGTGATTGTCAAGACCTTTTAGAGGATCCAATACAAAGCACCTCTGAATTCAGTTTATTAACGGAGGGCGCTGCTGGGCTGAATGCAGTGAAGGAGGATAAAATGAAATATTCATGGCAGAGAGTGGTTCTAAGAGGTGGACCTAATAGATTTAAAACTAACACAAATATCCCGAAGTCGGAGATAAAAACTGGTAGAAATATGGAGCTTAATTGCCAGGTCAAAGCAGAATTAAGTGCTGGTCTGTACGTAATCAAACACTGCTATACAAGAAAGACTTAGTAATACAGACAGGCTGTTCAATCCCTGGAATAGTTTTGTAAGAGGTTTATCATCCTGAACACATGGCTAGAACTCAGTATAACATCTTCCCTTTCAATATACAATAATTTAGTTTTAGAAGTGAAAAGCAACACTTAAGTTCAACATATTAAAAAAAAAAAAGTATATATTGTTGGCTGAAACACAGAACGTAGCATCCTGTATTTACAGATGCATTTTGGTAAGAGGTATTCTGCTAAAAAAGTGCTTGGTTAAGGAGATCATTAATGAGAAATAATAGTATTCTGATTCGCATTTTGACCTCTTTTAAGAAGAGACTGGCCAGCTATCCAAGCATAATTGAAACAGAGAGAAAGAAGGGTCAATAATTTCGTAAGACTGACATGACATTGACCCCCTTTCAAAAGCACTTAGTACAGATTTTCATCTCAGGAAACTTACATATATTTATAAATGGTTGTTCTGCTTTTGCAAGGAAATGTGATTGGCATTGTAAGAAAAGAGGAATATCTTCCCAGTTACGACTTACATGAAGTCTGAGTCCTCGACTCAGTGCTAGAGCTCCTACGCTCTTTCCAAACTAATTAGAGATGTGTTATCACACACACGAGAAATGCAATTGGTAATTTCCTGAGTTTTAATAAATTAACCACCTCATTTTATTCAGTGCTTTCTTTCCCTATTACGTGCTTTCTCTGATATCACATCAATGATTGTTTTTAAGAAGACTACATCTGTTAAATGTCAAAGCAAAGGAAAATTACTTAATGTATTTGTCATTATAAGATACCTTATTTTACAACAAAAATTTTTTTTGCATGCCAACTTGTAAGATCAAGTATTACTTTCTGAAATTCGTTCAAGTGTGGGTATGTGAACAGAACAAAATAGCTTTAAAAATTAAAACTCAAACTTGACTTTCATGCAACTCTTGCAATAGTCAAAGCTTCTAACTGGCCAATAAAATTATGAAAGGGAACACTTGCTTTTCTTGACCAATACTAGAAATGTTCATGATTATGACCTAAAGCTGACTGAAGGGAAGCTTTCTACTGATTTATTTCGTTCTCATTCAACCTAATCATGTTATTTTTCTTTCTGCCTAGATAACTCAGTTAAAAAAACAAAACAAACAAAAAAACGAAACCACACAAACACCCAAAACAGCAAAAAAAACCCAGAAATACAAGAAATTCAATGCAGAAGACAACAAAAATGGCATCAATTGAACAGCTTCAAGAGCACATGAGCAGCTCCTTCAAAGAAGATTTCATCTCCATCTGCACAGAGGCAGAATATCTTGGCACCAAATGCTGGAAGACGGGTGCTGTTCCATCTCAGCCCCAGCTCAGGAGGAGGAGCTGCCGAACACACACACACACACACACACACACACACACACACAAGGACTCCATGGGGTTTTTGTGTGTTGGGTTTTTTTGGGTGTTTTTTGTTTGACTGGGGGTTTTTTTTGGGGGAGGGCAGGCGGGCGCAGGGAAGGAGGTGCAAGGGGAATACACCTTATTACTTGATTCTGCAGATCCAAGAGAACAAGGGAATGAGCTTGGAGCTCCTCCAAAAGTGTGGCGGATTGCGGAGAACCGGATTCTGCAGATTTGGGGCTGGTGTGATAAGCTGGGTTGAATACCACACAGTAGTTTACCATTGCTCACCGTTTTCCCAAAAAAAGGAAGGAAGAAAAAATGACCTTGTGCTGACAAGATGAACCATAACTTGGAAATGAGGAAGAAAAAAAAAAAAAAAAAGGCAGCACACACAATAACAACCTTTTTTCACTGACCCCTAAAAATCCATTATTTCAGGTATCACAAACTGATACTCAACCATAATGCTTGCTCCAAAGCCATTTTTATAGATGCTGGTTGCAAAATTATGGAACTGAAATAGATGGCCTCTAAGATCCCGCTCTGTAAATAATAAGAGAGATGAGATGGGGGAAAAAAAATTGATTTTTTTTCTTCAATGTAATTAAAGCAATCTCATTTTTAATGTAAGCTGTACTAAGATTTTAATGTACACCACTCTTAACAATACTAAGTCATTAAGTACGTCCTCCAATTTAAAGAAAGCTTGGAAAGTAATGTGGGAAGTCAACTATATATCTGTCACAATAAACATGAAATTTTCTCTGGGGCCAGATAGAAGAAAGACCACAACAGAATTTAGTTTGCCCAGTAATTTGAAGCGTTGCCAAGGAAGCAAGTCTCAACAGTTTGCCAGGCAGAAACAAAGGGAAAGCGAGCAGTGAGTTTCTCCAGACTGTCCGTTCTCTTCACGGCCCCGTCTTGTGGCAGTTTCAACCTTCCCAGCGCAGCTGTCACTGCAAAAGCACGCTGCAAAGAGGCAGCCGTCCGGCTCCTTCAACACGTAACAGCACAAACCCAAACATCCCTGCTACCTGAACCAGCTCCAGCATGGGATGAGGCAAAATCCCAGGGATATAAAAAGGCAGCACAAGATGGCAGACAGAGGTAGGACTCAGCTTCTTCAGAGGGAAATGTGCGTATGTCCTTCTGTGCTCCACAGGAGCTGCAGAAAGGCCCCGGGATTTCCTAGTAAATCAGTTCCTTGTTCTCCCAGGTGAAGGGAAAGGATTTGGGGTTTAGAGATTAATGACCACTGGTAGCAGGTAGCTGTGGGAGATGGCCTTTGAAAGACTGGGCCCAAGCTCCAGTGCCTGCCACCAGCTAGAACAGACTAACAACAGGCCCCAGAAATCCGCTGTTCCTGTTGCTTATGTAGAAGTGCACCACCTTGAATGATGGCATTTCTTTTACATTTCTGCAGCAAGATTGTCTGCAATGAGAAGCATGAAAGGGCTGCTCGCCATACTGCTGCCCAAGAAAAACTGCAGTGTTGGGAGGGCATGTTGCATTGTGCTTCTGCTGCTGAATTACCAGTGCTGGAAAAGCACATTTGTGAGGATGAATGACTGAAGAAGTGTCACGGCAGGGACTTGTCCCAGTGCCAGCACTGGAATGCAGCCACTACTGTCCCTGAAGCCTGCAAATGGTTTCAGGAATAATGACAAAAACCAGCTGATGCTGCTCAGCCCCACAGAGAACCAAACTTGCCGTGTTTGCTGACAGCAGTCGACAGCCATGCGCAACTGCTTTGGCAAGAACAATGTCACTTACCTGACAAGACCCCCTGGCAAATCCAGATACTATGAGATCGTAACTACAGTCATAGGAAAGTTTCGGTGCAGCACAGCTGTAAAAAGACAAAAAGGACAGTGGTCTCCCTGCCCAATTCTAAAGATTTGCACTAGAAGTTTCTGGGGCTGCCACAGACGAGACTGAAGGGTCAAAACTGGACACATCCCATCCTTGAAGGGACAGTTCTGGAGTTGGAGCTCTACACACACTTTATCTGAGACATGACTGCCATGGACACGTACCACCTCTCTCATGGCCAGGGCATTACAGACTGCGAATGATGATGACTGAGTGCAAGCACTGCAAGCTCCACACAATCAGGAAAAAGCCTTGGGTCAAGGTAGGTGGATAGCAAACAGCACAGAACATTTGCTACTCTACTGGAAAAGAGTTTCAGAAGCAGAGTGCTCCATTTCAGATCGGCAGGAAAAAAGAACTGAAATCACATCCTCCACATTAGGCAGAAAGAAGGAACAAAGACACGTGGGGCAGAAGTGGGGACCAAAAGGAGGGAGGGGACAGGAAAAATTTTCTAGTCTGAAGTAATTAGGCACATATATACTAATCATTAGAATGAACATGCAGACACAAAGAAAAACTGTACTCCTTAAAACAGCATGCAGGCACCACAAAATGGATTCACCACTCCAAAAGAATATTGCTACAGCCCGCTGGTTACCCAATGTGGACAACTGCTGAGATATGCCATTTAGCTATCTTTCTGAGCTGTGCTACCTTGGGTGGTTAATTGGATAGTGCCACAGCGTAATTGCACACAACTGTTCAGTGTAAAATCTCCATCACTGGAATGAAAACTTTTAGAAAAATAAAGAAAAACTCCGATAATTGTTTTAAAATAAGTTGACAAGATGCTTTTGCTTCCACTCCAGTGAACAGAGTCCTGCCTTTCTTGTGTGGTGTAAACTTATGCTACCCCACACATCAGTTTTGTGCATGCAACAGCCAGTCTTTCATTGACAGTAGACAGCCTTAGCAATGCAAGCGGACAATAATACATTCTGTAACAGTTGCTGAAGTTTCAAAGAATTTCTTTGTTGAGACTCAGTAACTGTTTCCCATATTTATTTTAATAACCCACAATTGCCTACGTAGTTTCAAACTTTGAACTTAAAATTAGTGTAGGGGCTGTTACATACTTTTGAGGGATGGTTCCAGTGCACCGACACCTTACGTGAAGAAAAACATTCAAAATACACATGTACCAAGTAATGAATTGTTGAAGGAGAACTAAAGCTACAGGAAGCTGTATGCATTATTACATTGTAGAGATGAACAAGCAGACTGCATTACTTACCAGGGGACCGTGTTTAAACAACTGCTCTTTGCTGGCCAGCGGCACGGGAAGCACGCTCCTATTCTAAGTTATTTTTCAGAGGGTCAAACACACAGAAAGCTGTGGAAGCTGACAAAAAATTGGAGCAACTGTTCAGCCCACTAGCTGTATGACATACAATCTCTTTGTTACCACAATTCATTCACCTCAACCTGTTCAGTGATTTTGATGGTGACATTTACATCCCTGGACAATCAGACACTGCCTAAGTGAACCACTGTATCTGTTGGCACCACTTACCAGTTCTAGGATTTTCAGATCATAAAGACCACCAAATCAAAACTACATTTAATAGTGTTGAGGAAACCATTTATTTTAAAAAATCTTTTTAATACAATTACTCAAATTAAAGAGCAAGCAAGCTGGCATTTTCTTTGTAATAAACACACTTTTCTGAGCCTGTTCAGTAGAGAGAAAGTCGGTATCTTTCTCTCTTAGAATGGTCTTACAGTTCTAAAGCTCAGTGGTACCCTGCTGTATTTCTTGCACACTTTTAATGAATGGAGCAACCACTTTGACCTCTTCTAGTTGAGGCAATGGTTTAAGACACCTGACCATCACTTCTGATACTGCAGAACAAAGTTTTGCAAAGATACAGTACTTTCAAAACATTGTGTACCTGTAAAGGCAAGAGATACGCACAGGCAAGAGAATACATAATAAGAAAAAAGTAAAAGGAGATTAACTTTATGGATTATCAGGTCATTTCAAGAATGATTGATATCAGAACTGTCTTCTCAGTAATTCTGGGCTATATGTTGGCTTTTTTACTTGTTGGAAATTACTGTTCTTGCCAGGATGAGCTTGGTGCACTACAAATGAGACAGCGCAGTGACCTTTGCCAACGCGATACTGCAACACAGCTAGAAAGCAGTAAAGCATATGCAGTTCCTTATTTCGTATTGCAGAACTCATTGTTGGCTTATATTTGCTAGAATTTAATTAAGTGAAAAGATAAGCAGATGATTTCCGATGCAGCAAAAATTTCATTTTTTCCAAAAATATTGCTACATCATCTAATTTTATGGCAGCTACTTCTGTAATTAAAGCATATATTTAGTTTTTAAAATATAAATGCTGTTACACTTGATTAGATATTCGGCATACAGAATATTCTTCATCAACTAATTTATACAAAGATTAGGGCTGGTTTATTATGCTATTACATATTTTATAGATGTAAAAGTATGTTTGATCTGGAAGAAGACAACTTGCAGTTAAAAGCAATACAAAAATAAATCTGATTAACTTCAACTTATTTAATTTACAATAAAGATGCAGCTAAAAAAAAAAAATCTCCTGCCAAGATTATTATCCAGCAGTAATCCTGCTACAACCATGGTGGTGAAACGTTCCGGCAGAGTACTACAACAGTCATGGAGTTTACAGTGATTTTAGCTCTTGCTTACGAGTTAATAGGATTTGGTTTGCTTTGTTTTGTTTATTCTATGCGCCGTTAGTCTGCAATGCATCTTGATATTTTACACTACTGGATTCTAGAGACGGTTTCTATCACATGTTAATGTGCGTTCTGGGAAAGAGTTTATAATATGAACACCGAGAAGAGGCAGAAGACTGTTCGACTTTGGAAGAAACAGAAACCCCTCCTGCTGCATGATGTACGGGCACATGTTAGTTACCCAGCCCACCTGTTTTCCATGGGGCATCCATCTTGCTTACTAAATAAATAAAGAAAAAAAAAGAAAGAAATTTTGCTAACAAGAGAGTCAGATTTGAGACCCCTGTGAGCTCGGGCCGGGGCTGCCTCCTCAGGCTCTCGCACCCCTCCATGACCGTCACCCCCACCGCCTCCCCTCTGCCCCGACTGACTTTTCCTTGGCTGCGATCCCTCAGGACCTGAGGTCACCTGAGACTTTGACCGAAACTGCCAAAATTGTAAACAACCAAACATCATAAATAATTGAATAAATAAATAAATCCCTGAGGAGGGAGAGGCGGGTGCCCAGAGGCACCCCAAGCACCTCTGTCGAGGGACACCCTCTGCCCTGAGGAGACCTACTGAGGGCCCTGCCCCGGCACCCTCCCAGCAAGGAAGGAGATACAAAGAAAATTAGCAAAGGAAAAAAAAAAAAAAAAAGGCAAGTCAGTTTGTTTGTTTGTGTTTGTTGGGTTTGTTTGGTTGTTGTAGCGTGGATTTTTTTGTGGGTTTGGTTTGGTTTGTTTTCATTCTGGTCAAGTCTTTAAATATTTTACTGAACTCTTGAAAATGTTTTGACTTGCCAAAAAGCCAGAGCAAGAATGTACTGATCAAGAAAGCCAATGCAAACGTTCGCTACGGGAAGCTCACATGTATGTTGGAAAGGGAATCTTATCCCAGAAAACAAGGAAGGAGAATTTATCTTTATTTTTTTCAGTCTAGCCCTAAAATAAAAAACAAAAGCAGGGAGAAATCATGAGATTTCACTGCCATATTTGGTATTACTGATTACTGATAGTCTCTGTTGCAGCAGAAGAGGAAAAAGGAGCTTGGATTTGCAATTCTGAAGAAACTCAAAGATATTTCAATTATAATAAATAAGCAATTTGAGCCAACTCTCTTTGCTAATCTAAACTGGAGGGAGGAAAGCCGGATTACTCTAAAAGACTGTAAGAGCTTAAATCTAATTTCCTAGGCAGGTATAAACTTGTATTCCTTTAAGAAAGAGCAGCCAGTGGAGAAGCAGTTGATGTATAACTTCAAGGACCATAATATAGGAGCCTTTGAGAATCTAAAAAGACAATGTTTCCACTCCTGGTCATATTCTTTACACCTGGGGTCATAATCTTTTAACTTTAGGTTACAGCTGGCTAAAAAGTAGGGTCTCTGGGATTTAGAAAAGGTGAGAGGGGGTGAGCACATTAAGTCAAAGGGGCTACCGTATTCCCGAAGTGGTATTAATAGTTTGCACCAACCTAATACTTTGCCAACTGCCACGTGAGCCTTCCCCTTCTCCCCCTCACCACCACTCCTGCCTTGAGAAGCCAGTCACAGCACACTGCAACTCCAGAAAGCAACCAAAAGTTTACAAATGAATCCGCTTTCACACAAAGTCTTCTTTCAATTCCAACCAGGGGATGAAAACAACTAAACGAGACTGTGCCTGTGCCAGGGGGATGGCTAAAAACCACCTGCCATTACCTCAGGAAGCTCCAGGACCTTCCCATGGTTCAGCACCACAGGTACACCAGGAAAATCCCCACTTTTCAACCCCTTTCTTTTAAGAAAGAGGAGCTTCATTTTGGCTTGGCCCTGAACACTCGACACGCCTGAGGAGAAACAGCTACTAAATAAATACCAAACGGTACAATACACCAAAGAAAAGTGGTTTGCTTCTTAACATCAGTTCTCCTTTTCAGGTTTTCCCTTTGCTGGCTCCTATTTTATTAAACAAGGCCTCTCTTTTCTTTCCTGTAGACTTTTTTCCTTGGAGATCTCCCTTCCAGACATGGATATTTTCACAAGATTCCCTTTTGAACAGCAGAAACAGAAAGCCAGCCTCTAAGCCCAGCCAGTGCTTCAGGATCCACAGAGACTCTCCAGAAACCATCAAGAGGTGACAGCCACAGCTCATCACTCTCGTGACACTTTTTCAAGCAACAACAGAAGTGCCTCACAAGAAAACGTCACTTGAAAAGTTAAATACAACCCAGCCCAAAGATTTCTTAAGTTTTATTAAATAGGCATGAAGAAAAGTTATAATGTACAAATCCCTGCAGTCCTGAGGACTTCTGATGTACTTTCAACTGAAATTTGCCCCTAACCCAGAAACAAAATCTATTCCAAGCAAGATCATAATTGAAAAAGACCCCAACAAGACCCTATCTCCTGTTTCCTGTGGAGGAAAGCAATCATGTTTGTTTGCACAAGAGAGAACAAATCCAGCAGGCAGAAAGTTATGACAGAAGGACAAACGGGTCTGCTTTGAAAGCTCTTACTTTGTACCCCATATGTAGTTTGCCTACTTGGAGGAGAAAAAAGAAAGAGAGGGAGAGGGTGAGTCACTTGTATGTGTTATGGCTCTATTGTGAACATCATCTGCATCCAAAGGAATGGTGAATGGACTGTTGTGCATTCTTACAATGCTTTTTATCCAGAGATATTCAAAACACTGCAAAACATCTCACAAAAATCTGTTTCTACTTGACATTTGAGAAACAAGCATGCAGAAATACAGAATGAAGTATTCGTGTACACACACCGATTTTGTGTCCTCCCATTTTTAGTGACTGAACTTGACATTGCTCATCTGATTCAGAAGTACGGAGCATTCCCCAAACCAGCTGAAGGGAGCGATGTGTGCTGTTGCCCAAGAACACTGCTGCCAGTGCTAGTACCAGACTTGCTACGTACCAAGTCTGCAAGGCCTCTGAGGCTTGTCAGACTTGCTCTGAAGTCCATCAGGTCTGCCTGCAGCTATGTTTGGGCTTGCTTAGTTGCAAAAGCAACATCTTCCTTCTGACCAGATAGTTCCAGATTGTTTTACTTCTGTGAGGTACCACTGCAGTTTTATATGGACAAAAGCAGCAAGTAGTTATTCTGTGTAGAATGAAATATTCACAGCTAGCGCTGCGATGTAGGACGCAAAAAATACAGGCCTGGTGTGATTGCAGGGGCCTTTGAGAAGTGTAGAGACAGGAGGCATAGCAGAGCAGTGCAGCAGGGATAATAAAAGATGGGGCCCTAGGGCCACAAAAACCTGTGATCACATGAAGAAATGCAGACCTGGACCAAAACAGATTTCAGGAATAAGTAGTATTTAACATCTAAAATGCATCATACACTACAAATTCAGACGCAGTGTGGAGTTGCAGACCAATGAAAAAATAGAACGTGTATGCAAAAGCATGCTAGAACACACAAAAATAGTCTCATGCAAATTAAAAGGGACAAGAAAAGGAGAGGAAGGAAAAAGAAACCATCTGCATAAAATACTGCAGGGCAAAGGGGCTGCATCACCCCTACCTCCAAACACTGCAATGAAGTTCTTGATTTTCATAATCTGAGCAGCGAGGAATGGTGTATAACACCAGGAAAAGGGACTGAAAGTAGTTAGTGTGTATGTAACAATTTCACCTGTATCATTTCTTCCTGGGATATACTTCTGTATGCAGCACTATTTCTTTTGTTTTATTTTTCCTGTAGTAAATGGATGTGGACTAATTATGATTCTTCAGTTAGGCTGTGAAGGTTTCTATTATATTAGCAATAAATTCTTGGCTTTATATATAAGGTGAGTTTCCCTTTAGCGGACAACAAGATTTTGAGCATAACAATGCAATTTGGACACTCAACATTTGAGTTAAACTGAACTAAACATTCTATTTGAGACTTTTACCTCATCCCTTGCTCACAGCAGGACCAAGACACAAGAACCTCCAAAAGAAAAAGCCACCACACTTGTCCAAATTATCAGGTCAAAATACAGCTTTTACTCCCTTCATGATTTCTTTTCTTTAATCAACATGGAGAAGCGGATTGTAACAAACCAGATGCGTTCCTGGAATATATTCTCTGTAGTTCTTTGGTGGGGGGTTTTTTGTTTGTGTTCCCCCCCACCAAGTGCTTTCTCTCTCATATAAGAAATTTCAATCATGAAACAAAACTGCAGGAATCTTTGAAAACAGATTATTCTCCTTTAAGATTTTTCCCTCTAAGGCATATATTACTAGTAATGTCAGCTGAAAAATATACAAGAAAATTGTTCAGTGAGCTTTCTTGCCCTAATTATTTGAAATTGTTAATCACATGCCAGCAAAATCAATACACATATGGCAGTATTTCTATACTCCATTACTAGCAATTATAAATACCGCTGTGAACAGAACTTCCACCAGTTTTGCTGCACTAGAGAAATAAATGTGATATTTCAGAAACTAAGCAAAAATATTTGTTCAGTCCGTGAAAATGGAGGGAAGAAAAGCAAAGAGCAGCAATTCACCCCCATCTGGCAAATGGTATCTGAAACCTATGGTTAAATATCACTTTGTTATCTGCATCATTGGAAGCACGTGAAAGCTGAACGTTTTAAAGATAAATGTTACAAACCAAGTACACAACATAAGACATAGCTTATTACATTTGTACTACTGTTACCATGGGATCTGATTTTAAGAGTGATATGAAAGGCCCCTATTGACAGGGAGCTCTGTTGTGCCTCTTCACCTGCTGATCATGTTTAATGGAATAATAGTGAAACTTAGGAAGATCACAAGATAAAACTGAGAGCTCATGTAGTAATTAGATCTCCTGGAACTCTTTTATGCTTTATGTAAGTTACAGGTCATCACCATCCCTCTATTTCCCTTTTACTCATTTGAGCATTTATTTCTGCCTATTTGCAAGCATAGCAATTCCCATAGTTACAGTTTTCTGTAAACGTAATGGCTACCAAAAATAAAATCAATAGTCACTCTGATTCTTTCAAAGTTCATTATAAATATCAGTGCAACCAAAACTAGTTAAGATCCCCTGGCTATAAAGACTCAAACACACAAATAAATCTACACAAATTAATAACTATTTTGGAGCCAATGCAATTTTTCATCAGAGTGAAGAAAGTTTCGAATAACTTTTTATAAACCAAAGATTAGGAATGAAGCAAAAATTTTCCTGGGAGAATTAACACTTAAGTTTATTCATTGCTGTGGTTTATTCTGACTTGTTTTTTAGTAACAGATGTTTAGCTTTTCATTAATTTCTATGCTCCTAGTATTGCCCCGTCTGCCTCCACTCCTCAAGAATGCCTCCTGTAAAATATCCAGCACTTCTTAATTCAAAACCCTAATGCTCCTGACATTGGAATATTGTGTCTCCAGTTTCACTAAGGAGCCTCAGTTATCTCTTTACACTGTAGGAACACCAGGCAAGTGTACTACCTGAAAACATAATGTAAATAACTTCATTTAGTTTAGTATTTTATCTTGAAGTTTGTATTTTAAAACTGGAGGGAAATCCACCTCCCTGGTTGCCACCAGCAGATGAGAAGCACAAGACACCAACTTCTGCAGCACGAATTCCAAAGGTTTTCTAAGCTTATTTCATTCTTTTTGGCAGTAGAGAATCTCTGGGGAAAGCAAGCATCCAGCATATACTAACAGAATGGCTTGTGTTTCTGCTGCTTTTACAGATTTGCTGAGCAGCAGCAGGATGGAATTGGCAGCACTAATCAGGTCCTGCTTGGAGCCCAGGAGGCAGCAGGGAAACTGAAAACCTGTGCAAGTAGTCTCTACAGACTATACCAGGTAGTTCTACTCCATGAGTCTGTGCTTGCCATCTTCTTTTCCTGGCAACATTGTCCTTTTGCATAAGTCTGCAAGCGAATGAAGGTTTTCTGGGAAAGCTGAAGTGACAAGGCAAATTTCTTAGCAATGCTGAAGGCTTCTGAAATCAGTGGATGCTCTACACATCTGCTGTCGCCTCCCCAAACTTTGCATCTCCTGCATCTGGCTGGGAACTCAGTTCTACAAGAACCGCTTTAAAGCGGAACAACTATTGTTACAGTTTTGCAAAATACCTATTTTTCATCGTTTTCAACTCACTGACAGGTGTCAATGTGTACTTTTAATGCTCTAGAAAATTAATTCATTTTAAACGCCCTCTCAAGCTCCGAGTTTATAACTACTGTTTTTATCTCTGGGAAACATTAGACATTACTCCTATTAAGAATATGGCATATTTAACCACCAGCATATTTAGACACCAGCATATCACCTTCAGGTGCTCGTAAGTCCACTCAAAAATTCAGTTGAGTGACTCAAGCTATCAGACTTTTTCTAAAAGTTCCACAAAAGAAGAGACCTTTTTTACGGAAAACATCCAGAGTTACAACAGGAAATTTACAACAGGAAGTAACTTTTAAATCATCTACCTGTGGAAAAGATAGAATTTCTAACATTCTAGGCTGTAAGGCAGCCTCAAGTTTAACAAGAGTCAGGAGGAAAGCTCTCTTTTGCAAAGGTTTTCCACAGTTCTCCGTTTCATGACTGCTCATTTCCCTTTGAAGGCGAAGCCTTCCACGCAGAACACACCAAAGCGCCTGGACCTCTGGTCCAAGTTACATCAGCCTGTCTAGTCACACGCCACTCAACTCTGAGCATTGAGAAAAGAACATACAGACCACCTGTCAGGGAGGATTGTTTTGCACTGATCAAGTTTTCCCTGCAGAGGCTGGCAGGGCACGAAGCCGGCTCACCTCACCTCATGGAAATTACACGCACAGGAATCCGTATCGCCCACTGAACAGGGCTCTTGAGTAACAGGAGCCTTCTCTGAGGGTTGTGTAAACAAAGTACTTGACAATATCTTGATCCTTTCTTACTGCTTTGTAGTTGTATACAACCAATATACCGCTATCACAAGGACTAAAAATGTGACTAGAAATTTTTTACTGCTGTCATATACCATTCTACAAGTGCCATTATAGACCTAAGTTTTTACAGCACCTCAGAATGTTGTTTAAAGTTATTTTTCTAAGTGTATTAATTTAAAAAAAAAATGTACAAGAGCTTTGAAATTTAAGTAGTAAAATATTAGGTTTCTGAACTAAGAGGCTGAGAGAAGAAAAAAAAAATTACAAAAAGCAATTCCAGAGCCAAAGTTTGTTTCAAAAAAAGCAATAAGCATTTAATAATCATGCCCCTATTGCTATCCACAAAACTTATGCTCTAAACTGCTTGTCAATTTTGAGAACAGCACTCTGGATTATAATTTTCAAAGCTACCACTCAACCAGCTGACACATATCCTTAGCTTTGACTACCAGGATCAATTTAATACTACTCCACCTGGCAGCATTTGAAGGTCTGAAGATCCTCTGAATTTTACCAAAAGCCAAGTATTTACTCTTTGTCACAGTGAAGATCAGGACAATATGATTCCCCCCCCCCGCCCCGCATATTTCATGAAGTTCACTACAGAAGAACTACTGTTACAGAAACATCAGCAAATTTATTCCAGAAATTGCCAATCAGCCCACAGACACCACTTAAAGCTCAGTTTTACACTGACTACTGCTATGATAACTTATGTATTGACATCTCAGAAGACAATACAAATGCAAAGAGGCTCACTCATCGTGAGAATGAAAAATCATTCTTACAAATGATTGAAGGAGAAATGGGAAAGAACGAACGAACTTCAGGCAAAACTGAAGATAACCTTATGGCAAGATACATACACACTGTCACTGACTATATGTTGGTTTACGCTGTGGCATTTTATCTCATATCCACTTGAAAGTACTCAAAGTCACCCTTTGACATACTTTTCTTTGTACACTATTTCTTATAATAATGTAGTTCGGTTCTCCTTTTCCTGGATGCAATCCAAAATGATTTAGGAATTTAATAATAGAAACTATGATTTGTAGTACAGTGATTTACTTAGAATTAGCTTTGCTACACATTTTGACAGGCAGTCTGTAAGTTTGAAACTATTAAATTTATTAATACAATTTTTAAATTATGCTTAGTCTTACTGATGAAAAATGGCTCCCTATTGCATGCTTGTTGGATCTCACTGTCAAAAAATACAGTTCTTGCATGGCCTTCTATCAGAAACTTATCCTACAGAATTCCTCATTGTTTCTTCTAGTAAACAACGTTTGTTTTATGCCAATTCCAAGATTCTTTACATATACACAGAAGACTTCACTTCTCACCATACTAAAAATACAGGAAAGTCTGCCTTCCTGCTTTCATAAAGCTTTAACTATTTTCACTGCTTTGCTATTTCGGCAAACTTAGGGTTAGAGACAGCAAAGGACCTGTAGACTAGAGCTAGAAGAAGCATTAAATCATCCACAAATACTCCCTAAGAAATATCAAGTGCATGAGCAATGGAAGCCTAAATTGCACTGGCCTGTCTGGGCTGCTCACAGAGCACAGCCTGGTCAGACTCATTTGTCATTTGGGTGCCTGGGACATCACTCTCTCTGCAGGTCTCTGGGAGGTAGCCTGAAGGGAGCAGACTTACAGGGACCCTTCAGGGGCCCTGCACAGGAGCAGGGATGGCTCTGCGGTGGCCGAGAGAGAGCACTTTGGTTTCCATCCTGTGCCTCAGACACTGCTCTGTGGGCTGGCAGAGATCACAGGAGTGAGGAGTGAACCATCTCCAGCTTCCCGCTGTGCAAAGCAAGGCTAACGAAAGCACAGTGTTTAAGTGACTTGCCCAAACTTGAATGCACATTGAGCTTCAGAAAGTTTATGTGGTTTTGGCTGTAGAGTTATAGCCAGATGACAATGCCTCCTTTATTTTTAACACCTCCACAGGGAACTGATGCAGTAGCAGATTCAGATACTTACTCTACCTGGTAACTTCTAGTTTTCCCCTCCATCAAGGCTACTGTGTCAGAGATACCGGATATAAAACAGTGCAAAGTTCAAAAGATTTCTTCAGGGATATTGTAACCCAATGACTTAAATACTATGACACTATTTAAGAGAGCCATAAAACAATCTCAGTTTTTGTTACCATCCTGGTAAGGAGATATATCCTTTAATACCATGATGTCCAGACTGCCGTGTAAAAAAGAAGGGTAGTACTTAACTGCACAGCTCAACAGTGCTCATGAAGAAGTATCTAATGCAAGGCTTCCGAGACCAGGTGTGCTCAGGCACCACAACCAGCAGCAAGGCCCAGCTCCGCAAGGCCAGGCCCGGCTCACCAGGAGCTGGGCTTTCAGAGACTCCGGAGCTCCACACAAACTCCCACATATAGCAAGTTAGGTGACACTGCAAGCTATTCTTCATGGAGGCAGGAAGACAAAAGACTTTTCAAGACTAGAGGTGAACATGTTTAGTGATACTTAATGATGTTCAGAGAAACTCAGTTAATACAAACATCAGCCTCATGACACCAGAGAGATGTCAGACTGTCTCAAGCTGCTGCAAGTCCAGAAGAGCAAAGATCACATCATTTGAAAAGCTAAATTTGGATTCTAGTCCAGGCTACAAAATCTGAATAGTCTGGAAGAGCAACCTTCCAAATGTACTGATCCAGTAAAATAAAGGAGCTTCAAGAAATCTCAAACATCTTTCACATGCTGTATTGAAATCTCCTGAATTGACTTTCCTTAGCAAAGTTTCCTTGGCTTTGTTGATTTGCAGTAATGCTCCTATTTCTTCTTCCTTCTTTGATTACGTGTATTGTCTAGTGGCTTTGCTTACAACAATCTGTGTTTTAGCATTTTTTTAACCCTTAAAACTTCAGATTTCCAATTATAGTTCACACTCCTGGAGGCTACAAGGTTCTGGTTTCGCTTGCATCTCACCAGAAAAAATCCCAGATATTTTCATTCAAAAAATAGAATATAAGAAACCACGATCTCCATGGTAGTTACAGAGTAGCTAAAAATGCTGCTAAGGAATAAGAATTTAATACTCAATATCTGGGCAACTGAGTTGTCTCAACAGCAACAATTCATTTTAAATGCAATCCTACTTTGCAAGCTCTTGGCTACATTAACCAACATGTGAAAAGGCTACAACACAAAAAGGTTTAGATGCCACTCAGAACTAAGTATTTCAGTGAATCTCTTCTGTTAAATCAGTTTGGTTTTATACTATTCCCATCAAGTCTAAATACAGCTGAGCTGCCTTTGAAAGTAGTTATCTTACGGCTATCAGTAGGAACACAGATATTTTCATAAAGCTATTTTACTTGATTTTCAAAATAAGATCTGCTACAACAAGAAAAAAATGAAATATGAAAAAAGCAAGCTGCAATATCTCTGCATTGGCAAACTAGACTAGATGAGATATGAAACACTTCCAGTGTCCTCAGTGTAAACAACTATTTCATACATTTTAATAAAGATATAAGATCATCCAAGGCACTGTCCTAAGATAACATAGGAAAATTGGAAAGTAAAATGCATGACATTTCAAACAAGTGAAAACACACTGACATTTTAATCAAAGCTCTTTCAAAACATACAAAGAAAAACCACGCACACAAAAAACCACAAACAAACAAAAAACCAATGAAACAACAACAAAACACTCCACCCCAAAACAAAACAAAACCCAACAACACTCTCAAACTGCCAATTATTTTGAGTATTAAAAAAAGAAAGGCAAGTCTTTGGTTTAGACCAGATCAGTTCTATATATAGAGGGCTCCATATGGGAGGTTTTATACCAAGTCGAGCTTAACATCCATTTGAAAATTATAATGAGGGAGCCATTACACACAGTGTTACACCAAGGTCCTGGCTTGCTTGCCTCTCTTTTCTTGCCTGCCTTCTCTAAGCACATCGTGTGAATAATTCTCCAAGTAAAACAAATTGCCCTACCAGCTTTTCTGTACACAAGCTGCCTCACGAAAATTCTAATACTACTGGTCACCAGATAGCAAAATATTTCTTTATGTCTCACTCCTGTTCTTCTGATACAATTCATTAATTTTCTTCTGAAAATGTACATTATAAATACTATGTGGGAGTACCAGTTATTAACATTACAATTACTTGTAAAAGGAGGCAATATTGCTGTGTTATTTAACATATTTTATTAGATAAAAATATGCAAGACTAATCAGGTTACTGTGCAAATTCATGCATCTGCTTCAAAATATTCACATGTTCAGATACACCACTGCAATACACATTTCACAAGATAATGCCACAGGTAATCAACTGTAGCAGTATCCTCAGATCTGCTATCAAAATGGGAGCCAATTTACATTTACAGTTCTGGAATGGTATTCCAGGCTTGATGAGTAGTTGCATAAATGCAGCAAGACTCAGATTGCTCTGTCATAAGACATTTCTTTAAATTTCCTCTTTCACACACTATTAAAACAAAAGTGAATATCCCTCTAATACCTAAATCGTCTTTGATATCCAGGCTAAAGATTCACTACTATTGGATTTCCACACTGGTTTTGTTAATTTAAAAACAAAACAAACCACACACAAACACAACCAAAAATCAAATACACACGCTCTTATATCACTGTCTAATGATTATTGCAAGGCTATCTGGAAATACGTTCTCTGTCCAACAAGAATCTCACCAAATGCATCTCTTTCCAGTTATTTCTGACCCAACTCAGTCTTTCCATATGGTGGTCCCTGACATGAGCTCCTCCAACAACCAGGAGTGTCTTTTCAGCCTGCTGCATGAGGGAAATCATCTCTTCTCCTTTCTCAGCTCCTCTTTCATACATAAGGAACCAAAGCAAGGCTCTTCTAAGCAACTGACTCTATATCCCCAGCATCGTCAATACCTGGATATGTTCTGCCAAACAGAGATGCTCCTGTCATGCACTTTGAGCAAGTCAGCTGATGCTGTGCTTCATGTTGCTGCGGAGATTTCAACCAGTTTGAACTTGGGTATCTTTGTATTACATCATAGTTACTGCTTGGATGCTGGACGGGATCCAGAACTAGGCTAACCCATGGAACAGGCAGCTGGTCTGTACCCTGTTGACACCATAATAAAAAACACAGACCAATTCTGAAAGTTGTCATCAGTGAAACTGTACTCATGTCATTTACTTCCTCCTAGGGTTTTTCACTTTTCTAAAAATGTTAGTGCCTGCGAGTTCAAAATGTTTATGATGTTGAAGTGTTAGTAAATGTACATAACAGATTACACAGACACACCCTTCCTCGTACACCTAATAAAGCAAGATACATAAATACTTAACATCCACTTCCTTGCTTCCTCTCTCAGAGGATTTGGACTGTCTGACAACAGCTGCGTCTCCTGCTGTAAACCAGCAGCTTCCCATGATGAGGAACACAGAATGTTTTCACCCCTATCCTCACGCTGCTGTGCAGGGCACAGCAACGACAGAGACGAGCGGATGGCTTGGGACATCTTCAGTTTGCAAGCAAAGACACTTCACTGTATACCTAACAAACACGTTACCGCGTTTCCACAAGTATGTCTGTCGGTGTCACCACAACAACCTCCTACTGTCAACTGCAACAGCAGGGTACAATAAGCCAGGACAGTGGAAGATTGAGCTGTTGAAATAACAATGGAGTATTCAAACACTTTGAAAATCATGCTATCTGGGGAGAGCAAGAGCTCTGCTTATCCTAACAGGCAAATCACTATCAGGTGATCAAGAACTCTTGTTCAGGAACTTGTCTTTCCAATTGGCTCCAGTTCACATGGAAACTGAAGCGCACCTCTTACTGCTGACAGATTTCCATTCTCCTTCCAGCTCCCATCTGAGAGCTTGCAGTTGGTCCCACAAGAATTTGGAAAATTGACTCCCTTAAAGCCCATTGTCATTTTGGCCTATGAGCAGCCTGGCAGCGGAGAGTGAACTATGGTACCAATTGCTTCACAAACTCCCACTACCAAGGCATGCAGATTCTACTGGGCCCAAATGCATCTAGTTAGGGAGTGAGCTGCCCCACATAGCTGCTGAAGCAATTATTGCAAGCCCATTTCTGCACAGCTATCGGAGCCCTTAGGTACCCTGGCAGAAGAGAACCGAGACAAACCCTATACGAATACAGCATCATGCCAAAGACCAGCCAAGTCTTCACCATCAACTTCCAAAACCAGATTCTCCCTGGGACCATAAAATGCAAAACCAGGAGAACTCAGTGCCAGAAACACATTATGAAAAAAATCATCCATATCTAAGAAAATGAGGACAGAACAAGCATATGATTTTGACATTAAGATGAACAGCCCTTTTGCCATAGTTTTAAATGTTTTAGTCTCTTATCCTAGGCATCCTGTGAAATAGCAACTGTGGATGATTCTCGAGAATCTAGAAAATAAACGTATTCTGTGTGCACAGCGCTGGTCTCTCCAGAGAAGCCATTTGCCTGACAAAACCCACCACCCAGAATTCAACGGCTGAACAGCCTCCTGTGGCTCAGTCACCGTCCTCGCTTTTCCTTAGATCTGAGACGTGCTCCACAGCAGTGCGGGGAACAGCGAGATGGACGAAGAGCGCTGAGAACAGCAGGCATTTGCAATGGCAACAGACGCAGTCAAAGCCTCAGTGAAGTCTCTTTTGTGTGAAAGATACAGCTTTTTAACAAGGTTATTGTACCCCTCTCATAGTTGAGCAATAAAGCCCAGTCCTAAAATCCAATCATGCAAACAGGTAGTCTCTAACCATTCAATGCATTACCAATGCCCTATTTCATTGCAATGTTTTTTTCTCTAACATAGTAAACCCTAAACTCTCCAAATCAAAACAAATAAAAATTTAAGTGAATATTAAGTCAACAATTTGGTGATACAATCATGTATTTTCAATTAGATATTCACAGTCTGCAAGGGAATTTACTTAGGCCAATGTATCAGCATCATCAACGAAAAATATTCATCATAATTACCACTTTCATCTGGCAGAAATTAGAAGCAGATGTTATGGAACTTTTCCATGTTTATATTCATAGATGCTTGACATTCCCCCATTGAGTTCAAAAGAAGAAAACACAATGAATAATAATCCCACATTCACAGAACACGATTCTGAATCATAATCTGTGCCTACTTTCAAGTCACATCTCAGACTGCAGCAGCCATTGCTTTTCGGACTCAGTCTTCAGCAAGACAATTTGCTCCACATAATGGATATGTAACACTAAAATGGAATATTGACTTGCAGTTCAATTACTACCCACTCACTATAATTATTCCTTGGCAAGTCTGATTTGCATAAGCACCATCCACTTACACCACACCACCAGTAAGAACTGTCAGTCCTCCTACTCTGTAGTCCACTGGTAAGCAGCAGTATCGGATTTACTTGTATAGTAGGACTCCTTTAAATTACGTACAGCAAGCTCTTCTACATTAGCCCAACCACACTTCTAACTGCAAACATTTATTCCGTAATGGTAGAAATTGTGACTTAAGATTAAAACAAACAAACACCAAAACAAACTCAAAATCCAACAGACAACAAACGTGACCTCGTTGGCTGTCCAAGCAAAGCGATACCGTTTTTTTCTGCTGGTGAGGAATCACACAGCACAGACTGGGGACAGAGTCTGGAAGGGCAGGGACCAGCTTTTCATATATTCCTGTACGGGAAACTGGGAAATCTACTCATTTTAAGAATCAGATGGTGAAACCGTTAAACCTCTTAACATACCTACAGACTTGTTTTGCTTTCACATGACTATACTGTCCAGGAACTAAGCCCACTGAAAATGGCTTTTTTTTACTTTTCTTCTTGAAGGGATTAGTTTTTCAAGACAAGGGAGCAAGGAGCACAGCGGAGGGAAGGAGTCAGCTGCCTTTTTGTTGCAGACTACATGTTTGCACTGCTTCCCACCATACAGCAGCCAGGGACTAAAATGCAAAGGACCCACACTATAAAGACATAAACAGGAACAGACAGATTTATTTCCACGTTGTTTTAATTCACCTTGCTATTCCAGAGGGTCTGAGTCAAGAGTTCAGTCATGTTTTTCTAGTTTATTCTTTTGCAGCCTGCTATGTTCTATATCCATAGACTGGGCAGTGTGAGGACTCCCACAAGAGGCAGGGGAATGCTACAGAGGGAAGGAACACAGGGTGGCGGGGAAGAAAGCCAAACCCAAACCTTAATTTTGATTCTCTTTCACATCAGGCTGGTACAGCTACCAGCATCCTAAAAGACGCTGTAACTCCATAGAGACAAAGAAAGAGAGAAGCTGGTAGGGAGGCCAATAGGAATTACAAGATCAATAGAGTCACTCTAGCAAGGAGGTAAAAAGAAACCCTGGTGCCTTAGATAAAATACTACCAACTCTAGCCCATAACTGGCAAGGTACTGAAAAGCTCCTGATATGCCTTGAACTCATTTTACAGCAGACAATACAAACAGATCAAAAGACAGCATTGCACAAAAAAAATATACAGATAATGTAAACTGATAATAAAATTGAAATATTCATGTAATGTCAGTCTGTCAAAACATCTACTTGGTCTACCAGCTAAAACACTAGCAAGAAAAAACCCACGGCATTGCAGTATTCCCTTCCATTTACGACTGAAAAATATAGCAATTAATCTATTTTCATTTTACTGAAATCCTGTGTTTCCTTGAAATTACAGATTATTATCCGTTTAATTAAATACAATGACGGGACTATTTGAATTTAGGTATTATTATAATTACAAATAATTGTACATTTGTACTTGGAGTTAAATCTTCCTGCAAATAGATCTAAAAGTCACACCTACTAAACTAGATGAAGAGTAAACAGTCACTGTTACATCGGATAAGTGTCAAGATAAAAATTTCAAACTTTGTCGTACGTATACATTTACGTATGTTTATTTTAAATGTAGCTACATTTATAATCTTGAATTAACGTTGTATAAGAGTATTTCAACATAAATTGTTACTGGGAACAGATGGAGCTTTATTTTGTCGTGGGGTTTTTGTTGTTCTTGTCTGGTGGTGGTGGTGAAAACACACCACCACACACACCAAAAAACACCAAACGCACAGCACAACATAATGCTCCTTGCAAGCATCACTTGACTTACTCCTCTGAGTGAGGAGACTTTGCTCCTGTCCCACATTTAGGGCTGAACCCCTCTGGAGGGAGCTGGGGCTCTCACTCACATTAACATTCACACTTTGTGACTTCCACACATTATTTTGTGTACAAACCAAACCCCACAAACACAGCCCACAACCAAAGACCAGACCGAAGGCACCATTCCATAGCTAGAATGAGCAACTCGTGCTACCGCAAAGGTACAAATGTAACAAAACTCTCCAAAAATGCCGAGCCATGGGCTTTTATCACAGTTCTGGTAGGTCCCCTGTTTAATGAAATACCAATAGAGTAGTAGAGAATCATAAACAGTCACCTGGAGGGTATGAGAGCAGGAACCAGCTGTATTGTTCCTGAAGCCAGCTCAGGCATCTAACAGATAAATCTGACAGGCAGTGAGCATAACATTAGCCGTTCCTGTATGTTAATCAATGTTTTCTAGATGGTTCTGGGAACATGTAATTTAGCAGGGGAAGGCAGCAATACACTCACATACCCACTGAGCTCTCAACTTTACTTTTTGTATAGTATTCTTGAACATTTCCCTATAAACAGTAGTCTTTACAAACATGAAAGTAAAAGCAGCAGCAGTATCTGTAGGATACCTCTGCTCCCTCTTGACCTCATTGCTGATTCACAAGGTAAGAATCTCTTCATTCCTCAGCTATGTGCCATTTTTCCTTTACTCGCCTTGACATTTTCAAACCTGTAAATTGCCTGCAGATTAACATACCCAGTAGAATGAATCCACAAGTTTTTAAATAACTCACCTCTCAATAATCCCATTTTCAATCAGTTTTGTTTTGTAACCAAATAGTTTCTTTTTTTCTGTCAAGTTAATTTTTTGCTAAGTTTTCTGTTAAAAAGCTTGACACAGAAGAGACGTGAATTGCCTGGCCTTCGTAAAGACAGCAGAAATATTACTTCATGGCATATATACCACTTAGAGGATAAGAACATGAGTTAAATACTGCAGCTTTAGAGATTCCAGGTATTTCATTAATACAAAGAACTAAGTAATGCATTAGGGGAGACTGTCTATCCGATACAAGGAATGTGGCTCTTCCACTCAGAATTGGTGGTACAGGCAAATGGGCAAAGCAAACGCCCACGTTGGAATCACCCGCTTGATCAGGTCAGGGAAAAGCCCAACTCATCCACTGTGAAAATAAATAATAGGATGCATTTATATCTTAGGGTCTTACCCACCACAGCACATGTGAAATTCCAGTTCTCATTCTATGATTTCCCTTAAAGAAAAAAACCTCCTCTCATTTTAACTTACTACTATTGAATTACGTGAGGACATTTTGTATTTTGAACAGCAGCTTCCTCTCGAAAGCAAGTCTTTGCATTCCCAACTGGTTTTGTCTTTCCTACTGGGCAGATATCTAGCCAGTATTAATCAGGTTGAGAATCTGCACAGTTCCATTCATCTAAGCTGTTCCAGTCTGCACCGGTGCCTTCCCCTGCAAGCTGAACAGGAAGAATGTAGCTGAGCAGATCACAAAAAACTAAGTAACAGTTCATCTTCTTCAGAAAAGTCTCATGGGAACCGGGGCCAGTGTGCTTTGTGAACATACTGTACGTCTCAAAAGATTCACACGTTGTCCACCTCTTCGATAGAAATTCAAGGCAAGAAGGTGGTAAATCACCACAAAAATTTAACTAAGGAAACGCAACCCAAAGATACCGGCTTGGGTGCCAACTTCTGTGGCTGTGCAGAGTCATTGCTCCTCTTAGTAAGAGTTGGGAGACCTGTTTGCCTTCATCTCCCTGCTCAGAGCTCCACATAATCCCTCAGAGGTATATCCTCTCTTTCTGCCATCTATAATGAGTCTTTTAATCCATTTGCTGCTTGCACACTGATATTGTTTAAAGTCAGTGAAGCAGAGAATGTAAGAGAGCAAAGTAAATATAGATACAGCAAACGAGTGCTAGACTGCCTTAGCTTTAGAAAGGGTGGTGGAGAGAAAAAACAAGCTGTGAAAATTATACATATTACTATGCTAATTAAACCTTGTCTCTCCAAGTTTTCTGTAAACTGCAGCTCATACCAGCGTCAGAGCAATCTGCAACTCCCAAAAGAATCAGACAGCTTCTCAGCTACCCCAGCAAAGGTTTTTCAGCCTAAATTTAGTTGCCTGGTTTGAAGAATTTTTATCCTGAAAGGGATTCTGGAGGAAGCTTCTCAGTGTTTAAGTTCTGGGTCCAGTTTGAAACAAAGGACACTATTCAAGAGCACAGCTCATTTACTTAAAAATGTGTTACATCGGAACCTACATCAGAACATTCTCACATACTTAGAGATGTAAGATTCAGGGCTGATTGGCTAGGAAATGTAGAATTACACTGAGCCCACCAAACTGCATTTCAGAGAACTTTCCCCACACAGAAATAAAAATATTGTACTGTTTAGTTTTAGAAATGCTATTAAGAAGGCATGTGAAATCCCACAAATAGAAGTTATCCTTAATTAAGCAATACAAAACCATCTCTGATAACCTGGTTGATAAATCACAGCAGAGTGACTACAATTACATCAATAGAAGAAACACAGTCTTAAATTGTTGGATGTAATCAGCATTCAGTGACAGAAAAGCGCATCTCGCGCATGGAAAGTGAAGAGCATCACTCAGTCTTGCTGCTCTTTAGCAACAGTGATTCCACATAGCTGAGAGCTGATCAGAAAGCCCCAACTGTGCTCTAAGTAAACATTAAAAACAATTCATGCAATATGTGTTGCATATTAATGAATGCTAAAAGCCTACATTGTAACCTATAACTTCCTTGGAAACAATCACCAGAAACTATGCATGGACAGAAGCCAGAAAAGATTGAATTACAAAGTAAATTCTCTTCATCAATGAAACTGTAAATGGAGGATATTAAAAAGAGCTCTGATCACTGAAGCGCATTTATTTCCACTGAGAAAACAAAACAACACCTTTAAAATTATTTTCTACCTTTGCCTGAGTTTTACAAGATCCTTTATTTGTGGCCATATCCCTTCTGGTAACACAGCTTCGCCTTCCCCACTGCTGGGTTGCTGAAGAGTTCTGGAAAGGAGCAGAGTACGAGATCAAAGCTCTGGGGGAGAGCCCAGAGCCGGCTGGTGAGCCGGCTGGTGAGCCCGCCGCTGCAGTCGGACACTGGAATTCAAGTTCTCCCTCCCATTCACTCATTTGCCACCGACCATAAACTATGCTGAATGTTTACACAGCAGAGGAGGCCATCTAAAACTTGGGTTGTTAATAAAAACATACTATATCTATAAACATTCATTAGACACAGGATGAGTCAGTTTATGTAGTTTTAGTAAAAAACATTACCTTTCTAAACTGCCTTATTATTTTTAAAAGAATAAAAGTTTAGGACCTTTTAACAATTTAAAGATGCGTAGGAGTTTCAAACTGAACATCAGGCATTTCAAACATTTTCCTTCTTTTCAAAGGGAACAACGAGGCACCTACAGAACAGTTTCATTTAAGATTCTGCTTAAATTATAGTCACATTTCATACATAGTGAAAAGTTGGCAGTTTCTGACCCCACAGATCAGACAGCTGGACATCCAAGGCTTTTGTCTATAATGAATTGCAGGACATGGATATAGAAACAAGATCTTTTAGGCCTGGCTTTAAAATGAATTGAACTATGGTTTAACTTGTGTTATAGAACATGAATCAAATTATTTTGTAGGATTCACAGTTCGTTTCAACACTCTTTAATTGTAGCATGTTCAGCCTGTTTTAATCAACATCTTTACGAAAGCCAGACGATGCTCCTTCTTGCTGCCACACATCACCATTAACGACTCTGCAACGGGGAATACAGCAGAAGCAGAATTTAGGACTGTTATGGTGGAGAATAGCAAAACCCAGCTTCCATTTTCAAAGTCACATTGGCTATGAAGCACTGACGGATACGGAAAAAAAATGAACAAATCACCTTTTAGGGCCTGGGCCCTCAATCTTATCCACACGAACAGAGTCTTGGGGGCATGTGTGATTGTGTTCAATTTTAAGTCACTACTGGTGAACAGTGATTCGTACAGGCTAGGGCTAGACCTTTGGCCAAAGTCTGGGTTGAGAAAGGCAGTTTTTACAACCACGTCTTCTGATTAAAATCACAGAATCAGTTTTAAAGAGTCTGGGGGAATAGCAAGAGATTGCTATGGGTAAAAGAGGAACCAGCTGGAAAAAAAAATCTCTTAAGAGATGCAAAGAGCAGACTTAATTTAGTTTAATAGCAGAGTTAAGGCCTTTTCCTCCCACACCAATGACATCCCTATGAATAAAGGTGAGCTCAGACTTGGGCAGTGCCTGTACCTGCACAGCGCTCACCCTCCACCAGAGAGAGGACACACGTTGGGGATGTACGTGCAGGGAATATTCAGAGACTGCAGCATCCCTTCCTCTTCTAAAGAAAGAGGAAAGCAGCTCACGCTGCTTTTAGTGTAGACCAGGACCTAAATGTGAACGCAGGGCTAGTATCAGTCCTGTTACCTACTTGTTTAAATCAGTAGGAAGATGTTGATTTACAGGAACTGATGACATGTTACTGACCTTATAACAGAAAACCACAAACAAGACGGGACCCATCATGATCCCGTGTCAGGTTTATAATTATTCAATTTCAGAAAGATACTCACATGAATATATAGACAGTATATTGAAGCCAATATTAGAATAAGAACACCGCTCTCGCTTGATGCTTTTTACTTTGTCGGAAGTTAAATATATCTTCGTGATTGCAGACATAAGCACACTTGCTCAGACCTTCAACTGGCCTGATAAATGGTATGGGGGTTTTCCAAATCAGCTGGGACAAGTCAGGTGACAAATGATTTCCATTAGCTTCAGCAGAATGGAAACAAAACAGATCAATACAAATGATTTGCAGCAAGTTTAGACCATAAATTTCCTTTTGCCCAGTTCCATCATTTTAAAATAGAAGCTTTCTCCCCACACAATATGAAAAAGGCGGTAGCGATCCAGAGATTTGATCATTCCAGTTACAACAAACTGCTCATGATTTCAGCTTGGAGTGCTTCTTAATCAAGCATTAATTCTACTCAGCGATACCTAACGATATTATTTTAAAGGATGGCAAACAATAAAAATGATAATGACCATATTTTTGGAAAATTGGATACTACTGTTATGTAAAAGCCGTAACAGTCCTAGATTCTCCTTTGACTGTACTGAAATTACCTGTTATTTTGCTTTTGCTCATTTATCTATGGCCATTCCTGAACCATGTTTGTGAAGGATATTTTGGGGTCACCAACTCTCGTATCTTTGGGATCAATCAACAACAGATTTTGAGCATGCACTGCAAATAATAGCTCGAGCATAGTTCTTTGTAGCTGGCTAAATTAACTCCTATTTAACAAACTAGAGTCCCAAAATGTACTCATCTACTGTAATGAGAGGACATACTCATAAAAGCAGATTCATAAATCACTGTGTAAGTCATCTATACTAATGAAAAAGACATTCATAAACAAAAGAAAAAGTGAAGCAGCAGAACCATTAATTCCCTCAGAGCAGACTCAGTGCACCCCAATTTCAGAGGTACCTAATACACACTTCTACAGAAACATGTTTGGGGGAAAATTCCTTTGTAAATTAGTTAACATAGTGACAAACACACACAGATGTTTGTCATTTGCAGCTACATTCTCTCAATATATCTGCATAGTTACCAACACTAGTGATGTCTCCTTAACTGGCTCTGATTCTGGGTTCATTTTCACACAATAGCTAGTTCCACAGGTTAGTTCTTAATATTAAAGGAAAAAGGAAAATAAACTTCCTGTAAAATTAAGTAGTCTCCCTTTCAGTTTCAGTGTAGTGTCTTTAGCTATTTTATCACTAAAAAAGAGAAAAACAGAAGGAAAGAGTTGTCTCTTTTCCACATCAATACGTTAATAACACCTTTTCAAAACGTCTCTCCTCTTGAGGCAGGGGAAAGGGGAGGTTGTGATTTCCTCCCCAGGGCTGCTGCCCGACACATGCCCTATCTGCCTTGTCACAACACGTGTCCCTGTTTCTTACCTGTCTTCATTCAAAAGTCACACAAACATGCCATTGCCAGAAAACAGACCTTACCCTGACACAAAGCAATCCTACGTTTTCATTTTTGTGCTTGACAATGTAAACCAAACAATTGCTATATATCACGAGTGGATTCAGTTATGAGTTGGTATCCTATTTCTAGAAACAAAGCTTAAGAAAAACTGTGAATTGAATCAAAAAACCATCATGGATTAGTAGATAGAGCAAGTGCTGTAGTCTATTTGTACATGCTAAATGTTTCTCTGGAGAAAAGAACCAAAATGTGATCTGTAAATTTATTTAAATAAACTGGAACTGTCTGGTAGCTAATTAGAATGAAACAGCCTCTCTTCAAAAGGCAGAAATTAAAAAAAAAAAGCCACACACAAAAACAACAACTAAGAAAACATGTTTTAATTTACTCAAGCCAGGACAGAATTTCACCAACATTGCAGGATGTTCTGTGCTGCAAATTACTTCCAAGACAGAGCACCATTTCTTCATAAACACTAAAAAACACACATTCACAGATACAGCACCTGACCAATGTAAAGCAGCTGTTGCTTTTAAAAAAAAGGATCAATACATTAGCATTACTTTATTTAATTTGGAGAAAGGAGAATGAGAATGGATTTTAACCAAAAGTTCTGGTGTAAGATATATTGTTGCACTTGGATTTTACCTCCCTCAGCTCCCCCACCCAAGGTTCCTTAATAAGACGTGCTTTTTTGCACATACAGCTTTTCTAATGTCACAACTGAACACAGAAGGGCAGTTTCTGTAACCCGTATTTCAGAACGCGTTATACACACACCTGTGCCAAACGTTCACAGTCACATCACCAACACCCTGCGACTCGGTTATTGCCCTGATAAATCCTGTTCCAGTTTTGGGCAGCTCTACAGGGCACTGTAAGGTCATTTGCTGACAAGTTCCATGTCAGAGTCAGGCTGTGGGCACTACCCCATCTAATACCTCCTAAAGAGGTTGAGCAACACACCACAGACGGATGCAATTTCAGTTTTTCAGTCTGTCAGGAAGTACGAATTACACTGGAGGGTGGGAGGCAATTATCTGCTGTCCACCAGTATTATTTTGGATCTCCCCGTCCCACCCACATTCACTCCCAAGGCACTACTGTGTTCAATCCAATTGACTCAGTCCAACAATCCACTTTGTATTACTTTCAGTCAAAAGCTGAGATTTTTTTTTTTTTTACTCCTAAAAATATCTAGAACGCAGAAATTACCTTTTTTCCCCCCTCAGCAGATGCATATAGAAAAAGCAACTTAACCCAGTTCACAGTATATTTCATCAGTTGGTTTAACATCTAGGAAGAAGGATTTTACACCAGTTTTGCAAATGTCAGCTCCCTGTAATGCACTACATCAAGACGACTGAGTAAAAACCAGCCATATTAGAACATTTGAGAGGTAGCGACTGCATTTACTCAACACTTATAATCCTTTAATAGATCAGGAGCAGTGAATTATATTGTGTATTCTTATGCCTATAAGGAAGTAAATACAGTATCTCTACCAGTAATGTTATGATACTTCACAGGTGAGCCGTGGTATTTTACTGCTTTGGGTAGGGGGAAAAAAAAAGATGACTGACAAATCCATCAACAGAAAGGACTGCAAGAGGCGTCTGTCAGCTTTTCTAAAAGCCTCCATTAGGCTTCCAGCTTCTCAGGAGGAAAATAAGAGAAAAATAGACAAAAACTAGAGATGCAGCCTCTGAAATGGTGAGCAAATGGTCACTCTAGGACTGCAGCTGCTTCTCTCTGCAGGAGGCACAAACAAGATACCAGAAGAGTATTTAGCAAAGATGTTCAATATGGAGAGAAATACATACTGTGTGATCCATGGTGCTATGCTTCCCCCTTCAACAAACCCCATTCCCAGATGGCCTGTGAGATATTAAACTATTGCTTATGTTTGCAGTTCCAGCTGGAGACGGTACATAAACAAAACCACTTCTGTAAGCCTCTTTACAGTCCAGTGGAATGTTTATTCTTACTTTTAAATAAATCCCTTTGACAACATTAGATATAGATAAATACAAAATATGTATAATTTCAACACCAACTTATCTCTCTACTGCAAAGCTATTTAAAAAAAATAAAGGAAGAAGAACTTCTCTCGGTCCAGCCTACTCAAGTAAAATCAGGTGTTGTAGTCAGGTATTAATCACCTTCTGTGCCTTAGAAGCCTCCTCTAAGCACCAACGCAAGAATGAAGACAGGAACAAAGATTCAACGAACCCACGAAACTTCTCAATTTGAAGCAATTTATTAAATACTTGCTCTGACTTTCTTAAATATACTAAAAAGCATGGAACTGTTGTTACTGTAGTTGTTTTTTGTTGCTTAAGGTTTCATCAAGCAGTTGAACCTAAATAAAGTATGGGCTAAACATGCCCTGTAAGAGGAATTCCCTGGGTACAACATGTATTTGTAATTGTTGGGCTCCAAATTAAGTTTCCATGCGTGTACATAAGGCAAAAAAAGAGATGTTCGAAGACAATATTGAGAGTATATATCACATCTAGAGACAGCCAAGTATTGTAAAGGAATTAAAAGACAGAAGAATACTGAAAATATACTTGGGATACCAAAAGCTAGAGCTGACATTGCTTTCCTGTCACTAGCGCAACAGCACCTGGCTTACAACACATAATGGTTATTACTCATATTAAAAGTTTAGAGGAACAAGCACAATTTTAACCAGCATGTCCATCCACAGGCCTGTTTGTAGTTTTCAACTGAAAGTTTACATGCTGACAAACTGTTTCACTACACGACAGTAAGAACGTGCATACTTCAAAACGTATTTGCCCGAGGTGCTATCAGCCCCGCCTCCTTCTCCTCCAAGTAGCAGAGTCCCTGATCAGCAAGTATCCCGTACTGCTAAGTCTGCACCAGAGTCAGAGGCCAAAGTCGTTCCCAAGGGCTCTGTTCAGGGTTGAGACCTGATTAAAAAAGGAAGATCGTTCGTCCCAATTGGAACGGAAAGTCGGTCCTATTAAGCACAGCCCTGCTTCCCCATCACATGCAGCATCGTGAAACACGCAGCTGCATCCTCATGGCCTTCAGAGAGCATAATTAACTGCCCTATGGTGCACTCTTTGAAGCTCTTTTCCTTCCTGTAAACCTCTGATCCTGCTTTACTTTCTGCCTTTCTGAATTCTGGTGATCCGTCTGTTCTCTGCTGCTTTCCCTCATCACTCCTCAGCACTCTCCAACTAGAAGACCAATTCAAGGCATGCAATTTCAAACACACAGTACTTCTCTGCTCACTTATTTGCTGGCAGAAGTTCAAAGACTGCTTGAAAATTTATTTGTCCTCTTCAATAATATATACATGTGTGAGTGCAATGATGCACAGGGAAAGTTGTGCAGTTGCTAGTCTAGCTAGGAGGTACATCCTATTCTATATCAACCTGGCATTTAGGGAGCACGCAAGGCGATTCCTCGACAAGGAAACAAACTGCTAAATTGTTCCTCTATTTCTTCCCATCCCTTTCTGCTACTTCCTCTCTCCCTCATCCCTTTTTTCTTTCTTTGTTTCTGAATGGATAACAAAGCTTAAAAGGATATAAGGATTATTCTACAGGTGTTTTCCTTAAAGCAGTAAGTCAAATGAAGGCCCCCCAATAACAGAAAAATCTGAACACTATGAAATGCATTTAGCAGTACAGAGTGTCCATCCACTTTCTCTACTTTTTCTTTTTAAAAAACAGAGGAGTTTGGATTCTAATTTACATATATAAAAAGCATTACCATAGGGATACAGCCCATGGTTCCATTTCTAGAAATACATTTCTACAAATGTATTTACTACCTGCTGGATGTAAGCACCACTCCAGGCCACTGACTGTCCTCCACTACACTTAAACCTATTATATGAAACTCTTCTAGCATTTGCTGTACTGCTAAGATGATTGCGATCAAATAGGCTATGACTAATTTTAAAAGAGGACACTTACTTGCTATTTAAAATGTTCTCATAACTTCATTGCACTCAAAAATACATTCTAAGTTCCCTTTTTTATCCAGACTTCAGCATCTCTTGGTTCTTTGTCTGAACCTGTATGCCCCTCCTGTCAGACAGGACTTGGGCTGCGTGCAGCTTAAGGACATCGAGAATCTCAGAAGAATGTGAAGCTTCCCATCTAGGCTTTTCTTGCAGCCCAGTGCAAGGCAGGCAATTTCATATGAACACTTTGCCAAAAAACAAACAAAAAACCCTCAAACTCGGCAGTAAAACACCTTCCTTATGCATGGCCTTTCAAATTCTTGTTCAGTAGTTTACGTCAACCATTAAACTGTGGTTTCTCCATTTCAGGTTTCCTTCACAGATACAGCTATTTCGCATGTATTTCACTACTGCAGCGTTATAAATATCCCCAGGAAGCAGCACAGGAGGAGCTACCAAAGATGCCAAGATCCCTTGGTTATCATTTCCCCCAGGTCAGTGCCAGCCAGACCCTCCTGGACTCCAGCACCAGCCAGCACCATCCGCACCACACAGACCCTTGGCTGCATCAGAGCAGGAGCCCTGACCCTATTCTCAGCTTCTTTAAGCTAAGCCATTGCAGGAAACCACTTCAAATCTAATAGAGATACAGGCTTCCCAGCCACTTGCCAGCAGCTAAAAGGAAACACTTCCCCTGCCCCATCCCAGCAAACCCCGAAGAAACAGGGGAGAGACAAAAATCCAAACTAAAACAACACAGAAACCCAATAGAATGATAAAAAACAACCCCAAAACATAAACCCCCACAATTTTATGTCAAGCTCCAGGACAGTAACATTCCCAGCAGAGCAGGTGACCCTCTCTGTAAAGAACTCCAGAGGTGAATCTGCCGCAAACCTGAGGGCGCCAGACCTGGAGGACTTGGCTCCTGCGCTTCACATGCAGACACAGAGGTCAACGCTCTGCCCAAGCCACGGCCTTCCCCACCAGCTCTGCTTGCAAACATACAGGTCCCTCTCTGCCTCCAGCAGCCAAATTTCAGACACTATTCAAAACCCAGTCTCTGCTGGAGTTTACTGGTTTAGCCCTCAGTGACCAGAGCATCTTACAGCTGCTGTTCACCCCTCCAGCTTTACTGAACAAATACCTTTGGATTCAGCTCTCTTAACTGTATTGCTGCTTCCTATTTCCTGGAAAGTCACTACCTTTCTGGCCAACTGTCTTAAAAAAACCAAACCCCAAACAAATGAACCCGTCCCCAAACAAACACAAAACTCCAAACAAATGAAAACCAAACACGTAGAAACCAAGCAAAACACCTCCCCACCCCCAAATAGTGTACCAGTCTTCTTCTCTAAACCAGGGATGTGCAATACTTGGATGAAACAAAAGCACTTTTTCTTAACTATTTAAACATTTCAGTTTAAGCCACCTCAGGCTTCCAGAAGGAATGCATATTAGTATAATTATGCTACGAATCACTCCCATTTGATTAATACAACAATTGCTTTTAAAGGGCAGTTCTATTTTGAGGCTGAAAGTAGCGGCATTAGTGGCTGATGATTTGCCAAAGTCAATATCAAAGGTAACATCCTACTGATCAGAAACAGAGATAGAAAAGTCAAGTGGCTCTATTGATCTGTGTGAGATCTCACTGCCAGGAGAGTTCTGCAGTCACGCCACACAATTCCTAACCACATGGCACAGCTATTGCTTCAGTGGTCTCAGCTGTTTCACCTGGACAGGACTAGGTCAGCCCCCACAACACATACTGACATCCAGAACTAACAGTAGTTGTCCAACTCCGCTTTCATCTGTCCGTTAATTTGAGGGGTTTTGTTAACAGCAAGTAACTAAGATTAAGTATAAATTCTGCTTTGATAGCTATATGTAATAATAACCAGCATAAAGCACTTTGACAGGGAGGCTGGAGAAGGGAGTGGGTCAAACTGCTTGTGGTTTTGCATTAAGTTGTCTGAATTGCCAAACTGCTTACCTCCAGCATTTGCCAAATCTCGAAAGCCAGAGCTGCCACTCTTATTCCTAGAGAACAAAGCAGTCAGCTTGATCCCTGAACACATATTGTTCACTGCGAAAATACAAAGTAGCAAATCTGGGTACTGAAGAATTCTTATCTGCTGAGCACAAATCTGCAATAAAACCTTTGGCTGCAGATGTGTGGGCAGCCCACAGCTCCCCATGGAGAACACAGAGACCACCTCCTCGGCAGAGACCTGCAGCTCCGCTTCCCTCGGCTCACATGGTCCCAGCACATCCCAGAGGCACAGACCTTGTATTGGTGATGCTGGTCTGTGCACAAGGAGGAGCCGTTGCTGAGCATTTACACCACGCAGCTGGAAAGGTCAATAGAGCCCATCTCATCCCGTGCTGTTCAGATTTGCTGGTAATAAAGTTGTGTTCCTTACTTTCTGGCTGCTTCATTTCTACACACTCAGTGCCATAAACACAGCAACACTGTCGGCTTTCACACTAGTAAGTCCAGTTGTGGAAACTGTGCTGCTACCCAGAGATGGCATCATGGAGTTTGAAAAGCCATAATATCAACTGGCTAGTGTTCTAGGACTCATTCCTCCTCTCATTGACATCACCATGGAGGAATAAATTTGCACATACCAGAGGATTTATATTAAATAAAAAATAATAATAAAAACAGACACCACAAACCAAACAAACCAACCCACCCAACAACAACAAACCAAACCCCAAATGTAAACGTCAGCTCCAAACAAGTCAGCAAAATGCACTCACATGAAAGCAGGCAATGGAGATACAAAACCACGAGAATGTATTTGAGGTTCAAAGTAAAACAAGTGTCTCCATCTTGCCACAAATAAGTATTTTAAATATAGTCATGGAAGGTTCTCAAAATTTAGCCCATATTAATCTGCCTTTTGTTTCATGTTTGCTCTGTTGAGACACTAAAGCTTGTTTAGAATGATGACATTGATGTTAACTTTTTCTAATGCCTATTGAGAGTAGAGCAGCTAACATATGTAAACAAAACTAAATATATACTCATCCTTATTATAAATGGATTTGGAGTTCGAGTGCAAATGAAACCAACCATATTCCCTCAACAAATAGATACTGGGTTAATTCCTAGCAAGCCCTAATCTCCACACCAACTCCCAGAGCTCTGTGGAAGAAGCTGTATAAGGCTAAAGATGCAAAATCAAGGGATTACTTTTGCATTTTCTCCCACATAAAAAGGGAAAATGAGATGCTCTCTGTATCATATTATCCCATCATTTTTAAAAGTGGAGTGTAATTAAAAATATACAAGCCTACATCCTGGGAGGAGCAGAGGGAATCGTATTTGAACATCTGTTTTATTTTTTTAGCAGGCAAGAAGTGTGAGAAACCCATTTGGCTTTTTAACTAATGATTCTTCCAGAGAAGAACTGAATTTAAGTCCTCGTCCACTGCCAGACCTCGGTCTTCTGTCACACTCAGTCACAGCCTGCACTGCAGCAAGTCTTCCGATGTAGGGAAACTCCATTTAAATCTCCATACATTCCAACTAGCTACTTCAGGACAAACATTTTTAATCCATTCAAGCACATCATACTCAAGCATACCAATGTTTTCCAAAGCACTCCAAGACCACAGATACAACTCCTAAGACTTCTGTTTTCAAAAGTGGCAGATGTGCCTGAGAGCTCTCGGTTGCCGTGGTATTTCACATTAGATAAATATCAGAAAAATTTCTTGCACTTAAAACATACTGAATATTTCTTATGTTGGCCCAGTGTATTCGTATTTAGAAATATATAGCACTTCAAATGAACAATAAATACATTTTAAAAGTCTTTTCAAGTTCAAACAAGATCTACATATAAGAAATCAGTCTTTTAAAAAATAATTTCCTTAATAGCATTTTTCATTGATGTTCTTGACATATACATTAACTTCTCATTTTATTAACAGAAGTCAAAAAACAGCAAAGTAAGGTCTATTGAAACTCCCATGTTAGGCTCATATAAACAACTGCCCATCCCCACTGGATCCTATTGCGTCTTCTAAAGCCTATACAGGTTCATAAAACATGAATTATATCTGCTCATATTGACATTTCTTTACCATGTCAAGGAAAACAGTTTTCCAGATTCAACCTGAAGAGCAGGAAAGCAAGGACTATGGGCAAATCAATGTTTATGTGATGTTGTCTTTGAAAACAGTTTTTTAAAAAATCCTCTGAGCGGCCCAGCAGTGCTGACCCGGGCGCAGCCTCAGCAGGCGACTTACAGCCGAGATCATGTCCTCACCAAACATCTCTCTCCAACACCAGAGATCTTGTATGTGGTACACTTCCTACAATTTATTGACACAAACAGATGTTCTGCCTACCAAGGGATGCCTGTGTCTGCAACTGTCCCATAGAATACTTCCACCCACAATCCTCACTCCCAGACCCACTCAGGATACACTTATTTTCTTGTTTCTCCACCCTTATGCTTAGACATCTGAATAAATTTATCAGCTACCTTGTGATACAGAAGCTACAAGATAGTACAGCTTCATAGACATAGTAGTTCTCACTTCTTTAAGAGCAGTAATCCTGGCTCTTGCTGTTGACAAGGACTGGCTATTTCATGAAAGCACAAAACCAGTTGGGCTACAAATCAGCTTAAGACCCCACAATACACAACGTTTTTTCTGAACCGCAGCTTGTATGTAAAAAGTTTGTTTGTGATACAACCAAGACTATCAAGAAATGCTTAGTGGAGAGAAAGAGGATTGTACCTTCTCAGTTACATTCCCAATGAATGTGAAAAAACCACAAGCTGACAGCTTCCATTCATTCTGTACAAAGAAACCAAAACCAAACGAAAACCAAACAAACAACGTGCCTGTAGGTTTTTCCCCTTCTCTAGAACACAAATGCTTGTTGAAGAATTGACTTATTCCTCTCTTCCCTGAGAAAATCTGGTCTCCTTGAAGGTAACAATCACTAACAGTTTAAAATAAATGATACATCCATAATACAAAGTCCTAATTAAAAGAGAAAATTCATCATTCTGGACTATTAATATTCATAGAACCAGAACACAGTTCGAAACATATATCTTCCAGCCTAGGTCTGTAGATGGCTAAACTTTTGATTTGCTTCAGGTGCAACACTTAAATTGTTGTAGAACTGATATAGATGCTTGAAGGTTAAACTAACAGAATTATAACTTAACAGGTTTTAGCACATAACCACCACCTCATTGCTGCAGAAATTTGATAAGGCTCTTATCTTTCAAACCAACCCCACCAGGGGATGTGCAAATCAGAAGCTGTTATCCTTTAGCTCCCCCTTCTCCTGCAAGAGGCCAGAGTGCCCACCTTCAATACGGATGAAGGCAGTGCCAGATGTCACCATGCTTTCAAATTCCAGCTGCAGCAGATTCAGCATGCAATATGTTAAAGCTAAAGGTTTGGGGCTTGTTTGCTCTTTTCCTTTTTTAATGCACTGTGTCCTACTGTGGACAAACTGCCAGTTTCCTCTGAGTGCAGAAAGGGCTCATGAGAGCAAACCCACCTACTCAGTTAACAGCACTTCCTTGCCTCCTCTCCTCAAGGTGCCTGTTGTAACTCACAGAAGGAGCATCCCAAACCAGAACAGCTGCTTCGTGTCACATTTCAAGTCCTTTTGATTCTTTCCTGTCAAAAAATTCAACCGCGAGATCTGCGCTGGCCCCTCCGCAACACCTCTCCATACTTTGCTGGGCCCACGTCAGTCCCCTGAGTTTGGGACCGCACATCTTCCCTCACACACAGCAGCCCTGTGTTGGCAGAGGACCCCACCAAATACACCAACCACTACCCCTGATTGACTCCATTAGTTTAGAACATAAGTCAATGACTTTGTTTGGCTCCTGCCTAATGTAAGCTTACCTTGTAATCTTTACCAATATTTAGTACGTTCACTATTTTGTAACAGCATAATGGACTAGAAACGATCTCCTCGATTCGCAACACACTGGTCTTCATTCATTTTATTGAAGAATAAACCAAACATGTCATAACCAGAACATTTCACATTTTGTGTAGTGAGATAACTGACTAAACGTGCAGAGCAAGAGACACCATAACAACGTGCTTAGTTCACTTTCTTTTTTTTAAAGCCTATCTGCTGTGGTATACCCTAAACAGAAACAGAACTGTGTTAGAATAGAGTGAATTTTATTAGACACTAAAACAAAGTGCTGAGCAAAAAATGTAGAGATATTCAAATGACAGTTACAGAATCTGATACTACAAACTAGCTCTATTGACCTGAGAAAACCATTTCCCTTTAGCTGTCTATGCGAATCTTATTTACCTCAGTAGCCACCTGCACCCAAAATATTAACATTCTCCGATATACAAATTCTTCTTCATCTGTTTGCATAGCACCTGCACATGAAATGCTCACATACACTTTAGACAGCATTAATCGTGGCTACATTTCAGTAATGGATACACCATGTCCATACCAGTTTAAGAGCAGACAGCAACCACACAAGAGTCACTTAAGTCAGTGAAGACAAGCAGCAAGGAAATACGAATATTTTACTTAACGCAAAAAAGCGTGTCTGCGTGTATATATACAATACACACACAGCGCTCCTAAATAGGTTTTCAGTGTTGTCCTGAAATGTTCCTTTTATTTGTGCTTTACATGACTAACAGGTCTTCACAGTTAATACAAAAAACAGACAAATGAAAGGGAGTTGTAATATTCCAGGTATTGAGATGACAGTGTGTTGCCATACAGAACTGCTTCAGTACCGTGCCTCTCTTCCTGCACCTGAAATCTTTGCCTGGGAGCACCTACCCCTTTCTTCTCGGCCTGTGTTTCAACCTTCCCAACCTTATTCAATCCAGTGCTTCCTTTCCTTTACCTTTGCTCTAAGGACATGAAGCTGATCAACCCAACCCACAAATCAGATGAGAATGGTCAAATGAGCACAGAGCCAAGGACACGGTGCAGAACGTGAACTCCTCATCAGTCACGGAATCAGCAAAGCAGCTCCAACGCAGCCTCTGCTGCAACTACCGAGCCCCATTTTGCCAGGTGCATTAGCTCAAGTGCAGCGTTACACTGACATTATGATCTTGCTTTCCACTCTGCACTGGCCTGCCGTCCAACGGCTTGTACGTCTTTGTCCAACACCCCAGGGCATAGTAAAAATACACACACTATTTCCTTAAATTTTACAGTTCACACTAAATGTCGACTTGTCAAAGCATCTGAAAGACAAGTAGTAATGCGGTTGAGACACAGTGGTAGAAAAAAAAAAATCGTACTCTTTGTAATACAGACCTACCACGAATGCCGCAGACTACTTCCTCCTGCAATTCACCACCACCTCTTCTTACCACTATTGTCACTGAGACTACTCTTATAAAAGTACTTTATCATGTTTTGCTTTACAGTTTTTTCCCCATGAAAAATCTCAGCGTAATGGAGCATTCCATCAGGAGGCCCACGGCACACAGCCAGGCCTCTGAAAGGGAGTTGGATGATAGATAAAGGTAATTATAGTGTAACAATTGCCATACTAAAATTTAAGGCTATGTCAGCAACTTCCCCTCCTTTAAGAGGCTTATAACTCCATGAGAGCCTCTGGCCTGAAACCTGATAAATACACCCAATGAAAAATAATCTGAAATGTTGAGTCAATGAGATGCCTTGAATTGAAAAGCAGTCATGCCAAAAGTAGTCTTGGGGTCATAGCGGATGGAAGATTACATAGGAGTTGCAAAGAGATCTCAGAAACAAACAAAAATTAAAAAAAAAAAATCATCTACATGTGTATTTTGAAGAACTGCCAGTGGACAATGTTTAGAATATATACTCTAAGTTTCTTGGTAAAATTAGAATTAATAATGAAAAGTAGGACTGAACACATTTCAGAAGTCAGCAACTGCTCCTGCAAGTGTGACGGGTGGTGTGGGTCAGGACATTGCTGGGGAAAAAAGACTACTTGAGCTGTGAAAGGTCCCAACAACAGCATCGCAGATGTTTTTGATCATGACTTGTAAATTTGTCACAATGGGCTGCACTCCCCAAATCTGTTTTACCACCCATCTACCGATTCTACAGCATCCTCTGGAGAGGACAGAAAATTAGAGCCAGGACAGCCCCCTCCTGCCCCAGGCTGTAATTTCTGTGTGTGCCTTTTACAAGAACAGCGTAAAATCTCACCAGTTGTGTTTTCAACGAAAATGAGAGGAATTTCATGTAGTCATAAAACTGGAATCTGTCCTCGTTAGGTACAAAACAGATCCTCTCCTTTACAGAAGAGTCTCATACATTGGGAAAAACACCTCTCAAGTCAGTAAAGTTACACTATCGCGGAATTTTAAAAACTAAAGAACACCACAGCATTTAGCATTTCTTCTTAAAAGTCATCACAAACAGCAGGAACAGCATCATCTACCAACCTACCCCATAAAATAAAATGAAAGATCACATTCTGATAAATCCTCTTACGTCCTTGAAGTAGTGACCTGTCAGTTATTTAGCAGACACTGTAAAATGCAAGTCAGCACTAGCCTTCTTCATAAACATCGTGTCAGTGGGTAAAACTTCCTCTTCGGTGGAAATCTGCAGAGTAGAGACAGAGCAGATAACTCCACAGTACACCTCTTGCAGTCAACTTTTGGGGAGCAGTCACCTCCGATTAGACCTGGTTCCAGGTGTGCAGGCAGAAGGAGGAATAAATACACCCCTTACCACCAGCTCACGGATGATAAAAATCTAAGCATAGTAAACGTGGAGGTTGGGAACTTTGGCAAAACACAGTAAGTGGTCCCAGAGACCACTGGGGTCCCCCATTAACATCCACATACTGCCAGCAGGCAGAATTGCTTCACCAAGAGGATGTGGGAAGTGTCTACAAATTAAATTATGTTGGACTTGAGACACAAAGACTGTGAAGGAGAAACCACAGCAGCAAGGATCCCAGCGAGACTTCTAGAGGAGAGACTTATCTGGCACTGGGGATTTATGGGGGATGAAACCAAAAGGACACGGACATGGTAATATTACTCGGAGCATTTCAGACGAGCCTTTTGATATGGGTGGCTGAAAAAGGAAGTATAAACAAACTCATTTCGGCCACTGTCATTTGCAGCTGCAGAGTAAGAGAAGGATAAATGAAAGTGAGAAAAGACAAGACTGTTTCTTTATGAAGAAATATGGACGTGATTTTATTATCATCTCCGCATTCCAGAGAGAGTCCATGGAGAAGGTGATTTTATTAACTCGCTGCATACATGAGAATTATATTGTAAACTAAGGTGACAACAAGTATACATGTGTAAAACAGGGGAAAAAAATATAGGAAAACTCAGACTGGAAACAAGGATGATATGCACAGATAAAATTACAGTAAAAAGAGTAATACATTAACCAAGTTTAAATAGGAAACCAAAATGGTGGAAAAGTTATCTTAAATGAAATTATATGACAGTGGTAAGAATCATGTTACTCCTCAAGTCCCTTCTTTCCACTTTCTGTCCAGGATAGTTGACAAGTAGCTCCAATAGGACTGAAGGACAGAGAAGTTACTAGTTGCCAAAGGGTCTTATATTTTACTCTTACAGAGTTAAAAGCAGACAACACTCAGCAAGTAGTTAAAAAAAGGTCCAATTAAAATTCACGGAGCTATTGATCTTAGCCCTGCTCCAGTGAACCCTCTTTCTGCTTCTCACTCATAAACAAGATGACATAGGAAAGAACTATTGATTTTCATATGATATCTTTTCGGAGACATTTTCTTAGAATCTTAAAATTGCATCAAGTGTTTGTAAAACAAACAGACTTAATGTGGCCGTGTGTGGCAGACAGCACAACCCATTTACCAAATGTTTTAGACAGGGGGAGGTAAACCAGGTAGATAGGTTCAGCTTAACAAACTCAAGCTTCCCACTTGGAAATCAAAACACACCATCCTATATCCACTTGCCTTCTTGCTACATGACAGAGCAATAGCTTCTTACTCCAAATTAGGTATATGCTGATCAAAACGTTCCCAGTTGAGAGTTCTGACAACCATAAATGAGGCTGAAGCTCAGTGAACGTATCTGCCGGAGCCTTTGTCCCCCGGGGCGCCTGCAGGGCTGCTGGGTAACTCCTCACCTTCCCCATCACCTCCTGGCATTGACAACAGGCCCCAACTGCAACACTTTTACACAGCAATTCATGAAATAGCTGAGTTGAACATTTGAGTCAAAAAAAAAAAAAAAAAGTAGTTAAAGCACAAACACCAGAGAAAACAGAAATGACAGGTGGCCAATGCTATAAAGCTCAGACAACAACTGGTTATACCCAGACTGTTCTGGATGAGCTCAAAGCACAGCCCATTTCCCCAACATCCTCTCCCAACCAGTTCCAGGTCATGGTGCCCAGACAGGTAATATTAGCAATTTTATTTATCACTATTAGAAGACATAGAAATACTTTCCTCTCCCTCCTTATGAGCCTTCCAGCATTTTCTGTCAGTCCAAGTCAGACTGACACACTGACGTGCTTGCCATTCTTAACCTATACCTGAAGTAACGCAGCATATCTGTATGGGATAAACAAGCAGTCACCAGCGAAAATGCAAGAGCTGACGTTTCTCATTCCGTAGGCATTAAAACTGCTATTTTTGCTACTCCCCTCTCAGTTGAATAACTCACTACATGAACTAGGCAGCCAAAAATCAGTAATTGTGTAAAAAACGCTGGCTTTCTTATCTACTTCCTTACAACCTGATGCAGAACTAATCGTGCCTAGAACTCACATAAGTGAGTCACCATATACGCGAGTCTTTCTAAAATAGGATACGTGATAAGCTCAAGTATTACCTGCTTTTCCTTGGGCTAAATTTTGAATAAGGCACAACACACCGGTAATATTAAGGGTGACTAAGAGAGGAAATAGAACGGTAAGCACCTTATAGGGAATATAACTAATGGATTAGTTGCAGGAATAAAAGTAGAAAAATATCTTATTTGAGGAATCCTTTTATCTACAAATTATCTTCTTCATGTAAAAAGACAAGAGGGGGAAAAAAAAAAATCACACATAAGTAATGACACAATACTCCGACAATTATTTTGTGATCTCCTGGCTTTCAGAAGAGACCACTTCAAAACATTCATTTGCTTCAGGGATTTGTGTGAAGCACAGCAGGTTCATAAACACTTCCTTTTCAAGACAGAGACTAAATCGTGGGCTGTTTCGATTCCCCTTTCACAGTCATCTTACTCCGTATTATTTAACTAACTACAGAATTTGCCTATAAACAAATAAGAGACTCCTAAACCTTTTCTTTCTGCTGCACTAGCAATTTCCCTAGAAGGCGGTATATAGCCTCTCTGTTTCCTACCACCAAAATTGAGTTCAAAAGGCTGTCCTTACCGGCAGGTTTTTGGAGAGTCCTCACTTTCCCACACGCTCTGTCCTTCTGCTGTCTTACTGCTAGGAAGTTCTTGACCCCTACGTTTCACTCTTCTTGCTGAAATGTGGCTTCTTAGCTTTTTGTGCCAACCACTACAAAAAGGTTGGGTGGAAGAAATGAGGCTGTTCTGCTTTCAAAACCCATTTGGGGCATCCTCTCCCCACCCAACCACTCTACTACCTTCTGTCTTCATTTCTCTGGACAGTTTTTTCTCATCAGTCACTCTCAACCCATCTGTTCTACCATTCCACAGACTTGTCAGCTGGTTCATACACCAAAACGTTCACTGATCTTCAGCTAAAGCTGTATCTAGATGTAGTTATTTCATGAGTATTTCCAGGTTTCCACTACTGGTTTTGGAGGATCTTACATGAGATGTCAAAAGCTTTACTAACATTACTGCCCTTGCTTCTCCTGTAACAAAGGTCCTATTTTTCTGCTTAGAAGGATGTCAGATGAGTTTACTACGAACAAATTGTGTCAGTGTGGGCTACTACTTATCTCATCTTACCAATGCTGACAAAGAGATTAATTCTTCATTCTAGGGTTCTTCCCTCTTTCAAAAGAACAATATCACATTTGCTTTTCCCTGCACCACACCTGACCACCATAGTTCCTCAAAAGTAACTAACAGCCTCCATCAACAGTGAGGAATGAAAGCAGTAACCCTAAAAATAATTCTGTTACAACAGTAGTAAGCCACACTGCAAGTTCCTTCGTTTCATTTAAACTCACTCTGATACCTACGTATTCCACTCAACACAAGAGCACTAAGAAGGTGCAATACCTGCGCTTTCAGTATTAATCCCACTTATATACTCCAAACCATTGATATCTTTGAGGACCCCAGCTTTCAAACAGGCCACATAATGCTGCAAACAAGAATCAAGAATGACTATTCTTTCTCCTAACTGCTCACAGCTGAGGTCATGTTAAGGGACGAAAGGACAGTAAGTTGTGAGAATATAGTAAAAATGGAAAAACTATTTTTCATGTGTCTGATAAAGGCCTGACTCTACAAAATGCCAAGTGCTGCTAAGAAAGCAAAAAGGTGTAATAGCTGCTATTAAATTTTGTCACTTGAAAAGTACGCATCCCATAATTTCACATTGCAACTTTCAGGCTCTATTTTGATCCGCAGACTGAAACTTCAAAACGTACTTAAGTTAAAAAAGTCACCGAGTTTCCATCAGAAGAATAACATACTCATTGGTCATTTCATCAATTTAGTTTTTGCTGCTTCCTCTTATAATCATCAATACATAAGTAACAATTGTGTCTTATGGGACAAATTGAGCTTTTCCAGCTTTTACAGAGTAGAAAAAATAGCTGGACTTAACACGGAGAAAAAAAAAAGATGAAGTCTTAGCCCAGTAATTCAGTGAGAAATCTTCAACTGATTTCAGAATAAGGGACAAAGTTTTTTAATAAAACTGAACTATGCACTAGAATTGTGATAGATCAGACGTGGACTAAACCATAGAAAGACTAAATTCCCCGAACACACATGAAGAAAGACTGTACGCTATGTGAAGTCAACTGCAGCTCAACTTCTTTTTCTTTTAGTAACTAAGGAATGTATTACAGTGTAGAGACTATGGTGACTTTAAAACATTCACCATCACTTTTTTCAAGACATAATTTAAGACAAAAAAAGCCCCTGAAGCAATGCTCACAGGTGCCTTTGGAAAGCAGGTAACTCCTCCTGATCTCAAACAGGGCACAATGTCCAAACCTCTCCAATTCACCTTGCTTTTGCAAGTCATCAGGATTTTTGAGCTGCCTGAAGAGTAGGTCTGTCGAGAGCATCATCGAGAAACACACCTGAGGGGTTCAGAGCCCCTTCCCTTTGCGGATGAAACCCACGGCTGCAGGCCCCGTGTCCCGCCTCCGTTGTGCTGCTGGGACACCTCCCAGCACCAAGGTTTGCTCTGCAGATCATGGGGGAACACGGATGGTCTGCAAATTTTCTGTTGTCCTGTTCTCATGTACCCCTGGTACACTTACATTACAGCTGCTGTGTGAGCCTCAGGACTGTAACAGGCGATAGTGATAGAACAACGCATTTCCACACAGTGCAATACTCCTAAAGAATTTAGCCATTTCTGTGTTTATTGTTCATCATCAGCCTTTACCTACATTCTCATTTTGCACCCATCGCTTTCAGGTCTGAAGGTGCTCTCTCTCTTCCCTGGCACAGTTTGTGCCCAAAGAGGGAAGAATCATAGCGCAGACTGCAAGGATCAATCTCCACAGGCAATAAATGCATTTTTCTATCTCCAATATTTCTCTAACAAAATATTTCATGTGGAATTCAAGACTTCACTCTTTCTTTCAAACACAGATTTCTCCAGCCATTCTTCCATAAAGCAGAGAAATAGAATACTGTTAAGCATACTCTGAAAATACCAAAGTGAAGGATTTTGAGAATATAAAGCAAATAACTATCACGTCACTATAGAGCTAATATCTGCTACATTCAGCAAAAAAAGCATCTATCAATAATTATACATACAGTAAGATTCAGTAAAGACTAAGAATATAAGGTACACATCTGATTTTATGAATCACAACTACAGCCTCATCTAGTATAAGCTGGCACAGCTCAGCTGGCATCCAAATCACTCTACATTTCAACTGAAATGTAATGGCATGATACACATACAGAAAATAACGGTACTAGCACTGCTCAGATATTGCCAAGGCTTATCTTTTCTACTCCCTTAGATACACATCTCACCTTGTCTAGGCACTCTCTAAAGATAAGCATAAAAATATGTCACCTTCCCCATTCCAACTATGCAGCTCGAAAGGAAAAAATTAGGATGGCATACAGTACAACTTGCATAAAACTTACATTTCACTGCATGATCCAGATTTGTCAGATGTGAAAGACCAGTGCCACCATCTGGTGCCTGCTTAGTTTCGGATCTTTCTAGTCAAAGGAATTCATAGTTTGTCCAATTCAATACATAAAAGAGGGACAGAGGAAGATAAGCAGTTCTGAAAAACAGAGCAGAAGGCTTAAAAAAAAAAACAACCTTCAATGCAGCTGTTGCAAAAGGAGCCCAATATGTTCGAACGAGCAAAACACAAATATTGGAAGCTGACAGGGATTAAGAACGTAAAATAAGCACGAAGGTCTTGTCAAAGAAAAAAAGGATAAGTCTTAGGAAAAAAAAAACCAACAAATGCCACACATAGACCATGATTCAAGTCATATCTGTAAATGTAGCCTTCACTAGTTACAAACTTTTACAAATATTTTTCCAAGTGTTGCTTACAAGGAGGCTGGAAATAATCCAAGCAAAGCATTAACTCATTAACTATTTCCATGAACTTCACATAGAGAAAAAATAATAACAATTCAGAATTTATTTTTTTTCAGTTATCACTCCAAGAAAACGAAGTCAGTTCCTGGTATACCTCAATTTAAGAACTCCTAAGAATCAGATAAGCACCTTGATTTTAAAACAGATCTGTATGTCTTTCGATTGATTTTACATTGTATTTGAGGATGTTTGAGAACCCTCTGGAACAACCCTATCTGTACCATTCTTAAGGTCAGGGAAAATCGCAGCAATGTTCATTAGTATTTCCTCCCTCGCTTCTTTGAGTGCATTCTTAAAATGGGAGCTACTTGCTTTCTGTGCTACTACAGGGGCCAGGTTAGTTAGCATCCTCAATCGCATGGGCAGTGAGAATACAGCGCAGCCCTGCCGATGGTGCACAACGGCACTGGCAGAAAATCCTCCCCGAATAGCTCTGCGAGGGAGCTCTGACACCAACACACTGAGAGAGCCACCGTGACCCACCTGTGCACGAGGATACCTAGCAGTTTGTGACAAATGGGAGACTAAAAGGCAAGAATGAGAGCAAAGGAGCCAGCACCACAGCACTGATGCATGCACAGTGTGGCCAAGGTTGGGGCTGGGTGTGAAGCTCCTGGGAAGCTGCAGCCCTGGTTCAGGCATCAGCCACGCAGCAGCAGTGGACGTGGCTTTGCTAATCCCAGCTCAGAGCAGCACCAGGGCATTTCAGACTGCCTTGGCCTCACTAATCCCAGCTCAGAGCAGCACCAGGGCATTTCAACCTGCTTTCACTCTGGCCCCAGCCTGGCAAGCTCCACTGCCCTGAGCAGACCGGCACGCAAAACACACTTCTCGAAATTACGCAGAGATGTCCAGATTCTTCTTACACAGATCCTCTGTTTCCCTCTCCAAAGTGCCCTTCCCCTCTTTTGCATTCAGTGGTTTACCCTGCCAAAACAGCTGTAAAGGGTACAGCAAGTACTTGAGGTTTTGCCCAGTTCACAACAGAAAAGCAGTCTAATTCTTTGCACGTGGTTAATGGAAGTTGTGAACCTGAATATTAGACATTGATGATGTGGCAGCTGAGGCAAAACTGAGAAGGCAGGTATGCACAGCCAGTTGTATTTGACAACTGGCTAGAACAGAACTTTAGGCACCTTAACATTCAAAGCACAGCCACGTTCACTTTTCCATCTTCCCTTGAAGTGGTAACTGCTCGAGCTGCAGCCTTCAGAGCCCTCAGCATGACATACATCTCTTCCTATATAAAACAGCCTCCAGCTTTCACAGATGCTCCCCCACCCAATTAACCAACAGTTTGTTTGCAAAGCCATTAATCCACAGGACCTCCTTATGGTTGTGGGTTTGTTGTTCTGACTCTACTCTTCAAATTCCATTCCAGAGACAGTGTGAAACATTCTGTCACTATGCAATAAGGATGAATTACTAGGTGGACATTGCCAATACAGCTTTGCATTAATTATCCATAATCATGGCAAAATATTTCCCATATTCATAACTTAGTAAATTACTAATTCAGGTGCACATTAGGCTGAAGATTGGTTCATACAGCAGCCTGCATGCTGTAGCACTTAATCACTCCTTGAAAGTTAAGGCACCTGTCCCATGAAGATTATAGGAGCAACATCTAAACTTCGACAAGTTTACAGCTAAATAACACAATTGATCAGTATTCTTATCAGAACAGTTTGATCCATCTTAGTCATCTCTGCCTAGCAGTGTCATTTTTTTGCTTTCCACCACTAGCTTCTCATTGGGCCTGCTTCATTAAAAGAATGGTTTATGCAAGCAGCTTTCCAAAACATTAATTTTCACAAAGCTTAAGCTTTGACAACAATAAATGGAGATTCACATATATCACATATGCTGTAATTGCGATGTCAGAGTAACAATGTATAATTTTAATCCAGGAGAAGACAGTATTTATTAATATGCAGATTTGCAAGGTAGAAATAAACAGTATTTATTTACATCATCTGGTAGCAGGTATTTTTTTTTCCTCAAATGCACCTGGTGAAAATCTGAACCACTGCTGAAGTAGACAGAACCATTCAGGGTCTACCACACTCAGATCTGAAGCCTAATGCAGTAACCTCTGGATTCTTTCCCTCCCAACACCACGTAGGGCCTTGTCATAAATCAGCTGGTAGGAAAGTTTGTTCTGTAAGACAGCAGCAAAAGGCAAACAATTCTGAGTCCCTACTACAAAATACATATTTTATAAATATCTGATTTCTGCCCCCCAATAAATACTACTTTCTTTTTACACATGAACACATTCAGGTGTTTGCTGTTTCACAGGCAAGGGTAGACAAGTCATAGGTCCACAACATTACAGACCTCCATTATGATCTTCATCATGATTTAAGAAACCATTTGTTTACAGTCAGAACAATCATTCGCTGAAACAACCTCCCCAGGAGCATGGTAGACACACCGTCACTGGTGGTTTTCAAGACACAGCTGGACAGGGGGCTAGATAATGTCACCTAGGCTCCCTTTCTGATGAAAGGTTGGACCAGATCATCTTTCAAGGTCCCTTCCAACCTGGGGTGTTCTGTGATGATTCTATGATTTACAGCCCAGTGTCCACAGCATGATCTAAGAGCCAAAAGCCTTTTTTTTAAAAAAATCCAAAACTAGCTTATCACTAGGATGTCTGGCCAAGTCTTTCTTGCAGTAACTCCAGTGCATTACTTCTCGTCTCTAGGCAAGAGGAGTGGAGCAGATCATTACCCATTGTTCCACAGATCTCGTGCATCTCAAAGTTAACGTCATGTCCAAACCTTCCCCTTTAATTTTATCTTTGTAAACCTACACAAACATGTTCTCTCAAGCCCTCCAAGATCATGTTTCATCTACCTGTGATCACCCTCTGCTTTCCTCCAGGTTATTTTTTCCTGGTTTGCAACCTGCTGTAGGACTGGAGCCTGAATGAGTTGCAATACTCCAGAGGTTATGCCTGGCAGCACAAGCAGCAGAGTGGGAAGACGACTCCTTTCTTGCAGAAAAACAAATCCCTGTCATACATCCTAACAGTGCTAATATTTTTCACAATAGGTTGACATTGCTGGCATTGAGGTTCAAGTGAACAGAGCACAGTAACTCCCAGCATTCTCTTCCAAAGGACTGTTCTGTATCCCATCTCTCCGCATAGATGCTGTTCTTACACTTCTACCTGTTGAACTGCTGCATCTGCTGTACCAGTAAAATTGCATCCTTGGGGGGCTGAGGGGCTTTCTGTAATTCATCCAGTTTATTTGGAATTCTATCATTCCCTCCAAGTTTGGTATTATGTGCTAATTTGATAAGCATACTCCCTATTCCTTCACTCAAGTCATTCATACAAAAAAACCCCCACACAACTACTACCACACAGCCAGTCACTCACACACCACCAGTAGCTGCTCTTACTAACGAAGTCCCCTCACAAAGCACAAAATCCAGCAGCAGGGAGCCTCTGATTTGTCCTGATGTGCCGCGGCAGATCTGCTGGAGCTGCCTCTGTCCCGGCCAGTCCAAGTCTGGGCCAACAGCCCGTGGTGCAGTTCACCTGCGCGATGCTAAGGAGCAGCAGAAATGCAGCAGGCTGCTGAGAGCACACAGTCTCTAGCAGGCAGAACACTTTCAGAGCTTCAGTAACTGATTGCCTTTGCAACAATCACACTCCGCCAGATTCATTTTTCAGAAAAAAAAAAAACCACATCAGATTGGAGCAGATGGGAGCAGATCAAAACAGATTGCACAGAGCAGCCGCAGCCTAATGGTGAACTGGGAATACTGAGCAAATATAAGAAGCCTGCGCGCCTCGTGTCTGAATTGGCAACAGAGCTCTTTCATTGCGGCTTTGAAGTGCTGCTGTAAATGCTCTTATGTCTGTTCTGACAGCTAATGGCAAACTATCACCTATGCGATAGCTTTACTTGCTGGGTGAATGCTTCGGTTATGACCAGGACTGCAGATTCGCACAGAGCAGAAGTTGCACAAAAACGGGTGCAGACTTCTTTGCTCACAAAGAGATGCAAACACAGAGGGTCTCCTTGAGCCACAGCTGCTCCAGCAGCCCACAGCTCATCCCTCACGTGGTCATCAACATTGTGACCCCACAAAGTCAAAGCTCACAATGACATTCCATCCATAACCATCTTTAGATGAACAGGGAATGAATTTTCCCACTTGGGAGGAGATGACACAGAAAGCAGTTTTGGTAAAGAAAAAAAGCAGCTTTTTTCATGAAGCTGTTCTGGTACAGTAAGGCAGAACAGTAATCAAGATAAAAACCGTTAAGTAGCCAGTCCATTCACCATCGGTTCATTTCTATTCTTTCCACCACATAGGTATAGAGCCAGCATCTATAAACTTTCACCTTGTATTTCTAAGGAGCAATGAAAATTTCCACCGTAAATCTTCATTTTTGGTTTAATGATATTGATGGAGGATTGCAGTGACAACAGCAATGAGCAAATTGTCCTGAATTTTCACTCTGAATGATCTTATTTAGGGTTGGGGTGGAAGGGGTTGCATTCACAGCACTGACTTTTTCTTTAGTAATTAAATCTAATAAATCAATTCTTTCTCCATACTGAAACATACTGTTTCATCTCTTTAATTTTATACAGCTAAAACAAATGAATAGTTATTTGCCACAAATATTATATCAGCTGTAGCATTTGGACCTGCCCTTTTTAAAAAGGAATGCACTCAGAATCTGCAATTTCATCACTAGAAATCATCTCTTTCCCAGCAAAAAAGAAATAAAAAACTTCTAGAAAATCCACAGGAAAAAAAAAACCCACAAACATTATTATGACTGCAGGTTATCACTGAACGTACCAAGCAGAAATAATTAACACTTTTTTCTCTTTGTGAATAATGCATAGCTGTAATAAGAGTTAACCTTTCAAAGAACCATTATGCCATGTAGCCAGGAGATACATCCACAAAGTAAAGCTCATTATAGAAGTTATTCCTCCCCCTCCTCATGCTCATCCCAACAGGATTGATTTAGGTACTGAAGCAAACAAGCCTGGGGGAAAACACAGCATCCCCTCAGTCCTTCCCATGGGTTTCTTATGCTTTCTTCAAGCAGGTGCACAGAAATCTCTCATGTCCTATTTCACTGTTTCATTCTAAAAAGGAAGCTTCCACTCATATGAAACCTATTTTTATTGTTCTACTTCTACTGCCTTGTTTTCTGATGCTTTTCACTGCACCATGAGAGCCTCTGCCAAGTATGCAACATAGGTTGTTTATAATAGAAAACTCGAGACTAAACCAAGCTCCACTGAATTTGTTTTCCTCATGCTGTTGCTGTTTTTATTCTCAATTCTACGTCATGCTTCCAGTCTCCACAATCACCTAGTAGCGACTAGGAGGAGTATTAAATATCATTTGGGAATGGTGAACCTTGGAGAAGACCAGATGGTAGTTCTTGGTTTCAGTGCATACATCAGGATTTATTTCTTCTACTCTATTTATTTGGACCTACTGAATTCATACAAGAAGTCTGCCAGGCAAATAAGCCTGGGACACTACTGGTACTCTGACATATTACTTGTCTTCTTAAAATGAGCGCAATACGTTAAAGAGAAGTAATTGTTACCTACAAAACCTACCCGAAACCTACAGATGTGGTGCCACCCTTCACACGCTGCAGGGTCAGGCCTCCCAGATCCATATCAACACTTGCAGGCAGGCTCTGGCATCACCTTCCCCCGCCACCACCGGGTGGTGGATGCGTTTCTCCCATGGACAAGTGTCTTCAGAGGATTTCCAGCACCAGGGAACCACCAGCTTTCCTTCCAGGAACACTTCTCCCAAAAAGGGCTCAGAGACAAGCAGGGACCGGAGGGAGGTGGCTGTTTTAGCTGCAGGTCCATCCTGATGGGCACGGTGTGGTACAGCCAGAGCCAGCCCTGCTCCCTGGGCACGGGGCTGCACAGACCCTGCTCACGTAGCAGAACCGTGAGGCTGTGCACAAGAAGCGCTACCTATCCCTTAGCGAGCTTTGTCTTTGAAGAACAGAACCTTCATACAAAAAGGTAAAAGAAAACCCTCAAAACTTGTTTGTTTTGTTTCCAGGGCATGCTATTTTACAGAGTACAGCAATACCTCTAACTGAATGTTTGAATCCAAACATCTTCAAAGAACTAGGCTAGCAGCGCTTCTTTCATTCTTTTTCATTTAAATTGAACAAAACGGTTTGCTGCGCACATGCTGTTCACTTCAAAAGACCGTTCTCAAACCATTAATAAATAGCAGCCTAAAAGGAATCACACAAAGTAAATTTTTAATGCATTAGCCAAAACAGCAACCAGCAGATGGGCAGGACTGAATCCTTCCCACTGGTATGTCTGCAAAGTGTGAAAGATAATAGCAGAAAGGAAAAGTACTATGAGAACACAAAGTTTTTCAGGGTTTTTTGTTTTGAATAAATGAAATAGGTTTGTTGAACTCCAAGTTAGGCGTTATAAAATATGAATCTTTTTAAAAATAACATAGCAGCTGCACAATAAAAATAAAACCGTACTTGTAGCTATTGATTATATCAGAAGGGTAATGATGATATCAAAATGATAATGGAAGGGAAGAAAAAAACCTGTGACTATTTCTAGCAGACTTGAACTAGACTTGAGTATCACACCACATTATAAGCTGAAGTAAAACATCTGTATGAAGACTGGCTTAGCACATTCATAAATTGATATTTGCCTTGAAAAAGTGGTTTCCACTTTTGCTACAAGTCCTCCCAACTCATCCTGGGCTCTGACAGCTTTTTGCATTGCCTTCATTGTCTGCAAACACCCATGCAACAGACAGCGGAAATTGGAGTTGTAAGGGAAGGTTCCCTCCAACAAAGACAACTGCCTGCAGGAAAACTTCATCCTTCCCCACATCTTAGTATGTTTATTTACAAGAAGCTCATTAACTTTCCAGCACAGACCAGCTTCTATCCTAATCACTCACTCTCATATAGCCCTGGCAATTAAGTCTCCTCTGATAGCTATCAAACTCCAGCAACTCTCTGGAGTGAAACTGTAACACTTCTGGAAGGACTCCTTTCAATCCCTTTTTCTGAAGTACCAGCTTCCCAGAAGACACCCCATTAGCCACAAGTCCTTCCTGAAGGAACGGAAGTTTGAGATGTGACCCCTCACCCCCCGAATTTTGAGAGCTAAGGTGACCCTCAGCAAGTTTGGCGTTTGTAACAAAATCAAACGTGATCCCATCAGCCTCATTTCAGAACAGAAAACAAAACAAACCAGCATGTCACCACTCAGCTCAATCCTCTTCTCAAGCACTGTGCATAGATCCTGCCCCTATTTCTCAAAAAAAGTGCACTGCCTATTTAGGAAAGTTGAGAGGCAGAGTGGGTGATGAGAGGTACTCCTGTGCAGCAGACCATCAGGTTAAGGTTGTCATCTGGAATAATCGTGACAAAGCAGCACTGTAACCACATCTGTCAACTCAGGAGTGACAAGGGAAGATGGATAAGGAGTGACTATTAACTGTCTCACATTACATATACGAAATAGGCAACACCAAATGAAGTGATCTGATGATGAAGTCAAATCAAGGAAATAGAAAGATTTCACAAAAGTGACTGTACTAGGGAACTCCATGCTCCAGTTGCTGAAGATGCTGACATTTAAATGGGGTCAAGTAAGCAATCAGTCAAATGAATAGATTTAAAAAAAAAAAATCCATTTACTCCTAAGTGCAAAGCAGCTACCACCTCTGCCCGAAGACATCTCTGATCCATTCCAGGAAACTGGTGGTTTTCTGAAGCTTCATTCCTACTCATTCTGTTTCCCCAGGCACCTGCTACCACCCGCTGCCAGAGGGAACCACTCTACAGCCTTGGGACACGTGTTCTTAAAATGGTATGTAACCAAACTTGAAGCAAGTGCTGACACAATAGCACTGATGCCCATGTGCCTTGTGATCCATATACCAAAAAGATTCCTCCTCTGTGTTAGGGTGTCCCCTCTTCACACTAGAGTAGGGATGATTTTTCCCCTATTTTCCTATACCACAGTACCAAGACCTCCCTTATCCTAAAGCCTTGAAGACACGACAGGGTTTCTCATTTGCACAAGAGCAGTTTGCATTACGCTCGGTTGTGCTTCACGCAGCCAAGTTCATCTGATATATTTTCTTCTTCACAGAATAATGACAGTGTTAATCTAGTCCAAATCTTACTGTACATACAAAAGCTGTTTGACTGCCACTGATTGTATTTATTTCTCCTCCAACTCAATAAGCAAAGTACCCTGTTTTCTTTGTGATCGTTACTTGAACTGCATTCAGTCTCAAAATAGCTTGAATTAAATTTAGATTTTGCTTAACTGATTTTTATTCTATTATCCTTTGTTCTCTGGGCAAGTATATATTTAATCTTGAGAGTAAAATTGTTATAATTAAATCTGTGTTTTTAAAGGTCATATAAATTACAGGGTAGAGATGAAGTAATACATAGTAGCTTGTATGGAATTATATAGACGGAATAATAACTCATTTGTACGAGCAGTGCACTATGACAGAGATTAGTTGTTACCAAAAAAAGGTATTTGTTATTCAGTTTAGTACCCATTGAAGAACTACATGATGCTTAAATACATTACAAAAGCCTCTACAGAAATACAAGTCTGTTGAAGACTCATTCAGAAATGTCAGCTTTTCAACTCAAACTGAAGTTTTGAGCACTCATCTCCCTGCCTAAATCCCGAGGTGATGCCTATCACTTGAAGGCAGAGAAAATCCTTCAGCCTGCTTTTAACCTCACTGTGACACACAAACAAGTTCAATAAACAAAAGAGATGGGCTCAGGGAAGGAGGATAGAAATCTCAGTGAAATTACCATGACCCAAAATTTCCTGTGTGTCTTGCGTTTGAGGCATCAGGTCTTAACTGCTCAAGTTTGGACTGATACCCAAAAGGCCACTTTTTACTTTGAAAATCTGCACCTATTTATCTCCTAGGCACAGTTATGTGAAGGTCTTTGCAGCATAAGAAGATGAACAAATGCCCCGTAGATTCGCTTTCCCTTTTTAATACAAATGATGTTTGCGTTTTTAATTCCTTTTTTGTGTTCTTGACAAGCCAATGAAAACGAGACAAGCACATGGGGGCTTTGGAGTATGATGACAGGCAATTTAGCTTCTGAAATGCATAAATCGTATGGTATTCACGGGTGTTTTTCTTTATATAGCACATGCGAACTCCATGTGATTTGTATATTTCACAAGTTAAATTATGTCCCTTATTGGTACTTCATAATAAAATGCCCGAAGGAGACCAGGCTGCTCTAATATGCAAGCAATTTTAGATTTAAATTAAGTTAGGGATTGATTTCCATTTCAAAAGTGGGTTTGAAATTTAACTAGTGAAATAGAATAGTTTCCAAAAAGGGGACACAAAAGATGGGAATGCAAACTGATGAGGTAGCTGATATTTAGACAGCAGAAGTATTGCATTTGTGAAAATGTTTTTATTTGTGTTATTGTCTACTTAAGAAAAAAGAGTAGATGGACATTTTAAATAACTCTACTACCTGACTGCATCAGAGCTCATCCACAAAAGGAAAATTGGCCTATTAAAAATAAATAAATAAAACCAACAATACTGCTCTTTTTAAGAAAAAACTACGAGCGTTTTTTTGCAGGGTGCTGGAATGAAACCTCAAGCCATTTTTCTTCAGGTGATAATTGTAATGTCCACTTCTGTTATTTCCTTGGAGATTTTAAACTGGTGGGTTGATTTTGATTTTTCTATTTTATTTAGTTCTGATACTTCTTACTGTACAACCTAAAGCTGTATTCTTTCTAAAAATACAAAAAAAAATTATAAGTTGTGAAATAAAGACCATAAGGTGCTTTTGCAACTGCTTTGTAGGACATATTATTTCTTAATCTCTTGGTTTATTACAATTTTACTCCAAAATTAAATGGAAGACACTGGTCTCCTTTGAAGGTCATTGTCATTAGGCAGGGCAGACTCCCTCTTCGCAATTCATACCTGTAAAGATTCTGTAGCTCAATTGCTCTGTTCCCAAATAAAGAACATTTTAGACCCACAAACTCAGCATGAGATTCAGGCTGGGTTTCTTTTATTTTCAAACTCAAGAAGTTCCTAAAAATACTGAAGAAATTTTAAGGCATTGTACATCTATCTAGTGTTGCTGAGAATGAAAAGGCTTAAGAAGGGAAGGCTGAAGAAGGATTTGGCCTATCTTGTTCCATTCTGGAAGAATAACAAGAAAAAAGTAAGAAATTTTAACTTTTTAAAGAAAATGTTTTATTGGTAAATAAACCACCTGCCTTCAGATTCTGCCCGCCACAGGAAGGCTGCAGTGGACATTTCTTCCAAGGTCTCTTCCAGGACAGACGTTTACAATTACTGATCTTTTCTGGCCTCTCCATTATTCTCGGGAAGATCTCATTCCTTTTCATTTATACAACTCTGCTCTGAGCTGCTATTGCCTCCGCCACTATCTGTAACCTAAGCTCAAGAACTTTCCACTCTGTAAAGTATCTCTGATGAAAGCTACAAAAAGGCACAAGTGCGTTCGCTGGGGAAATACCACAAAGCCAAGGATGCCTGATCTCCGCTTACAATAGCTGTGCAAGAGCAGTGCCTCTCGGCTCAGAGGCGTCGGGATTAAAAAGATAGGGGAGCGAGGGGATAAGGAGGAAGGAAAGACAGACATGCCTAGGATAAGATTTAGAGACTAACGGATCTGCAGTATAATACAAAGCAAACAAATTCAATTTAATAAAACATCCTGCATACAAGGTATCACCTGGTACTCTACAGAGAGATAAAAGACCAAGATAATGCTTTAGAGAATTGGATACTGTGACTCATAAAAGCAAAACAGGAAAATACACAAATAAATTTGAAGTAGTTCAGACAAAGGAAAACTGCTGATTTAAAAGCATCTAGAGTACAAGCATATGTTATTATAAAACAGCTGCAGAGAAAAAAATAATCTCAAATTACTAAAGGCTCATTTAAGCTCCAAAAGCACTAGTGTTTATCAAAGCATCTCTGCTAGAAGTCTTAGGCCAACAGAAACTCATTTTAACCTGATGCAATTGGAACTGCAGAAAAATCTCACCTTTTCAAGGCTTCCCACCCTTCCCAATGCCTTTCTCTGCCTTAGGCAAAACTTTAAATAGAGATTTTAAATTAACAAAAAAAAAAAAAAAAAGAGCGAGAGGGAGAGAGATGGATAAGCTTTTCTGAAACATAAACATCTCCCAAGTTTGAATCAAGTAAGTATTGGATTAAATCTCTTCTTACATAGAGACAGTTTTGTCAATTCTATGTTAAAATAAGGGAGAGCAAAAAAACAAAAAAGGCATGAATCAATAAACCAAACAACGAACACATAAGGAGAGATCTGAAAGCACAACTGACTCATGATTTCTGGATGCACGAAAGTAATAGCTCCATCTGCCTGCAAAATTTAAGTTGAAAATCGTGACCATGCCACAGTTTTAAGAATAACTTCTAATTATCAATGAACCAAAGTGGTGGAGGGGACAGACAGGAGCTCAAGGAGGGTGCAGGAGCGGGCGGGTAGCAAGGCCGAGCACCCTGAGTGCAGCGACAGGGCTGGAGAGGAGCCCTGCGCAGCCCCAGGAGCAGCAGAGCTGCCCACACGGCCACGGCGAGCGCGGGGACCTCGTGCTAAAACATCAGAACCAGAGAGTGGCGAGGAGGTACCTGCGGAGTCTGCTAAAGAGGAAACCAGATGCCCTGAACACTGGAAATTGCAAAGGCACCAGCAGAAGGAAGCTGAAGGACGCCTCTGCATGTCACTTGCAAGGGTGGACAGGTGACGCTTCAGGGCAGGGAAACGCAGGAGGAACAACTGACATGGCCTTGATTACCTGTTCTTTCTGCAGTGACAGTGAAGACCAGCTAAGGGACCGCTGAGGGGAAACACTCGCCGGACCATAAATACAGGGCAAATGATTGATTTTTGTCTTACAAACGGGAGATTTTATCCTGGAAACAGAAAGTCTGTGGGAGTCACAGAGCTGAACAACTCTGGATGGACAGATCAGCGAGTACAAGGTAGTTAGGACAGTGACGGATGGCAGCACAGTGGGATATCACCCGAACAAGCTCTTTTATCACTTCTAAAACTAAACCTGTGAGAAACGCCAGAGGAGACAGAAGCATGGCGCAAGTCACTGCAACCTGGAAAGTCAGCTCCAAACTGAGGCTCCCAAAAGGTGAGGACAGAGCTGCTCACGTGCCCAAGTGCCAGTGGCCACCAGCCCGCCCATAGCCGTACCCGTTCCCCTCCATGCACAGAGGGCCCAGCCGGCTGCACCTTGCCCAGCACCCCGCGCACCCCACTCCTGAGCACCCGCAGCCCAGGCCGCTGTCCTTGCCTCGGGTGAGACTCCTCACCCACCCAGCGCACACCTCTGTCAGAAAATGATCCAAACAGAGATCCTGCAAAGTCCAAAGTGCCCATAGATTTGTTTTCCTATGATGCGTATCTTACCTTCACGCACATTCAGAGATCGTCTGCTCCGAGCAACACGAGCTGCAGCTGCCCGAACCACAACTCCCAAGAAATCTATTGCTGTTTGTTTGCTTTTAACCTGTTTCAACCCAGAAATTAATTCGAAGCTTAGGAGGAACAGATTAAAGCATCTTTCCAGGATCCTTTTCCATGTGAGTGTTGCAGTTTAACATTCATATCATGAATCAAAGGTCAGGATACATTAGATTCCTGATGGAGTGACACTACAGCTACCCCTTTCAAAAGCACGATATAAAGCCACTGTTTCTATCAAAAAGAAAATGACACAGAAATTAAGGTGTTTCAGTTCTTACAGAACAGGTTCTTCTACAAGCGCTTTCAAGAATATTTTTTTTGTTATTGCATCTTGTAAATAAACACAGCTTAGGAGAAAATGTATGCATTAGCTCTATTTTTCTTGCAAGCAGGACAAAATTGCTCACACTTTGCAAGCACAGTAGCCTCATGAAACTAAACATACTTTGCATCAGCTCAAGCTGTTGTATGTACTAAAATGATCAATGTTGAAAGCATTGGAAATTATTTCCACACCTAGATACTGCATGGCTTTTTTAAGGCTTAAAACAATTTCCTCTTACATTTTTATAGCTTGGGAATCATCCATTAAGATGAATAAGTTCTGGCATTTTCATTTCTGGAGTATACAAAGGTATCCTGAAATTGCCAAACGTCACACTTGCGATTAATTCAAGGACCTAATTAGCCCCAAATAAACAGGAAATTCCCTAAGACACGGCACAACAAGAATTTAAAATATTTGAGAGTTTAGATTGCAGACCAAATTAATTTGGTATTCCATAAAAAAATGAGTTAAGCATATATATCAAACAGCTCCAGCTGTAAAATAATTTTATTTGACTAAAGTAGATATGGTAGATAATCTATAAAACACACAGTAAAGAGGTAACAGCCGTAATACAGCTGAGCAACCATTTAAAAAATGGGAAATCCTAGCATAAATGAAAATTAAAACCTTTCAGAGTGAGGGACCAAAAAATGAAGGCAAATATTTACGAGAGGTACAAAATCAGGAAAATTCACAATTTAAGTTTGAAATCACCGCAGGTAAGTGTAATTCAAACAGGAAAAACATAAATAAATAATAATTTTTTTTAAAATCACACAGCCAGCCCGCAAATAATAACAGGTAGCTGTTGTAATGCTTCAGCACCCCATCTGAACAACTAACAGCCTGAAAACTAGCTTGCTTTTACAACTTTTTTCTGCTCCAGAAATGGAGATTTTACCAGGACAATTATTAATTCTGATAGATAAGTCTTATAAATGAAAGAATTGTCATTATTTTCTACATAAAAAGACGGGTTTCGGAGCTTCAAATTTCAGTTTTAAAGATGGCGAATTAGCTATGTTGAAATAACGCATTTTCCTGAAAGCTCCTGCTATACTCCTATGTTTGTATTGATCTAGTTTGCTCCCTTATATATATATGTATACATAGAATTGCATACTAGTGTAAACACTGTGAGCCATGGTCCCCGAGCACAGCTGGAGGAGCCTCGTGTCCCCAGACCCTCCCAGCACAGAACTAGGAGCTTCCATCCAACTGTGAATGGGGGCTCAAAACTACGGGGACAGAGCTGGGTTTCAGAAGTACTGCACATCCTTATCTAGCTGCAAAGCAGCACAAAAATCCAAATTAAATTACAAGAGCAAGAAAATTTAGAGTTAATTTGGGACTGTTGAACACCTTCATGATGTGTTATAACAGCTCATACAACACTTATTTTTGGTGCAAAGTTTAACAGTACTTCCATTAACCTACTGCAGCCATTAGAGTCTTATTTCATTAATTCACAGTAACTGATGTTGGCTTGATTGCCGATTGAAAATGTTTTTGAAAAGCAGAAGCTGTGCTGCAGTACTGCCTTTTCCAACAATAAGGTAAATTGTTATTCAAGTTTCGTATATAGAGCAAAAGATAATCAGTCAATACTCAAGAATGGCCTACTTAAATGCCTTCAAAATTAAATTATATCACAGCTCAATGCAATTTAAAATGTCAAAGAAATCAGAGGCTCTTACAGATTTTAATTAAAGCAATCTCCTCTATATACAGTCCTGCCCTCTTTACCATTCTACTTCTAGTTATTCCTTTAATGTTTATTCACTGCTTTGCATAGAACAATAAAAACAATCAAATTTATTTCTCTATATTATTTACAGTAGCACAGTTCTTAAAAATACAAGGACAACATTCCCTCCATGCTAAAAAAAATTACTGTTTTGGATAATGATATTTCAGAAACCCAGGCATGGCCATAGTGCAGTTTTACGGATAAACTGCTGTAGAAAAAAATCAGCTCAAACATACATAAAATCCTTTAAACAGTCTTGGGGCAGGGAGAAAAAGTGTCAACGGGTGAAGGAACAGACAAAAGTCAGTTAAGATAGAGGCTTTCCACTGCACATCTCCACGCTACCACATTTAAGTGTAATCACTTCTACAAGCCCTCTGCCAGTTTAACTACATCATTGCAGGTCCCAGGAAGGACCCTACAGAACTGCTGTCTCACAAGACAACACCCCAACTTCTCCCCACCCCAATACAGCGGTGTATTACAGGCGACACCCAGTGACGTGGCAGTGGACCACCTGAGTTCTTGCCCCAGCCCCTGAGGGCAGAGAGCCCCCCAAGCCATTGCTGGGAGCAGAGCGATGCTTTTAGCTCTGGCAAGAGCTACAGGTTAATTCAGCAAACAACCGCAAGGCTATTCAAGCACAAGAGGGATGGTGCGTGGGCCAAACGCGCCAGAAGAAATGGTTTCCCCATCCAACCCCTCGCAGGGGGTGAAAGGAACCAGAAGGTCCCTGCACAGCTGTGCTGCACCCTGGAGCACACAGAAAGCCCAGGAGAAACAGCACAACTACCTTCACCAGGATTTATGCAACTTGCTTACACAGAACAAAAATTTTGCCTTCTTTCCATACCAGGCTTTCTTTCCCAACAAAAATGCCCTTCTGTTGCTATACCACAACAACCAGGAGAAAAATAGCTTGTTGCTATACCACAGCAAGCAGGAGAAAAATAAAAAGCAGATAGATACATGTATAAAGAGCAAGAACAAGGCCCACATTTAAGCCTTCCCCTTACCTTCTATCCCAGGAAAGGCAACAGACTGTGGCAAAGGGGGAGCAGCGCTCCCCCAACGCTCAGGGGCAAGGCCTGGCTGAGGCTCATCAGGACAATTAAGGGCAATCAGGGCCTGGTCAGGAGTTTCCAGGTTTTTTCAGCAAAGGTGGGTTTGTTCTGCTGGAAATGTGCCAGCAGAATATCCTAGGGCTGAGACTATGCAAGTCTACTCTTGAAGGGCAGACCAGTCAGAATTAATGCATTTTCTATGACAAATTCCACATTTTGTTCTATTTACAGATTGCTATTTTTAATTTAAAGATATTCACAAATGAATTAATTACTGAGAATTATTCTCCTGACCATTTTTTTTTTCTCATTTGTTCCAATTCCCCAGGTGACTGACACAGTCATGATTGCAAAATGTGTATCTGCACTCCGCAAAGATATTGAAATACAAATTTTAACAGCTGTTCAAGAGACTTCGGAAAGCAAAGAGCTCTATCACCAGGAACCTTATGGATATCATTTTTAGCTCACAGTCAACGACACTGTAATAAACTGAATTAGAAATTAAGTATTTTAATAGTCTGCAGGCCACTTTATGGTACATGTAGCCAGCACCATTAATATATACTTGCAGAATGTGCCCAATTGCACTGCTTCTTTATTAAGTATTCATATATCTGCTACAGAGTATTTACTCTTTTCACACTGCCTGCCACATTCTCAATCCTTTAAAGTGCAAAGTAAACTTTTTTCCTTCAGTTTGCGAGGTTTTGCTGGTTACTGTTGGTTGAATGACAAGCATTTCTTGCTCCAGTAAAAATTCTTGGGTTTTCAGTTTCTGAGGTGACTTCTAATTAGAAGCTATCATGTGCTATAGCTTAATCAACCTCTCATTAACATTCTTATCATCATAACTTCACAAAAGTAATTCTTTTTTGAGTGGAATAATCCAAGGAAAAAATCAGATGCAAGACTGCATTGGAGTGCTCTCCTCCTTTCACCCAGCATGTTGAGAGCAAAGCATTACTATCTGGAGCAGTAACAAAGAACCTGTTACTACCATTATTTAGTCTTGAGCAGGATGTATCACCACCTTCAAATTGTAACTAAAACCTTTGATAATTTCTATTTTCATTCTGAGTGACTCCAGCCACAATATGAGGAAGACACTGACTGAATAGACTCTTCCCCATTCATAAAGCCCTTTTCATTCTTTCAGGGCTATAGAAAGGCCTGATAGAAAGGAGTTTCTCCCACTCTTGCTGTTGGGTACTCCCTTGCTTATCTCCATAGCAATACTTTTCGCAGCGGAAAGAGCTAGCAGACAGAAAAGGTGTCTGATAACAGCTTAATATCCCTTCACATGCAGTCCCACTGCTAAGAAATATCCCCAAATGGCTTCGGCAAGCCCAGAAGCCTGGAAACCAGCCCCTGCCTAACAAATGCCTTACTGCTCATCCCAGAGACGGGCTTGAGGCAGGATGAAAGGAGCTCTGAGTCCTTCCTCCAACGGTCTGATCTGATGTCCCCTCTAACATAACTCAAATAGTCCTATGACCCAGGACCAAACATCTCCACCTCTGCACGTCATTATTGCTTCTCTTGCTCGCTGATCCTCAGTTATCAGTTAGGGCCTGGAGGGGTTTTTGTGAGTGCAACAGGAGGAAAGGGGTTATACAGCGTATAAACATGAAAGGCATTTATTCACTCACATCAGCATTTTGGGGAATGGGAGAAAAGGAAGAAAAAACCTGGAATCCTCATAAGTAGTTATATATGTGGCATGTTACCCCCATGTTTCAAAGGAGTCTAATTTTCTTTTGTGGTCCTGAACTGCATCAGTTGACATTTCTTGCTATTACTGACTTTAGTTTAGACTTTATTTAAGTCTTTATTTAAGCAGTGGATCACACAGACACCTGCATTCTGGAAAATCATATGCTAGTATTGATTTTCTTAGTAGTAATAATTCACCACCAGTAGCAGTAATAACAACGCTTTGAAAGCTGGTTCCATAATGGCATTTTTAACATTTAGGGACACTTTGTGCAGTGAAAAATCCAGAAACTACAGTTACCTGCTTAAATAGAAGATTCGTCTAATTTAGTTTTAGTTGTGAGGATACTACACTGGCACTTAGACTCAGAAGTTCCTCTGCCAGGTGCAGAAGGAAGAACTCCATGATTTGAACAAGAGCAAGCCAAAATGCTACAGGGAAGGCAAACTCTTCTAGGTTAATGTACAAGGACATGGCTCAAGTGAGGACACAGCTTGCGTGGGCTTCTGTACAACACAGCTTGCTTGCTTCATATACCACAGCCAAGAAAGGATGGTTTAAAAAACCGAAAAGTTTGACCTAGCGTAGCTTCAAGTACGAGGCGGAATCAGGGCTGGATATCAAGTCTGGACTCACCTCTGGTTAAACACTGCAAATTTCCATGGTCCTGGGTGAAAAAGTCAGTGCAGTGGAAAATAAAGGTTTAGTGATTAACCCACTTCTTCTCACCTATACTTCAACAGAGACCTATTACACTTGTAGCATACTGTTTTATATTTTAGTCCTAGCGAAAATTCAATTTGAATATTTACTGTAAATTACCAATTGGGTTTTTTTCTTCTGTAAGTTAACTCAGCAGTTTCAAGTGGATAAAATTTCCTTAGTTCCTGCCTTCAAATATTATTTTCAAGTAAGCACTAACAATTAGCCTGTTTTCCTAAGAAGCATCTTCATGTCAGAGCCGTGCGCAGCCATCTCTAGTAAATGGGAGTATAGAATGTTAAGGTAAATCTATGAAGCTCCAGGGAAGGAACTTTAACACAGAACTCCATACAAAGAGAGAGTATTTTCATTAATAGTAAACATAATATTGATGTGACAATGAAAGACACAGAAGATCTAAGCATCATGAGCAAGTTACTGTGAAATTATTTTTTAAATACACTACCTCATTTTAAAAGCAGTATAGTCTTGCACAGTTATGTGCACCTATTTCATAGAAGTTTCTTGCCGTGTCTAAACTTAGTAGACTTGAAAATATTTCACTTCATTAATAAAGGTAATAAGCAGTAGCCAACAGCTGGAGTTACAGCCAGTCAAGAAAACAGCTAACTAGAAATAATTCAAAATCAGTAAAACTGAGGGACCAGTGGGCTAAGGACACTGTTTCTTAAAAGGGTCCAGTGACCTGAACAAGTTATTTACATTTCTTGAAAATACTTGTTTTAAACAGGCTGAGCTTTAAACTTTTAAAATCAAAGCTGCATTGACTTATTACATAAACTGCCTCTCATCCATCTTTCTTATCAAGTAGAAAGACTGTATGTACTTTATTGAAAGCATGCTAAATAGGAGACCTCCCTCAAAAGCTCTGGTTTGAAAAACATATTTAAAATCTACCTTCGGATACCACATAATGGTACGTTAAAACAGTATCTTCTAAAAAATACAGGGATTAAAACTGACCCAAACTATTGTCCTTCAAAGCCATCAGTCTTGTCTTTGCCTGAAGGGCCTTAACAGTGCAGGTGAGACCTTTTAAAAGTATCTAGCATTAATCTTAATGATGTATTTATTTAAATGCTTATGTTTTAACAAAGTTATTAATGAGAATTGTGTGTTAATTGCCACAATTATTTAATTAAGTGTATGAACATGTCAGGTAATTTCAGTGCAGGCAGTTTTCATACAATGGGGACTAGTAGCCATTTTGAACAAAGAGAATTCTGTCAAGCTGACATTGTATGCACTGACCCCTGCAAACAGACTACACTGCAATCTCACAATAGAAAAGCAAAAGCATATATAGTAGTCCAAAATCTTTATTTTCAAAAGTTACTTGTTCCTTTACATCTCAGCAGTGAAGACAGGAAATGAAAAGTAGCGCTGGGAAAACAAGACAGGCTGGGAAAATAGCATCGCTGTGGCTGAAATGAATGTGAGCTGCAGGGAAGACGTGCAGAGCATTGTCTGTATTGGTGTGAGGCAAACAGAGAGGGTGAAGGAACAGGGAAACAGAAAAAAGACAAGGGAATGTAAAGACAGAAGATAGGGAAAGTTCTTTTTGCAGCTCTGGATGCTTCAAACACTAGTAAACTCATTTTAAATATGATCAAGATGTTTTATACTTCTCCAAAATAAATACAGCAGCAAAAATACACTGATGAATCTGACCAGAAAAGTCAAAGGAAAAAAAGCAGCCATTATTTGACAATATTATGTGCTAAGGCTTGCTTAGTTTTCATTAGAATATTCTTATCTGACACTCAACAAAGCCAGATGGCAGGAGTTTCCTGGCAGAAGCTGCCTGACGACAGGGTCTGGTTTGCAATTGCACTGTCGGTGCACCATAACGTGCCTTACCTAACTGTGGCAATTACACCCAGTCCAAACGTTAGACGTTGGATCTGAGCTCGTACTGAAAATAAATCCATAGATATTAAAATTGGAAATGCACAGTTTGGATGTGTATATACCCTTAATTATGGCATAAAGTGGCACAGTGAAGAGAAGGATGAAATTATCATCCAAGACGTATCTGCTTCTTTTTCTCTAGTGCACAAACACAAATATTAAGATGCCTTAATTAGAGCCATATGGCTCGTGTATGGAGTCACTGCAGGGCTCTGTTAATGCAGTCTGAGTGTCCAAACTATGCTCATTCCAATGTTTTTGAATTACTCTAAATAGTTGTAGATAATAGTAATCAACTCTGAAAATACTGGCTGAAAAGATCATTGGTTTTTCCATAATGATAACGTGCTCTTGTAACTGTGTCTAACCACGAATTAGCAGCACACCGACTCCATGATAACGTGCTCTTCTAACTGTGTCTAACCACAAATTATAAGCACACCAACTCCACATTAATATAGACATACATCCACAGAGGGGCTCTGATCTGGTTACCTCCACAAGAACAGGGCATTTTGGAGAGAAGCCCAGGAAAAAGAAACAGGTACAGGTTAAATTACTGATTCTAGTCTGTGTCATCGTGCCATGGCACCATTTGGATATAGCGCATGAGGGCACTTAGCATCTTACAAAATTAGTGCCTTACATATTTTAGAAGAGTCACAAATCAACAGATAATGATGTAAGCAGCACAATATATCCCGAAACAAATTAGAAAACCGGTGGAGGGGTTCAGTGGAGAGCTAAGGCATGTAAGCATTGATTTCAGATGCAAGGACAGATGAAAATAGTTTAGAGGTAGCAGAACTTCATTTCTCAGATTATATTCTATTGGAAATCTTCAAGAATACAGTACTTGAAATGTACTGAATTCTGCTTTGATTGTGTATTGCCTCATCATTTGCCATGCCAGATAAAGAAATGTTTCCTTAGCTTGCCAGGAATGAGGACAAAAGGCAAACTTAACCAAAGGTAGTAAAAATTCCGTGTTATAAGGCAACGCTTAAAAATAAATGTTAGTGGATAACAGGCAAATAAAACCAGACAGTAGATTACTTGTTGACTATTAACCTATCAGTCATCTTGCCCTTTCAACCTTTTTCTGCCTCAGCAGCCACATCCATAACCAGGATCTTGCTGACACAAACGCTCCCACTTGTTGCCACTGAAACCACAAGCAAGTTGGTGAGGTTTGGTCATTTACACCACCCAAAGCGCTGGCATGGGGCGTATAATTAGGTCTCTGCCTGAATTCCCTGTACATACTAAACATTAGTAGCTGTTAATACGAGATTTGAGGTGTGCTGAGGTGGAGACCACACTTTCATAGCATTTTACAGTCTTTTAAAAAAGAAAAAAAAAGAGGGAGGGAACACTTTTATCACTGAAAAAAACAGGGAACAGTTTCTTTACAAAATGGAAATGTTTATAAAGGCCAAAGTGGTACCACAAGCAAAGAACGATGTGATCAGGTTCATGATTCCATCACCTAGGATGTTAAAATACGGGAATAATGCTACAGAAAACAGACTCTTTTGCTGCCCACTAGCTTTCAATTAAGTTTTAAATTTAAAAAAGATAGAACCGCCCCCCCAAGCAGTAAGTTCTTTCTGTGTTTACTACAAGACAGCACAATGAATCAAACACACTGCTGTATCTTCAGTGCCCCATTATTACCAAGAATTGTCTGTTATTTCTATCATTGTCCTTCTTTTTATTTCCCTTGTGTGTTTCAGATCTATCTCCCATTAACTAGAGGGAGTAAAAAGCTGAGAAGGGAGGCAGCCGAAATAATGAAAAGAATGTTTTCTGCTCTAGCTCTATGGCTGCCTGTACACCCAGGTAGACTGCGCCTGTTCATATCCCTGCTGTCACTGCAGATGCTGTCCACTCTCACTAGGCAGTATATCAAGGAATTCCTCATTTCTGCTTAAATGAAAAAAAAAAAAAAAGAGAGAGAAATTGAAAACTCATCAAAAGATTCTGCTGAACAGAATTTTCCCGGTTTTACACTATTTTCTTATCCCTGTGTATAAGTACTGCAAACCAACAGATCTTGTTAGCGCACTTTAACGTGCTCCAGAGCAGTAAATACAGTGTCATTATAACACTGATAAAGTCAATTTACATTTACTTTCCTACTTCCTTATTCAGCAATGAGCAATAATGCAGATGGCAGTGGAAAGGCAGAGCGGGGAGAGGCAGGTGTGGAGGAAGCACAGTACTGTCCATAAAAAAGACTAATACATTAATTAGACCAACAGTGTTGCTGGCCACCAGCAGTGGCCAAGAGCAATTGCCCAGGAAAGAGTAAGAGACGGTGGCACAAGCCTGCAGTGATGTGTCCTCTGCCCCACAAAGCTCTGCTGGGCTTCAGGAGCTCAAAAGCTCCGGGTGCTCCTGGCTCAGAGGAGACGTCTGTGCCTCAACAGCCACTGATGGGTTTTTCTTTCCTTAATTGTTCCAATGCTTTTTTAATTTTCTATTTTGATCTAAAAGCATAATATCGTGCTATTTATTCTGGCAATTTCCCATTCACTGACTGATGAAGCAATAATAACTGAGAGTATATTTAGGGAAGAGATAAAAATGTAAAGAAAATGAAGATTAAAATCCCAGCACTATTCATTCCTAAAAAAATAGGGGCTAATGGTTTATGAAGAAACACAGTGTTCCTGAAATCTGCTCCAAATCTCAAATATATTTATAAAAATAATTACAGACTTCATTTAATTCTACATACTTGAGGTAACCAATGTCTCTCCTTTACAGAATTTCTCCTTATGTACATTTTAATTATTTCTTCTACATATGTAAAGTAAATGTTTAGTAACAGCATTAATGTAAAAGGTTGTTTTACAAGTTTTCAAATTATTTAAGTTCATGTTTCTCAATACCACTCATTACTGTAATTAATACAAAACTTCAGCCTCACTAGAAAGCTTTTATTAGCACGGGTATCTGAGAACGTTTCATCTTAGAAGAACAAAAATATCCTCAAGAGTGAAGGCAGACAGGGCTTTGATTCCTTAATAGTGTTTCAGGAATGCATGTTGAACAAAGTTGGGCCACTTTATTTCTTTATTTTTCATTCAGACTACGTGCCTCCAGGAATCTTCAAACCACTAGTGTTTTCCCAAAGATTACTGTCAGAGAATAGAAGATTTTAATAAGAATTCAGTGATGCAATTCAAGGCTGCTGACTGACAAACCTAATTAACTAATTAATTGCTGGATGGCAGTATGTAATGATAAAGTAGAATTGCTAGACTTAAAGACAGAAGACTCCAATCAATTCCATCTCCAGCAAATCTTGAGACTAAAAAGAGACACATTATTTCCTTAAATATGTTTCTTTCATAGGTTTAAAAAAATATATATATAATCATGGTGATATGCTTATATCCAAAGCCCTGCAGGGACAGTATGTTACTAGTTTGTGACTTTCATAAACAAATCTAAGGTCCCATCTGGCAAACACAGACCAGAAGACAGAACCTGGATGACCACCCAGTCGGTAGAGTTTGCAGGGTCCTACTCATTATTTGGGAAGGCCTCCCAAAAATTACCATGTGCCACGGGAGCACAGTGGGTTGTTGGCATCTAGAGTCTCTGCAATATGAGATAACACATCAGACAAAAATGTTCTTGTGTGTTGGAAGTGAAGTCTGCTGTGCTGTGCAGAAAAACATCCCTGTCCATAGAAGCTTCTCCTCTCAGAGGAAAAACCCAGTTGAATAAAAGCTGATGATAATTAAGTAATCTAATGCCTCTGCTGGATGTTCAAACAAAACAACCTATCTGTATGCTGAAGCGGTTCTGCTAGGTTATAAATAATTTTCAAAGTACAATTTGTTCTAAATATCTAAAATATTTAAAAGAGTCACTCGTAATTAAACATTATAATAAACTATAAAGCCAGCCTTTCTGTTCCAATTACTCTAATTCAGTATGCAGGAAAAGAGTTTTGGTGAGAACATCATGGAACTTTCTTCTTGAATATCAATTTCCATCAAGAAGCAGAGTATCCAATAATAAACATCACCAAGAGAAAATGAAGTCGGAAAGAGGCTGAACCTTGGACCACTTTGAACAATGTGTTGGAGACATCGATGAGACAATACAGCTGTCAATAGAACATTGATACGTGCAGGTCTAACTAAATTATATTCTTTCGCATTGTTGTACCATAGTAAACGATGTTGAAGAAAGTCATGAGGACATGCACTCAACAGAAGTTTTTTACAGTTACAAAAGAAATAAAGACCCAAATTCTTTCCAAATCCATCTTTAAAAATAAAAAAAAGCTCTATTCATTGATTTAAGAATACAGCTGGCCTCAAAAAATGTGGTATCTTCCCTTGAGAAAGTCTCTGACAGACTAGCAAAAAGCTAACCAGCACTGCACAGGAAGTTATGCAGGGAAAAAACAAACAAACCAACCCCCACAAACAACCAAACTCATAAGAACAAAGTAATAATAATAAAATCACCCTCGAATTTTGCCAGCACATTAGAAAAAAGACATTAGCTCTGATTATCATTACACATTTAGAATCACAAGGTAGGTCTCCATGCAAGTGTGGAGATCAGAGTATTTCACCTACGACCTACTCCTGGATCCAAGAAGAACATTATTACCAAAAACTTGAAGAAGATACAGGTCATTAGCGTGCAGCATTGTTTCCTCGGCTTTGGAAGGCTGCCTTGGAACTTCTCAAGAGCACGCACTGGACGCCAAAATGAAGCATCGCTGCGGCTTTTGTGGCACTGATGTCAAATCGAATGTTCTTTCTCCAAGCCATAAAGAGGACTGTTCTGCCACCTCTACATAAGCAGATCTGCCATGTAAGTTATTGGACATGTCACACACCCCAGAAAACAGAAGCACTGGAACTGCGGTGTGGAGCAGGAATCGCTCCGGCCTGGGGAAGAAGGCGCAGGGACAGCCCGACCCCTGGCACGGCTCACCGGGCCCAGCCAGCCTGGCTAGGCCAGCTTGAGGCTCATCCCTGGATAACATCATGTCAGTGATGGCAGGGTGAAAAGGGAAGCTGCATAATTAATTTGGCAGAAAAATAAATGCCATGCAGGATGTCGGATGTATTTAAGAAAAGCACAGAGTTTTTCTGGTAGAAAAACACAACTGCTGTCAAACCAAATCGTTGCTCTTGTGAATCTTCTGAGAATGTGGCGTGCCATTCTGCATTCTGTAGTTCTCCACGTGACAAAACTCTCTAACTCGGCAAGTAACATAAAACCTACATAAATTACATACTAACAACGTACAGACCTGATATCACAGTTCTAAGTCTGATATTAGTCTTTGAGTAGAAGTTCTAGACATCCCCGCTCCTCTTTTTGAGTACTGTTAGGACACCCTGCATGACTGAAATCCCCTTCTCTCGATCACATCATCATTTTGCTACCAAAAGAAGTTAATTATTAGTAACATCACTGTTAAGAATTGCCAAAGTGAGAACAGGCCTTCATATTTTAAAACCACCATGTCTTTTTTTTAATTAAACAGGAGCATTTAGCTTTTGCCACATCTGCTGAGTTCTCCCACCTGCATGTGGCACACAGCTTTCACCAGGTTCAGTGATCCAGCCTCACAATCATGATTCAGTAAAATATTCACTTACCCAAACCCGAGAACATCAGCCAGGAACTGGTTGTCAAAATGACTGTTTCCCTCTGGCAGCAGGAAGTTTTCTGGCAGCTTTCAGGTGGCTCCATTCAGTGACACTGGTTATGTTAATTTATCCTCCCCTCTCATTAACTTATTCTCTCCTTTGCCCTCTTAATTGCAGGTCTTCGGTTACTGATACCTGAAAACAAAGAGGAAAACAGTAACGCATCCAAAAGTCAAGGGAAGCATTGGCAGTGCTTCTGTGTACTTATCCTTAATCCTTCCTCTTTGGAGGGATAAAACGTCCTCATTCAGTAGCTCACCTCCATGTTAATTACATTTTTTAAAACCTATTTTCAAGATACACAGAAAGTAGTTATTCTGTCTTTGTATTACAGACTGAAAGGGTACATGCTGTGGGCCATTCCAGAGATTAAAATTGATCTACCACACTCTGCCAGGCTGGCAACATTTAAGACATGAAAGAAGTTGGGAAGTACAAGGTCTGTTAGCAACAACACTTCAGATTTCCCAGTTTTATCAGCTTTTATAATTCTAACTAGTTCCATTCAACGCAACATCCAGTTTCCAACAAAGGTCTGTCCAGGTTGTTATTACTTTTGTTTTGTAAATACAGAACCATCAGTATTTAAAGGCCTGACTCCTACCTATTTTCACTGGATCAGGTCTATAGATTTGCTGTATATGGTGACTTTTGACACAAATGTTTTAGTTTAGGGTTGTTTAGTGTCTGTGGGAATATTTACTTTCATTAGTCAGGGAACAAGGTAACCGCTAAGACAGTTTCTATTCCTTGATAGCTTAAATTACTTAATGAACAGAACCATATTGTTAACACAGTAAATATATAAAAAGCACAAAATACAAATCAAGTACAAAAAAACCCCAAATCAAAAGCAATTTTCTGTCATTTAGGTACTTCAGATAGGATTATTTCTCTATTTTTTTCTATGAACAAAAGTAGAGAATTGTACAAGTCTCCTCTTATATGATGACATGGATGGGATTTAGAAACACATATTGCTTAACGTCTTGATCTCAATGAACTGGCTAAGGAAAGTGAAACTATACATTTACCGCTACTGCTGTGTGTTGCAGAGCAATATATAAAGGACAGCAGTCTTTCTGAATGAGTGCCTTGGGGTCTGAAACTCAAAGACCACAGCACAAATGGAAGAACAGAATGGAAATAGTGTTTTAGTAAATTTTCCTAGTTCCAGTAGTCTCTTCATTTTATTCTCTTGGAAGTTTGGGAACAGAAATTATTAGCTTTGTTCAGATTTTGAAACTGGGAGTGGAGAGGGAAGAGGAAGAAACACAAAGTCAGTTTGTGATTAGCAAATTAATGCCTAACAGAATATTATACCCTTGACAGATGAGTCAACCAGACGATGACAGGAGAACGATGTCCTACTCAGACTCAAGCTGGAAGACATTGCTCAGGACTGGAACAAAGAATTATAGTGTGGACCATATTGATTGTGATGTTCACTGCTATTCAAGAAAGAAAAGTAGGAGCTGTTTTAGAGTTTGGATAGCACCTGTTTCTAATATCCAAGTACGAAACACTCTACGCTAACTCCCTGTGGGACTGTAGGGACTCTTCCACCCCTCTCTCCTCGAGAAAAAATGTCTCTGAAAAAAAAAACCTTACCAAATAATACCTACATCCCTGAGAGCAGGCTCAGAGTAAGGACTGATTTAGGTGATTTACAAAACCTTCAAATGTTGTCTTTTCTCTGTTGTAGTAAGACAAGAACATTTTTATGAACCTTGTCATGAGGGAACAGACCCCACTGTCGCACTCCTCTCTCAGGGTTCCTTGCTGCTTTCTGTTATGATGGGAGTAATTTTTTGTGAACTGGTGAAATTAAGATGCTGCTCTATCAGCCTAAAGAACACAGGCAGCATTAAGGTCCTTTACAATCTCAAGCAGATAGGTACACTTCTTAGAGTTCACAGCTGAACTCAGTTCTATTCTATACACCCACCAAATTCTTAAACAAAAGTTGTGTTGCTTCAAAAGAAGTGCTGTCTTGTGACACCAACACATGGATTATAATTACGGAAGGAAAAAAAAAAGCTATTTTCAGCAGTTGCTACCAGCATGTTCACACGTCCAGTATTTAATTAGGTTGTGTCATGGTTCTAATCTGACACTTGATTAACTGAAAACGGTACTTGTTTTTCAGTTGGAAAGATCGAAAAGAGTTCATGTGTGAAAAAAAAAAAAGAACTTCATTATTTTACATAGTTTATTTGTACTCTTATTAAAGTCAGGTCTTCAGCAGCCTAACTCAGTGTCAGCAACCCCAAGGGTACTTGTGTGTATTTCTCCTTTGTAACCTATGTACAGTGAATTTCACATGTCCTGTCTCTCAGGGTCTTTAATATTTCATCGTGGCTTTCCATTAACGTAGAATTCAGACTGCAAGAGTTGCCCAAGGGAAACGAACACCCACAATTCATGTTTTCAGGGCACTTTAAATCCTTCTGGTAGCTTTGAAAACCTTGGCCTTTGTAGTTACTCTTTCTCCGTACTACCCACAACTGAGAGACGAAATCCTGCTCTGAGTAAGAGTCAGTGGAAGTTTTGCTATTGATTTCAGTGGTATCAAGATTTCACTCAGGAAATTCAACAGACGAGTTTAATGAAACACTGGCTGACTTTGACCACAGGTTTCTAGCTGTGGTGCAGCATTTTCTACAGACACACAAACCACCCAAGGCAGTGAGGCCTCTGCCAGGGGGTTGTTCTTGGAGCTCTGCTTGCTTAGACAGCTGCCCCTGTGCTAAGTGCTTATTATGCTCAAGTCTGTCTTTATCTGCTTTGCAGACAGAGGTCTGAACTGAGCATCTTGTGCAGACAGAGACACCGTCCCTGGATGTGGAATGGACCAACACACTGCCCAGCCTGTCCGTTCCTTAGCCCCGGATTACCTTGTTTGCAGCGTTGCTCGTTCTGACACTCCTTTGTGCACTTTCCCCTCCCTGTGCAATCTATGGCATGTATTCGGGATCCCACCACAAAGTTGGATGCCTTCTTCCATAAATACCAAAAGGCACCAAAATTTGCACATATTTGCATGCATATCTCCATGCATATGCTTTTAAGAGATATGAAATATCGAAAATACTGCAAATGTTAAAGTAACTCATTATGCTTTATAAAGCCTTAGTGTTACACAGTTATTTTTTGCTGCAAGCTCTGAGCTGCAGAACTTTTGGCAAAACCCTGTTTATTTGGTTGCTAAACATTTAATAGATGCTGCAACCACTAATCTGCATCTGGAGTCAGCAGCGCTGTGCCCTCTGCTGCACGTGTCCTCAATGCCAGGGAGTGACTGTGACGGCTGGTCACTGGCAGATGTTCTCAAAGATCTGGGACCCTGTACATCTGCTCTTCGTCCTTAATTTGGCAGGTACTTTCCTCTCTAAAGCCTTGATTAGAAGAGATGATCATCCACACATGGAGTCCCAATTATCCCCTGCCTTCATGACGATACAACGTGGTCAGGCTCAGATGCCCAGGGCAAGCAGGCTGGCCCATGCACTTCATAGTACAAGTGCTCCTTCATGAAAGGGAAACTGAAATGCAGTTTTGTTGTGGGACAATTCAACCTTCTGACCAAACTACTGAGGGACAGGATGACTTCTGGCCACCATGATCAGACAAGGTTTCACACACTGCCTGTTGGTTTTCTAGACAGACAGACAGAGTTTTGCACAAAGAGCCCTGTTAATTGAGAACAATTACAGAAGAGAGCTCACTGGGTCTCTTCCTTACGGCTACTACCAAGCTAATAATTTTTTCCCCATAATGAACTAGGAGACAAAACCACAAACTGAAATTGAGCATAATAATAAAACACATCGCAGGTTTCTTTTCCTGCTTCTTAAAGATACCGTTGATTGCAGATAGAATCATAGAATCACAGAATCGTTTTGGTTGGAAAAGACCTTTAAGGTCATTGAGCCCAACCATTAACCCAATACTCCCTAGTCCACCTCTAAACCATGTCCCTAAGAACCTCATCTACACGTCTTTTAAACCCCTCCAGGGATGGAGACTCCACCACTGCCCTGAGCAGCCTGTTCCAATACCTGACAACCCTTTGCGGGAAGAATTTTTTCCTGATATCCAGTCTGAACCTCCCCTGGTGCAACTTGAGGCCATTTCCTCTTGTCCTATCACTTGCTACTTGGGAGAAGAGACCAACACCCTTCATGCTACAACCTCCTTTCAGGCAGTTGTAGACAGCGATAAGGTCTCTCCTCGGCCTCCTCTTCTCTAGGTTGAACCCCCCAGTTCCCTCAACCGCTCCTCATCACACTTGTGCTCCAGGCCCCTCACCAGCTTCATTGCCCTTTTGTCCTACTGTACTTAGAATCTGTCCATTTACTTAGTATTTATTAATACAAATACTAACAAGAGATAGATATGGTTTTGAATCTACACTTGACAAAGTAACAGGCCAAGAGCTTCTGAAAATATCAGAAATGACTGAACCAGTTTAAAGAAAACAGGTACACCCTTGAGACAGTCCACCTGAAACTTTCCATTAAAACGTCTGGGAGTGCTCAGTACCTGGCAATTTCCAGCCAAATTGCCTGAACGAATTAGCAGCTGCGCTTTCACTGTGCATTTCAAACCCATAAAATCCATACAAAAACAGGCACTAAGACAATGAGTGAAAACAACATTAAGAATTGCACAAGGCAGAAAATCCCTTTAGAGCAAAGAATTTCTGCTATTTGGAGTAGTATTCAGAAAATCACAGGTTTTAACAAACTGAATGTGATGCACTGGAAAAAATAATCAGCTAAAGCAATATAGGGAAAATGTTTAGTATAGCTGCCTTTCACTTTCTGCCTGCCTGTATGAAGAAGAATGAGCATGGGGAAGGAGCACTTTGGAAGACGACGCATCAACCATCTGGAGATAAAAGATCCACAGCAACAGCCTTTACGTCCATTTATCAGAAGTGTCTTGCATAATCTATAAAACACAGAGGCAAACATTTCTTGTGGCAAAAATGTCAGAGCCAAACAAGTACCAGCACCAAGGCTCACTGTGTCTAAGACAAATGCACCTTTAGGCTTAGCAAGGACTGAATCACTGTCAGAGATATCCCATCTTCAACAAAATTCCTGGTTAGGGTTTTGAATGGGTGAGATAGCCGTTGTTACTTTACTTCTATAATTAGATGAGATAATTTTATCCCCAGTTTCCTGTTTTGAGAAGTGCCCATTCCCCATCCTTCTCTTGGCATTAACTGAATAAATTTATGGTCTGTCATGTTAAACCTATTCCCATTGCAGCTTTTTTTAATCTTGTGCATCCAGGTCACCATACAGAATATCACATTATTTTGCCACTTTCTGTATTGTTTTATATGGCTTAGCTGACATTTAACATAGTCAGCTGCAATTTTAAATGTATGAAGATGTCATTATTAATCAAAAACTTGTTTAGACTTTACATCAAAGAAGAGGCTGAGTAAACTACAAATATGTTGTCGGTCACGTAATGTGGGACAATTTCATTTCACTGCTTTTACCTTTCCAAATTGCCTAACGTATTCTTAAATGCATTTTATAGCAAAGGGAAAATTTCACAGACACTAATACACTTAAATATTTATTCAGGTCACTCATCATTCTGCCACTCATTGAACAGTAAGTACCAATAAAGACCACGACTTACATTATTCATTAGATACAAAAAAGGGAGTTGGGCTCATGAAATAAACCATCTTGTGCTAATCTCTGGTGCAGTGAGTTATCAAGCTACTCTCAGTTAAGCAGTTTTTTCCACTAACAGGTGGTTGTATATCAGACCTTCGGTTAAAAGATGTCATTCCTGAGTGCATACCAACACCTTGAATGACAGCCCTAGTTTCTACAAGCAGCATTGCAAGCTTCCTCAAATTCAGAACTTGATTGTTTTATGCTACTTTCTTCTCAATCTTGGGGGGAACTTAATAAAAAAGTTAAAAGACTGCTCATACAATGGCCCAGATCACGTGTCCTCCAATCTCCCATGCCACACCTAGGTTGTATTTTACCCTGAAAACAAGGCAGGGTTGTTACGCTGGTGTTAGCCAAAAGTGCTGCTTTTATTCTTTGTACTGAGTGTGTAAAGATCTTGTTCTTACCCTTCAGGAGTAGAAATCAGGATGCATGATTAACTTCCAGTTTAATGAAGAAAATAAAAGTGCCTCAAAGGTGCACCGCCTCAAACTCCTAAGAAAGTTCTCTATTGCACCAGTGAAATGAAACACTTTTTCTGTGGCTTGTGTTCAGCACTAGGAGTGCAGTATTCGCACAGCAACTGACAGAAAGTGAAGGAGGTGGTTTGAACATGAACGCAAGGCAAATGTGCTAGAACAGTGATCTCCAGGCAAGTTTGGCTCACGTTTTTATGCCACCATAATGATGATAAAAAACTGACATTATGAAAATTAAGCTATTTCCTGAACACTTACAAAAGACATATCCAGTTGCCCTGAAAGACATTTGATGAATAGAACAATGTTCTTCAGCATTTCAAAGGTTAAAATGACATCTTAAGCAAGCACAAGCTAATTGCCTTGTGGAATCAGGAGTAGGGTTTTTTTACATCTTTGTAGAAAAAGAAGAATTTCAAACATCCATCATGTTTTTCTGCATTAGCCTCCCAGCTTCTCCCTTGAAATGCTGATAATAAATTACGGTACTTAAGGTTTCCAGAAGGATGAAATGAGAAGTAAATGATAATGCATCATTTGCCTTTTTGGAGCATCACCTCACAGAGACATATAATACATGTGCAGGATCAGATCAACTTTGGCGAAGTCCCACCACGTGGAAGCATCTGCTCCTCTGGGCTAGCACTGTGAGAATCACTCTTGAAGAGCAAATTCACCTCCTTGTTTTTGCTTTTAAAAATGTTTCCAGTCAATGGCTCTCATGCTGTGAACTGCTGAGCTCTCTGCTAGCAAGAGAGAAGGAAGGCACACTGATATTATATTGGCCTCCAAACAAACAAAAGCTAAAACCACCATTGGCTACCATAAGGCTGGCCAATGCCAATGCTCCACCTGTGACTGCATTTTTATTCTTACTCTTCCTGCACTTGGGAATGTCATTCTGCTCCACAAATGATGCCACCAAAGCCAGGGAACTCTGACAGTAAGGTACGAATCAACAAGAGCAAAAGGATTTGAACCTAATTCAACAGCTCCATAAACCATTTTCAAAGTTCTGGGCAGAGCTTTAGTAGATGATTTATTGTTTGCTTTTCTTAGATTGGTCAAATAAATGACAAATTAATTGTTTGCATAACTGTTCCTATAGAGCAGGCATGGTACTCTAGTTAACCTGACAAAAGGCACCATCTGGCCTGGAGGAACAATTTGTTTCATCACAAGCATTATGAGAACAGTTGAGAGCAAATCCTAATTACTACACAAGGCGAGTCCAATTTAAAAACCGCTTCTCAAGACTTTATCAGATGTTAATTTAAAGTAAGGATGGCACACTTGGTGCACTTGCTTGAATACCAATAATCCATGATGTTTTTCCAATTCAAAAGTATTGCACAGAACTCCTATTAGCTAAAGTTTAGGAATGAGTTTTACTAAAATTTTCAGATAGGATTATTTCCTGTGAGATTTTAATGTCATGTAGTAGGAGATTCTACAAAGGGAAACCTATCTTAATGCATTATCTTCTACATCACCTTTATTTCAAATGAGTACGCTTTTTAGGTCTCAAAACTAAAGGCTCATTCAGCATTTCAAAGGCAGGTATCAGTGCAGAATTCTCCACAAGCAGGTCTCGACATACAGCCTTGGGCTGATACCGCTGTTGCAAGCAAAAGTGTCTTAAGTTGGGGAATTTTTACTTGATTTTCTTTCTTGCTAATTAATACGATCACCTAATCACTGGCTCAGGCACTGAGGCAAAAGATGATGTAAACAATTTAACTCATGGCATACAGATGACTGAAACACTAAAACTCTGTGCTCTGTGCCCAATACACACCACAAAATGTATTTGCCTGCCTCGGTTTGTGCCACTTACACTACGGCATGTTGCTTCTTACTTGAGAAGAGGCAAATGGCGACAATATTTGAGAATTGCCTGAAATGAGGCTTTGAGAAAAAAAAGGGTAACGTTACTGAACACTCCACCATTCCTGCCATTTCTTAAACAAAAACTGGTGAAACTATTGCTCATCTCTCCTAGTTGTCAGCAATTATTTACTTTATTTAATGCATGTCAAACGTGGAGATTTCATGAAAATGTACACGCGGCACTCTACTTTCCCCTGCCAGTGGTTTTATTAAGCTACTCGCATATCTTATACTTTAGTTTGCACTGTGTGCCAATAGACTTTTTCCTAAAATCATATCTGCCATTTCTTTCAGGATTCTTTCCAATAATTTTCAAACTGACATTAATATTCCTTCCTGCTGCACAGTTCTGCTATTTTAAGTGAGACTTTAACTTTATTCTTGAGATCAGTCTTCAGAAGACAAAATCTCTTACAAGGTTTCACTGTCAAATGATATGGAACTTAGCTTCCTTTCTTCTTACAGGTTTTTAAGATGTAGGCACTTACTCTGCAGTTCACACTGGACCTTTTTGCCTCAAAGAAATCAGACTTTAATAGCATGTGTTAGTCACACCTCTCATTTCATAATTTCTCGTGGTTCCAAAGAGGATTGTCCCTTTGAGAAACAAGTGAGGTTTGCTTATGACAGAAGACATATCAACTAAGTTCACTCTAGATAAAGTAAAACGAGGTGGCAAAATGCAGGCTGAACACTCTGGAGAAAATGTTTAAGTTGGCCAAAGTGTCATTTCAAGGTATTTTTAATTGTCCCTTTCCTTGCCTACAACAAATGCAACATCAGCCCATCTAATGATGTGGGAGTACTTCACGGGAACACAGGCCAAACGACAGCGCCCTTTGAACATCTGTTCTTTGGTGGGTCTCACAGAGATGCACTGAAGTCAGTGACTCTAGTTTTCCAGGATTCCCAAAAATCTGTATGGTAGTTCCCTACTGTTTCTACAGTAATGCTCTGGTGTTGTGCACAGCAGTGATGTCACTGATCCAAAACCGAGTCAGCATACAAGAAATAGAATACAGTCCCACAGAGCTTCTATCGCCAGCTCTGTAGCTGTATGAAACCATGGTATCTATCTGTATTTCACAGGCAGGTTGTTACGCCGCGGTGGGTTATTTCCTAGTTTATGCCTACAAAGGAAAACACACAAAACCTACTCGAAAACAACACCAAATTTCAATCAAAACTAAATAGACTCTTCTCTGCTTTAGAAAATACAAGATTTTGGCATTTGTCAAGCTTGCACAAGAGAAAAGAAAATCTGCAGAGAAGGAGGGCGGGTCACCTGAAATTCAGTCCAATTTGAAATAAGTGATGTTGACTCGCACATAAAAACATAAAAATAGAAAGATGAAAAGCTTAATCTGAAATTCCAAATGAAAATCCTGTAAACGATAAAACATTAGATACTGTTAAGCATTTTCTTCTCCATACGTATCTGTATAAATTAAGATTTTTTTTCAAAATCTGTCACTCTTTTTTAATGAAAAAGACAGTCCTCTGTGAAAAATATTAAAGACATATTCTTAGCTAGTAAGATTACTAGCAGTATAGTGATATCCAGGTAGCTGGATAGCCTGCCATCAGCTTCAGGCATCCCAGTGGCACTGGGAAGCCAGGATGCCCGTTTCTTTCCATGAAGAGATGAGGCTCCTGAGGAGGTTCCTCGGAGCCGAGTGCAGCGAGGCGTCCCAGTGAAACCACAGCAAGACTCTTATTGAAGGTCTCTAAACTCCAACATGTATAACATTGTTTCCTCTCTGTCTTTTCAGTGAGAAACATTAACTTTTATTAATTCTCTACTAACGGGGAGTTTTCTGGGTTGCAATTTTCTAAGCCTATAATGATGAATAATATATCATCTGTGTTAATATCTAATTATGTTTTTTGACATTCCATTAGTCTGTGGTTGGTGTTTTCTGCAGCTGCATTGCAAATCCCTCTCAGGACTATAGACCACTTGAAAACAAAAAAAACCCCTAAGTTGTAAAACAGATTCCCAGATTTCAAAAGCAATTTTAAAAAATAATTAATAATTTTACTTTAAAGGTAACTTGCTAAGGTGAAAAATGTGCTTGTGGCCTTTTGTGTCCACCTTCTTGTAAAACAAAGATTTAAAAGCCTTTCTTTTTTACCCACCTTAATTCACAATTTAGACTGACTGGTTTTGCTGATGGGATGGGGAAGGACAGCGTTTCTGAGACTGCAATGAAAATAAGGTGAAATTGGAACAACTGAGCAAGAAAGAAATCTGAGGCAATCCACCTGGAATTCTTCGATTTCAGTCAACCTCTACCAAGCTCCACTTAGGGGAGAACATGGGGTTTCATTCGGTCCTGCAACCTCTCCCGTAAGAGCGGACAGTGCAGAGCTGACCGTAGGCAGAGCAAAGCCAGCAGCTGCTGGGGCGAGCACACTCCCAAAGCCGCTGAAATGGCCACAACATCTCCTCTGCCATCCACACTATCAGAGTCTGAGGTAGCCATGATTGCTGCTGATTTTCCTTATGCTTTACTAACAAAGGAAATAGGAGGTTCTGCCAGGGGTGACAATTATCTCACTGATCCTACCCCTCTGTCAGCCTCCTGTGATACTACACTACTGCAGAGGAGCATTTGGAAAATAAAGTGTACCGTGTGGTTGAGGAGAGATTGGTGGGAATCGTCTGATGGTTCCCCTGCATGGGCACATAAAGCCGTCTTTGTCTGAGACCAGAGGGAAACAAGAAACATGTTAGTAAAAAGCACGCACAAGGAGATAAAGGCTGAAGCCTCATTCCTCCTGGAAAAATGGCTTTCTTCTAGAGCACTCCTAAAGAACAGAGATATTTATACCCTCAGCGATTTGTCAACTAGACTCAAAAAGTCCCAGAGAATTGCATTACCCCATACACAAAATTACTGTTCTGCAATAAGCCACTGTCATGATGTAACATGCATATATGTATTCTACCTCCTATTTCTATAGGAGACAAATTTCATGACAGCTTATTCTCTGGTTTACTTACAGGAAAGCTGATGTGAAAATGTCCTTCCTCCCCATTTCTCCTCTTGCGAGCAGGTGACTCATAGCATAACATTATCTCATTGGAATAACCTCGTTATCAAAAGGCAGCTGATGATATAACTCTTTATAAAGTAACAAAGTTGATCTTTCAGCAATGTAAAGGATGGGGATGCTTGCCCTCTGCTCCTCTGAAAATTTCACTTGGCATTCCTCTGTGATTTTCTGTCTCTGCTCTGTTTGGTAACAGTGTATGGTGAAGTTTTTTTCCCCTGGCAAGGACTGCAGGTCATCAAAACGATGCAAGAGAGGCAAACAAATAAAATAAAAGGCTGAGTCACTAAGAGAAGATGTGTGCTCACAGTCCTCAAGGTTTGAGGCCATAGTTGTCACATGCACTGAAATGAAAGGAAGTACAATGCCAGAAAATAAACCCCTAACTTTTGGTTTAGCATCTATTCATGCTTTGAAAACAGAAACTGCGAAGTGCTCCACTATAGAGAGCAATCATGCTATAACCCTCCTCCTACTGACCTCTGAATGGAGGTGCTGAGAAATTCCATGCTTGAGAAGGATGTAATTGGTAATAACGATCAAGAATCATACTACAATTAGTACTACTTAAGAAAACCACTTGTCCTTGAGAACTTTCAGTTAAAGACCGGAAAGAGATTAGAGTAAAAAATGATCCAAATCAGTAATATCATACGTTAGAACAGAAATGGGATCTGCTTTTACATATGGAAAGAGTCAGGCATGTCCCTAGTTCTAACTGTAATTCCACTGTTGGACAAGACAAGAGCAAAATAAAAGAGTAACACTGGAGAATATTCTGCGCCAAGAAATAACTGAGCAAGTATCAATTGACAAGCAACTTTCCGAGGAGAAAACATCTGTATAGCATTTGGAAACAAGATATAATACACTGTTAGTTCTAACAAAAATTCTTTGCCACAGCAAGGTTATTCCAGTAAGATAATATCAGATTCTTATGACACTATCTCAATCCAGCTCTGAATCCTCACTCACTGGTTTGGCTCTTGCACCAGCAGGCACTGCTGCAGCTCTGGCTCACCAAAGTGAACACTGACCCAACTCCAACGGAGACCTTTGTCTCTGCTTTTTGTAACTCTAATCTCTCTCCTCTGGTGCTTACACCAGCTTCTTACAGATCGAATTACTCACTGACCCCCATCTGCAATTTCTCTGTGGCTCTCCTCTGCCCACTTTATTTACTTTCAGTGACTCCCAAGCCTTTCTGGAACTGCTCCTTTATTGTTTTATACCATATGCTGTTGCTTCTTAGAAGACTATCTTCTGAGCAACTAATAAAGGCACAAGGCCATCCGTCTTCACATGACCACTTTGTCCAAGACGCCTTTGAAAATAAAACTATAAGGTGTAAATCAGGGCAGTGCAGGAACGGAATTCATCATTAGCGCTGACAGGGGTGTTAATCCACCCTGTTTCATTTTATAATACAAGCATATTCAGAGAGCACAGACTATCAAGACCACCGGTGTTCGGTGCACTTGCGGCACAAATTTTTTTCTTTGCATAGCCCTGTTTTTGGTTAATGCACTCTGCAGGCACAAGGTCCATGTGCTCGCCCGAGTGACAAGCTCAGCACTGCCTGGCACATTCAAAATTCACAGATCGATGAGAGCTTGGGGCACTTCACATCTGAAGTGATTTCTGGCATGAGTGTTTCACAAACTGTGCTGAAACTTTTTAATAAAACAGCCAGAGTATTCACATAATTAAGCCTGATGTCACTTCCAGAAGGTTTCCAAGGCAGAGAGATTAGTTTTATAGCTGGCGCTCACTCAGTGTTCCCAGCCTCATTCTCCCTTGTACAGGATGTATGTTTATACCTGTCCAGAAACTCACTGCTTGCTTTTAACCTAAACGCATTTTTCTTCTTCACCATTTTCCAAGTCTGTAAATCTGTTCATTACCTTATACAATTTATTGCCTTCCTTGAATACTGCATTGTTTAGCAGCTCTCAGTACTATTGCTGGTTTCAGATCTCATTTTAACACTTCGCCTCCTGCTCAAAGCTTCAGGATCACTGCAGCCAAAACACAGAAACTGCCTCTTCATCCATGATGCATCACCCAACACTTGGGTCATCTTCCCTGGTTTGGAGATGATATTCCCTCCTAACCAACCATCTACTTCCACAGCTGAAAACAGGCCCCCAGTGCTGAGCACCATGGTCCCCACTTCCAGGGATTCACATTTGATCTCTAGCTTTTAATTCCTTTCTGAAAAGAAACACAAACAAAACAACAACAACAAAAACCCCACACCCTTCACCTTATTACCTTTATTGGCAACACCATGCACCTTCAACTGTAAATCCCTTAAGAAAATAGAATATTTCTTTTATTTTCTCAGAGAAAAGCTGCTGCATGTTCCAGGAGACGAACTGCACGTAGCTTTGAAGGCTGTCACCTGTCACTCTCCCATTTGACAGCACAGCCTGTTTCACAGATTACACTTGCTGCTCACCAGGGCTGACCAGGAATAGTTTTCCTTGCATTTAGTTTTACATTGACTAACAGAATCAGGCATGTTAGCAGGACCTGTGCATATATGGCTGACCAAACACTACTTATTCAATTTTTATTCAGTTTATTTCTTAGTTATTACTACTTGATTTTCAGGGGACAGGGCATGGTGACACGGAGAAGACAAAAGAGCCTCCTGACCAGATTCACACCATTTTTTGTGCCTAGTGTAATAAACAAAAGTTACTTGGGTCACCTGAGGGCAAAATTATGAACCATTAAATTGTAATTGATCTGTCCTCATTTTCATCAACTGAGAGTTTTAACCTTAATAACCTTGAGGATACAAACTTCAGAGACTATGAAGTTCCCTAGGCAGGGTCCCCACACAACGTTGCTTCCCTCCATGCCATTAACAGTGTTATAGTTTTCTCCATCCTCCTGCCCTTATAAAATAAGTTGCTTCCAACCCAGCCATTGCCGGCCAACAGTAACCTGGGAGTGCCTTTTCTGCCCCTTCTGTGGGGCACACGTGCAGACCAGACTCAGCACAATAAATAAGGGTTTGATGAGTGTACACCACGTAGAAGGAGCTGCCCAAAGTAAGTGTTGTGAAATCCTAATCCTGCAATGATGTGCAGGACTGTATAGGTGGCAAAGGAGCGTCAGACAGACCCTTACGATGGGGGCCTTGAGCAGCAGCTGAGCAGGAGGAAAGCTACGTTTAAGTGCTCACCTGCTGGTGACTGACACACGGCTTCATTCACCAGTGGAAGTGAGAAATCAGTTTCATGTAAATTGGAACATACACACAAAAATCTCATCATTGCCTAAAGATATATATCCATAAGAACGTTCTCTGTTTTCTTCAATCGGCTTAGTATTTATAGGGTGGTTGAAAAAGAATCCTATATATTATTTATTGACATTGATTTTAAGCAAGTCATTCAATTCATAACCATACATTACCTAAGAAAATAGAGTGTTTATCTTATTTTTTCTCTCTAAAGAAAATTAAGCATTTACTTATTAATGGGATTTTCCTGTTGAATTCAGTAAACAGGTCCTTAAAAATAACAAAGGGGGATAGACATAACTAGCCATGGTACAGTTATACAGTGCCATTAATAATTCCAGTATTTACTGCATTTCTTAATTTAAGGAAGTACTGGTGCTGATTTAGAAAGAAAGTTGCACCTAATAAAATAAAAATAGCCCTCTGTTTCAGTGTTTTCTGAATTTACATTTGAAAAAGTCTCATTTTCACCAGAGGCCTTTAACTTCTGTCTAGACTTGTTCTGCTCTGCTGACCACTCATTATGGTAACAGGCCATGATGAAAAATCCTGTGGAGGATGCAGATCAATTACTCAATGACATTCACTTACCAATGCTGATTAGGCCACGCGTTGTTTGACTTCCCTGTTGATTCTTTCTGTCATTGGGAAGTGGTCACACCCCTCCTGTAGGGCAAAGGAAAATGGAATTCATGAAAATTAAATGACTTTGAGATTTTTAAAAATCCTATCTAACTTGAATGGAAAATGGCCAATTAAATACGTTAAAGAGCAAATCCAAATAAAACAGCACAGGCACGGATTTTTGCTCTGAGCACGCAACTGTGTGCTGAGACGGTTTTGCACAGTATCATACAAACTAATGACCAGATCAAGAGCATGCAAGAACACAACTCTGCCTAAGTACTAGTTTTCACACATTTTTTAGATAATACTTTTTTTCCTTCAATCTCTTACAGGTTATCATACCCCCAATTTCAATTTCCTCGATGTTTGGTTACCCCAGTTTTGGTTATCCTCATTGTAAGATTTACTGTCTTCTGATGATAGGTCTGTTACACTTAGCCAAGAGTATATATAGCTGTTCCACTAACATATTCTTCTGATGAATCTGTTGCTTTATCAGTCCTTTAAATGCCAGCATTTTCATTACTACGATGTTTGTTATTCCATTAAAAACTTACAACTATTAATTTTTTATGGATTACCAGTTACAAACCATTTATATCCAGGCAAAGTGCAACCGTTTATAAAACTGTGTGTCGCATGGTATGCAACTGATGAGATGCTGTAACTTATTAAGCAAAAAATATTTCCCTTAGTCTGCCCTTCTGAAATTATTCTTAGAGCTGAGAAACACTCATGGTCAGGCAGCAGCCTAACTGCCTACACCTGCATTCCTGCTTGTTCTAAAACAGTGGTCAACAAGGAGATGCAGCCCACCAGAAACAGGACAGCTTGTAGTCTCAGCAATCCTGCCGACTTCTCAAGCCAAGGTTACTGGGAGCGCACACAGGGACTGGAGGTGCTTGCAAGCCCCCAGGGTGACCCATATGCAGTTTCTCTCATATTGTACATCACTAGTTCACAAACATTACTGGAGCCAAGATGAGATTTTAGATGTAGCCTACTCTGCTGTACTTGTTACCTTAAAACATCTCTCACATGCCTGGAAATCTGTTTGCCAACAGCCAAAACTGCAGCCTGATTTACTCAGAAAACGTGGTAAGCATCATCACTGCAGTTATCTCCTGAGGTCTACTCAAGCCTGCTCTGTTTTCCTGTGCTGCTCTTTTTGGTGCTGAGTTTTCCAACCTGAAGCCCCAAGCCCTGCTAAGCGCACAGGCACCCTGCACCAGCACCCACCTCTCACAAGTGCTCCTCACGTCTGCCGGCTTTCCCACTTCACCACCCTCTGCCTGCTCTTCAGGCTCTGCAGCTTCCCAGCGCTGCTCTTCTTTCCCAGCCCCGTTCAGGAGAAAGACGTCCTGCCAGGTGCCAGCACTGCGCCACGGCTGTCACCGAGATAACCCTCTCGGCAGCTGAGCAGCCCCGCAGAAGGCAAAGCCAGTGGCTGTTCTTTGAACAGTTCGCTAACTTTCTTCTCATCTCCTGCCTCTATCTCCTCCCTCCTCTTTCTTATCCTTTGCCATATCAAGGCAGCCACAACTTCACGTTCTGAAAAAAAAAAAAAAAAAAAAAAGCATCTCTATAAACTAAGTGCTTTAAGAGTCAGTGTACAGTTTATTCTTTACAGCTGTTTTGGCTATAATATATACCTGCTGAGACTAGCAACACAGTGCCAGTGGCAAAGACGTGTTTGTCATCTGCCCACGTAGCTATTGGGAACTGGCAGGATTGTTTCAGTACAGGTAATTCCTCTGGAAAGAAGGGATATGTGCCAGCTTTGGAATAAATGATATGCAAGGGGAAAATGACAACCAAATCCCAAAGGCAGAGCAGAGTGCAAAAAAAAATCAGAGATTACTTTCAAGTTTCTAATCCAGTGCTCTGGAGTTTCTGATTTGGGTTAACGGTGCTTTTAGAAAGGCATAATGTAGATCTGATTCCTTAGCTAAAGGAGCACTGAGACAGAAGAAAATGCACACGCACATATCTGAGGGACCCATGGGTGCTCCTGGATTTAATACAGAAATAGAAAATATTAAGAAATTTACCAACTTATAGTCAAAACCACACCATGTTGGCTGGTGCCTGCTCTGACTTCTTCTCTGGTCCGTTTCGTCTTTTTGGCCTATGCCTTCACGGATTTCCAATTTGAAAAGTAAGGTTGATTTTCAATTGCATCGTGAAAGATTCATATAGATATTTTACTTCTGGAAAATTTCTTTTGAAGTAAGCCCAAAACAATTCCAGGGCCATCAGGTAAAGAAGTCTGTCCTTGCTGTCTCTGTCAGTGAAATGCAAAAGCCAAAGAGTAAGTGCTTCCATACATTTGCGTCAATAAATAAAATTTCAAAATTATTTTTCTCTCTATTAATATCTTGTTAACTACCACACTTCGTCATTGCTTCTGAAAGCTACTGCATTGCAAATAATCCAAAGCATTCTTAAATAAATAAAAGTAGAACAAAGATAGTAAATCCATTTCATTTGCTTTGTTTCCCACTCAGTTTTGTCAATCAATACTGTATATTACCTGCAATTCTGTTGCTCTCCTGAAAACCTTTTATTCGTGACTTTGGGGATATATTTTAGAAAGTTAGTAAGTTTAGAAAACGACAGGCTGCCCACGTAATTTCTTTAACTTATCAATAATTCTCTTTTGTTCGGAGGAAAAAATGAAGTAAAAAAATACAGTAACTGATCTTGAGAAATAATAGCCTGCAGATTTGAGCAACATTTAATTTGCAGTGACTACACTATCATCATTCTAAACAAGTAATTTGCAGTCTGATCACACCTCTTGCTGGCCTGGACAATGCACAGTGTATTCTGGCACACAATGTCTTAAATGTCCTCATCAGTTTTTTGGTTTTTTGGGTTTTTTTTTTACCCCTTCTTTCCCCGCAGAGCAACAAGTACCCTCTGCCAAGGCAAGAGCAGCAGTGAGCTCTGCCTCCCTTCAGCTTTCTCCAGCGCAGAAACGCTGCAGCCTTTGCGAGCACCACTCCTCTCCCAATTTCCCCTGCCCACATCATGATCTCACCTGCAGGGAGACCGTGTATGACCCTTTCTGGAGTTTATTAAGTCTGCCAAGGGGAAATCGAGTCCCCCGTCTCCTCCACAGCACCCACGGCAAGGCTCCCACGCGGGCAGGGCTGCAGCCCTTTCAGGCTCAAAGTGACCACACAACCCACACAGCAACCAGGGTAGGACAACCCCAAGGAGAGGTAAATCTGCTCCTTACATTCCCTTCTCTTTCCACAGAAATTTGCATTTAGGTACAACCACTCTGATTAGAGGTGTGAAATGCATTTTACCATGTCCATGAAACAGTCTTCTTTAATTTTAGTTTTCACATAACTTTAGAGCATAGATGTTCTTTTCCAGCTAAATACAAAGATTCATATAAGTATTTTCATATAACACACAGATAGATTTACCTAATAGCACTACAGATACGGGTTACGACATACCTTAAATATCACTAGAACTATAACAGAGCAGTACCTAAGTTGTACTGCTCAAGTGTTGCAATGTCGCATGGGAATACTTGAAAGGAGAAAGAAGTACAACATTCACTCTTGGTATTCACAACCTGTTCATTACACATTTCTAGAAATGTGCCACCACCACCTCCCTCCCCCTTAATTAAAAGGAAAGCTAAAAGAGTAGGAGGAACAAAGATGTTCTCAACTTCAATGACGCTATTGGAAAATAATGATTTCAAAAATGCTTATCTGTTAAAAAGCTGGCAAGCTACCAGGATCTTGATTGCTGTAAGCAATTTTATAACTGCTCTACACAGATAAATTTAACAGAGAAATTAATTTCAGTCTCGTAATAAGTCTCATCTCATTACCAAAATGACATCTGTGCTGCAACAGAGCCTTGCACAAAGGATTGCTAGCAGAGGATTTTGTGCACAGACGTTTTACAACTGCCTACAAAAAGTCCACCTCAAAACTCTGAATGCCCTTAACACTTCTTTGTAAACATTAATTCAACCTAATTGTGAAATAGGAAGTGAAATATTGTGAAATAAAGCAAAATTCCTCCCAGTTTCACTTGTATTTTGCCCATTGGATTTGAAGAAAGCTGCCTGGTGCCATCATTTATTCTCAGTTTGTTAGGAACATGCCTCAGGGAGCAGTAACAAGAGTATCGCTCCTTCGAAGAACCGTATCAACTATGCCACTACTCTGCACCTTTTTCTTTGCAATCCAGGGCACTTAAAAACATGTTAATAACATGTCAGGCCTCTCTGCCCACAGACACAGTAACAATACAACTGAATAATGAAGATGGTCTGTGGGTAAAAACCATGGTCTCCTTCCTTTATGCCACCACGCTGCCCTCGTTTGGGACTCATCTTCCCACAGGATGTTTCTACTCTGTCCCGAACTCCTCCAACAAGTCTTTGAAAAAGCTGGTAAAACACAGCACGACCAAGATCCAAAATTAAAACTTGGCAGTAGGTTCAGCAATGATCTCTGGATGCTTTGAGTCAATTTATGGCCCCTGTGCTCTAAAAAAAAAAAAGGCACAAAACAATAACAGAGCACGTAACAGCTCATAAATCGTGCTGCGCTAGCGCCCGTGCTTGCAGCTCTCAGGTGGCCCTGCCTGAGCGGTGGCTTTATGAACAGCCTGATTTTCTTCTTCTACCGTTCTTATTGGTGTTCCTGTTAGGGCACATCAACCAGGGTATAAAAAACGCGCACGTAATATATCCTGATGAAAATCCTGCTAACACCTAACTCGGCTGTGCTGCATCAGATCTTTGGGAAGCACAATGCCCCTGTCTGCTCCCAGACGCCCCAGCCCACAAACGGCAGAGCGCAGGTTTGCTGGCACAGAAAACCTTTTTTCATGAGGTGCTCCTCACACGTTCACTGGGGTACCTGACCACACAAATCAATACCTCTTTACAGAGCACACGCTGTGAGTAAGAAAACAGACCATTTTCTTCTATCCAGCACATCCCTGTGACTACAACTTTGTTTCACTATTTTTTCCCAGTTAAAGAATTATTCTCCTCATCAGTTTTGTTTCCTTGGCTTAAACTCATCTGTAGAAAGTGTACGCATTTAGTACAGCAGATATTTTATTTATTCTTTAACTTCTCCACAGAAAATGAAGATAAAAATCCTCCCCTAATATTTCTTTGGTTATTATTACATGTATTTGATTTTTTGACCTAAGTTTCTTGAGCTGTTTCCTCTAAGATGTTTTTCATTGCTCCTTTTCTTGTTTCCACGGCAACCTTTCCATGATTCTCATTAAGTTATATCCTGTTTTATTATAATTCTAAAAAGAAATTGTGATTTTGCATGGGTTGTTTGGTTGGGTTTATGTGTGTGTGACAAATAGGATGGAAAAAACTGTAACAAGTTCTGTGCAACTGCTTCCAGAAGACATGAAAATAGACCTTTTCCCACCTGGGACTCCCGCTGCGGTCAAAGAGAAGAAATCTGTTTAGGAGCTGTTGTAGTTTATAAGCTAATGTGGAGGAGTAAGGTTTTATGTTTTTCCTTTAAGCAAAACACAAGTGAAGTTCAGATGTGCACAATTTTCTGAGGCCAACAGATAACAAAGAAAATTCAGTTCAACATTTTTGCAAGAGCTATTAGATTTCAAAGCTGTGTTCCAGTTCATATACATGGATATTAAAATAGGCAGTTTGCATCCCAATTGTTTCTGCATGTTGTTTATACTTAATTATCTTAAATTCTGGTAATAGATTTGAGCGGAGGAAGGGACCGTTCCTAACACTCCACGTTTTACACACTGTCACTCCTGGCTTTCAAAGCGCAGCTGAGTAGGAAAATACACGTGAGAGGATTATGTTCCAGTTCCAGCCCAGACCTTTGTTAACAACAGTTTTTCTTTCTCTCCTCCACCAAACACTAATGCAACATTTGATGTCGCTTTCTAATTCATTTGAAAACATATGCCTGAACGTTTTCAAAAACGTTCTCTTTATGGCCTCTTTTTTCTGAACAGGTTGTTAATGGGACATGTTTGGGGTTTTCCTACTGGGTCTGCAACACCTCAAAGTAAAGTAACTTTTCGGTTTCCAGACCTCCTCATGTTTTATGCTGCTTGCATCAAGGGGTACATTTGCTATAGCAGCTGTTCCTTCCCCATTCAATGGATTTCAAGCTTTTAAAACAGTTACCTGTGAAAAGAGAAGAAACCTTAACATACAACAGTCAAAGGACTATTAATTTCACCAGCCTGGAATATAAAAATCTGTATCTTAAAAAACATCCTCCTACACTAAGTGGAACAGAAATACAGCTGAATGAGACTTTTGAAAACTTTTCTTTGCAAATGCACCTATTTATTTAAGCACTTTCCTACTGAGGTCTGACCTTTCAGCAAAGTTACCAATTTTAATAAAAAACTTTCACTGACAAAGATTTCTTAGCTCCAAATTGAGTTTTCAGTCCAAACCAGATAAAATATTTGTCTGCACCCATTCAGAGCACATGTTGACCTTCCACAATACAACTGGGCCAGGGAAGCAAGAGCTATACCTTATGGCAGGTGTGATGGGGACTTGACTGGAGCAGAGCTTCAGTTTTTCGCAGGACGGACTCACGCTTCCAGGTGGAGGTTTAATCAGCTCTGGCTTTCTGGCTTGCAGCAAGCCGCACAGTTTTTCCCTGTGGTCCTTAGGAAGTTTTTAGCACCTCTGAGATTTGGCTCCCTGCTCACCTCATCGTCTTCTCAGTTTCTCTGCACAAGCTGCAAATTCTCAGCAGGTTGCCAGAAGCCTGTCCTTCCTGAACCTGCCTGCTGCTCGATGCACACCGAACGCTTCCCTCCCTTTGCAGGGGCTGCATCCTGCAACTTCTCTAGGGACAGCCTGATATTTACATGAAAGAAAAGAGGAATATGTGGTTCCATGCAATTGTAAGCACTGGAGCATGGAAGCAGTACTGAGACACCACCTAGCAAAGCAAGGGAAATAAAATCTGGCAGCAAATCGTGTGCGATGTCTATTACACACCTACCAGAGACACACTGACCTGAAAGCACAACTGATGGAAGTACAACGATACGCCGAATCAGCTCTACATCAGCAGATTTAGACCGTCTCTGGCTATAGTGCTCCTAAAGAGAACAAATGCAGAGCTGGCTATTCAGCAAGGAATTACTAGTTTGACAAGGAAGTTCCATTCCAGATTTGTTAACAGCATCTCCCAGAGCTCAGTTGTCCAAGATCTCAACTTTTCCTCTTCAATGCCACAATCAGTGTTTTGGATCGCTGTCTGATCTTCAAAGTCACAGACAGTTTGTGGAACTGGGATTTTTCTTCAGCTAGATCTACAAGTCAAAATTCTTGTGCAACTTTTCGAAATTTTATAGACATTATGGATGGAAGAAAACTTACTTCTGTCTGATACTATAGATATTTTCCTTATCTTCACAACAGTAATATCTGTTTAAACACCTTTCCTTCTAACTTTAAAACCTATGTGCTCTTGAAAATGGAATTACAATACCTCATCTGAGCTTGGAATAATTCTTATGAAAGCTAAGGCATTGTCCATCTAAAATAACATACACTTGGGCATTTTAAGTTGAATTGCTTAGTAACATCTTTTTTCATATAAGCTGATTTTTTTAAACATCTCTTAGTTGAATTTGTATGTCTGCTTTCTTCACTCCACAGACTATACTAGAGATATGCAAGCTATTTATTTCAACTGTGACTTGCAAACTTTGAGATTAATTGTAAAAAATGTAACTTTCATCATGAGAGGAAAGCAGATACGTAGGCTGCTAAAGGCAAACCAGGTGCTACACTCTTAACACAATAATTTCCTTTTAAACTGTCTATTTACCCTGAGAAAAACAGTAAATTGTTGCTAATTAATATCTACTTCTTATATTATAGCCCTGTTCAGCCTTCAGATAAGAACAAGTGACCAGAGGCTTTGACCTCTGCAGCTCCCCCTGTGCAGGCTGGATCTGAAGCTGCTCTGCAGGCATTCTTCAGCTCAACGCTTTGCACGTCCCTTTTTATTGTATTTAGTTACCGTGTTATGGCAGGCCCTTAGCAATCCAAGATGCACACACTGCAAAATAGTAACTACAGCCAATTCACTGGACTTCTTCAAGGAAACTTTGCGAGTAGGTTTTGGTGTGTTGTTGTTCTCATGTCAAAGCTCTTTACCTGGGAAGTCCTTGCTTTCCAGGTTTACTTAAGTCAGTTTTCAGAGTGTCATAAGAAGCGTGGTCATAAACTTTGCAGTTCATTTAAGCCAGTGCTGTCTGAGGAGCTGAGCCTACAAAAGACTGAGTGAGATGATGTTCTCCTAGTGTTCCCCTAGAGTCAGTAGGTTTTTAACTGTGTTCCTTCTGTGCCTTTTAGAAAATGCTCCAGACAAAGGCAGGACAATTTTGCCTCTAAATTACTAGCAACTTAGCGAGGGGCCAGCATAGACCTGCTGCAGCCCTTTTAGGACTAAAAGACATTTTTGAAAGATGCTCCACTCAGGAGGTGACACTAGAAAGCAGACCACAGGAGTTACATGTGCAAAACCAAGCACGCACCTCACCTGGAGACTGAATACAAATAGCCGTACACTGTCAACTACTTATTCCTTAATTGTCACATTTACGCAAACAGCTGAGTGCTCATTGATTTCAACTTAAAAAGCCACATCTTACACAAACTTTCAGAATAAGTCCAATTCTTAGCCCCAGCGGCAGCATTAAGGTAAGTTTAAGCAAAAACTATCCACTTTCTACATTGTTTTCAAAATGACTCAATTGTCTGCACACAGAGAACTTTTGCGAGTCTTACATAGGGCATGTCTATCTTATCGCTTAAGCTTTTACTCTTACTTTAACATCAGACCTAGAAATAAGCTTAAGGCTAAATAAATGAGTCTTAAAAACATTATTGCCCTTCACTGGTGCCAGATCACATCAGTACAAGGCACTTAATTTGCTCTGGCTTTTAGTTTTAAATCAATCATTTCAAAAGTTCATACACATTATTCTTGTAACTTTTTTTAGTTAATAATGAGAGACACAATGACAATTACATCTAAAATAAAAGAGCTTAAACATTCTAAACCATCTGATTTCATTATGCAAATGAGATAACATGTTAATAACAACGCATACCGTTTCAGTAATATGAGTTGACTTTGTACTTAAGTCATTTCAACTTCATAAATTCTGTGGAAGACGGAAGAGCCAATGTAGGTCATAGTCAGGTAGCACACCCATATGGAAATGCACCATAAGGCACACCTATGATAACAGCATTCAAATAAAATTTTAAATGTATGTATTAGTTGCCCTTGTAATTTTCAATGTGAAAAGAAGGATGTACTAGAGAGTTTATAATCTGTGCCACTGTACAACACGTTTTAATTTTTAAAAAGTCCACCAGCCTGGCCCCACGTTCTCTGCTGGGGCACGAAGGGGCTGCTCACTTCAGCCCGAAGGAGAGACATGGCCCCTCATCCCATCGTCAGCTCGGCTCTCTGGCTGGCATCAGCCAGGACACAGGAGAGAGACTCATTTGTTGCTGAGCATGTACAAACATATAAACCATGCCAGAGGCACCTGTATGCCTGCCCAGAACTTGCTGATGAGACAAACCAGGCTGGGTACCCATAACCAGTAACCCCAGTAACCCCTCGACTGCTGGACTGTTCCTCACTCAAGAGACTGCCAGAGAGCAGCTGAGCAACATCGCCGGTTTCTGTGGTGTTGCCGTTCTTCCCTGCAATGTCTCATTTTTGCTCAGCATCCTAACTAGCTATTACAGCATGCACAGAGAGCACAATATGCTAAATACATATCCTGAGACTGATAATTTTCATCAGAGGCAACTCTGCCATTGTCATCTTAGACTTCCAACAAGATCACTTCACAGAGTCTGCTACTTAGCTCGTTCAAAGAAAACACTGCGGCTTGTGGTTCTGGGGTACACCCCACATACCTATTAGCATCACAAGGCTGAGACCATTAGTAACAGATATTGTGTGGGCAAGCTCCTTTCTGACTAGTCAGGAGTCAGTTCCCTCGCCCAGAGCCTGGCCTTGGACAGGTGCTGCTTTTATAACTTGGCTGAGTAGCAATGGGTAGGCAGAGGAGATGTGGTCATGAATCTGTGTTCAAAAAGGGGAGGATTATGTCACTATGAAATACAGACCATCAAAGAGCCTGGCACAGTTATACCTTCCCCACAGTGAGGGGGTAATAGCTGAGCAATCATTATTTAGAATAGAAGTGAGCTGGCCAGTAAGCATTGGGAAACTACTGAATAAGGAGAAACATAAGAATCTCAAAGTTTGGGGATGAAATGCAATGTGCTTTCCTTCCAGAGGCAGATTCGTGCTGTCAGGTTAAGGATGGCACATTGGCTATGCAGAGCCACTGCTGCTTAGCTGTCCCCTTCTTGCTTGAGGAAGAGTGAGTTTCTTAGAGAATGTATAAGCCTACAGATCCGGCTTCATAAGGATTTAGCAGTTAATAATATGGGAAATCACTGGAAATCAACAAGAAGAGGGGAAAAATAATCACTAGACAATGGATTTAACTTCATTTGATTCCATTGTAATAGTCTCAGGCAAAGTTTTTACCTACAATCAAAACAAGAATTTTTATGAAAGTTTTCTAAAAGCTTCCTTGAAAGAAGAATATCCATGGATTAAAAACAACAAACAAACAAACAAAACCCCCAAACAAACAAAAGCATTTTGATTTACGGGAAAACATTCTCTATTTGCCTGTGTTTATATAAATCCAAAAATAGGCATTCAGATCAAAGTAGTATTTGAACTTTGACTTAAATAAGCTGCAAAAGATTTCATAAGCAAGGGCTGTAACTCAAGTGTGTCAATCATTTCTGCAGTATTGTAATTTTTTTGGTTGAAATGCACTAATAATCTGTTACACTACATTAAAATATTTTCAATATAGATATAAGATTAAAATGTAAAAATATGCAGATAAGTTTGGCTCTTGACTATATATGTGCAGCCTTTCTGTAGACTGCACAGATATAGATCAGCTGAATTTTACCTTTGATCTCGATTTTCAGATAGGATTTCTGCCATATTTGGAAATACAAAAAGTTACGATGGAAGTCACATGACGTACTTTGCATTCAACACAAATGCAGTTGAAAGTGAGAAACAAAATCAATGACTTAGATTATCATAAGACTGTACACATTGATCCTGTAATTTTTGTGTCAGCACCAACAAATATAACCAAAAATCCTGCCCTATCATATATGTGTTTCCTGTTACAGTATATGCTCTGTGTGCACACAGAATTTAATCCCCCACCAGCCTCTACTCATTCTGCTGTAGCTGCAGCTGCTTACGCCAGAGGTGAATTTGGTTTTCTGGTCCATTATTTTTCAGAATTTTGTCAGAGGGAGAATTTTTGCTCTTAAAGAAGCTGGATCCTTCGGCTGGCTTTTCTTTGTCCCAGTCCCCCCAGAGTCCCATATAAGAGCAGTGAGGATGCTACATCCAGCAGCATTTGCTGGGATTACATGTTGGCCTTGTGAATTTTTGTGACCTTTCTGAGAAGGTAGCAGAGAGACAGTTGCTACTCGAAGATATGGGAATAACCTCAAAAATGCCATAAAAGTGATAGGTAAGCTCAAACAACTGTAAAGACACGTTTGAGTGTAGCACCCTACCCAGGATAGTACGATTTCTTTTAACATTAACCTTTTCTTTCTTGAGTGCATTCCCACATTGATGCCACAAAGTGGCTGACTGGAGCTATCTCACAGAAAACAAAGAAATACAGATGATAGGTGTGTGCCCCATCAAACTGGACAGCTGGACAACCTAAAAGCACAGTGATAAGCAGTGAAGATATCTTGGCTTAGGTGCCTTACAGACGGTATTGGTCAGCAGAAATTATTACTTTCCATGCCAGCACAACAGCCGCAGCATTAGCGCCCCACTCTCTAAATGACCCCAGGAAATTACAGCTGGATTGATGTCAGCAGCAAAAACTGACGCCAATGAGTCCATGGTGGAGCTATCAATACAAGCTTTTCTGAGGCCTTCAGGGGTTCGCAGAAGGGAGAGACCCCAGGCCAAGCAGCAGGAACCCTCAGCTTCCCCACTGACCTTGGAACAGCCGGCAAAGCGCGGCTCAGTGGGAGCAGCCACCTCGGGGGTCCCCACCGCAGGGACACCTGTTCTACAGCGGGATTTCAGCTCCAGCTCCACCCCATGGAGGTGAGCTACCAAGTTGTGGGTCCCTCTTCAGGTAAGATGAAGCGTGCACATCTCACACAGAGCAACCAGATGTAGGAATTCAACAAAGAACAGGGGCACGCAGCTCCAGCAGAGACTCTCAAGAGGTTTGACGTTGCCTGGAGTTGTAAAAGCCACAAGTTAGTCCTGAAAACAATACCGTAACTAGCAGTTAGAAACTGACTGTTCACAGACAACAGCTGCTTCTGGGACCTTAACAGCTAATTTGTTATACTGCACCTTTTAGGAGCACAATTAAAAAGTAATGTCAGCTTACAATGAAAAGCGTATTTCAGTATTCGCCCGCTTTATCTGTCTTTTCAAAATATTCCTCTTACTACAACAATTTTGATGTTACCTCAGGAGATTTCTGATTTACTTCCCATCTTATTTAGCATTTGCACTTTGGTGGAACCTAAAATTCATAGTCAGGATTAGGCTCCATTCCATGAAACAGCACACGTGCTAATCGTTTTTAAAGCTAGCTATTACTCAGTCTCAGTGGGAGACAGCCCTTGGCAAGCTTTTCAAGGACAAAGTGCTTCCAATACAGATTTCAGAACTGTAACATTGATATTTCTTTTTTTTATATTGCAATAATTACGTGTTACAATTGTATACTATGCATAAATTCAATATGCATTCAGTCTTCACAAAACAGCTTCTCTTTTTTAGGTCTTGATTACAGATGTATGCTATGAACCAATTCTGAACAGGTTCAGCTGAGACCAGTGTAAACATGTGTGCCTGTTGAATTTGCCTGTCATCAAACAGACAGAGATTTGAAGTCAGCAAAAATTTATGGGGGACAATACCTGCTTCATTTCTCAGCACACATGTAATGTGAATAGGGCAAGAACTCCTTTCCAACTGAATGAAAATACTGAAGAATTATTGCAACTGCTGCTCGGTGTGAGCAGTGAACAGGGCAGCAGTTGTGCAGCAATAATAGGCAGGACTCTTGCACAATAACGAAATCGCGGGCAGTCTTCACTTTGCATTTCCAAGCACACCCTGTTTACCAAGCAACACCCGGATATTCCTGTCCCTGAATTACTCATTGTTAGTCACAACTCAGGAGAAAACATCAGAAACTTCACATTGAGTGATACAAAGCCAACTTTTTAGTTTTTAGTATGAGGATTTTTAGTATGAGGATAAATAACATCATCCACTAAAGAGAAAGCTGAGCAAAGAAGAATCGGAGTCACCAAAGCCTACAGGGAGAGCATGCCAATGAAGACAGCTGTTGTACCATCACATAAATATTGCTCAATTTGACCACAATACATAAAGATGTAGATCTGATTAAGTCCATTAAGAAAATGTATCACAATTCCTACTTTTGTTGCACAATAAAAAGCCCTCCTAGACACCAGCCGCTTAGTTATCTGGCTTAGAGCTTCTGATGCAACTTTGAATATTGCAAATGAACCTAGGTTTACAGTATAACAAATGTTCTTACAAATAATAACATCTTTAATATTGGCAAAAAAACCTATCCTAGAGCCCTTAGGTTTCCCAGAGAAGAGAGTCTCTTTCTTACTGATTGTGAAAGAAAAGGGGAAAAAAAAGGAAAAAAAAAAAGAAAAAAAGACAACAAGACGACACATTCTAAATAAAATCTTCCAGGAGTTTGCATAATTTCTTAGTGTGATAGATTACCAAATAAAAAGCATTTTTAAACTGTCCATAAACTTCTGTCTGCTAAACTGTTGTGCTACCACATGGTTTAGTCATGCCGCTTGGAATTCTTCATCTTCCTTCTCTCCCCTACTCTATATCCCAGAGCCTGAGCTGTCATTAGCAACTTCCCCACAAAGCCGAAGAAACAAGGAATACAGATTTAGCATTAAAAGGATCCAAAGATAACATCCTTAAAAGCTTTGGCATTTTGAGGAGGCAGAGAAAACTGGTTTAGGCCACTCTTGGAGTGCTTTCAAATTTCTGTACAAGTCACTTACCTTTTAAAGTCAATGGGTACTTTGCAATTGCTATTCGTGCCAGGGACATAAATTCTGCTCCACGTTGTCCGCGCTATTATACAAAGCAACTGTGCACCCCAGGAGAGCTTTATTTCAACAAATCTTTGACTGAGCCACTGGAACGAATAGCCAAAGGGACAAGAGAGAACAGTTTCACATAAATTGTTAACAACAGAAAACTAATATTCAAGCAGTTTTACCAACTGTCAGTAAATTTTACATGGTTGGAAAATTCAACGAGATTTATAGCCCTTCATTTAAGAGAATGTGCATAACTCATTTACAGCCTCATGCCCTGTGACTCTTCCCAAATTCACGCTACTAATAATGCCTACGCTGCAACATGTGTAATATATTAATCTAGTGTATGTGTAAACATGTCATAAATAAATAGAGAACACATGTCAGCTACTTCTACTTTACACTCTGTGATCAAGCCCCCAAATCACTGTCTGGGGTATACAATGCAGAAAACGAGATTTCTATTCCTGTTTCGGTTTAGTACAATCTCCTTTGTCCCAGCGGGTGGATAGGGCTGGAAGGCCTCCTGCTGTCTGCATCCCCACGCTGCTCAGTGCTACACTTTGCGTCTTTGCTCCGATTTGTCAGGATTCCCTTTGGTGCTTTGGAGCTCGCAAGCTCGAGCAATAGCCCGGGGAAACTCTTACTAGCATCTGAAAAAAATTTCCCTTTTGGGAAGGAGTTTTCAGCTTTGTCAGAGAGGAATCCCTCCCGCTAACAGGTGTTCCTCAAGGAGCTCAGCAAGCATACAGTATTTTCTGGCTGTGAACCGCAATGGAACTGACAATTATGTGTTCACTTGTGTCCTTGACAAAAGCTCATTTAACCACAACATTAGGCTGATTGGTTTTTTTTCTTCTGCTGCCATCTTACATATAGTTTTAAGTGACACATTAACACTTGACCCACCTCAACAAAATACAGGCAATAACCAGGTTTCAGAGCTCCTAGTAAGTTTGACATACTGTGAAAATACCAGTTCTCAGAGGGGATCTCCTGTTGTCCACTACACCCAGTGAAGGTTATAGAGTCCAGGCGGGGTTTTGCAGTGGGAGAGGTGATTATCATGCTATACTGCATATACCTACAGCATAGATATCTATGGCACAGAATCAGGCACTGCTGCCCTTCAACAGCAGGCAGTATTGACCTGTCAGCGATGGCAGCACATGTGCTTCCCACAGGCTTCTCCACACAGCACAACTCCCCCTGAGAACCTGTCAGGACAGACATTGTCCCTGTGCTTTTTTGTACATACACATTATTACTTAAAAGGAGTGTTACTGGGACGTTTGGCAACCCCCATTCCACGTCTCATCTGCTATGGGGGTGTCAGCCTGTTTGTAGCTAAGGCTCTCATGAGAAAATCAGCAATATTCTGTGTCACATGGGATCGAACTCTTCCATTTATTCTCCTGGGCTGCTACCGACTGTTCCTTTCACCCTTGTTTTCCGCATGTTTCGGAAGCACCTAGGCCTTCCCTCCCGGGACTCCTCGTCTTCCCCCTGTTTCCAAGCTGTCTCTGTTGTCTCTTACTAAGCAATGAGAACCTGCAATCCCCTCCTCTTCTTTTCTGTCCTCCTGCCATCCCTCATTTTGCTGTCATTTAAAACTTTAGAGGGGGCAGCACTAACAGCAGAAAAAGTGCACAAAGTATACTGTAAAGATCCACAGGGTAAAAATCATTCTAAGGATGCAAAACCATTATTAAAAGAAAGCAGGTATTTCTTGCAGCTCCTTTACCATTGGGATCTTCTAGGGACAGTAAGTAAAGAGTTTAGAAAAAGAAGCATTCTAAAACCTGAACATAGTCGTGTTAAATGCTAGACTTGTACAGACATAAATTTAAGGGAGTAAGAAATAAAACACCTCAAGTCCCAGAGCTCATATGCAAACATCACTCAGCACTGAGGGTTACATTGTTCAAGTTTGTAGGTTCACTATTCTTGCTGCCTCTCTTGCCGTACTAGCAAATCATCAGTAATCATTAACAAATTATGGAAACTTACGGCTGGAGGAAAAACAGAAATGACGTACAGATGCTTCTGCAGTGAATCCTATACTTTCACACGACTCCTCGAAGAGTGCTGAGCACCAACAGCATAAAGGCAGTGCCCTCTTTAGGGAACCTCTGCCAAAACGCCATGAAAAACTCACACCACTTGCAACAGAGCCTCCAAACCCAACCAGAATCAAAACATTTCCTCAAGAATTAACAAAGCTCATATGCCAAGAAGGGACTCTCAAAAAAAGCTGTGAAACAGTGCGATCTCAGGGGTTAGATCCAACGTAACTACTACAGTAGGCTTGCAAGCCTCTGTTCCATCATCTCCACTCAAATGGGAACATCACCACGCTATAGTTATTCACTAAATACTACGGTAATTCACCAGTTTGCACTCTACCCTGTCCTCTCTACTCAGAAAGTTACGTTAAATATCATTTCTAGTCCTCAGTGCTCACCAAAAAAATCTTCAACTTCTTGTTTATGATCCGGCTTTAAACTACACAGAAGTTTCGTTTTCATAAGTTCTGCTGTCACTTTTACTTGGCTGAAGTCAAGCAATCCACAGGCTGTATTATAATTATGTAGAAGTAGGGAGTTAAAAACTACAGTTCGGGGTAAAGACACTGCAGGTGTGCAATTTAATAAGTTCTTAATTGAGTAGTGGGAGAGCATAAAAAGGAAGTGCAGAGGGTGATTACAGGGTTCTTCCAGCGAAGGGAGCAGTGCAAGCACTGAACTCTGTAATCAAGAATAAAGAAAAACGAGTTCACCTCTAATTTTCTCGGTACTAGAGCCTTTGTTATTCCTGCTCAGAATGCAAGATTAGAATTTGTACCATCGAGTTAACTGACAAGATTAACCTTTTTGGAGATGTACTTCTTTAAGGCTAAGACAGAGAAAAATGAGGAAGGACATAAAAAATAACTTGGATCTGAAAAATATATTTCCTGCACTCTGCTTTGCAAATCAGTTAGATTCCTCTCTGGCTTCTGCCTATTCTCTGCTATTGAATAGGCTGCACAGGATAAACCTGCAGGGGGAAAAATGGAAAGAGACACCATATGGAAGGGAAAAGGCAGCTATTTGGATTTACTACTCTCTATCCTCAATTCTCTTCCTCCTATCTCCAAGCAACAAACACCAGAAAACCCCAAAAACCTTTTCTCTCTGCTCAGGGAAAGCCATCTACCAAGTGACAGCGCAGCAGTGCCACTGCTTAGGTGGCCACTTCAGGAGAGCACTCACAATAATGGGAATGCTCCTGAGAATCTCCTAAGAAGATGTAAATATGTTAAGGAGATGTAATTCTATATATGCTACACATTTTTATATGCTATACATTTCATACATGCTAAGGAGAAATTTTATAGTGCACCCATCTGCAACTGTGGACAGTTGAGATCTCCTGGACATGCACTTTGCTACACAAATCTGACAAGTGATCGGAGCAGCTTCAACCTTCAGCTGGGCAGAAGACACAGCACAGGATCACTGAGGACAACTCTAGTCACTTGGGCCACCAGATGTTTGGGGTTTTTTTTGAGAAATAGGAGAGAGAAGTAAAATCAGGCATCTTTCCAAGTAGCTCTATGCAGTTCAAGTGTTACCAGAAATGTCATAATTTTTTTCTTGAAATTTAATATTTAGAGCTAGGAAATTTATGAGAGAGCACAATCTGCCTCGAGCTCTGGGAAAAAAAAATAAATCTTTATATACAAAGACTTCTTCACTATCATCTGTTTTATGAGGAAACTATTTGTATAGTTACAGCAAGCTCTCATACTCATTTTGTATACTACGTTGGCTTTTTTTTAATCTAAGCATTTTTCAAATATTTTGCATCAGGCTTTAAAACTTCAAAGTTTGTTGTCGTTGTTGTTTTTCCCCATAAATATACTTTTAACTGCAAGTTTCTGACAGGGAACAGTGAGCTACCTTTCCCAAAGCCACAGCAGGCTTGAATTCACCAAGCTGGTTGCAAAGTTATTGGTATTTGTCCCCAAGACTGCGGTCTCTGCCTCCACACCAGTTTCTGACTATAGGAGGTGATAGAGGGAAGAGGAATGACAAGACTAATAACCATTGAGGCCCTCTGGAACCATTATTATCTTCTCTTCTATTTTCCCTTATAACTTACATTACAGAGTATCACCCATTACTTCCTACATCAGGCTTCTAATGCTTAATTCAAATATCATTGCAAGAATCCAGCACATTCATCTCCAAGAACCAGGAAATATAGCTGTTTAATGACATGAAGCCTGATCTAGGGCCCACTTAGGTCAAATGGGAGTCTTTCAGCAGACTAATGGTCTTCACTTCAGGGCCATCAGCTCCAATAAATCACGAGGCAATTTTAGCTCTAATCAGGCAGATCTTGAGAAGTTCATGTAAACACACTCACCAAATCCCCTTTGGCCATCCCTAAAAATTGTCAGCAGAGATGACCACACCATCAGCCCTTCATAGGTGAGCAACTTCTCAGTGGCCGTGCAATGTGCAGGCAAGAAAACACGCTAAAACTCAGTGACACAAAGCACGGTGCTGCAAAAGCACTGGCCCTTACTGAAGGCCGGGGAAGTACCCAGCAGTGCAGGTGTGCTCACTGCTCCAAATTGCTGTACTACATCTGACACCCGACTTGGGACTCGGGAGAGCACCTCATCCAAGTGCTGTAATTGAGCTGCCTTACATTATTTTACTGCATACAGAACACAGATGCAAATTAAGAATTTCCCTAACAAAAGTGAGAAGTGTTATGCGTGCTAACTGGAACCAAACAGATTCATTTAGGAAGAGGGGGATTGTTACTTTCTAGTGATTTAGGTTTGGTAGCTGACAACTGGCAAGTCTCTGGCAGCTGTTCCTTCTCCTTTGTCCTATGCTACGGCACACTCAGCTAATAGCAGTATTCTACTTACTTGTACAAAACTGCAAGTTCACTTATCCACATCCAAAATGCAAACATTTAAAAAAAGGTTTCACTCTAATGTTGGAAAAGAACATGGTGCAGGAGTCCTTTCCATGGTATCTACCAGCAAACAAGCCCATTTGTCCAAGAGGTGCCCGTTTGCACCAGTACTTTACCAGCTTCTGAAATTACCTCCAGTGTGTGCACATCAGTACTTTTTACTGAAGGTCTTGTTCTTTAATCTATTATCTATTGTCATTAGTGATTATTTTGCATGTGAAGCAATGTATATTCTTTTAAAGTGAATTTGCTGATGCTAAAATCTACAAGCCATGGCATTAAATGGAAATGTTAAGCTGTCTATTAAAAAGGTCTCTGAAGAGTAAGAAACCTTCACTCAAAGATCTTCTCAGTCCACCAGGATTATATTTAAACAGTACAGATCAATGGAAGCTCATGAAACCACCATGATGAAAAAAAAAATTGATGATTTGATAAACAGCTCTCTGAGGAAGTATATGATTTACTTTAGATGTACATGTTCTACGCAAAATGCAGTTATAAACTCAGTCATTTCCACTTGGTTTTGGACTTGGCAAATGCAAGTACTCCTCAACACACCACACATACTCATTTAACATTTATGCACATTAGTAATCATTACAACAATGTTTAAAGCCAAGACAGATTCAAGTCTTTCCATGCTACAGTTCTGTCAGCCCCCACACTGCAATGGTTACTTTGAAAACCCAGTGCTCACACATCACCTTTCCATTAACCAACAGGCATTTTTCACAGCTTTGTCATCAAATTCTTCTGTATAGCAGCTGCTGAGAAGAGCTTCTTAGCGAAGCTTTCAGGATCATCCACATTTCATCATATTTTATTATTGCAGATGCAACAGTAACAGAATATTTTTGGGAGAGCTGCACTACTTTGTGTATATAGTATATGCTCTTTAAAGAGAACATTCAGTGGGATAAGTAAAATCGCAATAAACACTATGCAGTCCTTTACTGGACAAGGAAACTAAAGTTGAAATCACCAGAGCATGGTCCTTGCAAGGAAGACCAAGCTGTTCCTCAGAAGTGATGTCACCACCTTTCTAGGAAAAATCTTTTACAGATGAGCGTTACAAAAATCTATCATACTTACCCCAAAGAGTAAGATTAATGAATTCAAACACTTTCTAAACTAGAAGGGTTTTATTTCTTCTTCTTGGCCAGACAAACAAAACCATATGGCTTTCAAATCTTGTTGTTTGTTGTTCATTTTACCCGGATGTATAATCTTACTAAATAAATAAATAGGACTAAAACAGTCAGCTCGCAGATTGGTAAAATTATTATAATAAAAACCATCCAGATAAATGCGAGAAAAGACAACTCATAGTAACTTTTCAGGACGTGAAGGAAATGCACGAGAGTGTTTCCTGTTAATTATGCTTGCTGGTTTTCTTCTTAATATTTTGCAATTGTTTTAACTTCAGCACTAGCAAGTGAATTCTCATGCCCTGGCAATGTTGCTGCAACTACCTGTCAAAATCACCAGCAGATGAGATTTCTAAGATTCTGCCTCCCAAAAGCTTTTTTTTAAGTGAATTTTGCTTCTTCGTTTCCTATTCCATCTCTGAAACTTTATTAAACAAGATCTAAAAAAAAAAGTATGGGGTTATATTTCATTATTAAATCAACAGGTAGATTAAAATGAAGAGGCTGAAAGCTTTTTGGTTTTCTTACGTCCAATTAATAGATTGTAAACTGCAGGCTGATAGACTTCTGGTCTGAAAGAGTAAAAATAGGTCTGCTATATACAGTTTACGGAACATTAGTAAAATTCATCCTGCCCTTCTTTCCAGCTAAGTGAACACCCTCAACCTGTGTATCTCCAAACTCAGTACCTTCTGCCAGCTTTTCAAATCATTAATGCACTAAGTTGATTCCAAAATGCATTGCTGACAATTGCTAAAAATTACATTAAGCTGGTGGGTGATTTGCAACATTAAAAAACTTCAAATGAGACGCGGTCAGAGGAAAGAGTGTGAAATAACAATGGTTTTAGTATTTTAAAGTGATAAATAGCCTAAGGCCAAGAAAGGTTTAGAGGAAGAACAACTTGCTGTGAAGATAATTACAGGTAATTGGCCAAGGTTTTAGATGGACCAGCTGGTTTCCATCCAGAGTACACATTTGGGATTCACACTGATGACTAAAAAGAACGAGCTGCCATAAGGTGACCAGTTATTACAGTTACTACACAAACAAAACCAAACCCAAACAAGCAACAAAACAGAGAGATGCGCTCTTAAGCCACTACTTAATAAAAGAGAGCCACACACATGCTGAACCAAAACCATATCCAAGTGAAGTCCAGAAGCTAGTCAAACTGCAAGTTTGCCTTCAAAACCAATTAAACTATTGAGATTAACAGAACAAAATCACTCAAAATCACAAAATTTACAGGAATTAATCTGTAGAAATTGTAGTGTGTTTAGTTATAAATCCCAATTTTAAAAATTCAATAAATTTCACGTTTACTGTGATAACAGTTAGATACATGTAAAAATGAGTTGCAGCCTAATGAATAAACCATAACTTTGGAGTTAAATAAGGCTTGCACATTGTTGTAGTTTAACCTGGGCAGCTAAATACCACACAGCCATTCGCTCACCCCCTTCCCCCTGAGGGATGGGGGAGAGAATCATGGAAAAAAAAAAAAAAAAGCTAAAACTCATGGATTGAAATAAAGGCAGTTTAATAGGACAGAAAAAGAAGGGAAAATAACAAAAGTCATCGACTCTGTGCAAGCACTGCTCAGCAACAACTAAAACATCCCACTGTTATCAACATTATTCTCATCCTAAATCCAAACCACAGCACTATCCCAGCTACTAGCAACAAAGTTAACTCTGTCCCAGCACTGGCTTTCTAAACTTCATGAGGCACTTGGTCTCTTCCCAGCAGTTTCTCGGTGCCACAACCACCTTGGCATGGTGAGCACATCTGGAGGTACTTCAGTTTGACTTGAGCAAGAGTAAGTGAGCTCATCCTTAGCAAGTGTCATCCTCGAAAAAGCTACCTGAGCTTCAAAATTAGGAAACAAACAGGAGTTCGGCATTTTGTAAAGCTCAGAGGCTACAAAGCTTGCAGCCTCTTCAGTATATCTGCAAGTTGAAACCATGTCATTGCTTCTGAAGATGCTGGTATAACTTTGTCTCTGTGAAAGATCATTAAATGACATTACAACTCTACAGAAAGTTTGAGTTAAAATCCTATTACAATAACTGGCTGATAAAGAACTAGTAATAGCCAGCCACTCAATATCCATCCATCAGAAAAAAAGAGGAAAAAAACCACAAACCAAATCACCTTATGACTACGTAACAGCAGAACCTCTACAAAGAGACAAACTGTATTTATATTTAGGAACTGAATTATAAAGCAAATTGTTCTCTCTGACAAGATGAAATTTTCAAGAAGAAGTTATATTAAAATTCCTCTAGATTATAGCATACTTAAGAAATAAAAATCATACGCAGAATTTAAGGTCTCTCTTCTTATACATGTTATCTTTCTTTCTCTGGGTCAGGTGGTATAACTTGATGCTAAAAAAACCTTCTACATAATACATCAGGTTTTAGATAACATCTTTTCATTTTTGTCCTAGGCTGTTATCGTTGCCTATTTCATTACGTCGTATCAGCGGAATTTCTATATGGCAAAGCCTGATGTGGAACACCATTTACCAGGTTAAGAAGACAAATAAAGCCTCTTACATGTAATTTAAAGTTAATACCGGTACAGTATATCACCTACTCTGATACTGGAAAACAGATACACTTTTGGTTTTGCTTTTGTTTTGGTTTATTATCTCACTATGTATAGACATATTTGAAGAGAGAGAGAGAGAATGCACTATAGATATACAAAAAAGACAAATTTCTATCCTTCCATCCCTACAGCAGGCTATACAGTAGCTGTGCAGAAAATAGCTTCTTAAAGGAAATATGAATTAATGTCCTTTAACTTACTTTAATCATGGCACATCTTAAAAAGCAACCTGTGCCAGAGAGATTCCCATGGATATTTTTATATTCAAAAGAGATTATCAATGGGAATATTATTACTCAACCAGCCAATACAACAACGACTACAGTTGTCCACATTTCCGTAAGTCAAACTAATTCAACTGGTTAAACCTATTAAAAAAGATAAAATCAACTAGTGCTGATTTTCCCATATTAAATCCAGTTTGAAAAAGGCTACTTTTTAGTTTTGTTTTGTGCAGTTTAGTTTAGTTTTGTGCAGTTACAAAACAATTTTTCCATTTATTTTATTCAGGCAAGTTAATTAATTTTAGCCTTAGATGGTGCTGTCACTTGAAATTTCATATCATTGGGGTATATATCTGTTTTTTCAGTATCACATTCACATGAGAAAAATTGACAAAGCCCACAAAAACATTAGAATGATAAACGTTGTCAGGGTAACAAATTATGCACATAGGCAAAAGGGTAAAATATAATTTTGCAGATGGCAAAAGAAGGTAATTTACAACTGATGTAGAAAATTACTGGCACAATAAGCATATCCCATAAATCAGTTAGTTAACAACCTAATTTATAACTTTCTGAAAAAACTGCAAAGATAAAATAGAGACCTAGAGAGGAATTTAAGTGCCTCATGTCTTGTCTTTCAGTAATGCACCTACTCAGGAAAACATTAATAGATCAGCAGCACATTAAATTATTGATGATACATTATTACCCCCTCCCTCTGCTCTAATGAGCAATTACTTCTTGTGATGATTGATGCTTTTCGACAGGAAAAATGGGAAAGTTTTTGCAGTACAGAAATAGCAGAAGCTCATAGGTCTGAGATTATCAGCTGAAAAACCTAATTATTTTTTAAAATATCAACAAACACTACTCAGACCACAATGAGAGTGGTGCTTCAGTGCATTCTTACGAGTCCTTTGGAAATAGGAACTGAGCCCTGTCTTCTCCCCATAAACCAACGTGCACATCTGAGTCTGCTTTTTTGAAAAGCCATACAAAATTACCTATGGAGGACCAACCCCACGCCTCCCTTTTTTTTTTAAATAGTGAGATACCCTAGGTGACAAAAATTCAAAAAACTGGGTAGCTCAGAAGGAATGAGCAAGGTCATGGTGGTTTCTGGGCCCCTACTTTTTCAAATTACTCCAACCTAAAAACTAAACATCTCTGCAAGTCCTACTGATTTAATGAGGACTCAGTCACAGGTCTACATGGTTTTCTATATTAAAGGGGAAAGGGAAAAGACAAGGATGATTTTTGTGAATAAGGTCACACAACAAGGCGTGACATGTATTTGAGGAGGAGGAATAAAGGTACTAAACAAAAGAATAAATGCAAGAAGACATGGCACACATGTCAAAGAGGCTACATGACAGCAAGGTGTTCAGGAGAGATTTTAAAATTTCAGGGGAAAAAAGTGATCATCTGTGTGACACACTGACAATACAAAACAGCAGGTAGGCATAATGCAGCAGTAGCTTTCTTAGGCAAAACCCACCATCCTCTTGGCACAGCTAGGGACTTTGGCATGCCCCAGGGTGACCCGGGTGGAAAAGCTGGAGTGTTTGCTGTAAGCAGGGAAGCAGCGGCCTTAAGTGCGCGTATCAAGGTTTCAGAAACAGTCTTGGCAGAAATGAATAACAGGTAACTGCAAGGTCATTTCGTTTGTGACATTAAGACACTAGACTGATGATGTGTCCATCTGTTCTACTTTGCAAATTGGCCTTCTGCGTTCATTAGCAACCATAAACCTGGATGTATTATGACACAGGCCATGAAATACATGTACAAACAGCCATGAGCATGGACCTGAGAGCATTACTGCTACTTGGCGTCATTAACACTAATGACTTTGAATCATACAGTTAGCCTGCTGGAAGTGAGCACCTTTAGAGCAAACAGAGTACAAGACCTACATAAAGGGAAAAAAAAAAATCACTGTAAATATGCACAAAACCAGAGAGGGCCATCAGTGAAGAGCAAGCTCAGTGTAGTAACTATTCATCACCACCACTGTGTTACTCTCCACTTCCCCAGTGATTTCATTAGAGATACCAGTCACTGGGCTCTGCTTCTCCTGCCTTCGCCAGGTCTTAACTCTGCTTTTCCCTGTGCAGCAAAATGCAGCGATGGCGAAGGTGTTGCAAAGCACACTCTTACCCTGCCCTGCCACAGGATCCTCTGACAGGAGCTTCTCTGCTGCTGAGCCTGCTTGAGCCTCCCCAGCTCCGAGCTCCAGTCAGCTTCACCTCTGTCTGTGCAGACACTAAAGTGCTTTGCTATGCTGGCATCAGGTCAGGGAGCCACATCCACTCCTCGTGTCATCACAGCGAGGAATTTGGTGCAACTGCTTAAGATCAAAATGAATATAATGTGCAAGTACCTAGAACTCTTCTGAATACAGAACCCGTTCGGTAGCGATTTTATGGTTTGTACATTATGACAGCTAATAGTTAAATTATTTACAGAGTGAACATTTCTACCTCAGAGGTGTCAAACTCATTTTCACCGGGAGCCACATCAGCCTCACGGTCGCCTTCAAAGGGCCAAATGTAATTTTAGGACTGTATAAGTGTAACTATTTCTACATTTATACAGTCCTAAAATTGCATTTGGCCCTTTAAAAGCGACCGTGAGGCTGATGTGGCTCCCGGTGAAAATGAGTTTGACACCCCTGATCTACATTCTTCTCATTCTACCCTAAGGCTATCATTATATATGGCAACGAAGGAAATTAGAATGATTCCTGTTGCCTCTCTTCTTTATTATTTTTTAATTATTTTTAATTTGAATGCTTTAATCCATCCTTTCAAAAAAGGGATAAAGCAGTAATTCTTAAAAAGCCTTTTACCTATTTTTTCCCGGTCGTGCCTTTATAAAACAAATTTCAAAAACACATGTAGGAATTTTGTTTCTGGTACATACGTTCCTATTTTATCAGTATTCAGAGAAGCAACTAAGGGCATAAACCTGCACTCATCACCAGCACAAGGAGTGATTCAATACAGCACATATGCATGTTTCTCAATAAGCAAATAATTCTATAGCTTCTTGTTCAATAAAGCATTGAAGCAAAACCTGTTTTATTGTAAGCTCTGCTCACTGCCATAAGTAATCTTTTTCTTATTTAAATGAGACTAATAAAGGTAGAAAACATGCTAAGAGCGGTTTAGGAGGAGAATCCAAGCTTGAGGAGCTTTTCTTCGCAACAAGCCAAGAGAAAAGGGGAGATAAGCATTAAGCTTGGAAGTCCATCACCTGCAGCTGGCTTGGGAGAGGGCAGAAGAGCTTGGGAGCTAAATCCAGGCTAAATTAACCTTTCCACCCCAAAATCACTGCCTGCTGACATCATGGCTGGGCACCAGAAGCAAAGCCTGCCATGGCCTCTCCAGACATCCGCTGTCAGAATTCCTACAAACAGAACATCTGCAGTACCCAGACCTGTCACTGCTGTCCTTCCACACACTAGTCTTTGGGGTCAGCACAAGCATCTGCCTCGGTTACTTCAGATCCAGCTGGAAAACACACAACTGAAAAAATAAACCCCTCCCCACCACCCCAGCCTGGGAGCCGAGGTACCTCTGAACACTTCACAGTGTTCATTAAATACATAGCCCCAAAACCCCCCTGGTACAGTCCAGGCATGAACAGAGATTGCAGTGGCGTGTGCACCCCACATTGCCTCTTCTCCTGGAAGGAGAGATACTTGGGTGATGCACACGGAACATCAGAGCACGATGACCATTAGGTATTTCTAGCATGTCATGTACACCGCACTTCCTAGTGGCACTTGGCACAACACAATTATCCCAGCTTTTGGATATTTTTTTTTTTAATATTTTAAAAATTTTGCATCAAGGCAAAATTTTGAAAGAATCTTCATCGAGCCACAAATGAGCAAACTGCCCTTTGCCTGAATACAGAAGCTGTGAAGTGTGAGGGCAGGTCTTTCCGAGTCCAAATCAGAGGGGGCAAGGGGAGGACACTCCATCTTCCAGCTTCAAAGGAGGAGGCACATGTAACACAGGCTGGTTTTGACAGGCAGATTAACTGTCTCAAACAAATTTGTCAGGACATTTATTTGCAAAAATTCACATGTTCTCATTCATCCACCTTTCCTCACTGGAATTGTTCCATTATGTATAAACACCCACATATTTGTTTATACGCATCTTCCACAGAGAAAGAGGGGAGTAGCCCGGAGGCTGGCTCTGTTTTCTGAACAGATCCAAGTCCGCACTCGGAGGAACAGCAGGATTTTGACCCATTGGTGTGTTACCTCCCCAGGGGTCACCCTGCTCGCTGGACTGCTGACTGTTCTGATGTCAGCTAGGGTTATTCTCTTTGAAGGGAAAAGCTACAAAAGCTTCAAGTTCAATAAACTAGTGTTCATTTCACTTATTTATTAGGAATGAAAAAAAAATACCATTAAGAAACCCTGACCCAATTATTTCATACATAAAAGAAGCCTTTGTAGTAGGTGTAATATTCCTAAGAGGTGGTTAATGAGAAATATACATCAGAGCTTAACTGGAACGAGTCTTTGATGTTGGTTAGCTTACCTGTTGTGACACCAAAGAAAAAGATCATGAGGGAGAGAGTAAGCATGCATTGCATCTCTGCTGGGGCTGTTAAAACCAGACGAGCCACGGTCTCCTGAGCTGTTATAGTTCAGCCCATGCCGAAGCTCTCTGAACCTCCTCCCAGCCCCACACACAACCCCAGAGCAGGACACCTACAACCCACAGAGTCACGTTCCCCCAGCACTGCTCACAAAAGACCCACCTCCAATTGATTACAGGGAGCTTTGATTTCAGTAGGTTTACTTCAACACAAACCCTGTCAGATCACACAGTCCTTAAGACAGACTAAACAACATTCACAGCTGAGGCGGGAAAAAAATACATTAAAAAAAAAAAAAGGTGTCTGAAAAATATAAAGTAGGTTTTTATTTTTTCCAGCACACTGAACTCAACTGATCCAAGAAGAAGTAAATAAATTTCTTACAAATGCAACTTATTCACGAGAGTTGCTTTGATTAGACACTCTCTAAAAATGCACGGTGACAAAGAGGGGCTGTGTGTGCATGCCATTTGATTAGGATTAGCACAGCACTATTGCACGAGAACACTGCAGTTAAGCAGAGATCCAAGGAAAGCTGCTTCTCCTCTGCAAAAAGCAGAGGGAACTTTGCCCTGGGCTCTCCAACTTGCTTATACTTCATTTTCCCTCCTCACATCTTTCTATTGCTTGACTGGCACAGTGAGAGCTCTCCCTCCCATTTCGATTTATTGTAGCCACGGGAATGGAGACAACTATAAATTCACATGTCTTTGTGCATACAGCAGTAACCACAGCAGGAATCTCATCTCCACAATAAAACCTTTCCAAACTCAAAATATAAAATGGCCACATACTTCACATGCACCATCCTGGTAATGAGAGAAAGAGATAAATGACTGGAAATTGTAACAGACAAGAAATCATACATTCTTTTTTTTCCATTTTGATGTATTCAATGTATACCCACTTGAAAAGGTTATAAAAACCCTCCAAAACACAGTTTCACATTGCTTTATCAGAATAACAATTTTTCACATGCAAAAGCATCCGAAAGGCTAAAAGGGTTTTGTTGTTGCTGGCTGAAAAGTGATTTTCATACTTGAGTACGTTAGTACTGTGTAATGAGGGAACAAATGCACTTTACCGAGTGAATATCTGATTCCCTGTGTGACAGCAAATGAAAATAAACCAAGCTGCCAGCCCCCAGGAGACCTGGTAGGGCTGCCGTGCTCTGAGAGAGTTCTTGAACATTCCCTGTTATCACCAACATTTGTGCCATGACTTTTTGCACCCAATGCAAAACTATTGAAATCTGTGCATTATACCCATTTGTACTTGAACATGGCTTAAATTTAGCTAAGTTTGGGTAGGCTGTACTTGCTAAAAACATGAACAGAATATGTATTTGGACCTTGTTAACATCCACAGAAGAGCTGAGATTTAAATTTTAAAATACCAACAAAAATTGGCAGTGGGGGGTGGAAAGCAAAGGGCAGGAAGGGGAGAAAGACAAGGACAAGGAAAATAATTGAGCTTCATGCTCCAGGGCATGATGAAAACCTTGCCATTGAAGTGTCATTGTTTGCAACACCCACAACTCCCTTGCCAAAACCTAGTTTAGGAGCTGTACACACAACTGTCCCTCTAATATTGCAGTGGGGCATCGTGGACAGTGCTGTCTAACAAAAAGGGCTTGTAAAATGTGTGGCTTAATTCTTCTCTGCCACGGGAATGCGCTTTAATCTGTTTTCCAATGCATTCAAATGATTCTTGCACAGAGGTCTCTTTCCTGTGGTGCAACATAAGAAACAGCTGTTGGAAACAGAGAAGAGCAGAATCAAAACCTCCCTTTCTGTACCAGGTTTCCAGCAGTTTTGCAAGCTTCCAACACAGTTCAAGCCCAATATAGACACCATTGCTCTGCAGAAGCAGAGAATGCCTATACTAGTTTAAGCTTTGATCCTCCTTCCAAATTTGATAACAAGAGAGTTGACTACTGCCTGACTACTTTTATGGATATTTGTGAACCCCACTGGTTTGTCCAACTTAAGCAACAAGAGAGATTTCCAAATGCAGCTGGCTGGTGGAGGCCAAGGCACCACAGTGTTTTCACTGCAAAAGAATAGGCTTTTGTGTCAGAGCCCCACAAGAAACAGAGCTTTAATGATTTTTCCAGCCTTGGCTAGACCCAAGCCTAAAATTACATCTCTGGCAATACCTGGTAACCAGGTAAATTCAGAGACTGTATTAGTCATGGAGGTGACAATCTGCTCTCCACACCAGCTATAGATGAGACTTCCTTAAGACTGAAAGCCTGAAATTTTAATGCTCCTTTCATGAAAACTAGCAACTTTTTGATGCAGGTTGCCAGCTGTTTTAAAAGAACACAAAGCTGCAAAGCAAAACACTTTATGAAAGACTGAGTTTACACATGTAACACTACTTCGGTTCTCTAACACAGGTTATTTATGATGTAGTCTTGACAGACACAGTGGTGCAATCCTGATCTTTGTGCAAGTCTACTTCACCCTTTGCATAGGTTAAACTGGATTCAACTAATGAGCATCTACTCAATTTTTTGTTTAATTTTGTTTATTAATTCTGTACCACTTAAATCCTGCTCTAGAAGCCTTAGCTTATTCTGGGTGCTTTTCACAGTAGGACTGAAGACAACCTTCCAACATAATTTTTGCAGAAAGTACTCTTTCATGCAACTACTCTTCACCAGCTTCAATACAAAGTCATCTGGCTTAATTTGTGGCTGTTTAACCTGAAGACTGTTTAAGTTGACTTAGCTGACTTCGCAATGAAGCAGAAAAGATCACTGCATGATCCATTCCACTAGGATGAGATGACACAAGATTCAGCACATGGAAAATAAGAAGTTGATAAGGAAATGAGGGAAAAGAGTGCAGTATCTCAATTACTGCAGCTGCTCCTAAACTGGACAAATATATTCCATGCCAACTGCACTCAAACTTTCTATTCCAAATGCTCCTCAAATTTATTCTACCTTCACAGCAGCAGTTTTAAGAATGGGGATAATCTGGGTTGCCTACAATCATTCCCTCATCTCTCTCTAAAGTACCTATGATTAAAAATGTCATATTTTCCAAGCAAACATGGCCCTGATTTATGCCACAACTGCAAGCGTCCAGAAAGAGAAACTGGTTTAGCAAAAGGCTTGTGAGAAATCTGGGTTAAGTGACTCAACTCACCATCGTTGAGGAACCCGTTGGCGAAAGCCGGGCAAGGAGGCCGTCTCCTCACATAGCATCCAGCTGGCTGAGCGCTCACATCCGCCTCTTCCTGCACCTTCTTGCTCAGCATCTGCCTTTCACCTTCTGCAATGAGCAAGGCAAACATCTTATTCCAATATTAAATCACAGCCTTTTTCCTTCCTCCATTAACTAGTCAGTGCGCTATATACCAACTAAACCACAGATTCTTTAGCAACTGTGGAAACTCCCTACAACCTTAAACACGGTCTCAGGTAGTTTCCTCTTATTTAATTGCTCCCTCCCACCTGCCTAAAAAATGGAAAATGTAGTTTACACAAATGGTTTAGCTGCAGCATTTTTCAGCTTTTTAGGTGCTTGACTTTGCAACGTCAAAGGTGATTCTTTTAATGCACATGATTTTCAGGTTGTGTTCATTTACAAGGATACAACTAAAACATTCACTGTTAGGATGTTGCTACTAATACAATATCTAGTTCCAAACACCTACAAATTACAACTTGTATTTTCAGGCCAACTCTTATAATAAAACAAAATAATATTTTGTGAGGCACAATTAAAACTCTCCACATTTGACAAATGTGATCTTTTCCTATAATCACAATCTGATTATATAGAAATACAGAAATATTGACATATAAAATTGAGACCCAATATTTTTAATGCTCTCTAACGAACCAGTTCGCAACAGCTTTTTATTGTTGTCTAGTAAAGTTAGCATTGCTTTTTAAAAGGGAAGGCTCCTGCTTAATTTTGCAATACATCCCATACACTTGAAATTAGAAACCACGCACTGGGCAGAAATAAAAGGTGCGTCAGAGGGTGCAAAGCCCAAGGCTACCGACACACCGCCTTTTCTGAGCTGCTTTTGAAATGGGGGTCCTGCAGGTGCAGGGAGGTGCTGCAGGAGCTCCTGGCACACCAGCGCTGGTACAGAGGGGCAGAAGGTGACATGGATGAGTGCTCAGAGAGAGGCAGTTGGCAGAAATCATCTTGGAAGGGCGAGCTGCATCGCCAGTTATGGAATTATGTTTTGGGTCAGTAATTACAGGATGCAAATTTTTGCTTTTAAGATAATTCCAGTTGCAAAGCCAGGAAAACCTTAGCACTACTACACCTTTCATCTGGTAATTAAGGTCATTCTGCTCCTGGACCTCATCTTCACTGCATGTTTTGAGTGGCACATTAACCAAGGTAAGTAAAGGGTACTGATGAGCTATTAGTCAACAGGCAATATTGTCCAGGGGGAGTATGGGATTCAGGTAAAGACTCACTATAATTAGAGGATTAGAAACAGCCAAGACAATGCACAGATCATCCTGAAGGTATTTTAAAGAATCATAGAATAATTTAGGTTGGAAAATACCCTTAAGATTACAGAGTCCAACTGTAAACCTGACCCTGCCAACTCTACCACTAAACCATGTTCCCAAGCAGCACATCTACACATGCTTTAAACACCACGAGGGATGGTGACTCCACCACTGCCCCGGGCAGCCTGTTCCAATGCCCGATAACCCTTTCCGGGAATAAGTTTTTCCTAATATCCAATCTAAACCTCCCCTGGCGCAACTTGAGGCCATTTCCTCTTGTCCTATCACTTGCTACTTGGGAGAAGAGACCAACGCCCTCCATGATACAACCTCTTTTCAGGCAGTTACAGACAGCGATAAGGTCTCTTCTCAGCCTCCTCTTCTCCAGGCTGAACAGCCCCCATTCCCTGAGCCGCTCTCCCATCAGACTTGTGCTCCAGACCCTTTATTTGTTTTGATATCCAACAAACTGTTGAGACACCAAAGCAGCTTCCTTACCACAGCAGTTTCCTGGTTCCATGGAGTCGGATGCGCACTCATAGATAACACTCGCTTATTGGCAGATGCACCTCTAGTATGTGAATTTATCTTGTACAACTTTATTCCTTATTCTACTACATAAAGCTTCCAAGTGATGCCTTGCACTACAGTGTATTTCCCCAAGGCCATCGAAATAATTCTTTGAGGGTCGCAAAGTAAAATGAATTAAGCCATTGATGAGTAATTCAGGGAGCTAAGCATGAATATCATAGAACAACTTAAAATACATTTATAGTCCCTAACGGAAAGAAATAGAGTTGTAATTGAAACTTTTTCATTCACTGTCCCAAGAGAGCGAGTTAACTCTATATGGGTGACTGGATTATACTAAATACAAAAGACTCAAGCCCACACTCTGTGGCAACCGTATATCCATTTGGAAACATAGATTTGATTTCAAAAGGGACTCTTACTTGCAGACAAAAACTTTCAGTGGAGATTTTATTGATTCACACACACCCTTCCTGAGAATCTCTGTAATCAACAGGCAGGAACATTATCATACATGTGATTTTGGGGGTTGTTACCGATGCCATAGTGTTAATTTGCAAGTTGCTACAGAGGTCAAGTCAAACCCGTTCCTGGTCCACCTCTGAACACAAAGCCTTTATATGTTCCCCTCTACTTCTCTAGCAAGAAAAGAAAGAAAGGTGACTTTTTTTTTTTTGTCATAGCCATCACAAAATGAGAGCTATTGGCTTTGCCATTGATTTAAAGGGCAGCGGTGCAACCACTGTGAAACTTCATTGACAACACCAGACCTCAAAGCAGCCGGGTTACACCACAGCCCTACGGCACAGAGTGTCTCTGTAGTTATGGGAGTTGGCTGAAGACCGTGGCAAGCATCTCTCTACATGCTGCCTTGCTGTGGGATGAGGCAGCGCTTAAAATCAACACACACAGACCTACTGCCAGGGCTGGAAAGGCAGGCTAAGGAAAATGGCAGGATAACATGCCACAAGTAACGCTGAGAGAGATGACAAGCTGGTATCCAAAAATTTAAGATAATTCGAGTATGTTTCCTAACCATAAGGAAACATAGTTCACTCAAGTCCATTTCAACTTCCATTAAAGAAGGAATAACACATGGTCTTGAGCAACAGGAGGAAGGAGACTCTATGGTTTAACAGAACAGCAATGTTTTAAGAGGGAAAAGCCCCACCATAGATCCAAGACAGTATCAGTCCATTTAGACTTGCCTGTTCCACAAAGAGTTATCTAGCAGCCCAGACATTTGTCTGAGGCACTAATTTGCCTGCCTGTTCCTGGAGGCCTGCAGGAGTTCTTAAAGCTTTTTATGGACATTTTGGGATCCTAGAGCATGTATTCACCACTTTTCTTACCCTGCTCTTCAACTGCAACCTCCAGTTTGCACAGGAACAAGGAAGTGTGTACGTAACTGCTCTGAAGGTCTACCAGAATAATGCATTTCAGCACCCACACACAGAAAGAGCAGGTCACCCAAAGCAATGCTGTACTCCAGAGGCAAAAGAACGGGTGCCAACACAGCACCCACTTCTCTCCCAGGGTCATACAAGACCACTCTGAGTTCAGCAGTGCCTCTCGTCACCATCATGCCTGAAGCAAAGTGTTCTTCCAAAGAAGTATCTATAGAGAAAGTATAATACATATCTAAAATATATGTAGGATAAAACTGGATGGTAAAAATCAGGGTCCATGAACAAGCAAGGAAACAGTTTCTCACGAGGAGAGACTAAAATTTGCATGAGATGTTAGGGTGGGGGGGAACTGACATCCATGTGGAAAAGACAGTATGCAAGAAACAGCTTCCAGTGAGATGGCAAACTCGGAGTAATATTTATGATGTGCAATTTATCATGCAGCAAACCCATTACAGAGGGTAGGAGCACATAAGAGGGCCAAAAAGCACTGACTGAGCCTTAAGGTAGCACAGCAGCACTGCAGAGTGGCTAGAGTCCCTTCTCCCACCCTAACACTTTAAAAAGCTGTTTTAAGAGTAGGCAGCTCCTCATGCCACCACAGTATCTTCCTGAAGCAAATGGAGAAACAGCCATGTCACCCTCATTCAAGCATGCACCTGCCAGAAAAGCTGTGTTAGGTGAGCTACAAGCAGCAGCTCATGCCTACAGTGATTTGTAACAAGCGGGACACAAATCGCCGTGGCAGAGACTGTAGGAGGCTCCTCATTAACATCCTGCAGCTGGATTTAGGGAAGGGTGTGCATCTGTTCTTGCACTACACATATTCATCACCTCTCGCTCAGCCAGGACACAGCGAATTTGCCTTGCAATGTCTGAACTTCAGTATTAAGTTGCAGGATTTATTTTAGGCACCCACGGGCCAGGAGAGGATCAGACATGCCAGGACTGAGCAAAACGCAGACGAAGGATCTTTCATGCTTTTAAAAAAGCCTTTTTCAAAATGTCGATTATACAGTGTGAGATTTTCCTCAGTGTCCCCGCATGGGAGGGAAGTGTTGAGCGCAGCCTCTTTCCTGGCTGCATTTAAGAGCTCGCACAGTGGATTGAATTTCCCAGAAGACAACTGGCCGTGATGGTCACTGTGCTTTGGCATCTGCTCCTAGGTTGATCTTTGTGGCTTCTCAAGGTCTTGCTGAGTGTGAGCCCTGACACACACCAGCCTGTGGAAAGGAGCAGAAGTAACATCCTCAGCTGCTTCACCATATAGCTCTTGTTTCTACCACAACAGCAACCCCATCACGAGAGGCTGCCAGGCAGGTCATTTTCTGGGGAACAAGCTCCTGCGTCACACCTCACTGTTGAGGTCTGTGGCACAAGAGAAGTTGTCCAGGACTACAAAGCAACTTGCTGACAGAGCCGGGTGAGTGCAGCCATCCCCAGCACCAGCCTGCTAACCATGGCCAAGTCAGCCCTGCTTTTCCGCCTGTTAACGGCCAAGGTGAAAGAGACATTTGTGCAGAGTTTCTAGAGGAAAGTCTTAATCCCCCATAAAGGTAGCTTAAGGATAAGTGTGGGAGATTTGGGAATAAGAGAGTCATTTGTTCTTCACAGACAATTACTGGCCATGAATCATTTACAAGGAGGATAATGAGACACTGGAGAGACTGATACTGAATTAAAAACGATGGTCCTGATTTTTATCCCTTTCCATTTTTCCCCTTAGTAAAATTGCATGGGATTTTCCTAGACAGGAGAAGCCCTTGCTGCTAATTAAATTACCCTTAAACATTTGGAGGCAAGACTAAAACGTGTGGAGAAACAACACAAAGGAGGAGAAGGCAGGAGAACAGAAGGCCTGTACACCGAGACTGCGTTATTTGTTTTGCAACTACAAAACCTGTTCCTACATGAAAAATACAGTTTGGGGCAAATATTAGTTTTGTTAATGTGCATTTTTACAGGAAACTAAGACCAAAATATCTTCTTTCAAGTAGTCTGAATCAAATAAATTTTTTCCTGTTTGATGGAATGACACAAAGAAGTTTTGCTTTGCATTAGTTCCACTGTGAACTGCTGCCTCAAGAGCTGCAGGTTGGAATGGCCACGTTCTCCTGCTGCACCCACAAGACGAGCTCCTGAGCAAACTTCCATGCTTTTTCTCTCTCTTCTTCCTTACCCCTATGGTAAGTTTTCTCATGGTCAGGATATTCCTGCAGCTGACCAAAAACTCCACACCACCTTTTTTTTTCCTTGATGAGCCATCATTCTGTATCATGGGAGATGGGATCTGTTGGCAAGCAGGGAATGAGTTCACCCATCCTGCTGCTAACAGAGGCACCAGCTTGGCTGAAGTAGCTCTAAATTAGCCATAAGCAAAGCCAAATACATCAATATGTTAACTTTTCCAAAATCAAGCTTTCGAACATTTCAACTATTTGATAAGATTTAGGAATAAAAAAATGCTGAAATATCCCAGTTTTCTGCAGAATGGAAATTCCAGCTTTTGCACAGCTCTGTATTTTGCTGCCAATGGTTTGAATTACAAAACAGGGCACGGTTATCATCTCCATTCAAAGCAATCAGTATACACTTGATCCAATATATTAGTCTGCTATTTGTCATCTTGTTACTCTTAGTTGTTGCAATCCAGAATCTTCCGAAGTACTTACCTGTACATGTACACTGAATTAATTTCCTCCATTTTTCCATGCATTTTGAGCACTAGGGCCACAAATCTTTTCAAACTATTGTCATGAAGGCTACTTTAACAAATTCTTTCTTAAAGGTTTTTGTTTGCCATACTTTCTATCATCCAGCTTTTCAGGCATCTTATTCTGGGGCCAGGATGACAACAAATACAGCATGCTTAAGCCCGCTTCCCCAAAATGCCTCACCTCCAGTAAGCAGCTACTTACTGGGCCCAGCAGTGAGGTCAGGAAAGCCAACACAGAGCCTGAGCTACTCCCTCCAGCATTGTGTCAGGCTTCTACTGCAGCTGCCTGCCTGTACACACCTAATAAATCAGATTCTTATAAATAGGAAATAGAAAACAAAACATATTCCACTTGAAGGGGGTGGGGGGAGTGGAATATCAATCAGATTTTTCCCCAAAAAATATCCTGTGCTTTTAATCATTTCCTTTCATGGAAACTGCAGTAAGCAAGGCTACTACAGAGATGCTCTGACGCGTAGCTCACAGCAAGCATGCGGACGAGTGAGTGATGGTTCTGAGCTAGTGACAAAGACGAGTCTGCAATGGATAACTCCGCTGATTTTCTCTGACAGTAAGAATGACAACATGCAACCCAAACCATAAAATAAATCTTCATTCTTCTCTAATAATTCTAAAAGAGATTAATGGATTTTTTTTTCAGTTTTAATAAGACTTCTAGTATGCTGAGATGTAGTACATGTGCAACAAGTTCCAGTTCAGTGCGAATTTTTACAGAAAACTCAGAAAATACGGGCTCATTGCCTAAATGCTGACACAATCCTAAAGGCGATGGAGAGAACAGCACTGCTGTAATTTCTAACATATCAACCATTGGTATGGTTGGTAGATAAAGGCTGCCTCAATAATTTTACTTTTTATTTTCATTCACCTTTTCTAACTTAAGACTTTTCACGGGTTTCCTGTCACTTACCTAGTTTTTGTTAAACAGACCTATGAAACATACCTCTGTGCTCATGGTGTTCCAGTAACAATAGATGATAAAATATCAAGTATTCTGTGCTGCAGTCAACTAATGCAGAAGCTAAAATCATTGAATAATGGTTATTTCATGGACAGCCTTGCACACATGCTGACATTAAATTAGAGAGTGAATTCATTAGAACTTGACAGAAATCTCAGATGAGAAAAGATGTGGGAGATTCTGGCTTGGTTGCACACGCATGAGCTAGTAACTTGAAGCCAATGAACAAAAGCCATCTCCAGAATTTCTCTCATGCAGAAAGTCTGAACAGAATAAAAATACGTCTTTAAAATGTACATAACAGAAACAGCATGCTCACAGGAGGGTATCAGCCGTATTTCTGAATGTGCTGTGAAGGGTCTAACACCAGCTTCTGAAAGGCGACCGAAGTTGTCCAATTTCGCCAGTCTCCGCTCCAAAGATTACATACACCTGCTGGGCCACCCACGGCAGACGAAACCCAAACCCAATCCAGCCAGAAATGTTAAGAAGACACAGGGCTACTAGGAAGATCACTAGTGGCCAGGTCAGAGCACCATGAGCTGGCAATGTGCCACCCTGCTGAACTGCGAGAGAAACACGTCAGCGGCTGCTCCTTTTCATCCTCAAACCCACTCACTTCCCACCCCAGGATGAGGAGACCAGCCGATCACTGGTAGCACCCAAAATCTTCCGCAATAAGCATGCAACCACCCAGCAGTGGTCTGAGGCTAGGGGCTTAATTCAGATAAACAAAACATTATTGAGTCTGATTAAAACAAGCATACTCTAATAATATCTATACTGTATAACAGACCTCTTTTTTTTTTTTTTAAGACATAGCACTTTAATTCTGTGTATGTCAAAGCAAATGGGAATCATTATTTGACTAAAGGAGGCAGAAATGAGGCAGAGATAATCAGCAGGCCGTGGGCAGAGCCAAAAATGGAGGCCTGGTTTCTCAAGTGTTTTCTGTTAGGCTGCACTGTCTACAAGTGAAGGATTAACAATATCATAATGCCAGTTTTCCAGGCCAACGATGCCCTTTGTGGCTCTTAACCATTGGGGTTACTATCAAGTAAACTGCATTTGTCACAACTGTTGCAGCTATAGTTACATTCAACCTTATAGCATGCTAGCACGTTTCTCACCAAATAAATAAATAAATAAATAATTTTTAAAAATATATATAACCTTCTTTGAAAGGGAGCAGTTAAAGAAAAATCCAGTTTCAGTTATAGCCAGCTACTGTTACAAACCAATTCTGTCACAGTGACAGTTCACTGCAGTGCCAGCTTTTTGCATTGTTTTCTACTATACACTGCAGCAAAAATACCCATGATGGTCATTTTGAGACAGTAACCAGGCTCATTATCATTCAGCTATGCAGGCTTCATTGTAAATTACCTGCAGTTACCTGTGCAGGAGGAAGGGCAGCTGGCGGCAGGTGAAAGCAGCTCTCAGCAGAGGGGTGACGCGGTGCTGCCCAGGGGATGCAGCCCGGCACCCCCTGCCCTCACAGGGAGTTTGCAGCAAGATGCCCAAAGCCAAGGTGGTCTGAAATACCTTTGTTCAAAAGAAATCCTTCAGCCTAGGAAACCTCCTGTGTTCCACAAACTTCTGCTCCCAAAACACAGACAGCATCAGTTTCACCAAGGATTAGCAGGTGCTGGGGGGGGTGGAATATTTTACTTCAAAAAACTGGGTTTCATTGTTTCTAAAATGCTCATTACTCCCTCTGCCCCCAGGAAGTCAACACACTTTCTGGCAGTGGTCCAGCTACAAAGTAACAAACTATATTTTTATGCCTTTGAATTTATATATCCATTCCAACTGAATTCTCAGTGTTTCACCAGTTCACGTATGATGTTTGCTTCATAAGCAATAATTTCCTCTGCCTTAACCCACTTCTACTGCTTAGTAAGAGCAAATGAGGCATCACGTCACTTTATCCTAAGCGCTGAGTTTTGGAGGAGCTGCCAGTGTCCCCGTACACACTCCTTGTCCACTCGCAGGTTATGGACAGAGACCGAGATCAAAGCTGATCCTGTGCAAGACTCCCCTGAGCTCAATTCCTACACCACAAACGCCAGCGCTGGGTGAGGGGGAAGAAAGAGTCAAAACCAATCCAAGTTTTTATCTTCCTTAAGCTTAGTTTCCTGTAATATTCCTCTAGAATTTAAACTGCCATGAGCTTCTCTCTCTTTTCTTTGCTTCATTTAGAATTCACATTTGTCTTATGCTGTATTTACACCAGACTTTTATGCAAATCAAATCAGCTTATCTACTGTGCAAGATTAATGCATGCCCTGTAAACAGAAGTCTTTTGAACTGGTTGAGGAAGGAGTTTTTGAGACCTTTCTTCATCCTCATACTCTTGACTCAGTCTTAACGTGGCATGTAGAAGCATCAGTTGTGACTTGTAAGTACTCAGCCATACTTAGCTCACGATTTCCCCTTATACTCAATGAATAAGTAATGAATTTCTTTCTTTATTTTTAATCTTGGGAAGCCTATTCCCCTTTGATTGCTCCCTGCAGATGAGTGTCTGCCTGGCCTGCTACTCCGATCCCACGGCAAAACTGGTTCAGTCTCCACCTTCTTAGTGCTGACAGCACACATCCACCAGACCAAATGATTACACTTCTCTCTAATGCAATTCTTAGTTCTCAGCTGTCAAAACAGTCTACGCAAAGCCATTTGAAGACATTTTGAATTTAAGGGCTTGAACTCTTCGCGCCATGGCTTCTACTGCAGGTTTCATGTCTATAAATAGATGTTGATGATACCAGCACCCCAAGGGCTAAAGTTTCTACAAATGGTCAAGTTTTACTGCTCGGACAATTCTTTATTCTCGTATTTTCTGTCTTGTTTTGGTATTTGTGGGATAAATGAACAGAATCATTAATTCAGATTTCTTCACTTTGGTGTAAACTTCCTGTCTGAAGATTTCTCATCGCTGCTGCCTTGCTTGCTCACCACCTCCTTTGAGGATTCCTAAGTGATATAAAACTCCAGACTTGTCCCTCCTTGTAGCAGTTTTAGTCTGTTTCTTCCATCAATGTGGCAGTATTTGCAGATTGTGCAGAGCACAAATAACGAATCTAATTGAAAGCAGCAATGCCATCCCATTAAAGTGTGTCTGACAAAGATGAGAGAAGGCATTCTGGGCTTACCTTAACTGTGTATAGTCACTAAAATTACAGTGTTGATGATTTTGTTGGTTTTCTTTCATGCTTTTGCTCAGAGGGCCTGTGTGCCCATCACGGTGCTTTGCCAGCACTGTCCTTTTGTAGCACATCCTCCTGTCTTCTGAAGCCTGTGGAGCTGCAGCAGCCTCCCCTTTGATGCTCCACTTGTTTTCCATGGAGTCCACTTCATCTGAAGGTCTGTCCTTCACTTGGTCTCCAGGTGAAATCTGTGCATCCCTCTGCAGCTAGCTATTGTACTTTAGACTTCAGCCAGTTCACAAGGATGGAGGCATGGCTGAGAGGGGTAATTCAGCCTGTGGTAGAGAGATTTTGTACTAAAGAGTCCCCTTCGCAGGGACTGGCATTACGGTTCCCCACATCTCCGGCATCGGCTACAGATGTGACTGCCAGGTTATGCTGCCACTTTATCAAGCTGGTTCCTGGTGAGCCCTCCATCTCTACACATTATTTGGCAAACACACTATTCTCTGTAGGTGCTGATCTGCCACCTTTAAGAATATCTACTGTTTCTGCAGTGTTTCTTTTCCAAGTATAGCTGTATCTTCTCCTCGCTCCTTTATTCCCCACTTGCTGGTCTGCTCATCATTGTGTCTATACAGATTTTCTTGATACTCCTTCTAGCTCTCTTCCCTGCCTAGATCATTACAGGAAAAGTGCTATATACACACACACATATGCTCTCTCAAACACACCCCACTCCCAGTACTCCTGGGGATCCCTGAGATCAAAGACTTCTGGACCCAGGCACCTGCTCCTCTAGAAATAAAATCCACAATGAGGGGGTGGTAGTTCAGCAGCCACCCTGGGCACCCTCCTTTCCTTCCTGGTGCGTCTGCAAAACGTGTCACCCCCGAAGAGCTCTGCCAAGGCGCCCACATTTCAGCACCAGCGAAGCCACAGGGCCACCCCACCTGTCCTCTGCTAAGGCTGCACCTCTGGGAATAAGCAGTAGCAGCATAGCCCCATTTTTTGTTACTTTTCCATGGAACCTGGATTATAAAAAGCACTGTGTTAGGCCAGCTCTGACTCTGTGTTATGGTTTTGTTTACACCAAGTAAAATGGAATTGTTATGGACGTGTGTTATTCTGGCTTCTAATCAAGATATTTTGTTCTATTACATCCTTTAGGAGTTGTAAAAGGATCATGATTACAAAATGATATATACCAAACCATGGCTAATATCTAGCTGTACACAGCAACAAAACATATTAAGATCATTACAGAAAGATAAAACAAAAATATTTTCAAATATCTGAATAGAGGAATTACAGTTACTTAGCAAAGCATGTATGAGGCAGTAATACCCTTCTGCACTTACCAATTTTCAGCCCAAGGACTTTTCTTTGAGTTCATGACCCCTTTTTTTTTTTTTTTTTTTTTGCTATGCCTCCTTCTCTCCCTCCTCTTTTTTCCTTCTCTCCATCTATGAGATTTTGGCCAAGTAAGAAAGATTTTTGCAAGTAAGTACTTAAGGTTATAATAATTTCCCAACTTACCAGCATTTTCCAACCTAAATTTACTGATCAGTTACCAACTAAACCTGAAGTTTGCTCAAATTTAGCTGAAGATGAATGTGGAACAAAGAAAGTGGAAAAATGGGACAGAAATCTCTTAGCAGTTGCTGGCCCTGAATACAAGCTATTTCTGGACTGAGAATAAACAGAAGACCTAGAGAAACCTTCCATTCTCTGGTCTGACAACAAAGAGGCTGACAGAGAAGGAAAACTATTAGTCTCCCAGCTTACTTTTTAGAGTGTCAAGTGACAAACATGTGGCAGTAGCCCGGCAGGTGCCCTGACACTGTCACCCAGGGAGCCCGCGAGGACCGTGGGGACAGGGGAATGGCCAGAGGCAGCACTTGGGGCTCGGTTTTGTGGTGTATGTATCCTGCTAATGACACACCTAACATTACAAAATCAACTATTTGTGCTGGTTTTCTCACCTATTTTTTATGTTCAAATTAAAGCTTTGATTTTGTTTGTAAATTTACAATAAATTACCAACAGTAACAGAGTGAGCAAGTACTGTAAGATAAAGGTCTGCGGACAGCAGAGTCTTCTTGTACGGCTGCCCATACCGTATGTAAACCCCGCTAAGATTTCAATGTGTTTCTTTATCACAACTGTGCAGACAGTTTGCCACAGGCTACTTCAATTTCAAATGCAGAACCATACACTTCTGCCACATTTATGAGAAGCGTTCTTGTCATAATGCATCTCTACATTTATATTTAGCACCACAAACTGTAGAAAATAATTACAGAAAAAAATTCAGCCTGCATTTCTGCTTGAAATCTGATCTCTGCAATGGAAGTAGTTCCTTGATAAGGCAAAGGGAAGGTGGATGTCCTCAACATTCTCTGCTCTCCTACTTTTAGCTCTTTAAAACATTATGGTTGGGAAGATGTGGGTACAACTCAAACAGCAGATTCTCACTAGTTGAAAAATAAGAATGAAATGATAGTAGAGAATTTATATAATGAGTAAAACCTGTATTCTGCTAAATATCTCTGTTGAGAAGCCAAATGATCCTAACCCATGTCATTGTAACTAGGACTTCTGCGATTTTTTTCCACCTTGCTTTATATATATCCACACTAGCTGAATGGCAGTACATCAGGACAAATCTCAGGCTCACTGCCATGAGTGGATTAACTTTCCTAATTACTGATCAATTTTTCTTTCAGCTCATTTCTCATGCTAGTACCCAGCGATTTCCCTAATTCATGCAATATGGCCTTTAAATGTCAAATCACAAGTATATGGAAAGAAAGGCACTTGATAAATCTGAAAGTCATCCATAAAAACACTGGGCAGAAAGTGACTGACCCACCAAACTGCTGTCCTTCATTGCAGGCAACATGTCACGACGACCCACGTTCTTGATGCACATTTTTCAAGATAAAACGACCCAGGAGAGATATATCAAGACAGGCTTCCGAAATAAAGGAAAAGGAGCTGCAGTCCCTGAAGCCGTGGCAGGGGGCTGTGGCTTCAGTGCAGCTTTATCCCTCTGCCCCTCGGCTCCATGGGGTCTGCTGGCAGAGCAGGGGCTGGCCCAGGGCACCCACCCCTCTCCTGACTTTGGAGGCCACCAACATATGGCAGGGTGGCAACCTCCCACGTGGAATGGGCAGACAGCTGGCTAGTGACAATGCACCTTAATTTTTATAATGTTTTCTTTCAGATGAATAGCTTGCATATGCATAATCAGGTATCCTAGCTCTGATATGCATGATGATTAGGATTAATCACTTGGCTGATGAATTGGGCCAAGTGAGAGCTTGCCCTGTAGTAAAGCCACATGCAAGAGCTGGCTATATTCTTTACTGCTGCTCTTCAAATTTAATTAAGATGTCGCACACACTCTTGGAGCTAGGGATTATCAGCAAAGCTCACATCATTCAGCAGCAGTGAGCTGGATGAGAAAAGGCAGAGTCTTTCCATCACCATGCATGATGTGACGCGGACCTTTGATTATCGCAGCCATTTGGGTCAAAAGCTGGAGGGCACCGCTTGCACCTGAGCAGCTGCGCAAGCTGGAGTCATCTCAGTGCCCAGAAATGACTGAAGAGAGAAATAATCTCCTCTTCATTCAGCTTTGCTTTTAACCCACTGATCCGATTTCAGAATAGGAATACTTTGGTGGCCATAAATGGGTATCCTGCAAACACGATGCAATTATCCTTCCACTTTTAGTTTGTGTGGACGTAATTAACCTCTTGCTGGGCCACCTGAGTGGAGCATCTTCTCCAGCATCTTACTCTTTTGAACTGATTTACATAACTGCAATGCAAAAACAAACAAACAAACCCAACCAACAAAAAAATATGCCCCCAAACCACCAAATTCCCTCATCATGAAGAATATAGACAATTTTATCTTTGTTAGAGTCAACATATAATACAGACTTTCCCTCATACAAAAAAACAAACAAAAAACCGCAAACAATCCATAAAAAAAACCAAAACACACACCACAAAGCATATCTCTTCAGCTCAACAAATGAAGTACATTTTGAAAGGCAACACTGAACATTCACTGGCATTACCAAAATCACTGCCCCAGAACACTAAATTTTCAGTAGAAAAACCATCTATGTCAGAAACATTTTAAACCTACATTAGACAACAGGAGCTACTACATGTTGTCAGTTATTCCTCAGACATTTTCCAAGGCTTTTGTCCGTATTCATTATATATCAGTTTATTCAAACTTGATCGTAGCATTTTTCCTTTGTCAGCATGTGTATTCTTTTTCTTTTGAGGATATTAATGATCTCTGGCTGGTCATTTATTTTAGATCTATGACTTCCTCTACTGTTTTTATGACAAAAATTTAATTAGCATTTTTTGAGAATGGTAAGGACATTTTGATAGTTTGTGCTTTCTTTGAAAGTTTTAAAGAGAGATGAGGATGTGAAAAGACATCTGGATAAAATCAACCATGCCGCATTGTAAGCAAAAGAAGATCTCACCTGAGGAAAATGAAATTGCCATTTACAAACTTTCACTTAACTTGGTTAATTACAAAGCATAGGTAAGGTTGCTAAATAGGGCTTCCTTTAGGAAGAAAATAACAAAATAAAGAACAAGAAATAACCTACTTGGGGGGAAAAAAAAAAAATCAAACCAGTTGCAGTCATTCTTCCTGGCATGCAGAGAGACTGTCGGAAAAGATTAAAACCAGGACTGTAGTGGTCATATGAGAAACCAGGCACGATAGCAGCCATCCTGTTCACATTTTGGTAGCTCTCAGGAGCACAACCAGATTTAAAAAAAAAAAAAAGTTTAAAATTGCATCTATACACACACACATATGCACTGCCAGCATGCTTAGTTATTCACACAGCCGCAACCATCCCGGTTTTAATCTACTTTGATAGCGTCTTTGCACGCAGGGAAGAAGGAGAAGCTGCTCCTGTGATTTGAGAGTGCCATAAGTTATTAGCCCCAGCAAAACTGCCCACTGGTCAGTGGAGAAATATTTTGCTCAGCTTCTTTCCACGTGGACACCACCAGCGTACACAGTCTCTGCCCCACCAGCTCTCAGCAAGAGAAGGCAAGAGCAGCAGAGCAGCGTCACCAGAAGGTGTTGCCTGGGACACCCACCCTTCTCAGCCCACAGAGCTGGATGCCCCCAGAAAGCCGATGTTAAATATGTTACTGCAAAGAATCGATACCCTGGGAGGTTAAAAGAAAGGACAGAAAAATCACTGCTTAGAGCCAGTAAGACATTTGGACCAAACTCAATTTATTTTTGAAATTAGATTTCTCAAATCCAGCAAGTCTGCATTTTGGCCAGCTCTTATACCCTGGCTGTTTCTTTTCACCTGTAGACTCAATCTTACAGCAGCCAGCCAAGAAAAGCAGCAGACAGCAGTGCTGCTACTTCACTTTGTAAGCACTATAGTTTCCAATAACTCGTTAATTGATCACAGAAGTGGTAAATGTCTGTCTATCCTTGAGAAGAGAGGACAACAACAACGAAATCCTCACAAAATGATGAATGAGATAACACGGTTATCTAGCTAAAGCCATAGGAACTCAGAATACTCACATGCAGTCACAAGATGAATGTACCCTTCTCTACGAGACTCTCTTAGCTTTGCTGTAACACTGCGACCTGTGAATCCCAACTTTGATAAATTAACATCCAGATCACAATCCACAGCAAAAAGGATTTGAAACAGCAGCAAGGGGCTAGGTCCTGAACATAAATCAGCTCAGTTTTTTGGGCTTTGGGAGCCAATACATGCTAGCAGAAATCCTGCCATTTGTAAACGACTTGAGTTAAATACAGCGTATGCCACTGCCTGACACCTAAAGAGCCATTCACACATTTAAGCAAAGCACTACTTCCACTTCTGCAGCATTTTACAGATACCTCACATGCATGAAACTACAAAAGTTGCAGGGCAGATGAAGAACAGAAGAGAGATTCACAAATTATGGATTTATCTTTTAGTACAGACAAAGCACTCCAGGGAAATTTCCTCCTCGGCAGAAGAGCAAAGTAATCTCACACATAACAGAGTGGGTTTTTTTCCCCAGAGCAGCATAGCGGTGCGGTGCAGAGGAGGAGGCAGAGCCTCTGCAGCACTGCTGCCTCATCTGCTGGAATTCCTGAAGGAGCTCCCACTTCACATTCATACCATACAATGACGAACTGGAAGGAGATGGACACAGAATCTCCTCAGGGATTTCCTCCCTCTTTACCCCTAACACTTCAGCTTAATAAGAGCATGTATTTCCCTAATTCTATGTATTTTTGCATTCTTTAATTTTCAAGTCCCTTCCGCTGTTTGCACCTTCATTACTTTGCCCCTTTTCCATTTCCATACATCCTTATCACGTGCTGAATGGAACCTTTCATCCCTTTTTTTCCAAGGTCATAAAATAAACTGATTCTCAAATCAAAAAAATGACTGAACCCAACCTCAATTGGTCCTAATGTATAATACCATCCTCCTAGTCTGACTCAGCATGATCAAGTCCCTTGGATAAAGTTCTACATCTACAGCATGATACCAGCTAATATGAATAATACGACTGAATGATGGAAGGTGACCGGGTTTCCCTTTTCTCAACTATCCACGCTGTCCCGTGATACTAGTGGAGTTATGTCAGCATATTGCATCACCAAAATACGCTCACAAGTACTTCAACCTCAAAGCATTGCTTATCATCCCAGTCCTGAGGTATTTTCCAGGGTGGTTTGTAGGCAGGGGGGTGGGAAGGGTTCTTTTGTGTTTTATGGTGTTTTGTTGTTGGGTTGTTGAGGGGGAAGGTGAAGTTTTAGGGTGGGGTTTTTGTTGGTTTTGCTGTTGCCCCACCTCCTAGACCTGCCAGAAACCTCCGAACAAATGCATTTGCTGATGTACTATTAAAAAATTATGGAAGTCATATATATACATATATGTGACATTACTATTGAGCAAAACTTTCTCCTTCACAAATGAAGCCTTTCCATCATAGTTCATCAATGTACCATATGGATCTTCTGTATTTGTTCAGGCCCCTTGTACTTATTTTTAATCTCTAGTCAGGCAGAACCACCTCCCAGGATGTGACGTTTGTACTAAGGGATGGTAGGATCTTACTTATTTCACTTTAAAATAACCATCCTTTGTTCCATTTGCTGCTTATGCAACGCAAAATTGCATCCAATATACACAGTGTCACATTGTTGAGTGTTATCTGTAATTGTGCATTTTGCTACCTCAGCATCTCCAGTAAAAACATGTTCCCTAAATCATATTTATATATACAAGTCACAGTGCAATGAAGGAGGAAAGTGTCTGTACTTTAAAAATTATCTTTAGAACTTTGTTGGAAAGGATATCCAGAGTGTAACATTCCTGCATACCTCTATGATTCAGTAATGTAGCTGGGCTATAAATTAATTCTTAATGGTATTTTGCTAAATTGAAAAAAAGACAGTTCCATTACTACAGACCATAACCTAAATCTCTTGATACAAAATGACTTCCTATTCAGTTATAAAGAACTGAAAGAAAACATTTCAGCTTTAAAATGGGAATATATTTGAAGACATCCCATTAAAACAGTAGCATCGATAGTGCTGAAAGGAATCAACTTGACAAACCTTTCCACAGACAACCAGTGGTACCTATGTATCTGGTCTTTGGAATTCTACTAATGGCAAATACCATTATATTTTGTAATTTAAAATGTATTTGTATAAAGATACGAAGCACTACAGAAACCAGATTAGCATAAGAGAGTTTCTCCATATATATCCTCTACTGGAATTAAAAGGTAGCAGATAAAATATATGAAAGTGTGTGCTTGAGATTTTGCTAAACTATCACCACCATTAATCTACCTCTTTTGCACCTTTTGACATTAGACATAAACATACTTATGGAGGAGAAGGGGGCAGGGTAGGGGAACTATGCACAGAGCAGTTGTATTCGTATTTGGCCATTCTTCCCAGAAAGAGCACACTGACTGCTGAGAGCCAATATTAGAGCCAAGCTTGAAATGCCTTGGGTCTGGTCAAAGGTTTTAAATTTCCATAGATCAATTAGAATCAAACACAGTATTCTGAAAATTTAAAGGGGTCCAAAAAAACCCCAAAAAAAACCAACAAAAAACCCCCACTTTGTATATTTTTGAAAGCTTGTACGCAAAGTTAGAGGGGAAAAATGGAGCCCAAGTGTTGAAAAGACAGAAATGCTGTGACGTACTCTGGAGTTACAGAGGGCATAGAATAGACTCAATCTCTGAGTCTATTCAGAAGCAGTACAATGGAATCAACTAATAACAAATGCACTCACTTTGAGTTGCTTAACAAAATGTCTAATTTAATAAAGTTTCCCTATCTTAAACCCCAACCATATGTGACTGAAGAACTGCAATGCATACGAGAGACTTGGAGCAAGGCAGTAAGCAAGACATTGTAATAGCAGGATTAAAAAAAAAAAAGGAGGGGGGGGAAACCCCAAACAGGAAAATGAGCCACCTGCACTGTAGTATTGTATGGTAAGGAGAGGTCAGGGTCAGATCAAATTAACACGCTAATCATCTCAGCAAGTACTATGGAATCCATTTGCCTTGTAACGTCTTGTCTAAAACAGAGCAGTACAGGGTTGGGTCTATCTTAGCCTTCAGCTGAGCAAGGCAGCTATACTGACCACACTAGGTCAGGACACATCAGAAAGGGCAGTAAACAAATTAGCAATAGGGAGGCTTCAGTTCCTGGCACAGACCAGGCAAACATCTCACTGGGACGGGAAGCAGAGAGAAGACTCAGATGCTGCCAGTAACTGTGTGAAGAACCTTGCTGGGAGCTCACAAACAAGATGCAAAACCCTACTTGGTGCTATGGAGGTCAATCAGAATCACACAACTAGAAACAATCTCTGCAGAAGTGACCACAAGGCAATCTCCGGCAAGAGTAACAAAACCAAAAAAACCACAAACCCAAAAGAAATCAAAAGGAAAAAAAAAATCCTTTGGGACACTCAACTTCAGGAAGTCAGATTACATAAAAGTTAGGGAACTTATTAAAAAGCAGCTAAAAATGACATTTTAGAGATTTGAAAGCAGAGACAGAGAAAGACAGTGATGAAGATGCTGAAGGGCAGCACGGTGCAGTCAGTGGGCCAGCGCAGACCGTTCAGTGAGGAGCGGAAGGACAAGCAGAAGGAAGTCAGAGGGACTGAACACCACAGTGAGGGCTTATTAGAAGCAAGATGACAGCCTTAAAAAGCTGAAATTGCATCCAAATGAAGAAAATACAAAATATTCTAATCTTTGGTATGTTAAATGCAATGCCACAGTAAGACAAGCAAAACCTCAGCTAAGCAAAAAGGAACCAGAACTAATACCAAATCTTTCTTCAGCAGAAGCACCAAACCAATGACCAGGGCACAAAGAGCACTCGGAGGACAGAGCTGCCACTGGGGAGCTGCCCAGTTTCTTCGCATTAATGTTCACTGTGGAAGAAACTGGAGAGATCTGCCTGGAATTGAAGCAACTGCAGGATCAGATGTAGAGTAAGTGGATAAAATGAACAACAAACCCACTAGCAGTAGAAGGTTTTCTCCTGAGTATTCAGGTGAAACAGAAAATCTGATTTGCTGAGTAGGTAGCCCACTTCCTTTAATCACCTCGGAATGTACCAGAAGGTGGGAGGTGTCAGAATCAAGGGAATTATAAGCCTAATATCTGTATCGAGAAAATGAGTAGAAACCGTGATACAAGTGGGAGCCAAGGAGGCCTTGGCTCCACACACAATGAGTAAAACAGTTGTTAGCACTCACTGAGAAAATTGTTGGTAGATGTTAAAAGGTTACAAAGGCTCAAGTTCAAGGAAAATACTCCTGTTGAGGGTTAGTAAATAGATCAAAATCACATGCAGCTCAGGAAGTCCACAGAGATGCATGTAGCTGAAGGCTGGAAATAGGTATTTGCTTGGTATGTTTTCACTCTTCCTTGCATATCTACTTAGGGCCACTGTTGCAGATGGGACATGGAGCAAAATAAATCTTGTTTTGACTCATTGGGGACATGATTTTTTTCCGGCATTAGAAGAGCTGAGCTGGCAATGAGATGCACAAGTCAGAGCCAGAAAGCACAGCAGACACCCGGCGCTGCCCTTGGTGACACTTACTGCGGGTTCTCAGTGCTGCACTGAGCCCTCGTGCTCAACACTGGACTGAAGAACAACCAGTCGTCTTTCCAGCATTGGTCCCAAGTCACACTGGTCTAAGCTTAACCTGCGAAGGTATAAAAATATCACGGCCCTGATATCTACACATAACCGAAGCTCCGAATTTATTTCTTGCTTTCCCCGTTAAAACATTTTGGAGCCCATCAGAGAGAAGATCCCTTAACCTTACCATATTGAACTAAATCTTGTGGGAAAAAAAAGCGCACTGTCATTAATTTTTTAAAATAACTTTCATTTAAAAATGCAGAATGTGAAAACCTGGCTACTTGTTAGAATGCAATTTGTATGCAAATAAGGAAAAGAGAGATAAGATCTTCAAACTAGTATTCACAATTAGAGTTAGGAAGGTTATCATGATTCCAATTAAAATACAAAGATCATAAGCACAAATAAACCAATTCTCTGTATTACTAGTCTTTTCAATCTATTTACGAAGTCTTTATTAATGAAAATGAAGGCAAATAATAATTGAACAGGGAATTAGCCATAAAGTGCAGAAAAAAACTTAAAGCTGCAGAAATAAGCTCACTGCTCCTGTGATGCTAATGAGGAATTACACCCTCTCTCTTTCAACAGATCAGGGCAGCTGGACAGCTGGGGTGGGGGCGAGGTGTTTGTTTTTGAGGGGCTGGGGGGCTCATGAAAGAGAGTTTGCAGGGGTGTAATTAAAGTTCCACTTTTCTTTGTCAACTCTAGACAATCAGCATATTTTAAAATTGTTTAAAAGTCTGTTGACGCCCCACACCTTCAGCCAGAATAGCTACTTGTAGAACTAAGTTACAGTAAGAATCAAGGTAAACCAGGTCTCATTTTATGGAAAGTTTTTGCCTTTTTCAGGGTGACATTACCAACCATGGTTGCACTGAATGGTCCCCACCATCTAACATTGTCCATCCCTACACAAAATTACTGCCAGTTCAGGATGAGGAAAGAGAAATTTCAAAGCAAGGGACAAGCGTTATTCATTGCTCTGGTGCAGAACAAAAAGGAGGCTGCCTCCTATCTATCTACAGGAAGACAGGCTTTATTTCAAAGATGTTATTAACTAAAATAATCAAATACTACACATAATGATTTAAATAATGAATTACACATATTTTAGAAGTTTCCAGGTGAAGTGCAGAGTCAAGCTCAAGGCCAAAAAAAAAAAAAAAAAAAAAATCAGAAAGCTCAAGAGTAGAAACAACTACCTCCTTCTAGTTTGTAAAGATTCACGTTCCACTTGTGCCCTGATGGGTTTCTCCCAGGCCATGGTCATGATCACCTGAAAACAGACACTGAAGACAGAATGGCCACATTGCACCAGAGAAATAATCACCATTGATCATGGAAAACAATGTGGTGATGAGTCATCGAAAGCATTTAACTAAAAATTGTCAAAATTAGTCTTTCCCATCAGCAAAATACCTTTGCTACATTTCTTTACCTTTCATTTCAAATAAGGCAGGAGCAGAAACAGTAAGTGTAGTTTCACACGGGAAGTATCAAAGTGCAGAGACTAAAGAAAATACTGCACCCAAAGGAGGAGGGAGTTACACAGAATTGAAAGTGAGTTAAATTTTCAAAAAAGAGGCAAAAAAACAGCAAAGGAAAGCAGACTACATTATTGCCCTACAACAGTGACTGGGATCGCTTTAAAAGCAGTAACAAACAAAAAAACTAAAAACAAACATTAAAAAACCCTCAGAAGTCACCTGGCTCCAGAGTTAGCTCAGTTGACGCTATAAACCATAAAATAAATGTATATGCATACAAAGAGGTATAAACGGAAACATATATACAAGGCCATCTAAGAAGATCTGATCAGAATTATTCTTCACCAAAATAAGAATACATTATCTCCTGCAGGAAGGCAGAAGATCCAACAACATTCATCTCAGTGTCCGAAAATAGGTACAAATATTCCTTTTAATTTAAAAACTCTTGAAGTTGCAAATTAAATAAAGATTTAAAAAAATACATATTTGATTTTCTAGAAGCATCAACAACAAATCCCTTGCAATGCCACAGAATACATCCTGGGATCTCCAGGCACTTCATAAAAATGCACAGTTGATTAACCCTCCGATACAGGCGGTAAAGCAGGCTCTCGTTTAATGGGCAAGGAAATAGCTATAGATGCAGCATAGGGCTGGCTTTATGTTTGAATACCTAACTGACTTCGTATGTCATTAACCCCAGCAACTTGCATCATCACCAGCAACGGCTGCTGAGGAGCTCTGTGGAGCCCGGTGCATTGGGGCTGGTCCCAGTGCCCCCACCTCTTCAAGGTTACGTAAATCTGGCTTCCAGGTCTGCTACAGCCACAAGACCCGTCTTGCTACACTATTTGAAATAAAAATGAAATACATGTCAAATATCCTAATGGTTTCACTGGCTGTCCTGCCAAATGCATTTGATGGCCGTGAACTCCTAAGGGGGACTTTTTTCTTTTCTGTATAACAGGGATGAATAAAAACCTGGTCTTTATATTAGGAGTTCTCTTAATATAGGGATTGACGGGGTGGCCCTACACAGAAGCAGCTATGAAGAATGTTCACTAACAGGACTAAATAAGTCAAGAAAATATTTTGGGGAACCACCAAGAAACAGCAAAGCCTACATAAGGTACATCATTATCTACAGGCACCTGTTCTATGCAGCTGTGTATATCGATCTGATAAAAAGGATCAGAGCATTCAGTTTCATTTTTCAGAAACAGCAAATTTAAAGCTGCCCTACCAAATGCAGCAGATGATTGAAGAACTGTTTACTCCTTTCTTAACTTGCAGCTTCATATCCACAAAACTGATTTTTAATATAGCCCTACATAAACAAAAATGAACTCTAAATTAACATCAATGGCTTTTTAAAGTGCTTTAGAGAAATCATTTTGGTGAAAGGCTTTGCAGCTGTTAGAAGTAGTGTCAAAAATTAAAACATTACTTGTTTTATTTTTTCTGTATATGGAACACTTCATTCTAAAAAAAGCATTTTGAAGATTACTTGTACTCTATGTGACCTTGTCTTTGAGGCTTGACTGGCAGATAACTTTATGCCACCTAGCTAAGTCTTATTATATCGTAATTATGCTGTCACAGAGGATCTCAAATGAAATTAATGAAATACTATTAACCCAAGACAAGAGCTGTGGGAACCAGCAGAACTCTCCCTGTGAGCATTTGCTTTTACTATTAAGCCCCATCACTTAAACTCCTATATCAGCTACCTAAAGAAATAAATAAAATCAGGGAAATTAAGTTCAATACACAAATGTTTTGATTAAATGCTGTCTTTGGTTTCAGGTTTTTCACTAAAAGCTCATCACAGTCCTCTATAGGCAAGAAAGAAATTAATTGAAACTGGTGGAGAAGATACAAATAGAGAAGATAAATTGGGAAGGGAAGGAACCAAAGCACAGTTCTGTCTGCCTGACTGGTCTCAGACAAATAGGAGAAAAAAACCCCTCAAATACAATGAAGCTGTTCCTCAAGATTTACATAAATAAAAGCTGTTAAATACAATCACGTGTAGAAACATGAGGGCACCAAATATTGATAATACGATTTGATTGCTAACAAGAGAAAGATGCAGAAGGCGCGAAGCAAGAATGACCTCTTCAGGAGTCTGTTCCCATGGGTCAGAGCTGTCATTAGGAGGTGATTATTTTGGCTCCCTTGAGTCTTCTCACTACTCCACACTCACAGACCAAAGCCTCAGTATAAATACTAACACCTCACCAGGTCTGCCTCACTAAGGAGCATCTACTGCATTTTCCTATGCTGATTGTAATAAGATGTGAATAACCTGAGAAGTAATAGCCACTAAAACATTCCAGGTAAACAAAATAGACATCTTTATTGCGTGTGCAATTAGTTTTGAGCAAAGGGAAGAGTAATGGTTTTTGCAGCCACTAACCACCTAAACCTCATTAAACACGTCCACTCAGGGACAAAGAATAGTTAGAAAGTGGCTCAAACCACAGTCAGTCAGGACAGAATCACTAAATCAAGGAACTCCTGGTTGGCAGTGGGTAGCAACCAACCACATCACCCATGTCCCGTCAGTCAAACCCATGGCTGATGTGCCGGTCTCTCAGATGCCAAAGGACAGACAAGCAGAGAGCACGTTTCTCCACGCATATACTCAAATACACACCGAGTTTCAGGCTCAGCTCAGCTACGTTCCCGATGTGCAGATGCAGGACTCCACCTCTCCCAGCAGATGCAGCACGTTGCCCCATCACATCATGCAACAGAGAAACTCAGCAGCTGCTCCCAGTCACACCAGGATTTCATCTATCTGGGATAATGGTAACAACAAATGTGGGGGGGGGAAAAAAAAAGGTAGAAAAGCTAGGAACTTAGTGCAGCCTCATCTGACACTAAGTAGCTGGTAAGCCTGAGCAATTTGAGCCACTTTCCTTTATGCTGTTGCATTCAGCATCTCAGGATCGTTAGGTGATAAAGGAAGTAATTCCCTTTAAGTGCACAACATGAAAATGACTTGAAAAATAGTCAGCCTGAAAACATTTCCTGAAGGAACTGTTTGTAAACTGTACCCCGTGCAAATGTTGCTAAACGTTTTAGCAACTTAGTATTATGAAAAATTTAATTGTTCTCTAAAGAGCTGCTGACTTTTAAGATTAAATTCAAGTCACTGAAGTGTGAAATGCAGGAATTGTAAATTTAGCTTAAGTATTGTAGCTCCTCAGCATCTTCACCATGGAAGAGATGTGCAAAAAGCCACAGTAACTTCACCTTCCCAAAGAAGAGAAAGGGAATAGCCCTATTAAGAGGAGAGGGTGAGGAGGAAAAAGAGGAAAGGAAAAAAAAAAACCCAACAAAAAACAAGTGTACCACTGAGGACCTGTCAAGGTCACCAGCCTCTCTCTGCTACAGATCAAAAGCCCAGTACACATACCTTAAATCCCTCCAGTTGTACCAGATGTTAAATAGTAATGGATCTTTGCTCTGAGAAGATCTCTGATTTTACAACCTAGGGTTTCCAAGCAGGGACCGTATTTGTCCCTGATGTGGGTGTTAACTGCAACAGATCAACTCTGACCAGTTAAACTTGACCAATTTAATAGCTGTCTGCATAGAAACATAATATTAACCTTAACTGAAATTGGTTGGGCTAGTTTGCAAAACCTGTTAAATTTCGGACATCATCTCTTACGCTGTTTCTTTGGCAGGCAGTTTTTTGACCCTTGGACAGGAACGCACTTGTCAGCCTTTACATCCCAGACAGTGTGCTCATAAATACACATCAACACAATGTGCACAGAAGTGGCCCACTCAAATAATAGTTAAAATACTTAAACTTTTTGTACTGTGCAGATACTGAACATGTCCCAGCACTGGCCTGGCACAGGTACAGCCCAACAGAGATGCACAACTGACTGTGTCTAATGCGGGCATCATCCAGCAATGATGGATGAATCCTTCACCAGGACTTCTGCATCACCATTATCCCATTTAACAATCAGCTGGACAGGATTTCTTACAACCTCTTTTTGAATACAGGAAAGGGATGTGGAGCACATTTGAGGCTTTCCCTTTTCAGCAAGTTGTAACATGAAGACAGCAAGTGTCTTCAGCCCTGCTGAACAGTACATGTTCAGTTAGAAGGGAAAAAATGACTATGAATTCATCTACAGCTGAACTATTTTTAACATGTCAGAACCACACAATGGACTTTCACCAGCTGGTAGAATGGTTGTATTCAAAGGCTTGTAAAATTAAGCAGGCAGAAGGTAAGAGCGATCTTCTAAAGCTACGAAAAGAGGACTGCAGAAATCATAAAATGTGAGATACACATACTTTTACACATACTTTCCTTTGTGCTTAAAGCTTCAACCGCATTAGCAGCTCCTGGAAGGGTCTGATCCAACACCAATCAAGAGAGTGCACTTGAAACCAACTGAGTAAATGATCACCAGTTAAAGAGTGACATTTTTTCCTCCTTAAGATGTTAGTTTAGAAAATATAGTTAGCCAATATTTACTGACGTGAATTGCCATTATCCTAGGAGTTTGTAGGAAGATTACAAATTCATTTCTGCTATACCTGCTGCTCCTAAGATTTAAGTTTAAATACATAATACGACAGGAGGACTACATTTCCTACACTACAAGCTTTTGTTCCCTACTTGGAAGGTAAAGTTCATTTTATTTGTTGAATCTAATGACGTCTGGAAAATGCAGTCCGAAGTGAAAGTTTACTTGCATAGTTGCTAAGCAACGGGCCTGTATATAAGCCAACTTATCATTTCATGTAGTCCTTTTCCTCTTAAATATCATTACGTTTTCAGCAAATTACTCAGCTGAAGGTAAAAACCCTCTCGCTTTCCTCTTCCAGTTTTGCAACTCAAATTATTTAATGATATTTAGAATACACGAGATATTCCAAAGAGTTTTGTTATTTCTACTCTAAATATTTAAAAGAAGCTGGCAGCTTTCCCAAGCAGCAGCATCCATTTCAGCCTGCAGGGCACATTCCCAGGCAGCATCTAATAACAGGGATCCTCTGAAGTCACTGATCCAGATTAAAGGGACACTCTCAGGTAACTCCTGAGGAAATCATAGAATAAACATTGCCTGGCCTTTCAAAAGAGTGATGCACCCTTAGGGCACAGCTGCCTGTACAATTGCTAAAGCAAGGATTTTTTTTTTTTTTAAACGTAAGACCTTTCATGATCCTGGAGTATGGCAGCAACACACAGTTCTCTAGTGGGATAAATCTCCTCTAATTTCAGAGGGATATTCAGTAGCAATAGTAAAAGTGCTATGCTGGATCAGGGACGAAGACAGTCATGGAAGGACAGGACCCGATTGTTTTGCTTTACCTGCACAGGAAGAGCCAACTGACGAGTACTTAGGTAAGACGGTTTTGTCCAAGTCACCGATGGTCCTGCTCTAAGCCACTGTACATCACATGAAATATTAGATGAAACTTTCTCTGCATCTTTAATGCCCTAACTCAGCCACCCCCTTCCCCACCCCCATCCCCCCCCAAAAATAAATTAGCTTAACTTTATTCCAGAATATTTCCAGGTCTCAACTAAGAAGTTGCAAGTATTTGCACACTACAAATAAGCAGCCACATAACATGAAATCAATCTTTTTTCTTTCCTGGGACAAGCTCTCAGTCTGGTAGTTTTGCCCTGCAGGACCCTCCCTGCTCCTCAACACTACCTGAACACGATATTTTCATAAACAACAAAGGGACATTATCAATGTCACCATGAGAACGCAGCTGCACAACCAACCAGAAGAAGACGACCCACTGCAAGTGTTAATCAAGCACAGTTCAGGTGCAACCCCATCTGCATCTAGCGCTATTTAATATTTCCATTAGGGATTTGGACAATGGCAGTTATGTGAGCACAGGCATTTTGTGGAAGACATCGCATAGAAAGGAGTTGCCAGTACCTGACAGAAAAACCTGAAGTAATTGTTGCCCTCCCATCTGAATAAAGACATTGTTTTCCCTCCCTCCCATTACCAAAATCCTCAACTTCCCTCCCTCCTCGCTTTCCAGGGCAGAGCGAAAAGAAGCGGCAGAACAGATGTGCTTCTACTTCTAGAGGAGCCCTTCCTCTTGATATTTCTGTATCTAAAAACCACCACAGTAATAAAGGGTAGAAAAAGCTTTCAAGAGTAGCGATACTGGAAATCAGAAACTAAGAATTCAACCAAATTAAACCTGGATTTAATAAATTCCTTTCCACGTTTACTCAATATTTTAACACAGAAATGGAGCCTAGTTTAATTTCTAGGCACTGACTTGGCTCAGCTTGGCAAGAATTCCAAGTCTGTATCTAAATTTTGCAGCTAGCATCAATGGCCCTGGGAAGCAGGGACAAGAATAACTAACATGAGATTGCCATCTCCATTTTGTAACCCTCTTCTGGTTGAAATTATTGAATCACTTAAAAAAAACAACCTTCTTCAAATAGCTTAATTTTGCAAGTATAATTGCATTCAGTTGTTGATACTAATCATCCCTTCCTGATTTCCACGGTAATTCTTATCCTTTTCTGATTCCCATGGTGATTCCTCTTCTTCATGAACTGCAATAGCAGAGACTACATAAAAGCAGAGGAACGTTCACACAGTTTACCCACCAAAAAAGCCGCAAATAACAAATTGACTACTCACCGCAACATTACTGCTGTGCTGTCGTAGTGACTGAAGAGAGAGGCTTTTGCTTTTTAAGAAAAGATAAATAAATCTGCACCAAAATATCTTCTTGAATTTTACCCAGTTTAAGGACAGTTAGGTATTTTTGTCAGATTACTTTAACTTTTTTTTTTCTCCTACAGTCTATTTTGTCCTTCATCAGCTTGTGCTGGATTTCTGCACTCCCAATTTCTTTGAGGAAAGTCAACAGCCTGATGTGAGACTCACCTTTTCTCTCATTGTATAATGAAATCGTCAACCCTTTCTCTTCCAGCTCTACATAACTGCAGGTAATAAGCAACTCATCAGTTCAGTACCATCATGGCAAACAAATGACATCCAGCCACACTGCACTATAAACGTTGACTTCTTCTAGAATGTTGCATCTAGAAGCTTCACTCAAGCTACTATTCACTTACTCAAATCAGCTCTTGTACAGTATTATACAGTAATGCTAAATCATTCCAAAAACCGAAACTGCCCACCTATGCTCACTACTTTACATATTCCTACTAAGGTAATCAGGTGATAACAAGCAACAGGCAAAGCTACACAGCTAGGTCCTAATAGTGTTTTCCACACCAACTACTACAGTTAAACAACCACTTAGTAAGACGACATTTGAATAGTTACTTAGACACAGAAAATCAAGAGTATTGTACAGCATTGGATGGCACGATCATTATCCCGTCTTGTAGAGGACATTTACTAGAAATGCTACACTGAAAAAGAAAACCTAATTGATTACGATATAGGGGTGTCATGGCTCACGGGTCAGCATGTAAGATGGACTTGCTTAACTGCAGGAATATGAGAAGTCACTTTGCTTATTATAGAGTTAAAAGTTCAGGACAAAATACTAGCTTGAGTACATCAAGAGCAGGAAAAATAAATCACTTTGAAGTAGATATTTTTTTTCCTATTCAGGTCAAAACACACTATTGGAACACACATTCCCTTTATCCATGAAAACGAACAGACCTAGAGAGCACTCCACACACACGTCCTCTCGCCCAACACCACTTGGGTTTTATACCCTGCCGACTCATTGCAGGGCCACTGAAAAGAGCTCCATGGACCCGTGACCGTCACGCAGGCTTGCGCCGGCTGCAGAGCCACCATGGGATTTACGCAGGTGCCAGCAGGAGCGTGGGGCGGGTGTCACTCCACATCACAGCCTTGAGAAGGGACATCAGGGATCTGACAGGGGGGCACAGGTTTGCTTCAAATCCAATCTCCCCGTTTTCACACTCTGTATCAGCAAAGATAAAACATTAATCATACTACCATATTTACTGCAAAACCCTTATTTTCTATTTATTTACTGCTTGCGTTATTCATACTGGCTTAGCACCTGCAGAATATTTCCATTGCCCCAGAGGCATGAAGAGCAGGACAACAGTGTTCATTAACTCTGTCAAAAATCCCAATCAGACCATGCTTGGTGTCCCTGTATAAAGCACACAAATGAGGCTGGGAGACTGGAAAAAGCAAGTAAAGAAGGTCCGATAGTGAGGCAAGCCCATCCTCTGCAATCCAGCTTCCTATGTGTTGAATACAAGTAAACCAGTTACAACCCAGAGTCCACTTCCCGGATAGGAAAAAAAGAGCTCAGAAGTATTAAAAAACCTGAATAATTTTACATGCATTTATTTCTACATTTCCCTCTAACTTCTAAGGACTGGTAGTTATTTTGATGTAGGTGGGTTGACTTCAAAAACTTTTTTCACAAAAATTATCATACACTGCTACTTTATTATATTTAAATCCCTATGAATTGAGTTAGGAACATCTCCATAAAATCACAGCATTAAATTTTTACACTTCATTTAAAAAAAAAATAAAGACAGCAGGTCCTGAGATCACTTGACTGTGACAAATTGTCTCTTTCTGCTCACTTAAAATTGTCCTGTGAGACTTATCAAATCCCCGGCTTTGTTACTGCTAGAAGAATTGATTTAAAAGTGCACACTGTCATTATATACTTACAGAGAGGCATATTTTAGGATTATGCAAGTACTTGATATATAATTGGTTATGTCTTTTTGCCACATCTTAAGCTTTCTGACTAGAGAAAACAGGAAGATTTAAACTGTACAAAAAATGTGAGCAACCTTTATAAAACACCAGTAGAAGGCCCAAATACAACTCCTAATTAAATGAATGTGACCTTCTTAAGATTGTCAATCAAAATTAATTGTCAATCAATTCTGTGAAATAGAATAGGAATGACTTTTTTGAAATGTCACTGGTGCCCACGTGTTTGTAGGGATCACAGCATAGCACTGTGGACCTCTGCTAGTAAATAAATGAATCCCGAGTTTGGGACATCACAAAACAGGTCACTCACTGTCAGGAACCACCTATGAAACCACAGCAGGATGGGCACAAGGGACTACGGGAACCAGGTCTTCCCACTGAAGGCTGCCCTGGCGCTTCCAGAAGACTCTTGGGTACCTTTCGATCCCACAGCAGGGATCCTTTCCTCAGATACAGCACTAGCAACGTGGCTTAAGGCGAGGAATCATATCAAACCTCAACATGCGCTACAGGTACAAAACACAAGATGTACTCCCCACCTGCCTACTCATGAGCAACAAGACTCTCAGACTTTAAAGGCAACCACAAACACCTTGCCTGGAGCACAGGTCTGCCCTAGAGAAGTTACCTCCTTCATTCCTTCTGCATCCGCAAAAGTGTCTGCTTGAAGCACTTGCCTCACAACAAGCTTTTAAGCGAGGAAGAAGTGTCACTTGCTCCTACCTACCCTGTCACTTTTCCATGCAGGAGGCGGTTGCACAGGGGTACCGAGGTGTACACTAAACCCCATCTCTCTGCCTAACACCTGGCACAGCCCTGCTGGTTTTATCTGAGTGCTATTTATGTGCAGCATCCTCCAGAAAGATGGGAGAAATCCTCATTCGAGCCACAGATTTCAACTCCACAAAGACACATACATACTGTCATTTCCTGTTCAAACTCCCCCAAAATATTTATATTTATAGTTTTGATTGGTCTTTAAAATATTGATTGTACAAGAAGGCATATTAGACACCCTGTTTAAAGAAGAAAAAAGTTTAAAATCTTGGGAAACAAGATCTGGAGGACCTGTAAAGCACACCTGTCTGAAAACTATTTTTGTCTAGAAAAAGATCTTAATCACAAAAATTATTTATCTAAAACTATAGGGATTGGATGGAGTTATAAGCATACTCGTGTTGAAATGACTCAGTCTATTTTAGAAGGAACATATATGAGTTACAAAAGACAGAAAACAGTTTTGAACACAGATCTTGAAAACTTTCTTATTTCAAGGAATGGTACCAAGGTTGAGATCAAATTTTAAAGAGTTGATTTTACTCCACAGAATCAACTACTCAATTGTAAGCTAACAAATACTTTAAAATATATAGTAGGGTGCAGAATATCCTTACAACTGATAGATGGACTCCGTAAAGGTTTATTGAGAATGTAATAGATCTATAAAATGTGAAATGCAGTAATCAAGATAGAATAAAAAGAAATTCTGGCATATTTAATATCCTTTTCTTGCAGGTTACAGTTACATTACAGCTGAGCTCCAAAGGGAATATCAATAAGTACTTGAAACTGTAAAAACAGAGTGAAAACCAGCTTGCTTGGTGGTCTTAGTACTTCTCATTGAAGCTTCCCAAGAGCTTCCAGGTGCTGGAACAGCCATCTAAATCTGACAGACATGCATCACTCCTGACTTACCCTGGGGACTTCACCCCCCTTGGAGGGCAAGTCCTTGTGCTCCCTGCCCCACTCCCTCCCCTTTCCCCACCAGCTGCACATACCACCCCGGGGACTGGAAGACACGGCAGAAACCGTCACGAAGGGCACTACGGACATGGTGCTTTTCCCAGGAGAGCTGATCGTCTCCAAAACCCCGGACTCATAGGCTGATAGAAAAGGTCTGGAGACCTTAGCAGCGCAGAGCTTTCAGAGACAAGCATCGAGCCCTATAATTAATAACTGTAATTAACTCTAATATTGCTTCCCAGAAATGTTTAAATAACTAACTACTATAATTAATGCCTTATTAAATATTTGGTTCTTGACTTGAACCACCATCAACACACACTCAAATGACATCCCTATCTGTAACTCTTGAGAGATTACAGGGAAGTAGCATGACAGAGGAATGCTGAATAGCGTAGTAACATTGCTCTGTATTTTCTTTTCCCTACATGTTATTTGACAGACACCAGAGTAAACAGTCATTTTCCATGGCACTTTGGTGGTAACAACAATCTATGCAGAACACTAGTGTAATGGAGTCCTCTGTATGCCAAAATAGAGTGAAAAACCCAGCTAATCAGTTCACTGGAATTCTGCAGTACCCGGCATGTTTGCTCAGTATTGTAAGGAAAACCATTCACTAGTCCAGTGTGTTCTGCTACACAGAAACCTTTCTGCATGGAGAAGCACAACAAAAACAGAGCGCTTTTGTGAGGAGCTTTTTTGAGAAGGATGCCTAGAACAAAAAGCACGTGACACCTGCTAGAGCCAAGATATTTCTGTGTACTTTTCCACTTTCCTTCCTGAGAAATGCTGAGCTCCTAAGCTGATATCTGATGAGAAATACACAGTAAGTTATCACATGCTTAAAACAATACCTGTCAAGGTTAAATATACCACAGACATACTGAATTTTGTAAACAAACACCCCAACAGGTTCTCAAAAGCTGGTTCTGTTCAGCAGTGCATTGGTACATCACATGAATGTGCTTTTCTGGATGCTACAAAACTGCCAGTCTCCTGTATTTATTTCATTTAGGTTTTACACTTGTATATGACCACCACCACCCATTTTTTCCATACTCTTGAACACACTTTAAGATGCCACTCAGTTTAATTATCACTTTGAGAGGTCTTGTGAGCAATGAACGTTGAAGGAATTACACCCCCTGGCTACAGTAATTGGCAGTGGTGCGAGTCAGGCCAGAAATTTGGAATCACCTATTGATAGCTAGGATTTCTTTCATTTTTTTTTTGCTAGTTTACATACACAGTAGAAACAGCTGGAATCTCATCAGTTGCCAAGTAATGCTGCTCAGCTCCCATTGTGAATGCAAAACTCCATTTACAGTTGTTAATATTTTTACCAGCCGTCTCTCAAACACAGATCTTGGCTAGTTAGTTGTGATAATGTTTGGTATTATTCTTGGTTTATATTTGGAATGTATGCTTTACATGTTAAACACCAATGATAGCTTATTAGGAATAAATATTAATTATCCATGTAATACTCCCAGTGCAAAAGTCCATTTAAAAAATCTCAGGTTTTGGAAGGTATCGATTGCCTCCAAAATGAGAAATTTTCAGTCCCCTCACTCATCACCTAACTTTAAGACTTTTTTCACACTTGGCAAATTTCCTAGCAAGTGAGTAATGAGCCATAAGCAATTTATCAACCTTAATTATCAAAGTAACATTGGAAAGTCTAATATTGTTACATTTGATTTGACAAAAATTTCTGATCAATGTAATAAAAGGGATCATAGTCTCCAATAGGTTTCCCAGACAGTTTATCTAGTTAACACAACTGTTTATTTCAGACTGTCTTCTTTTAGTTTATGTCCTGTTTTTAAAGACTTTTAATTCCTTTCTGATTTCTATTGCCTCTCCAATTCACAGGAAAACTAGAACTGACATTTTCCTTCAGGATTAACCTCTACCAAGCAGTCATAAACACAACAGACTTCTTAAAAAAAAAAAAAAAAACCACAAAACACACCAAGCAGTAAGCCATTCAAGAAACAAAATACTATAAACCAAATAAAAAATGTTCACTGAAAAGAACTTATTAAGGAAAATCTCATGGAGGCAGTTTGTGTAAAGTAAAGAGAGATATCTGTCTCAGAGTTACCGGTTTTGTTACTCTGCAGCAAGATTTTCAAGAACTAGCATTTGCCAGGCAGACGAACTCTCTTGCCAAATCCTGTAGCAAGTGCCTTAAATTAGCATAAGTGGTAATCCCTTTGCAACCAGCAGCAAAGTGGGACAAGAACAGAGAAGCGCCCACACAGTATCCCCACCTCAAACTCCTATTTCCTATCATCATCTGGGCACTCAAAACATGCTCCCAAAGCCATTAATTAAACAGGTAAATCAGTCTGGAGACAGGACGGAGCAGGGCTGTCGTGGCCCGTAGTACGAAGTGGGAGCAAGATGAAAGCACCATCTGCCTTCTGAAAGCCCGGCTGCGCCGTGGGCAAGGCGCTGGCATTGCAGCCGCTGCACAGATTTGGGGGGCAATACAGTTGTAAAACGTTTAGAGAAAATTAGAAGTAACTCGACAGAGATGGAGCAGGGTCTTGCCCACGCACCTTCAGAACCACTGAACCGCATTCCATTTCAGGAAAAATAATATTCAAAATTAATCTCAGAGGTAGTAAATACTTCTGCCAGCAAAAACACGTAGAGTAAAACTGTTGCATCCTATTATTTTGTTTGTTTTCATTTAAATGAGAAAACAGAGTTTTCAAAATCTTTAAATCAAATTACTCAGCTCATCCGAAGTATAATCCCCCCCAATCAATTACTCACACAGTTCTGCCCCTTCCTCCAAAGCCAGCGCTCTAACCCAGAACAAACTATTCGCTTATTTGTATTAGTAGCATCCTAAGATCAGATCGTGGTCTTGACACGCTTTCATTCGGAAGATAAAAACCTGTGACAGGTCTCCTATCGTGCAAAAAACAAGTGCTGGATGTCAGGCATGCAGTTCTGGCAAGCCAGAGCAGGCGAATGGAACAGCAATCACCAGCAAAAGTGCTTTGAATATTTCCAGATTGACTGCTATCATACCACTTGCAACTGCATTAGTTACTGTGTGACTAGAAAGGCACGCAGAGAATTCCGGATGGTGATTCTTCCACTTTTGTGGAGGGGAAACATGGGGAAAACACTTCCTACAACGTGCATGTTGTGCAGATATGGCTCAGGCTGTGTCTCTTCAAGGTCTCATCAGGTAGCCCATAAAGAAAAAGATCCTGTCAGACCGAAGTTACATCTAAACCTACACACAAAACATGATACGAAAATTGAGGAATCTGATACCTGCAATAGGGCTTGGTGAGTAATTTCAAAGGTATGATAATAAAAGGGGGCTGGGGAAGCAGTGTATATTACTTCCATGGATTTGGTTACATGAACGGAAGTTAAATTAATTAAAAATACATTCGTTATTGGGAGAGAGTTAGCGAGCTGATCAGTGGCACAAGAATAAGATATTGCAGCAGAAATGTTCTCTACACAAGAGGAAGAAAAGGAGAGGAAAAACCTCACCGTTGTATAATGAAAATATCAATCAACACTGAAGAGATCAGCAGTGGGAAGGAAAAGAAGAAGAAGAAAAAGAAAAGATAAATTAGGGACTCCAGCAGGAATAAAAATGTCTGAAGTGATAAATACTTTTGATACTTATTGTCCCTGTTATTCCTGTATTCATGTGTTTGGCAGAATGCCATGCAAGAAAGGCATATTCAGCACCAAGATCTACATAAAAGAAGGGGAAAATAAGAATCAAAAAAAGACACAGTAAGGATGCAGTGAGAGACAAAAGAATGGTTGGTGGGAAAAAATCTTTAAAAATTATCTTTGAGAAAAACAAAACTAACCCTTCCCCACAAACACCAAACCATGCTGTTTCTGTTGAAACTGCAACAGCGACATTTCAATTACTCGCAGAGGGAACCAGAACATCAGGATGAGGCTGAACTGTAATCAGCCTTAAGAAATTTGACAACAACCTTGTGGGGCAAGATTGAAGTGATGTTATCACACACCACGTGATCTATATATCCTCATCCCTCATTTAGAAAAATACTTAGGGACGCTACCAGAAGCAAGCACTGACTATCATTAAGTGAAGGTATTTGGAATTTCCAACCAAAATTCTCTGTGCATCAGCTGGAAACTCATGAACTGCATTAAATACCTCACAGTGGGGGTTGTCTCCACGAGCTCGCCTGTAACCTGGTTTCTGTGATACGCAATTTTGTGGCAGTCACAGTTTTCTGAGGGTATCCATTGCAGGGGGAAAAAAAAAAATTCTTAACAGGATTTACTCATCTGACTTTGCAGTTGTGTTTTGCCTTAGCCACTGAATAGTATCAAACCCAGCCATTTAAAGTATCAAAAAACAGCTGCAGGATTAAAATTAGGTAAAGCTTCATGAGCCGATGCTAATTTCTCAGTGGATCATCACACACTAACACTGCTCATACAAAACAAAGCTCTTCTCCAAACTGTACTGCAACTTAAAAAGGACATGAATCTTTATTTAAAAAGGAACAGCAAACATGAGTATGGTCAGACTAAATAATTTTTTTTTCAATGTTTTATGAATACCCTTAGGCATGATTTAGCCATCTATTGCTTAGCAATGTGAAAGGACAGCTTGGGAATTCCTCAGACTAGATACAGACATCAGCGCTGGTCAGTTGATGTTCAGATGTTATTTCAAATCCTGCTGCATCTCATGAGGCAAATGAAAAAATTTTAAGGGTCACTGTATGAATAAATTAGACTTGACAAATTCTTCCATCCCACTCTTATTTCCTATAATTAATGACAATTCTGATAAAACATAGCGTGGCTTTATTGCGAAAAATTATTTCAATTTCAGTCCAAGCAAGGTGCATTATTAACCTAGCAAAACTAATTAATTTTGCTCCAAGCGTTCTTTACAGAGATGGTTGTTTTGAACAATTTTCAGTTTAATGAACCAGCTCCAAGCAGAGGAAATGCAGCATTAATGAAATCTATTTGCTTTTTGGTTTGTTTTGTCAAGTTTTTGTTTTGACGTTAAGATGGCCTGTCTCAGGTTCATACAGTTCTGGTGGCTGTGTGCCCCTCGAGCTGTGAAGGATGTGCTAGGGGTGCCTACCTGGTTGCACTCTTTTTTTTTGGAAAGGGACACCAAGCAATTCAGTTACCTTACAGCCTATCTAATAAATGACTCTAAGTATTAGCCCTACAGGCTAACCGAATTGGGCAGAAAACAAAAAGAGCATTTGGGAATAGATGCAAACAGAAAGGGCAGCAACCATTCTTCTTCAAGCATACCTACATCAGTTGAACAGCATTTTCCCCCTCAAAGGTTTCTCCAGTGAAGGAGATGTTACAGAAATTCTGCTCAAGGTGCTACTAAGATCTGCCTTTACACTGAACTCTCACAGCTCATTTTACTGCTGGTCTCTTCGCAGGAGGCAGTGCGGCAGCTTTGGATCAAGCCAAACCAGCTGAGCTCCTATCAATATGGGCTGAGTTCTCCACGGCTCCTGTAAGAAACATTTGAAACTTTAACAGACCAAGATCAAACTAGTCATGGTCTGGACTGCAGCCTTCCATTTAAGCATGAGGGTACTGATGCATCCAGATACCTCCACCTAGATATGGCTGAGTACTGAATGACATCTCCTGATACTCCTCATAGCAAATGTCTGAAAAATAAAGGACCATGAAACACACCTACGAGGTGTGTTATATCAGCGGTACCACAAGAGTTTACAGCACTAGGTGCCATATCGATTCTCCTTTTCATGTAGAAATCCAGATGATTGTATCTAGTAATGCAAGTGGACATAATTTTTACCGGTGATGCCTCAGACATCAGGACCTACATGATCAAAGCCTTAAAATTAATCTCTGTGCTCAAGAGAGATCTTTAGCTCAAAAAGAAATCCTCAATTTATTCACGTTGAAGTAATTCTAACAAGGAAAAAGAGCTCCATAATATACTAAAGTGAAAATTTACAGAAGACTAACTTTCTCCCTCTTTAGAGCACTTTCAAAAAGACATTAGTTATTACTGAAGCTCATGTGAAGTACTTGTAATCTGATTAAAATGGAAGTATGCAAACTCTTCACACCTTTCAACACCTTTGCAGTGGCAGAGTCAATACGAGTAGATTTAGTGTTCAGAGGTATTGCTGGCTAAAATTACATAGCAGGTTTAGATAATGAAGAGTTAGAGCCACAGCCCAGATAAATTACCTCTTCTCTAACTTTCCCTCCCAAGAGAGAAAAGGAAATGCCTGTTTGGCTTTGCCACCTCAGCAAGCGTGCTGCAGTGACACAGAAGCACAGAGGGCATATGATGAACTACCGACGTCCTGTTCCATATAGAGACAGGAGCTCAGACTCAGCCCCAGACTCCACAGCAGCTCCTTGGTGACTCTCCACTTTTCACTAGAATTACAAGTAAATGAAAGAGTGAAAAATAAATAGGGTGAAAAAAGCCTTCTCTATGTATTGGTACTAGCCCAGTCATCACTCACTCTTAACTTTTTTCTACTCAGTACAACTTCACTGATTGACTATAGCACATGGCTAGTAATTTACCCTGTCATTTCTGTTGGAGCAGAAGAGTAACCCGTTTCAGAGCCAAACCTAGCAACTATTAATTACTAACCTTAATAACTATTTGCAAACTGCTTTCTTAAGGAAATAAAGGTATACAGTCACTCCATTATATCCCTGCCCCTTACCCACTGTATTTTAAACCAGTTTCAATCCAATTTGAGATACAGATGGAAGTTCACATGGATTAAGCCCCAACATCACCTGGTTTTTGTTGGATTTGAGTTTTATTCTTTTCTTTTTTCTCCAGGAAAGCACTCAATAGTTTCCTCATGTTCCTTTATACTGTGGTCATTGGTAGAAGGAATATCTGAGTGATTATACCCAAATACATTTGCGATGACAACCCACTAATCTCTGTCCAATTTCATCAAAGAAGACAAGTCAGGTAAGGGAGAAAACCCCTTATAATGATCTCAAAACAGTCAAGTCTTCCAGATGCCCAAGAGCTAACACCATAGCTCTGCATACTGTGGGCTCACCCTCACTCTGCAGGGCAGAAACAGCCAGTCAGATAACACTGAAATCAGCTATTCTGGTCCCCCAACCTCCCTGCTCCTTTTTTTTAATGTGTATTTTATTTATAAATCCTGTCTGCCCAAGGAGCAAGTTCAGCCCACCAACGAACACAGCACAGAAGCTTTAAGCATCAAGAACCTTTTGTGACCCAACTGCTCTCCATGTTCTGCATAATGCAGAACAGCACACATGCACACATCCGGAGAAAATATCACTGAAAACCACAGAAAAATGAAAACTATTGCTTAGGAGCCTCTTTATACCCCAAGCTACTGAAAGAGCTACTTCCTGAATTACGTCTTGAGCAGCAGCAAGGCTGAGGACATGCAAAAGCTGAACGAACAGATGCAGGAGACCTGTTCTGTACGGGAACCTATTTGGTTTCTGGTTGTTGGCCCAAGGCAACGTTAATTTACAAGCCCTGGCTTCTACCCTTTCTAGAAGAGGTAGTAGGATAGAGCCCCAGAGCACAGTTTGTATGGATGGACAGACAGAGAGTGAGGGCAGAAAGGCTTTTTTCGTGTCTGAGCTGTGCAGCAAATATTCTGCATAGTTCGTCTTGCAGGTATGGCTGCCAGCTGCTCTCACAAGAGGAAGAAATAATTGCCCAGCTCTGAACTCATTGAAATATCTAAGCTGTCCTCACTTGAAAATCCTGAAGGGAATGATCTGGAATGGACTCACTCACTGGCCTTTTTCCAAGTCCTTCTTCCACAAGCTGGAAATGAACCATAAGGCCACTTTCATCCAAACTTGCCCTTTAGATCCATTGGTTCTCATGTTGTGGCTGAACGCACAGTTCAACATACTGATCATCAGCCTTCACTAAGATTTGTGAAAGTGTTTGCTCTTACTCTGATTCTTCTGGTTTCTTCTGGAAGACCAATTCTTTTTTTCTATTTTTAACATCTCCATTAAAGCTTCCTACTTCCCTCTTGCCCCATCACTGAATTATACTTGCTTTTTATAATAAAGAATTTACATAGCTAACAGTGGTAGTTCAGGCAACAGATGTTGTATCAGTTTTAAACTACTATTAAGTTGTTACCACAAAGAGAAATGCACAGAGGGGTTGGAATCTGAATAACAGGTCATTTGAGTGAGCATGTCACATTCATCTGTCTCAGGCCCCCAGTCCTGATTCTGTGATTATTGTTTTAACTTGCAGCAGCTACTCTGGTTTGGTGCTTTTGAAATTATGGATTCTGTTCAGAGGTTACCAAAATTCTGCTAGGAATACACACAACACCTCTAGTTTTTATAAAAATTCTTCTCTATTTATTCAGGGTGGTTGGGGGAGTTCCCTTCAGAATACAACAAATGCATGTTTCTGCAGAAATAAATTACTATCTAATGATTTCATCATCAAAACTGCTACACCTAGATGAGCAGTTATATGTATTCTGAATTCAGATAGATTTCTATTTATAGAGCATTTATTTATGTCTGAGATGCATTTAAATGTAAATTACAGTACCTAATGCCAAGTTTTATAACATGTCATTCACAATCCATTAAGTATTTTATTACATGTATTGTAGGAGAGAGAAATTTATAGTCTCCATTTATAGCATTAATAAGGGATGATGAAACTGCACTAAAGATGTATTGCTTTCTGGTTTATGTGGAAGTTTACTATTAAAGCATAGTTACAAGTCACATTTTAATGTTTTATTATAATGAAAGACATGATCTGAGTACTGTAATGTATGTAAAAATTAAAAGAAGCATTACTAAAATGATATAGGCTTTCATACTGAGGCAGAAACAAATACAGACAGCATATTCTTAGTTGCTTTCTAAGTCATAGCGGCATGTGGAAATAAATAACGATTTGTTCATTTAAAAGCATTTGTCAGGTGCTTCATAACAGAGCATTTGAAACAAATATTTTGTTTGAAAACTTGGAAAAAAATACAACACACACAAAAAATGTATTCCTTGCATCCTTTTTAAACTTCCTAGGTCATCCCTCACTTGTTTCTTTTCCCACACTTTCTGATCGTCAAAGTCTGGAATCAGTAGGGAAATAAAGGCTTTCCCTCTTTACCTTTTTCTTAGCTTACCTCTCAAAATTTTGTTTCCTATTACTGGTGACGAAAAGATCAGACGATTGGGAAAAACGTTTTCCTGATTCCTACTGCTGCACTGTCCTCAGGAGAGGCTATCTCCACACTTGCGCAGTTCTCCCGCTTGCCAAACAAGCAGAGAGGAAGATTATTTTCTTTGTACATACACGGGGGAAAAGGTCATTGCTTTAAAAAAAAATAATAATTCAAAAACATCCAACTAACACTTTAAAAAAAATATTGTCATGGGTTTGGATGATCCCCCCACTTTTAACCAAAATCCTGGAAGGATTTTGAAGGAGGAGGTAAGAGGAAAGGAAAAGGTTATTTTTTGATCAGTTCAAGTTTTCATCTGGATAGTTGCTTGCTCTCCTCCCAAGTAGCTCTGAACTCTATGCTCTATGTCTTGCTAGTCCTTTTCAGAGGCTTTCACATTCATGAGTCCTCAGTCAATCCCCGTTCAGTTGTTATTTCAAACAACATGTGCCTGAACAAAATTTCAAGTAAAGCATATCTGAACAGTTCTTTGTAGAAGTCTCCAATATTAAATCACTGTCTCCTGTATAATTAGTGGCTGGTTGTGTGTGGGAAATGGGAACCAAAACATTAACTCTTGGCATTACCTTTCAGTCCTTCCATTTTCTCTCTCTCTAATACCTGAACGTCTCTCTCTAGGACAGAAGGTTTAAAGACAGTGTTGCCCTGAGGAAAAACACTTCATCCCATATCACAGAGGGAAAATAGAAGCAGAAGTAACTTGCTTGAGGTAAACACAATCTCTGTGACAAAGCAGTAAGAGAATGCAGATCTCTGGAGCTCTATTTTATATCCAGTGCACAGAAACCTATCACTGCTTACTTAGAGTTAAGAGGAAAGAATGCAGCCCTGAATGATCATGAGATATAAATCCTAAGATGTCAAAGGTTACGGTTTTAAGAATTGTTAAAGGTGATGAAGCAATTTTGCTCATTATAATAATTTGAAGATCAGAAGGTTGTGATATGAAAACATTAGAAGCTAAAAGACACGCTCATGAATTTCACAATCTTTTTTTGTTTTTTGAAGCATAGGTAAACAACGGCTCAGGAAGGCTAAGCAAGTTACCAGTCTTACAGCAAAGTAAATAAAACCACACAAAAAGTACCAAAGTCCCAGGTCTTAGCCATACACATGAACCAAGAACCCAAGCCCTAAACCTTCCTCCAGCTTACCTACCAGATTTATTTTGACTGTTGTATACCAGAGATAGTATTGTTTTTTCAACTTTGCAGATAAATTCAGAAAGGTAGAGAACTTTATCAAGATCATTTTCTTTTCCAACTTGTCATGTAGTAACAGACAACATTTATTTTAAGTAAAGCCAAAAATTACTGCTTACAAGCATGTTGTTATATGGAAATACAGCAGTGCCTTCGCATTTCAGTTTACCTCCATTAATCCTACTTTCCTTAGCAAATCCTTACCAAACTCCATTTGTTACCCCCAGTTTTTAATATTTGCACTGGGTTGATATTTTAACTTCCTTTGTCCAGCCTTCCTCTCTGTCACAAGATGTACTCAACCTCTTCCAATTTATTTCCTCTCATCCTAAACTCCTGAAATCCATTAGAAGTTCAGGCTATCCAGCCATGTGCTCACACCGATCTGTCTAGCAAAAGGACTAAAACACAATTTAATCCTTTTCTGGGGTACCTGTGACAAGTAGGCTGCTTCCTAAGAAACTTCACATATAAGAAGAAAAAGCAATTACAAAACCAGAAGAACATACAAAGTAACATCCAAATAGCAAAAAGCAAATAGTTTGGTTCACTGGCTACATCTCAGTTTCCTACGTGCACCCTTCCAAACCTGGGTGTTACAAAGCACTAAAATGGAAGCTGTGGAATGCGAACGGCTTTCCTCTCCAGGTCCATGCAAGGTGCACGTGCTCTGGCAGGGACTTGTTTTCTCCCCTTCATTCCCCTCTGGCAGTGAGTGTGGTCTATGCAGGAGAGATTGCACAACCCACATCATCCCAAACAGCTGCAGCTTTGTTTGTGCTTGAGGCCAGTGCCTATAATCGCAAAGGCTTAATTAAACATCACCCCTGTACACTTCAGTAAATTCATAAAATACAGTGTTCTACCTATGCACTTCTGGTTAAGCAGTGGTTGAAAAGGTAATAACGGAAAACCTACGTTAACCTTTTAGCCCTTGCTGATCCAGCAGTACCATACTTTTAAACTTGGCCGAGCTCACCGTCTTTCCCCAGGATAAAAAGGGTGAAAAGCCTGAACTTCTTCCAGAAGACACCCACAGGAGTCAGTGGTGATTTCCTGGGGCAATGTTTTTATCAACCTTTTGCAGCCAGAAAGTGCCAGAAGATAAGCCATTGAAATTCACAGCGCAACTCCTACTTTGTGAAGCCAGTTTCTTTCCTTCTTGTCAGGCACAGAAAGGAAAACAGATCCATGGGCTCAAGCCCTACAGTGGCAATCCTACTTGAGTTAGAGCTCATGGAAGAACCAGACAGGAATCATTTCTCACAAGCTGGACATTAGATCTGCGTGGCAGCAACAGAACTTGGAGATCATTCAGATACTAGAGCACAAGCGGTGTAGTCGGAAGTATCCTTCTTCTGCAGCTATTGCCATGGTCATATTCAATGCTTTCTCTAGCTCAAACGAGAGAAAGAAACAGTTTACCAGGAATTACATCAGCTAAATGGACAAAAACAAACAAACAAACACATTTGGACAGCAAGGCAGAAAAACTTAATAGAAGGAAATGACAGATGTTCTCTCTTGCCACACTCTCATAAAGGACCTTCATTCCAGTAGAATTATTATCAACGTACAGAATAAAATAAGAGTCAGGTCAAAAAGTTCTTTCCCTTTTCACCACTGGTGTCAGGACAAGAGGCAAGTCTTGCACAAACAGTAAGTGTATCTATTTTACAAGACAGTCACTCTAACATTACATAGGAATTTTCATGGTTTTCAGCTCTAAAGAACGTAAGTACTCATACACTCCCTTGGGTTTATTAGGACACAGATGAAACTGTTTGTTCTTTTCAAGAAATCTCAAATCTCCTTTTCTTCCAAGTAAGAATTCTGCCTGAAAAAGTTACTCTTCTGGAAGGCTCCAGGAGCACAAACAAACTGTAAAGGGGATCACAGGAAGCCTCCTGGAAATATCCTCTGTACAACAACAGGCTCTCAATCAATCCCGCTGATACAGGAAGAAATCTAACATAAGGGATATTCAGAAAAAGGAAAAAGCTGAAGTTATAGCTGCTCTATAGCTATTTTCTGCCTTGGAAAGCCCTGGAAAACCAATCATCAGTAACTGCAGAAGGCAGTCTCACCAGCATTTCAGATGCAACATACTCAGAGCTTTCACTGTAACCCTGCAGGTTTCTGCATGTGACAAGTCTCATTATTGTGATTAGAAATGCATACCTAGGTACCGGTCCTACTCTACAGGAATAGAAATCTGCAGGATTAGTGTTAAGACAGCTGGACACACAAAACAGCACTCATGTTAACAATTTCATATTCATTACTTTAAAAGCTCCTAGCATCCACCAACAGAAGCGGGAATAATGGCTTCATCTGGCTTTTCAGAGCATGTCCAACATGAGCAGTGCGAAGACAGGAGTCTGTGCTCCTCTTTGGGACCTGGCAGGCTGGAGTCACAAGCCACGAGCCGGCTAGCTGGGCTGTGCACTAGCCGAGACTCTCCCATTTTAAGCCCCCTTCTGAATCATTTTAGTTCTACTTCTTCCACAATTAAACTATTTAATTTTGGGGCCATGCTAATGAGATACTTTCCTGAACACCTGCAGCTCTCTCAGGGGTCTGTCCTATCCTTTAAGGATTCCCCTTGCAGGTCATTACCCCCAGAGTTGAATGAGAGTTCTTGCGCTTGCAGAAGCCTACTTGTTCCCTCGAGTGCGACTGGCCTAATTCCTGACTTAAACCCAACCTAACACCTAAACCCAAACATCGCAGCATCCACTGGGAAGCAGCCACTTACTCATACACTGGGCAAGCACCTTCATTTTCTTCATGTGCCACATACTAGGGGGGTTTAAGTCAAGTGGGGATATCCCAAATTTAGATGCTATATGTTGGGCACAACTCCATTTATAATACTCAACATTTTTTGGCCCTTCGTAAGCTCTTTCATTTATACATTTTATAATACATAAGTACTTAAATCCTAGCCTCTTGATCCCTCAGTATTGTCAACAGAACTCCATCAATTCCTTTAAGTAGCTGCACATTGGTGGAAAGTAATTACTGGTACCTAAATGCTCTTGATTGTTTGCCTTCTACAAGAAGATTGTGTAATGACCAGAGGCACTAAGAAAAACCTAATCCTGTCCAAGCAAATCTCAACCTCCTTCTCATACCTTCAGGCTCCCACCATTACTACTTTTCTTGGTTTACTGATGGGGCCAGGGATTTCACTTCAGACCGGACAACAATCCAGTTGGCCAGAAGCCTGGGTCCTCAAGCAAACCACGTTAAATAAATATTAAAAGTTGGAGGGGAAGAGAAGAAAAGAAAGAAAAAAAAAAGTTAACTTTTCTTTTTCAGGAATGTTAAAAGTGTTGGCTTCTAATCAAACCTACTTAAAAACGCCTGAAAGCCTCACCATCACATGTTCAGTTCCTCAAGAAATATTTTAGCTTTTGCCCTTGCAGCAGGTACTTTTTGTTCTGGTTATTCAGCCTTTACTGATGAAAAATGTACAGTCAACTATCAAAAAATTACTACCCAAAGTATATTACTTGTGGCATCAGAGACACAGTTCAGAGCCCTCTCTTATCTCCCCCTGGTTTCATTGTGTTCTGGACGCACGTTTAAGCCTGCCCCTGAGTTAGACTACTGACACTGGTCTTATCTGGACTTTCTGAAGAGCTGTTGTGCTATCTGTCCAGACTGCATTGATTAAGGGATGTCTGGATTTGAACATGATTACATTAAGGCAGATAACAGTCTTAATGAGGAACAGATTTTATTGCTTTGGACATTTCTTTCCCTTCCCTATCTCCTTATTTACAAGGCAGAATGTCCATTTTGTTTATTTTTTTACTGAAAAGTAAAAAAAAAAATTTTTAAACCGATATGGTTTAACACTATAGAAAAGTGTTAAGGGGTTAAAAAGACATTTGCTAAAACTAGATTAAGTCTACATTTTACGTAATGGATAATTAGTATGGATACAGATGACAGATTTATTTTCTGTCTCTTAAAAGCAAATGAAGTCACGGAATGTAAATGAAGAAAATAAGTAAATATGAACGAAATTTGATATTTTAGTTAAAACAGTTTAGGAGCCTATGGTGCTCATATCTGAGGAGTAGACAAAATAACTGAGTTTAGGATATTATCTGAAAAACGACCACTTGACAACCTATTAGCTATTTTGCTCTTTAATCTAGCATTATGCACATTACCTTTTGCAAAACATCATTCGCATACACAAATGAAATGTTTAAGCTCAGAGACAGGAACAACTCCATCTCTGATTTAAAAATTTAGGGAATTATTCATTTGCCAATGCAAAGTAGGCATGGAAGGAAAGAACCATGTAATTGCTTCCCAAGTCACACCTTCTAAATAAAACAAAAGAAATCCCAAACCAGTTGTGAATCAATGAGGTTCAGGCACCAGAAGTATTGAAGTAATTTTTTGAATTGTGGAAGCCCATGGCTTGTAAGCTCCCGCTCATTCCATATTTAGGAGCAGCTGTGCATGGGCATATGGAATGTGTTCTCCAAAAGTACACGCTGATCAAGTTCATAATTACATGAAATGAACAAATACTTTTCTAGAACTTTGTCTTCACAAAAATTAGAAATCATACTATTTCAACTTTATGCTCCAGGAAAAAATCCCATACTTTTGCTTTCAGACAAACAGAATTAATTCTTTACTGACAATAAAATGAAAATACTGTGTATTGCACGAATTAGTGTAATAATGCCCACAGCTAAAATAAGCCAAATGGAGGGAGAAAAAACTGCCTCTTTTCTTTTTTTTTTTTTTTTTTAGAAACTGAAAAGGCAGTGTACATCCATGTGGCTTATATTTAATCTTTATCACAGACAAATATTCCAAAGAAATAGTCTTAATAGCACTTTAGCTGCCTAAGAAACTACCAGGCTTCTCAGCTGCTGTCCACACGCTCCTATTTTTACACAACTTTGGTTTCCGTATGTTGACTACTTCTGCCTTTGGGGTTTTGTTGTTGTTGTTGTTGTTGTTATTGTGGTTTGGTGGTTGTTTTTTTTCTTGGGGGGGGGGGGAAGGTTGGATTTTGGGAGGAGTTTTGTTTTGTTTGTTTTTAAAAAAGGACTCTGAGATCATAAGAAAGGAAATTTTGTTTGAAAATATTTTTTAAAATATTTATAGATAATTCTTCTGTTTCTTGTTTAGAGACTGAGATGATAAATGACCACAGACCATTTTATAAAGCTGTAGTTGCAGACATCTTTGCTTGGTTTCCACTGTATAAAATTATTGCAAATTTTGAAAGGATGACATGGAGGTTCTATGGGGTTAATGTGAACCATTACATGCCATTCCACTACACAGATATCCTGACTTGGAACCAGATAGCCAGTGTTTGATATCTGGAACAACTTTTCTATTAATACAATTATCAAAAGCTTTTTAAAAAATTTTTGACAGACAAATGTTTCTTTTCTTGAAACTTTTTGAAGTTTACAGATGTGTCAGCTTCTTCCCACTTAAGGCAGAGGGAATGCTGTTTCGCTTACGGACTGGCTTGAATTTCTCACGCCCAGCTTGCAGTCTCCACATCAGCAGGCTAGGGGAACCATGGACCAACAGGTCGCGCCTGCAGCACCCGCTGCTCTGACCCAGCCGGGGAGCAGAGGGGTGCTGGGAGCACCCCATCGTGCCTGTGCAGGGGCTGGGAAAGCTGAACGGGGACCGCAGACAAGAAACAAAAAGGAAACTGCCAAGCCAGAATTAACTTTTCTGTTTAAGCACTGAAAATTGTTCCTGGTGAAAGAAGTCACATCAGTATTATTTACTCAGTTGTCATAAAATTTTAGTTGCAAAATTCCTTTTTTAAAGCAGGAAAGCCTATCCACAACTGGGAACATAAGAACTTGCTGTATAGCACTAGAAGGCTTTGTTTGGTTTATTTTCTTTGTTTTTTTGGGGGGTTGTTTGTGGTTCTGGTTGAAGTTTTGTTTGATTGGTTTTGTTTGGTTGGTTGGGTTTTGGTTTTGTTTGTATCCAGAATCAGTGACTTGTCTACTTCAACATTCCTTTTCTTTCCTTCCCAGCTTGAGAGCCACAACTTGAATCCCTGCAGCTCAAAGCAAGGAGATCAGTGCATGAAAAACAAGCTTTTCTGTCTGTGGTCAAATCGTGCCACAGAAACCACAAATCTTCTCTACATAGCAAGTGACTGTTCCTTTGTCAGGCAATCCCCCTTCATTTACACTATTGCTTCCCTTAGATAAACATCACTGTGAAATATGAGAGCATAGCCTGGAGGGCAGAAGCTGGAGCCTCTTTCCTTCTGCCCCTGCTGAGGACATGCAGGCCACAGAGAAGCAGTTGCAGGTTACTATATAATGTTAAATTGTATTTCTACTGCACTGCATTTCAAACATTCTGAAATTAGTAACAACGTTGAACTGTTACTTTATGTTTCCAAGATATACTTGCTTAATTAGACTTTTCTTCTACATTACTAGATAATTGCAAAGAAGTAAGCTCATACTGGATGTCTGAATTTTTAATAATTAGAGAATGTAAATCGCTTAGGAAACACAGCTATATGGTTTGCACTGACTAACATTTCATGGGGGACATTCTACTCCCTTGTCAGGCCTCAACCAGGTTCCCTAATAAATCTAAAAACTAGGTAATACAAAGGGAGTAAATTCATACAGGAGGTCTCTGGACCACAATACACCAAACGCTGCATAAAGTTTTTCAGTGCTGTTCTGCAGGGTTAGAGACATCCCTTGTATAATCTTTTTTAAGCAGTTCACTTGCATAAGAAATTTTAGCCCAAGTTTCAGTCCCAGCTCCATCCCATGCAAAATTACTAAGAAGTTAAAGAGAAGGCGGCTCGCGGGGTTCCTCAGGGCAGTCCATGGGCAATGTTTATAGCACTAGCACCCAAATAATCCTGCTGGCATTAAGAGAAAATCAAACAGCTTGCAGCAGGGCACAAGTGCTTCAGCTTCTCAGTGCTTCATGTCACGTACCTTTTCCACACTACTCACTGTAGTATTAAAGATCCCTCTTCTGCAAGCCAGTGCTGCACTGCAGACTGTGACTATCAGTATCATTTCCAACAGATATTGGCTCACTCCTTTTAACTGCAGCTGCTCATACCCCTCCCCTGCAGTGTGGAAACAAGCAATTATTTCAAGCATACTATTAAGCCTCCACCTGTGAGTAACCAGCGAGGAGGATTGTACCTTGCAAGCCTTCTCAGAGATCATCTGTTGTCTTGTCTTTGGAGCAACCCTACCAACTTTGGCAAGCCTGGAAGCAGTAGGGTAGAGGACATTCATGTGTCTGAACGATCACATGGATGTATCTCACTCTCTGCATGCACTTCCAGTAATTTCTCTCTGTACATACAAAAGGTCCATTTTTAGGGACAGCTGGATGACTTGGAGTGAGGTAATCACTGTCCTAAACAACCCAATCTGCACATCTGTAGGCCTTTGTGAGCAGCTGGATCTGGCACAAGAAATTTAGTTCATACCCTTCGCCCAGACCCACGGACTCCTAACGCCTCATGCATGAGTTCTGGAGCCCCTTCTCCATCAGCTCTAGGAGACAGACAGATTCATATAGATGTGTACAATTAAGACAATGTTTTTTAAAAAACAACGAAAATCACAAATTCCTCTATTGAGAAAAAAGTACTTGAAAAACATACATATTTTCCCCCCTAAAATGCATAAAAAGAACATTTTCTCTGCCGCCAGTTCAAATTTAAGTTTTGAGGTGTAACAAATGAAAAATGCACACAACCTTTATTTTTAATAAAGTACTTTTCACATCAAAAAGAAGTCTTTAATCACTGAAATAAGGAATGACTCCGGCAAAATAATATAAGTCAGCTTACTGCTGTCAAACTTCAGAATACCTTTATTTTACGTTTTAGCAACAGTAATTAGAATCAAATCTTTCTCCCACAGTAACTAGACAGACTGCAACACAATGGTCATGACACTTGTCTGAAATTCAGACCAGCTTCACATTTGTGAGCTCCCTCCCTCACTTCCAGAGGGAATCAAAAGGAATTGTGGCAGCTGCAAACCATGGGAGCCTCAAATCACTGAGATGTGTCAACCGCAATGGGCATCCAAGCCATTCACCCTCTTTGCATAGAGCCTGTACATGTCACTCTCTCTATATATGTACACACTAATCAAGGCTGTCTTGTGCCTGTAGAAAAGAAATAATTAACAAGAAGGTCTTGAGAAAGCCTCTAGCTTTCTGAGTAATTCTGTATCCGAATGTGAATGCTACCAAAACCAAGCAGTGAAATAAAGGAAGCAGTTCAGTACATGAATGGTATTTTTATTACTTGAACTAGTAAAATACTATGACATAAGGAGACTCACCTTAAAACAAAAACCTGACAAACTTGAGAACTCAAAAAGGCAGAGCCTCCAGCAGGTTACTAACAATACACCCTAAGCATTGAAATCTGTAAAGAATCACTGTTTTATTATGTTTGCTCTGCTCTTGTGCTTCTGTTTTAAAACAAGTAGAACTGTGATTTGAGAGACATTTCAGCATAGGTCTGCCATTGTGCCTAACAAGACCTTCAGATTCTGGCCTAAAGCCAGGCCTTTGGAGCACATAGCAAGTGACAAGACAGCTGTATCCTCAAGATCCTGACTGGAGAGAAACATGATGTCTTGTGCAGATAAAATGTGATAGGGAAATGCTTCCCCTTTGGGGACTGAGAGGAGCAGGGTGAGGTTGAAAAGCACAAAGGCACAGGTGAACCCTGAGCTCTGGCAAGACCCATTTGTCCTGCTGGTGGAAACAGCACTCGTGACGAGGGTCCTGCGACCTGGGACTAGGGAGCTGCTGTCACACCCTCACCCCGGAGCCCAGGGTGCTTCGCCAGCAGCCTCTCCTGGCCCCTCTTTTTCAGAGATCAAGAAGGCAGCAGCCAAACAAATGGCAGCAGCAGTTCCCTCGGAGGCATTGCATCTGCAAGGGGAGATCTTTCCATCACACTGCCACCCCACCTAACGGGGAGGCAGGAATGGTGTTCCCCCGGTACAAGCAGAAACTGAGTGGCCAACCCAGCCAGAAAGGTCAGGCCCCAACAACCTGTGGTACGGGCTAAGCTCTCCAATAGTACTACTGCATTTACCTACACCAGTAGATCCATGAATGCCCTTTGCAGTTTATTTTGCAGTAATAGAAAATCCTTCAAATAGATAATGAAAACAGAAATTGATTAAGACAGATTTTCAAGGTTCCAGTGGTATTTGTTTTTTTAATATGGTTTACATTCAATCTCCATTATTACCCAGACATCTGTTTTAAGGTCAGCAGCAGAGCAAACAAACAAACCCCCTTTGGTTAAGTTTTATTTACTTGTTACAAATAATGAAGTATAGAGAGCCCTGCTAAGTTTATTAGGCCATCCACCTATGGAATGAAGTGTGGCTCTGGAGACAGAGTGATCAGATTCCTGACCTGATCCCACCAAAGGGGTCCTGTTACTGACTTCAGGGATGGTCTAAAAGGGAAGAGTATCAGCTGCAGTTCAGGAGCCAGTTGCATGGGCAACCCAGATAGACCGAAGTTTGCTGCCCATGGAAACTTTCGAGAGAAAATGGAGCTGCCTTCCTCAACCAACACTGTGGGTCACCTTCAGCATGGCTGCACTGAACAGAGCGCACAGCCAGCCCTACTGGAGTCAACAGCTAACAAAATAGAACAGGCTATAAATTATAGTGTTTTCCACAAAAACATTACAATTTGTTGAACATTCTCTTGTCCAAAGCAGTTAGAGAGACAGCTGCTGATCGTGGAAGAGTTTAGGCTTCCCCTCCAGTCCTCAAGTCATATAAAACTCTGGCTGCCACCAGTCTCACTAATTACCATATAGCACGCGGACCTCAACTTGTGCACAGAGCATTGCTATGAATCTAGGAAGCAATTCTTGTACCTGCTTCTTTTGACTCTCATTGTATCCTATTGCTATCAGCACAACATTCACTGAATAACACACAGATCCCAGGTGATGTTTTTCCTCCTACAGAAGCATTTTGAACAAAGAAATGAAAAGAGCCTTCTAAAAGATGCACTGACAAACATGTAAAATTCAAGGCAATGCTTCCACTAACCTTTGATTTATATTATTTAATCCCTTTCAGCAAGAAGGATAAATTGCAACAAAAGTCATGCTTCAGTTACCTTGAGGGCTAGTTGTTTAAGATTATTAGAACAGTAAGGCTATAAATATACATCCTGTGAAGGTAAGTATCAGCAAGAAAGATGGAGCAGTGTTTTTCTCTAAGGCTTACCACTTGTTGAAATGCACAAATCAGCATTTGCTTTCCAAATTCCAAGGCAAATGCATCTTTGGACACAGCATTTTACTGACAAAGAGGAAGCTTTGACAAAAAGACTGCACACCAAAGAGGATATAATTTTCTACCACTTACTGTTTTGCTAATCTCCAGATACTTGATACTTCAGTATTCAAGTTTCCATTAAAAGTGGCAGACTTCAAGTCTTTTTGGTTGAAGGGAAGAACAGAAAGCAAACAGATGCGAAATCACATTGGCTATATCTCAGTGTCTGCTTCAGCAGCAAACTGAAGGTGCTTGCCATCAAACACCAGTGACGCAGAGTGCGGCTCCACATTGCAGACAGCTGCTCACCACCTGCATCCTCACAGAGCTGCCTTAAGTAAAATCTCTCACCTCCGTGATTCAGACTACTGAGTTTACACAGGCTGTTTGCTTGTTTTACTAACCAAAGACTTTCTCAGGGGTTACCATCACCCAAAGGAAAAACTCCTTGCTAATTTACATGGTTTTTACATGAGAAGCTGCTCACAGTGAGCATATTTAAGTGACTCAAGTCAATGTATTAAAATAACATGTACAGAAGCACATAGTGGATGCTCCTATTGACGCAAAACCAGGTTAGCACATTAAAATTAAGAGGGTAAGCTTGAGGGTCTGAAGTTTTCCTTTCTCTTCTCCAGGAGAAGGAAGCATTTGGGACTACGGTATATGAAGAAGACAGAAATAGAAAAACCTGCTTTTGCAGCTATTAAAGCAGGGGGGGAGGGGGGAGGGAAGAAAATATTTCTGCATACATTTTTGAGAAAGGCTAGTGGAGCTTTAGCCCACCAATTGCTGTCTGCTCCCCAGCAGCAGCGCACCGGCCAATGGAGGGGATGAAGCCAATGCCTCCCCAGCCTGGGCTCAGGGCATCATGCTTCAGCTGAGATGGGCCTTGGGACTGAGACGTGACCTTTTCACTGGCCAAGGTGGAGGGGGTCTAGCAGCCTCGCATCCACCCTGGAAGAACATACTTGCTGGCTTTGCAAAACTCAGGCCTGTATCGCTCTCAGTTTTCTTGTGCAGCTTCATTCATCTAAGACAGCCCCTTTTCCTTCCTCGTTTGTACCACACAGTGAATCCTCACCTGCCTTGAAGCTCCAAAGGCTTCACGTTTGTAGTGGGGCCTCACCGTTTGGAGGGCGCTGCTAACAAACAGCATAACTGAGGGGCACTTGCACATATCCAGGACAAGGAGTTTTAGCATGCGCTGTCACTCAGCCTCCAAACCCCAAATCTCTCTCTCCATTTAGAGATCCCCACCAGCTGTAGGAAACTAAATAAGATTATTGAAGCTTTCCTATGTTAACTTGGACTATGAGTGTATATTGTGACTAATAATTTGAATTGTTAGAGTATTAAAACATTATTTGAAATAACAATAAATTACTGATTTCAAATATTTTTATGGTCAACATAAATGTGACTGATGCATTCTTTGCTAAACAAACCAGTAATAGTTAAGCAAAAGTCCTTCACAGAATATTTGTATCTTTTCCATGCTTTAAAAAATGGAAATATTTAATTCGTTACCATGTGGCAATCAAATAGACTAAGTGTCAGACTGCCAAAATATACAAGATAAAAAGCCCACCACAGGTCAGAGGCTAGCAGGTGGCTGATCCCATTTTCACAGCCGTATTTCCTGTTATTCTCGTAACAGGGAGAATGCATAAAAGGACATTATCCACCTTCATTCTCTGAACTTCATCCATTTAGTCTAGCAGTTTAAATTGTACAAGGTTCAGTTGTATCCACACACAAAGTTAACTACCATTATCTTATTTTTTAACCTCTTTCTCAGATACCGCCAGCAGTACCTGGTAGGAATCTATAGGCTACACATACAGGCCTGTTCTCTTCAACCCTCCTGCCTGAAACAGTACTTGCTTTTTAAAAGCTGTTGGCACTAACAAAGTATATCAAAGTAACTGAAAAGCAACTAAAGTCATGTTGCCTTAGTATCTCTGCCTTTGTCAAGAGCTACAGTAAAATAAAAATGTATAAATAAGTTGACCATATACTGTTTTATTTCTTGCATCTCCAAATATACTTTTTGACAACACAACAAATTCGATAATAGATAAATGTCATAGTTTCTTGCAACTAAAGAGGAAAAATAGGCTAACACTTACTTGTCATGAGGTCACCATTCCTTCATTTGAAAACCACTGGGATACACTGGAAGTTAAAACGTACTGCAGAACAGCAGCACAAACAACTTCTCAGTGAGTAGGCGAGAAGTTGTAAACCATCCCAAAATTCAGAAACGGACCTTCAGGAAATATTGCTCAGCCTCAAAACTGAAGGGCAACCTCTTGACTCTCCCCCTGTTCCCACCTGGGGTGTCTGCCCTTCCTCTTGGCCAGAGAGCCCTTCCCCAGCACCGCGGGGCTGTGGTTTCCAACACTAACGCCATGCTTTAGTGTGCAGTTCAGCTCATCATTTTAGTGGAACCACAAGTACCCTTGTAAAACAAAAAGCCAACAGCAGAACCACAACCTCAGGCCCTGCAGCCATTACATTTTACAAGTAGCAGCAATACAGCAGGACATTTTCTCTAATGTGTTATGGACAAATCTAGACATGTATCACTGGAATAATTACAAGGAATGTCTAAAAATTAATTGCATCCCTATCCATTGGCATATTTATGCCAACAGTGTAACCACGTGGTATCTGAGCATCTTACAGAACTTATGACCAGAAGAGAGCATTAGTATCATGTTGTCTGGCTTGCTGAATAATATAGCTCATAAAACTATACAATAATTTCTAAATCGAGCTTGGTGCAGCTAGAGCCTTGTCTCCCTATTAAAAAAAAAGCTAACAATTTAATATTGAGCAGAGAACAATTCAACACATCCTTAAAAACTCCTTTTTGCCTTAACTGGGAAAATGCATATCCTACTATATGCAGATTTCAGCAGTTTGAACACCCAAATAATGGATTATCATAATCAACATGGTTCAAAAACTTCAGTAAGTATTCTATTTATAGACACTCAAAGATTAAGGTTGACAAGTAAACTGGACAAAATAAGTGTACTGCATAGCAAACCACTTAGGAAATTCAACATAGATAATTTTCTTCAAAAGAAACAAGGTCCTTTCCCAAGTTTTAGTATCAAGGGCAAAGAATTAAAAGGTGCCCTTTCCATGGCATCTGAGAAGGATAAAACAACGAATGAAGCACCAGAGAGCATGATGCCACAGTGAAAATGGAAGACGAACACCAAATAAGGACCCGACAGCTGTTATGGCTTTTAGTGCAGTGCTCAAGTGCCCATAGAGCTGAAGTGCCTCTAGAACTTGCCTTGCATGCAAGGCACCTGGCATCATATCGAAAATGCATCTCAAGAGAGACATACCAAACTGTATGAGAGAACAGAACTTACTACTGTTTTTGGCTAGGAATCCAAAATCAGAACCGGGATTTGTATTTGTCACTGGGAAGTGATACATGCCGAGGTGTTATAAAACCAAAACACAGCTGTTATTTGTCTGGACCACTTTTTATACTGCCAAGGAAAGCTCCACTGTGCTATAATTAGAGAGCAGACATCCCAGAGCTCATTGGGCTTGTAAGTACCAGTATAAATTGTGAAACTTGCCACTAAAGATCATGCTGGATATGATTTACTAAATTTATTAAAATAGAGAGGGAAGAAACTGCTTTAGTTACTGCTCTGAAAAGCAGAATTATTAGCACTTAAGGCAATGACTGGAGTGAGAAAGAAGCAAACATCTGCCTTTCCAGAGGGCCTGAGCAGGTGTTTCCCACTCTAAAGCTCCCCTCCAAAACTGGCACCGCTCATATATGGGGCAGAACTGACTGAACCCCAAACAACTTCTCTCTGTTCCTTGTCCCTTCCCTTTCACTGGGCATGTCAAGAACTCTAGATGGTGAGGAGTACTGCGACTCCTGATTAGCCAGTTGTTTTTTTAGCTGAACAGGAAAACAGACAACAGTTGGGGCTTTTCCATGCAATTAGATTTTGGTGAGCTAGGGAGCTGTGATTCACAGATTCATGGATGATGGGCAAGTTGCTCAGTGACTTCACTGCTTTCAGTTCAAAGCCACTAAACCGTGATCACAAATTTCAGCTGCATATGCTGAAATGACTGATTTTAATGATGCCTTTTGAAGACATCCGTATCTGGCTGTATCTGTAGACTTTAGAATAGCTTCTGCTGCATGCTCATTGCCGTACCAATAATTATGTTCTTGCTGATGATTTCTATTTACTGATTAATAATATAAGGCATTACTCGATCCCATTTAGAATTTTCTGAACACAGGGAATTAAAATTTACTGTTTAAATAAACGACATTTTCCAAGAACGATTACTTGTATCGTAGGATAATGGTAAAGCACTAAAAAGTAATGACATTTAAAATGCACAGTTCCTCTCCCTTAGGATTCCCTTGAAATGATCTTGCACACCAGCCTACTTTTTGTGGGGAATCTCTCAATTGGCACAAGATGGCAGTTTACATACATACATCTGTGCACTTCAAGCCACGACTAAAGCACATAGAATCACTGATTTAGCAAGAACTGACAGCTGCATTTCATAAGCTCCAAGGTATACTTTGTGGGGACAGTCTCCCAGCTCGTGTTTGACTATTTGTACATGACACATGCTGAATACAAATTGGATGATGGAAGTAGGCTGAGTCAATGCCACCGATTTTAGTAGAGGAGCTGATATCCTCTGTCACCTTCAGCTACAGTGCTGCAGGGGCACAAAGAGAGCCCTTGTTTTCTTACAATCTGAAACGTCATTAAGTTTTAGAAATTGTATGGAGTTCTTAGGCTTGTAGAAACTTTTAACTTTTTGCTAGCACTCCTTGTAGAGGCATCAGCTCCCACTTGACAGACCGGACAAAAACCAGAATTATTAAGCTCAAGTCAAAGTACAAGAATACTCATGTCTTTAGTAACAATTGCTAGCAGTTTGCACTACTGTTTGACGCATGCAGTAGACTCAGAACAACACATGTGCCTTCTTTGCAACATAATTTGAGATATCGTGCTTCCCCATAGTGGTCCCAAAGGGAAATGCTTCACAAATTGTGAAGCTGTATGACTAAATTTCTAATTTAGTTTGCTTTCCATATTTCTCTCCCTTCTTGGGCTAAGAATTAATGAGGCCTGATTTGTTGCCAGATACTATATACGCTATCGCTGTTGGAACTTGTGATTCACAGCTGTATTTTTTTTAATGAATGCTTTTATTGGATGCAATCATGTATCTCAGCATGTTTAACCGAAATCTGGCAAATTCAATTACACCACCAATTCTATAGATTTTTGGATCTTCATGTAGCACTTCAGACCACATTCATTTCATAAGCCCTTCAAATGTTTTGCTGACATTATGAATTTCTGCACAAGATTAATTTCATTTACAACCCAGATGGGTTTTGGGATGGTTTCATTGGTGCTTAGTCTGTGTGCACATTCTCTCCTGCTTACATTTTATTATTGCCAGTGACCTATGAAGCCAGTGGGCTACCACCTAAACGAACATAGAAACAGAAGTAATTCAAACTTCAGAAGATTCAGGCACAAATCTAGTTTCAGTTCAGGAGACAAAAATCAATGGGTTACCACTCTTAAGAGTTGCCCAGATCAGCAGTCATACTGCAGCTTCACATGCTGTCAAAAAGCTGAAAGTAAATACAGTATCACTGATTCAATTTCATTGAAAATGACATGGAAGACAGAAGGAAAACAAACAAACCACCACAAACAAAAAACCCCAAAACATTAGGAAGACATTGTACTAAAAAGAGCAGCGCAGCAGTAACTGAGAAGGAAGAGAATTCAAATCGATGAAACAGGCTCAGCCTACCAAAAAATTAAATTAGATATTGTAAACTGCACAACAATCCCCCTCCTCACATCATTAAAAGCAGCGATAGCAGAAAACCAAGCACACTGACATTACTGCACGGGATGTTTATTTCAGTGACCATTTGGGGAAAAATCCATCCCTGTGGAACCACTGTTAAATGTTAACAGAGTTTATTACGCTATATTGATAGAACAGCCCAACTCAAGTTTTGCTGCCTTGAACACCAGCAGCCAACTGACCAGCGCATGGACTGCTCTGAACAGCAACAGGCTGCACTTTTGATAAATCTTGGAAAAGCAGCTCTCTCCACTTCAGTGGCTTTGCCTGTAGTACCACTTCTCATCATTACTGCCAGATTTGGGTGACTGGGGACAGGGGGCAGCACCCAAAACCACAGTATTAAGTTGGGGAACAATACTGGTACTGTAAAACAAAATGAAATCTCTAGGGGTACCAAAAACTTGAGCTAAACTAGCAGCGCTTTAGCATGCGACTTTTATCACGCACACACACCCCAAGAGAGATCACAACTAGATAAAAGAACCATTTCTGCAGAAACAGGATTCCATCTTCATCTGTTTTGCAAAAGCAGAGTTTGAGTAGGACTGTACAAATGCTCCTTACATGAATATATATAGTCAAACAATACTTTGTTATCCTACAACTGCCGAGTGCTTGTTTGATTCAACTGTCAGATGCCTTCTCAGTACTGATTTATTAACAGTAATTAGCCAGGTATTTGGAAAAATTTTGCTACCAACCACAGTGCAGTTTCCAAATTCATTTTGCAATGCTGAAGCACAAATGTACCGGGTCCTGCTGCTCTGCCAATTAAACATTAATTGGGAGAGCTGTGAGGCTGGGCACACTGGAGCTCTGGCAAAATGCACTACAGTTGTTGGTTACATTGCAAGCACCATATAAATACCTGTTTTCTTTGCCTGAAATGTCATGTTGATCTCCATAAGAACACCTGTCCATATAAAAAGGTAGTAATATATAAAACTCTCTGGAGGGCAACAAACAAAACTTTAGCTAGTATTAAAAGCAGCTTGCCCGGACAAAAAGTTCTATGCTTGCTTTTTAATGTGTGTAGTACACCACCATCACACAGAAGGATTTTTTTTTTTTTGCCATTTGGGAAAAAAAAAAAAACCAAACCACCACAACCAAAAAAACCACCACAACCAAAAAAGCCTGTAGCTTATGTAGCAAAGTAGAAACCACACGGACACAGAGCAACTTCCATATAGAAAAATGGGACCTTTTCTCCTTTGGTCTATTGTTTAAAATGAATTAAACAACATCTAGCCTTCACTAGCTTTTCAAACTGTACTTGGCCTTTCTTTTTCAAGGCTTTGAGCAAGTACCTAAATTTTAAGAAGAGAGTATGAAGTGAAAATGCAGCCTGTATTGACCTTCTTCCTAGTTCTGAAGCTTCGGAAAAGAAATAAAATATTCTCTCCCTGATAATCCTCCTTTTTTTTTTCCTTTACTTTTTTTCTCCCCATGTATGGAGGAAGAGAAAGTAAAAATCATATTATATCAAGCAAAATGACATTTTCACAACTTGCACACTAGAAAAAAGTTGAAATTGGTCATTGTCAACTCTTTCCTTCAATTCTTCCCTTGGTGTTTCCACTAGAAAAATATCTGAGGAAGAAAAACGCAATATACAAAAACTTGCCCAATTTAGCTGTTTGAACTACAAAGGTGTTCAGTAACTACAGCTCAAAACTGAATAAACCAACAATGTTGTTCCTTTTAAATTCCCAGAAGTATATCTGGCACTACCAGATCTTTGATATCAAATAACACAGGGCTCTATCATAGCATGTAAAATTTTTCAGTTATAGAGGAAGTTCTCAATATCTTCAGCTAAATAGATAACAGCTCTATATGACCTCAATAACTAGTTTCTTAAATAAATATTTTTATGTTCTAAATATTGTTTCAATTTTTACATATGAATTAATATATATACACATTAAAGGGAAGCTAATAATTATAAAAACATAACAAAAATGTCCACCCTCTCACTAATTTCGCCCACTCTTTATGAATAGATTTGAATATTATAAAGGAACATCTGTCTTACCTTAAATCAGAGTAACAAATTTAGCTGTAGTGGCATTTCATATACCTATAAATGATAACTAACTTCTCATTATTAAATTTAATTGTTTACCAAACTTTACCCTGGTATCACTTTGCACATGTGTACAAGCCGATGTTGCTACCAGTTGATAAGTATCTCGTTTGCCATGGTTCAAAATGAGACCTCCAACCTCTTAATGGTGCCACAAACATGGATTATAAGAAAACACTTCTAATAACAGCTCCTGGGGTACAGTTCTGCCACTTTAAAAGCAGTGTATCAAAACAGCATAGTAAACATGTTTTGCAGTAAGGCATCTGAAAAGCATTGGAACAGTCACTTAAAATTAAAATAAGCAGCCTTTTAAGTACTCCACCCCATCACAACCACATACCTGGCATTTACTACAAAGCAGAGGTAAGGCTCCTGTTTCATGATCTTCTCTCACACTCTAGTTCTCATCTACCCCTCCATCCTGTTTAAGAACAGCAAGGGCACTGCAGGTTTCTGGGGCTCCAAGCTTCCTGTCCAGAGTCTCTTTTATGCACACTTCTAACTGCAAAATCTAACCTCTCATTTTCAATTCACAGCATAGCTACTGAGCAGGGGATGGGTGTTTGGTATCAGGACATGACGTTTTTGAGGCCTGTCTGTAAAGAGGTGAGTGAATCCCTTGTTCACTGGGAGAACTGTAGCAGTTGAATAACAAACAAACAAACGAGGGTTTGGGTTTAGGGTTTGCTTTTAGTTGGAGGTCTTCAGGAAAATTAATTGCTTACTCATTTTTACACCTGGAAAGAAGTCAGCAGGTAAGACATTATGAAGATGTTGGGTTAAAGAGCGCAGAGTTTAAATATCAGCTTTGTTTTTTTAAATTTTCTTTCTTTAGAAAATTCCAGTGTTTCCTCTCTCATTTCTGAAAGATAACATCCATCCCTTCCACATTTCTGAAATGTTGGACACACAGAAATTCAGATGTCTTCCCTATTCTATGTGGAAGCCTTGCTAGAGGGGCTTCCACTGTCAGGCACCTGGATAAAGCTGAACCAGTTCTGCAGGACTACAGAGTTTTGGAACTCAGTAAAAAAAATTACTTCCATGGCTAAACCAAGCAGCTTTTATGAAGAGGTATGGAATATAACGAACCCAGAAAAAGCAATCAAAGACATTTTTAAGATTTGACATCAAAAAACTCTGCTAAGCTGCTTCATTCTGCCAGTGGAGTTTTTCACCTATCATGGGCCTGAGTAGACACTAAAAATAAGATGTAATATTGCCTTTCTCTTAAAATATGAAATGCGAGTGCTGTGCCTTGTGGGATAATATTAATTCTTCTCTATCAATAGAAAACTTCAGAGACAACAGTAAAGAAATCTTCAGTTCACAAACTGAAATGTTGAGTAATGTGCAGAACACGAAAGGAAATGATTGTTCGCTCTCTGTTCCAAAACAAGAGCAGAGCCATGTAAAATCAGCAGGAACAAAGTTATTTCCAGAATACATAGTTTTACTGTGGAAGTGTTTGTAGATATACAGTGGTTCAAAAAGGAACTCAGGCAGGAACTCCTTGTTCTCAGGCAGGTCCTAAAGCCACAGCCCAAGGCGCTCTGAGAGCAGACCTAAGAAAGATGCCACCTGCCTGTCCTCTTCTAGCTGGTCACAACTGCCAACATCAGACTTGGAGAAGAAATCTTCCTTTCATCCTTTTAAACACACACTTCCAACAAGTGTGGTGGGGGTTTTTTTCTTTATAAAAAGTAACAAGAATACATGGATCACAGCCAAACCATTACATAATATAATTTTGATTAAATGTCATAGGACAACTAGATAAAAGCTAATGAAGGGCTCACAGGTGAATCCAGCATAATGTACTTGCTGTAGTCTGGGTTCAGGAGAGGCTGCAGGCAGATTAGTATTAGCAGATGGTCTCCTAATGTCAACAGATGATAAGCAAGCCCCATTCTCACCCTTACAGACCTCTCTAAACCTTTTGACTCTGTTAATCAAACAACGCTGATGCCCATTCTCAAAGGTTCGCAGGAGTCAGGGGTGATTTGCTAGAAAGGCTGTAAGTCCATCAGTGAGAAATGCCCTATATGACCATACATTAACGAGACACTTCACAGCCTGGGCAGGATTACCTAACGAGTTGAATCAAAGTGAAAAAAGAATGCTCTATCAGAGAAGAGAAGAGAAGAGAAAAATCCACATCAATAAAGCATTTTGTTTCAATGACACAAATTCATTGAGAAAAGCAGCTCTTGGACTTATTGTTGAAATTAAGCTCTCACAAAACAGTAGCACTTAAAACCAATATTGACGGTGCTTCTTGCACCGACTGGAAACATCCTCTTGGCAAACGACAATCTGGCCTCAGCTATGACCTCTTGGTTTCTTTTATTCAGGAATCCAACATCACTGGTGTGCATCCTTCAGCCTTTTGAAAACTCCAGAAGGAACAACATACTCCTGCTCTCTACTTTGGCTTCCTACAGAACAATAGAGTAGGCTCAAATTTTATCTTTAAGGCATTCAGTGGCCTGGTTTCTGGCTTCAAAGCATCTTAGGAATTAGCTCCTCAGGCAAGAAAGACTTCAAAGTATGGAGAGTGGAAAGAACATCTCTCCAGGGCACAGTTTCCTCAGAGGTCAGCTCCAAACTGGAACAATAGACCAGCCCTGCCCTTTTCAGAAAGTCTGCAAATACATTTACTTAAAAAGACAAAAAATATGAAGCAATAAAAACAAAACCTGACAAGGTGGGAAGTAGTTACAATGGAGGTGAAACAGCTTAGTCATACTATTTGCCACAAAGCTCACAGGAATAAGTGTATTGTGACAAAAGTGGGGAAGGAACCCATGTAAAGCGTCCTGTAAAAGAAATCTCTCACTGTCACAGCATCTATCTTTGTAGCACAGATTTCTGGCTCATGCTGGAAGCATCAAGTGTAAGATATTGTAAAGATCATGGTAGAAGGCAAGGTCACAGGAAGCCAAACTTACACCATTAGAGTTATGTTCTTCAAATGGCATGTTTCATGAGGAACTATAAATCTGCCTCAAATTTTATTTTTGCCTATTACTGCTGTCTCAAAAACATATGGACAAAGTTTTCAAGGTTCAACTCTATATATACACTGAGAGAAAGAGGAACGATTAGTAATTCACACTGAAAACTATTGTTAGGTCTTCCTTATTTTCCCCTGTAAATGTATTAATTTAGGAGATTATATTTTAGTGCTGTCAACCATTTCCATGTCACCTTTTATTGTCTGCTCTTGGCACTGACCAGCAATTGAGCACTAAGTAACTTCCGTTTACCTGTAGATTTTCAGTTTCAGTTTTCTCTGGTTACTATTGACTCCATTCCCACTTGTGCTTACAGAAAGTTGAGCTGTCTCAAGGAGATCAAGTTAAGGAGAAATTAATGATACTGAAAATGACAGCAAATCAGAACAAAACAGCCAGCAAAAGAGTTTCTACTGTCATTTCCTCTAAAACGTGAAGGAAAATACCTGGGACTAGAGAAAGGATGGACATGAAGCAAATATGGCAGGGAGAGGGAGGGAAGATGTCTAGAACTGATTCTGTTCTCAGTGTTCACGTGATCTGTGTCTATGGTAATAGTGGAAAACAATTTAAAAACATTTCTAGTATTTTTTTGCAAATGGCTTATATTTTCTTGTGATGATATTGCAGCCTTTTGGGGAAGCATCCCAATAAACCCATGAACATACCAGACATTGCTTTCAGAAAGCATATAGATCTCAAAAACCACGTATTTGCATACCCTCAAGTCTTCCCTTGCTGGATGGATTCAGTTCAGTCATTTCCCCCAGCTCGACGTTAATGCTCCCCAGCTCGGCTGTGCATCCCACACAACCCTCATTTTCACGCACAGTCGCACACAGATCACTGGGTAAAGAGTTCTGCAGTCACCAGAGAAGACACACACGCTCCTGTCAGCTGGCCGAAGTGCTTAGATCTGACAAACAGGGAACCTCTGCTGATCACACACCCAGATCAGTTTTCTGGGCAAAACATTTTATCCTTTCACTACAGTCCTGTTCACCTGCAAACTTTCAAATGTTCTTTGCAACTTGTATAACTTTCCACTCTTGATAATTCTACGGCCTGCAGGCAAAATGGTGAAGAAGTTCTTGACTTCATATTAGTTGATTATGAATGTCAAAACCCAAGCAATATGCATGAAGAGATGAAGATTTTGCTCTGCAGAAGTCTTTTGGAATGTCAGCCCAAACCAAGCTCCACGTATGCTGCTTTACAATCAAGCCTCTGGTACTTATTCACATTGCTGCTGTTCAGGTAAGCGCCATGGAAGGCAGTGTGCAGATTCTGTGCTACAGCAGAGCTCCAGAGCACCTGTCCCTCAAGCCAGGACCTACTCTTACTTTGGTTCATACAAGGATTTTACCCATTCCACCAACACATGACAAAATAAACTTGCTTCTCAGTACTGCCTCCCAAAATCTGTTCCTTTATTCCAAGATTTTCTTCTTTTTGCAGTATGTATATAATCCATGCACCTCCGATCAGACTGCTGGGTGTGGGGACACAGCTGCCAAGGATCTGATTGTGCCTCAACATGGATTAGAAGTAGGAAGAACATGACAGCAAAAAACAGAGGAGGGGGGTGGTTTTTTTGGAGGAGGAATGGGTGGAGAGAACTGGGTTTATACTACAAAAGAAGACTCAAGATAGAATAATTTCTTTTTTGTATAATATTTTTTTCCTAACTCTGCTTTTTGCCAATACTGTAACAGGAAGGAAGATAAATTTCACCTTGAGATATCAGACAGCATGCTAAAAGAGAAAGATCCAGGGCATGCTGGATTCAGATTCAGACACTAAAACTGTAATCAAAAGAACGGATTGTTCTTGCTCCAGGCTGTGAATTAATTCCCCTTTTCTGTCACTTTAATTATTGTGTGGGTTATTTTGTTGTGGGTGGTTATTTTTTTTTAATTGTGCATACACATGGGTATTATATAAAACTAAATAAATAAGGATTGGCTCCAAAGGCCATTCCTGCAAGATGTCTGTCAATTTCAGGTAAAATAATTCTGGCTGCCAGTGACCCAAACCGAAAATAATGCACACAGAGGACATGAGAAAAGAATACATTACCTTAGACTTGAAAAAAGAAAACAGCTGACTTTTCCACTTCAGACACCTTACCTGACCTCTGCGGAAGTCTGGAAAGATTGACCTGTATTTCTAAGGTCCCGTCTGGAAACTGGAAGAGTCATTGACCTTTTTTATTGGGAAGTGTACAGCCCATTCCTGCAACTAGCTTTTAAACTAAGGCACAGCTATATGTATATACACACACATATAATGGATTTTATCTGGGTAGCTTTTAACATTTTGCCACTCTGTCAGGGTACAATAGCTTTGTCAAATCAGGCAAGTCTTGTGCATCTTGGTAATAAATTTTTCTAAAGTTGGAAAATATTATAATGAGCTAAAGCACATCACATCAAAAGCCCACACAGTGCTAAATTAACATAATGTGATAAGATACGATGTGACATAACATCTTCATAAACTTAAGCATGTCAGAAAACAAAATCTTTCTATCAGCTTATTCTGAACCTAATCCATATTTAATCAGGAAAATCACTAGCCAGCAACTTTGAAAGTTTATTTAATAATGCCATCACCAATTGTCTACAGTGCCCTAATTAGAACTATAGAAACAAGGTTAACAAAACACCAAGACAAAGACTATTTAAGTCTTTAGTAGCTCTCCATGAGTGAACTAAAAGCACATTGTCAGGGCTTGGCATTATTTTATCATGAGCAAAGTGAATAATTTGGTGATTATTGTGTGCACAAAAAGCCAAGCATATTTCTTTTTTAAAAATGCCATTTTTCCTCTGTGTAGAAGATAATGCAATGTATGGAATCAGCAAAATAATAGAATTTACTAAAATCAGAAATGCAATAGGTGATGATTCTGTGCATTAAAATATTTCAAGCATGGCTGAACTCTCTGAACATGCAGAGCAGGGCCAGGATTTTATCATCCGAGTCCAAAAAATATTGCTGCAGCTGTGACTGGAACACGCTTTTTGTCTAGTTAAAAATATTTTTGCTAGAATAATATTCTTCATATCTTCACAATTCTAACTTTAATCTAAACAAATGCTGTGTAGCAGAAAGGCATGAGCATAACCTCAAGAATATTTAAAAACAATAAATATTTTGCCACTTATTACCGTCAGCGCTTTTCAAGAGATCTTAATGGATGAACTTTCTTTCAGACTTTAGATATAGTCCGTCACACCTCTTCCCCATCCCCTCCCTTTTTTTTTTTAAGGACTTATGCTTCGTATCCAGGGGAAACAAAAAAAAAAAAAGAATTCTTCTAGTCAGACAATGTGGGAGGCAAGGCACTTTTCCACCTAAAAGCAGATACATGCATGTATCAATACATTCAGGCAGCTTTTGCTTCCAATGAAAATTCTTTCAAGTAAAAAAAACCAAACTACTTCCTGAGCATCCATATGTCCATTTTCTGAAGCACCACCACAGTAAGTCCTCAGCTATATTGAACGGTACTGCCATAGCCTATACAGTGAACTACTATGTATTCATCAGCTCAGAACCTGGCAAAATTGACAGAGTGCCTATTCAGTGCCAATTAAATTATTACGGAAAACTTCATAAACCAGTAACAGCCAAAAGGGGTTCTGTTTATCATTTGAGAGAATATAGCACAGGAATATGGTTTCTAACACAGGAATATGGTTTCTAACACCAAAGAACGTTCAATTATAATCAATTTTACTGAAATAAAATTGAGTGGCAGAGGTATTTTCTTGTATCTTCATGACTGTGCTTATCAGCAGTGTTAATAACAGTGTTTGTCTAACTAAACTAGCATATTTTAAAGGGCAGAGTATAGTTCAAAGAACAACAGAGATCTGCATTTCAGGCATGGTCTTTTCTATGTTACTTAACCAGTATGTGGCCACTGCTCCAATCCACCTCTAATTTAAAGAGTAAATCAAATTAAGGGGAACAAATTGATACCAACCCCATGAGGTTTAATTTATATAGAAGCTTGTTTAAAACCTGCTTGCAAATTGTGTAACATTATTTGGAGGGGGGAAGCTCTGTTTGGAACAAAGCAGTTAACAGCTTCCCCATTATGTTCTGTTTTTTCCTCTAGATTAGCAGAGCTTGTCCATAAAGTATAGTGATACCTGAAGCAGAAAACAAATCTTCATGTTTAAATTCAGAAATAATGAGATTCACTTAGCTTTAGCAGATACATCTAGGGTAATTGCAGAGGGGTGAAGAAAGGCAGGACAATTTGAGATCTTTAAGTGAAACAACTTGGTTTTTTAAAATGAAATAACATATTGACTCCTCCTGGGGGTGCAGGGTGAAAGTGAATATTGGACAATTATGTTGCATCATATTATTTTAAATGACTTTGCAATTAATAAGGATTGAATAACAGCATTCTAATTATTACTTAAATGTTTCACTCAGAAATATTTAAGACCAAGTAACTTCAGCTGGGGAGGAATGAAGAGTCAGATCCATGAGCAATCATTTTGGCTCTGACAAATGCAGTTCTACCAGCAGAACAGCTTTGTTGACTGTCTCCAGCACTGGTAAGCAGGTGGAACTGGGAGTTAAACAATTCAATAAAGTATTCCAGACTTCCATTGACCCTCCCATTCCTTGATAAATGCCAACGAACTTCTTGGATTATTGCATATCACTGCAGTAATTTTTCCTGTCCACTGAACTCCGTGATCCTGGCTTTGAAACCAGCAGGTGTAACCAGTGCAGTGAAACCCTGCTACTTCTTGGCATTGCAGGACTCACAGGTTGGAGAACTGGACACTCGCTAAGGTCTCCCAGCTGCTGTACTTCAAGGCTGCCAGACCCAGAGGAGCAGAATTCATTGCTGGGCTTGATGAGGAACTGCCATATTCCTTTCAAAACCATGTTCATTACAATTGCTTAAAAGCTGAGCAGACGAATCACATTAAGGAAACCTCCTGCGCTTCTGTGTTCTAAGATGATGGCCACTTCTGCTCTCATCTCAACCTCCTTCTCAAAAGCAAAAAAGACAAAAAGCAAAGGATATGACCCCTTTTGATGCCTTCTCAAGTGGGACTGCCAGGGCCCTGTTTAGGAAAGCTTCACTCCCTTGTTTCCTGAGACTGCATGCAGTGAAGCCTTATGTTTTCTTTCACCCCAGGGTCCTTGACTGACACTGCTGTTGTATACCTTGCTTAACACATCCCTGACCTCAGGCCACTTGCTTCTCTTACAGCCTTCTGAAGAAACATTGTAAGACCTTAAACAAATATCACATTCTAGAAATATTAAATCCTCCCAGTCTTCCTAATGCTGTCACTTCCTCCCTGAGCACCTCGAAGGCTGATGGCTGCACCAGCTGTAATCCTTCCCTTCAGTAGCAACTGCAGCAATAAGAGACATTTTCCAACCCCACCCTCATTAACCAGGGTCTGTCATCTAAGAACATACTGAACACAGAGTATCTTTTTGCAGGTTTTGGTGGGAATCCCACCGCATCTATTTCCACACTTCACCAGCTATATTGTCCCCCATCGGACCTGTAGATATTGTTCAAAAAGCACCCCCCGACCTCCTACAGGTTAGCAGACCTAGGATGACCATGTGTGTGTTCTGAGATTCTGGATCAGAGATATTTCCAAGACAGAAGCAGACACTCTTTGGAAAAAAATGTTTTTTCCACTGGCAAGTGCTAGTTTGGCTAGTCAGAAACACTTCACAGAAACATGCCACGCTGACAGCTAAGCTCTCATTAGGACGGGACCTGTCAAGGTGATCTTTGTCACAACCACAGAAGTACTGTCTGTAGAGCTCAATGACCAGGTCTCCAGCCTGTACACAGACAACTCAGGAGTAGCACAGCTCTTGTCTCTTGAGAAGAACTATTTGCCACTCCAAGTCATGATCCTCTCTCTAGTCAATAAGAGATAAATCAGTTTTGTTTTGAAATTAGAAGATAAATTCATTTTGCAGATTTTGTGAAACTTTTATGTCTTAGAACATAAACTCCACTTAGAATTTGTGAGGTTAAAAAAAAATACTTAGCTAACTCTTTGTAGACCTACTAAAAAATTATTTGATAAGACTGTGCTGGTATATTTTTTGTTTTCTTACATATGAAGGGATTGGAAGAGAAAGTAAGCTTTAAATAGCATTTTGGGGTTTAGCCTCCCAAGTATTTTTGCCAAATGCACACCGTGATCAAGTGGGTTAATCAGCACCATTTTATAGGAGAATATATTTGTATTAATCAAAACAATTCATTTTATTTATTGGGAGTTCTTGCTACTGAAAGAACTACTGTCCTCATACTCCTGGATTATTTGGAAAAGAGATGACAGAGCCTGAGCTACACTGTTCAGAAATTTAGGTAATAACCAGATTTGCAGAGGTGACCGGAGAACAACTTCCGGGAGTGAAGAAGGAAATGGCTGAAAGGAAGAAAACAAGAAACCTGAAACACGTCATCAGGTTTTCAAGAGAACAAATCCACAAAGTTGTTGGGAAATGGACTCTACAAGACAGCAGTGGTGATTTTGATTAAGGTGGCAACAACACCTCCCTCCATCTCTTCCTGAGCTCCTTCCCCTCTTGTCTAAGGCACGGGATTTCTACTTTTGTCTTCAGATGCAGAACTTCTCCTGGACTACATTCCCCTTTCCTCCAGGTAGCCACCTAACCCTACCACCAAACAACAGCCCTTATTCATGCCTCCTGGGGCAGGCTGGGATGTTCCCTTTCACCATCCCTCTAGCAAGAGAAAACACAGTGTTCAAGCAGGTCACTCCTGCAAAGCTGGTACAGGCACAGCTGCAAGGGATGCACAATGCACACAAACACGCACAGACACGCGGGTCCCCTGGCTGCCCTCCCACGGGGCCTGGCTGGGCGGGAGGCAAGAGCAGCCCCCTCAGCCCAAGGCAGCTGGCCAGCCCTCTGCGCAAACCAAGCTCCCTTCAGCCTGCCAGCCCAGGCAGCTGCCTGGCAGCCAGGTCCCTTGCAGCCAAGTTACTAATGTGACGATATAAACCATTCCTTTGACATATAGAGCCTGACGGAGGTGGGGTGTTAATGAATAAAACAGCATAGATATGTCTTCTAATACTGGATAAATATTAACATTATAAGAATTAAGTTGTAAATAAAGCATGTCTCTCTGATGCATCAAGTAATGTTAGTAGTAAATGTAATTAGGGATTACCCAGTATGCCATTTCCTCTGCCTATTCAAATGGATGAGAGCACTATATGACAGTAGCTTTTTGTTCTTTGAGACAATCTGTAGCCATACAGCCTCACAATCCTCACCCTCATCATCCTCAGCTCAAGGAACTTGCTTCTGCTCCCTATGCATGTCAGATTTGCATACAAATTGCCAGGTACAAAGCCCACGGATAACACCAGGTCATTTTCTAATAGCAACAACTTCAAATCTTAATAGCACAAATAGTGCTGGCCTGAGTCCAGCTTAAACCAGTGTTGTCTGCAACCAGCAGCATGAAAAGGTTCTCACAACTACTCTGCACTATCAACTTCCCCAAGCTCTTTAAGAAACCGATTTTCAGGATTTACATTTACTAAATCCACATAAAGTATGTTGCTTTCCCATGCCTTGGTATGTGTGACAGTTTTCTACTGCATTCTTACAGATGACGGGTTCCTTGCTGACAGCTGAGACCTTACTTGAGCAGATGATCTAGGAAGTTCATAAGGGTACGGAATTGCCCATTTCCCTGGTGACACCAGGTAGATTTATATGCTTTGTCTATTAAGAATGAACAAGATGCTGTTCATCACCAGGGTTTGCCATCTTTCATATGAACATGAAATAACAGACATTTCTGTTCAGTCCTGGTCATACTCTGTGCTACGTGGACACAAAAAGGAACACCAGTATTCCAGGCTTCGGTACTGCCTCCCAGCTCTTGGAAGAAGAGAGTTGAATCTCAATTATTCAGTTTCTATGTGACTTGCATAACTGACGCAAGTGGGCACAGGACACATGAAACTGCATTTTGACAGCCAAGCATGGATTAAACTGCTTGCAAAGACACAAACCCAGCCAGGTGAATGACAAAATAATTTGTCAACAACTCAGTAGCAGAGGCTGAGGACAGACTGTGTGAAATGCCTCAGGAACTTTCTAAGTTTTTTCTTGCCCTCACCTACAATAAGTCCAAGTGTGAAAGGATGAGGATAAAAGTCAGGATTGTGAGCAGTCAAGAATTTCTCATATGCCACTAACGCTTTAACCAGACTACCTAGAAAATACTCTAACTGAAGTTGTGCAAGGAATGTCCAGTGAAGGTTCTAGCCTTCAAAACTTTCAAAACAAAGGCAACAAAAAGTGTTTCAAAACTAACAAGACATTAGATTTGCGATTAGACTCTAGAAAAACAAACAAAACCGCAAAAACTTACTCCTTTGGGCACTTCTCTTAGTTCCTCACTTTCAAAGTCTCCAAGTAACAAAAGCTAAGGAACCCCTTGCCAGCTAAGCTATCATCTCAGTCTGCTTCATTTCTGTTTAATAATTTCTGGTCTTAAATATCCAGCTATGAATTCTCTTCAGTCGCTTTTCTTCTACCTTAAATCTCTCGAGAAGAATCAAAAAAATTCATATTTCTGTTTCCTTCCTGCCTCCCAAATAACATCATCTTGATTTTCCTTCATACAGGCATTTATTTTAAAGCAATAAAATAAAAGTTTCGAGGCCAGTAAAAATGAGAGTTTAGCTAAAGGCATGGTAGAAGCAAGAAGGGGAATAAACTCAGACAATTCAAACTATCTTTTCAGAATTTCTCAATTTCCAGAGGTAAAAGTTAGGTTTGAACTTTTTCTTCTTCCACACTGAAAATGATCATTTACTTTAGGGGTAAATATGAAACTGAGTTATCTATAGTTAATCATTTCTGAGATAAAGAATTACAACACTAACTGGTCTTTTTTGAATCACAAAGTCTTGCTCTTAAGCTGTGAAATAGAAAAGACATTGCTTTCTAAAAGAATACTCAGGGATCATACGGGAATTTTTCCATCAAAATTACCTACATAAGCAGTTATTCAAGAAGCAAAAATATTTTCAGGGCCAAGCCCAAAACTAAAACAACAACAACAACACAAAAAACCAAACAAAACCACAAAAAAACCACAAAACAAAACAAAGCATCCTTTAGAAATTCACTGCAAATGTAAGAAAAAGAAATTACTAAATTACTTCATTCGGTGTTTATTCAAGAATGTTGATAGTTTTGCATCACAAGAAACAAACCATGACAACCTTCATCAATGTGATCTCATTTCTTTTTTGCTTTTGATGACAGAAATCCAACATCCCAGCTCATAACACCTTCTACACTTGTGATGCAGTGGGAGTTTTGAGCAGATAATGACAACCAGGGGAACACCCGAAGCTCAGTGGAGTTGATAGCAATGCTGATTCGAACTCTGAACATGGAAGCTGTACTTGCTTCTGGGACCAGGCTTTTGTTAGTGCTCCCTCAGCTGCCTCTCTACAAGCAATCACACCCCCACAAGGCATGGACAAAAACCAAGTTTCAGGAGCACAGCTTTCACATTCACCACTTGATCCTGTAAGGATAAAGCTAATTCCCAGGAAGAATCTTGTCAGAGACTAAGTATCCATAGTTCTTCAGTGTAGCTAGATGAGATCGTTGCTTTTATTTCCTACATGGGATCTACCTCATGAAGTTAAGTGCTCTTTCTTCACTGGGATTCTACATGCAGGCTAAATATTTTACAATTAAAAAAAAAAAAGGGGAAAAAGAAAATTCACTTACCTTTGCAGTGAAATCTCAACATATACTGCATTTGAAGAATGGAAACCATCATTCTTCACAAAGGAAATAAAAGTCTCCTGACCACTACAGAGGAATTATATATGTCTGACTTCTACTGGGCCAGAATCTCATTAATTAACAAGACTACATTTCCTATACAGACTTCCTTCACTGTTTTGTGTAAAACTTAGTACTTCACTGATTTTCCTCAAGCTTTGATAAGCTAGAGCCTATATGCAGCCAGACAGCACGTGTGATCTGACCCATACTGTTGCTCTTCTTAATAAGAAAGGAAAGTCAGCTGATAACTTGCTGACGACTGAAGAACAAAATGGCTCCTACACATTACATGTCAACATGCACTGGCACATTTCTCTGTCTCTTAGCAGTTGTCATTAAGTAGGTTACTTGTACAGATAATTGCAAAGTACCTTTAGAAGTTGGAGGCTCTGCTCACGATAGCTCTGCAGATCACAGGCCAGGGCTCACACCAGCAGTGCAGGAAGAACGGAGCTCTCTCCTCACCTGAAAAGAAGGCAAAATCGTAAGCAGAATTCAGACACACAACCAGCATTTCCTGAGCAAGGGGACTAAGTACAGTCACATGTACACTAGAGATAAAAATGACTTTGAAGACAGTGGAAGTCAGCCATGCTGTTATGCTGGAGGGAAGCAGAGGCATGGAGCTTCACTGAGGCCACAGACATACTGCAAAGACATGGCCACAATTTCAGGATATAAATTTCTTACTGTTGTTCTGTCTCTGTACTTACTCCTGTGAAAACAAGGAAGATTTCACAAGAGAAACACTTGGCTAGTGTCACTCACCCAGGCTCTGAATTTTGGGTCATCACTCACAACAGAGTTTTTTTACCTCTTGCATCTTCACTGAGAATTTAGAAAAGCTGCTCTGTTCACAATGACATCTACGTAAGTGTAAGGACATTCTGAAGATCCACTGAATTAGCACTTAAAAGCACTATTGGCTTTAACCTAATTTTGATCCGTTCCAGATAGGGCTCAATTTAACCAACTGCCGAAGCGAATTGATTAAGTGGGTCGCACGACCCTTTAACTGTGCTTTACAGAGTGCCTAAAACAGCACAGTGAGTTACCAGCTGCCAGACCAGCCCCAGACTTGTGTTTTATAAGCACCCCAACGTTCTAGTGGAAGAATCCAGGGCAGGATCCAGAGAGTTACCATTGTGGGGATGCCAACATCATCCAAATCTTAATACCTTTGAAGCACAGCACTCATTTATTCCACCTATAATAAGAAGGAACACTAGCACTTTACCATCATTTTGTAAAGAGCATAAAAGGTTAACGGTCAGATTAAGCAGAGAACAATTATACCACTGTATCTGAGATTTTTTCATTATAGGTGGTACAAGTGACAGTATTTCGTAAGATGTGCAAATTATGACTTAAAACCCTGAACTTAAAGTGTCTAGATGAAAAATTCAACTGACAAGTGCCATTCATCCCAACCAAATATCTTCCACACCATTAAACAAATGACAAGATACTAAAGCAAAATGGAATTTAAACAGTGTTTCTCCTTCCCATTCCAGTGAAGCACAAAATCTGAATCCCACTTCTGCTCTCTCAATGGCTTCTGCTAATACACCATTGATCATGTACTCCAAAGAAGGGCCATTAGTTTCAAGTAATACATTCATTCACATTTTTACTTCTTGGCCGCCGTTCATTTGGTCTTCAATATACTATACAATGTAAAATTTTCAGGATATTACTTAACACACCACAGAGAGGGGGGTGTTAGAAAATGAGCTTTTCACAACTGAGTTGATTTTCGTGGGGGAAAAAAACTGATTGCAATCTGAATATGGAAGGGAAAATATTTCTGAAGGATTTCAAGAGGTTAAGCCTGTGTTTCACCTTTCATCGTATCAGGCCAAGTCCTCAGTGGATACAATCACTGGAGCTCTTAATCAACAAAGCCAGTTCAGAAATCGGCCTTTTTCTCTCTCTCCAAATACTGCCAATAGCCTGGCTGCATGTGTTTAGTTTTTTCAGATCCCCTTTTTCAAATTCAGCCTTAAGAGAAAGCTCAGAGAATCCATTTGAATATAACTCAGGGTATTTTAGAGGATTTGTGTTTGCTCACAGAATCCCAACCTTTAAAGCTGCATGTCTGAGTGGAAAAAAAGAAAAAAGCCCCTTTTATAAAAACTCAGAAGTCAAAGGAGTAAGCTCAAATTCTTGACACATAATAACATTTTCCAGACAACCTGCTTTCAAGAGATCCAAACACCCTTTTAAAGTACAAACCTGAGGTACAACCCCAGGTATTTTCTACAACACAGGCTGGCCCTGTGCAGGTTTTGCAGGCCCCGAGGCCAGTCACAGCTGCACCTCTCCTCTGCTCACCGCTGCCTGTGCACTTGGCAGCCACTTGGCATTATTTTCGAGAGACACCTCGGTCCTTGCGGCGCGGGGTCCAAACATGGAGCCCGAGGGAGCCCGCTGGGCGCAGGCCCGGCCGCTGGCCCCGCTGGGCACCGCCGCCCCTCCCGCGCACCCCTCGGCCTGGAGACACGCAGTCCTTCCCCCTCTGCCCACACTGCCCCCACCTTCAGCGTTTCCGAGCGCTCTTTTTACACACGGAGGAAAAAAAAAAGCCCCCTCCCGCCATTTCTTTCTTTGCTTTTGAAGCGCTACCAGAGGCCGAGCTGCGTGAGGGACCCGGCAGCAAAGCCCCGCCCAGACCCACGTGCCGGCAGCCACCATCTTCCCGCGCGGAAAGCAGACCAGTTGCTGAACACCTTCCTCTTTGTTTTTTCGGGGGGTTTTTTTGTTAGTTTTACCTCAAACAAACTGCCGCTGGTACAGCCACAGGAGTTAAAGGCGGCCCCGGGGCTTGTAATAACAAAGCACCCAAACAGAGAAACAAGTGACATCTCGAGAGCCAGGGCCTCGTTTTAACCTTCCTGGGTGCAAAAGGGCGGCTGCCTTGCAGGGGGAGGAGAGTCTAAGATGCCTTTTAAGCATCAGTGCCATCAGGCTACTTCTCTTCCCCAGCTCAGAGCTCCAGGAAGAGAAAGGAGCAGCCAGCAGCAGTAAGTGAAGCCTTTCTTCCAGGCCCATCACAACGCAGAGTGGGAGCACAACAGGTTTTGAAAGTCTCATTGAAAGTGGAAAGCAAAACCATCTCGTTTGTGACACTGAAGTTAGAGATAAAAGCATAGGTTGGCTTTTCCTTCACTCCAGCCCTCATGGCTGGCTGGTCTGGGATATTTTGACGTGACGGCCCCAGGCGATGGTGTTTCCAGCAGCACGAAGGTTTCTGAAGCAGGAGGGAGCTGTGCTGTCTGAGCGCGAGTGCTGCACCTGCGGGCAGTGGGGTTCCAAGCAGTCGGGCCCTGTACGCCCGGCAGGCTCTGGAGATCCTGTGACCAGGGAATGGATGGGGCCGAGTGGCTTTAGTGACAGCCGAGGAAGATGTGCAGGTGTGGCGTGAACCTCATTTAAAAACATGAGAAGCAGAAGTGTTCGCATCTTTGAATATATCTTATTTAGATAGAGAACAGCTGGGACTGCTGCGTGCTCCTCCAGTCCTGTCAATCACACTGCTGCATGTGGCCAGGACGTGACTGATATACCCTGACACAACATAGCAAAATGCCAAAAAAATCTGAAACATAAGAATTTTTTCTCACTAAAAATGTGACAAGATCATATTATTTTGAAATGTCACGATCTTTTGGAAAAAAAATAAAAGTAATTTTCAGAGTAACTTTTTTTTAACTTAGGCACCAATAATTACAAAGTTGGGCAGCAGCATGAAAGCCACCATCTTTTCATTTGATTACCGCACACTTTCAACACAGACCATGCAAAACTACCAGAGTAAGAAAAGAAATCCTCACACAATCCACACCCTCAATTTTAGCTCAGAAAATTGCATTAAAACAAAGTAGGAAATCTGCTGGGGTACTGAGAACCAGGACAGTGGGATTCCTGGGGGGAACAGGCTCTCATATAGCCAGAAAAAAAACACGTGAAAACATCTAGGTTATCACTTCCAAGCCATGATAATACTTTGGGTTTCCTAGAGGGTTAATTTGCCAGCGTGCAACCTGAGACTCCGGGTTTGTACAAGGTATTCTTAAACACATTAATAAGTTCAATCTACAAAACGCTCTGAAAATGAAACAGAGCTTATCAACTGTTTATACATTCAAATTTATTTCAAAGGCCAAGAAATCAGGCTTCTAGAGTGAATGCTCTCGTGGTGGCTTTGTTTCTATAGTGGGTAGCTCAGCCTCTGACATCTATGATTGTAATTTTTATATGATTCTCATTTGAAAACTAACAAACACGCACTCTTGGAGAGAAGACCAATAGCAACACATCATAAACATGAGAAAACATCACTACAGAAGCCTGTCAATAATGATGTCAGGACGTTCTCCCAAGGGCCTGGTCCTCAAGTGCCCTCACAGAATCAGAGAATGGTTGGGGTTGGAAGGGACCTCTGGAGACCATCTAGTCCAACCCACCTGCTAAAGCAGGGTGCACAGGATCGTGTCCAGGCAGGTTTTTAATATCTCCAGAGGAGACTCCACAGCCTCTCTGGGCAATTCTCCCCTGGATTAGCACCGTTGGCTCTGGAGGACGTGCCTTCAAACCCATGTTCTTTGTTGAGTGGCACATGCTTTGCTTCAGCTGCTCTCCTGTGCCAGGACTTTACCAGAGACAGCAAACTGGTTCGCATTAGCTTGCAAAAATGATCAGAATATCCCAAATATACACTGACCCTCCTTACACCAGGGAGGGCAATTGCACGGGTGGCTCAGCCCCGGCCTGCACGCTCCCCGGTGAGTGTTAACAGCCACTCTGCGCCGGGTTTGACCTGGTTCTTTTGTGCTCCTGCATGGCAGGAGGGCAGCGAACCAGCCTTTTTCTGCCTTAAAAATTGACAAATGTCAACTGTGTTTATGTGTACTGAAAACCAAGGAAGCTGACAAGTTTCTAGCTAGGAATTTCTAAGGGGCCCAAGGTAACTAAACATCCATTTGCCACTAAATTTCAGTCAGATTTAAGACTCTTAACTCCTTTAGGTCCATTTGAAAATCCCAATCCGCAACTAACAAAACGCAACAATAAGCAGCAAAAGTAGATCAAAATCAGTTCAGCCTTAACTATCATATATCTAAAGTTTGCATTAATAAAAATAGAGTTTCTTCGACATGAGTGCATGCCTCTAGTGTTGGTATTATTCTCAGTTTCCAAAATAAAGCACTGTATCTGTGGTTTAAAGCAAGTGTGTAGAGATAACAAATTACATTCAGACAACTTTTCCAGTCACTTGAAATGCCAGACATACTCATATTAAGTGAAAAAATATTCTTTCAACTGTTTTTTATGTCTTGTGAAATGTTCTGCTTTGTAATTGGTCTTCTTTTATAGGCATTATTTTAAAGCATAGAGTCAATGAACTATGATGTTCTGCAAGGCACAGTGATTATATCTACTTTCTTCCACTGCAATAGTTATAAAATAAAGTTTACAGTCTCTACCCTACATCATTCTCTTCAACATCACTGGACTTAAATCATGCACAGGGTCAGAATTTAAGATTCCTGAGGGAGAAACACAGACAGAGTTCTATGATAATCTAAATTAATCTCTTTTGAAGTTGTTGCTGTTTTGCCAAAAATACCTGAGTAAAAATATTTATCCAAGTATTTTCTTAATGGAGTAGATATCAAAAATACTCAGCATACCTGTCAAAACACCATTTTTCTAACCTTTGGGCTTGCCCTCACCACATAACAGCTAAAACTCTCTCTGTGCTCCTTTTATTATTATTACTGTTAGCACCCACAATGTGGATTCTAGTAGAAGAAATGAACAGGCAATTTTGCTAATGAGGCATGAAGCAAAATAAAATATTTTGTAATTTTCTATAACTGCAATACATTTGTTTTTGGAATGCTGACTATTGTGAAAAAAATATTTTTGTTTTTACAGTGAATTCCAAATTATTTTTGTTTAGTCAAGCTCTCTCCACAAAACCTCACATGACAGGAAATAAAAGATTTCTCACTGCTTTTCTATTTTAACTAGCTGTTGTTATATATTGTAAATTCCACAGCAGTCATTTTGCCATTACATGATCAAGCCTTAACAAGAATGTATTCTTCACACAATATAGTCCATAAAATTCTGGTGGCCATCCACAGTGGTTATATGCACTTTCTCGAGTGGTTCAAACAGCCTGGGAAAGGAGAATGGGGCTGTTGCATAATGCTATTTATGCCTTATCTTTATCTAATAAGGTGAAAAGTTTTAGTGTTGAATGCATTATTCTAAAAAAGTCTGTTCAATATTAAAGCTCTTAAGATGGGATGCTTGAGAACAAAGTGATAAAGCCTTTTGAATTCCACTAAGAAAAACGAGCATGCTGTATTAAAAGAAGTAGTTTGCATAGCCACACAGAGAAAGAGAGGACTTCATGGACTAGATTTTCACTTTGGCTGAATATACTCAGTTCCACTGAGGTCAATGTAGCTATGCCGATATCAATAAGTTGACAACAACTGGACCCTATAGCAAAAATATATAAGAAATTGTATTTAGTCTGGATGTTGTCTCTCTGCTGCTACTTTCAGTCAAATGTGAGATAAGGAACACATGATTTTATGCGTTTTGACATTAGAAAAAGTATGGCAATCAAAATTATGTTACATGGAAAAAAGTATTTATAGAAAACAGCGTGAGCTGATGTTGATCTGTCATTCCTGTAAGACTCTCAGTCTGTATGACTTAGAAGCTGAAAATAATTTCAAGTTACTTGGCTCAGGAAGGAACACACTGTTTTCACAAAGCAATTCCATTCAACTAGAGAATAGGGGTTACATTCATAAAACATCTTGGGTGTTAAAACATGGACTATTTCAAAGCTTCACTTCAAGGCATCAGGTTTTCCAGTAGAAATTGCAACTGTAAGGTGAATAAGACAGTAAAATTTTTATCTCCAACGGTTGTACTTTTTCCACACATACACCCCAAATCCTAAAAGGTACACATTTGTTTCTAAGAATAGGCTAATTGAAGGGTCTTACTTTCGAGTTTTCCTTTCTCTTTTCTTTCCTTAGAATGATCTAAAATTTACCTTTCTGTATTTGTTTAAAAAGGTTCATTTTCTGAAGCTATTTATCACCCTAAGGCATCTTTTTTCAGAAATGGCTTACTGAGCTAGTAAAACTTGTCAATAACTATCAGTAAGAGGTTTGGGGTTTTTTCTTATAAAATTGGGCAGCATAGAAGAGTATTTACAAACTCTGCTACAGTTATTTCATTTCAAGCCTTGAATCACCCTGGGAAGACACCTGTATCTTTTTATTGATGACATCCATAGCCAAAGCATTTTACCTTTTGAGATGTGAGTCTCAACTAATCACCTGCCTCGAGTACACGTGAATCCTCCCTGCAGCACCCATTAGGGAGAAAACAAAGCCGAGCACCAGTATCCGTGAAGCTACTGTTATGTGACACACATTGGATGACGTGCTTTGTGGGTTCTGTACGCCAACCAGCACTGCTGCTGGGACTGCGTGGTCACAGATCAGCTGTGGTTTGTGCAAAGCACGTGTGGTTTACACGACTGAAGATAGCAGCTGTCACCCAGGTTCCAGGCAAGGTGACCATGGGGCTCACCCCATTTTACTGTAGGTCTTATTCTCTTTTAATGCATCTACTTTGAGGGACTTATTTTATTATTATCTTATACCAGACCTACTTCCTGATGCGGCATGGCATGTGTTTACTTACATAACCGGTCCTGAAATTTTGCTCAGTTTTCTCAGAGGGAAGGCTCAGTTCTCCAGCTTTCTATTTATCACAACTCTCGTTTTCACCCCATCATAGAGCAATTTGGAAGCCTGATTCTAAATTTAACAAAGCCAATAAAAATAGCTGTTAGCTAGTGCACTAGCTCTTGCAATCTTATTCTCTAGGTAGTTTTTCTCTAAAATAAAAACACCTAAGGAAATCCAAAACTTTCAGAACTAACAAAATCTTGTTTCCTACTTACTTGGGTTTCATAGTTGATAGGCTGGTGTTTAAGCTCTTCCTGGAGCTTTTCCAAGGTTCAGGTCCTCATCACTTTTCAGTGTGGATTCTCCAGGTAACATAGTATGTGTTTGTGCTACATCTTCCTCTCCACTCCTGAAGAGGAAGAGATTTTCCTCCTCTCCTGCACTGTCATTCACATTGATGAAATCTATAGGGATCACAGTTCTAGAAAATTTGATTTAAACTGGTCAAGGAGTTTAAAAATTCATATGGCGAGAGAGGATGCACACACACAGTGTGGAAAGATATGCTGTTTTTCCACGGCAAAACCAGAGCAACAGTGAGTCTGTAAAAATATCCTAAAGAAAAATTTCTTTGTAGGTCCCTTTTCCTCAGGATCTTTATATCTTTCTGTTTCACTCTTTGGATGACCATTTGACTTTTTATTCCTACTTTGTTTTCTCCATCTGCTAATTTTTTTCCTCTCTGTCTGTTCTTCCAGCTTTTTATTTCCACTCTTTGTCTCTTTTCTCTGGATCAAAGTGGGAGAAAGGACATTCAAGCACCATCAGTCTGTGGACCCACAGGCATGTATCACATTGCGACAGACATCACAAAAAGCCCAGCACTTGGGCAAATCCCCAGGACTGACTGCTGGCATCAGCACCCAGCAGACAAGTGCTGGAATTTTGAAAAGAACGTTGTCCTGCTGAAGATGCTGACAACCTGTCAAGCAGAGCGCTCGCCAGCACACACGTGGCACTGAGGCAATAGTAGATTTTGCCCAACCAGAGTGCCACTCTGGAAAGGTCAACAAAGTAGTTTAAACTTTCTGTCATGGCTTTTATCAGGTCTATTCTTGTCTCTATTGGGAAATTGAACAAAACTACAAACTAATTAGTCTCTGTTTTGCTAGGAAGAATACTTGCACAAAATGCCATTATAAAATTCCTTCTTGCACACAATTTAAAAACTATTGTCAGTCCAAAACAGTTCTGAAATTCTTACAATCCTAATCCAATCTTGGGGTTAATTTAGTAAATCCAGCCTCCTACATTTGGAACAGATATCCCAGCATTACGACTTTGTTTTCAGGGGGCCAGAGCTAGTAGCTTTTAAGTTTTAATTTTTCAAATCCAGATGCCTTTTTATGTCATATTCCTCTAACATTTGAAAATCTACAACACTCAGGGTAAATCCACCTAATGAAGTCAATGGAGTTCTGCCAGGTACAAAACACAGTGTGGAATTTTTCTCCTAGTTCTCATGATGGAGTGCTCCATCAGCAAGAGAAATTGCTGCCTAGCTTTGGCAAGAACACCTGGGTGTTACTGCATACACAATATTCCCTTTAAGATGACTGCAGTTCAAGAACCTTCATGAAAGATTATTTGCTTTAACAAAAACACTACATAGGCAGCTATAGCATATCCTCAAAGACAAGTCAGTTCAAATTATTCGCTGAAAATAATTTAAGCAGAGGCTTTCCTGTAATTCCAATTTATAGAATAACTTGCCATAAGAGCTTCCTTACAAGGAAAGAACAGCACCAGAAAGGTATGTTTCAAGAATCTGGGGAATCAAAGAACAGCTGACGCTTGAAGGCACCTCTGGAGCCTGGCAAATCCAGCCACCCTGCTCAAAGCAGCACCAGCTTGAGCAGGTTGCTCAGGGCCGTGGCCAGTTGGGATTTTAAATGTCTTAGTTTACTAAGCAGGGTGAGGCTTCGGGATAAGCTCAGTGACTCATGTTCTACAGTATTGTTTTAAAACTTCGAAGTGTTGATGTATTCCATAAAAGACTAGTTTCTGAACTCCACTACTGACACATTACATTTACATCTTAATTGAACCTCTATGGCATCAGTTACTGATCATCTTTAGTGTAACTGTGAGTAAATAACATCTTTTCTCTTCAGTATAAAAGACCAATTACATATTTTTGGAGAAGTGATTTATAGCTAAATGTGTTGAGTCTGTATGGAAAACAGTATGATGAAAATCTCTATTCATGGATTCCTATTAGGCTGTATTTCAAGAAATAAATCTAAGCTTTCTGAAAAACAATCATAAATATATACATAAATCATTGCCTTTAAAGTAGAAGAGCCTGACTCTTAACATTTCACAAAACAATTCTCTGGTCAGAATCGAGAAAGATTGAAAAAGAACCCTGGTTTGCCCTTGTTCCGTATATCCATACATTACTTCACTCTGAACAATGGGAGAGGCTCAAGTGCTCCAAACAAATCCCTTCCTGGGGCTGAAGCAGCCGTGGAAGACACCAAGGCTCCAGTTCCAGCAGGTTCTGATGAGCAGAGTCTGATCTACTGAGCACCGCTGGGTAAGGCCCTGGGGATCAGTGCAATGACCAGAGTGGAGGTGCAAGATGTAAAAGTTACCATAAAAAGCTGGATGCATGCCTTAACCTAAAATATGATTTTATTTGCAGAGATGCAGCTCAGGAATACTTTCTTTATAGAGTCACAGATAAAATCAAGACTTTTGCCTTCCCCTCCAGTATAGTGCATTCTGTATGCTTTGGTTATACGCGTGGAGCAAATAAATTGCGTAACTAGAGCATGCAAACCACATCTGACGTATCCACACTGATCTGATTACACATTGCATAAATGCCTGACAAGTATAATAAATAAACCAGACCACATTAGTTGCTTTTCTAGGTCTCCTAAAATCCATGGAACTTATTCCTGAGTTTGGTTCCTCCAGCCAGAAAGAAAGAAACCGAAGCCAGGATGTCCCACTAGCCATCTGCAGCCTCCCAAATTGCAAACATACATACAAGATCTAATTAAAGCGTCTATGAAACTTGAACTTGGTTGCGTAAGTAATCTTTGGAAAAAATTTTAAAGAAATCTGCAAGAACCATGCACGTTTCCCCCAAAATTCATCTGGCAGAATAACAACATGAATTAACACTTGGAAGGTCTTAAAAATACCTGGAAAGATTATGCATTCAATCTTGACAAGTACTGCCAAACATCAGGGGTATTTCAAATTCTCTGGTCAGAAACCCCACGATATTAGTACACAGTGTGCACATGTACATCCATGTAGAAATTATGTTTGACACTACCATTGGTTAGCAATAAACTTCACTACCTCTGTCAGCTTTACCCTCTTACACAAAGTTCTTTGGGGCGTGGACTCTCTCTCTCACTATACACAGGAGAAGCCCTCCACAAAATCTGGGCCTTGACTGCAGACAGGACATTTATCTTACGTTGTGATGTACACTAATTCAATACTAGTAATACAAGATTTACATAGCTGAACTGATGCTCCTCATTAAGTTATCATTAAATAAAATCATTTCTTAAATTAGTACAATGAAATAAGATACAGAAATCTAATACCATCTCCTAAAATTTATTAGAGTGCTGATATTGTTTTATGATTAAAACTTAACATCACTTAATGCCTTGGCATTATGCATATTATTTTCCAATCATTGGAAGACTTTCCAGTCCACCCAGACAGAGGATTTATACCAGAAAGTGGAGAACATTGGTTTAAAATGCCTTTTAAAACATTTCAGATGGAGTTGTCCAATACAACAGGCCTTATTTTCTTCTGTGTCTGTTTGCTGGTCCTTTCTAGATTAAGGAAACTGGATCTCAGCTTTTAGACACAACAGCACATTCCTAGTGCTCTCCCAGAACAGCTTCCTTCCAAATCACTAATACTCCTTCCAATTGATAAGTCAAAATTCCTACAGCAGTGCGCTGAAACAAAAAAAAAAAAATTCTGAACCTTTTTTCCTCCTCTCTACGTAAGAAGAGGTATCTACTCTAATGTAAATTTTCAGTTCAGTGTAGTGATAATTGGTGGCAGATGTTTTTTCCATGAAATATGCTCTTATCTTCTTGAGGTGCTTTATCTAATTTGTCTGAAGTTAACTTATTTTAGCTCTCTGAACTTCAAAATTCTGGTTACTTCTGCCCTAATTAATATCATTTTTTAAACATATTTTTCTATCACTGAGTGACAGGGAGGCTGAACACTCATTGTTAAAGAAGACATTTTGGCCTCAGGAGCCCCCATATTTTGTGAGGCCAGGAGCTAGATGGTCTCTTTATCTCATGGATACATTTCTTTCTGATCTGAGAAAAAAATAAAAAGCTTTTTCTTTTCCTCAGCCCTGAAACTGACTTCTTAATCTATTGCCCTTTAAGTGAGAAAGGTCTTTGGTAATATTCTACTTTCAGACAGGACATTTCTAAGCTTTTTTATCAGGTATACGAACATTTGCGTGTTCCTTCTGCCAACAAGGGGATCTAGGTCTTCATGCTCCACGGGCATGTATCAGATTTACCCCACAGAAGTCAGTGGATCCACACTGCTTTACACCACCTGAGGAGCTGGCCCAAGGTGTTGAATTGATGGTTACTTTGAGTTAAAGATGCTTCTAAAATGATTCACTTAAAGCTTTCAGCACAGAAAAGCTCTTTATCCTTTTTTTTGGATCAGATGTCACCCTTCCTGCGAACAGCAATTCTAGTGAAATCTATGTCTTCCGTCCCCTTCACTGCATTAATTAGCAGTGAGCAGTACTGCGTGTGTAAAGTATTCTTTGTCTTAATAAATCAGGATCCCCCTAATCCTTTCCTTTCCCCAGATCCTTCATACCTCATAACTCTTCCCATGGAGAAGGTTCGTGTCCAGGGCTGTGAGGGGCAATGTAAACAGAAGGTGAAAGGAGAGTGATTTTACAGTTCAGAGGCACCACTGTGTCCTTCTGCATCTCTGCATGACTTTCCTGAGTCATTATGTCCATCTTGTACCTCCCCAAACTTTGACTGATCTTAAAAAAAAAAAAAAAATCCAGAAATTCTGGTTGCTTCAGAGAAAAGTTATTCTCAAAATTTTGTTGAAAATTTTGATCTGCTCCACCGTTATACTCCACATTAATTCTCTGAATAAGCTCCTGAAAGTGAGGACTATGGAACACTCCGAACACCTAGTTTTGAAAATCATCGTGAAATCACAGAACCACAAAGTAACCCAGTTTGCAAGGGACCTCAGAAGGGCTCCAGTCCAACCTTCTGCTCAAAGAAGGGTCACGGCATCAGACCAAGTTGCTCAGGGCTTTATCTAGTTGCATCACGGAAACTTTCAAGGACAGAGACAGCACAACTCTCTCTGGGCAACCTGCTTCACTGCTGCCCTGTCCTTCTGGGGAAAAAGGTTTTTGTTTCAGCCAGGCTGAACCTCTCTTGTTCCAATTTATGCCCATTGCCTCTTGTCCTCCCACTAGGTACCACTGTGAAAGAGGCACTGTGTTCTTTGTAATCTTCTCCTGGGTTGCAGCAGGCTGGTGTTTGGTGCCTCCAAAACCTTCCCAACTCGAGGCAGCACAAGCCCCATTTCCTTAGCCTCACCTTACAGGACAAATTCTCCAGACCCCCAAAACATCTTGGTGGCCTTCTCCTGAACTTGCTTTGGTTTATCAGCATCATTCCTGTATTGATGGGCCCAAAACTGGACAGAGCATGCAGATGTGGTCTCACAAGTGTCAAGCGCTTCCCTCAGTCTGCTGGCTCTGCTGTGGTTTTACAGCCCAGAATGCTGTTGGCCTTTTTTGCTGCCAGGGCACACCGCAGGTTCATCACAGAAGCACTGAGGTTGGAAAGTACCTTTAAGATCATGGAGTGTGATCGTTAAAACGTAGCTAAAATCACGCTCGGCTTGCTGTCTGCCAGGGCTCCCAGGCCTCTTCCAGCAGAGCTGCTCCCCAGCCAGGCAGCCCCCCAGCCTGCATCACTGCTCCAGGTTCTTCCTTCCCGGCTGCAGGACTTTGCATTTGCCCTCGTTCTCTTGTGTGCCCTTGGGCTTCTCATCTGCAGACCTGAGGAGCCTGCACTCGTTTGCCTCCTCCAGCTCACTGACAAAGATGCTGACAAGGACAGGTTCGGTTGGTGCCCCTGTGGGACACTGCTCATGGGCCTCTGAGTACATCACGTCCCATTAACCACTCACTGCCTTCTGAGCCTCAGTGGCCAGTTAGTTGTCCACCCAGCCGGACTGTGATGTCCTAACCTGGACAGAGCAATACTGTGAGAGACTGTTGGAAGCCTTGCTGCTGTCTCTAGAAAATGATTGTATTTAGCGATTATTGTGTTCGGAAAAACAGAGCGTGGAGAGAACTTTTCATGTTTCACAGTTAACTTTACAAAAAGTTCTTTTCACTCCGGTATTTGCGATCCTACTCTGCCCTTGGTGGTTTTGATAAACTGTAGACCTAATTTTGGTATCAGACCAGCTCTTCACTGGAGTAACAGCATTAACTGTCACAAAATCTCTTAAGATTTACGTCAATGTAAGTGATTATCAATGTCAAGCTCTAACCCTTTCCCAGCTAGGTGACTCAGGGTTGCAAGAGTTTATCATTGCTTTCTTCCAGGCATGTTGACAGGATTGTGCAATGTTTTATTCGTAGTGAAATTAAAATATTCTGACGAGATTTGGGGTTGGGTGTATGTGTGTTTCTTTGAATAAAAAGTTTTGAGCAAGGCGCTAGGATGCTTTTGATATGACATGTGCAAATCAGAACGGATGACAGCTCTGATTCCTGAGCAGTCCTACGGCACTTGCCGTCGTTCCAGCTGCTCTGCTTCCATATTGCTAGTGTAGTCAAAACCAATTGTTTCAATTAGCCCTTTAGAGTAAAGCCATGTCAATGTCTTGCATAAATACAACGATCCCTACAGCACTATGTAAAACGTCTCTTTTCACATCTCACAGCTTCTGTGTTGACTTATGCAGTGCTGTAATTAAGTCTAATTGAGTAGACTCATGGAGTTACGCTAATGGTTATGTATAAGGACATGTCCCTCATAGCTATTTGTTCAAGGCATTCTTACTATCACTTGCTTCAATTATGCATATATTTTGCCTACTAATGTTTTTGCATTGTAGTTTTATAAATGTGACCTACAGGATTTTTAATATTATCAGCTTAAGATCTGAAGAGATTTGAAACACGACTACGATTTAAAAGCAGCTGCTATTAAAATTACTCCCTGCACTTAAAACTTACCTCATTTGTACTTTAATTATACCACAGTAGACACAAGATAATGAGAAATAGATAAACTTTAAATAAACATTTTTCTCTATTTTTATATAACTACGAAGTTTTGAAAATTAAAGTTTTAGAATGGTCTTTATACACAAAGTTCACTGAGGCCACAATTCAACATAAGAACATTAAAGCATATTTCTTGTCTTAGCCACACAAGCTGTATTTTCATAGAATCATAGAATATCTCAAGTTGGAAGGGACCCATGAGGATCATCAAGCCCAACTCCCCACTCCTCACAGGACTACCTATAGCTAAATCATCTGACGAAGCATCATCCATACGCTCCTTGAACGCCGATAGGCATATTAAGACTGATAGAACTAAGAAAATCCCTAGATAACTTCTTGCTCTTCCTTGAGGTGACTGGGAATCTCTGGAGGTTTTTCAGGTTTTTGACTGTATCACAATACGAATTTGTTCTTCTGTGCTGACGCTTTTTACAGACATAGCATTCAAATCATTAGGAAAAGCCTGTACGTAACTTTTATGCTTAAAGCATTGACACTATTGGACACCTGCTTTACTTGTGGAAGACAACAGATTTACCTAGTTGCCTGTCTTTGCTCTTCAGGAGCTGTGCTTCTACCATGTAAAACTGTTAGATTGAAGAAACATTAAACTGTTTAGCTAAAACTTGATAAGTTAGCTTGAAGGTATATTTCTTGTCTTTTCTTGCTTACTTGAAACAAGACATTTTTTCCTATCAGAAAATTTATCCAGCATTCATCTTCTAGATACAAACAAGTCCTGAATATAAAACAAGCAATGCCCAAAACAACATGCAGACTTACATACACAAATTTTCAACCTTCAGCCACACTTTAGTGTTATCAGTATTTAACTTCCTTTGAGCCTGGATTCAGCAAACTACCTAAGCCAGTGAGAGCAACTCTGATAAATATTATCAACTTGCTACTTAGTGTAATCCCGGGTTTAGGACTTTCTATTGATGCCAAATACAGAACCCATCTGTTGGCTGAGGGGAAGCATCTGTAACACCTTGTTACGCTCTAAACTGTCCACGGTGTTTGCAGTGAGGAAAGAGTTCTGCTATACATTTCTATGTATAAGACACAATATGTGTGAACAGCATGGGATTTTTAACAAACCTATGGTATATCTGGAAGCAACTAGAATGCCTATCACTTAACGAGGGCTTGATGAAGAAACCAAGAGATTAAGGACTACAGAGACCCAAATCAAAACCCAACAGCTCATCGCCTATAGAGATTCCAGACAGAAGATGGCCTGTGGACTGCTAGCATGGTGGCAACACATGGAAACTCCCAGAGGCAATAAAATGACAAAGGACATTATCTGGGGGGAAAACCACACAGAACTGTGTGGCACATCTCAACAAACACCTGCTTGAGTGGGAGTACCATAATTCACGAGAGCTGACAGAAAGCAAGCTGGCCAGTGCTCCGAGGTAGATCCATCTAGACCTCCTCTATAGGATACTCGCCCAAAAAGACTTAAATGCAAAAAATCTTGATTTTGTCTGAATTAAACCTTTAAAATGGAGAAAGCTCAAAGCAACTAGAAAGGACATGAAATGAAGGATTTACACAAAGCTCTTTTGTGTGTCTTTGCTTTTAATCAACATGGTACCTTTCTGAGTAGCAGCACACTCTATCACCAGACCTTTTCAGTCCCAAGGAAGTCTGCCCAGCCATTCAGTGCCTCTCCTGGCAATCCTGCAGCTTTTTTGCAGGAGATACAGGCTCTTGACTCCCTGCTGTAACCCCCTTGCTTGCCAAACCTTGGTGTTCCGCGAGCCCCTTCCCCCAGCCATGCTCAATGGCTCTCCACTGTCACATTATATCCACCGGCCCAGTGGGTCCCACTTCACCCCATCTTCTCAGAAGAACACAGCATAGCTTGTGAAGAAGAATACAAGGGTAAAGCAAGTGTGATCTGTCAAATCTGTAATTTTTTCCCAGTTGGACATCCCAGAAGAGCCCAAAAAATAATGAGATTCCAGAGGATGCAGGGGAAGGGGTGACAGATTTCTGAAACCTAGGCTGGCTGGACATGGTTTTGTTCTCTGAGGGCCTACATTCTCTCCATCACTGAGATGGACACTAAGGAGACATGGGTTACACACACACAGATATCCTTATGCTCTATCAAAGAGAAGCCAAACACTCATTAAAATAATTCAGTCTTAAATGGCAATACATACATAGATGAGTAACCTTCATCAGGGGAAGAAGTTAAAAAGAACTGAAATTAAGAGACAGATGCACGAAGAAATTGAAACAAGCTAGTACTAAAAATGAAATAAAAGGCATTAGAGAAGAGGGAAAAAAGGCAAGACTGCTCATAAGAAAAAGGAGAAAACATAAACCTAACACTTCCCAGATCACCACTTAAGTACCAGTAGTCTATCAAGTACACACCTGTTCTTCCCACATCCCTGCTGAGCACATGAAAAAAACAATTTAAAGAAACAGTAGTGAATGTGGAAATTGCAGGCCTATCCATCACAGCTACTGGAAGAGGAGTAAAAACAAACCAATAAGCCTTTGTTTCTGAACAACTGTGACTGCTGCGCGCACAGGGGCACACACAGCCCCCCACATCTCTTGCTGTGCATTGAGTTTCATTCAAGGAATAAAAGCAGTAGTGTTGCAGTGATGTTACGGTGCCAGGGGACCCCACATTTGCTATCCTCATTTTTATGTGTTCCTTTTATTATGTAAACATTATCCCCATCAGATGCCTGAGTTTACGGAGAGCAATGCCAGCAGAAGCTATTGCTGGGTCAGAACCTCCTAAATCACCTAACAAAATTGCTCCTTTCTGCTCCCTGCCTCAGACACAGACTCAAACCAGACAAAAGGAGGAGGATAGATGCCACATTTTCTAACAGCTGATGGAACAGCAAGTCTTAATTTCTCAAACCACCATAAAAGGGGCTCCTCCTACAGTGAGTCAGCTCTCAGGAGATGCCAGTTGTGTTGCCTTCGTTGCTGGGCGTTTATTACAGGTCTTGTGTTAATACTGAACCTTTTAATGTGTATTTAGGGCAGGATTCCCGCTTCTGGATTCCAAGCTAGCAGCGAGGAGTAGTGGTTTGTAACAGAATGCTCAGTGAGAGTCACACACAAATGGATGTTCAAAAGAGCAAAGTCACAGGTATTTAATTCCCCTTTTTGTACAACTTAGACCTGAAACTGGGAGCCTGGGGCAAAAGCTCAAAATAAAGAAAATGACAGTGATGCTTTTAAGCTTGAGCCTTTTACGCTTGCACCACCAGACTGCCCTTTCTTAGACAAGAAAACTCCATCTTCAAGATCAAAGAATCGATTTGAAGAAGAAAATGTTTACAAATGTGTCCTGGTTTCGGCTAGGATAGAGTTAATTTTCTTCCCAGTAGCTGGGATAGTGCTGTGGTTTGGATTTAGGATGAGAATAATGTTGATAACACAGCGATGTTTTAGTTTTTGCTAAGCAATATTCACACCAAGTCAAGGACTTTTCTCCTTCTCATGCTGCCCTGCCAGGGAGGAGGCTGGGGGTGCACACGGAGCTGGGAGGGGACACGGCTGGGACAGCTGACCCCAGCTGGCCAGAGGGACACCTCACACCCTATGGCCTCATGCTGAACAAAAACTGTGGGGAGTTGATGGGGGGGACGAGATGCTGCTCAGGGACAGGCTGAGCATCAGTCAGCGGGTGGTGAACAATCACACTGTGCATCACTTGTTTTGTATATTCTTTAATCATTATTATTACCACTATTATTATCTTCCCTTCTTTTTCTGCCCTATTAAACTCTATCTCAACTGACAAGTTTTACCTTTTTTCTGTTTCTCTCCCCCATTCTGCAGGGGGAGTGTGAGCGAACGGTTCTGTGGTGTTAAGCTGCTTGCCGGGTTAAACCACATCAAAATGGAAGCACTAATGAACTACAAGAGAATTAATTGTGACTGTTGTTCTCTTGGGTACTCAGGCTGCTGTATTTAGACTTCAGAGGTAAACATCGATGCTCTCAAAATATACAGAGGAATAACAGGCTTGTTATCTTCTTGTAGAATTACGAACTACATCTTAGAGAAGCATTAAGAAACATGATTTTGCTAAACTTATTTGACAAATACTTGAATGTGCAACTCTGGATGACAGTTATGTAACTTCCCCAGGCTTATGTATAGCAAACAGTTTTCAAAATATGCAAATAGTAAGATTTTCAGATTAATTCAATCCTATGTGTCAATCATCTAAGAAATTATTTACACCTCAAGGGCAACAAATACTAAAAAATTAACACCCTTGGTGTGTTCTACTTCATTTTGTTTTGTTTACTGCCTTTGCTGTTGGTGCCTTACAGATGTTATTGTTCATTTTGGTGTTTTTAAAGCACTCTTTTTCATATCTGGCATGTGACTGCCCTGCAGTGAATAGGAGTAAGAAGCTGTCAGTTTGATAGGCTGGCTTAGAGATTGCTCTTTCTCTGTGCTGTCATTGAATGTGAGAAACACAGAGCCACAAGAAAGCTGCAGAAGAAAACTCCTTTGTGATGGAACAACTCCCTCCGTGCCATTATTACTGTTGTTTTTTTGTTGTGTTACTGTGAAGTCCTATTGTACTAGCTGCTGTGAAAACTCAGAACAAAAGTTTGTTCCTGCTACAGAGCCTGTATGGTGTAAACCATGAAATTAGCTTCACATCACAGATCCTGGAAGAGCACGGGAAATAAATAAGCAAATGTGGGAGAAAGTTGAAAAGCCTGCCTTGCTCCTCAGTATTAGCTGCACGTCAGGCAAAGTCCATGTTTTTTTAATGTTAAACCCTGGTCAGAGGTTGATTGTACAGAAATCCTGTGGGTGACCAAGGGATCTCATCCAGTCAGCAAGGCAGGCAACAATCAATGGGAAAGCTGAATTAATCCACCCTTGTGCAGCTCTAATGACTGAGAAACCCCGAAGTACATGCATGTGTCCAGCTTTTTCCACTAACATAGAGTTGATAGGATAGATTAGATCCTTCTCATCCCTGTGTAGTTGATAATACTATGGACAGTACTGCTGGAATTGAACTCAGGAGGTCATCTCAGATACCCTCCTGCCAAAAGGTAGGATCAGCCACTCCTGCAGCAATTTCTGATGATCTGTCCTCCTAGCTCAAAGACAACCAGCAGCAACTCTGTAACATCACCCAAATCCCATGATCTGTTCCAGCATTTAATCACTCCAGTTCTTAGCAAGTTTTCCTGGATTCTAATCCCGTATCTCACCTGCTAAGCCTATTATGTTTTATTGTAACAGTAGGAGAGATGGAGAAGATTCGCCTCCTCTCTGCGGCTATCTCACAGACAGCTGTAAAGTAATTTCATGTCTCCCCTCCATTTTCTCCTCCTCTAGCTAAAGCTCCATTCCTCAGTGATCATGTTTTTGATACCCTTGATCAATCTTGCTGCTGTCTTCCATGATCTCTGAAAACTAGCCTGCATCTTTCTTAACACACATGCCCACAAGCTGGACACTGCTCTGGCTGAGGCCCTGGCAGGGTGAAATAAAGCAGAAACTGCCTCATCGTGCTTTGCAAACTCTCGTCTTTCTCATGCATCCTCACTGGGATGATCACCTTTTTCTTGATGGCATGACATTGTTGACTCACATTCAGTGTATGAGCCATTAACATCTTCAAATCATTGCACTGTTGATTAGTTGTGCAATTAATTATTCCTTTTTAAGTACTGAAAATTGTTTGCATGTATCCTATTCTAGCACATCTCATCTTTTTCACCTGTTTTGTGAGTTCTCAGTTTTTCCTCACACGCTTCCTCCATTCCTCCCTTATGTTTCGTACTTCATGTCCCATCCCTGTGTAGGGAGTGATGACATTCATCCCTTTAAGTGTTAGCACTCAAATCCATTACTACAGGTCTTTAATACACACTTACCAGAGAGAGGTGTCTGTTCTGGAGCAGCAGCAGCATTAGTGCAGTTGTCCTAACAAACACAACAGGAATGCTACGGACAGTGATTTATAACAACTTTAACGCCACGAGAAGAAATTTGCAATACAAATTGGGGTAGAGACTTGAGTGTCTCTAAAGCAGTAGTTTGTAATTCTGAAGAGATCTGAAGAGTGAGGTCTCAACAGAAACACATTGAAAACTCAGCACCTTGTCTTTGGCAGGAAATTCAATGATTGACATGGCTGACTAGAGAATTTAGAAGTAGAACAGGTACAAAATGGTCCTGCAGACTGGCCTGGCTGCCTTGATATCCAATTATTATATGGACTGCAGTGTCTTTCTACGTGGATCTTTCCAATACGAGAAACCAGTTTAAATATCAGAAATATTAGCATATTTACTGCTGCTCTTTATGGTGTAATAGTCACTTTGTGACTTACGAAAATGAGTCCTTTAGGAGTTCTACAGAGCTGGGAAGCTGAAAACGTCAACTTTCACTGCTCTGAATCTACCCCTTTAACACTTTGCTACTGACATACTGTGTCTTTCGGTAAGGACCTAGTCCTGTATAAAACCCACAAAGCTAAGAACACTTGATCATTCCTTTAGGATTAATTAATTTCCCAGAAACCAACTAATGCATTTTAGAAATAGCTGCAGGCAAATGTTAATGAGAGATTAATCTTTCATGCCTCTGAGAACTTTTTAGACAAAGCGAAGATAGGTTCAACTTCCCCTTGAGTTCCAAATGTGAACAAGATCAACTAGCTTACATACTGACTTTTGTGATAAGTGAGACATCTATCAAAATGGAAGCAACTTTTGCCTGGAGCAAAAATACAATTACTTATTGTTAAGCCATTTCATACAATTGGCAAGATAAAAATTTCAATAACAAAGCTTGTAACAATTGTCTCTTCAGGTAGGACTTCCAGAGAACACTTAGACCTGCTTCTCAGGCTGACACCTGCTTTAGCATCAGAAGCTTAGAAGAAAATCCTTTGCCAGCAAAAACAAGCCACTTTTGATGTGTTTGTGGCAATGAGAGAGTCCTGATCTTATTAAATTAAGTAACAAATTGCTTGTTTTCCGTGGAGGGAGAAAGAGGTCACTTCTTAGAAGGCTGAGAGCTTGTGCAAAGGATGAACATCAGGAGCGATAGCTGGTAACCCCAGGTCTGATAAGCTCCGGCCTGCGATCAGCAGCTGCTGCTCGGCGGCTCAGGTGCCAGTGAGGGGTCAGAGCCCCCAGGGCACAGCCGGGGTGAGGGGCTCTGCTGGAGCTGCCCGCAGCCCAGGGACACCAGCTGCCCACCTCCCAGGACAGGTTGTCTCTCCAGTTAATGCTAGACCAGCATCCTCTACCAACGTACTGTCCTGTCCCATCAAGAAAGCGTATTATTCCCTCACTTGCAAGGTATAGGCAAGGTGTAAAATATATAAGATTTGTAAGATGACGTACTGTGAAACCTGTTTCATGCACATAGAGTTCTTTTCACAACACTGGGGCACCGAAACCCCCTGCTATCGGTTCTCGTACCATAACTAAATGCTGCCTTGGCATTTTACGAAATACCTGAAGCTTCCATGTGTGCCACCCAGTGACTGAGTGTAGAAGATGGTGATAAAGTTGTCAAGTGAAATGGCTGCCTTTGCATTATGACTATTTCATACATGTGTGTATATGAGACTATATGTTATGAACAACAGCATTGCACCCTAAGGTTTAGCAATCATATTTCTCATTACTCTTGTCTCATTACAAGGTTCATCCCACTGCAAAAAAATAAACATTTGTATTCACCCTCCCTCCAGAAATAAGATCTCACACAAACATCAGCATGATGCAGGTGTTTAAGATGCTGACACATTTATGTCAAAAAAAGGTTAAAAAGATTTATCCATTGGAAGCAATAAACACAACTTCCTTGATTAGTGCAAGCCTGTGAATGCAACTTGCATGCTACTGCTTGTTTTCAGTAGTTTCTGTTCTGTGATTAATTGTTTACATGGTGTTCAGTGTTAGGCACAAGATAACACATTATTCTTAGTGTTATGACAATATTCCCTGTTGACATCTTTTAGCTGTCTACACTTCTTGCAGCAGATTTGGCAAACATTTCTTGAATATATAATGTTTGCTCACTCCTTCTGAGTACATTGTTAAAAATTTAGCTGGGTGAGATTTTTAGATCCCATTTTTGTAGCACACTTGCTAGTCCTCTTGCAGTGCTCTACATTATTAATTTCAGATTAATTTTACCCTCTGGCTGTACACATTTAATGGAACTCCCTGTAAGAATACCTCAAGCAAAATGCTGTATTTACGGTACTTGCCAGACACATTTATCTAAGTTGACAACATCAAAAGAACACTATTGAAATCTATGCATTTGTCAGAGAAACATTGCATTTTTTTTAAGTGGAAACTAAAAAGAGTCAAATGTACATATTGTATTTCTGTGATACAGTTCCAGCTTCAGTGTATGCAGCCAATTAGATTTGCTGCTTAACTAAAGCAGGATTGGCTTGTCTGCCTGAAACATCATAACAAACCAAGTACTTTTCCACTTATCTTGCGAGCATTTTTCTAGCATGCAGTATCCAAGTACAATAGAACTAATACCACATTCAAAGCAAAATCTTCATTGACCTTTCTTATGCCTCTCAGTTCTTTTCCCCTATCATACTCAGATTGCTGTACGTCAGAGAGAGGAGGAAAAACAGGCTATCTGGGCAGCTGTTTACACATTCAGTGGACACACCACTGGCTCACAGACTTCTTTAGATAAATGGTGATTATCCTTTTCTTCAAAGAAAAATAAGGCAGCCCAAGAAACTGTCGCCTTGTTATTTGCTCTGAAATAGCACAGTGAAAGTGCAGGGCACGGCCATTAAAGACTGGGGTCCATGTGAGTAGCTGGTGTAAACAGAAATGAGATATACTTTGATAAATTACAGCCTAGGAATGGGCTTCTGGCCCTTTTTTCATAAAAGCTGACTATTTTTTCAGGTTATCTATTTGACAGGAAAAGAATACCTGCCATCTGCTAACATGCTACTTACATCAATCAGGTGCCCAGATGTAATGGCAAAGAAAGGAAGAGTCAAAGAGGCAAGCCCAAGGGTTCTTACTAATGGTATGTGCTAAAAAGCAGACACAAAGTAAAAAGTAGCCTAGACAGAAGCTACCCAGGACTGGCTGACTGTCCGCACCCAGAAGCAGGCCCAAATCTTCACTGTGATGGCAGGATGCTACAGAAGCATAGATGCCAACCAGTGATGGGTGACAGGAAAAGAGTCAGGGAACTGGCAGTGTCAACAGAAACACAACAGATTTTGGCTTCAGAGACATGTAATACAGCAGTATGGTCACCCTGGGGCCCACGTGGTCCCTGTGAAATGAGGAGCAAAAGATGACTGGCATCGTCATCCCCGCCATCACTGGTACAAACCAGGCTCGGGTTCTTACCAAGGAAAGAAGGTGTGCCTTTGGAAAAAGAAGAGAGATGCATCTGAGGTGGAACAAAATAATGGAGTTAGCAGAGAAGACATAGACATCATGTACATGCTCTCTAAGAACACCCAGTTTCCTCAGAGATATCGGCAATGAGATAATACACTGAGAACAGCTGCCCCACAACACGTTAATAGTAATCAGACAATCATCCAGTTAAATATTTATAGGAAAAAAAGTGAGGAAAATATATACTCAATAGTAGTTGTCCAACAGAGGATGATAAGGTTCCCACATCTCGCTTAACTGGATAATGTATATTTTTAATTTTATACAAGGGAGGTTTGCACAGCTTTCAGCTCAAGCAGCTACACGGTGCTGCTGGAGTCCATCTGCAGCACAAGGAACTCTCGCATCTCATGAACTATTTAGGTTGAAGGGATTTTCCTCTAGATCCCTAACATTCAGGTGAAGGGGAAGAACCTGGAACCTGTTGGCTTTCAGAGGTAGCTAAAAGGCTACTCAGGTAACGCTGAATTCTAAAAAAGGACACAGAAGGAATTTGTGGGTGACTATGGTAAAAGGGAAATAGTAAATCTCTGATACAGCCTTGTCTTTCCTTTGTCCTCACATAAGTATTCACTGGACCCAGTGAGCCTCAGTATATCCTGGTACATCTCCCAGGGAACCTCTTCTGAATGAAGAAGCATTTCTATGAAGAAAAAACATCTCGGTTACAATCTTACCATACAGAACATGGATGACAGGCTAAACTTGATTTTAAAAAGAAATACGGATGTCACTGTATACAAGTAGTCTTGCTAGGCAGAAAGAAAGACAGTGATTGGGGCAATTTTATTTTTGGGAAGGCACCAAGAAATTCCGCTGGTTGCAAAACATAAAAGAATTTTTGAAATTCTGTCACCTAATGAATGAGTAAATGGGCTGCAAGATTTCTTCTTGACATTATAACTCTGCTAATAAATAATACACTAACATCCAATTTCATAACATTAAACAAGATGAGAAAGATTCAATATTCAGAAAGCTCATTTATAGAAATCAACAGATTGAGTTCTCAGTCAGTTTTCTGTTCAGGAGCAATTGTTCCCCAGCTCACGTGAAGGTGACATTCCCAAAGCCAAGAGACAGCAGAGAAAACTTGTAGGTCCTGTCCACACAAATCAACAGGTTCTGAGCTCTGTCCTGCTGTTCCCATGCAGGTATATTAAATAATAATTGTATTATCCACAAGATCTACAGATTCTCTTTGCAAGACTGATGCCCATATGATCTCTGAATTTCTGCCACTCTGTGTAATGTATGCAAACTATAGAGAAACGGCTTGAAGAACAGAAGTACAAAGTATGTGCTAAGTATTTATATTTATGCAATATTTTGAGAAGTCATTTTCCATCTTAAAGCAGTATTAGGGGCACAGAAAGTGAGATGGACTTGGAAATGTGACCAGCTTTCTCTCCAGCCTAAGTGGCCAGGAGACTGTGCTAGGGAGCCTGAGCCCACAGCCATACGGATGGTAACGACAGTCTGTTCAGTGTCATCCTCCTACATTATTCTGAAATGCACGCAGGTTTTTATAACAAATTATTATCTGAACATTGTCAGTTAAATAATGTACGTGCTGCATAACTGAGAGAAAAATCAGCATCCTTTATATATGATTTTGTTCCTCTTCTGAATATTTCAAGGTTTAATACCTAACTCCACTGCTATTATTCTTTTCTGACAGTGAAATATGGAAGGATATATTTTCCTCCATACAGATGCAGATTTCAAGGGCAGTGAATTTTATGCTTTTCTTTGCCAGGAAATTGTTGTGATCTGAATACATTTTTAGAAAAATTACCACGCTAGCAAGTGATTAAGAAAGAAAACATCATGTATCGGAAGCAAACAAAGGAAAAGCAAATAATAAAGATGGGTAGAAAAACAGCTCAAAGATGAATTCTAATTCCTTTCTAAATTAAATAATTTTTAAAAGTAAATGCCTATAAAAAAAGGGCAAATGTAGTCTGTTCTAGCCTCTCACCCCCAACCACAACATAATTCAATTTACTGCCTGAAAGTTACTCCTGACTCACCGAGGTGCAAACAGGATCAGAATGAATCTCTGAGCATCTGCCTCATAGTGAACTCTCAGACTCTGAAAAATTAAGAACAGGGGTCACTGCAAACCTGTGTGTCCTCTGCAGCACAGCATTGACTAAAGCAGTCATGAACCTGTCGTAACTTAGGAGTTAGGATGGCTTATGGTTGCTTTGCATTGCCAAAGCTTTAGAAAGGAACCACAGTGTATTATATATTGGTTGGTGTGTCCCTACATGCAACATGTAAAGGTGCACAGACCAAAGCAGCATAAAACAACAGCCTCCCGGGAGGAAGGGAGGGAGGGAGGGAGGAAGGAAGGAAGGGAGGAAGGAAGGAAGGAAGGGAGGGAGAAATCACGTCAGTAGAAGCTTGGGGCATAAGCTAGAGCAAGAAGGAAACTTGCAGATTCTAAAGAAGAAACTTCTGGCCTGTAGTCTTGCTTTGGCCACCTGCCATTCCAGGCAAACTCTCATGATGACCAGAACCTGAGCTACAACAAATGCCTTTTCCAGAGGCTGTGCCACTGCTCCAGGTCCTCCTGGGTGTTCGGAGACACTGGGAGCTGCAGGAACTAACTTAAGATCTGGGCTGCAGGACTTGCAGAGTATCCAGCAGATCAAGGGAAGAGGTTATTCCCCCTGTTTGAGCCCTGTGAGACCACAGCTGCCAGTTTGGGCACCCAAGTAGAAGCCAGATGGACCTCGCTTTGAAGTTGGTCCTGCTTTGATCAGATGGTTAGACCAGATCATGTCACTTCCAACACAAATTATTCTATTAGTTTAACAGCTGCATTTTCCTGGGTGTCTTACTGTCTCCTCACACTGACTATATATGCTTCAATGCTGCTAATATCTTTTATCATTTCGTCATCACAATCCCATTCTCAATTTTCCTATAAAAAGGGCAGTAGCTACAGCCACATCTCACTGGCTCCTCCTTCTCTTCCTGCTTCTCACATTGGCCTTACAGCCACTGTTATACCCCTGTCTGGCAGAACAACCTCTAGCAGGTCACACTTGTGTTTGTGTCCAACAGGGAAGGTTTTGGACAAAAGAGCTGAGATCATGCTGACAAGCAAAACATTTTGAGTCACAAGCACTTCCTTGCTCCCATGCTTTTTCCTATTAGAATGTAAAATAGTAAATCTGACTTGTATTTCTTCTAACCCCTTTCTACAAGGAACAGTTTAAACGGGCCAAACCATAGCTTTTTGTAAAAGTCAGTGGTCATTTTTAGAAAGAGTTGGAACATTTTTTCAAAGCAAATTTTTTGCACAGATGCACCCATTTCTACAATGATTTGTGATACAATGTGTAGAAGATAGTGACTATGATCAGGAGAGAAGTGATCTGGCAGGCAGGAGATCCAGATTAGAGTCTCTGCTCCATCAGACTGTACAGCAGAGCAAAGGTCAACCTCAAAAAAGCTGAGGAACAAGTCTGTCTGCCAAATAGTAAAATTCATACTGGAGTCCAGTTTTGAACAGAACTGGACATTTTCATTTTCATAGACGTGTATCTGGGGCTTTTGTATGTGCACACTCACTTGGGAGTGCTAGTGTACACTCACCTACACGTATAATTGTGAAGGACACACAGAGACAGACTTGTTACACCGCCAGCAATTTGACTCTGTTTCGAAATTATACCTCTCAGCAACACCATCACTCAGTATATATCCCGACTGGAATGTTAATAACCGTGGAGTTTGGTCTAGTTTATAATCAGTAACTTCAGCAGGGCCGACTTTGGCCTTTTCAAACAGTTGCTGGAGGGAATCCCGTGGGCAAGGCTGCTTGAAGGTAAAGGCGCCCAAGATAGTTGGTTAACATTCAGGGACTGCTTCTACCAAGCTCAAGATCAGTGCATCCCGACGCGCAGGAAGTCAAGGAAGGGAGCCAGGAGACCTGCGTGGTTAAACAGGGAACTGCTGGGCAAACTCAAGTGGAAGAGGAGGGTTTACAAATCATGGAAGGAGGGGCTGGCCACTTGGGAAGAATATAAGGCTGTTGTCAGAGGATGTAGGGAGGCAACTAGGAAAGCGAAGGCCTCCTTAGAGCTAAACCTGGCGAGAGGGGTCAAGGACAACAGGAAGAGGTTCTTCAAATACATGGCAGATAAAACTAACACCAGAGGCAATGTAGGCCCACTGATGAACGGGGTGGGTGCCCTGGTGACAGAAGATACAGAGAAGGCAGAATTACTGAATGCCTTCTTTGTCTCTGTCTACTCTGCCGAAGGCTGTCCTGAGGAGCCCCGTACCCCTGAGGCCCCAGAGGAAGGCAGGGCAATGGAGGAGTCTGCCTCAGTTGATGAGGACTGGGTTAGGGAGCAATTAAGCAATCTGGACATCCATAAATCCATGGGTCCAGATGGGATGCACCCGCGGGTGCTGAGGGAGCTGGCTGAAGTCATTGCTGGACCGCTCTCCATCATCTTTGCCAAGTCTTGGGAAACGGGAGAGGTGCCTGAGGACTGGAGGAAAGCAAATGTCACTCCGGTCTTCAAAAAGGGCAAGAAGGAGGACCCAGGCAACTATAGACCAGTCAGCCTCACCTCCATCCCTGGGAAAGTGATGGAACACCTTATCCTTGGTGCCATCTTAAGACATATCAAGGATAAGAGGGTCATCAGGGACAGTCAGCATGGCTTCACCAAGGGGAAGTCGTGTTTGACCAACCTCATAGCCTTTTATGAAGACGTAACAAGGTGGATTGACGATGGCAGAGCAGTGGATGTGGTCTACCTTGACTTCAGCAAAGCATTTGACACCGTCTCCCACAGCATCCTCACGGCAAAACTGAGGAAGTGTGGACTGGATGATCGGGTAGTGAGGTGGACTGCAAACTGGCTGAAGGAGAGAAGCCAGAGAGTTGTGATCAATGGGGCGGAGTCTGGTTGGAGGCCTGTATCTAGTGGAGTGCCTCAAGGGTCAGTTCTGGGACCAACACTGTTCAATATATTCATCAATGACTTGGATGAGGGAATTGAGTGTACCATCAGCAAGTTTGCTGATGACACCAAGCTGGGAGGAGTGGCTGACACGCCAGAAGGCTGTGCTGCCATCCAGCGAGATCTGGACAGGCTAGAGAGTTGGGCGGGGAAAAATTTAATGAAATATAACAAGGGGAAATGTAGAGTCTTGCATCTGGGCAGGAACAACCCCAGGTTCCAGTACAGGTTGGGGAATGACCTATTAGAGAGCAGTGTAGGGGAAAGAGACCTGGGGGTCCTGGTGGACAGCAGGATGACCATGAGCCAGCACTGTGCCCTTGTGGCCAAGAAGGCCAATGGCATCCTGGGGTGTATTAGAAGGGGGGTGGTTAGTAGGTCCAGAGAGGTTCTCCTTCCCCTCTACTCTGCCCTGGTGAGACCTCATCTGGAATATTGTGTCCAGTTCTGGGCCCCTCAGTTCAAGAAGGACAGGGAACTTCTGGAGAGAGTCCAGCTCAGGGCCACAAAGATGATTAAGGGAGTGGAGCATCTCCCTTATGAGGAAAGGCTGAGGGAGCTGGGTCTCTTTAGCTTGGAGAAGAGGAGACTGAGGGGTGACCTCATTAATGTTTATAAATATATAAAGGGTGGGTGTCACGAGGATGGAGCTAGGCTCTTCTCGGTGACAACCAACAGTAAGACAAGGGGTAATGGGTTCAAGCTGGAACACAAGAGGTTCCACTTAAATGTGAGAAGAAACTTCTTCTCAGTGAGGGTGACAGAACACTGGAACAGGCTGCCCAGGGGGGTTGTGGATTCTCCTTCTCTGGAGACATTCAAAACCCGCCTGGACGCCTTCCTGTGTAACCTCACCTAAGTTTTCCTGCTCTGGCAGGGGGATTGGACTAGATGATCTTTTGAGGTCCCTTCCAATCCCTAACATTCTGTGATTCTGTGATTCTGTGATTCAGTGCAGCACGATCAAATTTAGCATGATTGCAAAAAGGAGAGAGAGGCTCTTATAGAGGTGATTTCACTGAAATCTGCATCTGTAACTACAAAACTTGTGCTACCTTGTTGTGTCATCATCTTCCAAAAACAATTTTTCTAGACAGGTTATCGAAATATCAGTCAATCAGCATCTCTACTCCCTCTCACAATTTCCAGCACTAATGCATTTTCTTATGCTTGTTTCAGCAATGAAGAAAAACAGCAATAACTCATATAGTTCACTGAGAAGGAAAACATTTTAAAACTCCTTGGTCAGCAATCACACCAGATTCCAGAACATTAATTGCTAGGTGAACTTCTTGTCTAATCTTGAGACATACCTGTCTATGAATAATACAAGCCGATATGCAAGGTCTGCAGCGCACAGGTTCGCCAGATCAGTACCGAGACATAGAATCATAAAACCATTTTAATTGGAAAAGACCATTAAGATCATCGAGTCCAACCATTAACCTGACACTGCCTAGTCCACCTCTAAACCACATCCCTAAGAACCTCATCTACACGTCTTTTAAACACCTCCAGAGACAGTGACTCAACCACTTCTCTGGGCAGACAGGAAGGAAGAGAGGGAACCTTTTGAGCTGTGTTGTATATACACAAGAACAACATGACGCTTATGAGAAGCCTACTCATAGGTTGAGAATTAAGCATAATCGTAAGTGAGCTGAGGACAAAGAGTATAGAATTTCTTTAACGGCTAGAAATCAATTTATTTACTTTTTGAGAGTGCCTAGCAGAAGTTCTTCAGGCATGACTGCTGACCCTTTCCTGTGGGAGACCTGTGGCAGCTTGGAGCTGGTGAGCAGGTTCAGCGCTTGGACAAGATACTCCTGCAAGTGGAGAGTGGGGACAAGTCCCATTTCCCACAGAGCTGCTGGGGGACAGTGCGTGAGGAGACTCCAGCGGAGTTTGCTTCACCGTGATCTGGGCTTTATCACCTTCATTTAGATTTAATTTTTGTCCTTCACAAGCGCAACAATAAGAAGTATGACACTTACATTAATATTTCTTACTCCTTAACACTTCCAATGCAAGACGCCTACTGGGTATTCCTGCTGAAGGGCTCAGACTTTGAAGGGAAAAACCTCCTGAGAGGCTGGCCCAGGATTACATTTGCACAGCTGCTCACACCCCCTGCATTAACAGAAACCCCTCCAGGTATGTAAGAAATTCCAGTCGAACACTGCAAAACACATCCAGCTCAGAAGGACATTTCCATCTGCAAATGCTGCGCCACCTTTTGTCACAAGTGACCCCAAAAATAATCTAGAGGGAAAATATCCTTTCATTTTCAGTTTATTTGCTCTTGGTAGTCACTTATTTGTTCCCTATTGATTGAATACTTTCCTGAAGAGTAAGCTTTCCTATACTTTCCTAAAGTGCATAAGCACTTAACAGCTTTCCTAATTCAAGAAATATAGGATACGTGTAAACGTATTGCACAGCACCAAAAAGGCGACAAGGGCCCTAGATCACTCTTACCCTTTTACTGGTAGGAACTGGAATTTCCATTCTACAGGAGACTTCTCATTATGAAAAATATTTTTAATACTAATGATGTAAACATAAAATTTTGTACAGAACCGAAATATGTTCACAATCTTAATCACCATACAGGAAGACAAGGGGAATTGTAAGAGGCCAAGAAAGAACGGAGCCAGAAAGCAAGTCAGCCAGACTGGGATTTGCCAATTTACCTTCAGACAGTGAGTGGTTTACAACACCCCCAGGGCACGGGAAAGCGCAGAGCTGCTCATGGAGATCCCAGACAGCCTGCTCATCTTCCAGGCTGCTGCCTGGCAAGAACCCAGTCAGGGAAACCTGCTTTTTACCTGGGCTGAATCAAAAGCATCAACAGGATACACACAGTTGAATTTAGTCAGATGACCATTTTCCAATTTGGATGGAAAATTTCCATCTAGGGCTTCTTAACTACTTAGAGTTGTTAGTCTGGAGCTCATGGAATACCAGCGCCACATTGGGATCATTTGTAAAAATCTTCCGGAAACAAATGGCTCTCCCTTTTCTTACTAGCATGTAATTTCTGAGAATCCAGTTTCATTATATCAGGCCAGGTACATATAAGGGTAAGTATGAGCTGCTCTAAATTTGACTTTTTAAATGACTTTTACTCAATTTTCTTTCCAATATTCAAGCAATGAGCTTATTTAAATGGAGTAGCTTATTATACTGCCTAGGACAGAAATAACATTAAGATGATATAAAGGTGAAATGTAAGATAATAATCCACCCTAAGTAAGCTACTGTGACTCATTTGAACTAGGTGATGTTTTACTTTTTTAATTAATTCAAAAAATATTACTTTTACAGCACTAAGTTTTCACTGCAAGTAAAAACGATGGTACACTAAAACAGGATTGTGTTTAATAATCAGAGCTAGGGCTAAAATCTGCAGTCCTCACAGAGGCAAAACACTCAGCTTTTACACTCAAGAAGCCATGTCTCCCTGTGGAAACAAGCTTACTGATTTGGGCTGAAACTAGTTTTTAAACTAAATACTGTAAATGGCTGCTTATCAAAATAATGTTCTTGGGAATAAATGGCAACTGAGGAAAAAGAATATTTTAATAGGTCTATTTCCCTCACCCGCAGAACAGATTTCTATTTCCTCCTCCAATGAGAGTGATAATTTCATAGCACTTTCAAAACGAAAAGCCGAGGTATAGTTTTGACTTTCCTAGTAACAAATATTAATGTTGTCACCGGAGAATCATGGGCTCAGAAAGGCCTGTTGCTTGGAAGATGTAATTTCTAAAACACTTCATTCACTTTCACCTTCTGGAGTTCAGCTGAAACTTAAATTCCCAGTTTCATTCTCCAAGACAAGAACAAGTACCTTCCTGGAAAATGAATGGAGACTTGTCACAGCATGTATTTAAAAATGATAAAGCAAGAAAGATCTGGGTTTTTCCTCTAAGGATTTGGCCATGACAAGTCAGATGTGAACTCAGACATCTTTGTCTCCAATCGGGTGGTGTCCAAGAGTCAAAAAATTGAGATCCAAATGAGGAAATGGCTTTTTTCCAGTGGAATCACAGGCCTCTAAGTTGTTCTTGTGCTGTCTTTTAAAAGCATGCATTAAAAAGCCAGATGTGAGAACAACAGCTGAAAGGTACCGTGGATATTTTCTGATCTCTAATCACGTTTCGGTTCCCGATGCAGGGAGCCCTGGGCACCTACACGCATTCATCACTGTGAACTCCCATACTGGAGGAGACCAGTGGTCCACGTGGAGCAATTATTCTAGAAACACCTAGTCTTAGCCACTTGACAGAAAGGGAAAAGACAGAAAGTGGGTAGAGCTCTCCCTGTAAAAAGAAATCGCTTTTCCTATGTATTACAAGTGTCTAAGTACTGTTCGAACCACTGAGTAGGAGCTGAAAAGATGGCTAGGAGGGATAACTTCTATATTAAGTTTTACTATTGCAACTTTTGTCTTACTATCTGTAAATAACCTTTTGGCATATTTATTCTTCCCTAATTCTGTATTCTCAATATCCAAATGGAACATTTATTTCCATTTTTAACAGCCAAAACAGCCACACATTATTATCTCTAGATTGCAGGTCTGAGCTGCATCCTCTGTTTTGGTTGCAAGGCTCGGACTGAAGGGATGGCAGTAATGAAATGAGTTAGTGCTATTTTTATGTGAATGATTAGATGTACTCAATTAGCTAACATGTAGCACTCATTGTCCATTAATTTGTCAATGGATATACTAACATTCCTACTTCACCACTAAGATCTGGCAAGTGTATGATTGACACGATCTCATTATGAGCTTTTTTGAGCTTTAATGCAGGCAAAACATTGCCCAACAACTTGTCTGCTGATTCTAGACACTAGTTATAAAACCTGAAAGAGGGAAACAAGCATGGCTGTTAGCTCAAAGGCCACTTTACCATCATCTCCTGCTTTTTCCACCCCTCTCAATCATTTTATCCCTATGAGTTTCTTCTTTAAGCCTAAGTGTTCTAGCCTCAGCATAGCAAAGGACTTGACTGTGCATATGTAATTCAATACACATTAAACATTATTATTTTCTCAGCCAGAGTTATATCTTCCTCATGTTCACTTTCATTTTCATAGTTATTTTTGTAATAGAAGATTAACAGTCCAATGGAAATAAAAGTTCGAATTTATCTGTAGTCAGGGGTTGACAGTAATTAGGAGCTCTGCTTTGAAAGCTGGTGGGACTTAATTTAGCCCTGAAGGGCAGTTTCCATAATCCATATTTCACATATCATAAAATAAACTAACTTTACACAGGACTGTAAAAACTGTCATATACAGCTAAAAATGAATCCTGGAGAACCTTCAAAAATATAGCCCAGAATATAATTTGAAGTATAAAAGTTACTAGAATAACTTTCTGTCATATAAAATAAATTGATTGTTAGTAAGCAAGATACTGCAAAAACCCCCTATTTGGCAGAATTCAAAAGTAAATTTAATTTCACCATATACTTTCATACTACTAATGTATATTCATGCTTATCACTGTTTCCAGATTCATAGATGAGGTAGACGTAGCAAATAAAAGATCAAGCAAAAAATCTTCTAATGCATTCTTAAAAATGCAGTTATCTCATGAATTTTAGAATTTGTGAGGACAGTAGTCCTCATTCCTTGGATACAGTCTTCAGATCACAGATAATTAATGTAAATTAAATGTCCTGAACCTCACCAGGTATCCCAAAAGTTAGTCTGAAGAGCGGGACCTTTTGCAAACAATTTTTTTTAATCAGTCATCAGCTGATCTAACATTAAGGAAAAACACATGGAATGTCCATTTTTGATTCTGAGATTTCAAAATGGTGTTCACGAAGTAATCTACAAACAGGAAAACACTTAAAAAAATTATTTCACTAAGGTGCTAAATCCCTTCAACTCTTATTCACTGTGAAGACTGGTGACATGATCAAGAATTGACTTTCTCAAGCTTTTTTTTTACTAGTTTAGAAAATAAATTATTAAAAGAAAACAAACTCCCTGGAGGTGAGGTGGTAGTAGGGGACAACCTGTTAAATATCAAGCTCTGAATGGAAATAAAGACAAGACGCAACGAGCACCTTGTTCGTGGGGAAGAGGCTGCCCTCCCCTCCCCATGCTACTTGCTCAGTCTGACTCCTAAGATGTGCTCTAAGTACCAGGTATAAGAAATATCAAAACCCAATCCAAGAGGGTTCCCATCACCCTGAGACTGACAAATAATATCACTACTTACCCTTCACTAGGAGATTTCCCAGGGCAAATACCGAGAGAAAACTGAGACCTCTCGCCTTATTCCTATCCCCTGGCCTAGGAAAAACATACTGAGCACTTTTTAAAGCAAACACCACAAACGGATTGATTTGTATATGCAAATATCTCTAATTCAACACCTGAAGTTGTACCAGGAAGAAGTTATGCCTTTCTGCACACCCATTTCCAACATGCAACATCTGTTCCCTTATAGCAGATCACTCTATATGCAGAATATGCAAGACAGCAAACACAGCAACAGTGAAAGTCAGTGGTTTATTTGCACCAAAATGGACTTATTCATGTCACAGCAACTTTCTTTTGCACTCGCATATGCCAGAAAGCACCTTTCCATAATGAATACTTCATTCAAAAGAGTGAGCACAAATAACTATGAATGCACAAATGACTGGGGGTCATAATAAACATGAGGCAATATTTTCCTGTATTATACCATGATTTTGACTTCTTGGCTAAACTGTTTCTTCACCATCTGTTTTAAAATGATCCTCACAGGTGGCTGGCTTACTGACAGACACCTCTTGCATTTTGTAATAGATGTTACACTATAGGTGTATAGTATAGATGGTATACTAAGAGGTGATATCTTAATTACTTTTTTTTTAAGTAGGTGACAGTAGTTATGCACGTAAAAGAAGGCTGATAATCTTCATCAGCCATCTTAGCAACAGTCTCATTAAAAAAAAAACAAGTAAGAAGAGGCTATAGGTAATGTTTAGCATCACTATTAACCCAGACACAAGAGAAACTTTCAACATCCCTTAATTTGTCATGCACCAAGACCTGGGTATACAAACTGCCAGGGCTCAGATTTATAACCACCTCCTAAATAAGTCCACAAAGCAATGGGGAAATGCAACACCACCACCAGAGATATTTTGTGACTCCTTGTGGGAAGAATTGGGTTTTTGAACAGTCATTAACGATGGCAGGGAGTATCTTAGACTCAGCATGCACATGAGGCACTCACACCTGAGTCTTTCTAAATCTGGGAGATTACGGGAAAAGAAACCTTTAAAAACTGGAAGGAGAACATCTCTAGTTTCAAAACGGCATGCTCATTAGACATCAGGAAGTGTTATTCTAGACGGGATTGTTTCTGGTCACTGCAATGCCCCTTGAAGTTACAAACCAGATCCCATGAATCCTGATCAACATCCCGCAAGGTTACAAGGACAACACTTTCCTACTTTGGAGGAAAAAAAAGAACACACATGCACAAAACAACAAAACCCACAAACCACTCTCAAACTCCCCATTTTTGTCCTGCTTAAAAGTTCCAGGAGAGCTTTAGTAAAAGATTAGGGAAAACAGTGGCCAATTTATATGCACAATTCAAACAAAAGAAGACATCCACATTGATCCCATGGAACATTTCAGTGAAAATGTCCAGAAGCAGCTACTAAAAATTACCCCCTACCACAACTATACGAGGTGCAGGGGCAGCTCTGAGAAGCACTCAGCTTGTCTCTCACCAGCGAAAACAAATAATTCTGTGCCGCTTTGATAGCTTATGATATACTAAATATAGAAAATAACAGAGCATGTCCCAGAAGCTTGGAGACGAAAGAAATACATTTGGTTATCTGTCACCTTGACAAGACAACATTTCTCTCTTCCATATATTTTGCAGTATTTTATCTAGTCTTTTAAAAATTCCTGAAGATTGGTACTTCCATGCCTTTCAAACAGTTTCCTCAGCATATTTCATTGGCAGAGATTGCTTGGAGATGTTCAGCTAAACTGTGCACTTTTCTCCATCTCGGCCATTTTGTGTCATAGCTCACGGCAGAAGAACATTTATTTCAGCTCTGTGCCACGGACATCGGGGATGTTTGTATTGGTGCAGCGGATGGTTTATGGCATGCCGAAGACCTGTGTGGTCATTGTGGCAAGCAGGCTCCTTTCGAGAGGGAACTGCTCTTCCACAGCGGGGGCAGCGTCCTGAGGTAATCTCTCGCTCCTCTCCAGCCATCCAGTACCTGTTGTTACTGGGAGCAACACGCTAAGGAAACCTGGGGAGATAAATCTGGCAAAGCTGCCTGCTCTACATGCTGAGTGGCTGGGTTTTTTTTTCCCCCCCTTTAAAACAGTAACATGGGCCTTAGCTTCACATAAATGCTTCAATCTATAAATTATTCGCAATATTACTCTGCGCTGTGCTGGAGAGCCCTGATGGACACAGTCCCATGAAGATTTACAGGACAGTAGTTCCTACATTTAGCATTGAAGCAGAATAAAGAAAAACACAACATACATGAGCCAAGAATAGCAACAGCTGCTTTCTTCTACCTAATGCTGACTCTTTTTTAACTAAATAAATCATATATTAACTGATTTTTTTGTTGTTTGAAAATTAAGTATTAATAAAAAGTGTACAAGATTGCTAGTTTATGCATAGCACTCTGAAGATCTTTGAAGGATATTAAGTTTTACCCTGCAAACACTGCCTTGCATGATTCCTGCTATTGGTTTCATCTAGTTCAAGCACAAGCAGCATGAGTTTACTTGAGAAGCCAACCTCACCTGGCCTCAGCTCTAAGCACATACTGAGGTTCACTCTAGTTCTGCAATAAAATTAGGTATATTAGCTTAACAAATTAACCTGGTACTTAGCATTTTGCTTCCTGAAGTCCTACAGGGTTTAAAAGCCCTAGATAGGACCACCAGAGCAAAATAAAAGAAAACTACCTTCTATTCCAGCTAAACCCCATATATCACTGATAGGAATGGAGGCAGTTCAAAATCAACCACCTTTCTATGCCAGCAAAGTCGTCTTGGCCCTTATCATTTGAGCTGGTGCTCACTTTATCCTATGTCCATATTGCTTAAAGAGTTGTTTTGTGGCAGCTGTTTACGCCATCAGCTTCATTTTGTATTATTTCCTCCTGCACGACGTGCAGAAAGGAGTTGGCATTGTGTGGCCTTCACAGTCAGGCTGTTTCTCAGCACTAAGTGCTGCCTCATATATATATATTTTATATATATATATATATATATACACACAGCATCCCTCACAAAGTCTCAGTGCCGGAGGTTAAGAGGTAGACCAAGTGAATATGTAAGAATTTTGCTGCATTAGTATTGAATTTCTCTGACACATTTCTGTTTGGAATTCAAGTCAAGAGAAGAGCACTGATCCACACCTTTCTTACAGTTCTGCTAAATCACTGCCATGCATTATACCACTAAACCTGCTGAACTCTCAGGTGCAGTTGCATTTAAAGACTGCAGAAAATTCACACATTAATAAGAATGCTTGCTGTGACTTGGTGTCTTCCGCAGATGTGATGGATCTATCTGACATTCTCCACTGCCTTTATAATGCCATCACTATTTATTCTTTACTTTACTTTTCTGCACAAGCCCACAAGCCCTTTTTTTTTTTAATCGAAACCTCTTGCCAACTACACAGGTGATTACTTTGCACATCTAAGTGACAGGCAAGAACTAGATCCTCCCACTTACCCATTTCACATGCCACTCACATGTTTTACTAGCCAGACAGCCTTTCTAGCTCCCAAGTGAAGGCTGTGGGAGAGGACTCTAGTAATGAAGGATTTAGTACAGTCCTGATGCAAAGCAGAATATACCAACGAAGTGGCAGGTAGTAATGAAATAGGATGCAGAAATCCCTGAGTGAGCTCATACAGCCGAGTGCACTGGCAGCAGCTCAGTGTGACAGCACACAAGCACCACAGTACAACCCTGGATCCATTCTGCTCCCTGTTGCTCCACCTGCAGCAGACACAGATAAGAGCTGGGGAGTTCCAGGGGTGACCCTGGATCAGAGTGAAGCCAAGTGGTGCTGCAGGCTCGGTGTACACTGTCCTGGGGGTGGAGGTGGCATCTATACCAGCTTCCCTTCAGCAGAGCACTTCGCCGCTCAGGGACCTGCAGACTTGGTCACTGGCAGCCAGGGCAGCTTCTGGAGTTTTGGGTTAACAAAGCAGAGAAGCTAGTTTCTGCCATGCCCCATGAACAAAATCAAAATGATTCATACATGAGCATTTGTCTAGAAATGCCTCTATTATCCGCGAGACTGAAAGCTGTGACTCCCTATTATCTTAATATGCCTGACACATGTTTCACTTCTCTGACCCCAAGGTACACAGAAATCGCATACAATAACAGAAAAAATGCAACGCAAATGCATGTCATGATGACTTAATGCTGCCTTTTGCCTAAAGCAATTTGATATAATTAGCCATTTCACAAGTAAAATCTTTATATTTTATTCTTTCGCCCATTTAAAATAAAAACTGTACATTGACATGGATAGCTTGTCATTTTAATACACTTCGATGTTTGCAAGCTCTGAAATATCATGTTCAAATTTGTATGCAAATTTGTGTTTCCAATTACATACTCATTAGTTCTTCTGGAACTTCATCTTAATATTCGCAAAATGCTTATAGCTTCCTCTGTTGTTTTCCTGAATTGCTTTAGAATGAAACCCAGTATATAAAAAACAAATCAAGAAATCCATTAACACTCAGTAACTTTCTTAAATATCACATTTAATTTCTAAGGATATCTAAGGATATAAGGAATTTATCACTTCAAAAAGTTCAAATACCTATGCACAGCCCATCTGATAGTGTATTAAAAATCATAGGCAAATGGTTTTGCATCTCTAGCATTGTCAGCCTCCCAAACTGCCCGCTTCCTTTACCTACTCTCTTGAAAAGTACCTTTATCACTGTCTTTAATGAATGTTTTGGTGCACATGAAATACTGGGTCATGGAGTGAAATTGGGATTACTGCCCACATGTCACTGGAACAAACTAAATTTACAGTAATTATGAATCTGATTTTTTGTTCAGTCGTCCACCTCCACTGAAAATATGAATAACATTTTAAACTCTCGAGTGAAGTAAGAGCCATGCTGTTAAAAAAAAAAAAAAAAAAACACCACAAATCCCCATTGCCAGAAAGATCCACTTTTGGATGCAACATGAAGCTCATAAGTATGTAAAATGCATAACATATATTATAGAATAAGAGGAAAGAAGGGCAGGGAGGGAGCATTAGGTCATCTGGTACCTGACACCACCCTGATCAGGAGAGATGGTTTGGAAACGCACCCAGACAGATGCTTCTCTAACCTGTCCCCACAGATGTCCCTTCTTGGAGACTTCACAGTTCCCCCAAGCTATCTATCACTATCAGATTTTTCCTAATGTCTACTTTATAAACATTATTTCTCTACATGAGATGTCAGAGCCTGAAAGTACTAAACATAACAAAGCAAATCCTCAACTGATAATGTGGCAGTTTAAGAGGAGACAATTTGGAAGACAGCCACTAGAAATAACACGAACAGTTAAGACTGAAAATGTATTGCACCTGGATATGGAGGAGAAACTGTGCAAAACGAGCTGGAGAAGCACGGCTTTCCCTGCTTTCACATTCAAAGTGAATACAGTCCCATGGGCTCTATGTAAGTACTTACTTTCTCAGCCTTTCATCCTCTCTCCCAGTTTTGGCTAAAACTTGCAGTCAATAAAACAGTAAAGAAACGACAAAGATAGAGGCTAACTCCATAAAAATAAAAGTTGGTCAGCATTCATACCTGTTACATGTTTTTCATGTCAGCAAAGAATATTATGAGCAAACATAACATGGGTTCACGCACCACTATTCATGTTAGCAGGCTTGAACACATAACAAGCTTTTAAGCACTAATAAATCTACAACAATATGTTATGGGTTTTTAAATGACTTTAAATTAACGCCGATCTTCTCAATTAAACTTTTTTCATTAAGAAGTAAATCTGTGCATGAACCAGATCAATTTATTCTAGTGTGCCACCAGCATACAAGATTGATATTATAGAAACACTCGCAATGCGGATCTGCATCTCACTCCAGCAGAGCCAGTTCTCTTCCTACGGGCAGATGACAGTAGTTGCAGTTCCAAGAGTGGGGGCAGCTCAGGTACAATTTGTAGCACTATCTCCCAGACTGACATTTGAAATGTGTGAGGCTCAGCAGAAATCAAAGAGTTAATTTTGGAGATATTGGAAATTTCTCCCTTGCTCTGAAAGCAATATCTTAAGGCAAGTAATTATCTAGAAGAGTGGGAACACGGTGACAGTCCATAGGACTACTCTCTGAAATCAGAAACAGAAATTTTTATCAGTGGTAACTTTAAGACAGAAGACATAAACCAACTTGAAAGTCTTCCTGAGTTGTTCTTCAACTATTCAAGCATTGAGTATGATGAAAGCAACTACAAACATGAATTATCAGCAGTTTCAACATAGAGGGAATAGAAATGCTTTTGATAGATTATTATAAATTACTACCAAAAAACCATTGCTTCAGAAGTGGATATTTATGTGTAATTAAGAGATTTTATTTTACTGCCTTTCTTCCCAACTGGTGAAGAGCATGAAGATGCAGTGACTCTAACCACATGCAACATCCATAAATTCGACACGTGCACGGGCAGCCTGAGGGTACTGGCTTCAAGGTCAGTTGTGGTTTGCTTGTGTCAAAGAGGAACCAAACAGCAACCGTGAATTCCCAGCAGTCCTGGCCAGGTGGTGCCACTCCATGAGCTGACCGCAGCAAGCAGGCTGCACATCTGCAACACACCTGGAGCACGGGCAGAACGTCCCGAGAACACCGGAGCCGGGAAGGCCACAGCCCCCAGCAGAGCGGGACTGGAAACCGTAGGATTGTTTGTTCCCTTCGCTGTATTGCTCCAGGGCTGGGAGATGAGGCCAGTTTGCAGGGCCACGTCCCAGTGCTTCTGCCCAGAGCCAGCTCTCGGGGGAGCAGTTTGCTTGGACCAGCAGTGGAAGCATGCTCAGAATTCACTGTAAATACAGACAAGTGCCTGCACAGCAAAAATGTCACTAGAGCTGGTTAAAAGATGCCCACTTCTCCTGGACCAGAGGCTGGGAGATGAAAGGACACAGGTCCTCGCCCTGTCTACTACTGCATTCTTGCATTTGTCTCAGTCGGAATTTCTCACCAACTACAGGTCATTCTTAAAACTCTGTAACTGGTTGTGTCAAAGATGTTTTCATATTTGAAGGCGCAATCTGAATAATTGTGATATATGGATAATATCCATGCCAGCCTTCCACCATAGTTATAAAGTCAATTATTTTTTTAAAAGACATATGCTTGTTACTAATGATAGTCTGCTTGCTTTACTGGAAATAGAAGCCAAATGATTGCACAGATTGCAGTTTGTGCCAACAGTATTTTACATTACGACTTCCTCACAAATTGGCCTTGGAAATGAAAGGGTAGTTTAACAAACACACGGAGCAATACTAGAGCTTGGAGTGCTCCCACATGTCCTGGACAACTACAAGCAAGCAATTTTGGACAAGGTCCTCTAAGGTTTCTGCACCTCAGGATTCAAAAGTCCTGCTTTTGAAAATCCAGCCAAGTTCTCAGCTGCAACTTTATGTACAAAATCCTATTCAAGATAAGCAAAAGGAGACCTCAGTATCAAACCAAATTTGCAAGCTATTTACCATATTATCTAATGGAAAGGTATCTTGGAGAAAAGAAGGAACATTTGTGTGTGTTTGACTATGTTAACACAGGGCACAGACATCCAAGGAGCAGAGACATGGTAAATACTAAGTAAAGTCAGAAGGAAGGGAAGACCCTTGAAAAGATTTTCATTTAAAAACAAACACACACCACTTTTGCATAAATGTCAATAAACACCACCAATAAAGAATAGGGGGAGGGAGTGTGTTCTCTAATAATGATGGTGTGAATTTTTCAACTGTGCAGCAAGCAACAAATGCTAAATTGAAATTAAAGTTCACTGATCATCCCTAGTGATTTTGGTAAATCTCCAAATCTCAGAATTGTGTGAAGGTGCATTATCACTCCTTTCCAAAATAAGACAATTTATGAATAATTTCTTTTTAGGAGAGACAGAGAACGTTAGATATCTACCATCTCAGGGGGCAAATCTGACAGGTCATCCAATTCTTTAAAAACCGACATCCCAATGAATTATGAATAACCTGTCCATGGTTATCAAGCAGTGGGAGCAGCACACCTCAAGAAACTAGGTTAGAGCTATCTTGGCTAGTAGCATAACTGTGAGAGCAACAGGACTACTCACAGATAAAAACAGCCGCTCCTGTCACGGTATGCTCCCGGTGATCACCACAAATTTCATCAGGGATTCTTTTGGAGAGGAAGGAACAGAATAGTTGGGTTATTCCAGAAAAGCAGGACTCTAGAATATCTGCTGTGGCATTATTCTTATTATAAAAGCACAATTCTGTGGGGTGGTCCTTACAGTGAGGATTTTCCTGATTATATCCAGGTCACAGAATCACTGAGGCAACCTGTTACCATGTTTGACTGCCCTTAGAGCAAGACAACTTTTCTCATGTTTAAACGGATTGCCCTCTGTTTCAGTTTGTGCCCATTGCCTCCTGCCCTGTCACCGGGCACCACCAGGAACAGTCTGGCTCCATCTTCTTTTCACCCTCCCATCACGTATTTGTACACCTTGGTAAGATCCTGCTGAGCCTTGTACTCCCCAGGCTGACCAACCCCAGCTCTCACAGCCTCTCCTTGTACCATCAGTGCTCCAGTCTTTTAACCATGTTTCTGCCCCTTTGTTAGACTCCTTCCAGTATGCCCATGCGTCTCATGTACTGGGGAACCTGGCAGAAGATGCTGCAAGTCCCTCTGAACAACCAGCTGGTGCATCAGACACTCCTTCCAGTTACTGTCTGCAAACTTGCTGAGTGTGCACTCCATCCCGCCATCCACATTACTAATGAAGATATTGAACAATATTGGCACCAACACCAACCCTTGGGATACATCACTCATAACCAGCCTCCACGTGGACTTTGTGCCACTGACTATGAGTGATCACATTTACACTGACTGCCCATGTGTTTAACTGCAGGAGATGTGTCAGGTAAAACTGCGCTCTGTTCTACAGGAACAGGTAACTGAGGGGCAAAACACCCATGTAGTACTTGTGATGGGGATGGCAACGTCACAACTCCCTGACATCTCTCAGGCCAGAAAGAAACAGAGGAAATAAATTACCACTTCGAAGCAGCAGCCATCCGGGATTAAACTGTGACCAGGCATAGAAGCTTCTTTACAATAGGTTTGAGCTCACATAATCCAGCATTGTCTGATTTTCTTTATGTTACTTGTTAGCTTTATGTTTACTCTGCTAAATAATGACAAGAAAAGTTCATCTATCTCTTATTGATTAATTCAGGAAAAATCCAAAGGTTTACTCCTACAGTATTATCTGACAAGTACACTGTTTAGATGAGAATATGTGTTGACAGTGCAGCGAATATATTTCTTTCCTACTAAAAAGAAATCTGTCAGTAGAGTCAAAATGGCATCCAGTTGTATATCCTGTCCCAGGGGACAGAGTATTACTCAGAATCCTCTATTATACCTTTTAATTCTGAACACAGTCAGGGCATGAGAAAACAGTGTGCCGGGTCTAGGAGAAGGGGATACTCAGAATGGAGAGATGAGCGGCATCCCCCACAGAAGATCTCAGCACACCCTCATTGCGCTCTAATGTTCCTGTTCTCACTCATGCATCTTAAATCATCATAACCTCCTGGAAGATTGATTTACCTGTCCTCCTGGAAGTTGCTTACTTGTCAGGATCTTGGCAGATAATCTGCCACTAACCTTGTCTGAAAAGTTATTGTGTCATTCACACACTCAGTTACAATTTTTGCACTGAAATAATAAAGAGAAGGGAGGTACATCCTTCCTGCTGCAGGTACGAGTTGGGTGATACACTTATAAAACTGGGCAAAAAAATTCCAATAAAGGAATAATACTGCTAAACCTTCATCAAAACCTGACCCCCAAGGTCAAGAATACTATGACAATTGTCTAGCAAAATTTACCATGCCCATCCTCCTAAGTGCCTTTAACTGGTTCACAGTGATTTGAGACTTCTCCCCAAAGTCAGTGAGGTCTCACAGCTGAATCTCAAACTTCTTTTCTGAGCATGGTGGGGGATGCTGGGTGTTTCCTTTTGCTTTTGCTCTTGGAGGAGTGGCATGATGAAGGAACGAGTGAGCGAATCCTACAGCAAGGAGAGGTTACTAGAGCCATTTCCCTACACTGGATTGGTCTTTTCTCTCAGTTGCATTATAGGCAGTTCTCTTTCTTTGTAAATTATCTGCCAGGCTACAGCCTTTCCTGGATCTCGGCAGGCATTCAGAGCCAATCCTGCTTTTGGTAGCACTGATTTATGAAGCCCTTATTGGGATAGACTTAATCTATCACAGGAATTGTTTTTTCCTCTCAGAACCCAGCATAGCAGATGTGATAAAGCACCTGTATAATAGGCTTTCTACGCTGCCACTGCCCAAGGATGTGGTTTACCACACTATTTGTGAATTATGGCTTCATTCTGAGCTTAAGTAAGCCTGCGCAGGGTGAATGAATTACAAAAGTGATTCGTGGAGATGACAAACACATGGAATACAGTGGCTGAAAAAAATGAATTGAGTTTTGACAGCAGGAAGCAGAAGATACTGGTTGTGTTAGACTGTCCAAAGCAAATAATCCAGCACAGTAAAACACTGAGGTGGAGACCAGATGCCTTTTTGAAAAGACCAGCTTGTAATTATTGTTTCTTTTCCTACCTTGTCACGTAGGTCTGGGAATAGTTGCTTCTGGGTTTGTCCAGCTGCATTTCTTTGTTTAGTCTCCAAGCCACTTTGCCCATGAGAAACTATCAAAACTTGCTCACGTGAAAATCCAAGGACAGAATTTGACCCTGCATTGGATACTGGATTGTTTGGCCAAAGATGAAATGTGTGCCACTTACAATATTTTAATATTCCAAGATTCAACAGCACATACATTCTTTTTCAACATTCAGCTGAATACATAAATTTAACATCAACGAATGGTTTGTGCATTGTTTCCGTCAATTTGCCTTCAAGCCATACTCTTGTTAAGTAGAGTTTTTATTTCAGGAAGATATACATCTTTGTCTCATGTAAAAAGACAGAACACAAGAGAATCTAATTTGTTGACAGTTCATCAGATTAATTAACTTGAAATACTCGATCATCAAGGAATAACCTACTTATTATGTGTTGCTTCTGGTACAGGAGTTACAGTGCAGTCTTTCAACAATAATACATTAAATACCGTAATTGGATTATCATGTTTTCAGTTCTACAGTTTATAAATAAGATGGTATTTATGACAAATTAATTTGCAAATCTGCCTCCAAAGAAGAATTTTTTCAAAATATGCAAAACATATTTGAGACACACTCGCCTCCCTGTCAAGAGATGACTGCGGAGTTCTCTGTTCTCCTGGAGTTAAGGCAGCATTGCTGCACATTTGGGAGCTTTCAGTCAGTCACAAAGAACTGATAATGAAGATCGAAGAGTCGTACATGCGTCTAAATGAGGAACGGGAAACAAACTGCTGCCAAATGCAACTAAAATGTCACATCACGCTGAACCAATTCCAGACTTTGTGTGGGGAGAAGGAAGTTTTGCATTTACTACCTTCCTCATGTACCCTTGGCCTTGTGTCAATTCAGGCAACAGTAACAACTCTGATTCACTGAAAAAACCAGCATAGATGTTAACCCCTTCCTATACAGTTTCATTCAACTTAATATTCATGGAACAAGATCAGCAGCTTTGGAAGCAAATATAGCCTGAAAAAAGCACCTTGTGCAATTTTATGCAATTTATTGAGTATCTCTATCTGTAATGATTACACTAAAAACTCAAAAGACTCTCCGGAAGATTTCCTATTTATTACAATCCTCTCATGAAGATTATATAAATTGATACAAAACTAGGTAATCTTTCCTGTGTGGCACAAAGCACATGAAAATGTGATAACAGCAATAAGGAAACACCATATATTTGGTATGTTATAGAGAAACAACCAAAGGGAGATGGATTTGGCAGCTAAAAGCCTTGGACAAAGTCAGACCCACCAATAGCTTCAGTTCATTTGTTTGGGAATAACATAATTGGCTTGAATGAGATTCAAATATATCTGATCTTTTACCCACTAAAAAAAAAAGCAGCTTAATTGGTGACTTACGCATGATTTCATGGCTTGTCAAACTCAAGGGATCACAGGATTTTTAAAAGCTTAGAACCTCAACTTAGCCAAGTGGTTTTCCAAATACCTACATTATTTTTTAAGAAGCTGGTGCTAAGGCAACTAGTTCTAGAATAAGCTTTCAGAAGTAGCCAAAGTGAGTGTCTAAACATGACACCACTGATGGCAGAGCCTTTTCTGGTTTTATTTCAGAATGCCCTGACCTTTATTTGATGTGGTTTTATGTCCCACTATTGCTCAGTGTTTTGGCATGGTTGAGCATGGGATGCACGGCAATGATGTACGTCCTTGCTGGTTCTTTCTTGAGATAGGGCTCTGTTTCCCTCCACTGACAGATCTTTAAATCAATACAGGACTTTTCCATTAAGATGGAAGAGAAAGCACAAGAAAATCTGCTAGCATCTGTGGTAGGCTACACAGGTTTATCAAAAGATGTACAGTGTGCCAGGAAGGGAGGGGGAAGAAAGTAACATAGAAAAGAAACACTATTCTTTGTATTTTGAACCTGTTTGTTCAAAGACTATGGGAAATGCCCATTATACGTCACAAGTAGAATCTATTTCTTTCATTTGATTATGTTTTCTGGTCGTGGGGTTCAAAGGAACTTATGTATCTGCACCAGTTCACTGAAAATCCACAGAAAGGCAGGCAATGCCTTTCAAAATCAAAACCCCATCAAACAAACGACACCTTTGAAGTTGTTCCTCTGCCCAAGGTATTCAAAGCCCTTGGTAGAGGAGAAGAGGATTTCCTGCTAGGAAGCTGTTTATCTCCGTAATACACAGGACGTTAGGCTAGATGAAACCCTGACCTTTGAGATGAAGACGGAAGAGTTTGGCTCCACGGGAAACTAAGTGAATCCCAGCTTCGCCAGAGGCAGGAGTATCGTAATCAGTTAGGCCTGACAGAGCCGCGAGGGAAATCAAAAGCCTAAGGCTTAGATTAAGGTACATCCTTGGTTCCTTTCAGCTCTCTTCCCTGCATGCTACCTTCATACAAATAGTTAAATACTGCACTGTTATGAGGCTTCCGTTTGGTAACACTCATGTCATTTACCTGGACAAAGCTTCTAGAGCAAAATCTCCTGCAGGAACACCAAGGTTCTTCTTGAGAAAAATTTATCAGCAAACTCACCGAGAATCACAGAATTGCAAATGATATTCTGAAGTCTGTGGGAGCAGAGGCCATCCTTGAAAGATATTCTTGGGCTGAAAAGAGGCGGTGTAGTTAAATCTGCTGCTATCACACCATTAAAATACACCAGAGTTTCCATTTCAATGTTGCTAAAATCTGGTCTAGATAGCAAAGTTGACCTATCTATCTAAAATATTTAAGTATATTGGATTAAGTTTCACAGTTCATCCTCAGAAGCAATAGAAACAAAGTAATCTTCTAAATGACTAAATTATTCTGTATATATTTTTTCCCTGCATGCAAAGGCTATGTGACCTTATGAACAAAGTAATAAGGCACATAGGACTCTACCCACCACATTACTGCTTTGGCATTTCACTATCCACAAAACCAAGCAAGCCGCCAATCTAAACTCAGTTGCTCACTGACCTACTCAACAGAAAGGTCAGTCATCCTCCTCAAATAATTGCCTTCATTTACACGTCTGGATCACTGTGATATTTATCAGGAGTTGACCACAATCATCTACAAGTAGCTGAGTTATCATCCGTGAATAATAAATAACAGCACTTCACAAGCTTTGTGACTTTGATTCCTAACTCCCCCAAAAGTTTCCAAAGTATCTGTGTTTTTTCCCCACTTCTTTCACATTTTGGAAGGTCTCTTCAATTTGAAAGCATCTACTAAAATGCTTCAAGGAAACAAATAGTTTTATTTTCTGTAAGGGACTTCCAGAACAAAATCCCATCTTCAATAATCAGGCACAGCGTGTACAGATTCTCCACATCCATTGCTCTGCTTTGCTTTAGTCTTTCTGTGCTATATAGTACTAGTGAATCTCCTTGCAGAGGTTTGCAAAAGAACAAAATCATCCTACATTTGACTGTTTCATTTAGGTACTTCACTCTTAAAGACTCCTTTGTGTCTGCTAATATTTATCCTATTTATGCAGTCATAGATTTAAGGTAGATTTTCTTACTCCTGTATTTTTCAATATTTCTTCTACCCACTCACAAAGACTTCTAAAGCTCTCAAAAAATATTGCCCATTGAAAGCTTATGCTATCAGCATGATTTTCAACACATTTTATCTAGCTCTGTCTTATTATCTGAAATAGCCATTTTATCTGCCAGAAATGTCTTGATGTCACTGTAAAATAAATACAATTTTTAGACCATATCCTTTACTCCATTTATAAGCAGCTAGAATTCAGCCTGACACAAATGTATGCGTTCACTTTTCTAAAACCTTCCAAACAACCCAATTTCTCTTTAAAGTGTTTAAAAGTGCAGGCTGGAATATGTCTAAGAGCAGATTTATTGTCATTCAGAAATGGAAAATCCACTTTTTTTTCCCTCATATCCACAAGAAAACACCCATGTTCTTTAACCGGAACAAAATGGTTTAATAATAGTCCCAGCAGCCTTTGCATTAAGCAGTGCCCACTCTTCAGTCCAGCTCCCTAAGTAATTATGTGGAAATGGCATTGTTATTAGCCTAGGTTGGTCTGCCTTTGCATTTATGGTTAAATTTGTATCTCTCTACCTTCAAATATTTTCCACAGTTTTTGTTTTCTTGTGGATTAGGTATTTTTCTTCTACTTAAGCACTTCAAATAGTTTTGTAGATTATGTATTTATCAGAAGGTTAATTTTCTTCAAAGTCTGCTTTATTTTTAATAGATAATTTATTATATTTTTCTATAAACTAGGACAATATTAACCCAGACAAGAGAATCAATTGTTTTACTACTGTAGAAGCGTTGCTATTATAAGGAGGCAATTAAGTTTGATGTGGCTTCTAAGTGAATTTCATATTTCATTTAATAAACATGAGTTATGGACATGTAATTTAAGTTAGTGCTACCATGGTCTGAACTGCTCCTGAAAGCCAGCCTCAAAGTCTTCAGCAGACCAAATCCCAGACCAATTTCTGATTTAGTTGACTGTATTTACTGAGGCCACCTTGCCTGTTTTGAAGTATATAACAGGAAGATACCTATTTAGTGATTTACTCTCAATGTACACCATAATAATTTCTCAGGTCAAAGCATTTTAAAAAGACCTAACAGAACTTAAAAGGCCTAATCCTAAGGCAGAAGGCTCTGCATGGATCTTTTTGCAGGATCCAGAGTCCAGGCATTACACCGATAAACACACACCCCCAGGGAAGGCTCATGCACCCTCAAACAATCTGTCTCACAGAAACACTTGGAAGAGATGTACCTAGGACACAAATAAAAAGGCATTGATGTTATAACTATGACTTCCTTCTAAAATTCTTAGGAATAATCTTCCCACCTGCGCAATCCTAAAAGCAGAGTGATTAATGCATCGTCAGGAGCTGCACGGGGGCAACTGGAGCCGCTGGCGCTCAGGGAGGGGCGAGCTGGGGGCTGGAGAAGCTGCGCTGCCACCGTATCAGTGTTGGATGAGCTGTGGGGGAAACAGATAACTCTGCAGCTTGTGGTGTTGTACTAATTACCCTCATTTGCTTCCATCAGGTATCAGTTTCATCTGCTTTTCTATAAAAGCAAAGAGTCCCTTCTGTGTCCTGGCATGTAAAGCTATTTGCAGACCCATCTGAACCAAGCGCTTGGTCACCCTACGCTCTGTAAGGCAGGCAGGTATGTGAGAAAACCTTGTGGTGAAAGTCTTAGAAAAACGAAGAGCTCAAGGCCCTGGAGTTCAAAGCCTAAGAAAGGACGGGAATTTACTATTAGTGTACATCATGGCCAGTGGTGGTATGAGATCATCATAAATCCTTTCAGTCACATTACTATAGTAAAAATGAACTGAGAATATTTTGTGGTGCCTTGTGCTTACTTACTGTTGTTTGATTTAAACAATTTGGTAATTCATAATTAGTCTTCCAATCTCAGAGAGATTTTTCCCTCCAAAGGGTGAGAGCAATGAGCAATGTAAATGGCACAAAATAAATACAACAGCAGAAGGCCATAAAAGCAACAGCTTGTGCTATGACGGCTGGAAGGGATTATTTTACTAAGTCAGGCTTTTCTTGGTTGATATTTTTCATTAGTTACTTCAGAGTCTGTTTTCAAAACTCATTTACTCTAGTCAATCTGTTCTCATAGATGTGAACACCTCCACCTCCTCGCTGTCTCCCTGCTAGCACAAGCCTTAAACTTTCAAGAGTTTAGGTTTACGATAATGTACAGAAAAGAAATTCCAATGTAGGCGCATGCGCACCATTAATGTTTTACAGATCTGTCAGCACTGAATATTGAACAGCAATGCCCATCAGACATCATACTTCTGTGAAAACAATTAGTATTCGTACAATGTTATCACACGCAAATATGAAAATTTTTCTTGGAAATTTTTGGGAATGGTTATGAATTAGCAAACATAATACAGGAAATTAAAAAATAATACAGGAAGCGAGTTCAATTGCAAACCATTCCTGCAGCAAAAATTTAAAAGGTAGAGCTAAAAAATAGGGAAAAAAAAAAACCACACCAGACATCTTCTAAATCCCTATGATTCAACCTCCTTCAACAGAAAGCCTGAAAACAGCGCTGTCCCATTTTCTGAAGTCAGTTAAGAAAACTGGGGTTAACATGTACACAGGCCTGATTTCCAGCCGCGGTGACACGTGTTACTTGTGATGGCAGCACCAGAGGAGCACACAGAACACGGCACTTGTGGCACCAGCCCAGGTCTCCCCGGGAGCCCCCACTGATGGACACGCTGCCAGGAAGGACTCAGATATCGCTAACAGAGAAAGCCAGGAAAAAACCTCCAAAAAAGAGAACATCATGATTTTCAAAGAAAGAAGTATCTGTATCACATCTCCTTTCCACTAATTCTTAAGCATTCTCAGTGTATAGACTTACTCTCCCATTTCATTGTCAAAAAGAAAAACAGGGTTTTTAAAAATTATTTTTTTAAATACCTAAATCAAACTAATCTAGAGAGTCCTATACATCAGCATATTAAGAATAAAATACTCATTACCAAAAAAAATTAGTCTTGCTGATTTGCTGGGTTTTTTGGAATAGAGATTACAGTGAGGTTTTTACTCATCTTGGTGAACACTTCTACGTGAGAGACTCTTAGACATCTGTGAATCGAGACCAAATATAATCTCTCCATTTGACTATCCCTAGCAATAAATACTATGATCTACAACAAATTCTGTTCCGATCTGGCCTGAGATCTACCATCTGCAAATACCCAGGTGCCGCTTGCATGTAAGTTCAGCACACACAATTCTTTGCAAGAGAACAGCTCATGTTATCACTACAACACCTACAAGCCCTTGTCTTGACTGGCACATCCAGAGACAATTTATTACTAAAGTTATAGAATCCACAGATGTAGGCTCAGTACTCTGTACTTTAAGAGAATTTCAGCTCAAATACTGAAACAGTTCTCCTGTCTGAATACTCCCACCTATTTTGTCTCTCTTTTCTCTTTCTTCCCCCCTTTTAATTTTTGCACATTTCAAAAAAAAACAGCAAGAAGCCACAGCGGTTCAGCCATATTTCCTTACAAAAGTCTGATTTAGCCATTAGATGTGGCAATGCGCTCCAAGTTGAATTTCTTCTGCTGCTTACCTTATTTAAATACCAACAAAACTGTTTCTCATCTATATTTATAGAGCAGCAGAAAATAAAGGTGTAGCTCTTCCACTGAGTAAACTAAATAATAGCAAGGATATAAAAATAGATTGCAGATGAATTACAGACTAGGTGAACCCCTTCGTTCCAATTGAATATTCACTTGATGAGTCATATCACTTCCTTCCAAGGAAAACGCCACAGTAGGAGAACAATAGACAAGGAAATCATGCAAACACACAGATTGTTCTTGGCAGACATTTCTCCCCACTCTCGTCTCTCTGGGACAGGAATGAAGCAGTTGTGTATTTTAGACGCTTTAGAAATTTGCATTTGAAAATTCTTCCTAACAGCTAATGTAAATCATCTTTGCTCGAACCTAAGGATATCATTTCTTCCTATATTCCCCTCAGAAATGGACAACAAGAAATTACCTTTTTTTTTTTTGGTAGCCTTTTATATATTCACAGTTCTGGTGTGCCCCTCTTGTTCCTTCTTTCTCTATTCTGCCTTCTCACTCTCTCTTTAACCCTTTTTTTTTTTTCTTCCCTTTGACCTAACTAAATATGGGCTAATATTGCCAATTCAATTTTATTTTCTTCACAGATTATTATGGTTTGTTATTGAAATAATCCTTGAAACAATTTGCAGATTTTACAAAATGGCAACAGAGGATCTGAAGACTTAACATCACAAGGTTCATACTGAGCCCAACCGTACAGTTTTGCTGAAGCTACAGGGTTTGGCAGATTTAACCACAGGCTTCAAGAGCAGCAGTGTTTGCTTGAATATTTATGAAACTCTTTGGTTCAGACCTATTGGATGCCCTATTTAAAATACTTATCTCTAGGTCTGTACTCTGCTAGCATCTGCATTAAAACAGAAAATTACAAACAGCTCACCACACACAGGAATGTGCTGGAACATCTCTTCTGAATTATTCCCAGTTAAACTAGGTGTACGTCACGACAACCCCACATACTTTAGAATAAATTTTGGGAGGTGTGTAGTTTGAGATCATCCTGAATAACGAAGCTAAACTATAGAAGAAGAAAAAATGTGGACATTATGTGAGAATATCTTGCTGATTTAAAAACGCAGTTTTATCACATCTTGCACAGAAGGAAACCTACCAGTGAATCCTTCTAGCTTCTATCAGTACCTCCAGTTACGCAGATTTCTTATTTTACCTTTCATCCTATCCCTCAGTTTGGCCTTGAGAAATGTTGCCACCAAGCTGTAGATGTGCTGCCCTGTTGCTGTGAGAACCAGCTGTGGCAAACTGGACATGAAGCCCTTCTGCCTGCCGTTTATTCCAGGCAGGCAGAGCAAAGCATCTGTGTATCAAAGACACCTCTAAATTTAAATCCTGAGTGGAGTCTCTGTTTCATAAAGGCACTTCACAGCACCAGAACTTCAGGAAAGCTTCAATTCAGACCCGTGTCCCTGTGGAGCAGCCTGAGCTCCTCCTCATCACTCCTCTCGCCCCCCAGGCTGCAGGAGACTCTTTGGCCATTGGGTTCCAGCAGGTGCCAAAGACCCAGGAGGACACAGAAATGGCTCGGAGCTGCCCGAACCACGACGACATCCTTCCTCTCAGACTACGAGTTAGGGGCTTTAGATCTACAAATGAAATTATGTGAGATTTAAACAGGTGTAATACATCCCTTCCCTAGCCCCAAGGACTACAGAGTTCTACACGTATAAATACATTTATGTTGCCAGGGAGATGCAGGATTGGATACACTCTCTCAAAGCCAGACCTGTTTGCACGATCTTATCCCCACCACATCTGGGGGAGGAATAAGACAATGGCTTTGTGTTCTGGGCTCTGTAACATGGATGATTTGTAACACCTCTGCTTGGGGGATTTCTTCCTTGTGTCTTACCAGTATAGAAAATTCCTTATTTTTATCTTTAAAAATAAAATTTAAAAAAAACTCCGCCTGTTTCAAAAACCTATTTGCATCAGAGCCATCTAATTCTTATGCTCAGAATTGTATTCTCTTTCCCTAACATGAAATGCCACAATCTGGGAATTAAAATTGAACCATCAGGCTTAATTGAATGGTACAACTGCATTTAAAGTGCACATACACACACAGATATAAAACCTAACTTCATTTGTGCTCCTTCACCCATTTAAATGCACAGTGCAAGTCAAAAATGTCAGGGCTTCTTTAGGGAATTAATCAATGCTGATGCATAATCTCTTCTTCAGCTGAGATAACTGGCCCTTCCATTTCCTCTCCTTCTATTGCAGATGCCCACTCACAGTTAATTTTTTTTCCTCAAACCTTTTGAACAAAAGCCTCAGCTCAGATGGGTTTTCTCAAGCTCTGTGCAGTTCTACAGTTCTACCTATTACTGAAAATCCAGAATTTAAAATTGCTTATCCAAGGGTTAACCAAATTCCCCAATCAATCTTCTCGTTTCTCTCAGAATCATACCTTTCTATTTTTTTATATCACAAAATTCCATTATTGTATCAAAGAGATGTAAAAATACAGCTCTTGCAATCTCTCTCATGCTTATATAGTAGAACTGCAGATGGCTCCAATTCAGCCCCTGCTAAAGTAATAGAAGGTAAATTGCAATACCCACATAATTCCACAACCAGAAGATGGAAGTTTTGTTTGCCTCATCTGCAACCCTGATGATATAATTTCATATGCATACAGATAATTAGGTAATCCTTTTGTTTTAAATCTTTCAAAGCCCTTCATTGTTTCATCATTTTCAATGAAAACAGCCGGTAATTTCCGTCAATGAAAACTAGGTTTGTTGTATTATTATTATATTCTGTTCAACAGGCTTGTTAAGATACGCTGTGAATCATTTAAAAGGCCTGTGTAAGCCAAATATATTGGCATTAAAATAAAAGCAAGACCTTCCTCTTGCAGATACTAAGGTGAAGTGTTAAATATTAAAGTTGATTTACTGAAAGGCTTAACACACATGACAGCCCAGATCAGCTAAGAGAATGAGCTGACAGAGGTAAAAACATTTTCACATGATGGCTCTTTAAAAAAATAGACTGAAAAAAAAGGTTGGGTCGATTAATCTCCTTTGCATTTTGGGTGTTGTTCCAGCAGTGACACAAGTGTAAGGGGGAATAGGGAAGGCCAGAAGAAGGGAATGCACTTAGAGGATAACGGACTCCTCTGGACAGGGGAGAAAGTAAGCCCTGGCTGTTATTAAAGTCTCTTACACTGCTGTTCCTCTTGCTCTTAATGGACCAGCTGTGAAAATTCACATGAAAAATATACCATTTTATTTGCTAAATAACATGCAGTTCTATGTGTACCTCGTAAGGCAAATTCTATACTTTTATGCAGAAGTTTCAATTTAAATTCAACATGCTACGCTTTTCTTTGATTATTTTATCACATCCACTCCTAAACTACCTATTGGCAGAGAGCTTAAAAGGATATGATAAATGTAATCCAAATTGAATACATATGTGGTTATGCGTATAGTCCAAATGTAAAATTCTGCCCCCAAACTAGTAACAATGACATTCTTTAAATGTTTTAATCCCAGTAAGATGTCAGGTGTCTGGTGTGAGCATTCAAGGAGGGCTGGCTACGCACCCTGCGATGAGGCCACCTGCAGCTGCGTTCAGCCACGTCAAGAGGAAGAAGAGGGATTCTAAGAGACAGATATGCTCCTCAGTCACTACCTCAGGGGGCTGGGAATCATTTTTCATAATTCTACAGAGATTTTCTTCTTCTGAAGGGTCTGACTCTGAGCACTGCAGGGATCTGGATGACACGTCTACATCACCCCTCTCTTCTGGGAATAACAGCAGAGGTGGCTGCAGGGGAGTCGCTGCAGAGGACGGCACAGGCACAGCCGGGCCCTGGACAAACAGGTTTGTACAGAAGCTGAGGACCCTGCCTCTCAAGTAGACTTCAATCCCACTCCGGCTATAGACTAAGATCTGAATTAGGATATTGAATTTACATTAATTCATAAACCCGCTGTGTTTGCTTCTCCTCGTACCCACTGCTTTATAAGCTTTACCTACATTTTAATTTAAGACAGATGCTCAGTGTGGGAGTAAAATGTGATGGCAAGGGAGTTCCTCATTTGAACCTGCCCTAAAAGCAGGCGCAAGTCTGAGCACCACATGCAGGCTGCAGAATCAGGCCAATACGCTTTTTGTAGCTGTTCCTAGCTTGTAATCCTACTGAGAACACTAATGTATATTTTCTTGTTGAAAAGAGAAAATACCAGCTCTTTCGGTTTTCTTTCATCTTATCAATCACACTATTACTCCAGGTCAGCGTCTTCTAATATGGATGCTTCAAAACCTTCAAATTAGAGTTCCAAAGAATATAACCCTGCTTATGAAATTAAATATACGTAGGGGTTCTGTATATTTGCTTTTGTTCCCTGCTATTGCATGATTAATCCACTCCTTTTGTTTTCCTCCATGAGATTTCAATATATCATATTAGAAAATGTTATTTTTGCTCTGCTCATACCAGACAAAAAATTATTGTCTTTATGATTTTTTGTACAGTGTCCTCTTTCCTAATGAGCATTTTTCATGTTAAGATGGCTCTGTTGTAAAAATATTGTTTTTGCTAGTGTTTCCAGAGTCTTGCTCTCTAGACTTGTAAGGGATGAACCATTACCAACACAGGTAAAGTGCAAAAAACTTGGTGCACAAAAATGCCACGTTCCTGGTAGATCTGTCCTCAAGATTAAAACTCCCTTGGCACAAAGGAAGCACGGCAGCCTGACCTCATCCTCTGTCCCTTCCCCACCTCTGGGCAGGAACAGCAAGTTACTTGGGAAGATGGTCTGTTTTCCAACTTTCCCAGCCTCTGGCTTGAGAGGCAATTCATGAGCAAACTCCTCTGTTTCGAGGAGCCACAGAACTGCAGGGGTGGAAAATGCCAGTTCACATTTTTTTCTTGATAGTCTGCCACCATGGAAACCTGTAGCATCCTAGGGTTACTAAATAAGTTATCAGCTACCCGTTGGGTAAATTTCCAGCTCATATAATAGCAAAAAATGGGTAACTGGAATTTTCCAGTTTAGCTTCTTTCACTGTGGAGCTAAACACTAGACTCACACTTTTTCTCTTTTCCCCTTTAGCTGAATGTATAAAACCATTTGGAGGGTTCATGACTAATAAAAACCATTAGGGGTCACATACCAGATGTAAGCACAACTCCTGGTCTTCTTGCATGCCTACATTCAGTATAAATTTTAGATTCATCAGGTTTATCCAGCTGTTACCTCGGGATCTCAGCAGCCTTCTCCCACAACACGCAGGGTCTGACCAGGCACCCTCATGGGCAGCCAGTGCCGGTCTCCACAGGAACCCCCCCAGCTCCCCTCTGATCAGTGGCAAGGGCTCAAATATTAGGAAACAGCACAAAAAGTAGCAGCAAGTAGCGAAGATCGCCCACAAGCAATGGTGTTTTACACGATTAATATGAAATTTCCTTCGTTTATGTTCTTTCAAACTTCACCCTATGCTGTATTAGAGGCTTTAAGTACTCTGCATAAGGGGAGCTTTTGTTTCTTTTTCTTTGGGGTAAGGAATGGGAAAATTATCTTTTCAGTGAAATTGCTTATCTCACAAATATATTTAACTACTAACTGCAAACTTGCTTTGCAAAATGCATTTTCTTGCGGCACTTAGGAATCATCCTTTTGGTGTCAAAGGAGATGTGGGAGAGGCGTTTGAGACTCCAGAAAACATTTCACTACAAAATGTATTTTCCTCTACCAAAGGAGAGGATTACAAGAATTTTGTTCTGCAAAAATCTGCCTGAAGCAGAATTTCTGTGCTACAGGAAGGTCATCACAGATATAGACGCTGAAAGTCAGCGAAAGAGAGGTTTTGCTGGAAGAGAGGAAGACTCTGTTTCCAGAACAGCCTTGCTGCTTATTTTGACAAGTGAAGTCCAACCTTGCTGCACTGCCCTTTGGAAAATGTTCACTCTGCCCCAAGTTCCCCCCATCAGAGGATCTAAGCCCCGTATCACAGCCGCCCCAGCCTGCCCTGAGCCTTCGCAAGCTTCGTGTTCCAGGCTCCATTATCAGAAAGGAAAGGGAGGGGAAAGGGCATGAAGCTGGAGTCCGGGAAGGACGGCAGCAGGGAGGGAAGGGGGTGGAATATTTGGGCCCTGGTTTTCAAAGGTCCAGAGCCCTGTCTGGGCCTGCCTGGAAATGCACCCATTTGTGTCCAGAGGGAAGAATTTTAAGTAGAATATTTTGGCTCCGAAATTGATCCCATTTTCAGCAACATGATTCTTTTGTCCTTCCACTAGCTGCAAAAATTGCTAAGCAATAGCAGTTATCCCTGTAGCAGGATGGGGACATCAACTGTTTCTGCCTCTCTCACGTAAATACCCACTTATAGTAACTTTTAAATCCTGAAAAAAAATTTATAACTTAAACAGTCTAGTATAAATTTATCTGCGCACACAAACGGACATTGTGTGTGGGCAGAGAAACCAGGTGAGCATCTGACGCTCATCTCACAGCTGAAAACCAGATCACCATAAAACTATTATTAACATGCCAGATATTATATTTTCTTCCACTGCACCATATAACGAGAAAGGAAAAGAAGTTCTGGTGGAAAGAGCCAGCCAGCAAGGGAGAACAGAACAACAACTGCGCTCCTTCGTCTTCTGGCAGCCCAGGGACACGGTGCCAGGCTCTGGTGGCTCATGGCCCAGGGCTGCTTGAGAACAGATGGAATATGGCATGTTCTTTTCTGGAATTACGGCAAGTAAGGGAAAAGCAAAGCAAAACGCAATGAGGCTCACATCAGTACTTCCTGACCGGCACTTCCTCCACTGTGCTTCATCCAGAGCTCTTTGAAGTCCACAGAGAGATCCCCACTGATTTCAAATGGATTTGATTCGGAGCCCGAGGGAGGAGGAAAAACCATGGAGCATGGCGGAAATCTCACTGGCATCATGGCTCTGTGGGGATGCACAGAGCTTGCCCAGAGCCATGTGTGTTTATCAAATGTTACCCTTCCTTGGATTGCCCTCGAGACATGTTCCACCCAGCAGCAACCAGCAAAAAGATTTAAAATACCGTTTCATTTGCATATATTTGACAGAGAATATAACCGTTCTTCCAGAAGATTTGTGAGTCAAATAATGCTTTTCCTCCCCCTATCTGGAATAAAATAATATTTCTCCTTTTTCCTGGCAAAATGTTCCTGCAAGAACATTGTATTAACTCTGTATATTACTTAAAAATTTGTAATGTTGCCTTTTTATTTTTTACTGAACACAGCTATTACAATCAACATTTCTTTGGTCTTTGAAGACTGGTCTTGCTCGCTAACAACCATTCCTAGTATCTCCACAGATGCACATTCATTTCAGCGTTCTTTAGCTGGAAAACATTTCATTTTTCACTCTAACAGCAATTTACTTTGGTGTATTAAAAATGTCCATCAAAATCTCTGCAACTACAGTCATTATAAAAGACCCCAATATTTATGTGGCTTCATATTGAAAGAATTCTCACACACACACGAAAAATCTATCATTCAAATTACCTCTTAGTCCAGTTTCATGTGTATCAGATGGTTAAAATAGCTCTCTGAAGCTTCATACATCATTCTGTCTGCAAAATAACTGAACAATACCCCCCTTTCCTCCCTCCCCCAAAATAACCACACAGCCTTGGTAAAATACTCTGAAATAATAAATTATACATAGAACCCATTATGTATTCAAATATCCCACGTTCTTCCCCAAGCAAGGTAGTAAGCGTGACATAGTGTGAGCATTTAACTTGTGATGCTTCCAGAGGACTCCATGCTCCCCACTCTGTCTCGCAAATCACAGGGTCAAGGCGAGAACAGATGAGGAAAATTTAGATGCAGGATGTGCACAAGTACTCACAATGAAAGCTGTGATAAGGTCCTAAAATCTATAGCCTTCTGTTTGACAAAATGATTAGGGGAGCTTTCGCTGTCCAGTTGTCAGAAACTCCTCCACTGCCTAAGCTGAACGCAATGAGAGAAACGAAGGGAGCCATAGAACGATACAAAAGTGACAAGGGGTTCACTGGAGCAAGGGCTGAGTAGCCAGCACAGCTCGCTCGGTGCTCCTGCATAGACACATGTTGGAAATGGCAGATGGATGGGCAGCAAGGGCTTTGGAATGGGCTCAAGGAAGGGTCCGATAGGCTAAAGAAGAAATTAAAATGCCATATTTTCAAATGTGACAAACAAAAATGCTTGATCAAATCTGCTGGTATGGCCTGCTTACAGATGAAGCTCAAGTCTGGGCAGGGGGAAATCAAATGCCTCCAAGGCTACCAGTGAAGCAAAAAATTACATTAGCTTTAAAGCCTGAAGCATATTTGTTAGTATTTAACAAATTATGTGCTTCATTTAAATACCGTTGCTGGTAGCCAAATAAATTAAAATCACCTCATTAGGCTTTACATCAGTGAAGTCAAAAAATTAAGAGAGGCCTCTCTTACCTTCTGTCTAGGTGTCTTTCTACTTGTACAGTCAGTGTCGGGAGAGATCTATGTCACAGAGGCCTTTTTCCATTTCATTTGTGTCTGGGCGTCCTGAATCTAGATGGTTATAAAGACAGACAAGGCACACATATGATTTCTGAATATTGCCACGGTTCCACAATCAAAAATATGATCACTGTAATATCCAAACTGGAACAGTCTGAAGCACTTACAGCTCTAAAGGCCCACATGCTGCCCTCTGGCAAACACACAGAAATAGGCACGAGGAAACATAGAGAACTGACGGTATTTCAGCAGCGTTCTGTGTGAAATGCAGGTGTAACCCTGGGGGGGGAAGCAGGGACAGGAGCCTGGACAACCAGAGGCTGCTCTTCACTTCTCCACCTACTTAGAGGGCCACTTTGGCAAGTTGTTATATGTTTCAGCTAACCTGTTTGTAACATGGAGGAAAAGACACTTAAGCCCATACTCAGATTGTCTAATCTTCCCCTAAATTACTTTGTCAAACATTTTTCCTGGTAAACATTTCTGAAGATCTATGGCCATCCAGTAGGAAACATCATGTACCAAAAAATGAAGTAGAAATTAGGCTGAACTTAAGTCTTTAGCCTCCTTTGCAAATTCTTCAATTCGCGGAAAGGAAAAATGCCGTATGAGTCACATAGTACATATGACCAGAGTTAGGGTGTCAACCTTGTACACTCAAAGAAAAACCCTGTTTCCATCACGCTGGATAGGAAACAAAGACTGTATGTAGCACTTGCTAAGTATTTGCAACATTTGGCCAACTCTATTGAAGAAATCATGATAGAAAGGCAAATTCTTTTTCTTATAAACAGCCCATTTTCTGTGGAAGGCAGTTCGGATAAACCAAAACCTTTGCAAACTTGCATTGTACAATAAGCACGTCAGGAAAAAATCTATATTATGACATTTTTCTAAGTGAAGCATTTCAATTTTTAATTTGAAGTGTTATTTTGGGACCAGGTTTAACACATTCAATTTAAAAAAAATATTTAGGGATTAATAAAAAGTTTTATTCAATCAAAAAAAAAAAATCTTTCTTTCCTCATTCCCTAGGATTATGTTTTGGCATGGAACCAGAAACATTTTTATTTCAGGTCACCCAGTAGCAGCTTCTCTAGAATGATTTGCACAGCCATGCTTAGGGAAGATTTGAAAACTTGCAGCAAATTTCTCCAACTGCAGTGCAGAAAAAAAAAATAAATGAAGCCTGCATAACTCATATAACTAGCACCAATAGGTCTCAACATTTAAGAAAATATTTGCTATTCCTAAGTGCCAATTTCCCCTTGAAGAGAGCAGCACCATTTGCATCCTTCTGATTAAATGTCTTCCTAAAGGCTTTGCCAAGTCAAGGTACGTGAAGTAAATGATCATGAGAGATAACTGTTGAATAACTTGACAGTTATCACAAAATTCTTTGAATAAATTGCATGAACGCTTTTACCTGTTATTGCCCTATTGGCATGAAAGTCTTTACTTAAAACAGTTCCTCCTCTTGAATGAATTTGACTTGTGCTGATGACTGATCCCTCCTGTCCTTGCATTTTGGCGTTCCTCTCAAGTGGTGATAACCACTTACGAGGTCCTGTTCGGTCTGACACCAAGCCAACGGTGAGAAATAGGAAATACTGATTTCCACCCCTCAGCAGCAAAAGCAGTCAGGTAAAGCTACATTTAAAAGATGCTTTGCAGTAACAAAAATCGGTAGGAATAAATTAGCTAACCACATTGCCAGCAGTTACAAGTAAGTTAAGGCACCAATGTCAATTCCATGCTAGTTTTCTGGTCCAAAAATAAGCAGTTATTTCTCATTAGTGGTAGAGTCAGGTGCTAATCAGGGTGTTTGTGTTTCTGAGGCCGTTTTCTCCTTGTTCCACTGTGGGAACCTTTTGTAAATAGAAGACTGCCAAATGTATCAAACTTTTTGTATCACTGTAATGTGGAATGAAGTTCATTACGATTTGAATTAGGCACATCAAATCCACTGCATGTAATCAGATGAGACTTATCACATGTTGCCCAGGTCAAGAAAGGCAATTTATGAAATCTGATAGTGGAGATACCAGTAACACGTTATTTCATTTAACTTTCATTTTTCATTTTACTCCATACTTATGAAATATAACAGAGGGGTTGAAACAGTCACATTTCTATTAAATGTAACACCTCCCACAGCAGCTTTAATTTTCAATTGCAATTCCCCACCTCACATGCTATTTGGTGATTCTAAACCCTTCTTACTCAAAGCACCTACATAACCAGCACCATTTCAGCAGACTTCCATTAGTATGTTATAGAAATATTGATTTGGGATCCATCTTTGATGTTAGTACTTCAGAATATCATATTCAGAACTGAGCACCTATGAAAAACTAATCACACTGTGTCAGTGTGTGCTGTTAAATTATACTCAAACTAGAATAAAACCCGGTGCCCAGTCAACTATGAAATCTGTTTTCCCTGATGATAAGGAAAATGGACCAAGCCATGGAAGAAACACTACAGATGCTTCGTTTGGTAGGAAGTCACTCATCCCCACGTTCTCCAAGGAGTGACCACCAAGCTGTCCTGCAAAGGTCACCATTCCACGAAGCTGCTGCAAGCTGCAGTTCAGACCACACTGTCCTCTTCTCCCCCACCGCTCCCACTCCCACAAACATGGTGGTCTGGGGAGCTTTGCAACTGAGTGTCCAAAAGCCAAAAGTCCTGGCCTTTGCCAAGTCAATGTTAAAAATCACATGGTCTCTGCTTTGCCAACGGGATGCAGCATTCAGGCAGCACATGTGGGAATAAATAAATCCAAGCTGCTCCCTCTACATTCACATCTGCAGTACTCCCCTTCTGGCAGGGAAATGTCCATCACCCCAATTCCTACCCTGGTATGGGGCAAGACTGGGGTTGTAGGAGCACTGAAAACTGTCAGAGGTGCTACAGGCCAGCCTTTTATAGGTGGCCACAAATAAGGTATATCATAGATTTCCTACAGCAGTACTTGGTCTTCCTAACTTTTTTTCTCACTTTCCTGCATGGCGAGAAGAGCTTCTCAGTTAGCACGTTGCAGCAAAACAAGATTTCAAAAGGGGAGAAAGGTGACTCCCTAGCTAAGTACGTAACAACATTAAAAAAAAAAAAATTCTTCTGAATTGGTATCTCTCTCTGCTGAGCTCCACACCTATGCAGAGAGGCACACAACAGTTCTGGATTATTTCAATCAGAGAATCTGTGAATGTTGCTACAGGCCTGGGGTAGGGGAAGCTGGACATTTATGGCTCCAACCTGCACTCAGGATCGCAACAGAAAAATCATTATCCCTACCAAAAAGTGAGAGCCAAGCTCTGAGCTGGGGTCTGCAGGGTGGTTTAACCTGGCTGCCCTCCCTGCAGCCCCTGTGGGACCCAGCTCGCCAACAGAACCCTGGCAGCTGCTTCAGCCTCCTGTTCCCCATCCATCAGGCATGGGCTGCTGGTACCCAGGCTTCAGCCCCTCTGCCTGGATGCAGAAGGACCTTTCGGTGTCTCCACAGCAGATTACCCAGTCCCCACCTGGCCAAAGGCTGTGCACCACTTACTGAAGAGGAAAAAGGGGGAAAAAAAAGAAAAAAAAAAAAGAAAAAAAACACAACAGAAAAAAACAAGAGGAGGTTAAAAAAAAAAAAAAAAATATATATATATATATATATAAGGAGGAGGAAAGGGAAAACGGAAAATGGGAAAATAAGAAAAATGGGAAACTATAGAAGAAAAAAATAAAAAAGAGAAAATGAGGGAAAAGGAAAAACAAACCGATGGGAAAAGAAAAAAGGATAAATGGATAGAAAAAAAAAGGAAAAAGGAAAAAAAAGGATGAGAGGGAAAACAGCAACTAAGGAAGGCCAACATCCTTATATACATAGGCAACCAGAGGTTAACTCAGGAGATCAGAAGGGAGGACTAGAATATAAATAAATAAATAAATAAGTAGTTTATTTTTAGTGGCACATGGAAAACAAATACCATTTTCTACATGCTCCTAAAAAGACAGCTAAACCTATCCTCAGCAGCTACCTGAGTGAAAGAAGGGCAGCTGTACCACAGGGACACTACAGCCATTACTATTTTTGCCAGTTGATGAGAAAGCATTTCATATCGAAACTTGTATGGTCAGCAGAATATAAGCATTAACTTATTGCCTGTGTGGTTTTCCCTTTTCATTTCAATGTTCTGAATTATTAATCTCATCCTAGTCACTAGCTTAACTTTTTCTTTTCCAAGTCTTTAAATAATGTTAAGCCTTTATATAATTTTTAAAAGTTCAGGGCTCTGAAGCAACGACCTTCCTAAATATATTTAAGAATGCAGGCTACTAGAAGTGCAAAATCATAAACTTTTACCAAATGCATTTGCCATTCAGCATGAGCAGAACTGCAGATGCATTTCTGCAGGAGGACATGCAGTGTGGGCTCCATGGTGCCTTCGGGAAAGAACAGTGTTCTGGGGAGGCAGAGGGAAGGGTAACACACCACGGACCCGGGACAGATTCACCCTCTTGGCAGAAGACAAAAGCAGATGGAGGCAGCTTCCTGCTCCTTGAAACCCATAGGTTTGTGCACCAGAACAGGCCAAGGCTGCAGCAACAGCCGCAGCACCCGCGGACATGAAGCGCTGCGGCACACACAGCATGGCTCACTGCCGGACGCGCTGCAACCACATCTGCCACTGCAAGACCTGGGTTTTATAAAAATCACAGGCATGCTTCTCTCAGATTTTGGCAGTCATTCCTACTGACTTTGCAAATGCCTTTCATGGAACCACTCTTACAAATTTGACCAAAGGGGCTGGGGAAGTGTGTGCAGGGTCAGAAGCTGATCAGGCAGTTTGCAGTTCATGATCTTTATCCGTTCGAGACTGTAGTAAAGTCTTTGCTTTAGGGAGCAAAAGCACATGGCTGAGAAGAGAGGAAGCTTAAGCTGTATTCACAGTGTTGCTGTTGCCAGAACATTTCAACACTTGAAGAAACTCACTGTTTTAAAGGTTTTAAAATCTTCAGTGCTGAACAGGATTACCCCTTTTTTTATCTATTTTACAGATTAGCACAAGTCAAACTAAATATATAAATTTAATTCCAGAGGAAAAAACATTACATGCCTGAGGGGGAAAAACCAAATGAACATGTTTATCTTAACTCTGCAATTTGAAAAAGCAAACCTGAGAAGAGTGATTAAAAGCATGTCAACAGGAAGTGTGCCCTTTAAATACCAACTTCTAATTGCAGTGATGTGAATATGTAAATCTAATTATGTACATTTAAGGATTAGGTATTTTATTAAAACTGCCTTGATGTAAATTGCACAACCAGTTCTTTTATTAAGACTGATCACCAATTTCCATTTTGATATTTGTTAATAATAACTGAAAAAATATCAGAGACTTACCAGTTCTATAAGCACTGCAGTGATGGCTGTACAGCACGGCTAGATTGAATACCCTAGTGCTCAGCTCCAGCACACCTGTGATATTATATTAATGCAGTCTCTTACAGGACTAAAAAAGAGCTTAATTTTAACTGTACAGAATAAGACTTCTTGAAGTCTTAAATGGCAAGACATAATCCAATTAGATGAGATTTCCAATAATTTTGCCCTTCTTTCTAAACTGGTCCGCACATCTTTATCACAGTTAATTACAGCCCACTCTTCGGCTGACCAAGACGAAAGTCCATGTCCGACAACTGACACTTTTGCTCCACGTAGAACTGTAGAAGAGATTGCAGTGGAAGGTCTTTTAGGTGCCCCACATGCACCCTTGGTGGCAGTGACACCTGATGAAGTGAGAGGCACCTCCCCAGCCCAGGGTCAGGGTCTGCTCCCAGCAGCTGGAGAGGCCAGGTCAGCAGCTTCACCCAGCACCTGGTTCCTGCAGCTCCTCTTGCCTTTCTCCGCGACCTTCAGGCCGATGCACAGCCACTGTGTTGATGTACCTCTAATTTAAATTCCTACCCAAACTGATTATGATATTCTCACTTCACTGCCCTTGAATGCAGCGGAATTAAGACACCAGGGTAATAAATGGGCTACCATATTAACAGTGATGTATCTCCTCGTTCCAGAGAGCCAACATCAGACTAATTTTCATGTGGAAGTCACACTGTCACTAGACTTCACTGCCATTAAGAACCAGTTAAACATTAATTAATAGGCATTTAAACTTTTACTAGGACATGTTTAGTGGAAAATTCTCCATTGGCAGAATAGTAATTGGCTTTCTAAATTTCACAGATCCCTTAAAAATGATTTTTCTATCTGCGTGCTCCATTGCTCCACCATACTAATGTACAGTTCATTTGGTAATCATGTACAGACAGACAGACAATTAATCTATTTCTTCTGACACTTTGTTTTAAAATCCCATTTAATATGATCAGTTCCTAACAGAATCAAAAACTGAGCAGGAGAAAAAAAAAAGTAAATGGAGGCATTTATCAGCCTTAAAAGAAACACAAGAAAAGATTGTTAATATTCAGAACTCACTGACATTCCAATAGAAATAGTCATTTCCAAGCACCGTCTCCAGGAGTTGAAACATAATGGAAAAGTTAAGTCTGCTGTTCCCTGCTTCATGCTACTGTATCTCCTCATTTTAAAAAATCAATACAGGCTATTAATCATTTCACCCCATGTCCAAAGACTGTGAATGCCTTAAAAGGTGAGCTGTGAAGGTCTGACCAAAAAAATCAGAGAGCGAGCGAAAGAGAGAGAAAAGCAAAATTGCTATATAAACACACCATAATGAGGAGACAGGCATTTCAAACTGATGTTTAAATTATACACTGTCTCTCACCTTCTTTTCACAGACCTCAGCCTCCTCACTCGGTTGAAACGCACAGCCACGCACCAGGATGATCATTTCTCTACCCTTACTGACCAGCCCAGCAGCAACAAAAAGGACGGTAAGATTTTATTCAGCAATACAGATCTCTTCCTTACTTTTTACCTTAGTGGGTTTTTTTTTTCCCCTTAGCTCTTATATGTGGGAAATAGAAGCAATCATAAAACCCTGAATAAAGTCAGCTTCCTTTTGCCTTCTCGCAGACTCCTTTTTCTCCAGGATCACTCACCCAGGAGACTCATTTTGGCAACTGAGTGCATGTTGGTACATCCCAGGCGAGTGCAGAACTGACCAGAAGTGGATCGGCACCCTCCGAGGCCAGGAGGCAAAATGCCGTTCTGCCCCGTGCCAAGTGCTGCTGATCTCAGTTACTGGCGAGTCCACCTGCCCATCACACATGGGTTGTGACTCCAGGCTCCTGCCCACAGCAGATCTGAGTAGATCCTCTAGGAAAGGTCCATTGTACCAGCTCCACTGATCACAGCGCAGTTACACCATTTCAGACCACATCAATATCTTCATTATAAACACCAATAACAAAAGATTTTTTTGAAGCCTCCTGGCTGTCTGTCAATCTGTAAGTACGCAGCCACAAATGTTAACCCAGACCTTGTGGGATAAAGCAACATACTTCACCTAAGAATTTTTCACCACGAATTATGACAAATACCACTGCTAAGGAGACCAGAGACCTCTCACCAAATTCTTTACAACTGCTTTTATTATACAGCAATACACGCTCTAAAAATGTTGTGTTCTCTGAAACTGCAAACAGCTCAACAAGAAACATTAAAATAACCGGATTTCTAGATGCTGGCCTTTTCTAATTTTCAACAAAAAACCTATTTAATACCAAGGGGAAAGAAAAGCCCACACCACTGAAAAGGTGACCTGCATATTTACAGACATCATGACCTCATCACAGTAGCATCTCTAATTTAATGCTGCCTTTACTTCTCATGTAGTGCCAGCAAATTAAAGCCTTCACATTTTAGACAATTATTGATTTGTCTGATTTATGAATAAAAAGAAAGCTAAGTAGTTGAAATGTTATTAGGGCTGACTGAATTTGGGCTTTACGTGGAAATGCCACTTTCTAATACAGGCAAAGCCTGCCCTCTAGAGCATTGCTGTCCCTCGGTGAGAGAAACCTGTCTGAAATCACTGACTTACACTCAGTATTTAGCAAAGAAAAGTGAACTTGTTGGATTGCTTTAGTTCTTTCTCAGATGAATTGAAAGTGACAGATTTTTCAGTTAGAAGTTTTTGAGCCTTTGAGCTGGAAAAAACTTTTCAGGTTCAAGGTTAAATCATAACAAATTCCTAGCTGCATGAGAAGGGACAAGGGCGAAATCTAGCGCAGGAAGCTGAACGTGATGCTTTAGTACCACTGGAGCCATCTCTGCAGAAGAACAAAAGGAGCCACCTCTCTGAGACACACCAAAGCCCACGCCGAGCTGCCAACCGCTCTCCAGCAGCCAGATACATGAGAAGGCGGCATAAAAATTCCCACAGATACAAAAATTTTACACATTCCCAGCTCAACACCGCTGGCATAAAGTCTCGGTGACAGCAGCTGCTGCAACGCACACCTGTATTTTGACTCCAGTTACTGTGTTGACTGCGTATAATGATGGCACTCAGTCCCATCTGGAGCTGCCCGCTGCCCTGGAGAAGCATTTGCCCAGCTCTTTGACAAAGCAGCCTTGGGTTGTCCAACCCCGCACCAAGCAAATCTGACAGACCATGCGGGAATGGAGGGACAGACAGATGGAGAAATAAAGGGATCCTTGCTATGTCCTTCCACCGCTGCACCCTCCTATGTCAGAGCAGCAAATTCAGTTACATCTACACATTAGCAGCAACACATGCAGCACAAAGAGAAACCTGCAACCCTTCCATCGTATACATAATGATGCATATTGCACCTGCTTGGATAAGGCACCGTCTAACCCAAGAACAGATCATACGGTATATAAGCACACAGATAAAAGTCATTGTCTGAGCTCACATTGTCTTTGAGGTGATTTCAGACACCCTTTGAGAATTCAAGGCCGAGTACTCTACAAAAAAGTACAGGGTACCTTTTAACTCTCAAGTACTTCACAAAAAATGACAGGCCAGATTCTGAGGTCACTTCAGAAAAAAATATAGTAAATTTGCCAACAGAAACCTCCTGGCCATGGTTCAAGCCACCTGGATACTCCTATTTCCTGCACTTCCGTGCTTTTCTAGACCACTTGAGCAGTGGCACTGTAAGATATATCAGGAATGCAGCAAAAGCAGGTTTTTTAACGAGGGATTCTATACTAGCCAGTCTTATAATTTCAACACCCTACCATTCAGGGTATGGAAAAATCTTGTGCTATCTCTATATAACAGCCTGAAATCTTAAGCTTTGATCTGGAACAGCCCATGCAGTTGAGATCAGCAGAAACCAGAGTGTTGCCCAAGGTGACTTACCTTCTTTCTCTGCTTGGATTCAGCTCTTCACCCTCACCTGGGTGGTTTGCAGAGCAGGAAACCCAGCTACAGGCTGGTGTGGGAGCAGTGGTTTGGGGTTTCCTTACAGACAGCCTGCAGTTTGTAGTGAACTGTCAGAATGTGGAAGGAACAAGTATTTGGCAGAAGGTGGAGAGGTATTTGTGGTAAATGACAGTGAAGGTTCAGAGCTGGGCAGACAGATGGAGGCTTACATCAGTGAGAATAGTCAGAAAACGAGAGCATCTTACTGGCTTATTTATTTTCCATATGCTTGTTCTTTTAGGCAACCTGAGCAGCTGCATTCATTTCATGCACAGACATCTCTAAGGATCCTCTCATATATGGAAGTCACTGAAATCACAAATGAAATACATCTGTCTCCCCGATGCATTGCAAGAGCCTTTTCACTACGCACATCTACACAGTGCAGCAGACTCAGAGAAAAAAAAAAAAAGCAACAATGCACAGAAAAAATGCTCAATGGTGTTCCTCTGAGCCTCCTAGGAAACCTCAACTAATTACTGTTATTTAAAGAGGAAATGTAATTAAACCACTTGGGGTGGACAGAGCCCTGATCTGATGAGAGTAGGGCTGTGCAGCTGCAACAGCCAAATGTGGTAGGGGAAAGTATATGGATGCAGACAAGCTGTTGGATAGAGCTGAACTTCCCATACCCACTTCTCTTTACCAGGTGAATATTCCTGAAACTTGCCCTAAATGTCATCATCACTTTCTGTTAATCCTCAAAAAGGTGCAAGAGGATCTTCTAATGACCAAAGGAATTAAAAATCTCACTTCTCTGCTTTGCATTCAGTGGACAGCACGGTTGACACCAGACCCCCTCCTGCCCGCAGGAACCAGAGCCGCCGCGGGAGCACAGCACCGAGAGCCAGCACCTTCTGCTGGGGTGCGTCCTGCACAGCTCAGCTGATAAAAACCAGACAGAATGCAGTGCCAGGCAGCAGAGATGCAGACCACTTGCCATTTTACTGTACTTGTACCAACAGAAATATTAGCTATTCTAGTTTTATTCCTTGTAACTTTTTTTTTTTCTGTCTATTTTGGGAGCTGGAAAATTTCAACTGCATTAATATGCTCCAGTCCCCAGTCTCATCAGAAAACGTTTGTGTTCCTCAGAATATGAATCATTGTAATGGACTAACTTAGCTTCCCCTTCTACATAATAATGTGAGATGCATGAAGTACCAACAATCTGAAATGCACACTTAATTTATGTTTGGGCAGAAAGGGAATGGCACATATAAAGCATTTGCCTTTGTTAAAGTGCTTTTATAGTTCTGTGAGCTTCCTCCATGTCATTTGATGATGTTTCCCTTGCTGCTTTTGAAAAGGCCACCTTGCAAGCAACAATGGTGCTGGACTTGGAAGATCTGAAACATAAGATGCAGTGAGACGAAAACAAAGATATGTTGTGTTTATCTAATCTTTGCACTTCTCATCCTACTTGGATGTGAAAATGGGGCATTTAATAGCAGAGGAGGGCAGTACTGAAGCAGTAAACGTGCATTCAGGTTTATGGTTTACTGAGCAAGGCCTGGTCTTCCTTAATGTTTGGAATTTTTTTGGTCTTCTTGACTAACTTGAGTGTCTCTGAACACTTTCATAACAGGCTAATGATACTATGGCATTTCCAAAAAGGCCCACAATGTGAACAGGTAAAATAGCCGAGTGATTAAACCTGAGAACATTCTTATTGGATAACTTCAGCTGAGCCATCACTTCTATTTCAGTTGTGCTACTTCAAGGGTTAAAGAGTTACTAGATCTAGATGAAACTGACAAGCAAAATATGACAGCTGAATTTTTTCTGAACATTTTAAGCGACCTGGCATTTGCATTGAAAAGACATCTCAGGAATCATCTGCCAAAAGTGCATTTCTAACACAAAATTTCTTCTATTGAAATTTTTCTGTGGAAGTAGAGTATGAGTTGTTTTTTGTTATTCTGGTTTAGACAAAGAAAATGTCTTTCTAGAGCTTTCACACATACAAACTAATTAGGAAACTGTGTCCAATGGGTCAGGCACAGTGGCAGACTTGGATGGGCAGAAAACTCTTTGTCCTGTTCAACAACACTACTCTGCTACTGTTCATCCTCTACTGTGAAAAACAGCTATTTTACTCCAGAACCTGGAGGGGGGAACCAGGCACAATCACCTTCCATGTACCCTACTTGTAGCTGCTGCCACCAAATCATTAATAGGACAAATAAATTAGTGATAAGCAAACACAAAGCCACACCTTCAAGGACAATTAATTAAAATGGTTCTTTACTCAACTGAGCCTGTATCAGAGGGCTAAACACTCAAGGGAACATTCCAAGTGGGATATATATCACCCAAAAGGTAACTACGTTCAACTGCTTATTAAAGGAACGAATATGCTAACTTAAGATATTGAAAAAATATTTTCAAAAAAAGTATTCTTTCCAGACTTTAAAGTGAGAAACTTAAAATCTTCAGCAGGAATATTTCTCAAGTTTGATCTTCTGTAGGAAATACTACTAGGAAAAATAAGGCATGAAGGCCAGTTTAACCAAATTAGGACTTCTAAGTCAGGAAACAGACGTACGTTCTTCAGACAATTACTCTTATATACAAATCTAGAGAAAAGAATCTCAGTCATTACACTCACTTCATTAAACTGATTTTTCACCTTAATTGTACATAAATAAGGTAATTTCAAGCGGAGGAATCATGAGCTCTGTTTCACCACTTTGGAAGCACAGACCTGTAGAAAACCACCAACAGTGGAGGTTGACTGGAAGGGTATCTTTCAAAAGTAATGTCATTCTGCATTTATGGACAGCCATAATGTTTCTTCTGCTGTCGCTGAAGTTGCAGATGCCTTCCTATCAAAAATCCATATATTTGGTAATATTTTTAATTCAAACAAAAATGTTCTCTGACTGAGACACAGCATATAGCTCTGCCAGCTATGTTCTGCCTCTATTCCAACACCTTTGCAGTATAAACACAGGTCTAATCTGTAAGAAGAAACTGCCTTGGTTAGTAGTTGGGAAACATTCGACAGCATTAAGAAAATACACTTGGCCATTTTTTGGAGTAACATAAGCCTGAGAATACCAAAAATGAAGACATTTTGAGGCACTTCCTAGTGAACCTTTTGCTCAAAAGCCAAATCTCGGAACACAAAGCCAAATGCTACCACCTGTTCACTGGCATCCTGAGAAGCCTTAACTTTTGAATGCACACGCATCCATCAGCCCCCTCTGTCCCCAAGCCAGGGAAGGCAGAAGGAAAGCTGGCAAACGGGTCAACAACCCCTCCAACTCAGAGCTCATCGCCAAGCAACTTTCTCTTTAACTATCAGCTCCCTGGAACTGGGAAGAGGAAAGCAGAAGACAGCACACAGGAAGAGCCAAAGGTTCCAGTGGTGTGCAAATCCCTTTGGCTTTTCACCTGGAGTAAACAGAAGGGAATGCTGGTTAATATAAACATAACAGTCCAATTACCAACTTTATAATTTAGTTGAAAGGACTGGATTGCCCGTTATTGACAATAGCCATTATAAATATGGAAATAGCTATGCCTTTTGGCAAGAAAGGAATTGAGGGCAACTGACCCAAAATTACTCCCAGCTGCTTGAACAAGGAGATTTCTGCCAGAAAGTCTTTGAACTATTTTTTCTACAGAAACTTACATGAGGAGGACAGAGCTAGATATGCCTAATTCTAGTCATGTCAACCTGAGGAGAAGAGCTCCAAGGCCGCAGTCGACCAAGCCGTGTTCTTCCAAAGCAAAGTTAGCCATTCCATCCTTGTAAGGGGAGGACTTGACAGAAAAAAAACAGAGGTTGGAGACGCTTTGACTTCAAAGCCACAGTACAAGAGGTCTAAAAAGAGAGTAAGATCAGATGAAGGATGGTGCTTTTGCCCCACAATCCTGAAAGTTTCCTGGATTCTATGAGCGGCAATGAATAAAAGAAAAAAAAAAAAAAACAAAAAAAAACCACACAAAAAACCCCACAACACACACCAAAAACCACAACCTTTGTGAAACCCCTTCCAGTGTTTGACATCTCATGTTGTATGAAGCAAAACTAACTGGAGCTCCTGCAGTCTGGTGGTGAATAAATCAGCAGCTGCTGGTCCTATAGTCAAAGATTCCATCATGCCAGGCTTGACGGCTCCAAGACAGGCAGATGGGTGACCTGAGCTGGGAGAACACCCAGATCAGCGGTACGTCCTAGAGCAAGACATCAGTGACAGAACCATGTTACAACACATCAGTACCTTTTCAGACAGCAAAGCTGATTCAAGTTTTGACAATAAAATACAGCTTGTCTACTGTAAGAGATAACACACGTGACATTTCACCTTGGCTGTTGTTAATACAATAACCTAATAAAAATTCGTTCTGAACAGAATCCTTTCTGCAGGAATACAAAGATATGTTAATTACACTGTGGTACTGAATTTGGATTCTATCTGTCCTAAATTATATTTTTAGGTCTAATTCACATCCTGCTCATATAAAATGAGGAGACAGTCTTTTGAAGGCACTGTAATTACATCAGGTCAAACTGATACAAGAAGAAAATCAAGCCATAATGAGTAGAGGCTGGGGCCTGGGTAGATGCTCAGCAAGCACAGAGCAGAGCAAATTCACTGCCTGCTGTATTTACAAAACTACAGCAGAGATTATATTGTTAAATTCGACTGAAACTGATTCACAGTAATATAGTTAGGAGGTCATATGCTATGCTGGTGCCATTGTCTAGTGGATAAAACTGTAATTGTAAAATTTAATTTTTCTCATTTCAAATCTTTAAAGTACGATTGGAAGCACAGAATGAACATTGATTTATCATTATGCATACTATGTATGCCATTTCTAAACTACTTGTATGCTAACAAACTTATGGTATATGTATCCTAGGAAACCAAATCCAAGAACTGTACTGTGACATAATGAAAAATAAAGAGGGTTGGGGATGTTGCTGAAAAGTATTAGAGCTTACTTCCAGTACAAGTCTTTGAACCTAGAGATCTTTCATGTTTTATAGACTCTAGGTCTGACTCTTCTCTTGCTGAAAATGACTTTACATGACAGGAATTAGGTAATAGAGTTACTTCTGTCTCACACGAAAGGGAAGTCAGGGTTTGGACACTTGAGTGAATGCTACCAGATCCTCTGATCCTCTCAAAGAGCTCTCCTCAAGTGGCAGGGGAACAAATTGGCCCCATTTCCATACCATCTGCAAGGGCAAGTGTTCATTCTTATTGCTTGAGCCCATGTATCCCAGCCCACAAGTGACACTTCACAGGCTCCTAGAAGTCTCCCAGCTTAGCGAACTGCTTTTAAAGCACTCTTACAACAAAACGTGATTCTAATGGGTAAAGTTTGTTGTTGTTTTGTGTGGTTTGCTGTTGTTTTTGTTGGTTTGTTTTTAAACAGGAAAAAGGAAATTAAAAATGAGTGCTTTTTGTATATGTTTCTGTAAAAAAATAAAAGATCCTTTTGTTCTTTTTCTCTTCAACTATTTCTCAGAACAAGCTTGATCAGGCCACAGGGATTAAAAACGTGCAATATCCAGAGAGATGCTTTTTAGGCAAAGACAGAAAATGAGCAAGCAAAAAGTAAACTGTCACATTCAAGGCTGAGCTTTGTCTAAAACCTCAGACTTCTGACGGTCCAGCTTCTAAAGTCAAAAGGCAGAAATTTCATCACTACAATTTAATAAAGGAGAGAGAGAAGTAGGGCTGCCTAAGTCTCTAGGGATCCCTTCTGTCCACATTCCTGTTTGGGACCCCACTGGTACAGGGGCTGCTCCAGCCAGGGAAGGTGGCACGAGACCGGCTGCAAATGAAAAGGATTCTGTTGACCAAACGTTCTGCATGGAGCACAGGTCTCCATGGATATTCTGACAAAGGAAGACTTCTGATCTAAAAATACCCACAGAAGACACAAACAAACTCCAAAGAGAACAAAACTGATGAGCAGGTTTTGCATTCGATTTTTAAATATGCATCGTTTAAACTGGAAGTGACGTTTTGTCAGGAAGCCAAGTTTAAAATTTCTTTTATTTCATTTTTGTGACAAAACCCAGCAGCACGTCTTTTGCAGTTCTCCCTTATTTATGAATTCCATGAATAAAAGATTTTTCTGGTGACTAATTCACCCTGACTTTTTGGCCACCAATCCTGCCCTTTTTATTTCTTTAGGGAATGGATTTCCTTCCAAATTTAAACAGCAGGACTGAATAACACTTTAATGATGGCATGGTACACAAGTGGTACCATTCTTCCTTGAGGATCTCATTTACCTGCCGAGAGAAAAAAAATGCAGTGCTTCAATTAAGGAATTTGAATTATTCATAAAGAGGGAAAAAAACCCCCACATATCTTTGTCAAATGTTGTCAGCCATTTCCTTAGATGATGTGAATAAGCATAATAAAATAATACCAATTTTTGCACCAGTTAGCACTGAAGATGAGAAGAATCACTAGTCACAGCAAACTCAGAGCAAGTCCCATAAGAGAACTTAGAGGACTTAGTCAAAAAGGCACTTTCTTAGCTTGAAACAATAGAAATCCATTTTGTATCACTCTATGACAGGAGGGGCCATCTCTCTGTAGATCTCAGTACTCTAAGTTACTTTAATTACATCACCAAACTTTGTTTTTCATTTTAACAATGTGACTACGCCAAATAACCCCCAGTAAAATGAAGAAATCATGTCGTCAGTGAAGTTAATGACAAGCTACACGTTCATTTCAAGAGATCCAAGATCTCAGCCCCGGTTTATTATTCTAAAATGGATAATCAACTTTTCACCTACTATTACTCCAGGACAATGCAGAATTTAATTGAAACACCTGTAGTCAAGAGCAGGCAGTGTCCTTCGGCTCAATGCAAAAGCCTACAACAGACAACTGTGGAACAACCTGACAATGGGAAATTTCTTTAAAATCCAGCAGTTTCATCAGCATTAAATAAGCTCTAGAATGAGTTATTACCCTTTCTCAAAAGCCACAGGAACTGGTGCCAGAAAATTCAAGCATAAAACGTTTTTCTGTGCAATAAAATTGAAATAAGTAGGAGAGGCATTTATCACCTTCATTCTCAACTGAAAGTCAATGGACTCCCAGAATCTTGTTTAAAATCATATTCCCTCCATGTTGAGTGAAAGGCCGCAGAGCTCCTGCCTGAGCAAAAGAACTGTCACATTTTAATCCCAGAGCTGCTGGCACCTCCCTATTCAACTCCCTGTCAGGAGGGATTTCTGAAAGTGACCCTACATGCAGCTGATTCCATAACTCCAAAGCTCTAAGCAGCATCTCAGCTCAGAGTTTTGCCGCTCTCCAGAAAACAGGGTTAGCGCTCTGGCCAAGGTGCCTGTTGGTGGAGTAGGGAAAGAGACCAGAGGACAAAGAGTGCGAGTTCTAGGACCAAGTTTTCATCAAACCATTATTCACAATTTGTACACTGATGTTTTAAATCTGTGCACTGCAGAAAATCAAACAATGAAAACAAACTAAAAATGCAAAGTCCATAAAGTAATCCTTGCCCGGTGGAAAATGATATAGCCATTAAAGAAATAAACCAAAGTCTAAAAAGAGGAAAACACACTGTAATAATGGCCACCAGACTATATTCAGAGCTGGGAAGACTGAAATGGAAACGTGTCACTTTGTCACATCCATCCCTGTGGGACATGCAAGCAAGGTCACAGCTTCCGACTGTCCCTGTATGGTCAGAAAATGACAGGTTTGTACTTTATTTCTTTCGTGTTACCAATTCAGAGAGAGCACTGAATAATTTTTAAACACGATTCTGTGCAATAACAGCACTAGAGAGATGCCATGCGCAGATGCTGCAGAAACTAAAGCCGAAGACCTTAGAGACTTCAGCCTTTACATTTTCCACTTATACTTTGCATCACAAAATAATGAATGGTATGTTAAAAGTAACAGAAGCAGCAGATGTCATTCCCCATAACCTTTGCTAGTGCACAGCGGAAGGCTTAGGTGAGATCTTGGAGAAATCAGCACTTCTTTTAGACGACAGTAATTCCAGATCCAGCTTCCCTTCAGAAGTACCCAAAGATCCTCAGAACGCCACATGCCTTCAGAATAGTTTCTTCATGAATCTACCTTTGTCACACTCAGAGTCTCCCAAAACAGCACACATGCGAAGAATACAAATGACTCCGAGAACATGGGACACCAAGAAACATGACCAAGACAAACCTACGAGTTACATGATTTCAGGCTTTTTTCATAGAATCATTTAGGTTGGAAAAGATCCTTAAGACGATCAAGTCCAACTGTAAACCTGACACTGCCAAGTCCACCTCTAAACCAAGTCCCTAAATGCCACATCTCCATGTTTGTTCAACCCCTCCAGGGATGGTGACTCCACCACTGCCCTGGGCAGCCTGTTCCAGTGCCTGACAACCCTTTCCGGGAAGAAAGTTTTCCTAATATCCAATCTGAACCTCCTTGATGCAACTTTTGTGACTTCATATCTCTTTACATGTGAAAGTCATAATCCTGTGGTCGCATATATAGATAAAGCAGGAGCAAGAGATGACTTGGTATTCACAAGTGGTGAAATTCAGGATTTGATGATCAACACTAGTTCTAGGCTCTGTTTTCCCTAATCTAATGACATCTGTGACTCTTGAATTGAGGTTGCCTCAGTCCTTTTGTAGAAAGATCTGACCACTTTTGACTTGAGGAGAACCTTTGCACTGCTACAGAATGCAGATCTCATCTTGCTAAGTCAGCTGTGGAGTTGGTATTTTAACTCTAGGTATCTAAGTAAAAGATATGGCACCCCATTTTTCATATCCTGGGTTTACACATGCTGCTACAGGAACCTTTGTCACTAGGACAAAGGCCAAAATAAACTGAATATGAGATACATATTCATTGAGAGCACAACTAATAGGGTTTCATAGGGATTAAGTCAGGAAATTGGAAAACAGAGCATGAGAGAATATATTATTAAATTATGCATTTCTCTCACTGTATGAATAATATAGAACTGAAATTCATAAACATGCTCCAGATACCACCAGAATTCTGTGAAAAAAAAAGTAATTGTAAATACTGCACAATCATTTCAGTTAATTATAGCAAAAGACAACTTCACCTCAATGCTTCAATTGTAATTTACCTATTGTATAATCTGTAGGTGGAAAAAAAATGATTAAATTACACCTCATAAACACTCCCAGAAGATGATGTATCAGCATAATTTAATGGATTAGAGTTGAAAAGTAAAGCTTAGTTTTCTATTATCAGAGCTCTGATGGTTTTGGATGAATAAATACCAGTGACTGCAACAACATACAGTAGTTACCAAGGATATTCTTATTGGGCTCAAGCATAAAGTTGCTCCCTGTAGCAAGGATTAAACTCTGGCTCCATTCAAGTCAATAGCACAAGGTTTTTTCCCTTCATGCTTCTAAAGGCACAGTCCAGAAGTAGGTGAAAGTATGAAGCATCATAGCAATTAATCTTATATCAGGAATCATTTATCTCCCAGCAATTACTAACTAATGAAGTAACATAATAATGAAAACTTAAGACCTGCACTATAACATGATTTCATAAAGCCTCTAATAATCTCTGTATCACCTGTAATTAAAAAATATTGAATATTTGCAGCCCATGTTCATCCATCCGCTCTCACCCTACTGTGCTAACCCTGCCGATGTATGGTCAGGTTATTTCTAAGTATAAATGACAGCCCATAGGACACATTTTAAATAGCGAGTAAGTATGAAAGAGACAGGTAAGCACTAATGGGATTTTCAGAACTGTTTTCAAACAGGACTTACATCCAACATGATTTTGAAAATCTCACTTAGCACCTATCTGGAGTGTTAGCTTCTTGAATTTCCAAAAAGACCCACATGACCAAATTTTATGTTATAACTGTGATGTACTTAGCACATGTTTAAATTCCAGTAGAACATACAAGAATCAATCCATGAATTACTAATTAATTACACAATCCCAGTGGACTGTGAGGCCGGGGCCAACCTGGAAAAGTATCATATGAAAAATGCTTGTGTATTTGTTTTCTGAGCCATGAAACTTCAGGCAGAACTAAAAGAAGACAGGGGACAGCAGTGATTACAGAACCACCATGCTACAGCCAGCTGACTTCGGGTGTTTCATTTCTGTCTTGAGAGTACTGAAAAATAAGCTTTTGTGGATTTACCAATGATTCCGTAATAGAGCTCAAAGTGGCTGTTTCACAACTGCAGACTGTGACGCGAAGCAATGACAAAGCCATCAGCTGTGCGATTTCTGGCATTCACCACCCTCTGCCTCTGACAGGTCCCGTACATGGCCCACGCCTCTTCCTAAGCATTTATTCTGCTGCTACTGGAAAAGGAAGTACACAATAACGTTTCAGGGGAAGATTAAGAGTTTATAGTTTTAATTGCTTATCTTGCCTTTAAAACAAACTTTGAAGACCAGAAACCCTGCGGATTATTAGCAACTTCTGACTTCAAAAAAAAAAAAAAAAAAAAAGTAGAGCCCAAGGGAGCATCAGCTTCAGGTAAGAACTCAGTGTTCAGCATAAACTCTTCCTCTCTCAGTCCCTCTTACATGTGATTTTATTAGCAACATCATAAAAGCGATACTTTGCTTTCAGCCTGGATGCCAACAGTGTCTGTTATTCTTACCTTCCTTAGCAACTGAAGCTTTCACTTTAGAAACACTCCACTTGTCTGGATATGGACTAAAATGATGTAAGGAAAAGGGGGTTAAGATGGGATTATATAAGAAAAGCATATCGTAAACTAATTCTGAAGTCTTTTCACATCTCTCTTACACTGCTCTGGCAGCCTTGAGCAGCTGCCGCCCTCTTTACAAGTTATTCTATGCTATTAGACCATTATAAAGGCTCTGGGAAGAAAAGGAATCTGTACCAGACACCATTAATTGAGATCATTTAGCTAGTTCCTCAAAATAAGCACAATAACAAGTCTATCCTTTATTAGGGTACTTCAGCAAGAAATAAAGTAAGAACTGTAACACACCTAAGGGTAATATATTTGTAACTCCCACTTCTAAAAAAAAAAGGCAAACATATTGATTTATCTATATAGGAAAAGGAGCTTCAGTTCTGCAAACGGATTTTCAAAAACCACCGGCCTGTCTCTTGCGCCAGCATGGCCAGTGGCTGCAGAAGCCAGCCTTGGGAACTGGGCAACAGCAGAAAGTCAACACACTTACAGACCATGAGTGGGTTTATAGACCTATGTGATACAAGCATTTCCAAGACCCACACACACAGAAGGAAAGGAAATAAAAATGTAAAAAACCAGCAAAGTTTTAGGGCCAAGGCGGCACAGGAAGGCTCAGGAAAGCTCTTAGCCAGCCCACAGGCAACACGAGCGCTCTCCTCAGCACCTGGCCTGTAGGTTGCAGTCCAAGGTTTAAAGAGCACAGGTCCCGGGGGGGCGTGTCTGCACCCAATGGAATCATCTCCTCCACAACATGAGTTGCCAGTGTTCCTGAAAGATGTACTGCACCACCATGTTAGCAGGGCCAGGGGACCACTGCAACACTCATTTCAGAGGCAACAGTAAGACAGTCATATACATGTTTTGTTCAGAAGGGCATCTGCAATATGCTTTGGCAGCATTCCAGAGCACCACAAACTACCAAATCTCTCTTTTTTCACTCCTAAGAAAGCTTATGTTACCCTAAGATAAGCACTGGTCTTACCAGTCGTCTTGGGCACTTGTGAGGAATAAAGAAATGGCACATTGACTCTTGTTGCACAAAGCTCCCTAAGCAAGAAGCAGCTTTATCATCTGCAGCATGAGAGATGGATGTCAGGATTCTGCTCATGACTAATGACTTCATGCTGTAATGCTTCAGGGCTACACCTTGAGCTAAATAACTTCATAAAATCAAAGATTTATCCAAACAACAAGAGGGGGAAAAGCTTCAGGACTGCATCCTGCACTCCTAGATGCACATCAATATTTGGCTCAATGTCTCCCTTGAGCTTGTAGCCTCTGGTGTTGTGAGGTGTGGACACAGGAGGAGAGGAAAAAGAAAAAAAGGGGCGGGGGGGGAATTACCTGAAAAAAAAGGTAAGTAACTGGGGAAATTACAAAGCTGGTTTGTGTAGTGAAAAACCCAGTGTACAGAATCGATTGAAGCTTTCAATACAAGAGAACAAGGGTCTCATTTCAGCTGCTGATCAGTTTAGATTCACGGTCACAATAAAAAAAGGCTATGTGCCATGGTTGCATCTCATGATTAAGAAAGGTTTCTACTTAAGAGTCTTTGTTTCCTTAAGATAGATTCAATACACTTGGTGATTTCTCACCTGATGAGCACTATTCAGACAAAGTTCACAATCAGAGATAACAATAAATTTGACACATTAGTAGACTTGTATGTCAACAATCCCTCCAAGCTCACAAAGTTTAATTCATTGAGGAACACTTTTTGAAAGCATACGGCCTTGAAAATAAGGCAAATAGAAGAAAACTCTCAACTAGAAAAAGAGAAAAGTGAAGCTCAAGGAAAGATCATTAGTTACAGGCACCCACGCTTGACAAGGCAGAAAGGAATACATTCAAGTAGAAAGAACAGCAGGTGCTGATATCGTCTGCAGAACTGTAGCTTATCCATAACTGTCCCGTTCAACAAAAAGCCAAGAGCTGCCCATCTCTGACCCCTGGATACTATCAACAGCTGACACTGAAGCACGGCGTTACCGAAGACTGCCTGGATCAGGACAGCTGTCTCCCATTTATCTTCTCTGCCATCAAGAATCTGTTTGTGCAGATCCCTAACCAAAATTTGGCAGAGAAACTGAAACAGGATTAAAACAGCCTGAGGAATATATTTTTCCCCTTCCTATAGGCAACGCTTCTTTTGAACAAAAGCAGGTACTGAATAACTACTAAAAACATGCTTAGCAAACTGTACTGCAGGTACACTCAGGTAGCCAGGGAAGAAGTTTAATTCAGCTAATAAAGCTAACAGTTCTGTGCAACCTCCTCCTGCATTCCAAAAAACAAGGGTCATTTCAGTTGCTCTTAAGCAAGAACACAAGATTTGCAAATGCAGAATTTGTGCATTAAGAATCTGTGCTAGAAAGTGTCTAAATGGGCAGTAAAAGTATTTTCCTGAAACTCCATATGGCCAGCCTATTGTATCAGATCCTCAGTTGATTTAAACTGCTGCACTGGTTGCATGGACATTAAAAGCAGCATCAATGCACATCTTCTCACATGCTCCTTCTCCAACTAATACGGTTTGCTGGTTTACATGGAAAGAACAAAAAAAGTCTGCAGTCTTATGGCTTTGCCAACAGTTTACTATTGAAAGGAGAATTTCTGCTCTCTGGAGTGCAGAAATTGGAGTTGTTCTTGTGCTGGGACCAAGACAGACGTTCTCCCCTACAGTCATACAGGAAGCAAAGGTAAATCCTCCTGTACCTGACTTTCTCCCTGCAGTCAGTGAACACCATCCTTACGCTGTTGCCATTCACTGCAATTTAAAAGCTGGCTGTCACTCCTGACAAAATCTTTAATAGTTCTGTGATCATTGTGTGCATGCCTGTTCCGTCCTTTTGCCTTACGCTGTTTAGAATGGCTGATAATGGACTAAACACTTAGCTTGAGGTAAGAGCTTAACATGAGTGTGGTGTGTGACAGACCACTGGGACACACGGTGGCCTCTCATGCTTAGGAAAGATCTTACGGTCTGCACATGATCAATCAGCCCATACTTTCCACTTCTCTGCTGAAAAAATGAACAGAAGACATATGCAAAGCACGTGCTGCTTTTTAAGACGAAAACAAGAGGATGGATTTCAGTAGCAAAAATGCAGCACTGTGGTCTCTTCTCTCAGTGCGTTTGCAGAGTCCTGAATACTGTGACACACACCCCTTTCGTCACCAACCAATATCTCTGGCCATTTTTATAGAGAAAAATTACTCATCTAGCTGTAGTTCCCTGCTGTGAACATTGATTCTCCTAAAGGGTAAGGGAAACTCATTCAGAGTTGATTTAGTTCTTTCTGGTGGAGCCCTGAGAACAGACTGTGGTGATACAACGTAACAGCCAGCGGCAGTGTCAAGGAACTGGGCATGGCAGCAGAAGAGAGTAATTCCCCTTCCAGCAAAAGCCACACCAGACCAGCTCTGTGGGTGTTATTTAAAGAGGCTTTAAAGGTAGAGCTTAGATCAAGAGCTTGCAGAAAAAGTCTTTGTACTCAGACTACATCTACAATTCGCAAATTCTTCCTGTGTACCATCTCTGAGACATCAACCTGCAAGATCACATAGTCAAAATCCTCAACCAAGTTCTCATTCCACATTTATCTGTGCGCTGGAGACATCCTCTTCCTTGTTTGATACACACAAAGACTCCTTTCCTCACCTGTCACTGACTCACATCACACTTTTTCTCTACTTGTTCCCACTTCTCTAGCACAAACATATGCTACTTGTTTCCACTTCCAAGGCCTTCGCAAAGCTATCCTTTCCCTTGCCATCAACTTACACAAACATCCGATGATTGCAACCCCTTCTTCAAATGCGTTAGCAGCCTGGGGGCTGCACAGGCACAGCAGGACCAAGCAGCAAACACCCTGCTCAGCCAGAGCAAAGCCAGGATGCTTCCACAGCCAACGGCACCGGTAACATCAGCTGCTTCATTGCCCCAGAAAGTCCTGCACTGAGTGATGACCTTGCACATGGAGGGAGAGGGAATCAGTTCTATCTTTGCCCTGACAAGTCTCTAGCAGTCCTCCACTGAGGCCATTTCTGCCCAAGGGAGGGTTCCTGCCACGCAGGATCACTTGTAAAATCTCTTTTGTCTTGTCTATAGCATTCCCTCGAGTTTTACCTCCAATGCAGTCATAAGTCTGTCTGATATTCCTCCCTGGGTAACACATTGATTGCCATGGCATTCTCCCAGACTTGACCTTGTTTCTCTGAGTTTGTGGCAATGGACCATACAGCAAATTCAGCTTTAACTTCACCGTAGCATACAAACCATTTATAAATATGCAACTGTTAACTAACAACTCAAATGCATTCAGCAATATTGTATTTTACTGCTGGGCAAAAAGGGTCAAGAGGGATGGCAAGGCACCTCCCAGTCACAAAAATTAACATTTAAAATAACATTCAGAAGTCATATTTAAAATTCTGGAAAGAGTCACAGATAACAGCGAGGCTGAAGTGTTATCCCAGTCAGCAAAGCGAAGAGCTACACACCCTCAAGACCTGCAATAATCAGGTGACGCAAACCCCAGCACTTGGCATCAAACCCAGGCAGCCAGCACAGGGACTTTGGGCAGCCCCCTGCTCCTCCCAAACTGCACGCCCTCCTGCTCCGAGTTGGCCACCAGCAGCGGCCTCTCCCGAGCACAGAACCATCTGAAACAAATGCCTTTTACTTCCAGCATCTACCTTTTTCTTTTAAACTTGTTCAGGTTCCAGCCAGGGAAGCTGGAGTCAAATGTCGACAATCCTGGCAGATTATTAACTCTGAAATGCTCCAAATGACTCAAAGATTTGTAGGCTTTGTACAATTCCCCATGGAACTGTAAAAGAAAACTGCTCATTTCTAATATAATCACTTGTAACCATAAAATGAATTTAAAAAAAACTCCACACCTAAAATTGCCACAAAGTGTTCGTTAATATTTGCTCTAAAAGAGACAACTGGTATAAACGGCCTTTTTCCAAAACTAAGAAGCCTGACATTCCTAGAAATGAAGCTGATCTTGACCTGAGTAAAAATAGGTTTTGCTGTAGTAACTGATTTAATAGCAACAGGTCACATCCGGCAAAGGGCAAAATAAATGAAAAAATTTGACTTTTCAGATCTGTGTAATGGCCTGAGATAGCACCCTCATTTTCAAACTCATTCAAAAATACCAACTTCTGTTAACATTCACCTACAGAACTTCCAAACATTTGCTTTACACTTAATGAAGCTTTTGGACAGAACATTACCATTCCTCATTCAAAGAGTAATGAAAATAATTTCTATTTTATTCTTCCCTTAATCCCGAGGAGAAAGTTTGAAAGGCTCATCATCAACGGATACAAAAAAATAAATGCCAAGTAGTCCTTTTACCCAAAATAAGCCATGCAGTCTGATCCAGTGTTATATTTACCAGGATCTCTATAGCAGTTTAGTGTGAGCAGTAATCACAGACAAGGCCTGAAAGCTGTTTTTCTGGCAAATTTCTGTTTCAATGTAGAAAATGTAGAGGGCTCAAATGAAGAACAAGTGCTACATGTGGTATGGATATGCTGATCATGTTCTAATATTTCTGTTCTATAGTTTTAATAGGTTTTTCTATAGCTTTAGTAGGTGTTAAAATAACAGCATAGTTCTCCTAGCAGCCTAGACCCTCACACCAGTCATAATACTGTCATCTAACATTCATTTCACTTACTGTGAGTAGCAAAAGAAGGATTAGCCACTTTTTTTTTTTCTTTTTTAAATGACTAAAACCAGAACTGCTTAATAACTTATATTAAGTTCTTGGTGTGGAAACTGCTGCAGTAAAACTTAATGGTGGGAAAAGGATTCTGCAGGACTCAACAAGATAGAATGATTTTGTTTGAAGTAGCTGGATAAATTTGTCTTTACATTTCATAGCAAGATAAAGAATGAGGAATGAAACACATTTGTCTCTGTGTTTCCCAACACAGCAAATGTCTCAGTGAGCAGTTGTATTACCAAGAGCACTAGAAAATTACAAATTTCAAAATGAAATGTATCTTGCCATCACCCGCTTTCAGATTTAAAAGCGGGTGAAACTCGCAACTAGCACTCAGTCGTCGAGATCAGCTGATCGGGACCAGCTCGGCCGGAGCCGTTCAGAGCGATCTCGAGGTAAGGAGAAGCGTGGGGGTGGGTTTCGGTTTCGGGACCCGGCAGCCCCCGGCAGCCCTTGCGAGAGCGGCTGACGTGGCGTGGGCGTTACCACGGGGACGGCGATCACACCCCCACCCCTCGCCTTGAAAAAGCCTCAGGGAGGGCAGCGACGTGTCGCTGCCCACCAGGCGCTGGGAGAGGCAACCAGCTTGTGACGTGGTGAGTATCACCCACACTGTGCTGCAGCGGCAGGTGGAGCAGCTCGTGCAGTAGGGCGCAGAGACTATCACTCCTCGCTTGTTAGACCTTCTTACCTACTGCCAGTGTCCCTGACTGTTGCCAAACATGGTCTCCTCCAGGAAGAGAGCTTGCTTAAAGAAGACTGTGTCGACTCAGACGGAGCTACTGCCTCGAACCGTGGCTGTCCAGGTGTCCGGCTGCAGGGAGTGCCAGAGCCTGCTGCTGCCGGGGGAGGGAGATGAGCATTCAGCCTGTGTGAGGTGTGAGCAGGTGCAAGATCTGCTCGTCATGGTTGCAAAGCTTAAGGAGGAGATCGAGACACTGAGGTCCATCAGGGAGTGTGAAAGGGAGATCGACTGGTGGAGTAACTCCCTGGCGTGCCAGGCAGAAAGGCCCCAAGGAGGAACCCCCCAAAAGGTGATGGACCCCCTGCCCTGTCGGGCAGAGAGGGAGGATTTGAGAGAGCCCCTGCCCTGTCGCTGTCGGGCAGAAGTAGGGGGCCAAACAGCTGAGGAGGGTTGGAAGCGAGTTCCAGTTAGGCGTCGCGGGCAACCCCCCTCCCTACCTGCTTTGCTTCCCCGGGTGCCCCTCCGTAATAGGTTTGAGGCCCTGGATATTGAAGAAGATGTAGGTGGGGATGTGGTGCAAGGGCCACCTACGAAGTCACATAGGAAGAGGCGATCGACTCCACGCCTCAAGACTGCCTCCAATAAAAAAGAAAGAAGGGTAATTGTGGTAGGTAATTCCCTTCTGAGAGGGACGGAGGGCCCGATATGCAGAGCTGACCCTCAGCATCGGGAAGTTTGTAGCCTACCTGGAGCTCGGATCAGGGACATCGCCAGGGCGCTCCCCAAACTGGTGCACCCAACGGACTATTACCCCCTACTGATCTTTCAGACAGATGGGGAGGAAGCGGCATCCCGTAGTCTGAGGGGAATGAAGAAAGACTTCAAGGCCTTGGGACAAATGGTGAAAGAGTCTGGGGCTCAAGTTATCTTCTCTTCCCTCCTTCCATTTTCGGATGATGATGTGGGACGGAATAGAAAAATTGAGTCCGTAAATGATTGGCTTCGGGACTGGTGCTACAGGCAGGGCTTTGGGTTCTTTGATAACGACTGGTTTTATAAGACACCAGTCCGGTCAGTGATATGTGGGAAAGGTTTATCCCACAGGGGTAAAAAGATGCTGGGACAGGAATTAGCAGGGCTCATTTGCAGGGCTTTAAACTAGATTTGAAGGGGGATGGGGTTGTAGCTGGGCTTGCATCAGTGGGGCAGCACACTGGAATCAATAAAGACCGGGAGGCCCCTCAGGCCCCTAGGGTGAAATCGGTGTACTCGGCTCGCTCCCTGAAGTGCCTGTACACCAATGCGCGCAGCATGGGGAATAAGCAGGAGGAGTTAGAAACCTGCGTTCGGTCAGGAGATTATGATCTGGTGGCAATTACAGAGACATGGTGGGACAGCTCACATGACTGGAATGTGGTCATGGATGGCTATGCCCTTTTCAGGAAAGACAGGCCAGCCAGGCGAGGTGGTGGAGTTGCTCTTTATGTGAGAGAGCAACTGCAATGTATAGAGTACTGTCCAGGTGCGGTTGAGGAGCGAGTTGAGAGTCTGTGGGTGAGAATTAAGGGGCAGGCTGGCAGGGGTGACACAGTTGTGGGAGTCTATTACAGGCCACCAGATCAGGGTGAGGAAGTTGATGAGGCCTTCTATGGGCAGCTGAGCGTGGCCTCACAGTCACAGGCTCTGGTTGTTATGGGGGATTTTAACTACCCTGATGTTTGCTGGAAGGACTACTCAGCCAGCCAGCCTCAGTCTAGGAGGTTCCTCCAGTGCATTGACGATAACTTCCTGATGCAAATGGTGGAGGAGCCGACTAGGAGAGGTGCGCTGCTGGATCTCGTCCTCGCTAACAAGGAGGGTCTGGTCGAAGCAGTAAAGGTGGGGGGCTGCCTTGGTTGCAGTGACCATGAGATGGTGGAGTTCAGAATCTCCTGTGGTGGGAGCAGAATACCGAGCAGAATTGCAACCCTGGACTTCAGCAGGGCCGACTTTGGCCTGTTCAAACAGTTGCTGGAGGGAATCCCGTGGGCAAGGCTGCTTGAAGGTAAAGGCGCCCAAGATAGTTGGTTAACTTTCAGGGACTGCTTCTACCAAGCTCAAGATCAGTGCATCCCGACGCGCAGGAAGTCAAGGAAGGGAGCCAGGAGACCTGCGTGGTTAAACAGGGAACTGCTGGGCAAACTCAAGTGGAAGAGGAGGGTTTACAAATCATGGAAGGAGGGGCTGGCCACTTGGGAAGAATATAAGGCTGTTGTCAGAGGATGTAGGGAGGCAACTAGGAAAGCTAAGGCCTCCTTAGAGTTAAACCTGGCAAGAGGGGTCAAGGACAACAGGAAGAGGTTCTTCAAATACATGGCAGATAAAACTAACACCAGAGGCAATGTAGGCCCACTGATGAACGGGGTGGGTGCCCTGGTGACAGAAGATACAGAGAAGGCAGAATTACTGAATGCCTTCTTTGTCTCTGTCTACTCTGCCGGAGGCTGTCCTGAGGAGCCCCGTACCCCTGAGGCCCCAGAGGAAGGCAGGGCAATGGAGGAGTCTGCCTCAGTTGATGAGGACTGGGTTAGGGAGCAATTAAGCAATCTGGACATCCATAAATCCATGGGTCCAGATGGGATGCACCCGCGGGTGCTGAGGGAGCTGGCTGAAGTCATTGCTGGACCGCTCTCCATCATCTTTGCCAAGTCTTGGGAAACGGGAGAGGTGCCTGAGGACTGGAGGAAAGCAAATGTCACTCCGGTCTTCAAAAAGGGCAAGAAGGAGGACCCGGGCAACTATAGACCGGTCAGCCTCACCTCCATCCCTGGGAAAGTGATGGAACACCTTATCCTTGGTGCCATCTTAAGACATATCAAGGATAAGAGGGTCATCAGGGACAGTCAACATGGCTTCACCAAGGGGAAGTCGTGTTTGACCAACCTCATAGCCTTTTATGAAGACGTAACAAGGTGGATTGACGATGGCAGAGCAGTGGATGTGGTCTACCTTGACTTCAGCAAAGCATTTGACACCGTCTCCCACAGCATCCTCACGGCAAAACTGAGGAAGTGTGGACTGGATGATCGGGTAGTGAGGTGGACTGCAAACTGGCTGAAGGAGAGAAGCCAGAGAGTTGTGATCAATGGGGCGGAGTCTGGTTGGAGGCCTGTATCTAGTGGAGTGCCTCAAGGGTCAGTTCTGGGACCAATACTGTTCAATATATTCATCAATGACTTGGATGAGGGAATTGAGTGTACTATCAGCAAGTTTGCTGATGACACCAAGCTGGGAGGAGTGGCTGACACGCCAGAGGGCTGTGCTGCCATCCAGCGAGATCTGGACAGGCTAGAGAGTTGGGCGGGGAAAAATTTAATGAAATATAACAAGGGGAAATGTAGAGTCTTGCATCTGGGCAGGAACAACCCCAGGTTCCAGTACAGGTTGGGGAATGACCTATTAGAGAGCAGTGTAGGGGAAAGAGACCTGGGGGTCCTGGTGGACAGCAGGATGACCATGAGCCAGCACTGTGCCCTTGTGGCCAAGAAGGCCAATGGCATCCTGGGGTGTATTAGAAGGGGGGTGGTTAGTAGGTCCAGAGAGGTTCTCCTTCCCCTCTACTCTGCCCTGGTGAGACCTCATCTGGAATATTGTGTCCAGTTCTGGGCCCCTCAGTTCAAGAAGGACAGGGAACTGCTGGAGAGAGTCCAGCGCAGGGCCACAAAGATGATTAAGGGAGTGGAGCATCTCCCTTATGAGGAAAGGCTGAGGGAGCTGGGTCTCTTTAGCTTGCAGAAGAGGAGACTGAGGGGTGACCTCATTAATGTTTATAAATATATAAAGGGTGGGTGTCACGAGGATGGAGCTAGGCTCTTCTCAGTGACAACCAACAGTAAGACAAGGGGTAATGGGTTCAAGCTGGAACACAAGAGGTTCCACTTAAATGTGAGAAGAAACTTCTTCTCAGTGAGGGTGACAGAGCACTGGAACAGGCTGCCCAGGGGGGTTGTGGATTCTCCTTCTCTGGAGACATTCAAAACCCGCCTGGACGCCTTCCTGTGTAACCTCACCTAAGTTTTCCTGCTCTGGCAGGGGGATTGGACTAGATGATCTTTTGAGGTCCCTTCCAATCCCTAACATTCTGTGATTCTGTGATTCTGTGATCACATAAGAGTGGATACCACAGCAGAGGAGACATCATCTCAACTGTATTTAAATCACAGATTTCACTGATAGCCTATTCATTCTCACCAATGAGCTGCACATATACCAAAGTTTTAGACAACCAAATACCAACTCCTTCTCTCGCCTCACTGTGCAACAATTGCAAAATAGTAGCTTAGGAGCAGAGTAGTACTTGTATTGCTTTTCCACTGGCTGAGAGAAGTCTGAAAGGGAACATGTCATGGTGTTTTACAGGAGGAGCACAAATCTCTGATTTGACTCCAAGGAGAGCTGAGACACAACAGTTGTGGTGGTGAAGGGAAGTAAAGATGAGCATTTCTGTGGCATAATGTTCTCTGGAGCTGTTACTGCAGAAAGCTCCGGTGACAGAAAAACGCAAAGTGCTTTGGACCTAGCAGTTATGCCTGAGAGTGACCCAACAGCCTAATTAACTGTATTTAAAATGCAGACAGTCTAAGGCTTCAAAAAGCCACGTTAAAACTCACAGGACCCAGAACGAAGGGCTGTGCCAGGATTCACTGAATAACCTTGTTAACAGGCAGCTGCACCAGGGCTGCCCAGGCCCGTCTGCCACGGCTTGTCTCTCTAGCGCAATAACAGATTTTATCCCCCTTTACAAGGCTGTCACTGCAGTCTCTGCAGTGTTCCCTGCGACCTGGTTTCTCCACCACCCCAACAGTGGTAGGGGCACTCACTGTCTGGGGACGGGTGGGAGCAGCTACAGGCATTAGTGCCTTTAGAAAGCTGACAGCAGTGCTGCTCTGATTCCACTGCATTTTCCCTGCACATCACATCAGATGCTACAGGTAAACAGCTGGAGTTTCTGTACACGTGTTACGTGCAAAAGCAGTTGCATTAACCCTCGCTTTTCATCATTTGATTGAATTCAGTGACTCACAGACAAAACAGAGAAGTCTGTGTGTTCTCTTTTGTTCAGAAACTATGTCTTCTATGAGCCACATCACACACAGAACGTATGTGGGGTAACCAGGGCAAAGAGTGAGCATAAACCAGCTGTCTTTTTGTGAAGCTGTGTGACAACTTTGCATTGTCACCACAGCCACCAGACCTGGCAGGGTTGCAGTAGTACAGCAGTTAAGACAAAGGAAAAAAAAAAAAATAGGTGGAGGGGTAACAGATTTTCTTGTCAGAGCACTATCCAGGTTCTCTCAGTGTTATTCTGCGCTAGAGAGAGGGAAGCTTCTTGTGCTCATCAAACCCTACTGTTTCATAGCACTACGCTTTGGCCAGCACGTGCACATTTGTCAGGCGCTCTCATGCCCCAGAACGGCACAGCAGAACGTGGGATACCTGCAATGCAGCTAGACCTGGCTGCCCCACAATCCTGTTTTTTCTTGACACTTTGCAAGAAAACACGTGCCGCACTGGAGTTCTGCACTGACACGAGACAGAGGTTTGCTTTACTACAGACAATTTGTTTTGCCATGAATTGCTTCTGTGGACTTTTCTGATGTTAGCAGTGCTTACAGCAAATAAAGCAGCAAGACTGTACATCACTATACTGGGAGACAGACACTATCCAGTTGTCTCCACATCACACTAATCGGGCACCTGACCCAGGACACGTGCAGACTTCCCTGCGCTTCTCACTTCTGCCTTATCAGCACCGCAAAGCAGCTACTGATTTGGCTCAGCTTTTCATTTCCTCTTAAAAAGTGCAGGATGACAGTGTGTAGGCTTCTACAAATGGATTAGAAACCTGAAGTAAAACGCTACTGCTTACTTCTGCGATTCCAGACGGTTCCAGCAGACACTTGTCAAATCTCTCAACAATTGCTGTATGCTGCATTAAAAAGCCACAAGGAACAGAAATTAAATCTTAAAGGGACATTGTCAGGATTGATTGCCACAAAAGAATATGTGCAAAAATCAATGTATTAGAAAGCTGTACAACAAAACAAAACAAAACCACACAGCATATAATTTTATGTGATTATTAACGAGACTCAATATCCACGCTGTAATCAAAGGGAAGACTGGACTTTGTTTCAAGTCTTCTAGCATCTTCACATACAACTATTCATAAATGCCTGCAGGATCCCACTGTGTAGTATGCAATCTGCTGCAGGAAAAAACACGACTTCTCTATTGTCTTGCTTTTAGTATTGCCAAAACCTGTGTTCTGTTCCACTAATACATTTAAAGATCAGAACAAAGGTAACATTTACCAAAATAACAGAGGCATCGGTTTGTTGGCTGGTTTTCAATAAGTTACAGATTGTTTCCGTTGTCTCAATCTCCAACCAAAATATCAAGAACCAGGAATTGCAATGAAGAATTCATTCAGGAAGAAAGAAAAACACAGAAAACAAAACCCTTCACCCTCTAATCCACGCATCTGGCCCAGCAACATGCTTCTTTGTGTTACGCAGGAAACCATTCTGAATGAGTTTATTGATTTATTCTGGCCTTCAAATAGAACCATAGTTTCAAATAAATAGTTTTAAAGAAATAAACAGGCTTCTCTTTAGTTTCTCAAACCTTTACAAACAAATCTGTCTATGCACAGGAGAAATAAGCAGGACATATAAGAGTTTAGCATTTTTAAGTGAAAACCAGACCTTTTAGAATCAGAGATACTTACATCTTTCCCACTACAGCTGTCTGCAGATATTGTTCTTTTCTGGCTCTCACAGAGTTACTAAAGCTGTCTCTTGCAGTCGGTACAAAGGAATGTCTAAAAAAGGAAGTTAGTGCAAATGTCCAATACTGGTGTCCAGTTAGTAACTGGACAACAAACTATGGAGCAAAGGGTGTTTGTCTACCTCCCGTAGTTAAAACTTAGATAAACATTTCAGAAACAGTTTTAAAATCTCAGTAAGTATCCCCACTTCAAAAGCCTTAGTGAAAAAGGTTTCTCTCATAGCATATCTAATTGAAACAGGAGTATTCCCATAGTGGAGTGTGGTAGAGTGAGTGTGGCATGAATTGGCAATAGCTTAGATTTGAGTCACCTCTCAGAGATGTAATTCCACTGATTTCAACTAAATTACTTCTGATTTGTGCTATTGTAAGAAAGAAAAAAGAGAGAAAGGAAGAGCTTTCATCTTGATTTTGCACCAGAGAACTCAATAGCAGTTACGCTGCTGACTGCAGCAAGTGCCAGATTCACCTCGGAGCCTGAATAACACAAATCTTCAAAGATCTAGTAAATTCTATTGCAGCTCCCTGGGAGCAAAGACCCAGATGACCAGTTTCTGCTGAATATTTTTTGCTGTCCACTCTTCCATCTGAAAATATTAATAACAAAAAGCAACTCTAAAAAAGAAAAATATTATCTCAGAAATATCTCTCCCACTGTGCACAAGTAGAGTTGAAAGTGCTGATTTGTTTCCTTTACCAGGCACCAAGGCAGCAATGTAGGGACTGGATCCCACCAACACTGCATGCTTGTTTTGCTTTAAACACCCAGCAGGAGAGTAATTTCATGAGCGAGAGCAACACAAGTAAATACCGGTAACGAATCCCGGAATCCATGTGGTGAAAAGAGTGAGAAGCAGAGACTTTAGGTAACAGTGCCAGAAACAGTCATTATGATGTTCTGAGAGCTGACACTGGCTGGAACCTGAGCCTACTCTTTATCTGGCTGCTTACCATGAAAATGTTAAATCCTGCACTATTTAGCGTGTATTAATATCAATTTGTTTTCTAACAAATAAAGGAAAAAGCAATATTTAAATAATCATTTAAAAAATCGAATTACTCAGCCCAGTGTGTTTTCTGGATTCGAAACAATATGCTACGGCTAATGGTCCTTGCTTTCACTTCCCACTGTTGATTTTTCATTAATCTCCAAGAAAAGCATTAAGCATTGATCATTATTACTTAATTAGATGGAAAAATAGACAGATTGTTAATATTCATTTGCTTTACAACGGGCCAACGAAGTTATCTTCAACTCTCGGCACATTCTACAGCTGCCATTTTATGCCAGGTAATAATTAATAAAATCATTAATTTAAACAAAGCTTTTTACTTTTACTAGTGAGATAGAAAATCCTTATTTGAGCTCATGAACACTCATATTTTACTACCCTACTCCTATTGTATTTTGTTTACCACATGTGAGCCCCCAAGGTAAAGCAATCGCAAGCTTTACCTTGACATTTCTATGTAAATTGCTTGAAGTTATGCATGGAAATCTCATCAGACAGGTTTTGTCTTTCAGGGAAATGGGAGAATGTTCTTCTGAAGACTAGAAGGACAAATTTAAGACCAAAGTCTTGAGGGTAAAGGTGGACTTAAATATTTAAAGTCAGAGAAGTCAGACTTCTCAGAGATGCGGGGAACTTTTAATGTCTTGACACACTTATGTGGAAAACTCAGCTACCGCCTTAGGCTTTAGTTTTCCTCAAGCCTTCAGGGGACAGCTTGGTCAAAGTGCCCTGGTTTTTCAATCAGAAAAAAATATTTTCGTGACTTTGCACAGCTAGTCACTGAACAACTAAGGGGCAAACAATTTCTGAACGAAGAGAATAAAAAGGCAGTGTGGGCATGTCCTGGTCAGGTAAAGCATGGCAGATTCTGTTTGTGTGTGGCACCTGCATAAGGTCTTCTGCTCCTTCATCACCTTGAAGAGAGAAGAGGTGAGGCTTGAGATACCCCAAATCTCTCTACATTTAAAGAGTTCTCCTGCATAAGCACAGGAAGGGCTAAAGGAAGGGGGAAACAACATCCTCAACTGCATCATGAATTCCAGTAAATTTCTTCTATAATATTAGTAGAAAACCTCCCATTAAGTACAGGCATAGGTTCTCACACAATGGAGGGAGAGGAGGAGGGCATTAAATCACAGTCCTCCCAAGAGTCACAATTGTTTTTCACACAATTCATACTTTTTGATCCTTTGTCACGTACATATAATCTGAATCACAGAAATGTGAGCTGGAAATGACTTCTAGAGACTCCATCACTGATACAGGATCAAATAGGTTGACATCACCAGATGCACATCTGACACGCTCCTAAAAACCCTTAAGGGCTCATACAACATCTCCAAAGCTCTTTAACCCTTTCAAATCTAGCATTAAAATTAGGGCATTTTACCCTGCAACAAACTAAATAGCATCACATGTTCAATGCACTGCTCCTTAGCCTAGCAGTAACACAGCAATTGTTATTCCATTTCTAACAACTGCTTACGTATCGATAAATGTAACCCCTGCCCCCTCAATCCTGCTCATCTGCCAGTCCTCTCTAGCAGAAACAAACCCCATTCCTTCAGCCTTCCTTCACAGGTCACCTACTCTAAATGTCTTATTTCCCAGCTGTTGTTGGATTTGAACCATATTTCAATAGGTGAAGAACAATTTGTCAGCCTTAGTGAAATGGGACTGTCCTACTGAGATGTCATGAACTCACTGACCGACAGAATGTTTCTTTGGCCATCGATCTTCCAAGAGAAGCAACTGAACGACACCTTCCTCAAAGCCAGGCACTGTTTACATCTGAGTGGCTGACGCAACTATTCAATTCAACATATAATAAATATGTTATTAATTTGTTGTATGTTAATTCTTGTTTTTAAAATAAGATAGGATGCGGAAGGCTACTGATGAAAGCTCTGCAGTGGAAGATGACAGACAAAGTAAGATTAGAGATGATTTCCCCTTTAATGACAACATTCCTGTTATTTTGAGGTTTCTTGAAGTCGGGAGAAATTGCTCTTTCCTGCGATTGCTTTCTGTTGTCATGTGATGTGCGCTTTCTTCCCTCTCATTATCAAAAAGCACATTCACTTATTTTTTCACTTTAACTTCCTTCAGAGGATAAAATATGACAACAGTTTGGGTCCATCTAGCAAACAGAGAGCAAATACTACATCAAACCAGAACCCAGCCAATTTAATTCAGCTCAGAGAACATGGGAGATTTGAAGTGAACAATTTTCAGGACACACAGTAATGAAAAGTCGACAACAAGAAATGGAATTCTTTTACCATCACAAGTAAGTCTGACAAGTTTTTGGGTCACATCCTCTAATCTAGATTGACTTTTAGTGGCAGAATCCTAAATCCTTGTCACTGAGACAGAAAGGGTATACCTTATCTTTAGTCAAGTTCCCTAGCAGCAACCACCAGCATGATGGTTAGAAATTCTTTGGCTATATCTCTAAGAACAACCCCCCACCACTGTTTTTCACTGCATAATTTCTAAGTTGTTTATGTAGCACAACAAAATTCAAGATCTATATGTTCACAGAGTGTCACATTTAACTCTATACCACACATGGAAATAAGCTATTTCTTAGGTTATAGTATATAAAGCAAAGGGCCCCAGGGGAAACCCAAAAGCATACTGAGGTCATATTGATACATCAGTATTTCAGGAGGAAAAGTAGGAGAGAGATCTCCCTCTCTCCTTTAAACCTACTACTTTATCATACCAAAATAACTAGCAGCAAGATCACTTTTATTCTAAGGACAAAAAAATTAGGTCAGATTCACACATCAGACTATCAGTGGATTAGTATTTCATTCTCTCCAGTATCTCCAGCACTGGATGTTCCTTTCTTCTTCTACCACATTGGCTTGCCCCTCCCAATTCTCTGCCTGACCACAAAATACTGAATCTTTCACAGACATCTTTTTGATGATGGCAAGTGTGACCCTAGGTACTTTCTACTGCCTGAAATGTCTTTCTTGGTTTTTTCTCTTTCTCATCTCTTTTCCCTTTAATTTCTAGTAACTAAGAACCAAGGTAGAAAGAGATTAACTCACCATAGGGTGCCTTTAGCTCTGTGAAGCACCGCGGGTCAGTGCATGAGAAAGTTGACAGGTATTAAAGATCTGGCACTGCAAACAGGCATGTGATTAGATCTTTGCACAGAATTAAATATATATTTATGCACGGACAAGACTGGGGAGTACAGCTATCTCACCTTGGCGCGGGGGGGGTTGCAAATACCAGTGCAAAGTACAAGAAGCCAACATGGTGATACAGCATGCCTTAGACCTACTTTCTGGAACATTCACGTTGCTGAACACAAAGCATTAAAACAAGTAGACTTTACAGGACATCTCAGGGGCCACGTATAACTTTGTACCATATTACTCCGTCACCCAGCTTGTTCATGCTACAGCTTTTTTGTTTGGGCGGGATATTTATTTATTTATTTTTAATGCATATGCATGTTCACTCAAGTGAGCTCCTAGATGTTCAAGACGCTTACATCGACATGTTCGATATTAGAGTTTGTGTGCCACCATCCATAAGGATTAGCTGTAGTTCCCAAAACTCACCACTGCATTAAAAGAAGCTATGTCTCAGTTCTTAGGGCCACTCAATTTAAATGGCAGAATTGTCTCTCAAATGATTCTAAAATAACCAGTTCTTTCTCCCAGTTCAAATCGCTCACCTCTAATGACTATGTTTTGACTAGTCACACAGTGACAAGTGTCAGAGACTGGGAATACAGTTTACAAGATAAAGAAGAGAGTCAGATGGCAGGAGATGACCCAGTTTTAAACTCACCTCTGTTATAAAAAAACCCTGATGATGCTTATAGGCATGGACTGTGCTGCCAGGGGCTTATGTCCCTTTGCTGAATCACTGCTACCAGTGTCCCACTCCCCAGTGTGCCCCCCAGCCTGCTGCCCCATTAGCCCCAGCGCTCTGCTGGCAGAGGGGACACTGCCCCCAGTGCGGGCGCAGCAGGGCTGCATGGCTGCACAACCAGAGCTGGCACGCTGTGGAGCGGTGGACACATCACAGTTTAAACCCCACACAAAGTATATTGCTGCATATACAATCAAATACTTCCAGGTGTTACACGCACATTTAGAAGTCACAGCAGACTTGCACATCGCTGTCAGCCCGTTTGTTTCTGTCCCAAGTTTATGTCACTGCAGCATTCGTTTCATGCTGCCACCAAGAAAATGCTTCCGCTCTCTTGCTGTTAGTCAGTCTCAAGTACAAGGGCAGAGCAAAACACTCTCCATTAGGTCAACAAGGCACGACTGTCCCTAGGTTCCCCAAGGCCCTGTCTCTTCACAGACCTCTAATTATGCACAAAACCTGGTGTCATTCTCCTCTATATGCTTCAGCAATAATAACAAATGATTCTGCTTCTTCAGCAGCAGCTGCTTGGAAAAGACTAAATAGGATTTTCACATTTTTTTTACCTAAAATAAAGCAGCTAAGTGCTAACAAGCATAACAACTCCCCTTGCTACAAGGAAGCTGAAAGACCTCAAGTGGAAAAGTAGCACCTAGATTTGCAAAGGCAGGGAAGAAGGAAAAAGAAAAAACAACGACCCAACCAAAAAACCCCCACGTTTCGCTGGCCGGTCCTCTTCTGCAACTGCTTCACTCCCTGAAGAGCACTGGAAAAAACTGAAAAAAGAAAACAGAGCCTGATTTTTCATCCCATTTATTCTGTCATTTACTTGCTGAAATTGGTCCCTTTTTTCCTGATCCTTTCAGGGTTGCTATGTGACGTACAACAAGAACTTTCATTTATTCGAGTGACGCACAGCAAAGGGCCAAATAGTCAGACATGTTAGACCTTTTGCAGACTTCAAACCCAGTGAGCAGTAAAACCACTGTGGCAAAATCAAGCCTTTTTTTTTTTTTAATTCCACTAGAGTAGTACTTTTTACTACCCTGGACATCCTCAGGGAAAATCTTTCTTTTCTTTATGGATCCTTTCTGGATTGCAGGCAATCTAGCAGAAAGCGAGCATGCAAAGTGAAAGCATTCATGATAGCAGTTTGCAAGAAAAATTCGCTTTTTTTGAAACTAGGCCCTCATCTCACCTGAAGAGCAGCAGAACCTTATGAGCTACGTGTGGTCACAGTGAGGTTAGTCTGACCCTGCACAGACACAGCGCGACGCTCAGGGTGTTCTCACTGCACAACCCAGACCACCCAGCACAGCTTTGTGTAACACCAAACGCACCTGCCTGCACTTGTATTCCTCTGTTTGCTCTCCCTATTTGGCACATCTTGCACAACTCCTTTAGACAAAGCTAAATGCCATCTACCGCAAAGATGCTGTAAGTAATAGAATTCTTTAGCCCCCCTTTCCAGTGAAAAATCTGTGGTGAAAATGAAAGAAAATATAGCACTTACAATGTAGGTTTTTGACATTTTGGGGAGAATTCTTTTCATGGGGTTGGTTACAAAGTAGATCAAAAGTATATGCTCAATTTTGATCCTACCAACATAAAACCTATTATACTAAATCATTTCCCCATGGAAAGATTTCAATATATATGAAACTGTCAAAAATGTCCATTATACACATAAAGAGTACTATGTTTTGTACCAAAAAAAAAAGGTAATATAAAACCTACAGAGAAATGGGAAAGATAAATGAACACCCACCACAGAGGCTGGGCAATTCCTAAATGGCAAAGGGTCAGAAAAAAATCTTCAGGTTATATTGTGAAGCATTTCTATTATCTTTGTGACTGAAGAGAGCACAGGGACTGCTATCAATAAATGTCCATATATGTTTTATAGTTTGGCTCACTTCAGCCTATTTCAATTTTCGCTGACTTGTTGAAGAAGAAAAAGAAACAAAACAAAAACCAAAAAGAGCAGGTCTGCCAGCTCTAAAGGAAAAGACTATTGAACACACTATTCTATACTTTGACTTCAAAAAAGACAGAATTTAAACCTTCTGAATTGTATATGCACAGAAGTACCACTACCTTCCTTCATGAGCTAATAAAGAAACCCCAAGGAAACATAAGCCATATGCTAAGTTAAGCACACGCTGGGACATCAGTCATGACACTGTGTTTCTTCTTAGAATTGCTTTAAAATATTCATGTCAGATAATCATAAAACACCATTAAAGAAGATGAAAGGAAAAACAAACTGATGCTAAAGAGCAAGTTCCCCATTTCCAAGTACAAGCCTGGATCCACAGGGGTCTGTGTTCCTTTTGCTGCTCCAGCGACCTTTGGCTGGTACACCTGCATGGACTGAAACAGTTACACTGAACAAGTTTGCAGTGTGTACTCTCTCTTTGCTCCCTTTTCTCCAGCTTAATTCATCTTACCTGAAATAACATGTGTTTATTATAGGGGTCAAAACAAGGCTTTGAACTTCTGACTCAAAACGTTTTCCAAATTTCAGCCTATAACAATTCACAAGCCTTCTGAAGTCCCTTATATAAAGCAATACAAGGATCACTTACACTTACGGGTCTGATAAGAATCAGCATTATAAAACATTGACATTTTAATCTCCGAAACAGATATAGCATACACAGATAACCAGTCTCGAATCCATTCTGCAAGTCCCAAAGTAATTGCTTGCTCCAAACCTTGAAATCTTTCATTGCTTCACTTCCTGAGTACATTTGTAAAACTCAATAGCACCCTATTAACTTACATGTTTGTCTTCAGTCACCAGCTGTTCTTCACACCCATTTGTTACTGAACAGGACTGAAAGCAGGAGGATCAGACCATCTCCACAGGCAGCACTGGATACTAAACCAGTGAAAATGGGGAATTTACTTGCCTATCCATTCTGAGGTACAGTCTTCTCTATCTGAGCTGTTTTTCCCCCAGATCTCAATAGCTACCAATTGCTTTAAGACAGTATATTCTCACATCTACCCAGTCTCTGATTTTTTTAGATTGTCCACTAATACTATAAAGCAGTCAAGAAATCAAATCTTTATGGAAAAAGCCACAGGGATCAAAAGGATGTGCTGTATTTTGCAGATTTTCGGACTATCCCGAAACAGTACAGTAGGTTGCATTCTTTTACCCAATTTACCATAGAAATTCTGAACTATTTCGTGGAAACCATTTGCATTCTGTGCCGTTCAGTAAACAAAGAGTCATTTCTACACCACTTATCCTTGTCAGGTGCAATTCTTCTGTAATCTGACCTTGCAGGGCTCCAGGAAGCAGCAGTGAAGTGCAGCACCTCATGAGAGCCGAGGAAGATGCAGACCTGTGCGTGCAGGTGGTTTCAGCCCAGCCCCTTCCAGTGCAAGGCAGAGGCGGCACACATTCTCCAACACAACAGTCAAGGCCATGGCCAAGATACCAGCTTGGGACTCCTAAGTCTTCCATTCTCAGATCTACAACAGACATTATTTGTAGCGCTGGGCTAATTTTTCCACACCTTGTTCTGTGAAATGGGAAGACCAGCCCCTCCTTCCCACAGCTTCCACTCCCCGCTTTGCATTGTGACACTGCACAGGTGAAAAAAAACACCGCAGAAAGAAATATCTCCCTGAGGTAATGATACACAGCTCCCGGCTAACACATTATGCTCCTCAGGCCGTCCTTCTGTCTTGGTGTATATGTATGCAGCAGTGTCAAGTCAAGAGGACTCTGGGTGAGCCTGCCTGGCCACCAGAAGCAACATAACTGTGTTAGTAAGGCATGCAAAGCTAAGATACCTCTGGCTAATACTATATTTTGCCATACTGAGGTATCATCTGGCACACCATCAGTCTGCCACCCACCATGTTTAGTACAAACCATAGCCCTATCATACCTAGTGCAATGACGTATATACAATTGCTACCACATCAACACGGAAATGAAACTACAGCTTGGCTGGTGTGTGCAAGAGAGGCTTGGACCTGCAATGTCAAGCAGTCGCTGAGACACGACTGTACCTCCAGCATTGTCAAAAAGTGCACAACAGGATTAGACTAAAATGCATTAAAAAAAAAGATCTGTGGTTACAAGCAGATTTTAGAGTTAATGTGCACACTAACAATTCCCCTGGCACTCCTCTCTGCCTGGAAAGTCAGTGTAACAATACATGTGGGAAAGTGTTACTTTTTCTCTAGAAGAGAAAATCATTGTCCTTTTTGGTTTTAATCCAATAAAACACACACATAAAAATAGAGCCCTATGAGAGATCAGCAAAGTCTACATTATAATAGCTAAATAAAAAAAAAATTTTAAAGGCACAAAAAGGAAGAAAGACTTGTTCCTGCAAAGTTAAAAGCATTCTATCTTTGAATTAACAAAGCATTCCTGTCATTGCTCTGTCTTTAAGTTCATGAATATTCCTCATGGATCTCAGCAGAACTATGTAAATGCTCAGAGGTAAGTATGTGCTTAAGTGCTATGCTGGGTAAAGAACCAGCCATTTGAGCTCTGTAGAATCAAGGATTATGTTTAAATCTTCTGTGGCTTATTTCATGCTAAAGTAAATGCTAGTGTTTACCTGAATATCTTATTCTTCTCTCATTTATTTCTCATATATCAGAAATGCATATTCTTATATTTAAGACTAAACGTTTGCTTCTATGTATCACAATTAGAGACTTCATGATAAAGGAGAAAGAGGCTGGGCTTGGAAGTGCTCATTTCTTGATCTTATTTCCAGTATTATAAGCTGAAAACATTTTGCTACTGACAGGATTAGTGCACATTCTCTGTATGATTTTGGTTTTCTAGCCATAGAACAAGTGAAAACAATTCAACTTCTAAACATTAGAGATGATGAACTTGCATGCTAATTGCTTTTCCCACTTTTCACTTTGTTTTGCACTATACTGATGCTGAAGCTGCAGCTGTAGTGTGCCCACAAACAATCTCATTTCCACAGAAGTTAGCCATGGCCTGGACAGACATGTAAAAGAAACCGAAATAGATGTTTTCCTCTGCACAATGAGGATGGGATGACACGGTTCTTTGGCAGTTGCACAGCTGAAGCACACTTTCAGCTCAGAAAAAAGAAAGCATTCAGTAGGCAACAGAACTACCAGTAGTAGCATTCTAGCTACTTACACTGCACGGAGAAAAAAACCAAGCCAAATATAACCAGGGAAAAAAGCCACAAGTGATATTAAAAAAAAAAAAAAATCACAGTTAATAAATCACATGAACAAAGACATTCAAAGGAAACAATAAAGTCATTATTTCCCTGACATTGCCCTTGTATTGTCTGTACATTCTGACTTTTCATAAACAATTTTTTTTCTGAACCCTTAAGCCTCTACTAATTGCTGAGGGAACAAAAGGGACAGGAGACTCAGAAAGAATTGATGTTATTTTACCTTAATACCAAATAAACGCAGGTGAGAGAAAAGCTACCTTACGACCATGCTGTCAGCCTCCCATATTTGAATTCCTTCATGTTGCAGAATATAATGGGTGGGCATTTTTTTGTTTTGTTGTTTTGGTGGTTGTTTTGTTTGTGGGTTTTGTTTGTTTTTCTTTTTTCCTTCCTTTTTTTTTGGTTGTTGTTCATGGTTTTTTTGTTTCTGGGTTTTTTTGGGAGGAGGGAATGGGGTTGATTTGTTTGTTTTGGTTTTGTATATGTGGACTTAAAACAAACCTGCAACTAGTTAACTTATTTCATAAAATAGGTTCTCAATTTTTTCAATACCTGTACAGAAGAGATTTATGAGAAGGAAAAAAGCAAAAAAGTAAAATGCAAATTCAGGTCAGTTTGCGCCTTCGGGTGCTTAATGGATAGAAAGAAGAATATTTGCAAGGAAAAACAAATTCACTCCTCCTAATTTTCCAGCATCATGAGGAACGAGACAGCAACACAGTACAACAGTGAAGATTTTTTTTAAAATGCAAACTTGTCATATTTTGTAGTGGAAATGAATTTACTGAAAACAGGTCAAGCTGGTGCTACACACTGCTCTTATCCCCTAGGTTTAAATAAAAATTCAACCAAAAGGCCCAGACATATGAAGTTACCAAAAAACACCATGCAAATTCTCATAAACTACATGCACAGTATACTTAGAAAAGATGCCAACATAAACCTGAATGGCTATCTGAAAACACTAGAGGACTGTATAGGTTTAAAGTCTTTTTACTTACATTATTCCACGACATTTTAATCCTCAAGCAAAACAGATGTTCCAAATGTCTTTGTAGTCTATTTTCCATGAGCTGCTCCAGTAGAGTCAAAGATGCCTCATTCTTCAATAGGGCTACAAGTTTGGCTGATAAAGACAAGAACAGAAATGCCATATACTCAGAATTCTATAAGGTTTTTAAAGCCTGAAAGTATATAGTTAATGGATTAAAAACTGATTAAATGATGTAAGTGTTGAAAAAAAGGAGAAAAGAAAAAAACATTTGTTAGAGGTAACCATGACTCAACAGAAGTCAGTCCCATTGACAAGGCACTATTTACAGTCTGGAGGTAAATATTACATCCTTGCAAATAAAACTAGCAGCAAACGCCATCAGAACGCTAAACAACGAAGAGAAGAGGGTATTCATTCAGAATACACCCAGATGCTTGTTATGCCAAATCTACATACAAAAAAACTAAGCATGCATCTCAATGTAAAGTTAGAAATCAATGACTAAAGATTGTCATCCACACCTGCACAGTGAGGGACCTTCCTCGCACAGCAGCCACTCTGAAGCAAGGGCCAAGTTCCAGTGTGATCCTTGTTTGCACGAAAGAGAAGGAACAAGAGATCAGAAGTGGTTCTGCTTGTCTCTGAGGTGCTTTTGAGACCCATAACAAAATACTGCACGTAGACTTCTCACATTTTAAGGACACTGAAAATTGAGAAGTATGCACAGAAGAGGTTTTAGGAATCAAACCAAGGGACAAAGAATAAAAAGTAAAAAAGCTGCCTTGATTACACTTTACAGGAGAAAATACATCTTATCATGGCTCTTAAATCCTGCAGAATATGTCTAAGATGACACAATGACAATAAAAACAACAAACCGGGGAAAAAAAAAAAGTCAGGCAAATTGAAATTAGATAATGCTTTTATAAACTTCTGAAATAAGAAAAGAAATGGCAGGTTCCCTGTTCCTAATATCTTCAAATGATCAGATACCCATCTGTCAACAGTGCTTTTTTCAAACATGATGAAGGATCACGAGGTGACACGGTGGCCTGCATTCCCAGGGGACTGGGAAATTGTCTAACTATGGATACTGACATTAGGGGCAATTTCAGCAGTTTATAGCCAGCAATGGGAACTTCCTTGTTCATGTCACATCTACAATTCATACTGTGGACAGCAGGAAAAACTGAACTAGGTAAAACTCTTCTCTTCTTAACGCCAGTGCCGCAGAGTTTCTCAGTGCACTCTCCAAACCACCGCTACATCCACTGCCCACGGCTTTGCTCAGAAAGCTCATCTGCTATTCTGAGACAGTAAGTTCACATTAAGCTTCTTCAAAATGTGTATCACAGGTGAAGTCTATGAGCTTGTAAAAAAATAATCATCACACTATTACAATACTCTCTGGCTTATATTGCAAATGTGTCTCCCTACCCTCAATTTTCTTTCATCATAAACGAATGTCAAGTTTTGCATATTACTACTCTGGATATTCCCTTTTATGATGGCCAAGACCAAAGCTGTCTCAAACTAGTCAATCATCACAGAATTCTTATTATTCTGCCTTACTTTTCCCCACAAATGCATATCAGTGAAACAGAACTAATATTGTTATGAACTTGGATAACAGAACTTGAGTTGAAAGCTTGTTGTAGTGAAAGAAATGCCTCTTTTTCAACACAGCATTTGCAACAACTACTGTATAAAAGAAAGTTCAATCGCATAATTGTGGTGATCATTATTTAGAAGGATTTCTTTTCCCTCCCAGAGGCATACACAAGGTTAGGTAAATCCAGAGGGAGAAATTGCCTAGATGCACAGAAACAGTAACTGATTAAGAAGTTTTTTGAAAATCTCACCCAAATTCAGAGGAAACTACCCAGGTATTAGATAAGACCACGTGTCTGAAAGAGTAAAGATGAGTTCATTTCCTGCTTGTTTTTCAGATTATGTTAATTATTGAGATTCTGCATGAGGTGACTGCATTTCGGACCTCCATGGGAGCTGGAAGAGGCAGGTCCTCCCCCAGCAAGTGAAGGTGCTCTGCCAGCTGAAAATATCACAGTGTTCCCCAGGGAGCAGTGAGGCATCATCTTCTCCCATCACAGTGGGAGTCTTGCTATCTCTTTTTCTTGGAAAATGGTAGCGAGGCAGCCCTTGCACTGCAAAGAGCTCTCAGATTTTGCTGATGTTTACAAATCAAACTTTATGCCAGACAAGGATAAGAATGTTACATTGTCCAAACAGATGGGTTATTCTCTCATGTTGCTCACAGCAGTAAGTACAGCTAAAGCACACAGCCTGGAAAGCTGGCACTCTCAATTCCAGTGACACAGACCAACCAAGCAACCAGCTGCCTGTTCTGCACCTGTTTGGGAGAAGCCTTCAAGGGCAGTCCCACATACAAGCAAATCCAGACTAGACCAGACACAGGGGAATGCAGTCTTGGAGAACAGAGACAAACCCTACAACAAATCAATTATAAATATCTTGCCAAGCAGAGAAGTGAAGGCATTGTGATTGACGTTATGCTTGGCTTTTTGGGAGTACTGAAGGAGCCAGAGCATGGTGCACCCACATTCACCTCTCCCACACACCACAGGAGAGTCTGACTCTGCTGTGACACTGTGACGCTCAGCACCGTTCCTCACCTCATTTTCTTCACTACTTTCTTCTCTGGCCATTGTCTCTCTTCTTACACTGTTATCTATTCCCATCTTCTTCTTGATCACTGGTTTCCAGACTTGCAAAGGCCTTCTGGACATGTGCCTTTCCTCCTCTCTCTTCTGTCTTATTTACTGAAGTCTCATACTTTATTCTCTCTGCTCTCCTCAGTGATTTCTTCCCTCCTCGTGCAATCAAAGGGTTTTCACGCTGCCTGATCCGAGTTCTTAAAAAGATCAAAAATAAGGATGCACAGTTATCTATTTACAACTTTTTGTGTGTGTGACTGAAATTTAGATTAAACCACAGGCAAATGAGACAAGTATAATAACAGCATCTCCATTCAACAAAACACCTGTTTATCTTCATATACAAAGAAACACAACATTTATTTGTAAAAAGCAATACTTCCAAAGCATAGTTCAGTGTTTTTCTTAAGTTGTGTTTAATTTGATGACTTTTATTCTAAATTGCTTTACATTACTTTCCTTTTTAACCATTGTCATTATTTTACTATTATGAGGTAATCCTCACCCCTTTCTCACTCTGGGAATCATCTTGATTCAAGTCTAACTTGTCAAATTAAGCATAAGCCTGTTAGAAAAACATAGAATTGCTTTAGATTAGTTCAGTCCTTTCCATTACAGAAAAAAAAAAAAAAGGAAAATAAGTTTCTCATTTCCTCTACATTTTGGGTGCTTAGCAAAATCATGACCTGAAATTTAAAAAAAAAGTCTCTTGGCTGTCAGCAGTTCCTGCTCTCAGATGTTAGCAGCACTGTTCCCCTCTCATGAGTCCCAAGTCACAGCCTACAGGACACACTGTCCCCTCAGGGACTAAAAACAGGACACTGGTCACCTCGGGAAAATGGCTGCTGCGCATGGCGCACCTCGGGCGAACAGTCCACCACACACGAGGCCACCACACACGAGGAGCCCCAGGCAAACGGTCGCCTGGGACAAATGCCCACCACACGTGGGGAGCCTCAGGCAATTATCTGCCTCAGGTAAATAAATGGCCACCACACATAGGGCTCAGCAGGCAAATGGCTGCCCCAGGCGAACAGCCGCTACGTGTGGGGCACCAGGGGCAAATGGCCACCTCAGACAAATGGTGGCTGCACACACTCCTGCCTGTGCGCCCTGCAGAGCTGAGGGCTGCAGGACACTCTGAAATCAGCCAGCTCAAAAAAGAGAAGTTTTCCTTTCACATCCCCGAAGCAGCACTCGCAGTCCCCCGCTGGCACAGCTGTCCCCAGGGAGCTGTGGGTGGCCACCTCTCCCCACCGCAGGGCCGCCATGGCCACCAGGCAGCTCTGGGCTGGCTCCCCTGCAGACGTGCTACCCACGAGTGACTAGCGTGACCTCTCCACAGATGGTCTGCGGGATGGGGTTTATTTGGGGCAAAAGGGTGACAGCGGTCTCCCGTGCACAGGCTCTCCATCCCATTCTCAGCTGTGGGGGCACAGCACGTTTCCTCCCCTTCCTCCTGACCGCCCCGAGGCATCCACCACCAGCGAGCCAGCCCTGCCCAGGAACCGTGCTCAGGAAGTCTGCAGTGTGAAATTGGAAACAGAGAAATAAATTATGGAGGTAAACTCTGCTCCCAGAGGCTAAACCCATTGCTGCAGCCAAACGCAACCCACATCTGAGAGGAGGATGGAAGGGGAGCTGTGCTACAATTACCACAGCCGCTCAATGTAACACCATGAGCAACACATCTGCCAGGCTGGAGGATGGCGGGGGGGAGCGAGTGGGAAATCACATTCCCTTCTCAGGTCATTTTAGTTAATACCTGCTGCGACCATGCATTTGCTCGTAAAAAACAATCTCTGCATCAAATATTAAAGCATTTCCATGGAAATCTTTAAGTTCTATACGTACTGCACTCAATCTTTTTTCTTCATCTCATCAGTTCATATTAAATAATTAAAAATAGGTAAAAAATGATCTTTCACATTAATACAATGCCTACTACTGTTAAAAGAGCAGCTCCATCTGATGTCCACCACTTAGGACCCAGAGATGAATGGTGCTGATTTACCCCTTACATTTAAGTTTTGAGCTAAAGGGCACTTCTTCTGCCCTGAGGACAACTGAAACTTTCCACCCGAGCATCCTCGCAAAAGGCTTGACACTCCAGAGACTGGCTCACGGAGAGATCTGGGCACCACAGCCTCAGGTCTGGGGCATGGCTGGCTTCTAAGGTTTCAGCCACTCGCGCTGTCACCCCTTTTGCAGCTCTGCATATCCACGCGGGCCTCCAGCCACCTCCCTCCTCTCAGCACCACCAAAGCCCCTCTCCCAGCTTTCTGCGTACCCCTAGCAGGGCGTCAAGTCAGCAGCCCGAGGCCAGGTGCTCCTGCACCAACCCTTGGGACAGCTTTGATCACCTCCTCCTGCTGTCTCTCCCAGGCATTTTCTGTTCTTCAGCTTCCCTTTTCACCTTGGCAGCTCCCCTGAGCCTGTTGCCATGGAAATCCCCAATTACAAACCCTCTTTGGCCTCTCTGAGCCCCAAGAACTGGTCCTTGGAAGCTTCCTTCTTTTTCTAGGAAGAGCCTCTCTTGGGTTGTGTCCCCAAACGGCGAAAGGGGACCTCGCTGGCTCCCTGCGGATCAGCCCTCTGGGTTCCAGCTCCATCCCAATCGCTCTCCGTGCTGCCATGAGACAAACCCCACACCACGAGACGCTCACTGACCATCACCGTACGCCACAGCAAATAACTCATAGTTTATGCTTATGGAATAGCTGAAAGGTGGTTAAAAGTCTTGAACACATCAGTGAAAAAAAGTCAGAACCACTCTGGTCCTCCAATTTGCCAGTGTTCAGAGTGCTCTACTTCATACGGTGACGACGAATTAACATAAGACAGGTCATTCTACCACAATGAAGCAGAAGAGATTTCCAAAAGGAAAAGGAAACGCCGACTGACATATGCCATTGAAAATCTTCCCCGTCCATCTGTATTTTGGCTTTGTACACATTTAATATCATGGTTGGTGAATTTTGTAAAAAGTATTTGTACTTAAATTAGGTTAAATAAGCTGATGTGAAGGAACATACCTATATTTTTCAGCGTAAGTACAAATAATATTTTTTCATTTCTTGATTAAAATGTAATAGAATCGAAGAAAATGTTATTTTCAAGACAATAATGCTAATGCTATGCTCCAAGTAGAATGATACATAATGCAAGAGGAAAGAAAATAAGTGATTCATATGTATCCACCACAATTCACCGACGGGTTTGTTTTGTGGGGGGTTTTTTTTAAGCAATATAGTGTCTAATGGGCACAATAACAGGAATATGAACAGAAAGCCATTTTCACTTCCAATATACTTTACAGTGATGCTTTTGCAATTTAAGCACCATTCTTAATCCATTTTCACAGGCCTTTACCTTAATGCAACAAAATGAAAGCGACCTTAGGGACATTTTCTCCTCTCCGTCACAGACAATACAGGCAAACTATGTGAACTCCAAAACATGAAAATTGTTACTCTGAAATGGGACGGTCTCAGTGAGAGCACAGAGACACTTTACGGCCACTGAGGCATAACTATATATTTACTTTCCCAGTGGTGTAATTTGCTACACTGCGATTGGTGCTGCAACTATGATTTACAAAATCATATTACAATTATTTAATGCAGTTCAATTTGCAAAACCCTCTCTGGCAATTGGCTAATAATAATTGACTCGATCTGAACGAGGCATTCTCAATAAGCACTGTATTATAATTTTTTTCAATTATGTTGCAGTTAACAGCAAATTTCTTACCTCTGAATGGCTCTACTTCAACTTACTTAAAAATTATCACCTTTGCCAGTTTACAAAACAACATGTTAGATTTTCTTTCTCTTTCAGTAAAACACAGCAATTTCCAATGTGACATAATAATAAAGAAATCTAATAGGCAACCAAATGTGAGACACTCTCAAGGAGAAGTAGTTTTTAAAATTTTCTTCAAACAACTGCCATTGAAAAAGCAATGTTATATTCAATCATGCGAAGAGCAACATGCAGAAAAAAAACTGTACGCTTTCTTTCAATTAAAATTACATATTTCAGTCATACAAAAGAACACATGAGTTTTTCAAGCTATTTCACTCACCATAGGGAAAAAAAAAAAAAGGAGGAAAAAGGGAACGTAGAAAAAACCCAAACCATTAAACATTTCAGAAACAGTCATTTCGGAAACATTATTTCAATTTTTGTTTTATGTAAAATTATGCAGCTATGCTTTTGTAACTACTACAAAACTGAAACAAAAAACATTTTATCCAAAAAGCATATATTTTCTCCAATGTTATTTCAGTAGAAAAATCTAAAGAAGCTATTACAATTTAAACTATTTTCTGGAGATTTGTTACCTGGTATTAAAAAAAAAAAATCTCATTCAAAAGCTGTGTTTAAAAGATAGATGTTTTTCATCTGTAAAGAAAACCTTAATAAAATTTTTTGCTTTTCATATGATGTCCCTTTGAAAGGACAGAGATAGAGCTCAGGAGTTTCACACTCCTATCTACTATCTCTATCTAGAAATAATTAAGTAATTATTGTGACCCAGCAGTTTCCTGGGAAACAGGAATTGGTTTGTGAGCTCCGATTAAGAAAGCACGGGAGACAGAACTGCTCTTCACATCCCTCTCTCTTCCAGGACTGGTATATATACATTTCAGTAAAACAAATTACACTTGCCCACCATATTGCATCGCTGATCTCCCCTCCCCTGAAAAACTGAATTGCAAAACCCTACATCAGTGCTGTGGTGTGGCAGAAACGAGAGACAGGTACCAAAATCACGGCATATTTCAGGAGAATGGTTCTAAGTGTACGAGCTCATCCTGTTTCTGCTTTTGGGAGCAGACCATCCCCCAGGCAGCCAGTGAACATTCTCCCTCTGACCTCAGAGGAAGTAGGATCATTCCTACACTCAGAGTCTGGGCATTAAAAATGATAAAAATCTATGTGCTACCAGTGAGCAATGCCATCTCTACACCTTTGTCTGTGTGATTTTCTGCCATTTGTTACACTGAAGTCATTAGCAAGTTGAAATAAGAGATAACAGAAAAGTGGGCTCTAAAAGATCCCTTAATTTGATGTTTGGTCAATGTTCCGGCAAAGGTTATCAAACAGGTTGGGTGATTTTCATGGATAAAGTGTCTGCATGGTGACAAGCATTGTGATGGAAATAGATTGTGATCTAGTTCAGTCTTTAGGGTTCCAGATTGGGTTCTAGCCCACGTGAAAGTTCTAGATCGCTTCATGGTTCTAGAGCGGGTTCTAGGTCACTTTGTGATTCTAGAGCGGGTTCTAGGCCGCTTTGCGATCTAGAACACTTTGGGGTTCTAGATCGGGTTCTAGGTCACTTGAAAGTTCTAGATTACACGCAGAGTCCCGATCACATTTTAGCTGACTTAGTCCATTTGACAGTCACTTGACAGTGGTGTCCACCTCTCTCAATGGTTCTATACTGTGTTTCCAGGCAGCTTTCCCTGTTTCCAGATTGCAAACTAGTTCGGTCTTTAGAGTTCCAGCTCACTTGAAAGTTCTATATCACTTTATGGTTCTAGAGCATGTTCTAGGTCACTTTGAAAGTTCCTATGTCGCCTTACGGTTCTAGGTCGGGGTTCCTAGGTCGCCTTACGGTTCTAGGTCGGGGTTCCTAGGTCGCCTTACGGTTCTAGGTCGGGGTTCCTAGGTCAGCTTACGGTTCTAGGTCGGGGTTCCTAGGTCGCCTTACGGTTCTAGGTCGGGGTTCCTAGGTCGCCTTACGGTTCTAGGTCGGGGTTCCTAGGTCGCCTTACGGTTCTAGGTCGGGGTTCCTAGGTCGCCTTACGGTTCTAGGTCGGGGTTCCTAGGTCGCCTTACGGTTCTAGGTCGGTTCCTAGATCGCTTTATGGTTCTAGGTTACACACAGAGTCCAGATCACTTTCTAGCTGACTTGATAGTCCATTTTGTTGCAACAGCAACCATGCCCTGTGTTTGAGGAAGGAGGGGCCCTGTTAGCCTTTGGACAAGCGACATCATCCGCAGTCGAGGAAGAAGCTTGAGCCTGTGTAGCCGTGGTGTCTGCGACTGGGGGGGCGGTGGCTGCGGCTGCAGCTTCAGCTGCCCTTCCAGCTTCAACAGACACCGTGCAACTCTCTTTGCTCAAAAGGGACATAAACCTCCTATTTAATCTAATTTCTCTTAACGCTAGTGTTAATACTAGCACATTCGTCACAGCAGAGAACGCTCTTACACTTCTATCGAAACTCCACAGATATTCAAAGCACTCAAAAACACCGGTAATCTGCTCTAACGAGAAGGCAAAAGTATGGTTAGCCAACCTTTCTAAAGATTTGCTAGCCCATTTAGCAAACACACAGCTGGATTTTATCTCTCTCGGAGGTTTCTCAAAGTAAAGCAGAAACGAATAGAAACTCATCATCGGTTGCAATATCATAAAGTAAGCCAATGCCAAACCACACAGTACCATCATAAGCATCGTCCAGTTCTCTGCTGTGATATAATGTAAGATTCTATTCCCAAGAAACACCCAACATCAATACAGCATTGCAGTCCACAAAGTAGAAAATAACTGATACAAACCATACCACAGCATTTTCAAACCAATGTAATTCACTTCTGCCTTAATACCGCTTAATAATATCCTAACCACCCAGACCCACAAGTTTTATAACCCTATGAGTTGGCACCGTGCCCAGAAAATGGAAAGGTACGTCTGACCACTTTTAAGAGCCAAAAGATCTCCAAATTTCGCGCCGAGCCCAGCCCCAACACGTGGTGGTGCCGAGCCGAGCCGCACACAAAGAAACGGCAGGCAGCGCCACCTCGTGGCCGCGCCGCGCAACGCTGAGCACAAACACGTGGCCGCCAAAGAGAAATGCGCCAGGCGTGGGCGGCCCCGCCCCTTTTTAGTGCCAAAATATTAACTATTTCTTGAGCCCCAGTTCTGCCCGCATTCTCCGCCACTTATCTGTTGTGGTTTGATCGCGGGGAGACAATCAATAACCGCGGCAGGTGTATTTTCCTTAACCCTCTTCCCCGCTCCCGTCTTCCGCCCCACCTCTCCTCCCCCTTCCTCACTAACGACAGGCGATTCTGAGAGGAAAGGAAAAGAAGAACAGAGAGAAGAAAAGCTGGAAAATTCGAAAACGTTTTACTAACGCTACTAAATAAACAGGAGAAAAATAAAGCAGAACAAATATTATAGAACCAGTCTTGCAATTCCCAGCAGCTGCTCCGGCAGGATCCTTCAGCCAACCACAACTAGATTCAGTTTGTCACGAGGCCTCAGCTTGCAGGGACAGCCACGAGGCCTCAGCTTGCAGGGACAGCAGAAAAAATGCTGAGACGAAGCAAACCAGCAGGAGACCCAGCAGAAGAGAAAGGGAGAGTCCTTCGGGTCCACCTTTTAAATCCAGGAAGTCGTGAATGGGATGGAATACTCCAATTGGTCAATTCGTGGTCACCTGACTCAGACCACCTCCTCTCATTGCCTCCCCCTCAATGACCCAGGACAAGGTGAAATGCATACCTTCTGCTCATGAATGTCAATCTAACTGAACTCTGGGAAGCAGATACCACTGTCAGACTGCTACAAAACAAAAAGGACAGCAGAGAGGTTGCCTGGGTGCCTGCCACAGATGAGGACTGAACAGAAATTTCACTGTTAGAAAAAGCAACAACTGGAAATGCCAAAACAACCACTTTGTGGGATAATATAGTTGATTTTAAAAGCTTTTCCTTAACGGTGGGGCACGTCAAATTCTCTAAGCATTGGAAAGAAGAACGAAATAATCACTAGCTAGACCCTGATGCCAAATAATGAGGTTAAAAATCAGTAATGGAAAATACACTGTTGGATCTGTTTTCTCAGATATACTCTCTGGATATTCTGTTTTTTCTAGGTTTTTCCAGCCCAAGGGCTTGACACACCTCCTCAAACCAGTACAATGCTCTATCTCCTCCCTTCTTGGTAGACACTGGTGGTATTTCACACACACTGGAACATGACAAATGTTTCTGCAGTTGTGTAAAATGTAAATCATTAGCAAATACTGATGATGCAAAATACAAAGCAAATATAAGCAGCTCTCTACAGAGGTTTGTTTATCTTCTGACATATGGATGCATAAATAGATGCACATACCTTTCCCCCAAATATCAAGGAGCAGTAAGTCCCTATCATATTTTTGGAAGTATGTGTGTTCTTTGATTTGATTCTAGTTCCAAGATCATTTCTCACATACCAGTAACTGTCACTATATGACACAGCAGTAACTCAGTCCGGCCTTTCCAATATTTTTAAGCAACTTTATGCATTCTTTGCGGAGAAGTCAAGCATTTCATCACAGAGAAGGTGCTGACAGATCACAGGAATGCAGGTGTTGATACCTGCTTTTGGCACAGAGAACACGAGTGTCAATCCCACCACACCAATAGCACCCCCCGCCACCCCACGTACCTGTTGCCTGTTATTGGCAGCTGTAGCAGAAACCCAAAAGTTAGCTCTGGATGTGCCCGTCGGTCACATACAGCAGCTTGCGGGTTTACAGACCATATGGGACCGATATACAGAGCTTTACAACTTAGTATCACCTTGATTATGCTACTTGAAAATAGACATCCAAGGACTGAAACTAGAAGAAACATTTAAGTTAGAAGGAAAATGAACGAAAGACAAAGAGGGGATATCACAGAATGACAGCTCTAGAAAGTCTGTGAAATATGCTTGGGAGTTGGGCTTGATTTTATCTTTTGACATTAACAGGAACTGCTGGCATAATTTGATACTATATTCTGTGCAATCAAACATGTAATTGTTGTACATATGATGCCAGATATCCCTTAAGAGCCTCATCTGACATGTGTCACTCATATGAAAGAATTTCACGAAGGCATTGCATATTGAGCTGTACAAACAGACCCAGGAATGCATTATCATTGGCAAAAGGTCAGCTTTTTCTTCTTTTCATTCCCTATGCTATTTCTGAAAGAGCGGAACAACCACTTCACTAATGTGTCAGGAATTGCTCTGCATCTAGGTGTTACTATCATAGAAAACATTTTTTATTTCTTTTACCCTTTGCTCTAAACAAAAATATTTCACCCCTGACTCAGGAAATGCTCAGATTCCATGGGGCACAAGCAGTCTGGAAATGGCTCCACAGTCCTTCAAACACAACAGCAGTTCTCAAATCACCTCCTTAAAACACCATATCAGCTTTGATTCTGTCATGCAATGTACAAAATAAGACATATCCAGAGTGAAAAAATCCAACATCTGATTGCCCACTGGACAACAAAACCATTATAGTTCATGGCAGAAGAGAAGGAAACCCATTACAGTTCATAGCAGAAGAAAAGGTGTTGGCCCATGTTACAGAATGATCCGCCTGCAAGAAAGCAGTCATGAAAGACTGAGCAGTAGAACGGGAGCTCTACCTAAACATACCTAAAAACATGTTTCTCTTTGTGATATCAAAGACACTGATTATGAAACCTGATCAATGAGAGAAATCTTTGTTTCTCACATCATAAGAACATTTACTTCCATTAGAAGAAAAAAAAAAAAGAAAAAAGAAAAAAACCAGCTTGAAAGCAACTGCCTTCCAATGGACCTCTGAAATTTAAATAACTGTATTGCCTGAGCTTTGTGCACCTCCATTACAGCCCTTTACAAGACTGAAAGAATTTCAGTATTCAAGTACTTTATTCGTTGGGAGTAGAAGTGAAATAAAAATATTTCAATCCTCAAGCAAAAGTTTGCATCTCTCCTCTGCCTTACTTGTAAAAGATCACAGAAATTAGAGTGAGAAGGACAGTGGCTTGCTTGCCTGTTCGGAGCATGCTGTTTAAGGAAGAGGCAATATCTGTTATCACCACGAGGAAGGAATAACGATATCAGCTAACTTTCCATTTCTGTGAACAGTATTTCTTTTAAACTCAGATTTTGTTGCACTTAATCATCTTTAACTCAAACAATTTACCAAAATTCAGGATCCCGACACTTGTTTTGATTAGGAGGAGGACATCATGATGGAGACAAGTAATTTTCAGCTGAAATCATGTTTACTTCCATAGGATGTCTGAAGTTCTGTTTCCATGATCACAGGATCAAATACCAGAGCCTGTCATTACTCACAGCTTGACACCTTGCCCAGCCCACAGACAGACAAAGCAGACGACTTCTTTGGCAGCACAAACCCAATGACATGTCTCTCTAGTTTTTGCTCCCTATCACATCCCAGTTCGGTGATGTACCTTGCTTTTCTCATGCATTATTTCAATACAAGCCTTCCCTTTCTCTTAGACTTGCTAACCTGAAAACAAAAGCTCTTTTGGATTGCAGAACTAAAACGTTGCACATCCACTTATCTTCTGCCACTCATTCTACAAAGCATCTCCCATCGACACCAGTTGCTCACTCCAGCTTTATTGAGGTTTGACTTAGTTCATTATGGGATCAAACAGTTCAAATCGTCTCCCAGAGCACATTTTCAGTGTTCTACCTGGAACAGCGATCCCACAGATAAAAGACCTCAAGTGAGCAAGATTTCAGACAGAATATAGAAAAAGCTATCAGAGCACCACAAGAGTAACAGTTCTGGAAAGGAAGACACTAGCATACAGTTAACAAATCCAGGTAGGAAGTTCAGTCTGTCAAATGATTTTATTCAAAAGGTAAAAAAAAAAAAAGAGACCAATTTACTTGTGGCATGGAGGAAGAGACCAGTCAGAAAAGTAGGGTCAAGTTGGTACTCGAGACACCATACTTTTCAGTCCTGTGTACACATGGAGAGGCTGGGTACAACTCACCTCCCATTCCTAACAAACATCTAGCCAGCCTTTTCTTCAACACCTCCAGAAGAGAAGTCCAGTGCCCTTCTGAGGGATCTATTCCCATTTTACATCACCTTTTCCTAACCTCCAACCTGAATTTCTTTCTTAAACACTACACTGATGTTTCACTGTTCTGTTCCAAGTATAAAAGGAGAGCAATTAGCTGGCAACCACTATACAAAACCTGTTGCAAACTGGTATACTGTTATGCTGTCTAATTTCTTTTCTTTGATTTAAAACATAACCACTTCTTTCAACTTACATTCTATGCTTTCTAAACTCTGCCTTGAGCTACCTCCGATTTGGTCACATCCTTATTAAACAAAGAAATATGTGTTTTTGCAAGAACGCAGTATTGCTGACATATATTCAGCTCTTGTCCACTCCAAGATCCTTTCCTGCCGCTGACACTGCCTGGGCAGCAAACGTTCTCCATTTTTCATTCCAGCTTGTCCCTTAGCTTCCCTAGGTAGAGGACTTCAAAAAGCTGAAACTTGTCTTGTTGATTTAGTACTTTCTTTCAAATTAACAAGGCCCTTTTGAGTTCCAGTTTTGTTTCCCTCATCTTTACAGCATAATAGCTTGATGTCCTCTGTGCATTTGACCAATATAACCTCCATTTCACTATCTGAGTCCTTACTGAAAATACTGAATAGACACAGGTGGGCTCAGCCCCACTTTAAATGCCCTCTCACTCAGGCAGTGAACTACAACTAGTTTTGAGTTGTTTCCACTCTATTCTGTGCAGTGTCTTCATGCTGGACATATTTCCCTGTGTAGTATATAAGCATACCATGAGAAAAAAGTCACAAACTTAATAGAAGTCACATTATATATCCCCACTATGTACTGTGTCTATTATCCTGCCCAAGGAAGAAATCTGATCAGTCTGATGTGATTTGTTCTTCGCAAACCCAAAGGTTTTTTTTAATCACATCATCATCTTCAGCAGCCAATAAATTGGCTGTTTAATAATTTGTCCCAGAACCTTTCCTGGGGCCAAAGCTGGACTAACTGCTCCCAAATTTATCCAAATCAGTCCATTTTTCCTCCTTTTTTCCATCTGAAATCCTTAAGTGATAACTTTGTGAAACTAGACCTATTATTAAAACCTATTCTACAAAAACCATAAACATAACTAATGTCCCACAAAATTATCTGCATATAAAGAAAAATACTATTTATCTGAATGATCCCAAGAGTTTCACAAAGGACCATGGCTCTTCCAGTGAAGCTACCAGAAAACAGGCAGAACTGGGACTGCTTATTTTAGTAAGAATATGAATCAGGGGAGACATGCTGGAAGGATACAAATGAGTGCACTGCATGAGCAAGTGAAGCCAAATGCTCCAGTTAACCCTCCTGTGTCACAAAACAAGCAAGCAAGCAACAAAACCAAAAGGCACACTTTTAAATGATGAAGAACACCCCACGTCCTTCTCATTTTGAAAGGACAGTGTATGGACTCTTCTAAGTGCTGCCAACAGTCAACAGTGTCGGAAAATGCCCAGCAGAGACAATCAGACATTTCTGTAGACAAAAGCCAGAAGCAAATGCCACCCCCTCCGCGGATGATCAGCAAAGCACCAGTTTGCCTTCTTGAATCTAAACCAAGAGCACGGCCACAGGGAACTGCCACAGCCATTCACCCCAGGGGCTCAGCTCTGCTCTCGATGCCCAATTGCTGATCATCCCACCACTGGCTCGCCCTCCCAGCAGGTTCCTACACTTGTGCTTCTGCCAGTGATTGCTGGCTACATCCTGCTTTCCTTCTGCCCCTGCTTGCCAATTGTTTCTTTACCATTTCGCAGCCATATAGCACCTGATCGGCCGCAGTCAGTCTGCAGCAAGTACTTGCTCCAGGACCAGAAACTTAAGTTACATGACTGGCCCACAGAGTGCTGTGGTTAAAACTTGCCAATTTTTCCCTTGCTTACAGCTTCTCCATCTGGTCTGTTATTCACATTTCCATACATTCACTTCTGCAACTCACTTAGCCTTTTCTCCTCCTTCCAAATCATCCTCTTAATGGAAACACTGAGGTGAAGGACCCATTTAGCCTGGGACAACACATCAAGTACCACACTGCTCACCCCCTTCCTACATAGCAGCCCACTTCCTTTTTCTATGATTCAACCTAAACAGTTCAACAGCCTTTTGGTTTAATGTCTTCGAAAAGTCCACACTGGCCCAACTTTTTTTTGTATTCCCACTTTAGCCCTACACTCCTTGCCCACCAAGACATATTTACTGCATGTTGTTCAAAGCTTGCTCCGAAGACAGAATTATAAATTTCCTCAGGGCATTTTATAGCACCTGTCAGGATTGTATCAGCACCTCATGAATGTTAGAGGTGGTGTGAAATAAATACCATTTGTTTGCAGAGAGGGGACTTTCCCCCGCGCCCTCCACACTTCTAGGCAAAGAGAAAATAATACCAGTATCACACAGGAATTTTGTGAGCTCAGACGAGACACCTCACACCTGACTTTTTGAAACAGCTAATGCAACATCTTGGTTATTGGTTCCAAGCCCATTTACCACTGACTTGATCTGCAGCTGCAAGTCAGTGCTTCTGCAAATCAGAGCCCAGGGTCCATAATGATGCATCACGGAAAAGATTATACAATCATAGAATCATTTCAGTTGGAAAAGACCCTCAAGATCATCAAGTCAAACCATTAACCTAACTCTGGCACTAAACCATGTCCCTAAGAACATCTTTGAAACATCTCCAGGGATGGTGACTCAACCAGTTCCCTGGGCAGCCTGTTCCAATGCCTAACCACCCTTTCCATGAAGAATTTTTTCCTAATATCCAATCTGAGCCTTCCCTGGCACAACTTGAGGCCATGTCTTTTTTGTCCTATCACTTGCTTCTTGGGAGAAGAGACCAACACCCTCCACGCTACAACCTCCTTTCAGGCGGTTGTAGACAGCGATAAGGTCTCTCCTCAGCCTCCTGTCCCCCAGGCTGAACCCTCCAGTTCCCTCACTGCTCCTCATCAGACTTGTGCTCCAGGCCCCTCATCAGCTTCGTTGCCCTTCTCTGCACTCTCTCCAGCACCTCAATGTCTTCCTTGTCATGAGGGGCCCAAAACTGAGAACAGTATTCCAGGTGGGGCCTCACCAGGGCCAAGCACAGTGGGACAATCACTTCCCTAGTCCTGCTGGCCACACTATGCTTGATACAAGCCAGGATGCTGTTGGTCTTTTTGACCACCTGGGCACATTATGAGAAAAGTGGTTAGTTCACACAATTTGTTTCCTAAGAATACACCAAGAGAGGCACTGAGCAAATCCAGCTCTCCAGTGCACCATTCGAGTGACCCTTCATCAGGAAGGCATCATCTTATGCCCTGCGATCTCCAGCTATATCCAACCCAGACCTCTGGTCTATTCAGCATGTCCTTGCTTCATTCTTTTGACTGCACCCTCATTCCTCATTTTTTTTCACTATCCGCCTCAAGAAACAGCTTGCAACTCACGTTCATTATTCATTCTTCCCACTCTGATGCTTCCCTCAACTTCGTGGTTGTGTAATTAAAGGCCATTTCCTAACCACATGCACAGAGAAGCTGCATCAAGGTTGCACAAGTATTCCAAGAGCCTGACTTTGCAAATTTAACGTCTTTCGCAAGTCTGCAGTCACATAAGCCTATAATATAGCAGAATTAATAAATAATCATGCTTGTCACTTTTTTACCATGGGAAGACCACCACATACCTCATGCCCTCCCTCTCACCTTTTTCTTTGCACGTGCGCCCCCCAGGCTACCTGGGTTCCAGCCTGTGAAGGAGCAGACAGAGCACAAGACTGCCACAGCATGACACAGCCTCTGCCAGCAGGACCAAAATTCAGAAACTTGTCCACACACACTCCCCACCCTCCTCTCTCCATGCTCAGCAGCAGCAAGACAAGATGCAGGCAGCAGGCTGCAGTCCAAGCCCACGCATGTTGTTTGCACACCAGTTCCAGTCCCGGTTCCAAGGCTCATCCTGGCACCAGGAATTCCCAACTGGCCAGGACAGCCCCGCCAGTCAAGCAGAAATGGTCCTGGCACCAAAATTTGCTGCTACAGCTGAATGTGTGGGGATGGCCACATGCTGAATGGCTCCCTGCCTTGTCTGAGGGATAGTCACACCATCCTCATGGTCCTTACTACAGCTGGGCAATGACTTTGGTCTCCCCAGGGCAGAGCAAGCTACAGCATTTTACCCCAAAGTCACCTCCTCTGCTGAATTTACCACCCCATCCCTTTCCTCCAGCTCACTGCTTCAGGGTCCCAAACGAACTATTGAATGCGAAGACCAGAAAGCATCTAGATCATCTAGAAAATAAAGTGCCACTTGTGTAGTGCCATTACGTTCATTGATACCTTTATGGAAAATACCCTTCATAATCACTACAACAAAATCTCCTCTGCTGCTGCAAAACCCTTAACTAGCAAGGAGAAAGAATAAAGGGGAATTGTTAAAAAGGCAGGGACGATTAAGACAAAAAGTGCAGGGGAAACAAACAAGAGTTAAACTTGTGTAGCTAGCATTTTACACTCAAGCTTTTAGCACCAAAAAAAAAAAAAAAGGCGCTGCATAGAGGGCAAAGACTCATTACTAAGATTGCATATTGCCGAGCCCTCTGCAGGGGGAATGCGACAGGCAGTTTGGGCTTTGGCTGGAGTTAAACGTGCCCAGTGATCAGCGATTCAGATCATTTTGTCCGATAAGCAGCCGTGGGTATCTGCTGAGGAGAAACACTGCAGTTTGTATTTGTTGTGTTGCTTTTGGTACATTGACCTAACATCAACGTATTAGCAGACAGTTAATATAATTTGAGATCTGCAAAATGATGAGATGCAATCTTTTCAGTGCTCAAATTCTACCTAGAAAGGTAGTGTGGGAGCACCTGGCTTTTTCAAAAAATACCATGGATTATGTTATTAAGGTTTAAGTGCAGACTTTAGTTATTCAGAGTAGATTTATTTTGCTAGAGAAAGGGAGATTTCTCTGCTTGGCTACCAAGAGAGCATGTTCCCTTGAAAGATTAATGTTTGCCCGAAGAATTTTTACATTCCTCAGTTGGAGGCTTTGCTTCTAAAGCTCACTGGCCACGGTCAGTGTGAGGGCAGGTAGCACTGCCCGTGCCCCCACGCTCCGCAATCACACAGGATCCCAGTCTCCATCAAGGCCACGCTTACCCAGCCTCTGCCGAAGAACGCGACCTGTCTGGAAGCTGCAGTGCACGCTACGGCACTGCAATATTTCTCTCTGGCATCAGGGGTCCCTGATGAAATTCAGCTGGTGTTGGAATTTCCCTATTGTCAGCAGAGCTCACATCAATAAACCCAGTGAGGACTGTTTCTCTGAGAAGCTGACCTGCTGGTGACTATAGTGGTAAATTTTATTACCTTTATAACACTGTTCTTAAAACAGTAATTAAAAGGGCTGCTTATTTTGGGACAATGAAAAGTGTATGTACATACATATACTACAGCAAAACTACTAGTGCTGGATGATAAGCACATGTCTTCTACCAAGGCTTTGTAGAAAAAGTGCACAAACTTTTTTTACTGAGCAAACGTAGAGATCAACCTACCAAGACTGCAACAATTAGCAAGTTCCTAAAAATACTCCCAACATGAGTAATAATCCCTCATCCAGTGCTCTGAAGGATCTTACGAACGAGCTGGTTCAGATGAAGACGCTTAGGAGCCTGAGCTAGGCAGCCTGCCCACAGTCAAACAGAACTGCAGCCTGGTGGTCGATACCCAGGAGGCAGATTTACTTTGAAGTTTGTGTCGTCTTTATGTTTTGTTCTTCTTGAACACAGCATTTAGTTCCCAAAAAGGTATTTACTGCTCACTGGAAGGATACATGATTACTCAGCGACTTGCATCACTGCATGTTTTTAGTGTTTATTTCAGTTGCACAAGTTACAAAAGCCATTGCTTTTGGCAAGTCAATAAAAAGCTCCCATCGTTCACAGGTTCAGCCCCTGCATTCGTCAAATCTATTAGAAGATAGATTCTGCCATTTACAGCACTTTTCATCTTGTGTAGCCCTAAACACCAGCAGCTGGATTAAGATTGCCTTTTCAGAGTTCACAAGGGACTTTTACTGCTGTCATATCTAAGCAAGACTTTAAAACTATTTCTCAAAACAAGATTTATTGAAGGGCTAGCATCTAGTGACAAATGCTGAAGGAATAACAAAATCCTTTGTATTGTTTCTTGACCTGCCTCTTTATTAATGTTGATGTTTCCTCATAACTCAAAAGTACAGCTTTGTGCTTCTGATGCACCCTTATGGAAACAAATAAAATGCTGCTGCTGCTTCTGCTTGTCCACATAAGAAAAATCAGCTCATTAAAATGTTAGTGTGGAAGTTGCCAGTAACTACATTGCATTGCTTTGCCTGCTTTCCCTGTTCAAACTTAACTGACAAATCTCTGCCAGCTCCACACAAGAACGGACATGTCTTCCAGGAGTTAAAAGACAACATATTCCTAATTTTTCTTCATTTTTTCTTTAAAAGCTCTGACTTGATTCATGGACAGGAACACTATGCAAAAGTTTGTGACTACCATCATTCCAGTGCAACTTCAAAATGCGAGTGGGGCACCCTGCTCTGCCACACGTGCTGAAGTTTATTATTGCTAGCAATGCCGGGTTTTCCCCAAATCTTTTCCAGCCCCAGTGTGCTGAAAGAAAAACTGCAAGAGACTCGTTCTGGCTGCCCTTATTCAAGCAAAATTCCCCATGCATTTAAGAAGAGTTTCTGCAAGATTGTATAATTGGAGTCTGAAAAGCGGTTAAAATCTGCTCCCTTGCTTGTGCATATTAATTTCCCCCACACGCATTCAGACATTTATTTGTGCCTGGTTTCCAATGTGCAAGAACTTCGTCTAACGGGACACGAGCACCGAGGAACCAGAGGATGGTCTGGGAGGAGTCTTTTGCGTGGCCCACTCGCCTCCTCCCAGGACTGCTTGTCACCTTGTCACCTGGGCCACGGCCCAAGCAGCCAGTTCCACCCTCCCAGGCTCCAGTGACTGAATTTAGAAGACAAAGCTGTATCAGATCTTCTCAAACCAGCTAATAGGATTGTTATGCTTCACCAGTCCTGAAGTCCCTCTTGTTCTGTGAATATCTTACTGGGAATAATTCATCACAATAATACCCTAGATCCAATCACGATTAATCCCTTTGTATAACACAGGCGTGTAGTGAAACCTTCCATTATCTCCATGTTCTTACGTCAATACATCGCTGCAGCACTTCAGCTCTGACTAGCGTGCTGCTAACTGTGACTCTTAATTGGTTGCAATATTGCTGCTTTCCAGGTTTCTGATTTGTATAGGAATCAAATTTGTATTTGTATCGGTGCATTAGGCATAATATTCCTCTATTAATCTCTTCAGTGATACAGTCACAGACTCCACTCTGTTACAGATGCAAGTATCACAATATTTTAGAAACAAACAGACTCCAAACATTAAACAAAACTGGTCAGGATTCTGACCTTTTCTAGGTAGATGCCTGCCACCCCTACTCACATGTATCTGTGAGCACCTCCCAGAGTAATCTGTTGGCTGGAACCTTCTTAAAAGCAGCTAATTCTAAAGTAAGCCACATGTAACACCTGGGGAAATAAAACTTATATTGCAACCAGAACCTGATGCAAGAAAATAATATTATTCCCCGTGAGAAACTGAAAAGAGTACACATGTATGAGTAGAAACCAACACAACCTGAATGTTAAAACATTGTTAAAAGCTATTTTCAGGCAACCTGTTCTATAAAGACTTGCAGATATATCTAATTTATGTCCCAAAATTAATCCTATTGTTTTCCAAATATGACAGCATAGCACCAGAGCCCTTGCTCAGGCCAGTATTCCACACACAGTTTGCAGCAGGCTCCTTGTAGAACTAAGCACTGGTACACATGTTTGCAATATAAATTCCTCACACTGAGGTATCCGGTGAGTGGTTTGGGGTAGCAGCATTACACACTGGAGTCTCTGGATGCGCTTCTACAAGATACAGTATAAGGAGTCCCCAGTCCCGATCTTTGTGAAAAATAAGCAAATCTCAATTCAGAAATAAGACTGAGATCCGATTGCTTAATACCATAGTGGTTTAAGCAAGTCTTCCTCAACAAACTTACAAATCCCTAAAAATAAAGGAGTTGAATTATTTGTAGTAATTATTGAGCAATTCATTATGAGCTAGCAAATAAGTTTAAAAAAAAAATTGCCCACTACCAAGTAATTTGACAACAGAAAGAAATCAATTAATCAAAAATTATCCCATATGAATTATCTGGGTAGCCCTGGTAAATATATAACCTCTTCCCAATTTTATTAGCTGCTGTCCAGCTCTCACACACAAAATGTGATTGCATGGGCAATAAATATTAATGGTTCGTAAATTAAATAGCATTATTCTTCTTGACATAACACCATTTTGCAAGGCCCCATGGAAAAGGTACAGGCAGTTTGTTGAGCAAGCTCTGATAGAAGAAAAATACGCCTTTGTTTTTGCTTTTAAAAGCATTTGTCAGGATTTATAGGGTATATCCAGAAGGCAATTAAGGCAACATTTTACAGAAAGCTACCATATGCCCTCAAATAACAAAAAGCAATAAAAGGAAGGTGTGATCTGTGAAAACAATTTGATTTATAGAATTAACATCTATAAAATGTAGATACTTTCAGTCTAAACAATTTGTATAGGAGCAGCTTATGCATATAGATAACGCAGAATCTTCACAAGGAGCAAGCTGCATTGTTCATATTATAGCAGTGCATTGCTATCAAGGCTTAATTTTGGGGTCATAAGAGCAAAGTGGGCTCTGTCCCCTCAAATACCAGTTCCCAGAAGACTGCAGCACTGCGGCACAGACACAAGCCAGAGTAAGGGGTGTCTGCTGTCACCCACCACCCACAACACTGGGGTGTCTGCTGTCACCCGGGCATCGCTGCCGAGGGGAGCGGCAAGACCAGCCCAGGAGGCGGCCAGCAGAGCTGCACCACCGGAGTCACAGGGAACTTCGCCCACCCCGGCAAGAAATAAAAGAAAAGGTGAAGCAGGAGGATGAGAGAGATTGGCACCATCTTCAGGGCAGAAAAGAGTCAGCAGCTCATGGGGCAGGCCTGAAAGGGTCTTAAAGTGACAAATGGCAGTGTAAAGAGGGGAGGAAAGCAAGCCAGTGTGATGAAGTGCTTAAATTAACAAGGCAAGAAATGAATCTCACTAGCAGCATTTTAAACAAATATAAATGGAGTGTGAGTGTTCTCCTAGGTAACTCCAAACATGAGGTGATGGAACCTGATTCAGAATTCAAGTTCTGCAGACACAGAGATGCTGCTGCACAGAACGGGCAGCAAAGTACAGACACCTTAGAAGTAAGATGGGAGGAAAAGGGACACACCGAAACAACACTCACATTGCAGGCTGGGCCATGACAAAGACAGAGCGTGGTCTTGTCTTCAGTGCCTGGAAAAGAAAAAAAATGAGAGAGAAAGTGACCTTTAGCAAGGAAAGGGCAAAAGACTGAATTTTGTTAACTGAATTTTCACAGTTGTTCAAAATGCAACAACCTTAGTTTGCATTTGCTGAGTCTGCATAGATCCCCAAATCTGACTCCATACATGAGATTTCCAGAGACAGCACATCACAGGAAAAAAAGAAAATGTAGTTAGATCTCCAGCAAAGGTCTGTCACTGCTGAAAGTGTTTCAGTTCAGCAATAAGGATAAACTGGAAAGTATCTACAGTAAAACACCAGAAAGCAGTTCTTTAAGTTCTAGGGTGAAAGATGACAGGATGGAGAGGGGGAAATGGACCAAAGGGCGGCTGGTTTATTTTAAGGTGTATGAGACTATAGTGAGATCAAATTTTCTGTGGAGGAACCGGCAAAATTACATTGGTTAAGAAAAAAGATATGGAAGGAATTGGTAACTGAGAAGTCTGAAGGACCGGGAAGCATATAAAATGTGGGGGTTTTGGTCATTGAAAAAATAAGCTTAAAGTCGCTAAAGGAACGAGGATAGACATTTCTGATGGTACAGGTGGACTGAAGCTTAGCAACTCAGTCAGGGGAAACGCTGAATTTTCTGCAACTCTCTTGTCAGGAAGGACCAAACTAGGTTCTTGTGGAAGGACCAAATAAGCTGGGTGCAGACAGTTCATAAACTGTCCATTCCTCATCTGAGATGGGACTTAAACTGGTCAAGAAGGCTGTGGTTTGAGTTAATCTCGAGTAATACAGATCTGGAGATATTGCTTCTTTCTCTTTAGTGCACACGTAGCGTAGGATGGCATTTGCTTTGTCTGTCACAAATATTGACTCACTACAGACAAGCTGAGTTGGAGATCAGCACACTTGGGAATGTGTAAGGAAGAACAATTTCTCACCTTGGGGAAACAGGGGGACATCAGGTGCAGAAAACAGAGTGACAGGGAACACACAGTGCAGAACACACAAGTGTAGAGCCAAAGAACACCTCGTGTCCAGGCTGAATTCACTAGCACATGCTCAAGACTAGCAGATACTTATGGAGGACACAATGTGTTTTCCCCGTTATCTGAAAGACATCTGGTTGCTCTGGTCAGCGAATTAGAAGCTCGAGGCCTCATCCTTTCCTTGGGGCTGAATGAGGGGGGCTCAGCTGAGAGAGGATCTGTGGAGACACTAGGGAGCAGAAAGATCTCGCGCGTATAGTAGTATAAAACTAAGGATATTCACACCTTCAGCTTTCATAAATAAAACCATTTCTTCTGCTCGCTTTATTTCTTTATATCATTTCAGAAACCTGTAAGACTGAAAAGGATACCGCCAGATGTGATGAAGAGAAATAATAAGTAACTCTAAATGCTAGTTCTTTGGACTTTGTTTAGTTTCAGCTACTTGACTGTAAGTGACAGATCTCTCCTGAGGGCCGTTTCTGCAGTTTTACCATGACCCCAAACTGGGCTCCAGTGCTGGTACTTTGGCAGGTAATTCTTTTATGAATAGAATATTTCCATGTGAATTCATTACCTGGGTCAAAATAGTCACGTATCCAGCATCCAAAGAATCCCATGTGTCCCTGTCATTTTTTAAAATCAGCAGAAAATACAATCTCTATGTTGAAAGTAAAGGAAATAAAAGTGCAGAACACCTTCTTGCAACAACCACAACAACTGCCTGGCTCTGAACTGATGAAACATGGCAATATTCAGTAATTTATACAGCAACGAAGACAAAACAGTAGGAGGTTGCACTTCCATGACCAACAAGCCAATAAAACAAAAGGGGGGGAATGTAATTTGAGGCAGTCAGACCAAAAGTGACACAGATTATTTCTGCTTCCTGCAGTAAATAAAGCATGCTGTGTCAGCTCAAAGGAAAAAAAAAAAGCACTCCAGCAATGCTGTCCATCCTAAAAGAAAGGCAGCGGTGAGGGAAGGTCATCTGCTGCAGCTGCAGCATGTTCCATGTGGAGCTTGTTCCTCAGAAGGAGCCAGCAGCGGGACGGCCAGGGGCTGCAGCCGCAGGAGCTGCTCCCCACAGCCGCCTCGCGGGCAGCTCCAGGGCACAACTCGCAGCTGGACGCGTGAGGGAAACACAATTCAAACCGCTATCTTGGAAAACTAAACGAGCTTGCTTCCTCATATCACTGCACCATATTTCTAGGCTGTGGACTGAAAGAGAAAAGAATTAACTTTTTCTAATGTGTCCATGTGACCCCGGTGATTTCGTTGTCTCTACCTGTACACATGCCTTGAAAATGGAAGGATGTGTTTTTCCCCCATACTAAGCACTGTTGGCTTGTGTCTAGAAATGCTTTCTATCCCACAGCCCAGACATTTTAGAGAGTTTCACCCATTATACAAAAGCTGGACAAGTCACCATCGATTTTGTTTAAGGAAAGAGTTCAACACCAGTGCATGCAATTTCAGCACAAAGAAAAAACAAATTAATACAGCAAATACCTTATGGTTTCTTCCAACCAACAGAAGAGAGCTTGAGCCACACAGCCTGTTCCACCACATCAGCCAGAAAGGTGCTTATTCTTATTTCTCACAGCCAAGGAATAACAAATTATCAGAGAGCAACAAGCTGGCGTGTTAAACTGCCCAGCCTTTCCTGCAGGCAGGACCTCACCAAAGCATGTGGAATGTATTGTCCAAACTATCAAAAGGTCCACCAGACTAAGCTTTACTTAATCTGGCCAGTGATTTGCAGGCGGAGAAAAGCAAATAAGCAAACAAATAACGAGATCACAAATTTCTTGCAGCTATGAGAAAAGGAGGGTACTGTGTGCATAGTAATTACCCTGGTTCAATTACAGTAAGAATAGTCTTAAAAGAAAACTTGTTCTCCTTCCTCTGGGGACAAAAATGAGTAAGAAACTATAATTATCTTCCCTACTTATTTCCATGACAGTTGAAGTATTTCCTGTAGAGGATGAAAAAGACAGTACATAGCATGAAAATAAGACATTTATTTTCAAGAGATATGTGAAATTCTACACACAACAACTCTAAAACCTTCTGTTCATTGCCCCTAACGTTCAACCATTTTTATCCAAAAGTATTACGTCTTGTTAGACAGACTATCAACTGCTCTCCAGTCACATTATTATATGCCAGGCATGTTAATATAAACCTGCAGTCATCATGCTGAGGTCCATGTTCAAAAAGTGGTCCTGATTATTTTTCTGTACTATCTTAGTGTAGTTTCACAGATGACACTGATAGTCCCCATTTACACAGTGAGAATAAATCCCCAAGATCATAACACTATGCATTTTGAAACGTGCAGATGACTTCCCCCAAGAAATTGCACAAATAAATCACCTGAAAGCAATAACAGCGCCGGAAAATTCTGCAGCTCTAGACAATGTGCAATCAGCCAACGCACACTGTATATATTCCTTTGCCTTTATCATGTCTGACAAGCGTACGGTTTGAGACTGACAACAGGGACTGTCTGTTCGTCAGGAACAGGGCAGAATTTATAGAAAACACCTCTTGAAAGGAAGCACTCCAGATGGAGTGCCAAATCTCCATGTCAGCTCTAGACCGGTAATAATTTGTGCTCTATTTTCCTCTAAAGCAAGCGTTTCTTATAAGAATATTCAAAGAATTTTTGGAGCTGAGTGTAAATGCTTCAACTATAGTACTTCTACTAAAATCATATAGTACAACTACGAGGAGAAAAAGCAGAGATGATCCAGGGTATAGGCAAAGTATACAGAAGTGCCTTTTGCCTCTAGATTGCCATGTTGAAAATGAGTTAGGTCAACTGGTGCCTGCCTAGCAAAATTTGCTGCTGAAACAGGCCAGTGTCTAATTCAGAGGAACCAGATTCTGATCACGTGCGCAGTGATGTGCAATTGAGAAAATGTTAACTACACCAGTGAAGGAAGTGTCAGGTTTTTATTGAATCCAAGGAATGAGAAATCACCACCACTGTCAGCGGCACAAACCCACTATTTTTACTATCGCTGCCGGTTGCAGGACTAAAAATTGAGCAGCTCGGCTGAGAGGCCAAGGACTATGCTGCACTTTCATACTCGTTGCAGTGATACCTCCCAGGCATTACCTACACACCACAGAAGAACTCACAGCCCAATGTGCATTATGGTTACAAGTGCTGCAGGTACCAGCTTTCCCAACAGGTGATGCAAAAGTGCATCTCTGCTGCTTGGGCTGTTTTGTTGTTGCACCTTTGGGAGAATGTAGGAAGGTCTGTCCTGCCTTTGCATGCCAATGCTGCCATGTGTGGGGTCCTCCTGAATCTGGGTCTTTCAGGTGGACTCCAGAATTGCAAAATGGCAAAAGGGCTTTTCCCTGGCAACAACTGTGCTGCTCACAGCAGCGAGGCACATGGAAGGCTGTGGAAATCTCTCTCTGGAGAGGATATGACTCCCGGGAAGCGGCTCAGCACCAAGGTTATTTCTCTGTGGGGTTCTCCATGGCACGGGTCATAGGTCTTAAATACACGTGGGAGCACAAAGGGGATCTGTCTGCCCTTTCACAAGGCCAGAAGCAGAGGCAAGCTGAGAGATGGCAGGAAAGGAGACCGAACTCCACTGGCTTTGCACCACCAGAGCTCTCTGTGACAAGTCTTTCCCCATGCCGACGATGAGAAGCAAGCTCTGCTTCATCAAATTTGATCAGGAGATGCTGTGAGAAGAACAAATATGCCCGCTCTGGGTCAAATCCTGAGCAGTCACCATGCTAGGAGTGGTACAGGGGAATGTGGTAGCCTGCCAATAAAAGAAATTACGTACTGGGCAATTAAAAAGACTCAAACCTGAACTATTTGCAGACATCTGGCAGGCAAGGTCAGATGGCATTGGTAGGCAGCAAGGAGGAATGGCCTCTGCAGCTGTAACCATTGAGCAGAAGGATGGAATCATCCTGGGGGATGCAGCACAGCCCCTGTGAATAGCTGCCCCAAAAACTGTATCTGTATGGCCACTGACGGATGGCAAAGCAGGGAATTATTGGCCTCAGGACCTGAGCTCAGACTGATGCTTGAAAAACACCCACAGAAAATCACCTTATACAGCTGGAATTGGAATCAATAAGTTATCAACACTACAGAGAAGAAGGGGAAAAATCCCACTTCTCTCCAGCCTGGTGGTTCTGCTTACTAACTAGGGCTATTCTGTAGCAGTCAATATTTTTGCAAACTGGATGTAATTCAAGTATGAGTACAACATGGATTGAGGGTGGCTGAGGAGAAAGGGAGATAACAGAACAAAACCTGTGCCTGGACAGTATTTGGATTTGGAGAAATTCTGAAGCACCTCCATCAGATGACACAATTTCTTACCCTGTGGTGGCTCAGAAAAATATAGTGTCACAAGGTCACCCTGAATTGTACTCCCAAGGAGAGAAAGAAGAGTTGTCACCATCACCGGTAGGTGAGAAGAGACTAGAAAAATATGAAGTCCTGCCTTTGTGTGCTGCAATTGTTATTATAGCTTCCCAATATGTCATTTGATTTCTATAAGCAAGTATTACATGGTGTCTGTTTTGAGAATAAATTTTCTGGCATGCTTCAAAAGCACAAAATTCACTGAGAATTGTTTTTTAAAGGAGTTAATAGTGTCTGAAAACTCTTTTGCGTTTACAGTCTAAAGGAAAAACAAATATCTTATCAGCCCTCAAACTGCATGCAATTTGATGCACCAGTATAAAGTTAAAAATGAATAATTCCATGCCTAAAGGAACCGACTCTCACTTTCGCTTTATGTTGAGGAGCATTTACGTGAGTTTTGTGTATTTATCCAGATGAGAAGAGCATAATACACACTTGCATGGGAAAAAAAAAAAATCTATTTTTATAATTCTGTCGAGTTTTCATATTGTCACACAGACAAATTGGTTCTATATTCCTAAGCCATACTGCATTACGCCAGGGGAGGAAGAAACATCCCTGCTCCACCAAATTGTAGGGGAGTAGACTCAGCAGGATGGGGGGAAGAAAAAAAAAAATATGAAAACAATCCTTTCTCAGCTGAAGTTGTGGGTGGGCTCCAGGATATTTTGGTAACTCACTTGCATAATATACTGCTGCAGTGTGCAAAAAATAAGCAACGCCAGAGTACTGCACACACCACAATTTTAACCTTATATAAACTGAGTCACAGATTTTGGCCACCGTGTTCATCCAGCTGGAGGCTGCCCTAGATGCTCCAAGTTACTCCTAGAGAGGTCCAAAAGCCCACAGAAACCCACCTCTTGCCCAGATTTTAATACAGATCTTCTTTTACACACCTTTGATAGTTTTTCCGCAGTGAACAGTGGAACATACACTGCAAAAGGTGAAATATAAACCAGCATTTCTCTAATGCTGAAAAAGTGGACAGCCAAAGGCTGCTGTGCCCCAACAATTCATACAGCCTGAAGGAAAGCAGTGTCACAGCACTAGATTACATTTCAACAACAAGATGACCTTGGTATCCTTGAAGTGTTTGTCACCAGCAGTTGCCTTTGTTCTGTCTCAGTACAGTAGTGGTGCTTGGCTGTTTTACATCAAATCACAGTAACTTTAACCAATGATAAGTACTGGATTCTGTGAAAAGCCCATGAAGCAAGAGGTATCTGACAAGAAGAAATTCCTACTAACAGCAGCTATGGCATTAGAAATACATCGGTGGTATGCAGAGAAGCCACATTTTCTGGCATTCAAGCACTTTACAACCTCTAACGTTTTTAACCTCTCTACACCCTATAAGGGTGGAAATACAGGTGAGGAACTACCGCTTCCCCCAATCTGGAGATGGAAAAGCGAGGCACAGAACTTCTGCAGCCCCAATGCATCTATTTGCGTGTAATCACCATTAAAATTCTTTGCACATTTGGGCATAAATTGCTTTCCAAGGTCACACTGGGCATGATGGGTTGCTGCTGTATTTTCTCAAACCCTAACTCTTCTTTCCCCTGTGAGCCTACAGACAGGGAAGCAGGTTTTAAGGCAAGTCAGAGATCTTCTGACAGCCTTATTCATGCAAGTGTCCTCCCTTCCCCTCAGCCAGATCGGTTAGAAGGAATGTATCTGGCTAAGTGCAGGTTCTGTGTCCCTTAACATGTTATTTCTTACCTTGTGATAAGCATTTGTCTCCGCATGGCTATTTAAAGACAGCTAGGCGAACCTGACTTGGACCAAAATTAACCTCTGAGCTCAGAGCAATATTATCACACTACTAGGGCTCATTTTGGGGACCACTATACATACTGAGAAAAAAAGCGGCTATTCAAGAACAGAGTGGTCTCAACTTTCTCATCTCAGTGAACTTTAGCTCTGAGAGTGGCCCCACATTGACAGAGAGGAGACACTACAACAGAAAGGTGTTCCAACAGAAAACTCTGTTCAAAAGTTTCCATGATGGTCTTATTTGGCCCTGTGGTAAATATGCATATAGCTAGTTTTGCTGAGCTTGTGATATTTTCTTTGACGTTTGAAACTTGTAACAATCTGTCTCAATTTAATACAAGTATTTCTAAGCACGCACACTTGGCATTCTTTCAAAGTTATTTTCTTCTATTATTATCAGAATAACTTGTTATGTATGCGACAAAGTCTCTGCATCAGCACGGCCTAAACCTTACAAGAACAGGATTGTACCAGAATTAGGTCTTTCACATCAAATGCATCTTCAACAGACTCAAGTAAATGAGGAACAAAAGTTTAACACCGTCTGAAAGTAAGTGCAAGTGTCAGCTGCTGGTTTTCAAATGAGCCATCTAGCACTCACATCCTTGGAAAAGCAGTGATACAGAGCCAGAGAACTTCACTGTATCCCAAGGGCTTGGGACCGAATGCTAAAAAAAAAAAAAAAAATACCATGGTTCTTCCTGTATAAAGATTCAAGAAGGCAGCAGAGAAAATTATGAAAGGCTTCTTTGAGGAAATTTTTGGAGCCAGACAATTGTGTAGAACATAGCTCAAAATAGTGAAAATTAACATAATAAAAATGAAAGTCTGTATATTGTACACTCAGTTAGCAATAAAATTTCATAATTACATGACCATAGTTACTCTTAGCAAATATCAGCTCTAGTCTCACCAAAAGAGTTCTTCTTGGTCCCACTGACTTGAACATGGCTACTCACACAAATTTATCTATTTATCTATGCTAAGATCATATAATTTTGGAAAAACAAAGAACCAAAAAACCAAACACAGAAAGCCACCATCCATGTGCAGGGTCACAGAGCCGGAGCAGAGCACAAATCACCTCTGCCCACACGCTCTCTGGCAGCAGCTCTGCGTCCCAGCCCCGCTGTGCCCCGAGCCAGCACACCAGCCTCGAGCAACTAATGAACAGGACCCACGTACTCAGGATCTGCTCATCTTCCATAAAATGATGAGAACAAGGAGGCTTTTTGTTGCAGGAACTTTCAGCTGGATCAGGCCTACAAAGTATTACTGCAAAAAAAGCCAAGCAATCAAGGAGAAAACCAAAACCAACTCCACAGCAACCAGCCACTATGAATTCAGGAAGAATAACACATCTACACACCATCGCTTCTGAGAGGGGGGCTCGCAGAGAACGTCATCGTCTGCGCTTGGCTGCACATTTCTCTCTGTTCTGAGCACCTCACTGCATGCAATGTGCACATAAAGGACGATGGTGTGCAAAGGAAAACCCTGCAGAACAGCATAGGGGCTTGGCTGACACAGCTTCACAACTAGCCATGAAAACAACCAAACAAACAAGCCAGGCCTGTACTTGAGAAATGCCTCTTTGTCAGCTTAATTCTTGTCATACAGTCAGATCAGTCAACTGCAAACACAGTTACAGATCTCTGTAATAAAATATTAATAGCTCTTGCATACTGCTTCCACAAAGTAATGTAGTAAAAAATGAATGTTGCTCACACATTTCCACATTTTCTATTTTGTCACTGCTGAAAGCTTATGCCTGAGAAAGCCAGTTTACTGCAGCATTATTCCTTTTGTTTGTTTTTTTCCCCTGGGAGGTATTTTTCATTTAAAAATTAGAGAATAATTAAAATTCCTCACACAGGACAATGGTAAATAAGATTAGGGTATGCATTTCAAATGTAGCATACTAATGGCATTTTTGGACTCCGTAATAAATCATCTCTATTCTCTGCAAGCAGCAGAGTAAATGGACAAAATCTCTGAAATATACATCCCCATATATCAGTCCCATACCTTCATTCTGGTCTTATCTTTCCACATCTGGCTTGACCAGACATCTTGGTATTGTAGATACAATATTAGCTTTTTTATACATTACACGACAATCCAATGATCTCATTAACTGCTAATACTGTAGGAATGCAGCAGCCTGCTCAGCCCCATGAAACCATTTCAGCCTTTTTGCCAGGAACAGTTGTCAGCAATAAGCAGCCAAACATACATTGCTTTATCTCATTCACTTTAGCATTTGGTTTTACCATTTCCATTTAGCACTGAACTGACAGAAGAGAAATGTTTTAACGTTTGATATGAGGACTGCTTATTTCAATCCACTGAAGCTGCTTTGGTTTTGTACCTAACCTTTGGGTGATCTCATCTCTCCCTTAGGTTTCTGACATTTATGTTTGTTCTGAGTAGCTGCAGTTTACCCTACTGCAAACAGTAAGATCATGACTGGATATTTCCATTATTCAGTAAGTTTTCTCTCAGTTTGTGTTTCTTCTTCCTTCCATATAACATCAGCACAAACCATTGCTGTGTTTTCCATATCCTCTGTGCTATATCACACTGTATCTATTGAGACAACTACAAATCTCGTTTCCTGGTTTGGGCCAAATCCAGTTCTCATTCAACTTTGAGTTCAGGTAAATCCCAGCCCTCTGTTAAGCCCTGGGAGGGAGAAATGGCCAGGCCTATACCAGGCCTGATAAACTCTGTCCTATTCCATGCTAAATCCTGCTGGTTTTGCACATCAGACATTTCTTAACATTTCTTTCCTCTGGAAAGTCCTTTTGGCTAAACAAGGATAACAAATTAGTTTCTGTTTTCCAGTTTCCACAATGAGTAGAAATGAAAAAGGGAATAAAAGTTCAAGGAACACTGAGTGGGGGTACATTTATTTTCTGAAAACTGCATAGATAAAAACAGAACTTTTTTCTTCCAACAGAAGTTCTCCCAAATCTCCTTTAAGTTCAATTTTCTGCTGTACTTCCCAGATAAGCATTCAGTACCTCTTGGTTTTAGCTCATGCAACCAATATAAATCAGAAAATTGTTACCCTCTAAATGCTAACACATTTTCTCTCTGATCTTCAGTAACTTCAGGCTAGAGCAGGGACTCCTCGCACAGGTCACTGGGAGCTTCACAAGGATGAAGTCTTCACTATGGACTTTTGTTACTTTACGGTCTTTATTATTGACTTTATAGTTCCTGCGGCAATGGAAAAGCTGTCACTTTGGGCCCAGCCTTCAGAAAAGCTGAGCTTATTTGCAGCAGCATGAGCTGAGCATGCCAGCTGACTTTTGCCCTGCTTTTGTTTTTGTGGGAAGGGTCCCTTCCTGGCCCAGAAGCACCACCAGCATCACACCAGCCACCGCAGCCTGAGGGCAGGTGCAGACCCTGATGGGGCTGGTATTAGTGCTGGCTCAGCTCCCTAAAGCTCGTGCCAAGTAGGCAGCTGGACACTGTGAAGTTTAGTCAGAAATTTTGGTGGAAGTTGCCAAAAAGATAACTAAGAGGCTTTTCTTACATCAGGGACTCAGAAGTTTCACTTAGAGAAAGCTTAGAAGAGGTATCAGCAATTCAGGCAGCTGGAGAATTTGATAATACGATTGCTGAGCTATCGTGATTGTAATGCCAACCCCATCTGAGGCTACAATCACCTCCCAGGTCATCCCAACTGTTCAGGATGTGTCTGGTCTGGAGGATCTTGTTCAGAAATAGATGTTAACTCTTTTTGGGAAGACTTCTATGGCAAGCCAGCAAATTTGTGATACAGCAATATTAACAAAGCTCACTCACACAAAAATCCAATTAAACAGATAAATAAACGCACACCCATTTCCCAAAGCATAGCATGGATGAAGTCCTCCCCTAATGGATGAGCACCAAAGTGGGTGCCCGAATCATTCCAATGACTTTCCAGCATAAAGTATCATTCTATACAGGACTTGGTCACAGTTTTCAGTTCAGTACTTGGAAAAAGGCGTGACCTGCTTTGAAGGAAAGTCGATTAATTACTTAATAATGGGAGACAAATTAAAATATGGTAACACTACAACGGTATGAGAATGAAAATGTGACTGACACCTAGACACATGCAGCTCGCCCACAAGCACAGAATTGCACACATGGCCAGGTCAGGGTGATACCCTCACCCCACTGCCCAGAGTGCTGCAGCTCTGGGGTGTCCCCAGCACGCTGCACCTCCAGGGCTGCTCACGAGCTCTTCCAGACACAGCAAAGCCCACACACTCCTCCTGTGGCAATTCAGCATTTCTTTTTTGACCCCAAAACAACTTGACATTACTCTTCAAGCTATTCAGCTCTCCAGAAAGTCTTAAAAAACAGACACACCACAAACAAGAAAAAACCCTCCAGATTTCTTCAATCGCCCAAAGCTTCTCCAGTTTGTGACCCAGCCTTACCCATTGTCTAGCTACATCCCATTTTTTACAGCTATAATCCATTTAACTACACAATATGGGTCCAAGACACTTCCAGTTTTTTCCCCTCAGAGGAAAACCTTCTCATTTAACCCACTTCACAGCTCATCCTTCTGACAACATAGCTTATCTGAAGGAACAGAAAAGACAGGAATGAAGAAAAACATAGACAGAAATAACTCTCTTTAAAAACAAATGCCTGCATTTCTTCCAGCAATTTCAAATGTTATCATTCTCTTATTGCTAGGCATCCTGCTCACCTCTTCCTCCATGTAAGTGTGAGCAGCAGCAAGGGTACAGGTCTCAGAGGTACTGCACAAGTGCTGCTTTATAGCTGTCGTTTCTGATTAAAAGCTGCATGCGTATCCCACTCGAGCGAGGCTGGATCTCTCTCCAGGACTGCCGTCAGTCCGCATAAGGCCTCTACATAAAACAGAGAGAGAAAAAAAAAAAATGCTGCAGCTCTTTGTGTTCGTCTGGCTCAGCAATGAACATCTAAATATAAAAATGTTTACTGTCACTTAAGGTGAGCTCTGTGTCCCAAGCCAAGGAGTTGGCATCCTGCAAAGCCAGGCATATATTTGCAGTTGTCACCATCCAATAGTTTGCATTGTTATGAACAAGATTTAATGGTTACACTCTGTATCTATTAGCTATTTAAATCACTCTTCCACCATGTGAATATTAAACACTGGAAGAGGCAGATGAATGCCTGTACAAAAATCACAGTAAGAAAAGCAAGATTCAAATGAACATTGTTCTAACAAAATACTTAATGGAAAACAAGTAGCACCCCGACTCCAGTGATGTCTCACTCCTCTCTGCCGAGTCCAGAACCACACGACATTGTTCCAAACTTGTTAGCATGGAATCATAGAATGGTTTTGGTTGGAAGGGACTTTCAAAGCTCATCCAGTCCAACCATGAGCAGGGACATCTTCACCAGCTCAGGTTGCTCAGAGCCCCATCCAGCCTGGCCTGGGATGTCTCCAGCAATGGGGCAACCACCACCTCTCTGGGCAACCTGGGCCAGGCTCTCACCACCCTCAGTGTAAAAAATGTCTTCATCTAGTCTGAATCTCCCCTCTTCTAGTTTAAAACCATTATCCCCTTGTCCTATCACCACAGGCTCTACTAAAAAGTCTGTCCCCAATATGTCAGTAAATAAACATTTCCATCCTTAATATTGGCGTATTTGAGCCTTGACTTACAAGATCTAAATCTTATACATGAAAGCACTTTTAACAAAAACATACAAATTAGTTCCTCTGACCTAAATGGCAATAGCAAAAAAAAAAAAAAAAAAAAAAAAATTGCATCACAAAGCTGCCTTGGTAACTTTTTTTCCCATAAAATTTCCTGCAAACCAGGTGTTCTTCCATGTTTATTTTCAAAACTTTCTTCCATCTTTCAAACTTAAGGGGAAGAGATTCAACATTTTTAAGCATGATTCCAAGAGTTATGAAGAATTAATACTCTGGGGAGGAAGGAGGACTTTCCTCCCTTTTTTTTTTTTCTTCTCACGTCGCCGTCGTGTTCAGATCATTCTGCAATAGAAAGTCCAACATCACCAAAAACTTCCTGAGAAATTTTGAAGAAAAAAAAAGAAAAAAAAAATCTCTGTTTTGATTTTAAAAGACACCACTGTCGGGAGCAATTAACATTGTCTCATCATTCCTTTTATACCAGGCATTTAACATTCCCTGCCATAATTGCAAACCAGTCTATAATTATCTCTCATTTTTCTCACTCTCTTCTTCTGCTGCAGCTTCTAGGAAGGAGACATCCAGCTGTAGCTCTGTCATTTTCCCCTTAGTGTGACACCACAGCTCTTTGTTGCAGCCAGCTCTAGGAAGTCATTTGGCAGCACAGTTAATGCCCAGCCCGTAGAGGACAAGTCCAAGTCTCCTTGCCAAGCGACACTATAAGGACATCATCTGTCCCCATCATGCAAGGAAGGAAAACAAGCCAAAAATGTTTTACACGTTGCGGTCCCCCTGAAAACAGGGAAGGGGGTCCAGATAGTGCAAAGTTAATGGTGCAAGGGTGTGTGTCCAAGGGGTCTCCATGCAGGAGGGGATGACTGTCCCTTGGGGTACAAGCCCTGGGCACAAAGGTCCTTCATAGCACTGTGGTGGGAGGAAACACTCATCAGTCAAGCACATCCTTCTGTGGATCCTTTAGACTATATCCCTGATCCCTCCTGTGTGCCTGAACTGCTCATGTGGATTTCTACAGCAGCTCTTCACGCCCTTCCTGAGCCTCCTCCCAAGCAAGCTCCCCAGCTCTTGAAGGGTTGGCACAAAGTACCACAGGACCTCCTGCCATTTTCCAGAGCAACAGGCCCCATAAAATGTAATGCACCCCAGAGGTGCAGAGTGGGAGTGGGACAAAGCAAACAAACAAAAAGAACAAGAACTTTCCAGCATGAACAACTGAAAAAAGATTCTTTGAATCACTAGATCTTCTCTGACTCCCTTAGTCAGTTCTCCTAAACTACCCTAAAAAACCCCAAACCAAGGCAAAACAAAACAAACTCATTCCAACGAAAACCCAGTGAACAAAGATCCCCACATTCAGCCTCTGGTGAATCAGGACAGGGAACAAATGACGGGATGACAGATACTTCGCAGATGAAGGCTGCCTGCTCTCTGCTCTCATTTTACTGTGCAGCATCTGCCTGCTGCTCCTGGCCTGGCAGCAGCCGGTAGCTCGGCTACCTGTCATCGGAGAAGAGCAGCAGCTTCTCACAGGGCTTGCAGGGACAGTCTGACACATAATGATAGTCATTCCCACTCTCAGTTACTAATTGAAGTTGGTATTGCAATTTTCCTCCCTGACCTTTGGATCCTTGCAGCACGAGCATTACTGTAAAAATCTCATCACCTTTTAGTCTGTTATTTCACAAAATCTGGTCCCAGTGCAGCCCACTGACAGTCCTGCTGATGCAGCGAAGACATCTGTGGTAGCAGATCCACTCCCCAGGTTAACAGAGAAGCCAGGGAGCGGATCACTCTGGTTTGGTGAGAGCCACTGCTGAGTGTTGCTAAATGCTGCTCTTCCCCGTCCCCCGGCTCCTGCTGGGGTGGGTGCTGTGGTGCCAGGAAGCCACCAATTGCTCTGATTTGATACCACCACCTAAAAATAACACACAATCATCATGACCATGGCAGCATGATCATCATCAAGAAAATATGTATTTATTTCAAGGCCTCCCCAGTACCAAGTTCCTATCAGATAGTTCAGAAATTCAGGTTAAAAATAGACAGAACTACATTTTTTGTTCTGAAACAAGTGCAATCATTCAAATTGCTGTTAATAATATGCCACTGCCAGGTAGTTGCCCTCACAAGATACCTGACACCTAATCTATTACCATCAGCTTATATTCAACTAAAGATGAGATGCGACAGCATTTAAAGCTGTATAGAGCTCTTTCAGCTGGATAAAAAACTGTGAATGAAAAGCAAATACGCATTTCTGTAGCTTATCTTTCAGTCTGGCTCATACTTCAAGGTCTGCATCAGGGTGATTTTTAAATTCCTACAGTCTTCTCAGAGTTTAAACTTTAAGTTAAGAAGAAAAGATAGATCTGAGCTACCAACACTGCAAGATATCACTGTAATATGGCATCAACAGCCATGCTGGTTTAATCAACAATGTTCCTATTCACTGAAGCACATTTCTGATCTTCAGCCAAATCATGCAAGAGAAAATTGCATTCATACTCCCTGGTACTGCTGCTTCTCAGTCATCCGTCACTGCACTGAAGCAGGTTGGAGGCATTTATTCTATCAGATCTTCAGAGCAGGGGCAGAAGGGGCAAAAAAGCAGCACATCTCCAGCCCACAGTCCTACTGAGGGTCCCCTGCTTGTAACTGGGGACACTCACTGACCTCAGCATACCGGCAGAGCAGGGCGGCACTGAAACATCCTCCCAGCAGGAAAGCCACCTTGCCTTCCCTGAAAAATGAAGCCAGACCTGCCTATGGCTGAAAACAAGACTGTGTAGACATCATTCTCTGCACACCCCAGAAAGCCACTGTCTGCAGAGGGAAAGCTTCTGTCCAGCTGCCTGCACAGGCACATACCTGGGATGGAGAGCAGAAATCACAATTGTGCATCTCAGACAGGGACACAAGAACCCCTTCCCCGCCTGCTGCTGATATTCAGCACAATGCCAAGACGACGAAGCGTCAGGCAATGCCCGAGAGTCAGTATCTTCTGACATTCAGAAAGTAGCTTTACCTGCACCCTAGGACCAGTGAGCAGTCAGCCCCTTCGGCACCCAGGCATTTTGTTGGCAGTGAAAAGCTTCATAAACCTGAGCCTTTACCTCCAAGTCAAATATTTCATTTGCAAAAAGCAAATATATTTAAGTGCTCTTAGCACTAGACAGGTAAACATCCAGTATCTGTGGAAGAGAGCCACAATCTGAAGGAAATACAGCATGGCTTCTTCTGACTTTTTATATATTTTACACTTAATGCATTATTATCAGCCTACAATATGTGTGTGATTTTGATTCAGTAATTCAGTTTCTTCCCACAGCTGCATCTGGGGAGACAATTTCTTCTGGAAGTTGTCTTTTCTGTCAGTGAACAATTAAAGAGATATTTTTGCCAGGACATTTTTATCTTTTCCATCATCTTGGGTTTGGTTTAGTTTTTTTATACCTAGCCCCTTGTTTCCAGCTTTTGTACCCACCTGTATTTGCACTGTGCTTAGTCAACACCAAAGCCCAGACATCACATATTTGCAGTCTTTGCAAGTTTCATGCATTCTGACAAACGTGTAGTTGAATTTCTCACTAATCTTTCAGCAAGACTATAACCCTCAGCACCTCTAAAAGAACTTTTACCCCTAAGTTCCTGTGTGCCATGAGCGCATCGATTGAACAGCACTCCACAAACTACCGATAACTCTTCCAGTTTTCAGGGTGTACATACAATTTTTATACCACATTTGAGAAGAGCTCTGTAGTAGAAACAAAACAGAAAAATTGGCCAGGTGACAAGATTGATTTAGAGTTACAGCAGATCACTAATTGCACCCAAGTCAAAATCTCAATGAAAACAAAGATAAAACTCTTTTTGGACCTACTGGCAAGTGCGTCATCAAAACAGAGTTCACAAACCAAGTCCCTAAACCTCAAAAATGTTTTGGGGAAATGCTTCCCCCTCCTCTGTCCCCAAATGTTGCTTCTTTAACTTGCAGTTGTGTCTCATTTTTAGCTTTCCACTTTCCCACAGGATCACACACCTGAGAGGTGTCAAGACACTGACACACTCAGATTTCCCCCAGAGCTGTGGCATTAGCACCAAATGCCACCATGCCAATAAAATCACAAGAGGCAGCAGAACCGATAAGCAGTGGAGATCCCTTAAACTGCCTTTTCCTGGCACCTCGTACTCCTTTTCCATACAGACTATGAACCGGGGTTACTGCAGAAGCTTTTGCATTTCTTTCCTAGTAAGAGTAGTCGTTTTGTACAGGGGAGTGATGGGAGAACGATGCTCCCTGGATGTGCTTCCAGCTCTCAGATTCACTGTGGTACTGCAGTGCTGTACTTGCTTTAAATTCAGGTTTCTTAGGCCACATGCGTAAAAGACAATCTCAGCCTCATTTAAAACTAGATACATCTCTGGAACCTGTGATCCATAAAGAGCTTGAAAACATTGGAAATATGTGCTCGCCAGTTCTCAAGGTACATTAGAAAAACTACACATCACTGTGTGGTTTTTTCTTGTTTGTTTGGGGTTTTTTTTAAAGCATTGCTGAATGTTTGCAAAGGTTTAAGGCCAAAGTACTATACAGAGCACCTTGATTTCATTCTGAAGCAGTAAATAGGCATAAAGAACAGAAGGGAAAGCCAAGACCCTGCATTTTACTGGGTGTGCTGGCAGAGAACTGTTTTCCCAACAAAAAAAAAAAAAATCCCTACATCCTACCTTTAAAGCCACTTCCACTATGGTCAGCCCAGGGAATTAAAGTCTCAGTTAAGATCTGTTCTTACAGCATGCTTTTGCTTCCAAGATGTCCTGGCTAAGCTCACCCTAGGTAGCACTCCACACTTTGGTAAGCCGTTGGCTGTTACCTGTCGTGCCCAATGGACATGTCCTGACTCGTAAGGGACTTGCACACACACCTGCAGCAAGGAGACTGTCTCAGACCCAGACACACTCATTTAACCTGACAGCTACAACTTCAGCCCTAGGTAAGAGCTCCTCAGGGCTGATATTTCATGCAAGAACAGTTCCTTGGCATGTTGCTCCCCCGGAGAAAAGCATTTTTGGTTGAGTTCCTACTTCCTCATTTTCCAAATGCCAATGTCCTCTGCTTAAAGCTGTTGTTTTTACAATCACATTGTTCACTGTCCAAATCCCAATCCTGCAGCTCGGGATGGCTGGGACGAGCTCAGCTGCTGGTAGGTGGCCTTGGAGATGACAAACCCCACAGGGGCACACTTGCTCATCCAGGATGCACAGTTCAGGTTCGCATGGGCTCATACCACCCGTACAGACAATTTGTTCCACTCTGTTGCATTCCTCTCAAACTGCTGTAAGTTTAAACAGCTGTAAGATGCTTTTAGCCATCAAATAATAGAGGCTGTGAGCTCCTCACTAGCAACCGCAGCAAGAGCTGTGCCTGCTACTTGAAGTCAAATTTCTGTCTCCAGCAGGGGTTCCCCAACTTGCTCTGCTCTGCTGCATCCTTTCCAAATAGCTATAAATTCAGGTTATTGTGAGACACTTAAAGCTTTCAAGTGGCAAAGCTGAGCTCTGCTCTTCTCTGCCATTCACTCTAAGAGCCATGTAAGGCAGCTTACTGCAGGTCTTCCCAAAATCCCTTTGCTCAGGTAGCACAACAAAACCGGGAACCTCTGAAGCAACTTTTACTGTTAACTTCCTGATGATACAAAAATGCACGTAGTGTTTCTGATCATCAGAAGTTCCAAAGGCAACAGTTGCCAGACTTAATACTCTTTGAAATGGAAGAGATGACTGGAGGATGGACAAAGGAGTTAGTTGTTGGTGCAGATACCTCACATGTTACTCCCAACCATCACACAACATGGGGGAGAACAGCCACACGCAGTGTGGGCTGCTTAGACCTAAGCAGGGACACCAGGCAACCACAGAAGTCGAGGAAACACAATAGCCACTTCACCACAAGCCAGAGTGTAGAGTCCAGCACAGACATGCACAGGAGAAGAGCCGAGCAGGTGATCCTCCCTCCGTGTTGTCAAGCCTACCTTAGCGCTCAGCTTTATAGCAAGCCTGATACTGACTTCCCGACAATTTTGGATGGCTAACCAGCCACCTTGCTTTACCTGCAAACAATCTGCAATAATCCAAAATCTTTCCCCAAACAGCCTTCTTTTAGCATTTCCTGTTTTATCATGAGTTTGCAACACCAGAATGTGTTTAAATATATTTGAATGCACCACACAAAGTGCAGCAGTCACATCACTTTTATCCTCAGTGATCCACAGAAGGAGCAACAAGGATTGAGGTGCTTTAGAAAAAAAAGCATTAACACTGTTCTACCATGCTACAGGAAATTAAAAACAAACAAAAAAAACCCGCCAACTCCAGCCCACAAAAAACCCCCATATATACAACACTAATCTGCCCTGCAAATCCTTGCCTGATTGCCTGTTGTTTGCGTGATCCCAAAGGTAACATAAAAGCAGAGCAGTAAAGAGGAAAAAGAGAGAGAGAGATGCTGGTGGGATGAAAGAGGGTTTGCCAGGTGATCCTTCACTCGTCGCACTATTTGATGATATTTCAGTTAACGGCTTTTGCCACTGTCCTATTAAAGTTATTAACCTTTTTTTTCCCTTCAGCTTTTTCAAGCAACCTGTTTCATTGCCTGGGCCCAGCGCTGCACCATCAACAACAGGACTACGCTGCACTCAGTGACAGGCTGGAAAGATTTAGGTTTTAACAGCAAAACCCTGCAGAGGCTTTTCCTTTAAGCATTTGTCGTTCTCAAGTTCTCATTCTCCACACTACTGCCATCAGCCAGTTGGGAAGCAGTGCCTGATACTCACCCTCTCATTTCTCAGCTGTTCTAACTAAGTGGATTATGAAGATGCAGTGGTGGCTCCTATTAAACCCTGACAGAGAGGCATCACAACATCCCCACAGCCCCTGGTCTGCCCCTCAGGAAGCCCTTTTGCAACAGGGAACCTTCAGCACAGACACAGACTGAGAAATGTGGCTGTTTTCTCCCTTTTGATTCATACTGGTCTTTATTTTGCTGCCGGAGATCCGGCAAACTCCATCTCCTGTGTCGCAGCTGCCATCTGCAGGTACCCGACCTCCTTGCTGGGAAACAGCCTCTCTCGGGCAAGGAAACTGGGACGCATCTGGCAGAAAGGCTCTTCCTCCCCTTCCACCTTGCTCACTATTCTTCTACCTTCCATCTGCTCATCCCTTCCCAGCCTCTCTGTTTTCTCCATATGCTTGCACCACTAACATCTATATTCTTCCTCATCTTCACATATATCCATCTGCTGATGCATTGGAGTTCCAGCCTAAGCTTTCAGCTACCACCAAGCACGAGAAATAAATATAATCCCTTATCCTTCCCTTCGCCCTCATCCACCCTCAACGGAACCAAGGAAACAGGCTGCCAGTGCTGCCCTCTTTATTCTTCATTGGGACACTACTACTTAGCACAATACCACCAGGAAAGACCAACATCCCTCAAATTAACAGGCAATTCCCTCCTGTCCTTGCTGTCCAGAGCCCCCTTCAAGCCACACCATTTGCAGCTGCTCCCTAGCGCTGGCACCCCAGGCTGAGTAAGGAGCAGTGATTTCACAGGGCACTTCACTGGCAGCTTCAAAAGCCTCTGAGTCTGTCCCACACCCGAGGCCCAACAGGAGGGGACACCCAGAAATCCAACTCTCACATCCTGCCTGCTCCATGATTAAAGATCAGTCCCCTCTGCCTGTATCAGCATGTTGAGCTTGCACAGCTCTCTCTTCTCATTGCCTTTCTCAAGCAGAGCATTTTTTAAATTATCTACCCACCTTTGGAAGGAAAGTGCCTATTTAACAAGGCACGCACACCATGCTACCTTTTATCATCCTGTCAAGCAAGCTGAGAGTGAAAACTGCAAAACATGACTCTCTTAGAGGAAAGAGCTCATTGTCACAGCCCAAAATGTATTCAATTACCTTCTCTCCCTACCACAGAACCCTAACAATGAAACATGCAGACCTAACAGGGAAAAGCGGGTCCCTTACCATATCTATCATAGAAGCAAACAGGCTGACACTGGCCCTGTTTCACCTCTAACCATGCTCCTTCACTATTGGACACATTTTCTGGGTGGTCGTCATGCAACGAGCCTCCTCTCCCTGAGCAAGCGTTAAAGCATGAGACAGTTCTACAAACCTGCAGTGATGAATACTCTCATTTTCTGCCTCCCCACCATACCATGCACCTCATGACAGCTCTTCTCATAACAAATAACTCAGAAACAAGGTAGATGGCAATTACACTCCACTATCTCAGTTTGCTGATGGAAATGCCTTCACACTGTATTAGAGCAAAGACTTTTGAATTAAGAATTGGCGAAGAATAAAAATTAACATTTCGAAGTGCTTGTTTTTGTCAGATATACCCAAAATATTAACATGACTCATGTTTTCAGTCCCTCTGTTCACTGCCTATTTGATATTTGTATCAATAGCTATTGTGCAGCTTAGAATTGTCCAGGCTATCAAAAAATATTTTAACTCTAGAAAACAAAGCTGTGTGATCTTTCATCACCATGAATATTCAACAGAGGCAACGTAAAACCATGCTCAGCAGTAGCTCTGCTGCTTATACCTTACTCTTTGCATAATTCAAGACTTTCTTTTGATAGCGAATCAAAGCACTGTGTGGGCACTGAAACAAACCTGATATAGCTTGTGAGAGCTAGAAAATCATTACCTAATCTAACACAACAGCAGGCAGTATTCCTCTTCCTCCTGCATTATCTTAACTACGCGAGGTAAGAGTCATGCTGAACACAACTACCAGGCAAGCAGGGTATCAGAAGAAATGTGCCCTCCCTATGATGTCCCCTGGAGCATCTCACAGGTGAGCACCTCTGCTCACCCACATGAGGATGCAGCAGAGTGTAAAAAAGAAACAGGGAAAATGACAAAAGCAGAGAACATCCCAAAAATCAGCACAGGAAAGGCAGACCCGCACAGCTTCAACCCTACCCTCTGTAAGAGAATTGCACCAGCCACATTAACTGTATGCCTTGCCACTGCACTGGATGCAAGCAACCCCTGCTGGGAAAAAGGGAAAAGAGAGATTAAAGAGAAAAAGATAAAGTGTGTTTCAAAGGAATAGTGATTTCAAATCGGGTCCATCTTTCTGAAACGCGCTGTATGTCTCTGCTCCCTTAAAACTGCTTTGCAGTGCACAGCTTTTACCTTACCTCTGGATTTGAACACCCTCAAATGATCAGGTAGTCTCACCCCTGCAGGAAGCACACACTGCCCGCGTGCTGAGCCTCCTTCCTCCTGGGGCCCTCCAGCAACTCGGTGAGACACAGGAATGCTAAAACAGATGGATAAAATGAGCACAAGTGCAAATGTTGCTATGAAGGTTTGAATTAAAACTGAAAAAGTACCATATTGAAGAGTGAAAAGAAACAATGTTTCAAAGCATGTCAAGCTTTGCAAATGGGTGCAGCTTTCTTCCATCATGGTAACACTCCTGCACTGGTATCCCAATGCTCCAGGTGGCTTCGTGGCTCCCTGGGCACTGCTCACAAACCACAGTGAAGGCCTGCAAGGAAGGGAGCTAGCTCCCACCCTCCTGGAGAGGCACTTGCCAAGAGGAAATTTCACACTTAGATTCCCACACAAGCTCATCAAGGCCAGCACAATTAAACGGCCTCCTCATTACAAAAGCCCTGCGGAACACAGGCTCATCAGAGTGCAGTACCTCTCACTTCACAGTCCTCACCACGCAAGTCACTGCAGCCGCAGCTGGCAGGAGAGCACTAGAGACAAGTGTCTTCATGGGGACCATCAGGTGAGCCACACAGAGCCTGAATTCATACTGAGAGAACTTTAAATAACAACACTCTACGAAGCTTTACTACAGCCAGACACGGCTATACTGAGTTTTCACCAGAAACTTCATCTCTCCCTTGGCCAGCAAAAGCTGGGTGCAGCTCTCCAGCGATGCTGGGAGCCACCAACCAGACCCTGACCCCACAAACCTGCACCCACCGTGTCCCCTCCGCTACTGCAGCACCCGGGCACAGCAGCGCACTCACCATCTGTCCCCAGCATAGCTCTTATGACAGGTTTATTCCAGTTTAATATTAAAGCCTAGAAGACTATTTGCATAATTAAACATTGATCTGCTCTCCCTCTCTGCATGTGCCTCTCATTCATGTGAAATACATTAGTTCGGTGTCTGCCTCAGGACAGAAGTCCTGCTGATATGATGTGGTGCCTGTCCCCTATGGAAAATTCTGGCCATGTCTAGAAAAACACGCAAAACTTTTAAAATGTAAAGCCAAGGTGACAGGTCAGGGGCATTTTCCTTTCTAGCAGGGAACAAAGGAAGAGAAACAAAAGGACACGGGGATTAGCCTCCAGGCTGGCACAGAAAAGGGGATATAATTGCTAGGCTTTGCTACTGCAATGCCCATAATCTTCAGCTGTGGGTGTTTGGACAAATGAGCATACCCAGAATAAGCAACAAAAGAAAACTACCAACCAAGGGGTATATTACAGAACTGGTTTTCAAAGTGTATTGTACGCTACTAACAGTGGGCATCACTGAACCCACTTTTTTGTCAAATGGTATTTCAGAAAGTGTAATGCTCAAGCAATCCAAAGTAATTTTTTATTATTAAGTATTTTTGAGAAACTAGAAGAACCTGCTTGACAAAAAAGAAGAGAGACCCTATGACCTGTAACACAGATACGAAGCTACTGCTGGCCAGCATGCTGTCCTGCAGTTCACTGTCCTTCCTCAGCCAAGCCTCAACAGGAACATCAGGGGGTAAGCAGTTTTTTTTGTCCCCTGGGAAAACAAAACAGGCAGTGGTCTGGGAACATAAGCAATAGCGCCATGGAAATGCAACAGGTCACAGGTGAGAGTCTGCAAAATCCCAGGGTGAGCCTACATAGCTTTGCTTAACCACATATGTGACAGAAGTCGACTCTCATCTAAAGAAGAACCAGCCTTAGTTTTTCCTTTAGGAAAGAAATGACACCAATGATATTAGTGACAGAGCAGTTCCAGGTGCTCCTGGTAAAAGGGAAGATGCAATTACAGCCCACCACAGGTGGCATAGGGAAAATATTCTAAAAGTAGTATTAAGGTTAAAATCTACATGATAGCTCTGTTGCCCAGGCAAAAATTTTGCTTTTGTCACTCTGTTATTAAAGCAATTCAAATGGGGACACACAGGTACAGGACCTGTGCTGAGAGGACTCTGAATTTGATGGAGGGAAATTAATAAAATCTCTCTCATACATATGGATGCTCAGGGGAGACAAAATGAAGCAAATATCCATAACCAAATCAAGCAAAAACTCAGGGGATCACTCATGGCAACACTAGCATTTGGGCAAATTTTTTCCGCTCTGAAAGAGAGCCATCCCAAAGCTGCCACAGTTGGCAAATCCCCATCCTCAGAGGGGCACTGCCACCACCCTGCCGCAGCACCTGACCCCAGCCCTACTGAAACCAGCAGCGGTTTCTCCAGCTGCCCAATTTGCCCAAGTTTCACACTCACCCAACGGGCAAAGCGTACTGCCTTTGGAGCACAAGCTGCCCCAAAATGGGACCAAAGAGGCCACCGGCTGCTTTCCTTATGCTCCTCAAAACTATGCGATGGGAAAAGGATTTGTGGTCATGCCAGGATGGGGCCAGGGCAGCCGCCATGCAGGACGGGCACACAGGCTCTCCCCGGACAGCCTCTGCAGGCAACGGCAGCAACACCACTCCGGGGAAATTTCTTCAGTCTGTGAGACATAATTTGGAAATAAGCGATTTCTCAATGCAAATGGCATAAAAGCTTTCCACAGAAAGCATGAAAATACCTGAGTGCTCAAATTAATGGCTTGCATGGGAGGCAATCAGTAGATAAATAGCCAACATTAATATTTTGAGTTCCGATTTCTATCTTGTGCTGCCATAAATTATTTTCACATTTAAATAACAAACTTGTATTTAATCTAATCAGGGTTTAACAGTAGAGACAAAATTGAAAAATATCAGGAGAATCCTATTTTTGCTGCTAGCACCGATTATTCTACGTTTTCGAAAACTGTAACTGGAGGATTGCAACCTTTTTCCCCCTAGCTATCACAGAGATATTTGTGGCTTATTTTGTTGGTGTGGTGGGTTTTTTTGGTTTTGTTTTGTTTTCAGTTTGAAGCCACTTTATCTCAAAATTTCACTAGGACCTATCAGAATCTCTTTTGTCTGCATCAAGTCTTTTACTTTCCTTATACCAATACATACTGAGATCATGGCAAGTAATGGAAGGTTTTGTTCTGCCTAGCATCTGTAAAACTTGTTTTGCCTTTTGTTTTGGTCCCTTCCTTAAAGGTCAGCAAGCATCACACCTAATCTAACTTGTAATTACTCGAGTAAACATGACTGAATAGATAAATGCCAACACATTTAAATATGTAACATTAAATGCACTGCTTTCTGTTCCTGATGTACTAGATAACATGAGAAGAAGAACTATAGCACTTTGCCAGTGCGGTTTTATAAGCCTAGATGAAATGGAGTTTGTGTGTCTTTCAGCTAGCTGGAAAGGGCCTTTTTCCTCCACAAAATGCTCTGGTTACTCCTCCCTGCTCTTCTTCAGGAGCTGCAGAAGGACAGAATTAAAATAGCTGTTGTGCATGAGCAGGGAAATAACCTAAGGTGCAACAGGTCAGTTAATAATGTAATATACTTTGCGCATCAGCTTCAAGGGCCCCCCTGAATTTTGGCAGCCATCCAATATATTGATCAGATTACCTGGTGACAGAAAATCCAAGGGATGCATATTTCAGAAGCCATGAAGGATGAAGAAATGCAGACTAGCCCGTGAAGTAGCCAGTATCACATCCAGACAGTGTCACCTGCTGCCAGAGAGCACAGCCTTGCCTAGGGTCACCCCCTCCTAGGAGGAAAACAGCAATAAACGCATAAATTTACTTTAATGAATTAAGATAAACAAGCCAAGGAGGAACAGAAGAGCATGTGTGCAGGTAGCACGATGAGACCACAGGGAGAGGAGTCGGAGTCAGTGATCCTTGTGGGTCCCTTCCAACTCAGGACATTCTATGATTCTGTGAGTTTTGCCCAGCACTACTGTGGGGCTGGGCAGGGAGTCAGAACCATCACCAAAACGAGGGGAAAGCCACCGGGAGCTCCAGTTCGGAGGCTGCCGGCAGTAAAAGTCCCTGCTGGCTTCTCCTTATGGGACAAGCAGCCCCTCGCCAGCACCTCAGCTGCTTCCCTCCTTGTCCTGCTCAGACACAGCCTTCCCGCTGAGCCAGCTGCCACAGCATCGCTGCTAGCCTGGGTGCAAAAAAATCACACGCTGGCTTCTCCACATTCAGCCCATTCCCAGTCTGGTTTTTGTACACCACCCTAGAAATCCCCAAAAAGACCTGCCGGCCCTGGGCTGCCTTCCCCTCTAACTTCCTACAGGGCTGGACCACTAAAGCCCAGGCTGACAGCGGTTGCAATGGTACATTTCTCCTCCAAGCTTCTGTCTGCTATTTTCTCGGCAGGAGGGCAGTAGAATATAATTTCCATATTTAAAAAAAAAAAAAGGAAAAAGCAGACAAACCTAACTTCTTCTGTAATGCTTCTTTGCTACCTGTGTCTGTAATCAAAATATAATTTTTCAGTAGCATTTGCATTTCTCCTGTGATAACAGAGTATAAAAGCAATCCAAAGCCCTAACAAAAGGAACCACAGGTTTCTGTGTAAAAAACAAATAGCTCTCATCCCACTAAACCCCACAGCTACTGCAAATCACTTGATACAATATTTAATACAAATACCAGACTCCAGTCCCTGAGTCAGGATAAAGAGCCTATTTAAAAAAAAATAACCACCATATACATCACCCCACACATCAATATTAAGTGAAATGAAATAACAAAAGAAAACAATAATTTCCCAACCACAACTCTTGTCAGAGCCCAGCCTAAGAAAATCGTCAGCCAGTATTCGACTAATAATCACGTTAATTTTATTGAGCCCACTGAAGACCGCTGCGAGACTGTTAATATACCATACCACACGCCAGGATAGAAATAGCTAAATCGGATCAAGACTGGTACATTGTAAGAAATGAAAACCTCCTGTCAATCTAGGAAAGAGCATAGTACTTTCCCCCATGAATATATCACATACACAAAGCAGACACAGTAGGACCAGAGGCGCATTAACTTCAACTTTAAATGTCGGCTTTCTGCGCTCTCATTTGCACTGGCGTATCACCACGCTCCCTGCCGCAGCCGCCATCTGCTCAGCACAGACACAAACACTGCAAACCCTGACGGGCCGTAAGGGGTGGCCCAGCTATGGTGAAGGCCACCAGACTTTGCTGCCAGCCCTCAACATCTGCCAACAGACCACCATAAGCTATTATGGGTTCACATCTTCCTAGATCACTTCCAGAAAATATTGTAGCTCCCAAGGGGACCTCTGGGAAGTTCCACGCCAACCTGGTTGGGCTGCACGAGTCCTGCAAAACACAACCTGGTGTGGGCATCTTTTTCCAGCCGAGTTGCACAGTTTGGGACACTTCATAAATACAGACATACTTTGCATTTAATTTACTATATGCAAAAAGTTTTGCCAAAAGCCTGTGTGTTACCAGCACCAAGAGCTGGGTCATGAGGGAAATATACAACACCTTGTGCATCAAAACTGGATTTGTGCAATTTCCTACACCATTTCCAAACCTCATGTATATCAGTCACCCATTAAGCATCATTAAAGCACATTTACATAGTCTCTATTCAGCTATGTGTGCACTACATCTAACTCATATTTAGTGTTAAGTATGCACATGCCAAATGTGATATTTACACATTATTTAAGTTTTTACATATCCCTAAGAGCTGAACAAATTAATACTTTGATTAACTTAGCCATTTGTTCATATGCAATTATTTTCTAAAATTAACGCATTATTTAAATTTATTCAATAAAATAGCTTCTGGGGTGTTTCTTCTCTGGGTTGATTATAAGCTCTGAGGATCAAACATTCATAATTTGAGCTGTGTGGCTTTGATTATAATTGGTAAGGTGCACTTCAGCTCTTCCTTGATTGGACAAGTACAGTCGTGCTCCTGCACACAAGCCAAATTTGGCACTCAGGGTAAGCAACACAACCTTGACATTTGCTTTCATCAGACGTTCAGCCAAATAAATTCAGACAAATGTTTGTGATAAGGGAATAGGAAGGGTCCATGAGTGCAGCTTGAGCTAATTCTCCTTAAACTGTGATTGATTACGTGCACAGAACACCTCTGTCCCTCCTGAGCCCCCTGCCCAGGATCCCCCCTGAGAACAGCATACTGACAGTAAAACCCTACATGCACAGTCTGAGATCTCCCATTACTCAGGAACAGTTACTAAAATGCATCTTGTTCTTTGTTTAATTTATAATATGCTCTCTTTTCTACATGCCCTAAATAATTGCTTTTTAATAGGTAATGCAGTTCTACATCATACTGTATGTTAGTATTTCCCTTTGGGAGGCCAGGACGTGCTAACAGCGCTGGCTCCTGTACAGAGATCCACCGACGCTCCCGCTCCAACCAGGAGCAAATGTGCACATATGTCTTGTAATCAGCGCTCAGTGCCAAGGAAGAAGCACAAGGTGGAAAACAATATGGGAGACTTTCGTGCCAGGGTAGGCTTTTAAAACACAGATGAGTCCTTCACAGTCCAACCTGTCATCTTTCTGGTATACATCTGAAAAACTACCAACAAAAGCAATTAGCTCTAGAGAAGTATTTAATTCCCAGCAATGCATTTAAGTACTTCGCTATTGCTTTTTAATTGGAAAACATGCTACCAAGAAACTTCACTGCAGATTCTGAACTGACCCTGCCAGTATCAGAATGAGTGCCTCTGGGATTTTCACTTACTATAGTACAACTTTATCAGTAACAACAACTAGTACTTTTTAGAAACCAGCCTCACTTCAGAGCTCAGAAATAACCACCTTGGTTGTTTTGGAAAGTTTTACCAGCTTAATCATCACCCAGCACAGCGTAACTTAAGAAACAGAAAACCACACACACTGCTGGCTGATCCCAGCGTATAGACAGCACACATGCGTGCATCTGTTTATACAATGAGCTGCCTGAACCACACAAATGCACCTTTATTTCAGTGCATTGTCTCTCTCAAGTTCCCCATGACACCCAATAAACATAAGTACATTCTTTATTCTGGCTGAACCAAATAAATTTGTGTATCCTAAATGAGAAAGCACTAGATGACAGATAACCCCTAAGCCAAGAATACACAGAGTATGAGGGACAACAGTCTGTTCATTATTTCTTCGCAAATCCTCTAATTAAAGATTTTTCTCAGTGACTAGAAACCAAACCAAGACTGATAAAATCTCCTGTATTTAAATTCATTCAGATCTGTTCAAGATCTTTCTGTGTAACGCTGTCATGGAGGCACCCCAAATGTAAGTTTAGGCGGACAACAAGGTCCAAAACAGACTTTATTCTGACCGGAAAAGTACCGCCAATAAACTAATCAGAAACGGGGTTTATACAGTTAGCTAGCACTCCCATAACATAAGATACAGGTTCGGATATTAGGTTAGGAGATTCTTTGGGGTGCAGCGAAATAAGAATAACGAGGATCCACAGCGTGCACACGCACTCACAAGAGAACAAACCAGAGCCCTCTCTGGTTTTGCCCATAAGAGACAAACACTGGCCTACTGCGGCCAGGACTTACACTCGCCTGTCCCAGACGAGGAAGGTACACTCGCCTGGCAGACGAGGCCTTATTAAAGCATAGATTCAGTAATTCGTCACTCACCCAGACGCGCAGGTGAGGCGCTCCCCATCCCGGGCGGTCACCTCAGAGGCTGCTCGGGCTGAGGGGAGGGACTCCGGCAGCACGGCAGGCCCGCAGCTCCGAGGAGGCCACACAAAGGGAGTTGCCGGCGGGAACCCCGTTTCTAGTCTGCTCAGACCTGGCCGTGGCCATTCCAGAAGCTTCTCGGCTTCTCTGCGCGCCGCCCCCGAGTGTGGGCGTTCCAGAAGCTTCTCGGCTTCTCCGGGCTGCGGGCGCTCCGGGCGCCTCCTGTGCTGCCCACCCCGCGCACCGGCCCCGGGCCTCGCGAAGAGCCGTTAACGGCCCGTTGGAGGCCGCGCGCCTGAGCGGGGGTGGGCCGCACCAGCTCTCAGCGCGGGGGGGGAAAGTGCAACTGCCACAAACACACAAGACTTGCAAGTCCTGTAGCTATTGTACAGCAATTCACCTGTTTTTTTAAATTCAAACGGATATGATTTTGATTGTGGTACATGTAACTAATGCACACTTAAGTTACCTAGCCAGTAATAAAAGCAGAATCCAATAGGCATTTACAGACCCGTGCCAACGCTGCAAAACAACCGCCATAAACCCACCCCAGGGCAAAGCAGTGCAGGGCAGCCCAAAGGGACCTGGAAGCGTCACAGTTATTGAAAACATTACATCTAAAAGGAGCTGACGAGTCCTTAAAAATATGGACTGTTGGCTTTAAGAAAAGGCTTCTTTGCAGAGATTCAAATTTTTGCCATATGCCAAGCTACTGTGGAGAAAGGAATTTTTTTTTTTTCCCTGTAAAACTTATCCCCTACTGCCACCTGCAGTTCCCGTAAAATGCACTTTGGGATTAAACATTTCCATTTCCAAGCAGAAGCTGCTGCACACCCCTGGGTACAAAACTGGGGTGTCATCTCAAACCAGGCAACAGCGAGGATTGTCCTTTCCACAATTAATATTTAACTGCTTGATGCTTCTTGTGTGAGAGCAGGACGCATCTCGCTCTTACCCACACAACGCCCAAAAATCTAAGAAAATGCCACCAAACTCAGCGGGGATGCAGCCCAGAGACCTGCCAGGTTAAAGCTCTGGCCTTCCAGTGCTTGCTGGCCCTTATGTAAGTGAATTTTGTATATTAAAATATGCAAACCCTGATGGCAAACAGCATCTATGTGCTTTTCAATTTCTTTCTCTGGCCTTAGCAGTGTGGCATGAATTTCAGCAGGGCCGCCGTCTCTTCTGCTGCACCATCTTCCTTGCGGCTCTACCCTGTTCCTTGTGGCTGCCACCTGTCCAAGCTAACACAATGCTGGCCCAAAAACACCTGTTGCAAATAAATAAATTAACAAGCAGCAAAAATTCTTGTTTAAAAATCACAAATACATATGTAAGTGATCCAGTCATGGCTTCAGGGGAGACAATTTAATGTCTAAGTGTGTATATGGGCTCCCGGATGGTACAATTTGCATTTTGATTCCTGACACACCTGGGGAACAGTGCCTCAGTGGGAAGCTCCCCACGACCGTGCTGGAAAGCACAAGGTCCCAGCAGCGGTCAGTACCAGAACCTCTTCTTCTAAACCCCACCACAGTTACATTTCAGCGGTTGATGAGTATTTCTGTGTGGCAGTGTGACCATGGCTGGCTGCAGATGCCCACGCAGCTGCTCTCCCACTCCCCCTCCTCAGCAAGGCAGGGGAGAAAACACAGTGAAAAACCTGGTGGCTCAGGATACAGAGATGGGTACAGGCAGGGAGATCCCTTACTGATTACTCTCACAGGTAAAACAGATTCAACTTGGGGAAAATTAAATTAATTTCTTACCAATTGAACTAGGTTTAGATGATGAGAAACAAAGCTAAATTACTCTCCCTTGCTCCTTTTCCCCACCTCGCCCTCCCTTCTTCACTCCAGACCCCTCTGCCTCTCCCCACACTGTTTGACCCCCAGGTGTCCCCATAGGGCTCAACGGGGCCCAGCCAGGGCCACCAGAACCAGCCATGCCCGGGCAGCCCCGGCCTCTCCCCCCAGAGACCCTCAGCCCCGCTGTCCGCCCTGGGCACGGGCACCCCACGCATCCCCAATGCAAAAATAGGGATTAACGCACACGCGTACAGTCTGCAGATGCTCTCTTGGGCGTGCGATCACACATCTCATTATTTCAGGAGTAATTATGAAGCAGCGTTGCTCATGTACATAGGTGGCACGATCCCATTTGAGACGCAGAGGGCAAAAGCACTGCCTGCTTGGTGCAGAAGAGGAGAGGCCAAGCTGTCGCACACCCACCTGCTCACCTTCTACTGCCTGCTACCCTCAGCTGCCTTTATTTTTTTCTCTCTCCTCTCGCTGCACAGACAAATCTGGCAATAATTACAACTGAACAAAACTGTCCAAGGTTCTGTTCATTAACCACGTACTCGAAGCAGAGAACAAGACTTAACAAACCTGCTCATGCATAAATACCCATTTTGTAGCAATTCACTTTGTGTTTCCAAGTAATTTTCTTTCATCTTTTAGTTAGCCCTTTCCTCAGTCATTAAGCAGCTTCACTGCAATTTCTTGAAGATATTCATGCAGTTTATTGTACTACTTTTTCTCCCTACCATTTCAGCAGGCTTTGGCAAACATAACCTTGTGCTTGCTCCAGTGCTAAGCTGGTCTTCGAAACCTGAAGGCAAAGATCTCACCCAGAAGGCAGCAGCAAGCATCAGCATCTGCACCTCACCACCAAAGCTCACCACAACAGGGAGACGGCTTCCCCAGGAGGGGGGAAGGAAAGGGGATCGCGCGCTGTAAATGAGCAAGATTAAAAACACTAGTCCAGCTGTCACACACAAAGGCATCTGCAAATTGCTGTCACCCTTCTCCCTGCCCAGCTCTGCTGTGATGTGGTCAGAGGTGGGGTACAGCACCAGGGGTGCTCTGAAGGTCAGAAGGACTTTTACATTCCTTTTCAAATTTCAAGAACAAAGTTTCAGTGGCAGATTAAGTCATAGGGATTAATTTCGTTTTCCCCTGCAGTTCCATTAAAAGTTGATGCATTTTAATGCTCTTCAAAGCCCTCAAACTATAGATCTGTATTAATAAGCACAAAGAGAAAACCCACCTTTCTGCCTTTTTGCTGTTCTTTACCCAAACTCATTCAAATTACATTAAATTTTTATGTAACAAATGCAAGATGAAGAGACCATCACCACTCAGCATTAGCCTCCTGAAGCATAAATACATTAGCTAATGGGCTGTTTGCAAACTGCAATGGTCAATTAAATATACAGAAAACATCATCTGAGTGACAGTACAGCACCCCATCTTAATCCGATCGAGACATAAGCAAACAAGCTCATCATAGTTTGCTTCCAGCCCTGCCATCCTTTTAAAGCCAGAGAAACCCAGTGAATTTTTCCCCAGCCCCTCTGAACTGAAAAACTAACATTGTTTAGGGCACAAGTGGATTGATTAACTTTCAAGAGCACTTAAGACCAGACACTTACTCAATATTATTTTGCTCTCTTTTAGCCTCCTTGTCAGAGAGAAGTATAAAATCGCCTAAAAACACAGTATAAAATTTTATTTTAATCCTCTTTTATTTCATTGTAATTTGTTGCTCATGGAAAGAAAAAAAAAGACTAAACTTTTTAATGCCATTTCCAGACCTCCACAGCTAGTACAGCAACAAGCAGGGGGCTACCAGGAGCCCCGGTGGGCCACGTCCTGGTTCAGGAGGACATCAGCAGGTGCCACAGAAGTCCCTGTGCATCATGCCCAGTGCGCTCCCATGGAGACCATCGCAGACACTGTGCGTGTCGCAGGCAGCCACACACCCACCCACAAACATTCATCCTGCACCCAGGCTCACAGAGCCTGCGCGCACAAACTCGAGCTTATCTCAGGGTCACTCGCCAGCCTAAAGACACAGACATCCAGGAATAGGCTGCAGGGAAATGTGAGTATGTGGCTACCCCCAGGGCTGTTACTTTATTCTGTTTGAGTTTTTCATAACAATGATATGAAGGTGCCAGGGGAGCACTAACCATCTTCTTCCCATTTTCCCATTTCCTCCAAGAACGGCATCAATTCAATGGTTCTATACTGTGTTCCAGGCAGCTTTCCCAGCTTTCCAGATTGCGATCTAGTTCAGTCTTTAGGGTTCCAGATTGGGGGGTCTAACTCACTTGAAAGGTCTATATCAGGTTCTAGGTCAGTTTATGGTTCTAGATCAGGTTCTAGGTCACTTGAAAGCGCTAGAGCACATTCTGGATCACTTTGTAGTCCTAGATCATGTTCTAGATCACTTTGGGTTCTAGACCGGGTTCTGGGTCACTTTATGGTTCTAGCTCGGGTTCTGGGTCACTTTATGGTTCTAGATGGCACGCAGAGTCCAGATTAGCTTCTAGCTGAATTGACTGTCCATTTGACAGTCAGTTCCTCCAAGAACAGCACCAATTCAGGGCTGCCGAATCCTAACATCCTAACACTTCGACCTCTCAGCCACAGCCACATGAATCATTAGTTTCTTTGGGCAACTAACTGTCCCTGGAATAAGTTATTTAAATGTAAATTCTCTATAAATCAGTAGGGAAACCAACAGGAGCCCAGCAAGGCCAGGGAGCAAGAGCAAAACCTGCTCCATCCAAAGGCCATCTCTGGATTATCCACAACATGTGAGGAAAGGTGTTTTCTCCCCAAATGAGAGGCCTTGCCAGGTTGGATGCTCACCTGGCACAGCCATGCTGCTCCTCAATGCTGCGTGGGACAACCCAGGTGATTGTGTTGAGAAGGACAGGAAAAGTCAGTGCAAAATTCACTTTCAATGCAGGACAGAAATCTGATCTCCTGGTTCAGGAAAACCCCCCAGGAGAGTTATAAATCCATTGCAGTTTTAGTATTTCCAGTATATCCTACTGGCACTAGATGTCTGCACAAGATGTATGTCAAGTAGAGGAGGAACTCTTCTCCCTTTCTGGTACATACTTGTGGCACACAAAAGGAGAGAACAGAAAATACCTGTGTCAGGATAGAACAGACTTCAAATAAAAATCACAATTTAAAGTTATTTGCAATTGTTTATTGACTTTCATTTAGTTTCATTACTAATGATTAGACTAATGCTCAGTGATGAGTAGGGAAGAGAGGGCATGGTTTCCTACCTGAGATGCCTGATATTACTGTAGACTTCCAACTGCTGCCTGACACTATTGTAGATTTTCAATTGTATGGCCATGCAATTGTATGCAAGGGAAGAGGGACTGAACATGAACATACTCCACTATATTCATATGGATACCAGAGACACATGCAAACATCCTCTGGTAAACAAGCATTATATGCCCATGAACACTCAGGCACACAAGAATGAGCTAAAAATTTTAACCAAAATAATTTTTAAAAACCCCCCTGTGCTCTGCAAATCTCATACAGACAGTGAAGAGCAAATTCATTAGGGCAGAACTGATGACTGCGGTGTGTGCACCATCACTGCAAATACAGGTTTTTAAGCAAGACAGACCTGCTTTCTCCAGAATGCAAACCACCTGGTCACACCAAATTAGAAAACAGCCTCGATATAGCTCTCCCTGTAACGTTCATCTACAGTCAGCATTTGCTTGAATGTTTTCTACTCTACGTGTGTCCATTAGGACCTGAATTAAACCTAAAATAAAGGGCAGTCGCAGAGGCTTGGTACGTGACACAGCTACCAGGCGCTCAAAGGGATAACAACTGACCGCAAACACCAAAGACTTTAACCACGCCACAGCTTTTAAGTTATGAAGGCGGCCCAAGCGTTTACACCGCCCTGGGACGAACAACAACAGAACACTTCACCAACGGAAAGCGGTGGGAACGAGTTTAGCTACCTTGGCGCGGCGTCTCCTGTGAGGCGCCTCACCAGCGCCCGGCGCCATCTTGTGCGCGCGAGGCTCCCGCCGCCGGGGACAATGGCGGCGGCGCGGGGCTGAGGCCCGAGAGCCCTGAGGGCCGAGGGGGTTTGGAGGCCTGCTGTAAGTCGTGCGCCGCCGCGGCCATTTAGTTCAGCAGTTTCCGTTGTTTCAAAGCACTGGCTTCGACTGCAACACCGGTGTGTGCACTGATGAACGCCAGATGTCAAAGGGAGGAGATTTCTCCCCCTGCCCTGCCCCTGAGTCTGGCTGAGAACCAGTGCTGCTTTAATAGCAGAAGAATTTCAATGGCCAAGAACTACCAGCTTTTACCAATTTGCATGAGACTTCCTGCGTTCAGTTGCAAATTCTGAGCAGATTCCACTCTCCCCCCTGCCTTTTTTAATAGTTCTTAACTGATCTGTTAATTTGGAATCTGATTACAACTTTTCCATAGTTGATTACTGGCTTAAAAACACAGCAAGCTGTCAATACCTATATATTAACATACAAGCATAAGGGAGTCTCTCTGACAAGAAGCAGTTTTTTAAAAATCACATATATCTTGCATGATGCATACCATAAACCCACTACAAGTGTAATTATATATAATTAGTTGCGTGTTTGTAAACCCAGTTTAATCACGTTCAATTAACCACATTGTAATTGGAACATTTGATAGTTAAATGTTGTCTTGCTAAACTGATGAACACCTGGAATATACAATTAGTTCCACCACTAATAAATTAACTCTAACTAAAATCTGTCGTTAGTAATTATTTTCCTTCATTCCTAGTAGACCAATAGGATTAAAGATAATAAATAGCCAGTTCAGATCCATAGCAATTTGTTAAGACCATGACTGCAGGAGCCCTGCTGCTGCCAATTTTACTTTTCTGTGATATATTCTTTAACAGAGATAACTAACTGCTGCGTAAGTCATTGTTTTTCCTTGCTTTTATATTTCCAAAACTATTTTTTACCTGTGCGGGGTTTTTTAATCAGTGCATTCACAGAGGCCACAGCTGGTGGTTTACCCACAGGTCTCAGCACAAGTAAAACCAGGCACCTGCTGAGAGAGCTTCTTTACACAAGCACTTTGCTTACCAGTTTGCTTACCCATTTCAAGGCACGCAGACATACATAAAAACGAGAGGCCCTGGACAAGCATCCATTCACAGAAATAACTGGAACATCTTCAAAAGAAGAGAAACCAAACAATACAAAAGTACAGCATTAAACTGCAGGGTGTATCCTTAGGTCAAGCATTCCTATTTGCTGTCATTATTCCCAATCATTTGTATCTTCAGGGGAACAGAGAGGCAGCAAATCTAAAACAATAAAAGGAAACACACACAATGCAATGATAGACTGCTGAACTGTCCTATCGTAGCCTTGAAACCAAGAGATTAGGCAGCATCAAAAAAGGATTGAACATTTGTGTGAGCAACTGCATACACTATCATATAAGGATTTCATAATGGTTTGAAATGGGTGAAATACCTCTGGAGGTGCAGCAGAAACCAGGTGGAAGGAGCTGGGTGTAACATTGCTGCTGCCGGGCTTCTTGCAGCCGTATTCAGAGCCAGCTGTCACTGAAAAGTGACACCAACATTTATTTCTAAACCTGACTAGCCATGAGATAAGGAATGGTGAAAACAAATAGCAATTTCTTTCAACCTGGACATATCTGGAGTAACTCCATTTTGTGTACACAGATTGTAGTTTCCTTGGGCTTGCCTGCAATATACTGCAGTCTTCCTTTTCCTTCTGGTGTCAGTAGAGGGAGACGAGAATTCAAATCAGGCCCATGATCGCTGTGGATGGGACAGCAGGGGAGAAAGTGCAGAGGGAGGTAGAAAATAATGTGAGTGAGGCTGTGGCAAACAAGAAATGAGGCATTGCACATGCAGAATCTCTTAAAAAATTAATTTTAACAAGAAACATGTAATCACCAGTTTTCCCCTGGAGCCTTTCACGACAAGGACGATTAAAGAAAGCCAACTGATTGCTGGCAGTACTGCTACCTTGCAGACAAAAGCCCGGTATAGAAATTTACAGCCCAAGTTGCAGAAGTTGTTAAAAAAGTTACTTAAGAGTCAGCCAGTCTGTTCAGCCTTACCTGTCACTAGCACGACCAGGTTGCTGTTACATGGGACGATGTCACTTAAGCAGCATTTCACGCACCCGTTTCTTAGGGTAAAAGCCACACGGTCACACCAGTTCAGGCAGAGCCAGACTGTGTTTTCATAAGCTATTGAAATTGCTGCAACGTGCTTGTTTTCTGGTTTATTCATCCCGGTACCAGCTTTTTTCCTAAATGAAGAGACTGCTCAGAGGAACAGGAGTGTATCGAGTATAGAAAGTACTGTAACTATTTAATATCAAGTTAAAATGAGCCTAGTGTAATTCAGGGTCATGCCGCACACGTGCAGGAGTTGGAGACAGTTTGATTCCCAAACCTCATCTGCTTTTCAGCCACATTCCCATTCCCTTTCCCTCCCAAAAATCTGCAGCCGCTGTGGTCTGCCACCCTCCTCAGGCAGGGACAAACACAGCTCCCACTGCACGTTACAGCCCACACATTTCTTCACGGATTTGGACATCTTGGTACAAAGAAATTCTGCTACTACAAGAAAACATCATCCCAGATTTACATATAGTTTGCCTGTAGCTGTACATCTATCCACTATTTTCACAAATCTAACTATAATGGAAGGATTGCATCTATAAAAAAAATAATCTCTAGGAAATTTTACATCTCCTGTAGCAAGTGATAAAAAGAAAGATGACCTTTCCAATGGACTACTGATAACTTGCTGCATGGAAAAAAATTAGATCTCTTGCATGCTGTAATACACGATACACAATTATTTGCCTCAGGCAAGCTAAACACTGAATGGCAGAACCAGCTGCTTACAGATGGTGGTGTGAAAAGTTCACCTACTGCTTTCTCTGCTGCTTAGCTGCAAGAGTATTAGTCAACAAAGCAAAGGTTTATTTGTACTTCACTCTGCTCAGATTAAAAAGGATAAATTCTAAAAATGAATCTGTAGCCTTCATTTCAAGCAATAACATACAGTGCTCCAACAAAGGAGGAAACAGCTTTGATGAAATATCAAAGGGGATAATGAAAAAGATCACTGAGATGAGCTTGACATGAATACTGGGCAAAGTTTACTGTCTGGAAAAAGGAACTCAAGCCCTGCTTTCATACCTGACCCGATTTTTAACACGGTGCGTGGGTGTAGGGATGTATCATCACCAGCTGATGACAAAATAAAGCAGAGGACATTTGCCAGCCAGGGAACTGCAGATTCAGACGAATCCCTGTTGCTCCTCCATGACGAGTCAGTCACCAGGAGAGCCATGGAAAAAATCGTGGAACAAAATGAGGGATGGCATGAACTGGAGGAGCAACGGGAAAATATTTTTGAATATTCATATTTACAGTTGACATTCTTCCTCTGACAAGGTGAAGACTGGGGCTTAAGCAAACCTAACCAGGAATTAAAGGATAAATATTACCTAATGATAAGGAAACAGCATTAAAATGTAGGTGGCATAAGTGAATGTTCAAGCTTTGCCTCTGCCTAGCGCTCTTAGCGCCTAAGACAGAAAAAAACCCCAGCACTCCTTAGGGAAAAATAGAGTACGATTAAAGTTGAAACACTGAAAGGAGTGAAAATACTGAAATCAGTTCAGATTTCCTTTCTGGACAACCTGTCAGGATCACGGATGTATCTAAAAAGAGTGGGCCTTTTTGCACTGTTCTATGTTTTTCCCCCCAAGCCTTGAGATTTGCAGCTGAAACATGATAAAATCCAGAAAGCAGCAGAATTTTCTCCAATGCTGGAGTAAAAAGGCTTCAAATCAGTTTAAAAACTGATAAAGAAATAAAGGCAATTTCACAACTAAGTGTTAAAGTGCTAAAGACATTATTCTAACACAGAAACAGATGAACAGTGCAGATGCAACATTATAATCAAATCTCTACACAAAAATAAAGCACAGGGGAAGAGCTAGAAGTGATACTTAAGGACAGGGATTGTGACCTTATGTGTATAATTAAGCCACTTAGATTAACTCCCTTTGTTCTTTTTACAGAGAAACAGAAAGCAGTAGATGAGAGTCCCACACCAAGTGAAGAATTTATCAGGGCATTCCTCCCCAAACCTGCTTTGTCTTCATTAAAAATAATGGGGGAAAGAGTTGCTCTAAGTGAAGAATTGCTAATTCTATGAAGTCAAAAGCTTTAAGGGAAGATACCTGCTCTAAAAAAGCAGTTATTTGACCAAAAATGCTGCCTTGTCTGATTTGCCATGACATATACAGTAATGAATCACACAGCTGGTTTTTTTAACTCTAGGACCTTCTGAGATATAATGCACTGATTACATCAGTCCAACTGAAAATATCTCTAATAAAGCTGCAAATAATTTCCTTATTTCTAAACACGTAACTGGAAAAACATTTATTTTTTTCAAAATAGCATCTTTTTATCCCGCAATAGCAAAACACAGCAAGGATATCTAAAGTAAAAAGTCAAACAAGGTGTTAAGTTCAATTGAATTGAAAAGACATGAAGCAAAAATGGAAGTTGATGTTTCTGTGCATGTTCTCTTTTGGATCTTGGAGATGGAGCACCAAACCAGCTTCCACACTGGCCTATGCTCATAAAAAGCACTGCAGGTACCAGGAGTCACAACAGGGCTGCTGAAAAGATCATTAACTTTGTCTTGGGACACACAGCCTTCTGGTCGTCAATACACCAAATTTACAGGAGTCACCACAGGCAGACTCACATCAAGGTTATAGGTCACTTGGTGGCTCTAGATCGGGTTCTAGGTCACTCGGTGGTTCTAGATCTTGTTCTAGGTCACTTTGTGGTTCTAGATAACGTTCTATGTCACTCTGAGGTTCTAGATCACGTTCTAGGTCACTTTATTGTTATAGACCGCCCGAAAGTTCTAGATCGGGTTCTAAGTCACTTTATGGTTCTAGATTGTGTGCAGAGTCCAGATCAGCTTCTAGCTGAATTGTCTGTCCATTTGACAGTCACTTGACAGTGAGTGTCCAGCTCTCTCAATGGTTCTATACTGTGTTCCAGGCAGCTTTCCCAGCTTTCCTGATTGAGATCTAGTTCAGTCTTTAGGGTTCCAGATCGCCCGCGTGAAAGTTCTGCATCGAGTTCTAGATCATGTTCTGGGGCGCTTGAAAGTTCTAGGTCGGGGGTTCTGGATCACGTGACAGTTCTAGATAATGTTCTAGGTCACTTGAAAGTTCAGCTACTTGAATCTTAGCAGCTTGATCCACTTGTTGGTTGTTTTGATGTTCCTCGGTGCTTCGACTCTTAGGCACACGAGCATCTACATGACAAACTTCCACAGGCAGGCTCTCTAGCTGAGCAGCAATGTCTTGCCACAGTGTGGTGGCCCAAATGGCTTTACCTCTGCCTTGCCAGTTCTTTTTCTTCCATTGCTGTAGCCGCCCCCACAAGGCATTTGCCACCATCCATGAGTCAGTATAAAGTGCTGGCCACTTTTCTCATTCAGCAATGTCCAAGGCCAACTGGACGGCTTTCACTTCTGCAAACTGACTAGATTCACCCTGTCCTTCAGTGGCTTCTGTGACTCCTTGTATGGGACTCCACACAGCAGCTTTCCACCTTCCATGTTTACCTACAAGACAGCACGATCCATCTGTGAACAGGGCATACCGCTTTTCAGTCTCTGAAAGGGTATTATACTGTGGTGCTTCTTCAGCACGTGGTACTTCCTCCTCCTCTGGGGACATCCCAAAGTCTTCACTTTCTGGCCAGTCTGTAATCACTTCTAAGATCCCTGCGCGATTGGGACTCACAATTCCAGCTCCTTGCGTGATCAATGCAATCCATTTACTCCACGTAGCATCGGTTGCATGATGCATGGAGGGAACCTTCCCTTTAGACATCCAGCTCAGCACCAGCAGTCGAGGTGCCAGGAGGAGCTGTGCTTCAGTACCAATCACTTCTGAAGCAGTTCGGACTCCCTCAGAAGCTGCAAGTATTTCCTTCTCAGTTGGAGTATAATTGGCCTCCCATCCTTTGTATCCTCCACTCCAAAAACGTAAGGGTCGACCTCGGGTTTCCCTGGTGCCTTCTGCCAGAGGCTCCAGGTAGGATCGTTATTTCCGGCCGCAGTCTAGAGCACGTTTTTAACATCTAGTCCAGTCCAAACTGCTCCAAGAGCCACCGCATGAGTTATCTCACGTTCGAAGGCTTGTCGTTGTTCTGGTCCCCATGCAAATTGGTTCTTTTTACAAAGAGTCACTCGATAGAGAGGGCTCACAATCTGGCTGTAGTCAGAAATATGCATTCTCCAAAAACCTACAACACCCAAGAAAGTCTGTGTCTCCTTCTTATTAGCAGGTGGAGACATAGCTGAAATTTTGTTGATCACCTCCATTGGGATCTGACGCTGACCATGTTGCCATTTTACTCCTAAAAACTGGATCTCTTGTGCAGGTCCCTTGACCTCACTACGTTTTAGGGCAAAACCAGCATCCAAAAGAATATGTATTATTCTCTCACCTTTCTCAAAGACTTCTTTCTCTCTGTCCACAGATGCTAGACCAAATGCCTACTTATACCCTTTTGGGTCCTTAAAATACCCTCTCCTGAGGTAGTCTATGCCAAGGATGCACAGAGCATCTGGGCCAGTCACAATGGGATGCTTTTGCCAGTTTTTTTCCAGTTAGGCTCATTTCAGCCTCTACAACAGTCAATTCCTGGGATCCCCCAATCACTCCAAAAATATGGATGGCTTGTGTTCCTTTATCATCTGAAGGAATTATCCTGCACTGAGCACCAGTGTCCACCAAAGCCTTGTACTCCTGGGGGTGCGTTGCACCAGACCATCAGATCTGTACAGTCCAACAAACTCTGTTATCCCTTTCCTCCGCCTGGCTGGAGGCAGGGCACCACTAATCTCTGTCTTGCACAGTCTCTGAGTGTGAATTAGAGGTTCCGTCACGAGCATCAGAATCTCTTCTGTCCCTTCTGTAAACTGGGGCAGCCCTTTTCCTAGGAGTTTTCCCTTTTAACTCACGTACTCGTTCTTGAAGTTCTGAAGTAGATCTTTTATGCCACTTATTCATATCTTCTCCCTGCTCACGTAGGAAGGACCACAGTGAACTTCTGGTGGTGGTCTGCCTCTGTTCTCTCTCCGGAGATTGGAAACACCTTCTCCTAATAGCTGCAACATTGGTTCGTGAAGCCTGTGTGCCTTCTCTGAGTGCTTTGATTTCTTGCAACAGCTTTTCAAACCGGTTATCAGATTTTTCACATGGTTTCTCCACAGCAGAGACACAAGCCTGTAGAGAACCAGCAAGGCTGTCCTCAAATTCCCGGAGCTGCTCAATCACGTCAGAAACACTTTGTCTACCACCAGTTGACAAGACCATTTCTGCCAATGACTTAGCATATGCAGGTGGTGCACTTTGTACTAATCTGCGCCACATAGATCGTGTACACTCGATTCTATCTGGGTCTATCCCCTCTTGGCTGTTTGGCGCAAAATAGATGATCTCTCGCACAGCTAATTCTCTCAGGAACTGGATACCTCTCTCCATAGTATTCCATTTCCCTGATGTGCATTGCCAATCGTCCTTGTGAAGAAATCGTGTTTTCATAGCTGTCAGGAGTCAGGTCCAGAGGGTAGCGGAGTTGTGCTCGCTTGCAATTGCCCTATCAAGGGTGGAATCCTTTGATAGATATCCCAGCTGTTTTGCTTCTCCGCCCTCCAGTTCTATCGTTTCAGCCCCATTATCCCAGCATCGGAGCATCCAGGTTACAATATTCTCGCCATCACAATGACTATAGTCTTTTCGCTCACCTGGAGAAAAGGACTGAGTAGTGGTCACTTCCTGCCTTGATCATGCCCCTTGGGATGAGTCTGGCCTGTTGCCATCATCTGCAGTACGAGTAGCCTTTCTAGTGATGTTCTTACAACCGCCAACTGATACTGATATGGGCTCACCATTATCACAGGGGTTGTTATTGCTGCAACAGCAACCATGCCCCGTGTTTGAGGAAGGAGGGGCCCTGTTAGCCTTTGGACAAGCGACATCATCCGCAGTCGAGGAAGAAGCTTGAGCCTGTGCTGCCGTGGTGTCTGTGACTGGGGGGGCGGTGGCTGCGGCTGCAGCTCCAGCTGCCCTTCCAGCTTCAACAGACACCGTGCAACTCTCTTTGCTCAAAAGGGACATAAACCTCCTATTTAATCTAATTTCTCTTAACGCTAGTGTTAATACTAGCACATTCGTCACGGCAGAGAACACTCTTACAGTTCTATCGAAACTCCACAGATATTCAAAGCACTCAAAAACGCCGGTAATCTGCTCTAACGAGAAGGCAAAAGTATGGTTAGTCAACCTTTCTAAAGATTCGCTAGCCCATTTAGCAAACACACAGCTGGATTTTATCTCTCCCGGAGGTTTCTCAAAGTAAAGCAGAAACGAATAGAAACTCATCATCGGTTGCAATATCATAAAGTAAGCCAATGCCAAACCACACAGTACCATCATAAGCATCGTCCAGTTCTCTGCTGTGATATAATGTAAGATTCTATTCCCAAGAAACACCCAACATCAATACAGTATTGCAGTCCACAAAGTAGAAAATAACTGATACAAACCATACCACAGCATTTTCAAACCAATGTAATTCACTTCTGCCTTAATACCGCTTAATAATATCCTAACCACCCAGACCCGCAAGTTTTATAACCCTATGAGTTGGCACCGTGCCCAGAAAATGGAAAGGTACATCTGACCACTTTTAAGAGCCAAAAGATCTCCAAATTTCGCGCCGAGCCCAGCCCCAACACGTGGTGGTGCCGAGCCGAGCCGCACACAAAGAAACGGCAGGCAGCACCACCTCGTGGCCGCGCCGCGCAACGCTGAGCACAAACACGTGGCCGCCAAAGAGAAATGCGCCAGGCGTGGGCGGCCCCGCCCCTTTTTAGTGCCAAAATATTAACTATTTCTTGAGCCCCAGTTCTGCCCGCGTTCTCTGCCAATTATCTCTTGTGGTTTGATCGCGGGGAGACAATCAATAACCGCGGCAGGTGTATTTTCCTTAACCCTCTTCCCCGCTCCCGTCTTCCGCCCCCCCTCTCCTCCCCCTTCCTCACTAATGACAGGCGATTCTGAGAGGAAAGGAAAAGAAGAACAGAGAGAAGAAAAGCTGGAAAATTCGAAAATGTTTTACTAACGCTACTAAATAAACAGAGAGAAAAATAAAGCAGAACAAATATTATAGAACCAGTCTTGCAATTCCCAGCAGCTGCTCCAGCAGGATCCTTCAGCCAACCACAACTAGATTGTTTGTCACGAGGCCTCAGCTTGCAGGGACAGCAGAAAAAATGCCGAGACGAAGCAAACCAGCAGGAGACCCAGCAGAAGAGAGAGGGAGAGTCCTTCGGGTCCACCTTTTAAATCCAGGAAGTCGTGAATGGGATGGAATACTCCAATTGGTCAATTCGTGGTCACCTGACTCAGACCACCTCCTCTCGTTGCCCTCCCCCCCCAATGACCCAGGACACTTTTCATGTACGACTGTAGTAAAAAAATTACTTACTCCCACAGTAAAATCCATTTCTACTCCTTTCAGATCTCCTGTTCAGGTTTCTTATGCTAGACATACTAAGGCCAACAACCCATAAAAATCTCTGGTCTCTTCACACTGTGAGGTATCCTGTAATTTAGAGGCAAAAAACCCCTGTAGAGAAAATTAGCATATACAAGTGTGCTCTTACTTTTCACGATTACAGCTTGCCTAAATATATAAGGCCATCTAGATTTTAAATTATACACATCACTTCAATTACAACATTATAGCTTAATCTGAAGCTAGCAATTACATTTTGTAAAATAAATTAATACTTCATTTTAAGAAGCTGTAGTGAGGTCCAGAGGTCCGAAGTATGCTTTTGTTAAGTCATTAAACTAATGCACAGATTTGTCACCCCTTTTCTCACAAGCTTTGATCAAGTTCTTCCATCTTCTCAATTTGCTTCCATGAGTACCGATATTTCCAGTCGCATGTACAGAGCACGACTCTGCCCTTCGACTGCTATAGCACCTTCTCAATGGAGGCTTCATCTTCCACCACAGACAGGCCTTCTGGAACTTTAGTGTTTTCTTCTAACTGGTTTGCCTGTCAGACAGAAAAATGACAATGGAAAAACAGTTTACATGTCTTATTTTTCTTGTCCTATTCCATAGGCTAATGTTAAACCTGAAAACCAGAATTGATTGATTTTTTTTTTTAAAGATTAGAAGTGAAATGTTATTTGAAAAGCTCAATTTTTTTTCCATTTCAATTGAATGCAGTATTACTATGTATTAGGCATAAAAAGAAAGCATAATGGTATGTGTAGTATGGTTAAATCGATTAAGTACAATGACTACCAGATAATTAACAAACTAGCATATCAAGAAAAACATAAGAAAAACATGTATTCTCTTATATCTACATTAAGCCTGTTTAGTGCTAAGCTACCAATTCCTTTCTTATAGGAATTATTTTTCTTCTCGTCTTTTAAAACTAATTCTTCTGGGAAGCCATTCCCAAACTTAGAGGATATACTTGACATTTTCTAGTTTATTACCTGTTGAAACAAACAGAACTTTCATTTCCAGCCTCAAAGGTTTTATTTAGTGAATATCAACAACAGGAAGACACTTCAAACGGCTCTAACCGAGGAGACTAATGAAGGACAAAACATTTCCTCAGATATATATTAATTTTAGATTATGTTCCCCTACAAAACATGACCAAAAAGCACAATCCAATATATGATAAATATGCCTAGCTGTTTTACTCTAAAAGCACAGGAATGTTGCTATTTCAGATTGCCTTTCTAAAAGTTGTTTTATTTTAATGAAACAAAATAGTATTATTTTACATGTAATTTAAGACATACAGCTGCAACCTGCTAGCCTTGTCATCTTTGAGAGCCAATAAAAGAATAAATTTAATCTCCACTGAATGCAAGAGAAAGATGGCTTAAAAAACTTCACGCACACGTTCATTCGCGCACAATCTAAACAACATGCACTAAAATCACAGCTTGCATAAGATAGAGGGAAAATAATGCAAAGTGACAGTAAAAAATACCAATTACTCTGCTTCTTCATTTTTAAGCAGTTGGTATTTGGTAGTCTGGAGATCTTCAATGCTCTCGGCAATTGGCTTATTGAGTGTTTCAGGCAGAAGGAGGGTCAGGAATCCCGCTGACAGTCCACTGATTCCAAACACCACGAACGGTACCGAAGGACTAAGAGATTTCTAAAATTAAAAATCCATAGTAAAAAGCAAACATTGTTTCCTGATCTTAAAATATACGATCCATGTGAACTGCAGCCAAAACCAAGAGACTACAACTTTTTACTCCAGCAATCTGTTCAATTATCCATGTATTGGTAGAACAGAGAAACCCAATAAATGTCATTTCACAGAAAGAGCTTCACACAAAAACTTCGTTTACATGCCTAAAAGAACTCAGATACTGAAGGAGTCTTAGTACAAAATGTATTATATGACAAACAGTTCACTAACAGAGGAAATATTAACAAAACACAGGACATTAGATTATTTCCAAAAGGGATAAAACACCAGGTATTTTTACACATCTTGTTCATTAATTATTGAAATTGAATAAACTTCATTTAATTTTTCATAGAAACAATTTTTTTAAGGAATATAGACACATGTGGTACCAAAAGCAGCTAAGTGCTTTTGAGAGAACATAACCAAGCTGAGTTACACAAAAAGCAGAAGATCTTACCATAGATGGCACAAATGGAGCCAGAATGCCCCCAAATCTGCAAGACATGGAACAGACGCCCAAGCCAGCGTTTCTGTTTCAAACAAAGAATGAAAGATTTGTAGTTTCAGAATACACGACTGAATCATGCATAAACATGCGGTGGCATTGCCAAAACCAACTTTAAAACAAAAATATAAGTTACCAATAGTCTTTATTTAACATTTTTTTTAAAAAGGGTTGTGTGTGTTTGTTTGTTTTTACACATCTCCAGCAGTTACTCCAAGATCTTCTAGAAAGGCAAATGACCCCCTTTACAACCCTAAGAAAAGCCCTCTGTTGTGCAATCCTTCACACGTTTGAACAAAGAGAGAAGTTTTCTGACCTGCCATACCAGGCAATTTAATTGCCATCCCTGTGCTGGATGGGGAGTGGTTTCGGGATTCGGCAGGATCACCAGGCACAAGAACCCAACATTCTCTGCAGCTCAGGCCCGCGGCAGCAGCCTCTCTTCTGGCCCCTCAGGTCTGTGCTTACCTCCAAACAGAACACAACTACTTGCCAGTGTGAAGCTCAAGTGACATCTGGCCAGATGGTTTTGAGAGACTGAATTCTGTGCTCCCTTCAATTTTCAGACATGTTTAAAACAATCTCATCTAGGCTGAGATAATCAAAGCATGGGCTAGAACCGCAGGATTCCTTTCAAAGAGCCTTTTCAAAGAAAGTTACAAAAATCCCGTGTCTTTCATTTCCTGATCCAATGCCAAAATCTCACATCTCTCTATCACTCCTAAATATGGTATTTTACAGTCCCTTCAGAGACTGACATTGGCACCAGTCGTCAGTGAGACAGCAAGAACCGGCTCATGGGGGCTGTTCTCCTTCCCTACGTCTCTCAGTTGTTTCCTCTTATTCATCATCACCCTCGGTCACACCACTGAGCTGAGCTGCTCCTGCTCACCCTGTTTCCTTTTCCTCCTTCGAAGGCAGGCAAATAGTGACAGGATTAAAGGTGACAAGCAGAGAGGTGACACGGGTCGCTACTAAACCAAAACCACCCACCTCGACGTCCCTTCCTAATGGCCCTTTGTGCAGGTTAAGGGGAACAGCTGATGGAAGGAGCTGATCAGAAGCCAGTGACTGCTGTAAAAATAAACAAAACAATCTGTTCTCCCAGCAGAAAAGGGAAAGAGCAACCCATGCTTCCTCGCATCGAGGCAACGTTGACCCAAACCCCGTGAGACAAGGCAAAGCGCCTTCCCTGTCAACAAAATCCCTGAACAGATGAGAGGTACAAGTCCATGTGTGAACAATTTGTTTCAAAGCATCCTTCCCACAGACAGTCAATGCCCAGAGGTTTGCTGGCTGCTTTTTTTCTGCTGAGAGGAGTAGCGGAAAAGGCAATCCTAAACGCAAATTATTTAACTTCAATTCCAATGCAAAATGTAAGCAGTTTTTTAAAGTCTTTAGGATACTATTAATCCAGAATCCAGCAGAGTTTGGGTTATGCAAGACAATGTCGTGGTATCCATGAGGAAAATCACATCATCGTCCAGGAAGTATCAGTAAGTATTCTGGAGGTGCTGCACTGCCAATAGCTGACTGTCCGCCGCCTCTCTTACCTTACAGCCCCAGCTTTACAAAACCCGACTGGCTGCACATGTAGTGCCAGCCAAACAGCCGGGGGCAGATGCAAAAGTTTCTCTGCCGCAGCTCTTTGGTGGCACTAATGCTCACCAGGGACTGGTGTTCAACAGAAGGAATGATGGAGAGTTCCTTGCGAAGAAAGCCGGAGATCAAAGGGACAAGTATTTTAAAGAAGTATCTATTATCACCACTGACTTAAGTAAAAATAAGGAAATCAGGGTTCCTGTGCTATCCTAGGCAGTCCAATGGCCCCGCTCTGATTCCACCCATCCCAGACAAGGATGCCACCATTTCCCAAACATTTTGTCATGAAAAAAAAATTAGTTTGTTTTTACATTTATATTACTAGACCTATGATTACATTTTGTTTCCAAAGACAACCTTCCTTTTTGTCCAAAACACATCAGTAGTGATGTTTTTCTATTTTTGATGTTTTTGTTCCCCAGCAGGTATTTTAAAGGCACATCGAAAAGGAAAAAAAAAGCCCAAAGCAGGTATATGCTTTCCAGCTTGCAGCACCTCTCCGTTTCTAGCATGAGGTGTATTTGTCATTCCTCCATGTAACAATTACCCTAAAAAAAAATATATGCCTAACAGTGTTCATGCTTAAAGTAGTAAGTAGGTTTAAATAAGGAGCAGTAATACCCAAGACATTAATTTTTCTGGAAAACATCCCATTGGAAAAAAATAAAGGAAAAAGAGTTTATTCCACCTCTTCTCTAGTGCCTTTAAAGGGTCCATGTCTCACCAGATGGTACAAAGGCCTCAGCTCCGCTGTCAGAGCAATACCAGAGTCACAGCACAGCTCTGCTAAGCCCACCAGATGGTGCTGGTGCTTTGCTTTAATTTAAACTCTTGCCCATCACTGCTTCTCTTGTGTAAACTGTAATATTTGCAATTTAAGTGCCAGAGAGTTATCAAATAAATTAACTGTATTACGTGTCACATGAGGATTTTTCATGTGGTTTAATGCAGTTGTTTGCCATATTATTAAATACAAGTTGTCTAATAAAGTTGCTATTTTTCTAGACTGTCTTTACTGTTGTGTTTTCTCCACTGGCGGTCTGTATCTTTGACACATATTAGTGTAGATTCTCAAATAAAGTAGCACTTTACTCGATTTTTTTTTTTAGTCTTCCTAATGGCAAATAGTTTCAAATACACTGAGACACTACTGTCATTCCTGCCATGTATGAGCTGTCACATGCTTGGCATCAAACATCAATGGGACTTCAGAACACAAGGTAACATAAATCATGAAAACACAGTGAAACAAGGAAAAGCTGAGAAATTTAACGTTTTCAGATTTCTCTTGATTCTCAACTCCAGAAAAGCAGAGAAGAGAGATAAACAAAAAACCAGAAGCCACCCACTAGTAAGAGAGACCCTAAAGAACACAAAAGTTTGGAGAAGGAGTGCAAACCAACCCCCACATCCAATTTCAGTCAGCATGCTTGGGACTTGTATATTAAACCTAAACCTTTGCCAAGAATCACAAGCTCAGTAGCTAGAAACAGTCAATCCACCTCCATCCTCACAAGTTTTATTGCAAAACCTGCATTCACAGTCTAGCTTTTATGCCTCCGTAACATATGGGAAATTGTGAATTTCAAAGCAAAAAAAAGCCCATCTGAGGAGTCACCCACATTTTTATTATTTTTTTCCCCAACGCCCTCACTGTCCTGGAATCAGGTGATTTATGTCACCATTCCAATTACCTCTACGGTGCCACAGGACTCATCTACCAGCCAGGACACCTTGCTACTCATCTACTAGCCAGGACACCTTGCTACTCCACAGCAGCTTTCGACTTGCCTGTTCTCTCAAAAGAGGGCTCGGTTTTTGCAGCAGTTGTGGTTGTGCAGTCACTATTCTTGAGCAGCTAGTGCAGCATGGCTCCAATTTTCAACATGTACTTCAAGTACCATTCAGAAAACCACATGCAGCCAAAAGGTGGGGGTGAGAAGAGGACTATGTGATATTATATTTTCCTATCTCAGGTTTATCTTGGGACAGCAAGAGAGAAAGTAAACTCACAGTGCCAATGAGAACTACGGAAAATAAACTAAGGTTTTAGCCCACTTGTTCATGAATTGAATGTTATAAAGCAATTTACTGCCATACAGAAATTATTAAAATTAGTTGCATTACAAATATTTAATTAAATCACAAAGATATAGAAAAGCACTTGTTTTTCAGGAGGCAAAAAACCAATCATATGGGACAGATAAGTATACAGGACTGTAAATAGTCCCTACTGCGTAGTCTATAGTTATGATTAAGTTAGCATACACTTCCATCACATCATTATGTTTGGTTTTGCACCCTGTAATTTTACACCCAAAAATCAATAGTAGAAATGAGAAATACAGCACCTAGCATTACAGTGTAAGAAGCTGGTTTTCCTATTTTTATTCTGGATTCAGACCTAGAAGAAGATGCCACAAATAGCCCAGGAAGGTGCATTGGTGCAAAACATGTGACTGATAGGAGAAGGCCTTTCAAGCCCCAGCGAGCCGCCTTAATTACAGAACGAACTCATATTAATATTTCAGGTAAAAATAATTACGGATAAATATTAAAAGCACAGCTGCAATCAGTATCACTGTGCATGAAAAGTATTTTCATTTACCCAGCAGCTCTGTTGAATTACCTCAGTACTGTTGGATATAGTTCAGATGTATAAATATACACGATGTTGAAAGCGGCGCTGACCATCATTTTTCCACACAAAGCCAACAAAGTGGGACTGAGGAGCAGACCTTCCAGGAAAGAAAGAAAGAAAAAAAAGAAAAAGCTGTAGCCATAAATAGTCTGTTTTCTTACTCTTTTTACACAATGTAGAAAACATCCAGTCCACTTTGAGAGACTGGCACACAAAACCAATGTTTTATCTCTATGATTTTCAACTACAAGAACCATCCAATTATCTCAGTTCTTCCCAACCATTTTAAGAGCTAGCATAAGAATAGATACATAAAATAACAGTTAGAATCAAGAAAATCTGCCCCATTTGGGGGGAAAGTGTAAAACTATCACTGCTCTAGCAGTCAGAATACCTTACCAGGTAACTGCATCTTCCGAGGAGCACAAAGAGACAATATACCCTCCTTGACTCATGTATTAGATTTAAACCATAAAACTTGATTCACCTCAAGAGTTTATTTGCTCCCCAAGGACACCTTGTTGGGACTTAAAGCGCAGCAGCTCTGTAACTGGAAAGAACAAATGCTAACATGGCCCAGCTGGCTAACCTGATGTGTGGTTCTTTCAAAGTCCAAAACAAACCTGCCTTTCATTACCCTGATTTTGGATATGGTTATGTTCGCACCATTTGTTTTAATAAATAGAAAATTTAATACATTTTTTTTTTAAATGTGAAAAAAGAATTAATGCTATGATCAGCTGTGTTTCAGGTTCTCTTCCTCAGCACTGAGTCAAGCATGTCTCAGTTTGGATCAAATGATGTTGATTAAGTAACAGGAAAGTCTGATTGCTTCTCAATTGCTTTTAATTTTGTCCTCAAATATTTTCAGTTCTATTCATCTGATCAAGTCAGATTCTATTTCAGCTGAACCAGAATTTGTACATAAACTGGAATGCAGAAACTTACTTTATTTTCTTTTAAGCGTGATGCATTTTTGCAGTTATTTCTGTAATTCATGCAAAACAGATGCAACATTTTCATCCAAGTTCTCCTTTTGCTCAGTAAGAACTGGAATATTACACAGAGCTGCCAGAGGCAGAGGCGTGAACCTTGTCCTCAAAGCCCTGCTGGGCCCTGTCAGAACACTGGCACATCCCTTTTCTTCCATCAACCGAACACAAAGTGATGAAGACGAGATATGTAATTCTCAAATGTGCTTTAAAACTTGCCATTTCTATCCCAGGGAGACTTAAATTGAATGCTGCATATCCATGTATTAGAAATGTAGCATCAGTGTACTTGGGAAGTTTTGGTCTTACTATCAAAGCAGAAGAACGAGTCTGTCTAGACAGAGAAATTAGCACTCAGAAGCTGAGGAGTGCATCTGAAGAGCAGGTTCCCTCTCTCGGGGGAGGCTGAAGGCTGGCGAGGTGGGGAATTGCTGCGGGATTAGAAGCACACTGGAAATTCACTACACATCAGCTTCCTTCTGTAAGTAAGCCCAGACATAGTCATTATATTTTTCTCAGAGTCTTGGAACCTATTTTTAGCAATTCTTGCACAACATTCCATTATTTTCTTAACATACATAAAACAAAATGCCATTAAGCAGGAATGCACTTTCTCCTACAGGGATTCTGGTGACCATTTATAGGTCACTCGCTAGGTCCAGCCAAGCATGTCCATACTTTGCCCAGCACCCTTTCACCTGAACATTCAGCAGCAATGGTCTGCGCACAATTCTGCCCGAAACAGTTCAGTCGGGGCAACTGTTTCAAATTTTGGTAAAAGACCAAAGTCGTAAGTTCTTACTAAATTCATGCATTTGAGTTTTCTTGATAAAGAATTATCTTCCATTAATTTATCTTTTGAATTTAAGGAAGTAAAACGAGGGAAATGGTAACAAACAGTGCTGATGTTTAAGAGCTTCTAGAGCAGGAGTTACAAGTTTCGATGCCATTAAAGCTGAGACAATTGATGTAATGAACTGCAAATTTTCCTTCCTTCTTGAAAGTGTTACCAGTGAGAGTCACGAAAAGTTTTTTTGTGTTATGTGTTCAGCACAAGCAGACAAACCTAAATGGAAGTTCAAATCTAGCTACCCCTAGACCAGAACGGGATACTTGCTATAGTGTAAAGCAGACAAAATGCAGAAGGTGTCTTTGTGCTTTACAGCAGCTTTTGGAATAAAAGATTACAGCTCCATTCCCCCTGCGCTGCCACTCTCCCTCAGCAGCTTCCAATCTGATACTCACATAAATTAATTGATGAATTCTAAGTGATAAGGAAAGAGGGAGCTGAGGGATATCTCAGTTTTTACTCAATCATTGAGAGATTTTTTAGTCTCAAATTCAGTACGCATCTTTAGTAACCAAAGTGTTCTTGGCGTATTCCACAGGGGAGATGACTTGGATCAGATTCTCATTCACAAGCTAGCAGAGTTATTTAGAAATTGAGCAAAGGTTACAGATGAGAGGCGAGCGCCCAATATCTCATTAAAATCTTAAATCCCTTGTAATAAAATCAGGGCTTTGTCAATCACTCTGAAGAATGCAGACTTAGACAAACATCAGTGTTTTCCTTAGCAACGGGAGGGTCAGATTAGAGATGCAACAACCCTCATTTCATCCAGTGAAGTGACTCATCTTCATCATGCTTCGAGCTGAATTTCTTTCTGCTTATTGACACAGATCACTCCAGGCCAAGAACCAGCTTTACTCTCGTCGCAGTGGAAAGCAAGATGTCTTAATGGGACTGAAGTCAACTCAACTAGAAAAAGGCAGAAGACTTCCTGAAATTTAGCAACCCTTCAGGAATTATTACCCTATCCCGATTAGTCACTACTGTGTTTCTTTCATTCTGTTTTAAAATACATAAAAAGCAGCCAAAAGAGCATATTTGTTAGAACAAATGAAGAAACAGCCTCAATAAAAGGAGCAACAAAACATCTGAGGATTTGAATTAACACAAGCATGGCAAATAGGATTACAGGATATTTTTTTTATCTCTTTCCGTTTTTCTTCCCGAGACTTCTCTGAGATCAATTTGAAACGGATGCCATACAGCATTTGTAACTGGTAAGAATAAACACAACCTATAAAAGGCTACCTTATAATCACATCGCTGCTGCTCCTGGGTCAAAACACTGTTAAAGTGGAAACATTTCTACTGAAACAATATAAAGATAAAATACAAGCAGAAAGCAGCCACTTCTGTTTGTTAGTGTCATACAGACATAAGTTTTCAGTAGCCAAAATATATATTAATACAGAAAAAACTGTATTTGAAATGGAAATAAAAGTGAAAATACAAACCCACACGTATGTGAATGTCACTGACAATATTAGAAAAAACATATTTTGAGATGAGAAACATACTTGATGATACTCCACTGTTGCCACGAACTGTCCTCAGAACTGCACAGGGCAGCAATACACAGCGTGAGATTGAGAAAGGCAGAAAGCTTCTTGCAATCCCTATGATTTCCATATTACAGTTCTGACTTCCATTTCTAATTTTCAAGTACGACATAATTTTTTAAAGCTTTTTAGTGGTGTTCGTTCTTCGTTTTGGGATTTTGTTTGGTTGGTTTTTTGTTTGGTTGGTTGTTGTTTTGGGGGTTTTTTTGCGGTGGTGGTGGTGTTGTTTTTTAAATGATGAATTACACTTCTCATTCAAGAAAATCTCAGTTCCCATCTCTAGAAATATTACATGCCACCAAAACAAAAGTAAAACTAAGCTTGGCATCCTGCACTGTCAAGATCCAATGAAACCAACATTACACTGCACTGCAGTCTGGCTAGTAAATCCAGTATTTTAAGTTCACCTGCTTAATAGTATATACATGGATGTAGTGTCATTATTTGAGACAGAACACAATAGCTTGGTCTGACCTTTGAAAAGCCAAGAGCTTGCAGTCAAACTTAGTCAATTAACAGGTTCAAATTATGCCAGCAAGAAGTTAAAAGCAATATAGACAAGACCTTGGCTCCCTGACCAGGAAAAGACAGAAAAAAGAGAGGTATAAATGAAGAGGGCTTTAGGCCCCGACAGACTCGGTCACAAAATACTCCTTTAGTAGTTTTGTCAGCGTTCATCTGAATTAACAAACATCTACTGTAGCAGCAGTACATACTCACCAGCATTTGTTGGTAAAAACATAGTAAATATACAGGAAAATCCTGCAAATATCAGAAAACATGTCATAGTTTTACGTCTTCCAGACCTAGAAGGAAAAGAGCACCAAGATAAAGGATGGAAACCAAGTCCTTCAGTATTTTTTAAATTTGTCTGCGCAATACTATCTAAAGTACACAGGAGCATTAATGACAGTTATAAATCTACTATACTTTGGTAAAGGCTTCAAATCTTGCATTATTTTCCTAGTTCTGCATACCAAAGTCCTCCCAAAAATGCCTTGCTATGTCTAGCCAAATTTTAGTTTTTACAGTATTGACTTTGTAGCCTTGAGAAGAACCCATCTACTTCAGCAACAAGAACTCACAGACTTCTTTGTTCTCTGTACTGAGCAAGGCAATGGGTCCTGTCACCAAAAGGGTATTACAGGGCATACACACAAAGATCAAATTAATATTGGTCATGAAAATGTAATTCTAATGCTTCTTAATCTGTGTTTCTCTTTTACAACTCTGAATAAATATACGTAGTTATGACATACCATAAAACTATTTTGTATGCTTTTCCATCTAATAGTATACAACCAGAAGTAAGCAAAGGCTTTTTCTACTGCTTAGTATTTTAAAATAAAAGACAATAGGATAGAAAATCACCAGCCCATTTTCACATCTGCCATATTTACATATTTCATAATTATCTGCAAAGGACCACAAATAGCGATACTCTTAGTAACAATTTGTAGGCATGCAGGAATACTATACATGCTTGTTACTTCATGAACTCACACAGCTATTTCTAACTACTACCCTATACTAGAAGAACTACAGCGTATCTATAACATACAATGCTTGTTTTTAAAATCTTCTAAACATTTTTGCAACAATAACCACCACCAAGCTATAATTTAACCATACTACTCACTAAACCAGAATGAAAACAGAGTAGCTGGCTCGTCACATTCTGTTTTGCTTTAAGTACCTAAAGCTACATATATCCTTACTTCAGGAAACAACTTGTCAAACGAATTGTAACTTTCAAATCACAATGCAAAAAACAAACAAACACACACGTAGAAAAGGACTTGTGCAGTTTATGGTTTAAATACATGCTCTTAACTTAGGTTTTCTAGGCTTGGGGTGAAGATTCGTTAGCTATTTTGGTTTTTAGCTTGACCAAGCTGACAGTTTTTTGCTGCCCAAAGAAATCCAAAAGGTGACATCCTCACCTGCCTGAACAAAGCAGGACTTTGGCCACTGACCTCAGTGAGACCAAGGTATCACTACAAAGCTACTCAAACGGAAGGTAAGATCAAACCCTGAGCAGCTCTTTAGAAACAAGAACCCACATAAAGGGTAGCCACCAAATACACCAGAAAGTGTGAGAGCACGGGACATCCATCACTCATGCCTTAACGCAAACCGAACGGCTCTCACTTCGAAGTTCTCTTTGAAGAGTTGAAAGTAAAAATTAACATTGTCGAAAAATGCATTCAAGTGCAGTTGGTAGGCAGTACAAAAATAAGTCATTCTGAATAAAATATCTAAGAGACATATACAAGCTATAGTTACTTAAATAACTAAGCTACTCACATTTTTTCCCTAAAGACTAGACTTCAAAAAATAACATTAATCATTGAAACGTTCATGTCTTGAATAATTCAAAAGATGAACAAAACTGAAAATCGGAGTCCCATTCCTGTATCAACTGCAGAAACCCCGCAGCAGACTAAATCCCCAAAGAATCAACTGTACTGAAAAAAATGTTAATATTTTTCTAGGCTAGCTACAAATATATGCAGAAAACTAGAAAATAAGTTTTTCTTACCAGGATTTCTCAATAAAAAACATGCAGAGAGGAAATGCTGGAACTTCTACGAGACCAGAAAGAGCCACATTTAAATACAGATTTCCTCTTAATTCACCAGCATTTAAAGTCAGTCCATAGTATACAAAGCTGCAGACATACCTAAAAATAACCACATAAGTTATATTACTAACATAACTAGTCTTTAGGGCTAAGAAAGTATTTAAAAGGTAAATTATGCCAAGTTACGGATGAGCTATATCGAATTACATGCTAGGAGGAAAACTCTTACAACTTATTTAATTAAACAAAGTAACATTGAAAGAAAGCAAATGGTCGTATATATGCCTAGCATAACTTTCAGAATTTTCTATTACCTTAGCATTTTTTCTAGATTATTTAGCAAATCTAATAAGCTTAACTGTAATTAGATGATACTTAACTGTTGAAAAGCAATCCTATGAAAGAAAATGATACATACATCCACTGCTTAACAGAGAGTGTCTTCCCAAACCCAGGCCCCCCCAACAAACCTATCATCACTTTCCTTGGAAAGAACTAAGCCCCCACACTCCTGTCCCGTAAAAGCACCAAACACTGGGTTGGAAAGGCCACCACGTATTACAGCAAGACATTTTGCCTATGCTCTAGCTGTTACCTTGGTGTCCAAGCAGAGTCTGGGCCAAGTGAGGTAGGACAGTTTTGCCTGATCCAGGCAGAAGTTTGTCCTGTCAGTCACAGCTGAGCCTCACGTCTAAAGGCTCCTGAGCAACAGCACGAGGAGCTGGGTGACACCACTCCAACAGTTCTGCACACATCTATCTTCAACAGGGTTTGAGATAGAGGAAAACAGTGCTGTGGCCTCTTCTTCCAAAAGGTAGGAATGCCTCGGAGCATAATTTCTCATCACCATCATTATATTTACCTACCAGCAACTTAAAAGTCTAAGAAGCTTCTGAAAGGTCCTACTTAGCAAAGACATTCCTGATGGTTCTCCCATGTCCTGCACATCTCTGCCTACCCCACACAAGCTACTGATTTTTCTAATCTACATCCTGACAATCACCTCAAATGACATTGAACTTTAAAGGGAAGACGTGACCTTGGCATTTTGGAAAAGAGCTGTTCCCCCAACAGATTTTTAGCTCAAGTCAATTTGTAACAGCTGCTGCTGTAACAACAAACCCAGCACCCTCCCCACTTCAGGAGTCCCTCTCTGCTGCCATTTATTGCTAATATATTATGTTACATCCTCCTACACTTCAAGGTGATTTTTTTTTTCCCCAACTTGTAACACTTTTTAAGACAGCACCTAACATAAACCCATGCAATCAGCATTTTATCTTGCCCACAGTCTGCCTCCACTGAACCTGCGTAATGTGCTTTTGGGCTCTCAATGCTTATTCTAACTCCAGATCTCTGTCGTTGTCTAATCCACGTAGACCTTTTCTCCCTAAGACTGACTGAAATAAGAAGCTGAAGCAGAAATTACTGAGAGAATGTGGTTTTGAATCAATGTAAACATTATGTTCTCACCAAATTATCTCTTATTAGGTTTTGAAGCCGTTTCTATGTAACGCACTGGAAATAAAAAGCAACAGCAATAATAATGAAACATCAACTTTACATCATTTTAGATTATTGTTCTCTGCCATTAACTGACAAATCTACGATTTAGTTTTTGAGGACAGGATTTTTAAAAGAAAAGGAGGAAAATCTTGTTTCCTCATGTCTGACTGATTCACAGCATCTTGTAATTACGTACCAGATGTACATCAATACGATGGTTCGCCACCGAAGGACTGCATGTTTTACTAAGTTCAGGATAGCAGGTGCCGACTCGTCCTTTCTCAAAGTTCCCACGCTTGGTTTTAATTTTAGATTCAATCTCTCTTTTCCATTACCAAGTGCAATATATTGCAACACATCTTCGGCTTCTGCCATCTTCCCTTGGGAATACAGCCAGCGTGGTGATTCCGGGAGCGTGCTTACAGGAAAAAACAGAAAATCAATGATCACAAGTTCATTCTCAAGAACAAAGCACTGAAGTCAATCTTACAGTTTTGCAAATTAATATCTAAAACCAAAACTGTACCAATGCAAAATTCAGAGAACATTCTATTTGCACTACTCTGCATATTAAAATCTACATACTCCAATATCAAATACAGTTAACCTGTTGGAGATGCTTGACAAAGCATGCAGTCACGCGAGAGGAGGTTAAATCTAAATCTTGACTTCTGCTGAACTGACTTCTTAGGAAATGCTACGTTAGCACTATCCAGGGAGCATCTCAAATCCCAGTTAGCTGAACAGCCACGACAAAACTTTGTTTTCACAAAATTCATTTCAAGCTTCTCCATTATGGAAAGAGCTCTCAGATGAATTGAGACAAGAGCAAAAAAAACCTTTCTGGGGAATTACCTGTCAAGCTCCAGTACAAGCTCATCACTACTGAATAGGTTTTAAATCTCTTGTTCCCAAGTATAATCAGAATATCCTTGCTTATGACAACTTCAGTTCATTATTCCTGTGGGGTTTTTTTTGGTGGTGGTGGTGGTGGGTTTTGTTTTGTGTTTTTGTTTGTTTGTTTGGGTGTTTTTTTCTTGGGGGGGGGGGGGGGGGAGGATTTTTAGGTTGTAGAGTGCACTACTGCTTTTACACAAGCCATAAAACAAAGAATGGAATATTTTTTTGCTGAACCTTTAATTTTCTCTGATACTCCTAAAAGAGATATATATCCTATAACCAAAGTAAACTTTCATTACTTCAGAGGATCTCAGTATTTTTAGTATTTAGGGAAATTAACTATTTCCACCAGAAATAGAACACCATAAAGGAAAATACATTATGCGGAACTTCTTTCCTCAGGCCAGAGACTTCGTTTTTCTTGACCACAGCAAGAGCAGGCTTTTTGTGTATTCTTTAGCTGAACCTATTTCAAGAACAGATCTATCCAAAAAATAACTGAAATTTTTAAGATGGAAATAAAAATCAAGTGTTTTCCCCACCTATGCTGTATGCTAGACATCACCTGTATTACTGTGTAGACAACCTACTACACTAATTCTTTTACTTCTTCTACAGCTCTAACTAGTAATCAGAATTACACAATGCGTATTATATTATATGTTAAAAGAATATTTTGTAACACCATGGGGCAGCCAAGGCTAGTACTTTTAATTCTGTACATACCGATGCATTTCATAATCATTTTTATGAACATGTCTGTATTGGAATTCTAAATAGGAGCACCCAATAGTGCTAGGAATGGACATGCAAGACTTCAAAAGCAAGCAGATACATAGCGTATCATGCTAAAAAGGCAATCCCAAGCGCTCCCACTTATTTCCCTTTGCGTATGTCTCACAAAAGGCAACTCTACAACCCTTCTGGGACCTCTTCCAAAGCTGCTCAAGCGCTGAAGCCCGTCCTTGGCAGCAGGCGTGTTCCTGGCCAAGGCTCCGCTCGCAGCCTCCGGCAGGGCTTCCCTTCCCCACGCAGGTCTGGAACAGAGGCGTGTCCAACAGCTGGCACACAGCTGCTCTTTGCAACGCTGGCCACCACAGCTGGAACAGCACACAGAAAGACAAGCTTGTCTTCTGGGTAACCCTAACCTGCCTCATTTAAAACTGTTTCTTCCTTCACAATACGATTATTTTCTTTCCTGGTTCACAAAACCATACAGAAAAATATCATCCCTGTTTGTACCACTTTCTTGAATGATGACAAGAAAAAAAGTAACTGTTAAAAATCAATGTATATTTTTCTTAGCATTACAACGCACGTGAACCACTTACAAAGAAAGGAGGAGGAAGATGACTCCTGGAGTGTTCGATACCAAGGCAAGGTAGCGCCATTCTCTTACACAGTAACCCAGTAAAGCATAAACAGCAATGCCAACTGCAAATGTCAAATTAGTTAACGAACCTGAAAATACAAGACCAAAAAAGTGACTACAGAAACCACAGGCAAAAGGTAAAAACACTTCTTAAGCAGAAGCTCAAAATTCCTAGCCCGTGATACACCTAAATAAAATAGCAATAAAATCTTTCAAGTATCTTTACAGCATTTGTGAATTAGCTGACTCAAGTATATTATGCAGTCCTAATGAAGAATAACTTTGTGTAACATATGGAGGGTTTGGGGTTTTTTCCCCCTTTCAAGAAGAAAGGGTGGTACATAGAGAACAAGAAATGAACAGGAACCTACAGACTAAAGAGAAAACCTGAGGACAGGAAGGGGAAGTGTCAAGAGCAATTTTTTTAGATCAATTTAGGTAATCTTGACTAGAGGTGAGAGGCTGGAACAGAAATGAGAAGAAAGCTATAAAAATACAAGGGCTGAGTCCAGTATAAAAACAGCTGCAAGCCAGAGGTATATTACAGCAGGCTTCTGATGAACAAGCATAAATAAAAACGTTCAAAATACGGGGTCAACTTGAATTCCAAAAGCCTAACAACAAATCCTCTGCAGCCTAACACAGGAGATCTTGTACTAACCAAGAAACTCTCAGCTATCGCACACAAAGCCCAGCTCCCAGCCAACACGTAGCGGAGCTGCTCAAACACAAACCCTCGCCTTCAGCCCCTGAGCAGTTGTTCAGCATCTCTTTCTCAACAGCTGAGCTGAACTAGAATAAAGTGCCTAGAGTGGCAGGGAACAGACAGGCTCTCTGGTCCATCAGAAGGCTGGCCCTGCAGGGACAAAGGCTGGGAAGAGCAGGGATACACAACAGGGCAATGGGGAAGGATGCAGTGGGGGGAGAGAGAGAGGCCACAAGTCAAAAAAGTAAACTCGGGAAAAGAAAATTCAGTACTTAAAAAAAAGTGGAAAGCCATAACTAAGCCACAACTGTCTGATACAACCCCAGGAGTCCAGAGAAGAAATCAGAAAAATAATAGAATGAGGTAACTGAAGAAATGAGAGACAGAAATGTGCTCACAGCCAAAGTCAGCATTTGGACCAAGCTTTTCCCCATGTTGTGCTAGCCAAAAGGGTGTTACAGTCTGAGCTACTCCAGCTTTACAAGAGATTGACGTGCAAGCATTAAAATGTATTTTAAGTCTTGGCAGAGGCATATGAAAAAGGACTTTTAAAAATACTGGATGGTCAGAACATTCAGCAGTAGAAAAAAACCACACCCAGGCATCAAGTCATTTTGTGGTGCAAGGAAACTTCAAAGAACACTTTCATCGATATCTGCCCAAAATACCATAGAGCATCGTTCAGAAATTCAGCAATGGACAAACTGAGAAGTTTTAGGAATCAATGTATACATTTTAAAATGCTTGCCCATTTTAAAACAGTTTTACTAGTTATGAAACTTGATTCCCTCTGGCTTACTCAGGCACCTTTCCCACAAAAATTAGAACTTGGATACATCAAACTTATACGATTTATGCTATAAACTGACTTTACTTGTTACAAACACAAGAATTTAAAATGTAAGGTATTGATAGTCAGAACAATATATTGCATAGTAATAATGATTCAATATTCCCAAACCCCACCTGTAAATGACCAAAATGATTTTCCTACGTATTCTTGGGTCAGGACAAAAGACACAAGAGCCATTCCACCATTCACAATTCCAACAAAAAAACGTGAAACCGCAAATATGTCATAATTTGGAGCTAATGCTGTGACATACCCAAAAACGACATCAAAAAATAGACCTGTGGAGAAAGAATAGAATGTAATCAGTACTTATGCTATTCTGCTTGAATGCAGAAAAAAGGCAGGGAGCACAGTTACAGACTGTAATAAGTAGTTTATAATACTTTTGTCTCTAGTCTCTCATGTTTGGCTTTCTGAAGTCACACCGTATGAAAATTACAATTATCTTGAAGTCACGCACTTGAGGTCTGCAATGCCAAAGATGATGTTTCCTTGAGACAATGTTATCATTAAATAAAGAGACCCTTTGGCTGCAAACGCAGCTAGAAAACAAAACACCAGGATATGAGTTGCCCACTTGAAAGATGTTTAGGTAAATAATTTTCCCCACACCTCCTATGCCCCAAAAGAGAATTATTTTTATTGGAGACAATGTAGTGAGGCAATGTGTGGAACACTGCGCTCATATAGTGATAGCCATAGCAAAGCCAGGCTATTTTTCATCTTGTGTTGATATTCCAGTGACCACTAAGCTGCCCAGCACAGTCATACTAACAAATTTTAGTGCTGCTCTACTCCACTTGCACAGATTGTTAACTCCATAACATTGAGGCAGCAGCCCGGCCCCAAGGGCAGCCTCCAGGCAGGACAGACAGATATTGTTATCCACATCGAATGCTTAAGAAAAACCTTTTAACAATCTTACCTGAGATATACACTGGTTTCCTGCCCAATTTATCTGACAAAGGACCAAATGTGATATTTCCAATAAGCAATCCAGCAAAAAATAGGGATGATGCAAGGCTCACTTTGTAGGCTTCTTGTTCGATGAGGTACCACTGTCAAAAAAATAATTTCCTTATTGTTAAAAGCATTAACATCAAGTTGCTTGCTTCCTCAAAAATAATAAAAATCTATCTAAATTCTTCTCTTGCCATTTCCCACTTCTCCCTTTATATCCAATTAAAGTTTTGTTCACAGCTTGACAGGTAAGCCAACAGTCATGTTTTTTCCTAACAGACTCTCACACGTCTACTTTCTCCCCTCTCAAGAAATTTCATTATAATACATTATAAGCTTTCAACTTGATAACTATAATTAGTCGCACTTCAATTCCCAAGCTTTGACAAGGCAACTTATCTTAAGGTATTAAAACAAGGAAAGTCTGAATTGTTAACAGCTTAGCCATTGCAATTTTCAACAAGCTTAACTATTTCAATGAACAGGTAATAAAAATTATTCACTAACAAGAACAAAGCATGTTGACTATTGCGGTATGTAGAAAGTTAATGCTGTGCAGCTGTGCTTGCTGGACCATGAATAATCCCTGCTGCCCTTCCTCCTCATACCCACATTGAATTGTTGAACAGAAGCAGGAAGGGATTATGGAAAGATGTCCTTGTTTTATAAAAACTCTAAGACCTACTTATTGACTTACTGATAGTTTAGTATCTTATTGTGCACATGCATTTATAAGCAAACAAGTTAGAAATAAAAGCTGCGTTTCTTTATAAAACGTACTTTCTGCCTCATTCAAAAGTGGAGGCAGCAGAATCAAAAATTGTCAGAAGAGAAGAAACTGAACTGACAGCTGGTTGAAATCGGGATGAAACTTATACAATTTCCCGAGAGGGCAAGATGCACAAGCAGCTCATGTACCCCCCACTACAAACCAGGAGAATCAACACTCAGAAATGCACTGTTGAGATTACAAACATTGCTGACATCATGAACTTGGGAAAGAACGGCAAACCGAAAATCTTAAGTGCTTTTGCAGGAAAAGAATTGAACTAATTCAATGCAAAGCTTTACCCAAATAAATAATTAATAATTATTTGAGTATTTAAAGTAATTCCCAGTGTATTTACTGGAAAATTTACTTTCAAAAAAGTGGATGAGCGTCATGCTGACTTTTTAACTGACATGTGCAGTATGTCCTTTGGGGAAAGGAAGAAGGATCCTAATCCCATTTGCCTTTTTCTTTAAGAAGCAGAAGGTTTAAAAAGAAAAAAAGCCTAGGAGAAGAGGCCCATGCCCAAAATCTAACACAGCATACTAGGAGCTCAGCCCTGACACGTCTGCCTTGAATACATACAGATCCCCAAAGAATATGAGGAATTTACTGAAGCTTTTAATTACAGCAGTCTTAAGAAACATATGTTTTTCTTCAATCTGAACTAAAATAGTGGCAAAGTACTGAGAAGATACAGCTCCATCCACCCAGTTACCCACCATTTACCTGAACTCTACCCACCCAGTGGCTTGCAAGACACGGGTTTGCAGGAGCAGGACAAGATTCAACACGTTACCAGGACACCTTCGTTAGCCCCATGTGGCCAGTGCTCCAGCACAGAGTTTTGGGGGACTTTTGGATACTCTGGGAAGGTAACACTCCTGTGCAGCAGCATTTGTAGCTGGTTTCTACTAGAGCCTGCTGGGTAGTAGATTCTACCCTATTACATTGGAGAAAGATGTAGCCTCAAAACTTGTAGTTTAGCTTTCTGAGGAGACTTCAACAATGCAATATGCCTGGGCACAAATCCTCAGGAAACTCCAAGTAAAAAAATATTTCAGCATGTGCTCTCCAAGGCACAGAGCAATGCTGGCATACGTTGTTCTTCTCTCTGCTAGCACTCCACAGCACACAGATTCCAGACTCACAGTCCTCATCTGCAGGGTGTTTCATGTTGATTCAAGACACAAAACAACTTCATGATCTTGGATATGGATGTAAGAAAAGCAACTTCTCAAAGGTAAAGGACCGTTTCAACACCAAACATAACACATTCCTGAATTCACCTTCCTAAGCATCATCACCTGTTAAATAAAGCAGGGGACTGAGTTGATGCCAGACCAAGAATTCCAACAACTATATTCTCCATTAACCAAGCCTGAGCCATTATTTATGAAGTCTTAGCTATGCCAAAATTAATTACAATGATTAGTTCTTGAAGCAGAACCAAAGAGCTGCACTAAAGTTTTGTTGAGTTCCAGAACAGAACAGTACCCCTGCCAAACCTGAACGGAACTGAAAATATTTACAGTTTAAGTTCCATCACCAAAATAAAGGAAATAAACTTGACAAAAGCAGCTTCCTCTCTCAGGACAGAACAAGAGAGAAGATTGCTTTTGCAAACTGTTACTTGTGCTGCTTACCGTGTCACTGGAAGATGCTCAGATTTTAACAAGTCTGATATAATAATCTGTGAAGAATATAACTCTTAAAAGAATGCGTCTATATACTTTATTTGCACTAAAGGAACTTGTTAAGTATTTGTCAAAATCAGCTATGGTTTTTTTGGCAAGCTACAGCTGATTTTGTAACCAAGAAAGCAGGCATCTCAGCTCTTTAAATCCACACGGCATTTCGATTTAGTTACTAGACCACTAGCATACAGCAAAATGTTGGTCAGCATCTCAAGATTCCATGAAATTACTATTAAGAATTAAAAAAACCAAACCAAACCAATAAAGTTACTGAAATGAATGGGAACATAAATTTGTTTTGATGAGTCTTGAGAACTGCTACGTATTTTGGAAATAGGGACACTGACTGCTATGTTTAAAAAACACAGTTTTTGTTAAAATCGGCTGATTTCTGATTAGAAATTAAGCACTATCCCATGCGACTCAGCCTGCCAAAAGGCTGAAACAGAAGAGTGATCTTCAAAAACAGGCTAATAAAAAAAATCTGTTCCTGACAGTGATGTGATCCAATATTGCCTCACTCCTTCTTATGTCTAGTGATTCCATTTTTCCACTAGAAACGTTACACAGTCACATTTGGGATAATGGGAAGGAAGCAAAAATTTGGCACTGGCTACACTGAGCGCTACCCTGTCTTATACGAGGTTACTGACAACGGCTGCAAGGATTCCATCAGCAGAACTCGGACGGTTCCCGCTCTGAGCCAAGCCACCCACGCAGCCTTCGTTCTGGCACCAGCAGCCATGCTGAGGTCACTCGCGCTCGCCTGAGTGACTGCAGCCCAGGGACCGGCAAAAAGCAAACGCAGCCTTTTGCACGGAATTCACAAGGCGTGAGGATGAAGGGTCACGCTTCTGTCCCGCTCAAACTTCAAGCTGTTCCATCTCCCACTCGCACCACACACTGAAATAAGCAGACATGTGGTGCATGAGTTTCATTTTTATACTAGTTTTAATCTTGAAGATGTATCTTCTGTGAAAAAACTAATGCAACTCACAGTAAAGCTTACACGGCACAGCAGATTGTGCAGACGCAACAAATTGAACCTTTTGTGGTCGAAAATAAACACTAGAAGGAGTGCGTTCTAAATTCCACAGTTATAAACTGTAGTTAAATTCTAATCCATTACTAATGACTTTCTAAAACATCTGAAGGTAAAGAAAATTGAAAACAAAATAAAGTTTAACCTAAGCTAATAAATCTTAGATTTACACTAGGAAAGCTAAACTAATAATATACTTTCAGATTTAAAATAATAACAAAATGAAAAGCCAAATGGGCGGGTTCCAATAATTTTTAATAGCATAAGCAAAACGTTACAGTAAGCCCTTCTCAGCTTTTACAAGCACCAAGTCCCACACTAATGGCATAAATCCCCAAAAAAGAAATGGTTAGGCACAACAGGAGTACTTGCCTCAGTTACTATCGATGTGAAGTTGTCTGCAAAATGGACATGCTTGGCAAGTTCAGCTCTGCTCGCTGGAGTTCCTTCTTGGTCTATATGATACTCAGGCACAGCTCCCACAAGAACAATAAGCATCGACTGACAAGCCACATATACCTTAAAATAAGACACAATCATTTACCATAAACAATCCCAAGGAGACCTGCTGGAATACTCTAAGCCAGGTGTGTCAAGACTCATTTTCAGCAGAGGCCACATCAGCCTCGCGGTCACCTTCAAAGGGCCAAATGTCATTTTAGGACTGGATAAATGCAACTACTCCTACATTTATCCAGTCCTAAAATGACATTTGGCCCTTTGAAGGCGACCGCGAGGCTGATGTGACCCCCGGTGAAAAATGAGTTTGACATCCCTGCTCTAAGCTTTTCATTAAACTAACAATTAACAGTCGACCTTTACCGAGCATCACAAACCAAATGCAATCAGTGTACGGTGTTTAAATCCCCAGATGTGATCATCAGGGCAGCTGGGAGCAGCGGGCACCACTCCAGAGGTACTCAGGCACTTTCAGTAAAAGCGCCGTCTTGACATCTTCCTTCCTGTTGAAAAGTCATTCAGTTTGTTCTTGCTGTTTCATAGCCAGGCACAGGAAAGGAAGATATTAAGAACTCCATTATAGTCTAAGTGTTAGATCTCAGCTATGAAACTAAGATTATCATTATAATTTAAAAAATCACTTGCTGTACTCAAAGAATACAACCTGCAGTGACAAGTCAAAAAAAAAATTCTAAGATTATATTTTTCAAGTGTTTGTTATTTCTTTCCATTGCAGAGACTAAAACCTTAACCTGATCGGTAGGAAAACTAGAATGTGTAGAAATTTTTAAAAACCCAAAATTAATAAAGAAACCCTTATGAGAATATTTATTAATTAATATGGGCCTAAAGTCGTTTTGACTTTCTGGGCTTTGCATGTGATTTTATTTTTTCCAGCTTAAAATAATGGTATTCTTAAGCATATTCACATATTAATGCTTTTCATCACATTATCATCACATTTCCATCACATTGATGGAAAAGTTTTGAATCTAGAATAACTTCCTTCATTGGGCCACAACTCTTTTCGTGGTGGATTAGGTTAGACCTTGTTTCAATGTGCCATTTTATGCTGTGCTTACCTTGGATGTTCTTGCGGAAACAAGCTATAAACAAAAAACCTGCAACCAGCATAATCTCCCTCCCTCACAACCGTGTTTTAATTCAAAATTTGGAACTGCACTAACAGGAGGAAGCCTGCTATGAAGAAACTAAGCGAGTGAGAGAGACGTGTTTGCATGTGGGGGTGTGGACACTATTTAAAGACAGCACCCTGCATACCAGTTTTCACAAACATATATTAAAACGAACAAACAAAAACCAACTAGTTGCTGTGGTTATACTCCACTTCCTTCCGTTCAGCAGAAGCTCAAAAGGCACTTTTCGAAAAGTGGAAGATGTGCATAGAAATAAGGAAAACAGATCATAAACTTTGAAAAGTTAAGCATGTAAGACTGCACTGAGGCCGGAAAGAGGTTTGAGAAACAACCCGCAAAAGGAACAAAACCCACCAAATCCTTTTTGAAACGCCCGTGATGAGCGGAGCTCTGAGAAGATGTTTGCTAGAGGAACACTAGGAGAGGGATGCTTTGCCGTCCTCTGCAAGAGTTGCTACCTGGAGCACACGGCCAAGGCGCAGAGACCGGGACCAGCGAGCAGCGGGCGCTCCGAGGCGGAGGGGCCGGGGGACACGACCCCCGGCCCCCACCGGCCTGGCAGCCCCGTCCCGCTGCCGGGCGGGCCAGGAACCGGGACCCGCACGGACACCCCGGGGCACAGTGCGTGTGCGGGGCAGCCCCGCACCGGCAGCCCCCGGCGCTTCCTCGGGACACGGAAAAGCAAACCCGACCAACCCCAAGCACACGAACAGAAACCAGAAGACGCGGAAGCGGGAGAGCCGTGCGGAGCGGGGCGGCTCGCACGGGGGCGGCGGGCGCACCCTGCTCGGCTGACCCCGTTGCCTCTGCCCCCGGCGCGTCCCGCCGCCGCCCCGCCTCACCTGCAGCAGCACCAGGAAGGCGGTGAGGCGCCGCTGCCCGCCGCCGAACTCCCCCGCCGCCCCGAAGGCCTCCTCCAGCCCCAGCGCCATGGCCCGCCCGCCGCGCTGGGCTGAGCTGGCGCCCCCGCCCCGCCCGCCCGCCCGCCCCGCCGCGCCCCCAACCACCTGCGGCTCAGCAGCCGTGCGCTCGGCAGTGCTGCGTTAATTTAGCTTAAAAAAAAGTGACCCAGAAGAACCACTGTGCGAGCTGAGCAGACAGCACCAGCAGGTGGGGGGCGGAACAGCCTCACCGCTACTCCAGGATGAAAAGGCTAGCCAGACACAAGGTTGCTCAAGGTAGGATACAAGGGGATATTGGTGCATCTCTACCGCAAAAAAAGCACCCAAAGCAGAGCTGCGGGAGTCACCCCAGGGAAGAGCAGAACAGCTCAGCAGTTGCTCCGGAGCTGTGTCAAATGGGAGCAGCTCTCCTCCTTCCATGACCTTGATTTTAAGAGAAGCAGGATTTTTCACCACAATTTAATCTAGTCTAGATTGCAGGCTAATTGCAGGCTGCTACCAAAGTTTAATTTTGCTCTGTAGCCTTCTCTCCAGGCTGCTTTCTCTGGCCAGATCTGGTAATTGGGCACCTACAGTACAAGTCAGCTCTGCTTGCTGAGTCAAAAAAACAAATTAAACTACCATAAATGCACTGTTCACCCTGTGGCTTTCATCCAGTTCACAGAGTGCCATCTAAAAGCTCCACATCCTGTGGACAACATCAGAAACTCCAGTGAAGTTAGCAATTCTAGTATTAAGAATGGAAACAATTATTAATTAAGCCTGGGGAAAAGGGGGTTGACAAAAGCACAGTTAATAGCCTTCTTTAATAATACACGTGGTTATGTTTGCATTTCTCCTAGCATTACATTTGAAGATGCAGCTTTACTATTGCACTAGCTTTATACAGGGGTTTTCTTTTGCTTTGTTTTGTGTGTGTGTGGTTTTTCTTTTTTTTTTTTAAGTCTTTCTCCCCTGTTAGCCATACCAAGAAATTCTCTCCATTGAGGCGCTAAGTTAGGATGACCTTGCATTAGTATTCTTAGTCCAGGAAAAATAAAATTAGTGGAAAGATTGGATGGGACGGCACAGCTCACTGAGAAAGCAGCGAGTGCCACACAATGTAGTGGGGATGTTGCCCAGGAAGAGCTAAGTGAGGGTCAAAGTGCTGCTTACCTTGGAACTGTGACAGCGCAGATAAAAGGGACTTCCTAAATAATTTCTGAGCTTCCTCATCCATGTAGTCACAGCACATTAGCAGGGAGTGGTGAAATCCTAGGTTTTATCTGAAGTCCTTAGAGTCTCTGCTCCAGCTGCTTTCATGCTTCCTACCCTAATTCAAACAGAGCAACCTCTTGCTGAACCTTGGCAAAGGCAGGCAGACATAAATAAGACAGGCTCCCATTCTGTTCCTGAATAGAGCTACAGAAAGGATTTAAATAATTTTGGAAGTCTACTAATTTTACAGACCTGTTAGGTTTCCCCCTCATATTCCATCATCTGTTTTCCCACATTAGTGTGGAAAATACACAACACTTAAGGTCTCTTAAAAAAAATATATAGAAAAGTGACCTCCAAAACTGTCACCATTGCTGCATCCGCTTCGTCATGAACATTTTAGCCTAGGACATACGTACCAGCACTATTTTACAATCACCAGATAATGATTCCCTGAGCAGGTCTCGCCAACATCATGTTAAACAACAGGAAGACAGCTTTTAGTCCACATTCACAAATGCTCCTGCTACCAGCTAAGCATTAGGTGAACAAGGAAAAAAAGAAAAAAAAATCAGCATTGTTTTCTGACATCCACAGTTTCTTCAGAAGGTCGGGATTTGTACTGTATGAACTGTTCTGACATTAGGAATTGAACCACTGCAAGGTCCCCAGTCTGTGCTTCTGGGATGTACTTTCATAATGCTTAGGAGATAGTAGCAATTAACAGCAGTTTAAGTCTTTCTGCTCAATTAACCATATCAATAAATTGTTTACTTTGAGGCAGTAGACAGGAAGCCTTGTAAAAAAGGTCCAGAAAATGTGGTTATTGAGATTTTTTGCTTGGGTTTTGCTAGGGGTGATACCAGCTTACTTGATGTGAGGTTTGAAAAAGAAAAGGCCCAAGTTTCCCTGTGCATCTCCTCTTGGTTACCAGAACAACTCTGACTAGGAAATAGAAAACAAAATCTGTTTGTTGGCACAAACATCAGTAAAGCTGCAATCAATCAATCAAAAAAAAAAAGGTAGCATTAGAAGTGGTTTAATTAAAAAAAAACCCAAAACCCTAACTAACAGTTCTCCAGGAAGCCATACTCTTTGGGGAGACTAAACATCTTATTTTGAGTTTACTCCAAACTGCCCATCTAATAGGTAACACTACAGCATTTTCTACTTGCCTTTAGCAGGGGAAGTTTCATTTAAGTCTACATCAGCATGAGTGTCCATGGCAAAGCCTCAATGACAGTTCAGCCATACATTGAACCGTTTTAAAAGTGTCTTCAAAATTCAGATAGGTTGTTTCAATACTGGAATCATTATAATAACAAACAATACAAATTACATAGTGACTGGTTTGTTAATCACAGTTCAGGTAATAAAATAGCCACTGCATCCTGCTCAAAGCAGCATTTATTAAAGACAGTATCAAGATAAGTCAATGCATAATGAAGCTTTCCCTCCTACAAATATGTAAACAAGTTGACAGCAAGTTATTATTACAATATAAAAATTAAAGCTTACATTGCATTTTTTTAAAGCTACTAACTTCAGTCTCAATGTAGACAGTCTCTGGTCTGTAGCATTTAAAAACATGAATCCTTGAAAAATGTTAAAGTATTGCCTTTGCACATACACATTTTTGTAGAAAAATACTTTAAGATACCAACTTCCCATGAATGAAATCAACACCAAAAATAAAACGCATCTTTTGTCATGAACAGCATGTTAAATGCACCTATAGCAGTTACTCCACCATTCAGTTTAACCAAAATTATCTTCTGTTCATTTTAAAATTCATTATAGTTAGCAAAAAGTATTTTGTATAATATGCAGTTACTTTCACATAGCAAAGCAATTAGCATTAAGTAGCTAATATTGGCAATTACCTTGTAATCAGTCCGGCCTATGCTTATTTGCAACTGAGACATCAATTTAATACTCATCTCAAATTTTGTATTTTAACATGTATAGTAGGCTTTTGCTAAGAAATCTGAGTCAGTTCGGATATATTTTAGAAAGGCTTGAAACCTTTATACGATTGAACAAGAAATATTATCTTTTAAAGTACCTTAAATCTCTATTTAAGTTTTTCTTTAACTAAATTAGCAGTCCTATTGGTAGCAGTCAGTCAGTTCTGAGGAAACACTTTCTTCATAAGATTATATAATTTGATGTGAACTACACCTAACCAAACCAAAAAGAATGTTAAGTTAAATTTTTGGTTTTGTTTAACATGTTTCCAGTAAGTGTACTAGCAAGAGATAGATCACTTTTGCAGTTGCTAAGGCAAAAAAAGCTTGAAAATTCCCTATACGCAAAGTTTAAAAGATTGTGTAATATTTCAAAACCAAACTAAACTAAATTCAGTAAGCAGAGAGAAGTACGTGTCACTGGGGTGAAAGCTAATCATGCCATTGTACCCTGCTGAGCATCAGCTGACAATGGACAGCAAGGAATTAAAAAAAAAAAAAATTTTTAAAAAAGTGAACCAGTTCCAAGATTAATTCCAAGAGCAAAATCAAACTGTCAAGAAAATAATTTTACAGTAGGATATTAGATGGAAAACAACAGCTAGAAAAACACTGGAAATTTTATCACTTAAGATAGTATCTGAAAGAACACAAGTACATTTATATGCAAACAATAATAAATATGAATAATTCTGCCAGCTTTCTTAGTTCCACGCATAGTTCAGAAAAAGGAGAGTTTATTTAGCCTTTGTCACTACTTAATTAGCAAATTAAGTCTGCCAGAAGGTATAGCCTCAAGTACATCACAACAAGCAGAGCAACTTACTGACCATGATGAGTGTGGTAGAGCCTGAACTACTCAAATGACCTCTAGCGATGTGAAAAGAACACAACCCCCAAAATAGGATCTACCATGAACTTGTAACAGGAACTGTAACTCTGAAAGAAGAGCCTTATCCTGCTCCTTCATGCAGGATTCTGATTTGTAGGAAGATGACAATTTCATTGCCATGTTCGCTGATAAAACAAACATGATGAGTTAAAGCAAGATGTGGCAGCAAGTGCTCAAGGAGGATGCTCAACTGGAAAGTAAGAATTAGAGATTCCAACCAAGGCCTAGGTTAGTCTAATTTTCAAAGAGGGGCAAGATGCAAATAGAAAAGCCTCAGTTTCCTCTAATGTCTTATATACCTGAACACACAGCCAGCCTTTCCCTGCACTCAGGGAAGCAGATGAGGAGCACAAACATTCCTGGGGCACAAGAGATGAGCCATGCCCCGGGGAGGCAGCCTTTCTGATCACTGCCTCCCGCTCAAACAGCTCCACAAAAAAGCTGGATCACAAGGTACGGTTTTGGTTAGAGAATAAGATTTTTGCACTATCCTCATTTGGGAGAGAGCAGCCTTCCTGTCCTCTGGTATGAAACTGCGTATTTGAGTAAAGTAATACAAGCTTTGGCCTTTTAATCACATACTGACTGTTGCAACTTCTTCCTAAAGCATTCAACTTCCTCGGAGATGCTAGAAGCACTGCACCATCAGTATCGTTGTATTTGACCACGGCTTTGCACTTGGCTTACAAACGCCTACAATAGCAAGTAACACAATGCCAATACAGACCAGCTGCATGTTTATCCACACAATTCAAACCCTGGCCCAAAGTCTCCAGAAGACAACTTCAAACCCAATATTTATCAACAGGCCATCAAGCAGGCCTGCCAGCCGTGACCCCGCTATAGCTGTAATAGAAAGAAAAAGAACTGCAGCAGGCCCAAGCCTTAAGAACATGTTTAAAAGTGCTGCAGTAGACTTGCAGCTGGGTGTCATACCTGGGGGAAGGTCTAAGAACTGAAGTCCCAGATCCAAGGATAAGAGGGATCATACGCCACTTTCTCTCCAAGAAAAGTAACAGCATTTCTCCCCATGCCAAGTAATAAAATACTATCTACAAAACGTGTTTTCTCCCTGAATGCACAATAGAAATATGGACAGACGGAAAACTGAAGTCAGCCTAATTCTCAGAATTGTAGAAAACGGAACCAAAGGGAACCTCAAAAAGTCATTTTGACAAGTCCCTGCCTTGAATGGTATTCCAAAATTAATCTCTGTGCAAACAGTGATGCTGTGGACTCTAGGTTATAAAATGGCTGACTAAATCAGCTAGACTTTTAGAAAAAGCTATTTGTATGTAAATATTTTAGTATAGACCTTGAGCAATAAAAGAAACTACTCCACAGCCCATTTTAGAATCCACATCTGATATGAAATATACACACACACATGTTCTAATATATATATTTTTTTTCATTCTTAAAGCAATGCAGAGCAAAACCAAACCAGGGCCTGAATAATCTATCATACATGCCTTCATCTCAGCATGACTTCTGATACACAGCTGACGGGCTGATCAGATCCCTGAGGTCTATCACTGGAATTGCTATAAGTTTTAGTTACCACCATTTTAACCAAAAACTGAATTAAATCATGTTACATCTCTCTAGGTGAAGGAGAAAGACCTAAACAAAGCAACAAAAACCAAAACAGCCACACAGACAAAAAAAAACCCCACACAGCCTTGTAGTACATAGAAAGGCACCTGATAATATTGTTAAGTGTTAGTAGCAATTATCTACAGCATCCTAAGTGTTCTTAAGCAATCGAGATTAATTTAAAAAAGATCATTAAATACAAGAATTGCTGTAATTCAAAAGATAAGTCTAACCTACCTAAGAAGTCACTAAAATGACGTGTGCAGCTGTAAATCAGTAAGAATGTGCAAAACTATACAGTTTTGCATAAAGTGCTAAATGTACTCCCAGTTTGCACCTATTCGTGTTAAATAAATTTGTTAAGCCTGGCAATATGATGCAAGAAGATCATCCTAAGGATGTACCATATCTACATCATCTTTCCTTTTCCTTCCCCACCATCATCCACTGTCCTTTAAACTGTACATTTTTTAATTACACACAGGCCTTTTCAGGAATTGTAGTTGAGAAAAACATTTCAAGTATACCTATCGTTCTATGTAAACCTGGAGACACTATGGGTTCAATTTTCACAAGTTCCAAGTACTTACAACTTCTGTTAATTCAATTGGAGTTGTAATTATTTCGGTCTGTTTGGTACCTCTAGAAAAAGGCTGTTTCCTGTTACTCATTTAACTCCCATTTAAGGAGTGCTGAAATTCATACTATAACTCAAAGATTTAAGTCTAAACAATGAGCAATTATAGAAAAGCAGAGTAATAAAAATCCGACCATTTAGGTTCATAAAACCGAGTCCTACCATATCTATTCGTATCTACTCCTTATATGAATCATACACAGATCTTTAACACTTGACACACTCAATTTAAGTCATTATAATACAGCAGTTTGTCTTGCAGGCATTGTGCAATACACTTAGAAGTACACAGCGGGCCTCTTCTTTACTCTGTATTTCAGTGATCCATACCGTATCTGATGAGGAAAAAAGAAATATAACTTAAGAAGGAGCTGAGATCACTTCAGGCAAAACCAGTATTTACATTCCACTAATCCAATCTAGCACATCTTTAAATGTGCTTTGGACACTCCACAGATTCACTAAGAAAATCTATGACTGAATGAGATATAGTGTCAACAGAATTGCGCAAGAATGGTAAGTCTCAACTGGTTTCCCAGAATCGTGCAAAAACTTCTATGAGATCCCACAGACATTTATCCTTAAGTTTCTTTAAATTTTATGACACATGCAAGTATAAAGCACTTTGAATCGTACATACAATCTTCCCTTTGTGAGTTACAAGTCAAAGCAGGCCATATGTCTATGGGAACTAAAAAATTCTGAATCTTCTTTAATCCATTAAACACCAGACATTTAAGTGTGCAAAACCAAGACACACCAGTGCAGATGACAATACCACTATTATCTACACCCCTTTTAAGGTGAGCACTTGGGCTTAGTGGTGTCAGAATCTGCATTACAAGCACAGAATCTATTTCATCTCTCCTCCTCCGTTTTTCATCAGTTCATTTCATTCATGTACTTCCCTTAAAAACCCCACAGTACAAAAGCTCCAAGCTTAGATATTACCACATACTTCCTTCTCCATTTAGCATTCTACAACCCAGTTATTGTTGATAACCCCTCTAAGATTAAGAAAAAAAAAATTTCGGCATTAATAAAAATGTCAAAGTACACTGTTAAAAACAAACTCAATACTTAGCTAAGATTATACTTGCCTCTTTACGGCCTTTAATACTTTTCACAGATTTCATGCTCTGAGTTCTTCGAAGGCCTCTCTGAGCAAATGCTTCATCCTCTGAATGCGCCCCCTCCATCTCTTCATCTGTTTTATCATCCCCAGGATTTTTTTCCAGTGGATTTTTGTAACCTTTAAAAAACAGTTTTACAAAAATGTTTAATAAGAAGTAGCTGTAACTTTTAGATTTCCAAGAAAGCCATGAGTTTCATCTTTAACACACATCCTTTATTCTTTTAAACAGTCTGCCAGCTGTTCCAGAACAGCTAAACACCCCGTCTGCCAGACGCTTGTCACCTCTACCTCTTGTAAATAACAAGCCACTTTGTTCCATAGGTTTGTAATGCAGTGGTTCCCCAGTTGTCCAAAATTAAAAGGCCATCAGTCTGCTACCATTTTCTGCTTTACACTGAACTGCTCAGGCCTCAGCGGTCATCCTGAGAAATACTTAAGGTTTTTGGCCACAGTCCCCATGAGAAGGGGGTTAGACTAGGTGACCTTTAAAAGTCCCTCCCAATCCAAATCACTCTATGATTCATAGGGTCTTTCTTCATACTTGCATATCTTTGCATATTTAATATCAAAGTTCCTTTCAGATCGATACAATGTCAAAATACTATCAAGGGCTGTTTACATCCAGCAAAAACAGGGTGAAGGTTATTACCAAAGCTTCTCACGAGAGGGCGCAAACTGCCTAAAAACACGTCCTGCAGAGATCCTTCGTGTCCAAAAGCTCTGATCCTCACCACAGACCTATCTATCAGAAGGCCCCCAAATGTAATCCCGTTCTTCCCCCTCCGCCAAGCTCTCCTTTTATATGGCCATTCCAGAACCTACAAGCTCTAACACTCAGGGACACCTTTTAGCCTCCAAACGCAACTTTATTCACAATCAATGTACATTTCATCTTAAGCCAATATTTTATTTAGGTTTAATTAGATTATTTTACTTTGGTCACTTCATTATTTTTCCCCTGAAATTAGAATCACACTCACCTACTCCACAGCTACTTAAGGCAGACTTGCCTCTTCTGCCACTCTAGAGGCAACACGTCTCTGCCTCCAATAGAGTTTCAATCCATCTTTTTCAGTATAAAAGACTTGAATCACATCTGTTACTCATATAGTTTCTGTTTGCAGTGACACCAATACTTCCTTATCTCTATTTGTAACACCTCTTCTGATGCATCAAAATCACGTTTGCCTTTTTCACAGCAATCATACTGGCAGCTCAGTCATCCTATGATCAGTGTCCTTCTACAACTAGGGCTTTTCAACTAAATTTGCACAGAAACTCCCAGGCTCAGATCACAAAAAATAACATTCTGCTAAGTGCAGTGAAATATCACTACATAGTGTTCCTAACTGTATCTATAGTTTGTTCTTTTTTAAAATCTCTAATGCTGAAGAAAATTCAAAGAAAACAGGAGAGGTGTACACTAGATTTGGGTCCAGGAACAGAAACAAATAAGCTAGCTCTAAGAAAGCATTTTGACATGTGGGATTGAATATCACTACATGTGATTATTCACACAGCATAAACTGTACCCGACTTTCTTTTAAACGGAATTTTGAGCATTTTCAAGCTATTTCAGATAGATCACTAACTCTCTCTCACTAAGAAATAGCCCCTGCACAACAGCTCCACTGACATCAGTCCTAATGCAACTGGTGATGATTTCATGGGCTTTCTCACAGCATCCCCTGTCTTTACACTGACCAGCACAAGATTCCTCTAGGCAAAATGAGCAATTCAGCTTAGGGCCACTCAGGTGGACATTGATTCCTCACATACACACCACAGACTACAATGCAATTCCTGGAATTTCTCATACTCTCCAAGCACCACCCCTCCCCGAAAGGGAGGGATCAGAAGCAATGACAGGCTTAGGTGAAAATAAAATAAATGGACTAGAGCTATTTCTTTACATTGTAGCCTCACCATTTAAAAAGGTGCAATTGACAGCCTTCCACTGAGACCTTCCTTCAAGCATTGCAAGAGCAAAGTGATGCTGATAATAATAATATATGTAATAATAAAATAATAAGACTACTAATAAAATCTCTGCAAACACATATATTGGTCACCACACACAATCTTTTCAGTGTTGATGTGCATGAGTCCATTATGACAACTTAATGCTTTCATTATTCCTATCACCACAAGCAATTTTACATCTTGAACTATCATGACAGACCTACTGAGTTAATTTGTTCATTTTCTCTTCCTATTTATTGAGCTTCCATAAATTTTCATGTTTCATTTTTCATACATTTGTCACAGAAACACTTAATAGCATATTTTTTTACTTCCAATTAAGCTTTACTTTGGCAAGGAATTGTCATTGCTAATTGGCAAAGGTAGGAATAACGAGTACAGTACGACCACACTTAGTGGCTGCAAGAAGACAATAATTCAGGGAGTATTTTTCAACTGTCATATTTTGTTCAAGTGCACTAGAATTCTTTCTAAATGGGGTAAATGTATTTCTGCTTTCCCACTTTTGTCTTTGGTGGATTGTTCTTTTCAGCTAGAAGAAAAGAGATACTTACCTGAAGATTCACTTGCAGAGGCTCTGGTTTTCTTTTTTGCTTCTGGTAAGGGCTGACAGGGTCTCTGTCCTACTGGCTCATCTCCTTGTATAGTAGTCAAATCATGCATACTGAAACTTCGCAGTTTCTCAGTTATCGCACCTTGACTCTGAAATACAACAACAATATCTTTAAAAACAAAGCAGAGATATAACTTTGCTGTTCAAGTTGGGTTCAGATGTTTAAGCCCATGCTTCCTTGTTGCACTACAAAATTCGCTGAACATTAGCATGCAGTAGATTTACATTTGCTTTAAGTGTTGCTTTTACCCAAGCTTAACTGTACGTTGCTCCTGGATAAAGTTACAGGGAAGCTAGCGATTTCATTACAAATGTCTCATTTCGCTCCTTTAATCTGAGCAAATAAAGGATTTTTTGGGTGAGGGGAAGTGTTTAAAAGGAAAAAAAAAAAATCAGAAATGCTCAATTCACTTCAAACATTATCTTTTCTCTAGCAGTGCTAGGTAACATGACAGTAGCTTTAACACTTCTGTTTCAAGAAGTGTGGTTGAAGATAAAGATTTCCACTATTTTCTATTTTACCCCCTACAAATTTGAGTATTCTTATGAAAGAAAAAAAGCGTTAAAAATACAGTCTGCAACATTAACTCAAGTAACTGAGAAACTGGCAGCACTACAAAAGCTGTAGTTGACAGAAACTTGAAACCACAAACCAAAGCGGTCCTGCCTGGACTACAGGCTGGCAGGTTCTCTTACTAATGTAGCTTTACTGCCATAAAACAAACCCAAAAGCTAATGCTACACACAAGGATAGTTGATCACATTTGATCATTAGTATTCCTTCTCTGATTGTCTCTACATCTTTTCTACATGGGACATATAGAAAGTTACCCTTTGGAAAGGAGGGTTATCAAGCAGCTCTTTCATCTTACACCAGATGATGTTATTATTAAAGCACTGAAGTTTAATTTATTGTATAAGCAACTAAAAGGACAAGCACATTACTCAATGTCATGTTAAAATAGCATTTAATTCTTCCCTCTCTGGCATACAAGGCAAAAAGTAACTGTTTCAGAGGAAGGTTGATAAGCCTGTGCATGAATCCCACTTCAAGCAAGGGTTCAAAATTGTTTCATTCTTACAAATGAAGTTTTCAGGTAAAATTCCTCATTGAGCATTATGTTAGCTAACAGTAGCAGAAATCTGGGTACAATTCCACACACCTTTCTCTGCAGCAGCACCAGCGTAAGACAGTTCTTGCACCACTGGCTACAGCCATTTTTTCTCACTCTCATGGCAACAACTGGTTGCAGATGGTAGACGAGCACACTAAACTATTTCATGTTAAAAATAGCCATGTAAAATGAAGAGACAGTGGAGTGATACTCCTTAAGCTTGCATGCCCACCAAAGCCAGGGGTAGCAAGAGGAGGGGAGAAGTGGCTGAAACCTAATATTCATTTTCTATTGACTAGTCATTAGTACAACATATAAAACTAAGTGTGCTACACAGACAACTTACAACTCCATTCATATATTGCCAGTAAATAATAATGAAGAGTTTCTTATGAGAGAAGTAGGAGCCTTTACTTTTCTAGTTCTTCCTGTGTACATGTAGGATGACTGACAGTTCTCAAGAACACAACTACAGCTTGTCTTAGAGTTAAGATGCACTACTGACGCTGCACAGTCTGTGTATCAACTGTTGTAGAAATTCTGACATTAAATTTTATTCCCTAAAATGGCTTAAGGCAGGCCTGCCCTTCCACCACTCCAGTTCTTGCATTGAAAAGCATTTGCACAGCAAACCAAACAAGGAACCAGCTATGCCTGAGAGCTAACAGTCAGCTGGTAGGACAGCAGAGAACTGCAGAGACGGGGCTGCTGCTTTTGACAAGTAACAGCTTACAGTGTCTGCTACAACACGAGGCTGTTGATCAATCTGCATCCACTGCTTGAAGTGACACAACTGGGTTCAGGTCTCAATCACTGAACACGGATGAAGGCACAAAACAGACCCAGTCGGTTCTCAGCAGAATCAACATAAATTCAGCACAAGTCCACACTAATTGTGGACAGAATCTACTATAAAATAGTGACAGAAGCTAGATTTAGCCAGAAGCAAAAGTACAGAAAGACACTGGCATAACAATTGCACAGCAAGTTCATTCGTCATCACAAAAAGACATTTGGAAATTGTACAGAATAACACACTAAGAATGCAAGTTACAAGCCTGTATTTCCTATTCCACTGTAGATACAGAGGACTAGATCCAAGCTGGCAATGCTTAGCTTTATTTTTCAGTGCAGCTTTTTGAATATAGAATTTTGTTTTTCAAAGGGGAAAAAAGTCACACTACATGCCATAAAATAACATTGTGCCCTTAACCAAACTGCACACTCGATGAAGCTAGAGCTCCTGCGGAGCACTGCCTCAATTCAGCAAGGACGTAACAGATTCATACAATGGGCCCTTCATTCCAAAACTGCTTCCAAGACGGAAAGTTTTGCTCAAGTTACGCACCGCAAATATTATGAAGTTTGAAAGGACACATATACAAATAAGAGATGCAGAACACAGCCTGAGAGTCACAGTAGGACTGGGGGCTGCACAACCACTGCTGTACTGCACAGTCATGGTCACACATTATACTGGTCTCATGCAGGTACCCCCTGCAGCCCCCCCAGTCTCCTCCTGCCTGAATGCAGCCTCCAGCCCATCCCTAGGAAGATCCAGTCTAGCCAAATTGAGATGGATTTCTGCTTCCCACCACTGCATAGACTAATTGGAGGAAAAATTTCAAGGTGCTGTCTGCGGGTGTGGCTTTTTTTTAATTATTAAAAAAAAAAAGCCTAAGACATTACTATGCTTGCACAGCACTTAAGATTTAGGAAGATTCTTTCACCCCTCATGCCCAAAAGAAGCAGATAATTGCTTTCTGCCAAAACAAAGCATTCTGTGAGAATCTGGATTACTATCAGCTCAGAATGAAAGTTTTATTGAAAAATACTAAATACCCTCCTACTGCAGGAAACATGAGAGTAACATTCACATTTACACTATTAATGTATTAAGAGCTTTGCTACCTTGTTTGAAAGCCACAGCTTGAAAGCAAGATATTTGCCCACAAAACAGGAGGCAGAGCAATCCAATTGCAGGCGTAGCTGGGAGGGGATCTCCTGCTTCCACACTCACACCATGGATATGACAGTGGCCACCACCTGTCCCCAAGGTGCTGCTCAGGAGAAGATGGCAAAGCAGCTGCCAGGCCTGCACCACTGTCCCATCATTTCAACAGTTCTTATCAGTAAAGAAGAAACACAGGGGGCTGCATCCAGCCCAGAGGCTGCCAACTAAGCTACACCACAAAAGATTGGGAGACACGAATTTACATTTACAATGCAGGAAAAAAAAAGCAGAGGACTTCAGCGCTCAGATTTCTTCGTAAATGAACGTTGAAGAGAGATGAACTGTGAAGTTTGTGTTGTCTTAAACTAAATGCAAGTCTTGAAAAATCAGTCTGCTTATTTTTTCAACAGTGTTTCCTAGAACATATTAAGCCCTTTTCAGAGAGCACATTCATTACCAGTGACCAACCCGAAGCACTAATTTAAGTTGTAATGGGTTTCTAAATCTAGTGTTTGATAAATATAGCCTACTTAAGGGACTCCTTTTGAGACTCCTCAGGCTCTAGTAAGCTATTAGTATGCCATCTCACCAGCTGACCCTCATATATTAAATGCCCTTCTCTATTTTGTTATTGAGCATGAATTTTTATAGCCTATATATTTAACACAGGGAAGTTGCTGTAAACAGACACCACACAGTATATTTGCCTCTGGGACTTTTTTCTCGCTGTTTAAATTGGACATGCACCCCCTCAGCACTCAGGCTCACTGCACGAGCCGCTTGCTTTCATCGGAAAAGTTCTCAATGGACAGCGTGTCTACAGAGCTGCTCGGCGCTTTGTGGGCGCAGAGCTGCAGCACCCACATTCCCAGCTGTTCTCCCCCTGATCCGACGCCGGCTGACAGGGAATGACTCCTGTTCCCTCTCAACCTGGAGCTGGACTGCTGTCCCGTGGCTGACCCCTGCAGCATGCCAGGCACTCAGCGGGGATGAGGGATGAAAGCAAGATCACTGGGGAGCCGAGATGGGCACTGGCTGCCCGCCACAGCTGGCTGTGGGATCCCTCCTCCCTCCACCGTGCCCTGAACAAGGCCATTAGAATAATATGCAACTAGCAAAGAGACAGCAGATTCAGGATGACTGAAAGACATGCAGAAAAACAGCCTTCAAAATATATTATTACCACCACCACCACATTATACTTTACAACTGAACAATGTTTGTGTGACCTCATTAAGGACAGTGCATTTCACAGCTTAATGTGCAGCCATCCCACATGTGATGATATGGAAAACAGTTTTTGCTAATAGCTTGAGAAGTCAGAATTTACGTGTTGGCAAAAATTGGAATGGATGGGTGTCACTGGCACCTCAGAATATCTGGAAAGCAGATGCATCAGAATACAGGATATAATCGGTGGTACTTAGTGCTGTGGACATGATTTCCACAAATTCACACACTATTGAGCTGAAAGACCTCCAACAACTTTTCTGGCATTAAAGGTATCTTGTTGCTGACTCTTCTATACTCCGAAGAAAATTTTTATTAGTCAACTATAAAAGTCAGCCGAGGCCACATTTCATCTTTAAGTCTCCTGAAATCGGGATTTTACAAATATTTGTTTTTCTAATGTATGGTATTTAGCAAATTTCAAAACATTGATTTTTATATAAAGAGTGGTTAACTAGTACCTGATAAAAATATCAGTATGGGAATGTATGCAATAAGCCATGACTACTGCCAATTACATTTTAACTTAACTACAGTGGAGCAGGTTTAAATATCTATGCCGAATTTCATCAGACTGACCTGGCTGGCTGCTCCAGCCCCCCCCTACACAGCCAACTACCCTTTTAATACTAATCCCATATTCCTTTGACAGCCCTTGGAGAAAACCACTCTTTCCCACACTTTATCTTGAAAATACTCCAGAGTTTCCAAGCAATTTTATCACCTTCCTGAAGTCAGCATAGGCAGACAACATAGTGCCTTGGACACTTCAGTGAACAGAAGCTTTCTTTGGACCTCGCTCTTGTGTCTAACGTCCCACATTCTCTGCTCCTAATTTGAGATTTGATATGTCAGAATAAGCATGCCTGCTCCAAAAAAAAAAAAAAAAAAAAAGTGACAAAAGTGTGTCTCCTTCCCATCAAAACTGATCCCACAAATAGGATTCCGTTCGTGAAACTCTATCGCATGCTCCACCAGCTCATGCTGAAGGGATAATCTCATCACCTGCTGGAGGCAGCAGTCAACTCTTGAAAAAACAGAACAAAATCAAGAACACATGCATTGTCTCCATTTGCTTGCATGGAACAGTCACGCTCAGCTTTTTGGAATGACAAACCGAAGAGACGTTCAACATGCCAAAATAAAGATTTTTCAGAGAGTATCCCCTTCCACACTGCTTAAAAATCATGCCTATTTTAGGTCTTCGGTATTGTGGTGGTTGTTTTGTGCAAGCATCTCATCTGCACTGAATGACTTCTGGACAAACATGAGCATGTTTAACGAGTTTTAACAAATAGAGTAGGCATCTTGCCAGTCACAGCTGAATAGCAATGAAGTCTAAGCACAGACATTTAAGAAAAATTTATTCGTTATTTCAGAAGAAAGTGTGAGGAGACATTTCTATTATTTATTTAATAATATTTCTGTAACACTGTAAGGATTAACACGGAAATATTCAACCTTAGCCAGCCAGACATAAGGAAAACACACAGAGCATAAGCATCATTAGAGGTGCACATTGTAATAAATTATGATTTGCTGTTTGGCAAAGAATTTGCACTATAGCATTTAGCATAGTTCTTAAAACTTTTTCCTGGTAGAGTACTTTGAGGTTTTGTTTGTCAGGTTTGTTTGATTTTGTTTTGCTTTAAATCACCTAGATACTTTCATTCCTTACGAGGTGCACTCTATTTCATTCCAAATTATTTCATGCCTCAAGGCAAGACTAAGAATTTGAATAATAAAGAACCAGCGGTCAAACTGCACCACATCCTCCGTATTTTTGCCTCATTATGTCCATATTTTAAAACAAAAAGTCATCTTTTTTTACACTAACACCCACGTATATCTTTTTAAATAGAGAAGATGAACAAAGAAGATATGAATGACTTTTTCCAACCCTTTTCAAGATAGCATTTTAAAATGTAGTTTTTAGAAATGTTTTTGATTTATAAGGCAAGAGGTTCACATAGAAGCACAGAAATTTAAGTTAAATGCTAGCTGTACCTACTTAACTTTGAGGGCCAGGGATCTCTACATCAGTTTCTGTCATCTACTAACAGTATTCAGCTTTTCAGTCCTGTTACTACAAAGACAGGAGTTTCATTTATTCCCAGGTAGAAACTAATCCCGATAGCCTTAAAATTATCATTTAAATAGAATACACGCATCTTTCCTTCCATACTTTGTCTCTTGGTTTAAATAACTACTAGGTTGGATATACATTGCCTCAAGTTATACTCCTTTTCGTGGGCTACAAATTGCTTAGAATCTTATTTATAAGCTTGTATTTTGTTCCCCTAGACCTCAAACCTTCTGGAATTCAACTGAAGGTCATGAGTTTTGTAGGAACAAAATTTGGCAACAACCACAGGTTACTTCATGACTTAATGGAAATTACATGATAAAGCAAGAGTATGCTAAACAGCGATATGCAAGCTTACGCTTAGTGTATTAATTTAATAATCAACAAGTTGCAAACAAGTTAATTGTGTCAAGATAACTTTTATTTGTGGTAGTAATCTTTCATGCCTTACTTCAAATTTGGAGTTACCTCAAGTTGATTGGAGAAAAACAGCAGAAAAGCCAGAAATCCTTTAAATAGTTTGTTTACCAACAAGAAAGCACAGAGACAGAAAAGAAACAATGGTCATCTTTACCAAAAGCCTGCATAGAAAACTGCATGGTATCTTTTGAATTACAGTAAACTGATCCTCATCATCCAAGAAATAACTACAAGCCATCTTAAACAAACATAGTATGAGGAAGACTAAAGAGCTGCAACCCTTAAATTAGACTCCAGGTTTTTCAACACATTTGCAGAATTTGTCTTTTTGTTTAGGAATGGCAAATCCTCAGCACAATTACACTGTTCTATATCAATTAAGCAATTAATGAAAGCAGAAAGTTACCTTTACAGCTGCTGTCACTGCAGCAGTTGCTGCCAAATTCAACCCTTGCCTTCCAAAATTCACCATGGTCTCGTAGCCTCTTTCTTTGGCTTGTACGATGTACTCATCAATCTCCTAAAAGGAAAACACACTTAAATTTTAGAGGGCTATGCATAAGAGGCATGTAACTCCACAGCATTGTTTTTCCATCAATAATAGAAGACTGAAGAAATCTTTAGGAAAAATTTTAATGGAATAATTACTCTTGCCTTTGTATCCTGATGTTTCATTCACTTAGACTCTCATTTAAAAAAGGATTATGTCTGGTCAAACAAGACGATAAAATAGATCACTTTTCTCCAGCTCAGAAACATTGCAGCTACACAGCAAGTATCTTATAGAGAGTAAGCTTCACTTGTCAGACAAAAGTTTTTCAAGAAATAACACGCTTAAGATGAAATCGGAGAGCTCCTTAGAAAGGTAGAGTTGGCTCACAAAGAACTTCTGAAGCCAGAGCTTTGATGCAGTTAAGTACCAAGGACAATCCAGTAATGACATTCATCCCCAGCTGTGGTTAATGCCTGGAGTTGGAGATAAAGGCTTCAAGATAGTTCACAACAGCTCACAGACCACAGGGAAAAATCCCTTTAGCTTATGAAGTTGCAAACTGTTTATAGTTCAACCTTCAGACGGTCAAGATGACCTTATTGTTCCTATCGGTGGCTATCATGTCAGCTACCTGTTTTGCCTAATAAAGGCCAAGCCCAGCACTGACCTTCAGGAATGTTATTTTCTGTATTGTGAGGTTTTTAGACCTTTGTTAATCACTCTTGCCACACATCCAAACAGGATACTGAAAAAAAGCTAAGCAGACCCGTAGCCCTGTCATACTTTGGCTAAAGCTAAATATCCTTTAGCTATTTTCTGTTTGAGTATTTTCTGTTGGAGACTAGTCTTCCCTTAAACCTCAGTACAAAGTTTCTCCTCTTATCCTTCAGTCTGCACACCAGAAAAGTCAGTGTCGTTTATCCTAAGAAGTTTTTTACCAGGTTATGCTAGAAAAAAAGCTAACGTGCAAAGCTGTTGCTAAAACTGCATTCATGCTTCTACACACACTGCACATGTTCTTTCAGTAGAAAGTCAAACTGCATCACTTCCACTCAACTGGGCTCCCGAAAGTGCACACAGACCAGAGAACACCAAGCTATCTCATGTCAATAGAAAGAAGTACAGTGTCTGCTCATGCAAGTTAAACAGAAGCATGTACATGGACAGTCAAATGCACTTGTCTCTACTAGTCCAAGTTCATGCTGCCTGCAGACCAATAACACACTGATCTGCTTTTATCATGTATCTAGCAACAGTAAGTATTTCAGTATTAGGCGTTAAAAATATGAGAAGTTATTTCTTACCCTTTCTTTAGAAGAAAGAAGTGGGTGGAGAAATTTTCTGTAGATTAAACTTGCCCCTCTAGTATATGGGGAAAGGAGCCAAATAACAAAAGCTATCTTCAGTTCATAGTACAGTGGAAACCTACAGACAAGTTAGAGGTTGCATGAAATCAACAACTGCAGTAAGAAAATGCACAGTAATTAATCATAATAAAGAGATCTCTTCAAATAACACAATTACATATTAACATACAGGGTTCTTCACATACAATAAGTTATATTAGACAAAAATTACATGAGTTATAGACCTATGGATTTTTTTTTTTACTCTACTGTCATTTAAGAAATGCAAACAGTTAATATACTTGTTTTGCATTAAACATTTCTGCAGAGAAATTACAGTGCATCCTTTTAAGAGTTCCATTCCTCTGTTCAGTTTCTACAGCAAAGGTGGAAGTTCTATAGTCCATACTCTGAGTGAGAGTGTACAGCAAGCTTGGAAACAGATGTTATTCTTCACATACGCTGAGGTCTTTTCCTCAAAAAAGGGCTATCAACATGCACAACTTCTTTACAAAAAATAAAACATTACAAATCAAAGAACATCAGAAACCAATACAGTTTCATCCAGAGTTCATAAAAAGCAGGCTCTTACCAAGAGACTGTTAGGTCAGTTATTGTTTCAGTAACTGTATAAAGAGCAAACACAATCCAATACATCATCCAGCGAACCTGAAAATTAAGACACCATCTTCAGTAAGAATTTTGATTCCACCTTTCACAGAATACACTATGCACTGCACAGTCAGTTTTGAGCTGTCAAAACAAGACTTCCAACAGTATCTCAGTCTGCACATATTGGGTTACAACTGCAACTATATGAAGGTCCTAAGGGTTTTCTGTTCATAAATAGAACTGGTGGCAGCTGTGACAAGCTAAGTGAAACGGCTGGGTCACAGTGGTCACAACCTCACCTAGGCTGGCTTCACAGATTGATTCTGCCTCTAGAATCTTTAGTGATAAGAAAAAAAAACCACTGCAAAGAGTCAGTAGATTATCGTTTAATATGAAATGCAACTCCCACTACAGCACTAAAGGATATTTCACTCTCTCCAACACTCATCCATATGTTTATACCACAAACGATAGCATTAGTAAGTCAGGTAGCCCTTGTTTTCATTTCACAATATACTTTATTCAGCTATGCTTTGCAGTTAAATTCTACGTGTGTGCTTAGTATTACAGTATTAACAGCAGGGCAAGGCAGGAAAAAAGCATTTTCATGGAAATTTGATTCTATTCATATACCAAGAACCACAAGATTCTTGTTAGTAAAAGAGTTCACATGTAAGCATCTTAATGCTTCAGGGGTCTACATCTATATACTTTTGTTTGGTTTTAAGATTTACACTATACATGATTGTTTTGAAATCAGACAATACTCTTAAAATACAAGTTTCCTAAAAATTAACTAAGTAGCCCATTTTTCTTGAACATTTGTTCAAATTTGGTTGTCTAAACTGATTACATCTTTCAGAATAAATGCTATACAAGTAGTTCCATGTATTTGTCTTCTTTAAGATATCAGTGGTCAAATTCCAAAATAGGTCAGTGCAAGCCACCACTGGTTATTCATACTGAACACCCACATGTTCTTTAAATTCCAACACTATCTATGCTAGAAAACACCCCACAGTTTTAAAAAAGAAATAAAAGAGAAGAAAAACATCACCTGCAACCAGATGCAGTAACCTCATTTCATTTGTGATACACAGACTATTAACTCTTCTGGCACATCCATAAAATATTAAACACGGCATTTGTTAGACACTAGTTCAAGTCCTAAATTCATGTACCCTCTTTCAAAAGGAGGAATATATACACTTTCCTATAGAGGATGTGGCTCAGATTTAGTCTTAACTTTTAAAGCAATCTTTTTTTTTTTTTACATGGACTTAGATAAATACTCAAAAGCTAATGCTACACTGCTGCCTGCCTCATAGCTGTGCATTATGCTTTAAAACCACTTCCTTTGTCACAACTTGAGACCCATTTCTCTTAAATGCTTTTCTGCATTTCAATTTCAAAAGAAAGTCAGTCATGTGATGACATTCTTCACTTCAGTCTCTCAGAGGATTTAGATATTTCAGGCTTGAATAAACTAAGACAAACCTACACAACAGCTGAAGTCATCTCTGACAGGCCATGTGACATTTAGACTGGTGACCCTTCCATGAACCAGAGTCAACACCTGAATAAAAATAAAAACAACATCCACCCTCGCCCCATCACCTTATGTATGATGCAATGCAATTTTTAAGATGCCATGCAAAGCTGATTTTTTTTTTCCCAATATATTTTATTCAGGCTATTCAGTCTTTAATCAACATCTATTCACCCAGTTAGGAAAAACAGTTGAAGTGGAGTTTCTCTTGGGCTGCTAGGAACAGTAAGAAATGCTCTGCAGAAGGGTACCCAAGATCTGCCAGGAGTGCTGCTGAGCTCTGGGCAAAGATTCTCAAAAACACAACTCAGATCGTATTCTAGTACCACTAATGCATTAGGTACCAAAGGTATCCTTGAAAAGGACCCTGAGCGACTTACAGTGGTTTTCATACCAGACGGGAAGAAAAAAAAAAAAAGGTCATATTTGACACTGCTCAGGAGACTATCATCTATTTAATTCTTAAAGATGAAGTTACAGAAGCTTTGATTGAGTTTTGCTTTTTATGTTAAAAGGGTGATTACAGATTTGCTTTGTTGAGCTTTTTTCCTATCATCCAAGTGTTAAGCTCATCTTTGTTGGCTTTGGCTGAAGCACATCCTTTCAAGTCAGGATTTTGAAGCCAGGATTTGAGAAGACTGGTCCTTCAGACTTCTAAACTACATTTCAGATGCTTATTACAAGCACTTTGGTGTAACACAGTTAAAAAACTCCTCAAAGACCATAGTCAACTCCATTAAACCAGGGTAATTACAAGAACAAATAAAACTCCTCAAAGGCACAGATCCTAATTTCTAGGATTAACGTTCCTAAATCTTTTAAATTACCAAACCCAACAGCAACACTTTTTTTTCCCCAGAAATAATCTTTGAACAATTTGCTGCATCATGTCCTACACAGCAAGGCAAGACATCCGCACTTTCTGGTGGTTGTTTTTTGGTCTTTGTTGTTGTTTTGGTTTGAGGGTTTTTGGGGGGTTTTTGGTTTTTTACTGGTGGAAGCAGTGGTTAAGTAAAAAAAATGTCACCGTTACAAAGCTCTTGCAATCCAGCAAACAAAAGCAGATAGCTCCAGAGCCACACAGCCCTGGAAAGGAAGTTGTGCTCAGGCCATGACGTGACTGGCAGCAGAGCTGTGCCATTTGGAAGGCTGCAGTTAAACCTACACCCTCTCCATGAAAGAAAATGACCCCAGCTGGGAAGATTAAAACTATGGACCATCCCTAATATCTATCTGGACACTCAACCCAACCAGCAATGGCATGGTTATTCACTAATGAATCAATGTCATTCCCTGCCCATGAAAACGTCCCTGTGATGAGTCCAATTCATCTCAGCCCAGTGAGTACTTTGTGCGCAACTGCAAGTTCAAGGACCGCTCAAAGATCACAGGTGACTGAAAAGCAGTGTTTTCACACCAAATGAAAATACACAGCTGGAAAAATATGGTTACAGTTCCTACTAAAAGTCTTGTGTAAATGGCAGGCATCTCTAAAAAAGGATGCCCAAGAAAGACAGCTAAGTCATAGCTAAGCGGACAATCACAACATTCTACAAATATTACTTTTCTTTTTCTAGAAAACATATTGCAAGAAGCAATAGTAACCTCTTACATTAAAGTGATTTCTTCTATTAGAGTTTGAAACTGCTATCTTAACTTAGCCTGTGCATTCCTTTTGAGGGAGCAGGGAGGAAAAGCAGATTATAAATTCTTTGCATTATATACTTTCCTGACAGGGTAAAAGTAAGCATAAGACAGAGGAATTTCTTCTCCTATTTTTGATTATTTTTTTTCTCCCAGAAGCTTAGCTCTGGCATGCACTGGCTCTATATGCACAAATAAGCTCTAATCAGCTTTTTCACAGAAACCAGTAGTATGAATATGATGTCTGCTTTGGAGCCTTGATGGAGTGCTCAGACTAAATGTAAGACATACAAGGGGAGGAATAACACCTACTGCATTCTACCACTACAACCAAGTACAAAGTGGAGACAGCACCCATGCAGAGAGCAGCATTAGGTCACAGCTACAGCTGCCGAGTTGAAGTAACTGACAGCACTGACTCCATCCTGAGTCAGGCAGCCAAGTTAAGAACAAAGTTCAGGAGAGAATACTGGTTAATTGCCAAAATCAAGTCAGGCTGCCTCTTAAAACAGGGAAGTGACCAATGCTCTTTGTGGCTGCAGCTGGGTGACATTCTTGTGGTAACCATTGCTCACACCAAAAAGTACCTAATTTAACACGTTAATTCTAAACTGCAGTGGCAACGTTTTTTCCTCTTCTGTCTGTTCTGCTTCTTTCCTCCACATCACCCTAACCAAATCTTTTCCTTCGCTGGTTACATTTTTTTTCTCATCTTTGGGGAACAATAGATTAACCAGAGCTATCCTTTTCTCAGGCAGATTTTGACTCCCCTGTCAAGCTCCATAGAATGGCAACTAAACTGCTGCTAGTGTTCAAGTGGTCATTGAAAATCTATTACTCATTGCTTATGCTGCAGGTGTTGAAAGAATTAGAAAATCTTTTTTCTACCCCCAGCCCAAAAGTGCATTATTTTGGAAACTTCACTGAAATGTAGCCAACACTCATAAGGTTTATGTTTAAAAATCACCCTAAAAATATCTGTATACAGAACAGTGTGTTGGACACATTTCAGCAAAGTCTATGAAATGTCTGAGAAACCTTAACTTTAGCACAAAATCCCAGGATTAACACTAGATTCACACAGGTGTTGTCGCTAACACTAAGAGAGTTGAATCAAGCTTTCATATGGTTTATTGCACTTTTATTATGAAGATTTACTATGAAAGTTTCACAGTTGTACATCAGAGGCATTTAATTCAGCATGCTACTTACATATTCCTTCACATTTTTTGTCTTCACAGCTTTGTATGAGTAATATGCAGGATATAGCATCCCAAACAGCAGCCTATTGGAAAATAAAAAGAGCGTTCAGAATCTGGTATACTGTAGATGACAAAACATTGACAATACATCATTAGAGCAATGCAGCCAACTTGAAAAAAATCCCGTTCTCTAACTTGGAGAAAAAAAAAAATCATAATGTTATAGGTTTCTTGGAGGAAGTATAGCAATACACAAAAATAGAGCAACACAGAACAGTAAAGGCTGGACGCCCTGAAGACAAACAGTTTCGTAAGACTGCCTCTGATAGATAATGTAAAACTAGTAGCTCTTCTGGTTCAGCTACCAGTAAAACCAGTCCTGCAGTCTGTCCATACCAAAAGACTGTTTCCTCATTGGCAGTGCTGTCACACTTAAAGAGCCTCTAACAACTATTGGTTGGCAATGAGAATCATCTACTTTTATCAGATTACAAGATTCTTCAAAAGCAATTTTAAGACGAGTTAGATAATTTCATCTCCTTTTGCTAGAACTCTACAACAGCAACACATGGAAATGCAGGCAAGCGGGAATTAATCCAGTTTTGCTCAATTTCTGCTAAAATTCATCAAAAGTAAGATGCAGAGCAGGGTGAGAGGGTGCCAAGCAATGCACGCTGAGAGCAGGACCAGAAAAAAGGTCTGCTCTAATACAACTTGTTACAACACAACATTTTCTAGTAAGAGTCTTGGCCACAGACTAGCACAACAGCTCTTTGAGAAACTGAACAGCAGTAGTTGCCATCTCCTTGACAAATGCAACAGCTCCATAATTTTATTTCACCAGCTTGTTATGCTTGGTAAAGCCTGTTCCAGCTGGCCTAAAGCAGCAATTACAGAGAAGTCTGGCTACATCTCTGCGGCATCACTTAAAACTTGCTCAGGATGGTTATGTGGGAGAAATTTATGCTGGTAGGGATATCCAGAAATATTCTAAGACAGTTCAGAACTCTTATGTAATTTAACTTCTCACAGTTGGGCAGAGGAAGACGCACCATGTGTTTCTTTTAATAAGAGCCCACCTGGAACAGATCTGATATGTAAAATTTCAACTCAAACGGTTGAAGTTTGCCAAAGTAAATAATCAATTAAAATTAAAGGTTTTATAGTTTTGTCAGGTAGCTTTAAATAAGTGATTCTACCTACAAAGCCACTGCAGAAGACTGTACAACACTACCAAGCTTTACTGTTAGATCCAGGAAAGAATTCTAAGAACTTGCAGCCCAATTTACTTTTTTGTTTGTTTTTTAAGCAACTACTCCAAGAGCCTTCATCTTCTACAAGATGTTATTTGCAAAGACTACCACAGAACCTCCCTAGTATACAAGACATCAATGTAAGTTTCAAACCAATCTGTATGATATTCACCATCTTCCAAGCAGCACTCTGCTATGTAGGCAGAAGTCTTCTACTTAGTAGGAAGCAAATTTGGAGTACTCAAGTCATCTCCAACAGTTAACATATAGTACATAAGTGAAAAAATACACGGAATTGTTAACAGCAAAGGCACTTTCTTCAACGTCACAGCTACCACACAGAGTTTCTCCATCTTTAGCAGAAGACAAACACACAGCTACCCACGGAAGGAAGTCTGGTGCAGGGACAAGGGGATACTGGCAGAGGTACTAATGTTAAGCTATAAACGCCACAAGTGAGAGGGAAGAACAAAATTATGGAAGTGTAATTGCAGAACCCTTCATGTTTGAAAGGGGCCTTGTGAAGTCATCTAGTCCAATCTCCTGCTCAAACCAAAGTCAGTGTCAGATTTGGACCAGGCTGCTTCAGGCTTCAGCCAGTCAGGTCTTGCAGACCTACAAAGAGAGATTTCACATCCTCTCTGGGCAACCTGTTCCAATGTTTAACAAGCCGCCTAGTCCAAAGTCTTAGTTATATCCCGTCAGAACCAGAAGTTTATGACCATTGTCTCTCTTGACTGAATAGCACGGCAAGAGAATGGGCCCGCTGCTTGCAACCTCCAAAAGTTATGCAAGGCTGCCAACAAGTCTGCCCAAAGCCTTCTCTATTCTTGCTGAACAAGCCCAGTTCATTCAGACTCTCCTCACAAGTCATGTGTTGTGACCATATTGGTGGCCTCCACTGAACTTTCTCAAATAAACCTCTTTCTTGCACTAAAAAGCTCAAAGCCAGACACAGTCAAATGTATAAATCTCACATCTACATCCCTATCCTCTCCCCAGTGTGTAATATGTATATATTTTCCCAATATTTTCCTCATAATTTAATTATAAAACTCACCTTAAGAAAAATCCTCAAACATTGAACCATATATTTTCTTACCTTTAAAAAACAAAGAAGGCTCAAAGTAAAATAATTGGTTTTAATTGAATTTAGGACAAAAATAATTACTACCTGATTATAAGTAAGAGTCAAACCTAGTTAATCATATACAGCTCTTTTCTAGGATTCATTAATTTCCACAACACAAGACTAGATCTGAACAAATTTTCTGGGGCATGTTTGCAATCTTTGTGTACATTCAACCTGTACCCATACCACAGAATTGTTAAGGGCTGATAGCTGCAGAGGAGCTAAAGGCACTTCAAGCGGGTCTTCATGAGATCAGATTCCTCCATAGTGGGAGGAGATGGTACACTGCAGATCACTTAAAACAAAGCATAACTGGTGTACTATAGCAGTAGTTTAAAACCTCGATCTAGACGCTCAGAATTTCATAATTCATGCTAAACTGGAGTTAACAGAACATGGATACTGAAGCTCTTTAATATGTATAGGGAAGCTGCTACTCCAATGCAGCAGAGCTTACCTACATGTTTCAGATGTTGAAATGCCTTTTGAAAGAGTCCAGACTACATGAATTCCAGTTCAGCATACTAATCTGTAGAAGCCTGTCCAAATACAGCTCTGCTACAATCCAAAGACCTTTCATCCTAAAGCCAAGAAGAGTAACAGCAAAAAAAAAAAAAAAAAAAACCACGACAGAATGGTTTTATTCCCAACTAGGAGAAAAGCCTGACTACACAAGTTAAATGCCTCACCCTAAATAACAGGAGACCTGGAAACAGAAGAAACGTGAGACCTAACACCCTTCATTTTGATGAAGTTCTGCAGACAATAGCTCTTCCTCTCATTTTTGTCCCTGTGGAACACCCTGTTCAGTAACTCGGCAGCGCTAGTGGCTCCCACCTTTCCCTGTTCTTTTGGTTGAAATTACAACCATTAAGTATCAGAGATAAGGAAAGCCTCATTAATCCTAATAACATAACACGGACTTTATAGGGGCAGAAATTTCTTTGTTCAAAGAAGAAACACAAAAGAGGTTCCTGAACATCATAACCACTACCAACTGTCAGATGGCTGCTTATTTATGCGCCAGCAATTACTGGTTGTCTATGTACCTCTCCCAAATTCTCAAAAAATAGTCCAAAGTTATTTAAATAGCCACTAGTAGCCCACACATGTAAATTTCTTGCTACAAAGCATATGAAACAGTTTGCATCTTTCACTTAACAGATTTTTGGTCTATCCTTTTCCACTAAGTTTTCTGTCAAGTAGCACCATATCCACTTAAAAAAAAAAACAAAAACAAAAACAAACAAAAACCAAAACCACACAACTAAAACCCCCATATTTTTTAATTTAAACAGCAATTTATCTAAAATCTGGTAGAAACAAGAATTGGGACAAAACAGAATTTTGAGAACACTGCTTTGGACACAATTGATCTTCAAGCAAAAAGCTTATTACAGTAATAGTAAGACCATAAAGCTAAAGACAACCTCAAGTTAAATGAGAACACTAGCGGAAGGCAAACACAATAAAAGAAGCTAGTTTTCTCCAACTAGTGAACCTTTATGTTACTCAAGACTGGTGATATCAGGAGTTGGAAAAATCCCTCTTATGGTACTCACTGTTTTCTTTTAAAGAATTCCTCTACAATGCACTTTTAAAACCAAAGGAGAAGGAACTTCACACCACAATATCTCATTACTTATTAGTGCTCAATACTGCTGTAACATTGAAGAGTTAGAGAAACTGCCACTTGCTCATGAGAGGTGAGTGATAGGACTAAACTGAAAAACACCAGCACATTAAGCCAGTAACAATAGGAAGCAGTACTGCGAAGTTTTTATCTCCTTCCAGCCAGAGCTGACATTTTAAGTGCGGCACAATGATGCTGCCAACTCTGGCATCGCAAACTCCCTTCACGCGGGCAAAGTCATCTAATCTTAGTGACAGCTACCAGGCAATTTAACAGTAGAAAAGCCAACTTGTCGCCAGTGAGTGTAGTTGAAGGTCAGCAAATTCACTTCTACCCTTGATCTATACATGACAGATTAGTATACAGGCATAGAAGAGATCACTACAGCTGACTGAAGCAGCAGCACATAGAACAGGGGCAGCAGAGAGCCTGGGCACAATCGGTATCACTGACACAGAACTACAATAGACGAGCATTTTCTAATAGTTTCCATGTTTGCATCAATATCCCGCAAAATCTCAAAGCTGTTAGCAACACCTACTGCCACGCGTAAGTGTGTAATTCTACAGTAACTACACAATATACTTCAAGGATCTGCCCAATTATACCAAGGTTTTACAAATTTAGAAGCTTAAGTGTTATGTTTATAAAGTGCAGTCTGTATTTCACACTGGATATCAGCACACTGCACTGATGTAGCAGACAAAACCAAAGCCGGTTTCCACTGATGGAAACAGATTTCAGCCGAGCACGAGGGCATTTACTCTATTTTACTAGCAGGTATATGGATGATCCTGCTCACCAATGTCATTTTATTGCCAGTTGTACACCTACAGCTATTTCCGTTTTTCAGCTATAGGCAGCAATGAATGTAGCATTCCTTTTTTGGTACAGCCACTTCCCCTACAGACAGAAACGTTTTTCAAATATACTAGGAGATCAAGATCAAAAGACAAAGCAAAAAAAAAAAAAAGCCTTGAAATCTGAATAAAGTATTTGTGTATCCAAATAGATGTATTAAAACAAATATAACCTACTGCCTCTATCACATTATCTACAGCCTTACAATCTGAATAGCTTTAAAGTGCACAGCTATATGAAAATTCATTTCTCAAGTAAAACAACTGAGTTTGCATTTGACTGATAAATGAAAAAAGTCACCTGTACTCACATTGCTCTGCACTGAGCATATTTGACCTGCATAGTAAACAACTCTGACTGTAATGTTTAAAAAAAAAAATTAAAACATACAAAGAAAAGCCACCAAGTCGCTCAAAAAGACTACTTGCATCCAGACTCCCAAAACACTATGCCATTAAACCAACTGTGAATTAATCACAGAATCACAGAATGTTAGGGATTGGAAGGGACCTCGAAAGAACATTGCCAAAGAATTGCTGGAAGCAAGGAATAGTGTTCAGCACTTCATTCTTTTGTTCTCTGAAATGCAGAAAGACAAGGCCCAGAAGTGTTCCCTTACAGTAAAAGCCATGCAGGATACTTTGGAGACAATGCCATGTGCTAAGTTCGCTTTCCTTAACGAGTCTGATAACAGGGATGACGCCGATTTGTCCACCCACTGACAGACTGACGGTCTTGGCACAGACTGCTGCAGAGCGGGCCGTTTGTTTCCACGTGCATCTACAGTGGAAATACTCGTCTACATCCTGAAGGATCACTTGACACCATTTGGCAGGTGGAAGAATAAAAGAATCCTCCCCACTTACACAAAACCATGGAAGCGAATATAAATACCTGATACACTTCCTTACTTTGCTGCCCATGCCCGGTTCCCCTTCCCAATAATAGTCTTTACCCGCAAGTTATGACAGGAGCATCTTCCATTCCTGTCACATACACTCACAAGCTTTTCTGTGAGCTGGTCAGACACCAGAAGTAACGTAGCTGACTCCCAGCTCTGTACGTGGTTTGAAAGCCTTAAATGTACTCCAGCAGCTATGCAGAAACTACGTCTCACGTTGTTAGTATTACGTTGCTTCTATATGAACTAAAATTACTATTCTGTGTTATGGGTAGCAAGTTTAGTTTGAGCAAGATTTCTTTTGAAGGGAAGTTTTCTAATGAAAACTAAACAGCAGAATGAAATCCAGTCTGAAGAACAATGCTCAAGTCCTTGGCTGGCTATTCTTGGCTTTAAAAAGGCAGATATGGCCATACTCCTTAACAATGTGTCCACTGAGGTTTCAATCAGCACACACTGGAAAAGCATAATCATTTTTGCTTAGACTGTATGCTACTCATATACTTGAAAGCCATTCCCGTAAAGGATCAGCAGTTTGGATTTTTTCCCCCCCTTGTTTTTTTTTTAAGCTATGAAGCAGTAAGGCTAATGAGTTATGCACTAAGTTCTAACTGCTGCGCATCTCTGTGTAGTACTCTCATGCTCAAGGCATAACAAGTATCTGTAAGAATCCTATTCAGGAAAAAAACCCTGCAATTAAATGGAAAAAGCAAGACCCTCAGTCATGCCCACCAACATGCCAGAGGGTTACAACTGGGTAGTAAGTTCTAGACTAAGCCAGCCATCTCCTAGTTTTTCACAAGTCCAGACAAACGAAAGTTCACACTGGCATTTTTTTCCTGAATGTTTTTGAAAGGCACTACACTAAACAGTCTTCCTATCCAGCACCTGACAGAATTTAGTTCCATTTTGTTACCAGACAACATTGAGATATACAACACTAAGCATAACAATCTACATTAAAAGACTATGTATTCAAGCAATTACAAAGATACACTTGGACCAAAATGCTAGTCTGTTACGGGGACAGGAGAGCATGCAGATAAGCTCCTGAACCTCACACCAAATTATATCCTACCTTTTGTTCCACCCCCCACCTTGGGCAAGAAGCAGGGGAAATCCCATAAATCCTATTAAAATAACATGTCTGCTAACAGTAGCAAACCTCGAATTCAGCAACTTCTTCAGCAGATTACAGTTAGCAAAAGGCAGGAACGCGATCAGAAACAGGTCTGTTAAAATCTTCGCAGCATTCTTATATAGAGAATATCCACAAAAGCCATAGAGAAAAAGTCTTAACAGTTAAAGAATACACCCAGAAGCACTGACAGATCTTAATAAAGCACATTCTTGAGCATAGCAAGGCTATTAACCTTCCAACTTAGCAAGCTGGAATTCTCCAAAGCAGCTGCCAGATTCTTCCAAACCACGACATCACCAAAACTAATGCAATTACTCAAGCAATCAAAAAAATCACCTTAAGGTTTTAATGGGAAAAGTGACCGCCCTACAAATCCCACCAGAAAGTGGGACTTTCCTATGTCAGGAACATTTATTTGAGTCCCAAATATAATAATTGCAAGCAGTCTGATAGGAGATAATTAAGCCTTTCTTCTAATGCAGAGCTCCAGTCTCCATTATGTTTATCCTATCCACTTGCATTCGTAGAATTCTATTTTGACTTACTCAAAATAGGGAACCTGTTACCAGATACTCTTCAAGTTCTCTCAACATGGAAACAGCCCTGTCTGAATCTTGAAAGAAGTCTAAAGAGAGCGTATGAGAAAAAAAAAAATCAGAAAGAAATTATCTTCTGTAAGGGGGATGTTCTGTACTGGAATCTGTGTGAAGTACTGCCATACTTACAGTCAAGATACATCAGTAAGACTCATCACTTATTCGCACAGGCTCACCAGGTTCTCTCAGAGAAAACAAGATTTATACACCAAGAGAACATTCCAATCTTTAAACCATTTTCTCTGCAGAGAAATTTGAGTCCAAGATAAGGATTTTTCCTTTCCTGCCATTACCTTAAGCAAAATTCACCTATAAATGCATACTCCTCAGAATTCCCCCCTTTCTTTTTTTCTCCGTATGCTCAAAAAGAGCTGAAAGCATTGGAAACTTTCATGGCATTTTCAAGGTTGTCTGTTAATCATTCTAACTTGATATTACAAGACCCTACATAACACAATAATGATCAGAAAGCGGTCTTAATTAACAGTTAACTTGATACCTGAACACACATTAGATGCATTACTTCCTTCAGTGAGAATTAACCTTGAATTTCCAACTCACAACCTACACACAGCTTGCAGCCTATTAGGCCAGTTCAGCCGGCCAGCAATATTCCCCTAACACAAGTACCACCCTCCCAGCAACAAAGCTACTGCATGTGTGTCCTACCAGCCCTCTCTCGGGGGCCAGGGCAGTCTGGAACAAGGTACTGCTATAAAGCAACTCCCAAAGGAAAATCCAGGCTATTTTCACTACAGAGTCAGCCCAGAGACTCTTTCGCACGGACAAGCTGCATCAGTGCTATAACATAACAGCTCTCCTAGTCACACTCAGAGTTGACAGGGCCATTATTGGTACGCAGACCTTGTGAAACAACTCACTTCTTATTCATGTATAGATCACATACAGTGCAGAAGTCCCTGGGGAGAAGATATTGCGTATCTATCTCACTAGAAGAATCTATGCCCATGTTTGGAGATGGTGTCCAAAACTGACCAAATTTTCTTGTGTTTCTGGATAGCCTTGGCATATTTTAACCGAAGGGTTTAAGCCTGGAAATACCACCACTATGTCATTAAAAACAAACAAACCAACCAACCAACAAAATCACACACAAAATACACCACCAAACCATCAGCTCTCAAATCCCGTTCAAAACATACAGTCAAAAGGCCCAACAAACCCAGTAGTACAGAAAATTCCAAAGCTAGTACTGGAAAGCAAAACAGACAACATAGTGGGAACAGAAATTGTTACAGAACTCTTAGTCACTTCTCTGCATGCCTACCTATTCATAGCTTTATTTGAACATATGTGTTTGACCACTGCTGTAATAGCATCCTGACCATCCCTGTACTATTTCCTGTTTACAGACTTACTAAGCTCCACACGTGTGCAGAACAGTCAGCAAGTGAGCTCATAATTTCCAACCACCCACACCAAGGAACTGAAACAAGATGCATCTATAACACTTCCACGTGATGAAGAGCAAACATGGAAGGGCCTTCAATACAGAGTAACCCTATCAGTGAACTTAATCTTTCACCTAGCTCTTACCTCAAGCTCAATAGCAGAATTTCATCCCTGCTGGAGAAGTACCAATTTCCAAAGCTTACTTAAACCTCAAATAACTTATCTTCCCTCAAATAGTCCCTGATTTCACCTGTTGCTATGACTGCTTACTACTGGAAGCAGAGCATTTGTGGCCTCACAGAAGCCACCTGTAGGTGGCATCAGGCAGGAGCACGAGAGCTTGCCAAAAATCGGGCATGACTGCATCTCCTCCTTGCACAGCTCTTGAAAGAAGCTGGCATGACTTTGTTCAAAGAAAAATATGTCCTTGTACTGAACTGTGCTTTTCTTTTGATGATTAGCAAGGACTGACAGCTGGATTAAAGATGTTAGTTAAAAGAGACCAATGGACTAATTTTTCATTTTTTTAAAGAAGGTTAAACCAACTGTAGTTTTGAGCGGCTATTTTCTATTTCTGTTTAGTATATGCATGCATAAGCTTACTCCATGGAGCAGGTGAGCGAGAACACACACATAAGACCACGACTATTTTCTAAGTTTAAAGATGAAAGTTGATACCTACTTGGATGTCCAGAGAAACTGTCGCACAGCATAAACTCTATTTTAGGTGATTATGCTTTAAAAGAGTTTACATAATAAAGGTAATTGACAGAAAAACACATTTATGAGCTTCCTTGTTTTTGAAGAAGTTCTTTACACTTACTACTCTTGGAGGTACTACAATCTACACATACAGTGTTCACAAGCAACGTGATCCTCTCGATTTAGGATACTTCTGATGAGCTCCTAAATGACATCACTAATTTAATGCAGATGAACTGCTGAACAAGATTAACATGAACATTACAAATTCAAGAATGAGGTGTTCAATTTTCTCATATGGTTTAAAGTTCCATATACAATTGATACTTAGTTTCTTGGCTTTGACAAACTTAAGAAAAAAATTACCTGCTGTCTTATTTACCTACACTACTCCTAGCTTCATGTCTAGTATCTTCACAATAATTTTGGAAGCTCTTACAATTTTTAATTAGGTCTTAATTTCTGTATAAAAATATGAAGTCCTTCATATCAAAGATACTCTAGAAGAATCCAGGAGAGACCTTGCAAACACCTTCCATTTTAATCTAACTGGTACACTGAAAAATTGTTCATTATAACTTCAACTAACTCATGTAAAGTCACTTCTTCTCAAAGGTTTCTCTGCTCTGTGCCACAGTAAATTTTGAAACAAGCAAAGAAAGATGAATGTCTGCAGCACCAAAGCTAGCATAAAAGAATAAAGCAAATACTATCATCTCAGTACTGCCAACTCCTGCACATTTTTAAAATGTTTAACAGTCTTAAAGCTTCAGCTCTCTAAGACCTCAAAGATTCCAATTCTGATTAAAGGACCAGGTAAGAATCAGATTTGCATATGAAGATGACCTTTTATCTGGTACAAAATTGGAACAGACACAGTAAGATAGCATAGCTGAAGAATAACAATGCTCATTAATTGACAAAATTTCTGCATTTGATAGAAACAAACTAAAACAAATGCTGTCAAAAACACACAAACACCACACGTCCAGAATAAAACCCTCAAAAAAACCAACAAAACACAGTCTCATTACAGCAAGTGTACTTATTGTTTAAAGCAGATACATTAAGGAGTGAGGCTAAGTCCCAAAGCAAGACAACTCAGTATTTTAAGTGGCAGTAACCTCTTTCAGTGATGGGGAAAAAGAAAATCGTGGTTGTCTCAAAGGATCTGAGGCCAACTTTTTCTTTGTTAGCATTAACTTGGACATATTTACCCGAAGTTATATTATCTTCAATCAAGCTATGGGACTCATGATGGGAAGCCCATGCATAATTGCACAATAAAAACATTCGAGTCTCAGCTGCATAAGATGGGGAGAAATATTTGTATCAAAGTGTTCAATCATATTTCTCTATTATCAGCAGCTGCATAAGGAAAAAGTGACCTGACATCTCCAACACTCAAACTACGGAAGTTCAGTAATCTTGTACTTATTTTCAATGTTACAGGAAAATAAGTTTCTGTTCTTTCAAGACTATAAAGTCATGTTCATTCTCAACTATTTTTGGAATCTAAAGCTTTCTTCAACTTTGGAAGGTGCTTTAAAGCCAGCCACTACTCTGGAGTTTCCCCATCCCGGCCTCCTCCATCACTCACAGTCTATACTCACTTCCTTTAATACCTCAGAATGCCACATAGTTAACAAAAAATGTATTTCCACTCAGATTCTTACCTTCCCACCTCTGCTTTTTGACCTTACATTGGTCTGCTGGAGACTTTGAAGAATCTCACAAGTTAAAATCCACAATCATGCCATTGCTTGCTGCTCTAAGACAGTACCTTCTCCCAACATTTTTGGAGCACCATCAACATCAAAATAACTGGCTATAGGAAACTAACATTTAAAACAGGAGTGGTCCCAACTAAGAATTGCTTCTGCTTGTTCAAAGGAAAACCACATTTTATTTTCAAGCCATTTTAAGTGAAAGACAAACCACACTGCATGTAACCATGCATTAATCACGTGGGTTGGTTGGTTTGTTTTTTAAATGAAAAAAAACATGTCCAATGCTGCTGCAGGCCACACTATATGGAATATCAATCTGGCTGGCTGCCTTTGGAGAAAAAAGTGAAGTTCATAACCCAAAGGCCCAGAAAACTCCTATTTAATCATTACACACCCTAGAACCTAAGGGTGTTGCTGCAGACCAGCCTCAAGGTCCTGCCTCTCCCAAGAAAACGCTACAAAGAGAGAAAACTTGGTGCAAAGAAAGAAGTGCAACCACACAACAGCAATTCTTGAAGTAAAAAACAGCCTGTCTTATTCTCTTCTCCAGACAGCTTTAATTTTAATCATCAGAAGTTATCTACATCTCAATTTTTGCCTTAAGGTCTTTGATTTCCAAAACAAATCTGTTTATCTTATGACCCAGAGAAGTATTTCTGAAGCCTCCCAGAGCAATCAAATACCAAACTTGGCCATTATGCACAGGAAAAGGCTTCTTCTATGAAATTTGCATTTGGCAGATACTGTTGAGATAACATCTGGACTTGTCATTCCAATGTATACGTGTTTCCTCAGTTATAACTGGTACTTAGAGAACTCTGTGAATATGCCGTTACACAACAAGTCAAAAACTGACAACATGCACAATCTCTACCAAACTTATTCATGTAGTTGTATTAGTAACTTAACGTCAAAAAAAGCCATACTAAAAGATATCTTCATTTCCTCCCTTCTGAACCCCAATGCATTAGTAAAATAGTTTGAGGGGTAGGTTCTGTTCTTAAAAACAGATAATGCACATTATGCTAGTTAACCAAAGGTTCATTTTTGAGAGAACAACTCTGTTAACACAAATATGCCTGATTGGTTAATACCTAAGCAGGCTAAGAAACCAGAAGATACAGAGGCAATGTGTGTCTTTTCAGAAAGGTCATTTGCCAAACGCAAATGAAAAGTAGTTTGCCTGATCCACATTATCTTCTTTATACAAACATAAATCCCATTTTGTCTCAAGCAATCTAGGTTAACTTTTATTCAAAAAAAAACCCCCAGCACTCAAAGTCCTATATGTAGAATAGTAAAACCAACACTGCTAATACTGCATCCATGGCAAACTAATGACTGCCAAGGCAGTCATTTAAAACATGTATTTTATGTTTCTGTGGTTATATTGTCTTCCAAGTAAACTTTAAGCTGTTTGCTACTGAAAAATGTGAATAGGTCAGCTTCTTCTCTGGCTTTTAAAACTGTCTAATAGTAAATACATTTCAACTGAGCAACACTAGACATGTTTTTAGGCATAAGGGAAACCATGCATTATAGGACGAAGTCCTAGTCTAGGAAAAAAAATTAGCAGACAAAAGCAAATAATAAGAGCACAAATCCAAATAATTAATTTTCTTTTAACATTACAATTTAAGGTAATGTTACTATACTATCAAAACCAATCAAGATATCTCTAAGCTAGTGATCATTTTCCACACTCTCCTTTCCATGGCTTTGACCAAGGAGTTAAAAAACAGGGTGGGGGAACAAAATAACAAAACCAGACAGTGGTAGGAAGGCACAAGCACAAACTGTTTTCCGAGTTTCCCCTTCAAGGGCTGCAAGTTCCAACAGCTTTATTAGCAAAAGAAAGTAAAGCATTATGTCAGACTTCTCACTTCGGGAGAAAACAACTTTGTTAACCCTTGCATTTAAATGCTGGGTTAAAGGCTTTTGAAATAAATTGCACTTAGTTTTCAACATCTAATGCAAGTTCCAACCGTCCTCAGGATATGTGAGCAATATTTCAAAGATGATAATCACAGGGAAAACATTCATTTAGTTAAACCCACTTCCATGTCAATGCTTGCAGACTAGCTATAAAACACAACAGACAGAAATAATGCCCTACTATTTCATCAGTGATAAACTGTACTGGAAAGTAACAGTGCTGGCTGGCAAAAGGCTCAATAGAGAGTTAGCCACTATGGGGTATTTTATTTCCCCCACATCCAAAAGCATCTCATCAGACTGGTTATTCAGTGTCACCGAGGCCAGTCATGTTTAAAGGCAGACAGGTCAGCAAAAACCTGCAATAATCTTTCCCACCTAGACTCTATACACCTCATTTATCCAGTAGTAAGTTGTTACAATCCAGTTTGGCAGGTCTTTAAAATTCTCAAGATCCACAGAGATCGCATTGTTTTCAGCTGTAGTATTTTCGTCTCTAAAAACCTCATACTTTTCACATAACAATACAGATTTTGAAAATCCAAAATTTCAAAAGCAGAATAAAAAGGATCAGAAAGCTTCTTTACACATGAAGCATCAGAGAGTTTTGCTAGACATGTTTTTACTTTTTTTTAAAAATAATTTCTTATCAAAGATGAAAAAGTATTGAGCCAAGGCAACTTTTTTTTTAAATATCAGAATTTGGCTTGGGATCTTCCTCACCCTTATATGAGCATATCAAGAGTTGGCTCTACATACAAAATAACCAGGAAAGACAAGCCATTCCATCTAGGTTGCAGAAATGCTTGAGAGCCTAAAATACGCTCAGTTGAAGCAGACATCGGTTTGTGGAACATGCAAGAGTGGAGGCTGTTTATTTTAATTAGAAACATCCTTTTGTGCCAGACCGTGCAGCTCTTGGTATATCTTTATCTACAAGGCATAGCACACAGATGTGGATTTCAGCACGTTTTGTAGCAGAGCACATGCCAAGATCATTAAGTAAGAATGTCAGACTCCATAGTACAGCCCTGGTTGTGCTCCATCTGTTTTGAGCAAGCTTGCCTGCCTGCCATAGGCTGTGAACACTGACCACGCATGCTCTGCATCTACGCAATCCCACAAACACGGGAGAAAAAAAGAGCAGCTAGACTGCATAGCAAACATTGATTTAAAGAAAGGTGTGCCAGGCAGGCAGTGGGGATGCTTCTAACAGTCAGAGCTAGGCCTTTTGCATTGCACTAACTTACAGAATAAGTATTACAAGTCAAGTTCGGCAAGCAGACACTTTTTGCTGTACATATTAGGATTGCGAGACTGAGAAGTTGAACTATAGAAGTGCTCTGCTGATTTCATTGCTCAATTATGTAAATTATTTTAAACTTTCACACAGACAATACACTTAATCCCTAGACTTACATATGCTTACAGATTTCAAGCTATAAAATTTAAGATCCTTTAAAAAAAATCTGACACCTTGTTTGATTAGAACAGCTGCACCATTTTTACTGGAACTAGTTTCACTACAAGGAAAAATAAGCAGCAATGTGCAAGTGAAGAATGCAGTTTCAGAGTATGCTTTAACCAGCCTGGTTAATACACTGATGCCAAAAACAATGCTGGTTTTGTCCTGGAACTTTTCATTCTCAACACAGCACTTACCTAGCAACTACACAACAGCAGCATGAGTGGGTACAGGTCGCTGCAACTAACAGAAGATTAACCTCTTTCGAGCACACTAATTTTCATTTGAGTTGACAAAACAATCAGAGTCACACTGTGGGCACACAATTTGTGGACCCTGTGGGAAGTGGAGAATGAGGAGAGCATGAAGGGCAGGATGGCCCCTCTCAGCAACAGGCCAACGAGATCTGTTTAAGCATAGCATGAAATGCCAAGGATAACTGATAGCCAATGACTGAATCTTTGCAGTTCTGTGGCGAGACAGGCATTTCAGCACATCTCTCCAGCCCAGTCACTCACACTATGACAGCAACTCCTTTTTCCCCACAGGTGCAGCAGCAATTTATAGGCCTTTAAACTGGAAGGATATCAGAAGGCATTCAGCATCCAACGGCATGCAGCATCCAACGGCATTCAACATCCCTCAACCTTCAGCTAGAACTATCTTGCCAGGAGAAGAGCAGGCTACAAACAGTCAAAGAAACTCTCCCATAAATAGCCCTTCTGACTTGAAGATGAGGCCGTATGTAACTATTCCTTCCACACAGCATGTGGTGGTATTATTACTTAATTATGGCTGTTTCAAGACAACATGTTTGACAGCATGTCGATTAGCAAACAAGAGGGTGAATATTTCTGTACTTATTGCTTTCGATTAAAAAAATTTGCATTCGAAGAGCAAGACACAATCCAGGTTTACAAACAAACCATACACAGCTCCATAAAACATCACCACCACACTAAGCCAGATATTCCTGACAACAGTTCAATCAATACCAAAGCTATGGCTTCAGCCACTCGTTCTCAGATGTCTAGTAATTCTGGGAGCAACTGGAAATGTCAAACCACAACAACAAAAGTATTAAAAGTAGAGCAAGAAAATGCCTTGGAAACTACCATGAAAGAAATAGCTCCAACCTGTAAAGTAGCAAAAGCTGAAAGAGACTAATTCTACCTACCTCCAGGTCACCTCCTGTGTGTCCCAAACAGTCTTCATCCCCCTTAATGTAGCTACAGTTATAGTTATAACCCAGTACCAGAACCAAGGAACGCTTGCTGAATCTTTTACTCATACATCTTTTGTTCCTTGCAAGGCTTTAAAAAGGGGATAGGGAAGGCAAGTACTACAAGTACAAGCAGACAGAAAAGTAACTACTAGTACCCAAGACAAAGACATCGTCCTGTGGACCACTACGACTCTTACTTTCAACAGTCATAACTGCTGACCAACTTTATTGAAAACAAAGCATGTACTTAGGCAGGAGGGTGGAGAGAGCGTTGCAAAGCAACACAGATGGGGAAACTTTCATTTTTAAGTGAGGAGGGGAAAAAGGTTAACAGATTACAGCAGACAGTCTGCTTTAACAGATTGCGAGTACAAAATGGCCATCTACTTTGTTTTCAGGATGTTTCATATCTTTGCTTGGCACAAGAGGATAGTCTGATCTCATCCATACCAGGCTGTGACTGACAAGTACTCAATGTGTTTACTATTAAATACTGTCTCAGCAACTGATGTGTACACAATTGCTCAGACCTTACAAATGAGAAGCATGAGCAATCAAAGCAGACTAAAAGTCAGGCACTGGCTCTATTAGAAGTTTACAAGATGGGCAGCCACAAATTTAGAAAGCTATTCCCACCATTAAAGACTACAGGCTTGACAAGGTATACCACTTCATTTTGTGAGACACTGAAAGAAATTACTATCATCTTGTTGGTTTTAGAAGTGGAAAAAAAAAAAAAAAAGAAAAAGGAAAAACCCTGCAACATTCGTTCTGAACACTGTTCCAATAGCCAGTGCGTTTTACAATTAATAATGACCTATACATACTACAGCAGCACCGTATGGACACAAAACTTTAAAATTAAAAGATGTTTTAATCACGTGCTTCAAGTCTTCTGCTTCTTGGCAGAAAGGAGAGGACATGCATTTAGCACAAGGTATTTCACATGTTTAGATGCCTAAGTATAATAGCATGTATATAGTAAGGGAAAAGATTTCATTAAAATGAAGTTTTGCCAACAACTATTATGTAGAGCAGTGAATTTGAACCACTCCCTGTTTCCTGTGCATTACTCTTCAAGACAATTCACATGCAATTAAGAATTCTAATTCTCTACTAGTTCCATTCCCTAGGTTCCTTAAAGCTTTAATCAACTCTGCTAAAATAGTTTGGTTAATCCCAAATTGCAAACTCTCAAACCGAATCAGAAGTCAGTTTGCTTGGGATATGCGTGTCAGAACAAGTCCAACATGTCAAAAGTCAGCAGAGGGCACTGTGACACACCCACGAATTAATATTTTGCTGCTCTTTTGGCCCTGAAAAATAGTAGGTCAGTCAGAAGAGAATTCTGCTGCAGCCAAAACAACTGCTGCTCCTTTTAATCACCAGTCAAGACAACAAGTATTCCTGATGGCTGCCCAAACATGACAACAGGGCTTCCTCAGCTTCCTACAGACTATGTAGAATATCCATAGCTCTCATATCCAACAAAAAGCCACCACACCAAAACTGAAACACTACATAAGAGAGAACCTCAGGTCTTAGCAGCTACACAGTGGTTAAAAATATTTCCATCTCTCTTACTGCATTTAAGGGAAATGTAGTATTCACCTTCTGAACTCGTGACACACAAGTCAGAAAAAAAAAAGCCACTGGAACAGGTATGTCTGGAACGAGACCAGGAAGGAAAACAGAGCAAACAGAGGAAGACAGCATAATGGACACCAAGAGGAAAGGACAAGAAGGACAGTCTCAAGGCCATTGAAATTAAAATATATCACACCACATTGACTCTTGTGCTTTCCACCCTCCTTTTCCACACGACTTTTGCTCTATTAAGCAAAGTTAAACAATTGTCTTGAAGCCGTCCAAGTTCTCATTCCTGGGAAGATGAACACTGGCAAACTATTTAAGTCCCACAGCCAGGAAACAAGGACACGAGAAGGTGGAGAGGATTTATAAATAATATTAAGGACTCCCTTTTTAGCAAAAATAATTAGGGCATACAAATGAGTGACCAACATCAACCAGAAAACTCAACTACGTAGAACTGCGCAATACATAGTCTTTTATCATCTCTTGCAATAAATCTATGGATAGCAGTAGCTATTCTGTTCGTTCCCTGTGCTATTGGTTAGGCCCATGGAGGACTTAATCCTCAAAACGCAAATGCTACCCTTAGCAATTCATAACTAACTTCACAAGAACCTGGTCATTAGAAACTGAGGTGCTCAGCATCACCAACATTACTCTCACAACCAACGCAGTCCCAGTTGCTGTTAAAATAAAAATTCCCTGGTTGGCGCTTTTATGTAACAAAGCAGAAGCAGGTTCAGCAGCGACATGTGATGTACAGACAGTAAGCATATGCCTCTTCCCTCTAGTGCTGCGTACTGCCTCTGGGAAGACCATGCTGACAGAGCGCACAAACAGCAACTCTTCCCACAGCCTCTCTATTCCAAACCAGTGTCGTCCTTTGCCAACCCTGGAACATGACGCTCTACTTTGCAAGTTTCAGTTACCTGACAATTCTCAGAGAGGACAGGGAGAAGGACAAGGACTGCTACTTATCTAAGTGACCAGAGCACAGCAGGAAAATATACGTGGCAGCATGAGAAGGCTTCCTGACAAAGTTTTCAGGTGAAGTTACGGCAGATAGCTTAAGGAGGGTGTTTGTCACCAACAAAACAGGGGAATCCTATTATGCCCTGCTTTGGGTCATACACTCCCACACTAATTCAAATGTTCGTTGCACTGCTTTGTGAGCAGATTCACTTCATTTGCCCAGCAAAGAGGCACACACAGCAAATCTCAACTCAGGCGACCCACTAACCACTGGGTCCCCACAGACACAGAGCTACTCAGCAAGGAGCATGAGGAAGACTCAGTTGCTCGATTATTACTCAACATTTATTACAAAATACTGTTCACGTTCAAAAGAGCAAAATTACCTCTCAGTTTCATGAAGGAACAGTACAACACCTAAGAAAATGACTGGAAGTTGCACTAGAGTTTACTCTTTCTCAAATAGAAATTGGACAACATGCAAGATGATGCTTTTCATCTAAGAAAGTTTGTCCCTTCGGTTGCCAAAAACTCAACATTAGAAACATGGGTACATAATAACAGTCCAGTCTCTCTCTTCATCTGCTGATGACCTATACTGACCAAGGACCTCCATTTCACACTGTAAAGTCCTCCTAGCCCTCTCTGCTCTGCAACAAGTTAAAAACAGTTACCAACTAGATTGTACAGGTTAATTTGGATCAATTTACAAGCAAGGCTCACAATGTATGTGCGACAGGCACCAGCAGCCTGACCTTCCTGGCTGAGTACTCGCGGAAAACACACACTTAGAGGGAGAGATGCGGTGCAACCAGCAGACACAACCTGTGCTGGCTGTGGGAGCACAAGGACCCTCTGAGGCACCGGAGAGCTCAACCGCAGCCAGGCGAGGGCCGCTCCTGGGCAGAAACGCAGCTCCCGCTACCTCACTCTTTTCGGAGGGGGAAGGCGGGCGGAACGCTTTGAAACCATTAAATTCCGAGAAGCGCTGCGGTTTGCTTTGACACGGCACCTCTAAGCCGTCGGCTGGTGCAGCACGGCGGCACTTCGGCCTAGACACCCGCCCGCCTCCCCGCCCCGCACGGTACGGGCCGGGCCCCGCACGGTACGGGCCTCGCCGCAGCGCAGGGAGCCGCCCCGCCGCCCCACCTGCGACCCGAGCAGCGAGGCCGAGCCGCGCCGGGGCGGAGAGACCGCCGGGCTGCCCAACGGCTGCCCAACGGCTGCCCAACGGGCGCGCGAGGCAGCGGCTGAGGGGAACAGGAGGGAAGGAGGGAAGGAGGGAAGGAGGGAAGGAGGGAAGGAGGGAAGGAGGGAAGGGGCACCGCCTCCCTCCCGCCACTTCGGGCACCGCCGCGGGAAGCCCCGGGAGTGCCCGCTCCCCCCAGCCCGGCACTCACACGACAGCCCGCGAAATCATCCAGGAGACCATCGCGGCGGCCACAGCGCGTCCCCTCCGCCAGCCGGGCCCGAATGGCCGCGGCACCGCCTCCGCCCGCCCCATTGGCTCGGAGGCTGCGCGCATGCGCCCTGGCGGCCGCGCGGGCCCGGGCGCGGCGGGCGGTGCGGGGGGTCGCGGGTTCGGTCCCGCCCGGCAGCAGGAGGGGCGGGCGGCGGTGGAGTGTTCACCGTGGCTGGGTCCGGCGCCGGGGACATTGCGCGCCGGGAGGGGCTGCAGGCAGCGCCCCGCCGTCAGGAGGGGCCCGCGGCTCCTGCCCGCAGGTGCCGGCTGTTCCCCACCCGGGCGCGGCGGTTCGTCCCCCGCCGTCCCGGGGCAGTGCCGGCTGCCCGTGGGCAGACGCGCGAAGGCGGCCTTTGCGCGACACCCGTGGGACCCGCGCACGACGGAGATAGGAACAGATATAACCAGTTGAGAATGCAATAACCACCCTTTCTCCCCTGCTCCCTTGAAGCGCGGTGACCAACCCCAGCGGGAAAGGCGAGTTGGGATGCTCGCTCCTCGCCTTCACTTTTTCCTTATGTTCCCCATGTGCTTACATCCTGCTGTAGGACCTATCAAACATTTGTTTCACCCATTGAGGTCTCCTGGCACAGGCCTTGCTGCCCCAGAGGCTGCTCACTTGCTGTGGGACGGAGCGCCCCGAACCCCGGCTGCGCGCCGGGGGGTCAGCTCGGGGCACAGCCCTTCAGCCGGGCTGGAGCCTCCTTTCCCGGCAGAGCTGCGGGGCCAGCTGGCTCCCCGCGGCTCCACCACCTGTCTGCGCCGCCATGGGAAGGTGCCAGCTCCTCCGGCTTCCTCCTCAGTGCTTGTTTACAAGCACTGGGTCCCGAAGGCTGTCTGAGGACATGTCCTTACGTGGGCCACACAGACTGCTACATGCAGTTGATCCAAAACTTCAGGTGACCAGGAGGATACGAGTCAGAAGGATTAGCGCCTGTGTGCTCTTACCTTTGTTCTGTCCCTTGCCACCTTGTTACCAGCCACTGCCCATGGCAGGACGCTGGGCAAGACGTTCCACAGTGTGACCCAGTCCAGACACTCTTGACGAGCTCGTGATCTGGCAGATCCAGACATGCAGGAGAAGCTGAATACTCCCTGACACTTCAGCTAATCCATTTCCACACACCAGCTTTACACTTCATGCAGAACTGTTCGTACACATAAAAGCATAATATTTTGCTGAAATGGACTGCTTCGTCTTTTCTCATAAGAGGAGGCTGCAGAAAGTTCTGCCCATGGCACCACTGGAAGCATTCAAATTTACTCTTCTGATACCAACAAATGTAAGAGCGATACCTGAAGCAATAGATGTGGGTGCTTCTTAATGTGCCACTCAGCAGTAAAGGTAGAGAAAGAGAAGGTTACTGTTTTTAGCACTGATCCTGCTGACTGTCATGGTGAATGATGTGCCAAGGTCAGAATCACTGTCTGTAGCAGAAATTAGTTATTCAATATGTATTTAAGTGGGGATAATCCATAGTTTTCCTGCTCATACAGCAAGAAGAAATAGCTTAAGCTTCGTAAACTATTGTCTTATTCAGATGAGAGGTGCTTGGTGAATGCAGGATGGTTTCTGTTCCACAGCCAAGCGCCAGAATTCGTCCTCTGTTCGAACCAGTAAAACCCAGTCACAGGCATCTTTGCTTCTCTGCAGCCTTCAGACACAACACATGCAGTCAGAAGGCTAAGAGTGACTTCAGAGAGAAAGAAGAGAGTAAATAAACAAGTACAGAACATTTCAACAACAGCAGTGTTTGAAAACTGTCGCTGTAGCTGTATACTGTGAAATTTGAGGCTTGAAATGGGCAAGTGTACAATAATATAAAAATATTTTTTACCATGGAAGGATTTGGTTCTTGAAAGTAATGATATTGACCATCTTGGGTCTCTCCTTACCTTGAAGTCTGTAGAGGGTAACCAATGCAGAAAGAGGTAGAGAACGAACTTGTTATTGGGCAATTTAGAGTACACCACTCAGTCCTATTTTTGAAACAGGCTTAACCTGAATGTATTCTTTGCTGCATTCAATGAAAGGAGAAATCTGAACCATGAGTTATATATACCCCTTGAATAACAAACCTCTCCAGTGGTAGTGTGTACAAAACAAACTTGCGCAGCAAAGCATTTGAAATATAAATTACTTGGGAGAGATTACATTTTAGACTTCAGTTCTGTAAACTACTGCACAGACAGATCCTGCTGCCTACATAACTCTCCACTGAAGTTTGTGGCATTCCAGTCCATCTAGAGCAAACTGTAAGACGAGAGCTCTAGTTTATAGCATACTAAATAAGCACATAATAGATTTCTTCACAGCGAGCAATTGTGTGTTTGATACTATCTCAGAGAACCGTTCCAGGAAGAGACTGATACTTTTTTTAGTGTCCAAGGTAGCATATACATTAATTCCATAGCTGCATATTTTATTTCATAGGGAGTATGTTTAAGAGAAAAACCACTCTTTATTTTGTATAAAGACATTTACTTTTCTTGTGTTTGTTGCCATGGCAATACTGTCTCTGGTAGAAAGCTAAATTTACATTTAAAGAGGCATTTTTTAAAAAGGTAAAAGCAGATGGCTCCTAAGAGTAATTTATCTTGCTAAGAAGATTACATTTTATTTTATAGAATGTTTTGAGACAGTGGAAGAAGTTGGGTGGTGTTTGCTGGGCCCCCAGCAGACAGACGAGGATGCCACAAGGACTTCCTCATATTCCAGTTTGCACAGAATGATAATCCACACTCCCGCACAGCAGAAACACAGGGAGCGGCATAGCAATTAAATCCATGCCATGTACTTATTCAAACTTGGGGTGTCTTACTCATATGTCTGTCTTTTTTATATGTAAGGAAGAGACTTAGAGCTATCTCATTACAGGATACTTTTAAGCCCCCCACAAAAGCCACTTGATGTAGTTAAAAGTTGCTTTAAATAGTTTTAACAGTGTTTGGAAAATTGCTTGTAAAAATCACCTGCCCTCAATTTTCTTTGAATGTCTTTGGGACAACACAATGCCTGTATACAAACATTAATGTTTAACTTTCGCCTTCTTCATAGGTAAACAAACATTTTTCCTACTTTGCAGCTGTGAAAACAGCAAGTCGAGTAACATTTAGGAAGATGCCGGCTAGTTTGACAAAGCTTTTGCTGCTGACTGCAGGGTCTGTGGGATCTGGTCTTCCGTGCAGGGAGGATGAGCTCCCCAAATACAGCACCGCTTACATGCGACTCCCCAAAGTACACGTGCAATAATCATGGTGCTGGGTTTTTCTCAACTTTGCTGTTTCATATGAATGTATTCTAAATTACTCTCAAATATAAACCAATTTGAAAAAAAATGACAGAATTATTTCAGTTACTGAATCATACCAGAGACATTTATAATTTTGGAGCCAGAACAGGGATGAGATGTTACCAGTTTATTTGTTGAAACAACAGAATACAGAATGGGTGAAGATTATTATAGGATTTCATCTGAGAGTGAGTATTGGCCAAAACTGTGGACATTTCATGAAACCAAAGAAACCGAAGCTTTTGCACAAACTTCTGGATGTGCCACTTCTTGCTCGCATGTGTTCCAGCCCCACAGCACAGCATCTCACTGGGGAACATGGCAAAGCCACTTTGTGTCTAGCACAGCTCTAACTTCAGTGATTTTTTTCCTGGTACAGACACAGTATAACAAGAAGCCACAAGTTTATTTTTTTTCCAGGAACATGTTTGTATGAAATTTATTAATATTTCAAATTAGAAATGTAAAGCATGCAAATTAATGAAAAAGTAAAATAAAAAGTTTTAAACAGGTATTTCTGCATTTTTTTTAATCTAATAGGTTTAACCACTGTTGTTCTCAGTTTTATTACACACAGTCTGACATTCCTTTTAAAGCTCTTGCTTCTATACTAATGAATAAAATTCATAGGTTTTGACTAATTTCTTCCCCTCTTGTTAGCAGATATACCTAGAAAGCCGAAGCCCAAAAGCTCCAACAGCAACATAAAGTTAAATTCATTATTTGAGGAGTTTCTTCAAGTTCATTTCCTGACTTTTGAGGCCCTAACAATTTCAATTAGTATTAATTTTAAGAAATACGGGATTTAGAGTTTAAAAAAAGAGAGACATCTAACAGGTTGCAGGAAGACTGAACTGCATCATAGAAAGAAATCTTTGCAAGTAGAGAAGTCCACAAATGCAAGAACAGACACAGAGGGTATTTTTCAAGAGTACAAAAGAATGATGTCTAGCACTCCTAATTCAGTGAGCTATAGGTTAGAGAAAGCAGATAAGGCCAAGACAAAGCACTGAAAGAAATCCAGAACAGCCCTCCTGTCAATATAAAGCCGAAGCATTTTCATCACTCCAGCATTATCCTGCTTTGAGAGAAGCGTAATAGAATACGAGCAGGCAATATAGGCAGAATCTGATTAGTAGTATGAATATTTAAAAGGTACTCTACCTACATTTTAAAGAAAATTCACCACACTGTGCAAAGGCTTATCACACAACTGTTGATTGGTTATATTAGTTTTTAAAGACTGGTTCCAATGGGTTAGATGGCTCTGGTTCCTTGTTTCTTAGCAGAAACAGAAGAGCATCCCTTTGGATTTTTTTCCCCTCAAGGGAAATGTGATCTAAAGAGGAAGGGGAAAGTTCAGAACAGCTCCATCTGAGACTTGTTCTCCTGGCAGCACTCGTGTGTCCATCCCACCTTATTGCTTCCATTTGGAGATGAAGACATACGAGGTGCAGCCCCACATGGGAAAGCAGTGGCAACAGAGGAGCTAGTTTGCGGACCATCAAAAGGACCCGGGACACTGTCACAAAGCAGCAGTGCTGTACCTGTCGCTCTCCTGATTCTATATTGATAAGCTATAGACGGAGTTTTTACAGGTGTTGCACGTGGACCTGCAAACATTACTCTGTAGATAAGTGTAACCACACACCAGGGTTATGCACCTGGTCCACTGGGTGGATTTTTGTGGTTTATTTTCCCCCTGTTCCAAAGTAGAGTGACATTAAAGCTGTTAACTTGTTCAAGAGCTGCAGCTGAATATTACAGTAAATATATGCCTCTCTCATGAGAGCAAACCCGTTTTAAATGACAGGATACACATATTTTGGCATCTGATGATCCTCCCTCTCTCTCTCTGGGTTTTGAAATCTGTATACAGAGATGCAGACCAAAGCCACCTGGGTAGTATCACCTCAGCTATATTCCATCACTAATTGTGATGCATTACTTTTCATAATTGTAGCAATCTGTTGGAGATTTTTTTTTAAATACACTTTCTGCTTTTGATGTTTCTGATCACTATGGAAAGCTTATGCTATTTTATAGTCTGCTGACTAAGCTCATATGCACACCAGCTGCATTTTATCAGGGAACGTTTACCTTTTGAACTGGCTGATAGATTTTACTTAAAATGAAGAGAAGATATACATTCTTTGGCAACACTTAGAACCTTGTTCAGCACAATATCCATTTACAGAAAGCCATAGCCTCCAGCTAAACAGTGCACCAATCCATGTCTATCAGGCCAAGAAAGGCCAAAAAAAAAATTTATATCTATTACCTAAGAACCAGAAAGGACCCCAAGCTTGTCTGCTGCGTAACAAAACCAGGATCAGCACACGTCATTTGGACAGATGTCTTGTCCTACCTGTTTCTGAAACCTTTCAGAGATGGCACACCTTTTCTGAGCTATTTTTACTAGTCCTTCATTATCTTTCTTTTCCTTATACCTTATACCTTTCCATTTCCTTATACCAGCGTTAAACTGAGTCAAGGGTTTTTATCCCGCCTCCTCCAAGCATGAAGGTAAATTTGTTTATTTCCTCTTGCAGCAACTTTAAAAACTGAAACCAGTACTTAAGCTGTTACCTTGAAGAAGCAATCCCAATTCGTCAACCATTTTATGGCACATTTTCTAGACCTTCCGATTCCATTTATTACATCCAACTCTTTATTGAAACACAGCCCGACATACAAGCAAAACTTAGTCTTCAGCCAGCTGACTTCATTATGCTTTCCCACCCATCCTAAGACAGGTCTAGTAAAAACTGCTGACCACCAAATACATTTAAGGAAAGCTGTTTTGTTGTATAATACCCTAATTTTTTTTTTCTTGGAGCAATGCTTTCTGCCTCACCATTGCTTGGGTTCCTTTCCTCCTCTAAATTGTGAAAGAGGTCTCTTTTTATAGCTCTTAAAACTGGAAGGGAATATCAAATCATCTCACTTAAAGCAGAGACATAGAAATCATTCATTTACGTGTTGTGTCAGACAACCGTTGTTTTCTAGAAGCTGTGCTGCTGACAAAGAATATCGATTTGAAGGCATCAGAACATTGTTGTTTTGTTCGATGTTTTTGGTTTTTTGGGTTTTTTTGGTTGTTGGTTTGGTTTTGGTGGGTTTGTTTTGTTTTTTGTTTTCATCGGTAAATTGTTTTCCCCTATAGGAAACTGGGCACATGCTTTTAAACTTGGAATTTGCCTTTAGTTTCCAGTCATTGGCTCTTGCTATGCTCTGAAGTGATAGATTAAAGAGCCCTTTCACACTCATTCTCTCTCCACAAGGATTCATGCATGCTTAAATCACCTTTCGATCTCTTTACAAATTAAACTGCAAGCTTCTTTAAATGCCCTTTTTTTCTCTCTCCAGTCCCCGACTGCTTTATAGTAGCTTTCTAGCTCTATCTCCAAATTTTTCCAGCACTTTTATAAACTGACATTGTAACTGAATTTCTGCTAACTCTATATAACTTTGAATGCCATAAGACAATAAATCTGCCACCTACCTTTTATTCTCATTAATAGAGGTAATAAATTTTATCCTTTTAGCCACTCTGTCACATTAGGTGCTCACACTCCATTGTTTGTCCTTTGATCCAGGCATCTTGCGTGCTGCTTCTCAGTGCTGTGGCTACCAGTCTGAAGGGCTTTTTTGTTGTATATGTTTAAAACAGCAAAATGTACTCTGCTTTGAAGAGCCCAGTTTATGAAGCACTTACACAAGGACGCTCTCGCTGGAAGCTAAGAGGGGTCCCCAGGAATCCTCGGCCCCCAGGAAAGAGGGAGCTGGGACAGACCTCAGGACAGGAGCTCCTCTGTGTCCTCACTCCTGCAAGTGGTACAAGGGTTCAGCAGGTGATAGACAGCCCTCCCTTCCTCCCCATCTCTGACAAAGCCTCCCAGGCTTGTCCCGGGGTCTGAAATCAAAGCTGTCTATGATATATAGCATGATCATACACGGTGTGCAGGTAGATTAACGGCAACAGGATCATCAGCTCTTGTCTCGTATCCAACTTCCAGAGTCTACAAAACTTCTAGAGACAACATCCATTTCCACCTTGCAGGAAAGTATTAATACTTGCTCCTTCCTATACAGAGAGTGACTATGGTCAGCACTGGAAAAATGGTAAAACTTATATAGAAAAAAAATTACCCTTTTTGTTTAGGATTGCTAAACCCAGCAGATACGCACAGCAAAATACATCTGTTGATCCATAGGTTCCACACTTGAAATGGAAACCATTCGTTTCTGCCTCAAAGATCTTTACCATATTCCGTGGTGAGGAAGCCACCCTTTAGTCCCTTCCTCTGCTATTTTAACAGAATGTTACATTAACAGCTCACGGGGTGCATTTCTATGTAGTCGTGTATCCTTAGAATACAAGTGCAAGCTGTTTAAGACATTAGCAATAATTGTCAAAGGCTTGAAGCCTCTTTGGGGAGCAGGGGGAGGCTTGCACAGGAATTTTGAGCACTGCTAGAAATCCCTACCAGGCTCTGTTACTCTGCACTTGCTTCAGAAGGCAGCTTGAAGATGCATCTCATACTAGGAACTCTGCCACCTATTCTTTCCAAATAGCCTTTTAGTTCTTAGTGAAGTTAACTTTGAAAAATGGAGCACAGACAGCCTTTCAGCCTGTCTAGACATTCTGGATGCTGAATGTTTCATGCCCTGGTATAACATAGCTGGACCATAGCAGTGGAAAGTGATGAAGGCAGGAAAAACAATAGGCAGAACTTCTGGTTTAACAGGCATAAATAAACCCCTGCTTTAGCTGCTCCAAGCTGGTAGTCTGCAGGAGGCTAGGAAACAATTACCTATACTATGACAAGGAAGCTCTGTCTAGACAGATCAAAACCTCCTAGCGTGGAGGTTCACCCTTTTTTGCATACCCCTTGTCTCTCAGAAGTTGCTGGAAAGAACTGTTAGCCATCAAAAATCGACTCCAAAAGTCACCATTCAACAAGTCAAAGATGGGATCCGAAGCTGGTTTAACTTCCTTTCCTACCATATTCCTTTATGGACACAGTTCTTCCACATTCATATTTTTTCAGTCTTCTCCCCTACACTTGAAAAACAATCCACCAAGGTACATGAAACTAGATGTAACACACAGGAGGGAGAAAAAAACCCAAACAAACCCAAACAAACAAAAAACCTACAACCAACCGAACAAAACCAAACAAACAAACTAAAAAAAAGCCCCAAACCACACACACAAAAAACCCCCACCCCCCAAAAAAACACACATACAACCAACAAACAAAACAAATAAACAAAAGCTGAAATGCAACCCAAAACTTGGGAGCATCAGCAGCTCATCTCTGAAGTACTTAAGACCACTAACTTCAAAAATGAGGGATGCTTGACAATTAAGTTGATCATCTGAATTGAGAAACCTGAATCCACCTTTATGGTTTTGAGTGGCTGTAAAGTTTAAGTGGCTTACCCACTTGGTTCTCAGATACAAATCAAGTATCCAAGTTCCATTAGCCTTGGCATAGCAGAAGTCTCATAGCTAATGCAAATGCAGAAGGGAAAACATCACTATCTTCCCTTACTTCATTGTCCTGAAGGTAACACACAACTGTAACCACCACTACAATCTCTTGTAACAGCAATTTCAGTCTTCAATTGGACTAGCAGTTAACACAAAATATGTGCTTTCAGACTCATTTTTGTATAAAAAGTTCACTTAAACAACATGAAACAAGTGTTAAATTGATGGGACACAGAAGGTTCAAAGCAGATTAAAACATAAGAATACTGAAGTCAGCAACTGAGGCTCTGAGACGGTGTTTATTATAATCATGTCCTTGAACTTCCATTTTGCTTTCTGTTGTCGGTAACTTCAGAGGAGAAAGACAGCAGATTTGCATGACATTTGGGCAGATGAAAGCCCCAAATTACAGGTTTAATAAGAACCATTTGAGGCCTCCTCCTGTAAAGGGAATGTCACCCTCCCATCCAGGACATCAGCGCAGCCTCACAGACTGGCTCACCGCCCACCTCAGACCTTGACCTTTCTGAATCATATCAAATAGAGCTCCATGTAGTCATCTAAAGTCTGCTTCAGGTAAATAACATCGCTGGGATTACAAAGCCAGCAGAAATGACTTGCTGGCCTTTTCTGGAGTCCAGGTTACACATAGTGCTTTTAGACGTGGACCAGCTTGTGTTGGGGTAGTTTCTTCACACTGTGTTCTCTCATCGCAGCTCCAATTCCAACTCAATGTTTTATAATTTGGAGTCCTCTTTCTTTAGTTGTGGTCAGATAATGGATACTGCCATATAGTTACTGCTGCAGCCCAGTAGTACCAGAAGAAAGTGTTCTGGAAACAGCGTTTTGATTAAAAGGAAAAAGATGACAGTGGAGGGAAAAAATAGAGGACTAAGACATGAAGGTTCATCTTCAATTACTATTCTTCCTTTTGCCTCCCTTCGGCTATTTCTAATATTGGAGCTAAAGAGTATATTGTCCTGTTACTCTTAAAGCATGGTTAGTATCCAACTACAGAAGGGGTGGTACAGCACTCACTCTGGCACTCGTTAGGTTCTTGGATTTGGGACCTGACAGCGAGAACAAGCCCATCTGCAGACCACTCACTGGCAGGAAGTACGTCTCCTGCAGACCTGCACAGTCTTTGTCCTGCATGCAGCCACCTGCACACACCTTCAAGTTTCCTTCAGCAGGTGCTGTATTAAAAGTGGTTTCGCATGTTATGAACCTGTACATCCTAAAGCAGATCTTTCCTTAGGGTTGTTGAGTATTGTCCTAAAAAATAGTATGGGACAGGATCAGATAGGTACTTGTACAGATGAAAATCTGAGGAGACTAATTTATTAGATTTAATAGAAACTCTCTGGTCCAGAAGTGATATGGAACAGGAAAATAATGGTACAGGGAAGTACGATTGAGTGTCGGTTACACTGGGAACAGCAGCACTGCAGATACCTGCACCTACTGAGGACTGAGCACATCTTCCTCCACTAATCCTTCTTTCCAATAATGTTTTTTCCAATTGTGTCATGTTTAGTGTCAGTCGATGCCTCAGCTACAGAATAGGTGCTTTTCTAAGTTTTGAACCTTGCCATGTAGTTAAGACATACCTCAGGGAGAGAGAGAACTCCCTGGTGTGTACACTAAAGCAGCTGGTCTATGCTTGCAACCACAGAGCTGTTTTGCCGAAGGCAGGAGAGCTACCTGCAGGCTGAACTTCAGCAAACTAGACTGTGAGAGCCAATTTCTGCTTCCACCTGTTCCAGTCTGGGGTCACGAGAACCATGGGAGCACAAGGCACAACGTGAGCAGCAGCAAGGATGCAGATACAGCAAGTAGGCAGCACTGCTGGGACAGGAACCCAAGGAACACAACTCATAGGGGTGGATCAGGACAGAGATGCAGATGCCTTTGGCACCACAAAAATCAATAATTAATGTATAATATAGACTTAATAATAGTCAAGGTGTTTATTAATACAAATAAGAGTGGTTGCTGGAATCTTTTTTGAAGATGGAGAAGGAGGAGACAGCTTCTTCTCAGTGGTGCCCACTGAAAGGGCAAAAGGCAATGAGCATGGACTGAAATACAAGAAATCCCATTTAAACTTAAGACTTTTTCTACTGCGTTGTTGAACACTGGAACAGGTTGCCCAGAGAGATCGTGAAGTCTCCAGCCCTGGAGATATTAATAACTTGACTGAACATGGCCCTGAGCAGCGGGGTCAGACCAGACAATCTCCACAGGTCCCTTCCAACCTCAACTAGTCTGTGACTCCGAGACAACCTCTTCAGTCAATTAAATGACACAGCAACAACCAAACACAATATTCTGCTGTTAAGTTCAAGAAGATGAGCAAGTCCTTTCTCATCTCTCTGCTGATGTAGGTCTGCGCCTTTTCAAACTGTCATTATAAGATGTGATGTTTCATTACCATTCTTGCAGTAAGGACAGAGACAAATCAATTTCCATTCCGGCACCAATTTTGAATATAGCCTGAACAAATGTGAAAGATAGACCCTGGAACACTCCTAATGAGAACAGTAAATTAGCTGAAGAGGTTACTGGCTGAGTAGAAAATTTGTGATAGTTTTAATTGGGATAACAGTGCCAGTAAAAATAAGGAAGTCCTGTTGTTCAGTCAGTGTGGTATCAGTAATATCATTTGTTTACATCCTGTGCCATACAACTCTATGAAATAATATAACAATCTTTAACAAAGATGTAAATATTGTTAAATAGCTATTACTGAATTGCAGGACACAATCAACACTAATTTGTTATGCTTTTCTGACACAGAAACTCAACGAGACAGGCAGCTGGAATACAAGAAAGAGACCTATGTATTGGTTTTAATCCCATATGGAGACAGTTTACCAGCAGGAGAAAAAAACCTGCATCACACAACAACAGAAAGCAGAAAAGTTTGTTAAAGGGTAGTTACCACATGTGATAGTTACTGGTTTAGACAAAGCTGATATCAAACAATTGTGCTTAATGGTACATAGATATAGGGAAAGTACTACAGTTACATCAAGAAAAATGTAAACAAGTTTAGATAGCAGAGTAGTAAGAGAGTGAGGCTAAGATAGGAGAAATTAAGAAGAAGGGATGCTATAGAACCTCACAAAAGAAAATGTAGCTAGATTAATTTTGTAAGTGATCATCTATGAGCTTTTCTTTCTATCTCAGTTTCAGAAAGACCCAACTACTTTTTTTTTCCTAGACAAGAAAGTACTAATAAATAACATTGTCAAGTCAATAATTTTTCCCTACCTAGTGTACAGTTTAGTGATGGCTAACTCCTCTATTTCTCATCTCAGCTTTAGAGCTTCCCCAGACCCAAAGCTTCCCAGCAGCTTTTTGTTTTGTACTATGTAGCAGCACACTAAGCCATTTCCTTAAAGAGGTTACAGTATATCAGGATAAGTAACACCAACATCCAAGTGTTTTCAGGCTAAAGATCCTGTCAGCAAAAGCCCCTAGATCTGAAAAGCTCACAAACCTCAACATGATTCATACAGAAACTGGGCGCATTCAGTAGCAAGAAATTACCTGGATGACAGCAACAGCACAGTTTTTAATAGTGTTTTTTTGGTTTTATTAAAGATATTTAAGGAGCTTTGGGATAAACATCAAGAAAGTTAAATACAGAGTACTAATCAAATTATAAGGCTTGTGCCTCCTGAGTTAGAATTGTTAGAGGTGCTCCAGGTGCTCCCAGCATCCTACACATAGTAGATAGAGCACTTGGAATAAAACATCATAAATAAACATTATAAATAAAACATTTCATCTGGAATATTGTGTCCAGTTCTGGGCCCCTCAGTTCAAGAAGGACAGGGAACTGCTGGAGAGAGTCCAGCGCAGGGCCACAAAGATGATTAAGGGAGTGGAGCATCTCCCTTATGAGGAAAGGCTGAGGGAGCTGGGTCTCTTTAGCTTGGAGGAGACTGAGGGGTGACCTCATTAATGTTTATAAATATATAAAGGGTGGGTGTCACGAGGATGGAGCCAGGCTCTTCTTGGTGACAACCAACAGTAAGACAAGGGGTAATGGGTTCAAGCTGGAACACAAGAGGTTCCACTTAAATTTGAGAAGAAACTTCTTCTCAGTCAGGGTGACGGAACACTGGAACAGGCTGCCCAGGGAGGTTGTGGATTCTCCTTCTCTGGAGACATTCAAAACCCGCCTGGACGCCTTCCTTTGTAACCTCATCTGGGTGTTCCTACCCTGGCAGGGGGATTGGACTAGATGATCTTTCGAGGTCCCTTCCAATCCCTAACATTCTGTGATTCTGTGATTATAGTCACAGTTACTAATTTATTTTTTTAACTCTTTACTACACACTATACCATTGATGATAAAAGTCCTGATCTAACTCCCAGTTAATTCAAAGCATATCTATAAACTTATTTCAGTGCTAAATATATGCCATTCTATTCATCAGTGAAAGTACCTACTCATGAAGCAATCTGCTTAAACACCTTTCATCCAACTTAAAGAAAAATTCTTCTAAAAGATTCTGGGAGAACGTAAAAAAAAAAAAAAATCTTAAAACTGAAATAAAAGTCTGCTATAGAAGTAATAACCGCCTTCACATAATTGTTTGTTTTATTTTTTACTGTTGTCCATCTGCTAATCTCAAAAACCTACTAATTGCAAAACACAGAGCTAGTAATAGCCAAACATTTAGTGTCAGATAAAAATAAATACAAATACTCACACACTGGATCATCCACAAAGCTGGTGCTCCATAAACCTACATGATAGAAGCATACATTTCTATACACTGCTATGCCACTACCTAATGCCCTGCCAACAGCAGCAAAGCTCGCACTGACCTTTATATAGCTCAAGTGGGAGGAACCACTATTGCAGGTGAAGTTTCCTGGGAAAGTGATTCATCCATTTTTACGGGTGATTGGTTCCAGGTTTTATGTGTGAGTGACTGACAGGAGAAAGGAGCATCATTGCTGGGAGCAGCCAGCAAACGGCCAGTGTTTTCAGGATGAACACCAGCGCTGCTGCTCAGGCTCTGAATGTGCCCAGTCCCTCCTGGAGTTTTACTTTGTAGGCAGATCCCTTCAGCTAAATGAGAATTTGTTCTCAGTTCTGCCACTTTCTTCCAGGTGTTCCAGTGTACATTGTCCCAGAGAGCTCTGTTATGGGCTGACAGATGAGACTGCTGCCTGGGCCATGCCTAAAGCTCAGTTTGATTCTCAAGAAGTACCAAAGCCCCAGGCTGGCATCAGCAGCTGGCTGAAAGGTAGGGAAGAAACCTGAATGGAGATCTAGCATTACTAAGGTGACCACAAAAATGTTATACTGCTGCAGCCTGTGCATTGTCCTTGCTTTTAATGTTTGCACCTGTGCTAAGGGACCATTAGCCAAGGCAATGGCATCTTTCATAGAATCATGTCCAGCTTGAGGAAACTGAGAACATCTGCCCCCAAGCAAATTCAAAGAGGTTATTTTAGAGAGAGGTGTTATCTGATAAGGCTGAAGCAGGGCCCTGAAATTTTATCTGAGGAATTAAGCCTGTAGGTGTTCAGAGAAAGGTGGAGACTGAGAGCTTCGCTGTCTCTGTTCCCCCACCCCCTGCTTTTTACCTCTACAGGGTGTAAACTCCCCATGAATGAGGGTGGCTGTTTGATGCCAAGGTGCAGTGTGGCTCTAATGAAGCTCTGGCCTCAGGCTGCACTTAAATACTCACTGCAAAAAGTGGTGGCAGCTGTTAAAGGCAGTGCCAGCCCCAGCTAGAAAGAGGTGGCCAGGCCCATGGCAGAGGGCAAGCACATCTCAGCAGCTCCAGGGTTCAGCAGAACCTGCCCCTGAGGTTTCATGGAGCTGAGCTGGCTGACTGTGTACTTAAAACAGATGTGGTATGTTCATGGGGTCTGTTTTGCTGGCTGAAGTGTAAGGCAGTGATAAGTGTTTGAGGGTGACAAAAAGGAAGGGGAGAATATGGATGGTTTAATATCTCAAGATGTCAGCAAGCTTCTGAGGAAGGGGGTGCATTGAAGGCCATATTTGTTTAATTTGTTCAGCCATCTTCTGGTAATGCCGCAGTAACTGGAACAGGAAGAAATGTTGGAATCAGAGTGTGCTCTAAGTATTCATCTGTTCTAGGTTATAAATTGACTGTGAAACATCACAGGGAGGCTCAGCAGTGCTCCTTACTGTTGTCAGCATTGATGGAGTGGCACCCTGTGAACTGCAGTGTTTTCTAGTGCAGATATGGTTGGACTGATTTGCAAATGCAATAAACTTAAATCTTCCTCCTTTGTGTTGTAGCAACAGCCAGGATGGTATCGAGGAAGTCCTGAAGGCAATACCTGGACACTGTGAGGTGCTGCAGTCACCTGCAGTGTAAATATTGCAGTAAATTGGCAGCTGTTTTATGAGTGAGAAAGCCAAGAGACAGGAAAAGACTAGGACTGGTCAGTCAACAGCCCCAGGTAGAGGTGTGGCTGTAGACACTGTGATGCAAGTAATAGTAAATTGTCATATGGGATGTTAGCGGTAGAGACGGGGAGGTAATCCCATGAGCTTCAGCTCTTACTGTCATGGACCTTTGCACCCACAGGTGTTAAACACAGCCTTTGCACCCGTGCTAAATAGTGGTCTTTAAATAATCATAGTTTCCCACTGAACCTGTGACCCCTTCCGTGTTTAAGGACTGCCTTGCTACCTAAGTGATTGTTTTCAAGGAAGATGTTTTTGGAAGGATGCATTAAGAAAAGCCCTTTGACCTTATGTGGAAGATAAGGTAAGAGAACTGGAAATGAGAAGTTATTTTGTAGTAGAAATAGCTGTTTTTCTCTTGGTTATCAATTTTCAAGTTAAGTAACTTTTAAACCAAGTGATGCAAGTTGCTGTTAAATATAGATTCTTAATTACCTGATGCTGAATCCTGGAAGAGATTAAATGTGACTTTGCAAATTTCTGAGGAATTATGAATTCAGAGGAAAGTAATGTTTGCTGTCTCCCAAGGAAAAGTAAAATAGATCTAAATGCATACAGCACAAGATTTTAGGAAGAGCTGGTTCTGTATTCATTCTGCTTCAGAGTTATGCCAGTGAAAAGTCATTTTGCCTTCCTCTATGAATTTTCCTCCCAGCAAAGGAGAAATAACCATTTCTAAATGTAGTATTTATCTGTATGCAGAAAGTGCAATTACTGCAAATACAGGCCATCCAGCACTTGAACTTGAAAGTTAGAAAGAGCTCCCAGTAAGATCCTAATTTTGCAACTGACTGATGTGTATACTTTCAGAGAAGTGAGACTGAAAATATTTAGGAAAAAAAATACCATTTTATTTAGCACTCTGTGCAATTTAAAGGATAATGTTAATACACTATATGTATGAGAGCCTTTTCAGGTAATTAAATGCCCAGCTGAAGTGGGCTATATAGCTATAGAAGCCAAGATATAAACAGCACCATCAATACTTTTTCCAATTATAGCAAAAGATAGAAGATGCCGTGATTTTGAAATCATGGAAATTGCTTTCCTTGTTGCTTGAATGAATAGAAAACAGAGCCTTGTTTCCCCCATCTTCCCATTCCTACCCCTTTGCAGCAGGACCAAGCTGCCTCTTTCAGGTGGGCTCAGGCAGTTAACATTGTTTTGATATGCAATTTTGGGGGAAGAGAGGATAGACCTGGCAGGTCATGTCTAGTATTAGTGTTGGGTTTTGCTTGTTGGGATGGCCAAATGTTTTTACTGTGCTGTAAATCTTGGTAACTGAATTGATCAGTCACTGTATTTACTGCCAAAGCTGCACTGGGGCCACGCAGGAGTGTTAGGGTGGAGTTTCCCAAGAAGAGCCTCCTTCCCTGGGGCTCAGCCTAGAGGCATTTTGCTCCTGGCTTTATTCTGGACTTCTCCAGCCTTAAAGTGTCAACTCTGCTTTGGTGTTGCCCATGGGCTCTGAGTGTTGTTGCTGAACTCAGAGCAAAAATCCTCTGACTTTCTCATAGTAATCTAGGAGAAGAGGCTTCCTTAATGCTATTTTCTTCAGAAGATGCCCCAATTCCTACCATCCCTAATCCTTTGAACCCTGATAATTTCAGTGCTTTGAATTTTAAGTTCAAGTGTTGCATAATATTTATGAAGAAATGGAGGAGGTGTTGCTTTGAAAAGGGAATTATTGTATTGGTTTGACACCTGCAAAGGCTTCTGAGAAAGGCAGAAGCCCTACTGAAGGGTGATAGAGCACAGACTGTCTAAAGGTCCATCTCTAGGCTATTTTCAGCCCTTGGGCTGCAGCACAGCATCATTACTTTGTTTTGTTGCGTCTGGGGGGGGCTCTAAATTGATTTATCCACATCCTGAGTATTTAGTGCTCTTGCAGTTTCCAGCACTTTGCAGAGAAACAAGGAGAGAAGGAGAAAGCAAAGAATAAATGGGTAAGGGAACAGAGGCAAAGAAAATGAAGTTGCTGAAGGCAGAAAATAATGTTCAGCAACCTGTGGGTCTCTTGTACACTGACCCATCCGAATGTAGTCATTTTGGCTGTCCTAAAAGCATATATGGGTAAAAAAAAAAAAAAAAGGTGTTCAAAGCTGAATGACTGCTTGCAAAAGAGTGAAGAGCTGAGATGTGGGGTGACTGGGGAGTGAAGCTGTCCCGGTGACACACCAAGGCACTCCCTGAAGCTCTTTTCCCCTGGTCTGTGTGAAAAGCTGATCCAGAGCAATGCTTGGCGGGGAGCTGGGCAAAGGTCCTGCCCTTCTGCTTTGGCACCTGGGATCTGGCAGCTGACCATGGGAATTAACACCTCAGCACTGGTGTTACTTGATCTTACTGATATGTTCAGGTGATAACAACTATAAAATAATACCGCGTTGAGCAACAGCCTTTAGTGAATTCTAATATATATTAGAACATAATTCTGGTGCCAGCAATTTTTAATTCGTACCAAAAATGCATATCACAAATACTTGATTCTTAATATTTTGATATTCTGTGATAAATTCACAAGTTTTGTCTATTGGAACCATGTAACAGCATATTTTATGGTTTGCACACTAGTCTAAGTATACAATTCAATCATAATCTCAAATTACTCTTTAGCTAAACAAGAGAATCTAATAACTACAAAGAGTTTTGATCTGATTAATATTTACTTAGTTGTCCTTGTAACTTCTTTTTATGTCTTATGAATAACTGTCCTATACTTATATGTTTTTGCTCATTCTGCGAGACTGTGGGACCTTTTTGGCAGTTGTAGCACTACCTTGAAATGTGAATGAAGATCTCAGCTCAAATGCACTGTGGTTTCTCCTACAGCTTCTGAGGAGCACACCTCCACGCATCCCTAGTCTGCCACCAATGGGATGTCAGGCAGCTGTAGGTTCTTATAGAAATGTTATGTCTTGTTAGTTATTCTAATACTGTGAACAAATATGGTGAATGATGAATTTTTTTTTCCTTTTCTTTCTGTTAGTTAATTTCTCTTGTAGCAGAAGTGTTGTTCCACTGAAATATATGGGAATGCACTAAATTGGCACTCTAGATTTATTGCTTTTTGCCTCATGATCTATTTTTCAGAAGTCCACTATTCAAACTTGCTTTCTAGCGCTAGGTGAGAGATCATTAACCTGCTCTCCTGAGAGCAAGCGGACCAGCAAAGAAAGGCAGAAGTTCATGAATGCTACATCTCTAGATAACATGAAGGTGAAAAAAACCCTCTTAAGATGCACACACGGTGTTACCACAGCATGACTACAGGCTTCGTGGAGCAAACAATAAACTGATAGCAACTGCTACAGAACATGGCTTTGTCATGTGTTGCAAGCCAAGCTGTTGGTTGAAGCACACGGAGTCTCTGAGCTGACTGCTCTCTCAGCCTCTGCTCAGTGGCATCAAACAGTGTTTTCTAGCCCCGAAGTGCTGTGCCCGTAAAAGCCTAAGCTGGGCTGAGCAAGCGGTGCATTCCCGTTGGGCTTCGTGGTCCTGCTGGCAGTAAGGGAAGATGGATGGTTGTCTCAGCTCGGCTAAGAAGAGGCTGAGCCGTGGGGAGAAGGAGCTGCCGATGGCAGATCCGCTCCTGGGGAGCCGGGATCACCGGCAGCCCGGGCTCCGGGAGCCCCGCCGGCGGCAGCCACTGCTCAGGGCCAGGGGAAATGCCCGCGACAGGCTGTGTCTGACACCCCGCCGTGCCAGCGGGGCCGGGCGGGGGGGTGAGTGAGGCTGTCGGTGCCAGGTCACCGGGGAGCTGCTTCCCCCGCGGATGGCGCAGCCGCCCGCACCGGGGGTGCCCCGGCGGGCAGGTGAGGGCTGGGCGGGGGGCGGCGGCGCGGGGCCGTCCCGGCGCGGCCCCGGCCGGACTTTTCGCCGCGCGGCGGCGGTGACCGCTCGCCCCCTCCCCGCGCGCGCTGCCTGGCGGAGGGAGACGGCGCGCGGCGCCGGTCGCCATGGCAGTGGGCTGCGTGGGCGGAGTGGTCGGGGCCGCAGCGCGGCGGTGAGCGAGCGCGCGCCCCCGGCCCTCCCCGCCCCGCGGCGTCGGTGTCAGGCTGCTGGCGGCGGAGCGGCCCCGCGGCGCCCACCCCCCCCGCCGCTCAGCCCCACAGCCCCGCGCCGCGCACCGCCATGGGCGGCCCGTAGAGCGAGCGAGCGGGTTCGGCGGCTGGTGCGGTGCCTGCGCGGCGGCGGCCATGGCGGTGGCGGTGGAGACGCGGCCGGAGCTGGTGGGGAAGCGGTTCCTGTGCGTCGGCGGCGAGGAGCCGCCGGAGAGCGGGCGCTGGCGGGCCGGGGTCATCCGCGCCGTCTCGCAGCGGGACTCCCGCAGCCCCGACCTGGCGGTAAGAGCCGCGTCCCGGGCCGGGGCGGGGCGGGGGGCTGCGGCGGGGCCGAGGCGGCGGCGCGGGGCCTGCGGCGAGGGGCAGCGGGGCGGCCCGGGCGGGCCCGGCGTGACACAGCCCTCGGGCTGGGGGGCGGCGGGGCCGGGGGGAGCGCGCGTGCGGGCGCCCCGGGGCGGGCCGGCTGACGTGGAGCCCGCACCGCCGGGCTCGGGGCCCGGCCGAGCCGCGTTTCCCCGCGGGCCGTGCGGCCGCGGGGTGGGGGGACGGCGGCGGCGGCCCCTCCGTGCCCCGGGCGCGGATGCGGCTCCCGGCCGTGCCGCCGCCTCCCGCTGCAGCGGCGGTGGGAGAGGGCGAGCGCCCGGCCCGGGCGGCGGGGGAGCCTCGGCGTGCGCCTGGAGCAGCGCAGCCCGGGCAGGGGGCACGGCTCTGTTCCAGGGGAACGCAGAAACTGTCGTCGTGTAGCGCTGACCGACTGGGTCTAACGTTGTGGACGCGGTAGTGAGCGTTGTTATTAAAAGAATGGCATTGTTTCCCTTCCTTTTATGTCCGCTGGCACTGTTTTCCTGAGGGGTGTAGGAATGTGCGCGGAGGTTAGCGAAGGAGCTGGGTTATGTTCTGTTGTGCTCAGACACACTCTCGCTGGGGGGAAACACGGCCAGGATTTCCTTGGGTTAGTGTTCTGAATGCATAATTGTAAAATGGAGTTTTATTGTGCTCTGTGGACTTGGTCGTTATTTTATTTTGTGAATTCTGTGGTCTGACGAGTGTTCCGTTACTGCCGTGGTTGTCGCCTTCGATGTTTTTATGTTATTTGGTGCTTCTGAAAGCGCACTTAAAAATATCACGACTATGTAAATGGGCATTACGTAGGCTGAAAAAAGGAATCACCGAGCTGTGCTGGGCAGCCCATGTTGCTGTGGTGAGGGGGAGGCTTGCACAGCCGCGCACGGTGCAGGGGGAGTGTTGCCCTTTTCACAAACTCATCAAGCAAACAATTGCCTGGTTTTAGGGATTATTGATTGCTTGGTGCAAGAAGTGTGATTCACGAAATTAAGAATTCTTGCTTTCGTACGTCTCAGGCTTTAAGCTTTGTTTTAGAAACAGAATGTATGTGACACTCGAAATGCTACTTCACTATATTGTGGGTTGGTTGTTTTCCACTCTCCAGCTATAATTCAAGTAGCATGCTGTTCATGCCCTTCTTTATGAAACGGCCTGTGTTTTCAACCTTTGGTTATATGTGAGAATCGTCTAGAATGCTTTATTTTTAGAATCTATTTTGGATGTTATTCTTGCAGGATAGTATTCTCTAGAAGCTATATACGATTATGGAAACATTGAGTAACGTTTAAGGAGCTATTTACTAACATTTACAAGTCAGAGCCACAATTTGTAAACTCCAGGAGCAGAAGTGACATAAACGGTGCTAAACCAAGGCATTTCAGGGGTTGTATCTGTTATGTTAAATAGGTAATGGATGTTGCCTATTCGAAGTACTTGCTCTTCTTCCTAACTTTGGTATCTGAGTGTTTTGCTCTTCAGATACTCTTTGACTACAATTCTTGGTAATTTAAGGGAGAACCGTCGTGTTATGGTTGGTTTCTGAGGCAGGACGACTAAGGGTATGCTCGCGCGTGTAGTGGAGCGCCATTTGGGTAGATCCAGACCGCCTGAGAAGCAGGATGGATGCTCCAGCTGGCGCTGGGTGCCGTGTTCCTTCTGGTATTCCGACTAGCACTGCATTATGCTATGTGGATATACTCCTAGCCACCTGGGAGTGCTGGAACGTTTTGGAAATGCTATCTAGGTCTAACGAGTCCCAGACTAGTACTTGACTACTGGGTCATCGTTGCCCCCTCTAAGCGCAGTATTTGGTTTTTGCGTTACTTGTTCTCTGTCCCAAAGGCACAAACAAGTATAAATCATAAAGGGGAAGGGTAGAGGAAGAAATGATAAGGTTTCTGTTAGCAACAGGTAGTTTCTGTGGTTTAGGCTCTCCTTTTGCATTTGTGATTAAGGTTAAACTCTCATTAGTTGATATTTACTAACCTGAGTATCCTCTTCCCCTGCTGCACCCAGTGAAGGACAAGGGTATTTTTCTGTCAGCCCTGGTTCCACGTGTACTATCCTAGATGGAGTGAATGCTGCCCTTACCCTTCCATGGCTTTTGTTTTAAGGTGGCCTTCCCTATGAATAGCTCCAGACCCTTCTGCTACTCCTCAGTGGAGTGAAATGGTAATTCTTGTTGACAGTTTCATTGCTGCCCACAGGGTGCAGCATAAAAATGTTGAAATTGACTTTTTGTCAATTTTGTGTGTTCCTGCTCCCTCTGAGTGGGGTGGAGGTTGCAGAAATACAGAAGATGCCCTCAGCTGCAGGAAAGGAGGATGACAGCAGTGGGCATTTTCAAGATGCTTTGCAGATGACCAGAACTGAGTTACCTTTGAATCCCGACTTCAGAAGGAAGTATCATTTACATTGCCTTTGTGTCTTGTCTTCCTTTGTAAGTGTGGGCCCTCCTCCCAAAAAACATAAAGACAAGGAGGTCACAGCACATTTTGTGTGGTCTTCCTGGAAGCAAAGAGGTGACCTCCAGCTGGCTGACCAGCATGCACTGAGCTTCAGACCAGCTACAGCAGATGCTGCCTCTTGGTCAGCACCATCCAGAGACAGGCAGGTGAGGGGAGGTGGAGCTGACGGGATGCGAAGGTGGGTTTGAGGGCATGACAGAGCTGTGCATTAACAAAAGCAGGAGAGTAAGCCTGAGTATTTGAATGTGGGGAAAAATGGAGAGTTTTATGAGGTGAAGGATCTTAGGGAGACATGGACAAGCTTAGAGGCAACTGATGTAATTAATGTTAAGTGGCCACAGGGCTTGTAGGAGCAAATCTGCAGGAAACCAAGCTTCATTAGTTCTGCTGTAAACAGAACTACTCATTAAATCAGGAACTCCAGACTTGAAGGCTGGACTAGCTGCTCTCCACTGGTGAGCGAGCAAACGAAGACTCCAGATTTCATATGCTGCTAAGTTGGCTTCATGATTTTATTTTCGTAACTAAGTTAATGAATATTTTCATAGTTGAAATTATCGTCTTGGTAAGAAAATGAAAAACTGCTATCCAGTGTTTTCTTCCTAATAGGTCTCTCCTACTCTGTGGAAGTATGTTAAATGACTCTTTCTTGATATTTCTTGTAATTGCAGCATAGCTGATAGGTAGTCTGTGTTTTCTTGAAATGGATTTACCTTTTTTTTCCTCCAAAGAACAACAGTATCACAGTGTCTTTCCCCCACTATTTTATGGAAATTTTGCCCTACTCAGCTTTCCTATTAATTTACTGCTACTGAGGAATGTGGTGAGAATAACTGGCACTGGTTGTGAGTACTGTTGGTCTTCTGGAAGATGAATGCTCTTGCCGTTGCATGCAGATCCTTCTTGCCAGGATTTGGAACCCACATCTCTTTCTTAATGAGCCTGTAATGTTTACAGATGTTTAAAAACACCTACTGTACAGGTACAATATATACAATTTGGTCCAGGAGTTTTCTTGACGATTTCATGGTCTGAGTCACAGCCTGACAGTGAGATCTCGTGATCTTTCGTTCTTGAACATTACTTTTACATGAAAAGCATTTATTTAAAAACAAAAATACAAGCAAAAAGATTTTTATATACATATTCGTGTGTATGTATGTGTGTTTTGCTAGTCCTTAAGAGAATCCATAACTATTTTTCCGTTTAAGTAGCAGCGGGTGTTATTAGAGGAAGCTGGGAACTATTTTTCCTCACTGCCAACTGCCTGGAAGAGCCTGTGTGCTCCTCTGATTGCAGTGATAACTCTGGGCAAAGAAAGAAATGGCCAGGAGAAAAGAAGTGGAGTCAACACCATATGATCTCCCTTGTCTTTCCTGTTCCAAAAGAATTACTCTCTGGGCTAAGATTTGGCATGGTGATGGCAGAGATGTTTTGCTATATTGTGCTTAAAAAGTGATTATTTCGAGGAGTAAATTAAAAAAAAATTACAATTATTTTGCTTCCTGGAAGTGCTTTAGACTTCTGTGAATTTCCATGGTCCTGCAGTTGTATATTGAATACAGTCATATATTCAGCTATATATTTTCTCCATGTGAAAGAGAAAATGAAAATAAGCTTTGAAACACGTAACGTGTAACCCTTAATAAAGAGTATAGTTCTAAGTTGCAGTGATTTGTAATTGTATATTTATTGATGTGTGAATTTTGCTGCCATGATGTCCACGGACTGGAATCAAAAACTGAGCACTTTGGTAGTGGTTCATATCTCACGCTAGGCAGATGTACCATTTAGTAACTGTGCATAGGGAAATATATTGTGTCAATCAGCAAGTTAGATATCCGTCATATAAACCTAAATATTAGTGATAGTTTGACGCAGTTGTTTGGGTTTTATTTACAGTAAAATTAGTAAGATATAGGTGGAATAATACATAATTTTGGTAAATTGTATTTTTTTTTAGTAGCTCATCTTTGGTAATTCGCAAATGGGGAATTGTTAAAAATTCACTATGTCTGGTAAAACCATTTGAAGAGAACAGCAGCAGACTTTGTGTGTCTGTTTTAACTGAATTTACCCTCACTTAGCAGTAAAATGGAAGTTCACAGAATGTAATGGAAACTTATCAGTACTGTATTAGAGAGAACATGAAAATAATTTGAAATAATTGCTGATAATTTAAGAACAAAGGAAGATATTTTTGAGAAGTACTCCATATGCTGAGAGTTTCTTACTAAAGATGAATTTAAATTTGCCTTTGCTGTGTGTGGAGCTGCTCTTACCCGGTCTTTTTATGACTGTAATTGTTTTAGTCTTCCTGCTTCTGCAGTCCCAAGCGTTCTGAATGTGGTGTGGCTTTGTCATACAGGCACAGAATGACACTTCTGTAGGTTACATTTGTTTTTTGCCATATATTGATTTTTAGTGCCATGTTTAGCGTTGTCCTCTGTTTTCTCTAAGCTAGTATTTAAGGAGAAGCTGAATGCATTAATTTTTGAATGCATTTGAGCTAATCTGTTTAAAAATGAAATAGATTTTTTCATTACTTATTTTAGAAGTACATGCTCTGCAGCTTTTACTTGTTAACTGGGAAATAAACTGGAAGATGCAGAAATATGCTTTAAACTAGTTGTGCATAGCTTGTTGGTGGTTAATGTAATTTAAAAACACTACATATTTCTGTACCAGCATCTGGGTTAAAGATGAAGAGCAAATTGTTGGTGGGGAGCCTGTCACATTATTTACTCCAGCTATGGGAGGTGGTGCTAAAAACATGCCGGAGTTCCTCATGTCGCTGCTACCTCTGGATCCAGACAAGGGGTGTTGTTGTAGAATGCATTTTGTGTGTATTTTGAAGTTAGTTTGAAAGGAGTGGGAGAAGCTCAAAATGCAACAGTGATTTAGACCATTTTCAGTTGTTTCTACTGTTCTGTATCAGTATAGAAGCCAACGAATCTTGGTGCATATCAGCTGGGCAATATTTTCTTGGCTCAGCAATAAAGAAAACTTCCTATTTCCTTTCTGTGTTTCTAATAAGATTGAGCTTGTCATCCTGTGCCTGTGAACGTCACCTCATCTGTCTTTCAGAGTTAGTCCAGTTAGTGTTCAGGAAGGAGTATTTCTTTCATAGTAATTTGACAAAAAGATCAAACACAGGAGTGTTCCTGTGAAACTGGCTGCAAGGATTCAATGCTTTATACTCTGTCCTTCCCTCCTCTTTGCTTTTGTACTAATAGAAACCTGAAGATGATGTAGATCAACAAGCAAATATACTTACACTGATGGGTTTTGAGGAAGGTTTATTTGAATGTCAAGATTGCAAACAGAATTTAGGTGTCCCAAGCTAGGGATTAATCAGTTTATTAATGTGTGTGATTTGCATAGTTGCAAAGTGTGCAGCATTGAATGAAATATGGAAAAAGAAGGTTTAATCATATGCTTAAATCTTTCAGGAGGCTTTAAGAAAGATATATCAGGTATTAATCAAAAAAGCATTCACTTTTGCCTTTACATCCAATGCATACAAATAATATATTATTCCACATTTGCATTACGAATGCAAACTTTGTGTGAATCTTTGGAGATACCTCAAAAACACAGGGTATAGCCATCCTAAAGAGTTATGAAGAGTGAGTAGTCATTTTATAGGAAGCCATTATTTCTGTGCACATGCCAAGATCTCAAAACTTGCTTGAGAGCAGCAGAACTGTTCTTTAATATTAAACTGAGTGAATGTAAAAGAGTGATACTTTAAAATTTGGCCAAAAATAAGCTCAATCGTCTTCTGATCCTACTACCGGTGAATTGTAAAGATGCTTAATTCCATCAGTGATCTTGAATTTCTGCTGGGGTCAGGCTTGACTTTCTTTTTCAGTAGGACTCAGTGAACTGCTGTCTGCTTTTGCTGGAAGAACGTAAGTATTGATCATCTGAGAAGTTTACCTGAGGTTGGCAACAAGGTGCTTGTGCTTTGAAGCTGGTGGATAATTCCAAGCTAAACTAATGCGATGTTGCTTCAAAATACTGACTTATTCAGAAAGTTACTGTTGGTTGATGTTATGTCCATGTACCACTAACTTTCATGTTATAAGTTGGAATGAGAGCAGGGGAACCAGAAGAACCTTGGGCATTTTGCTGTGTTTTGCTTTCTAGTAATTTTCTTAAAAATATTTTTATTGATTTCTTAAAATATTTTACTTTAAACAGCTGTTAATGCTTCTCATAAATAAGTGGGATGGGGCAACTTAATCTGCTTATGAGGAGGTGGCCTCTGTGTACAGACAGAAATGGGGTTTGAGCCAATTCATGTGCTCTGTTCAGAGCTTCATGGGCACAAAAGATGCAGGGTGAGCATTAAGGCTTTTAGTTTGACCCTCCCATGGGAACATTTCTAGAAGTTCTGGAGACTGTGGTTCTGCAGTCATTTCTCTTGGTGGCAGTGCTGGCTTATTTTTTTTAACCCTGAGCAGTTTCCTGATCCATTCACCATATGGCACTTCAAACAGTTGTACTGAGGCTGAGAAGGTGGTATGGGATCCATCAGAGGCAAATGGCAGAGGGTAGCAGCAGCTTAAGCTGGCACCATTTCCAGGAGAAATGTCTCTGGACCACGACCTGAATGAAGAAGTTGAAAACTAGCTTAAATATCTTTGCGAGATGTTCTGTCACTGTAACTAGTAAATGTGTCCTAACCTGCTCAGCTGTAATGTGGGGGTTTTGTACTGCAGTTGAATTAGTGATATTTATTCACTCAGTGTGAATAACTTATATTTCCTTATTCAAGTGAAGGAATATGTTTAACATAATCCATAATATGACCATTTGATGTCTGTTGACTCTATACTTACTTGCAAAGGCAAGTTTTAGAAGAATAGATGTGAAATCAAATGCTTTGAGGAAAACCTAAGCATCTATGTGTTAAAATGCATACACCTCTGATTCCTCAGTAGAATATTGCATATAATATTTCTGCATAAATATGATAAATTTTGAGTGTTCTGATCAGCACTGTAATTAATGTAGATGTTGAAATGATTGCAGTTATGCTTCACTGCAAGTAATGTACTGCCGCGTATGACAACTAAAGTAGATGCTGCTGACTTAGTAGTTAGATTGAGTCACCAGGTTTTTACATTTTTGCTAAGAGAACAGGACTCTTTTCCTAAAACGATGGTTCAAAATCTAGAGTACGACTGCTCTGTGAAAGAGAGAGAGCACTTGCTGAGTCATTGCCAGGTGGCCCAAGTCAAATCTCTTTAGTCTTGCATGTCTGGTGAGGAGGGACTGGAAAGCTGTATTTTGGTGGAGCGTTGGCAAAGACAGTTTTGAAACAGTCTTCCAGCTTATTTCTGTGTTTTTTGTTCTTCTTGGCTTCTTTCCTTTCATGAAACACAGAATGTAAATTCGACTACCTTTCAAAAAGAAACAAAACAACCCAAAACCTGATATCAAACAAAGAAACTTGTTGGGATCATCGTAGGAAATACATGATTTAAACTGTTCAGTTAGTATAGAAAATCTTGGAGAAGTGGTGACAGGAAATTAGTAGTGAACTCTTAGACTGGAGTCTGTCATTTATCTGTAGTTTTTCTTGCATCCTAGTTCTTCCTGAAACAAAACTCAAAGACTTCAGTTTTGCAGCCTTGGTCATCATCAAGGGCCGGAGTGAACAGGTGCAAGCAAGGCATGGGGCTTCTAGGGGAGAGGTTAATGACTTGGGCTGTAGGCCCATGGTGATCTTCAATGAATTAGGAGCTAAGAGTGGCCTTGTGCCAGCATTTTTGTCAAAAATACAGAAGCTGATAAAGTCAAAGACCGAATGTGAACGAGGTACTGTGGTTTTAAGAGCTGTTGTTGTGACACCTAGCTGTCGTATCTCTAAAATTATGGCACATGGTTGCACTTCCTCAGTGTTTCCTTATGGTTATTTGGAGCTCAGGGCCTTCATCCAGCAGAGGTCTTTGGGTTTTGTAGCCCTTGCTGATTTTTTTCCTAAATGAATTTGTAGGAAGCTGTTTTGAATCCCTGTGAACTTTTCAACAGGCTGTGACAAAGAAGGGTCAGGCTGTAACTGCACATTGTATTGGGGATTGCTTGCTGTTGTTTCAGGTGTTGTGAGGTACAAGGCAGCAGTCTCCCCGCGTTTGAAATCTGCATCCCACTTATTCTTTTATTAGCTCTGCTATACTACTTCATACTCTTCTCTTGGAGCATATAAATGTTGCTATGTTCTTTTACTGTTTCTTAATCCAAGAGACTTGGAGTTATCTGTTCTGTCTGTCAGTCCCTACCAACCCTGTCAAGGTAAATGTCTGTTTGAACCAGATTATTCCGAAGAGTGTGCAGTTTGTTTGCATATCTTAAATGGCTATCTACACCAAGATGCATATCTTTATGTTATTTCCTTTCTGCAGGTTGTTCTGAATAGATTTAATTTAATACTGTCATGTTGAGTTTAAATTTTTTCAGGAAATAAAGTAACATTTTAAATTATTTTTAAATTGTAAAAATTTATTTATTCACTGGAATATATTGAATTTTTTTCAGTTATGGTAATGTAATTGTCTAGTGCAAATCCATTTATATTTGGTATACGTAGGTGTTGGTCAAACCTCAGTGGTGATCTGTTTAATAACTGTTAAGCAGTGAAGGTATGGGGTGGTAATGAAATACTTCTGGCTTGGTAACTATTAATCCAGGTGGACTGTCCTAAATATACCTGATCCTTCTGTATACTGTCATATTTTAACATTTGTATATAGGTCAGAACATGACACGTGAATATTTTTAGACAGTGTCATTACCACTTCTTAATTCGATGGGTAGCTTTTCTGTATAATGCGGTACTTATCTCATTTTGCATGATGTTTTAAAAGAGCTCTGTCTTTGTATAAATAGAAGATATTTCAAGTGCTTTGTTATATGTGCCATATTTTACCTCTAGAAATTTGTAGTCTAGATTAATCTGTTCCTTTACCTGAAGTTTTTTACAAAATTTCAATTCAGTGGGAGTCAGGCCTAAGACTATGTAAAATATAAACCAAAAAATCTTGTTTGAGAAATTATTTATTGACTAACTTCCTAATTCTCTCAGATGGTTTTGTTTGAAACTGAATGTAGTACTTCTATAAAGCATTGTAAAGATTTTTGTATTTTAGAATGGAAAGACTTGACTTTCTGTTGACACTTGGAAGAATGGGTTGCTGACACTACTGTTTCTTTTTTGAGTTATGTAGTAGTGTCTCGTCCAGGTAAAGTGAGATAATGTTTGTATACTTCGCTATATTTTTTCTCTATGTCAAAATTTTTTTGACATATAATAGATTTTATGTTATCTAATTTTGAATATTTAAAAAATATTTTAGCTTTGAGATACATTTGAGCATGGCTTATGTTTCAGTAACATGGCAGTTGATCACTGCTCACCGTATGGTTTCAAATGTGATAAACAGAATACAAGTTAAGTCCTAAGTTTGCCCACGTGTTACTTTCTGCTAAATTAATGAGCAATAAAGAGCTAAGTAATGGCAAAACTTAACAGGGCTCTTCAGGTGGTACCTTTCAAATGGATGAAGTCTGTATCTCCAGAGGGTTCTTGGGTTCATTGGCTGAGGTAAAAGGACAGCCTTCAATACCTTTTTATGTTTTTTTCTGGGATGTGTTTTATGTTATGGTAGTCTACCGGTTTCTAGGTGCCTGGAGCTTGTGAGTTCAGCAGTTTTTACTGGTATATTTCAAAGAGTTTAGTGCTTCAGTGGAAAGAATGGAAAATATATATATTTTTTTTTTAATTTGGGAAACATCTTTATCAGTTCTTGAGCTTTCTTTGATCAGTGCTTCTTATGGAAAGACTGGGCAGGCACGTACAGGAACTAGAGTGTACAGGTCAATCAGCAGAGGAGGCAAGGAAAGAAGAGAGGACCATGATGGTTTAGATGTAGAAAGCCATACGTAGTTTGATGTAAATTGACAAAAGGAAGGCTCCTGCTGTCTGCACAGAAGCCGGCATCCCTTCCTGTGAGGCTCCTGAAGCAGTGGGTCCATTCTGTAACACAAGGAAATATTAATTTGTAAAGAAAAAACCGTAAATGTTGAAGTTCAATACCTGTATTCAGTTTTACTCAAAGCCAATGGTTCCTTAAACTCAGAGAAACAAAACCTCAAAAAGCATCGGTTATTTAAAGTCAGAGAGCGGAGATGAAGCTAGTATTGCTCTTTCATTATTGATATGTAGCTTGGGCCATGTGCAGTTTTGTTCCTAAGGCTGTCAGTCTGGCATCTCTCAGGGCAGTTGTAGAACTGGGCTTTTTTGCGACTCTTTTTAATTGCTTTGTTTCGTTCTCTTCCCGGGACTGACCTGCATCTACTTGTTAGTTGTCAGATTTTCACTAAGGGACGCTCATTTGTAATGGAGCAGGCATACACTGCTCTTCCGTGGGACTGCATGTACAGGACAGAGAGCCTGAACTCAAACCTTACTTTATAGCGAGGTAGATAATTACAGGCTGGCAATCTAAGTATCATGGAGAATAACACAGCAGCATAATTCTGGGAGTTGGAATGTTAGGTCTTATGAACTACTTCCCTAATAAATATTGTGATGGAGGGAGATTGGCCTGATACTGTGGTAGATTTGGACTACCTGTGGATCACAGAAAAGTGTCTGTGCTAATGCAGTCAAGTTGTCTCTGAATTTGTGCTGCTTGGTTGGCTGCTCCTTCAGCTGATTTTTAACTAAGGCTGCTGCTGAGTTGTGTTAGTTAGAAGAGCTCAAACAGGCAGGTAGCCTTGATGGGGATTAGTTTATCAGATGTCTGGTAAAGTGCAAACTCTGACTGCAGCTTTATCCACCCTCAGGCTATTCAAACTCTCTCTGCAGTGTGATCTTAGTGTCTGAACCAGTGGAGCTACAGACTTAACCTTTTTCAGTGTGGAGAGGTTGATTTTTTTTTTTTTCTTTTTCCTTCAGAGCTTAAAAGACAGTGGTATCTAATTTGAATATGTGAGCATGTCACTGAAAGCTACTTTTAATTAATACCAGGTGCTTTCTTCACTGCATCGCTGTTGGCTTTGCCCACATCCCATACCTTTCTTTTTTGGGCCTGTCACCTGGGCACTGGCAGCACATGGTTTGGAACTGCAGGCGTGCGGATTAGGCAAGCAGCTGGCTCGCCATCAGTAAAGCGTTGTACGGGTTTGCAAGCCTCTCATAAGAAATTAATGTGTAGACAGAAACTTCCAGATCTTCTGAAATTTGGCAGTTGCTTAAAGTTAATAGGGAAGTCTTGACTGGAGAACATGCTTGAAAAAATATATACCTAGAAACAGTAGTAGAAAGTAATTAAAAAAAAATCTGTGGTAATAACATATTGTCTACTAGTATTGGCATTTATGGTGATAAAAACTAGAGGTATTTAATAAGAAAATAATGTATCCACTTTGCTACAGAACTTGAAAACTGCTGCTGTAATATTGGTGCTATGGAGCATGCAGGACTTTACCTCTGCTGTGTTTTGTTGGTATTATTGGTTGGGAGGAGGGAGCTGGGGTTGTGGGTTCTGTGGTGTGCAGCACTTGTCATAGTGGTGAAGGCTGTTACGGCGAGCGGTAGTGATGGACTAGGAGCAATATGTGCTGTCAAAGTTGTGCTTTGAGGTATTTTCTGTTTCTCCATTGGTTGCTTCTGTATAGTCCTTGTAATTGTTTCCTAACACTCTATTAACATTATTTAAAATGGAAAATACTTGCTGAAATGCTCTAATGAATGATCTAGTAACAATCTGGAAGAAAATCAAGTCCTGTTCTAGCAAAGTCATGCCAAATGGGTGATTAGCCTGTGACATTGGGTCAAACTTACAGTGGTTTATAACTTAAAGTATGTGTGCATTGTGGGAAGTGTACACCAGGGGAAAAGTTACAATAAAAATTTTCTACAGGTTATAATGTACAAAAATAAATTGCCAAGAGCAGTTAATATCATGGGCATTCCAGCTGAAAGGCATTGTGGAGGTGCTTCGAAATTAGTGCTGTAAAATAACATCCCTATGCACATTGCTGTGTTCTGTGGTTTTTCATATCTTCCAGTGTTAGAAATAGTAAACCACCAAGGTAGCCAGCATGATAAAATTGGCAATGGTTAGTGTTATCCAGGGAGACCCTGTCTTACCGTTGTGTAAGTATAAATAGGAGAAGATCAGACTCTGTTTTTTCTGGGTGTCTGAGTCAAAATTGAAACAGCTTTAGTCTTCCTCTCATGCTGTGCAACACACTCTATCTGATGGTGTCCTAGTCCTGTTTAGCATTTCCTGTTCCCTACCTACCCCACTGATGAACTATTTTTAAATTTCTCCTTAGATCGCATCTCTTGCATCTTTCTATCGTCAGAGCACTTCAGGCCTTTCATAAATACCTTGTCCTGTCCTCACAGTTGGAAGACTTCCAGTAAACCTCCCTCCTCTCAGGCAATAAGATATTGTTAGCTAACTAATAAATTCCATTTTTACTGTGAAGCTCAAACCTACTGAAACTGTTCATCGCTGATTTTAAGAGAGACATCACGGCTGCTTCTGTTAGCAGTAGATGGTTGCACAGGTCTGGCGGTTTGGTTCTGTAGGTAATAAATGGAGCAAAGATTTAGTAGTGGTGTGTTTTTGTTGAAGGTGATCTGAAAGATTGGGATGATTACCTTCAAAAATGGACCTGTGCGTATGTGATTTTGTTTGTCTGAAGGTAAGACTGAGATGTTCTAGGGTAAATAGACTGTGAATCGTATGATAAACTTCTGCCAAGTCTCCTTGCTGGAATTGCTGAGATTACTGTTTCTGTGTCCATGCAACTCTTGTTTACTTTGTAGGACCAAGACCTCTTTGTGGTAGGTGCTGTGCAAACACAGAGCTAAAATTGTCCGTGCTCGGAGTTTATGAAACCCGGAAGGACGAGGAGCTGGAATGAGGTTATAATGATGTGTTGTTTGTGTACAGCAGCTGAACCTTTGGGAAATCTTGTGACAGAGGAGAGGCAGGAGAGGTTTTTGAGATGTATAACAAAGTGTTTCTACCAGTGTTTCTTGGGTATGTCTGTCAAACATAAAGGATAGCCAAGGATAAAACTCAAATGTGGCAGGCTGAAACTTTTATCCTTTTTTTTTTTTAATTAAAGCAGCTAATGACAGAGGTTCTGATTAAGCATGGATCAGAAGCGGGAGTTGGCATTTTTGTAGCTGAGTCTGAAGACTGTGAAACCAAGCCTCAGTAAGTTATGTTGATAGAGAAAGGACGCAAAATGATGTAGAAAAGACAGGTACTGTCATTGTAATGCAGTAGGATAATTATTGTGTAGCAGCATTGTGAGAGGATGTGTGTGGAACAGGGTTTTGTGGAGTCCAAAGGAGAAAAATGATGTAATAAGTGAGGCGAGAAGCTTGGTAAGACTTAAATATAGGTGTGAGGGTAGGGACCTTGGAGAAGTTGATAGAAACAGTATTGGGATGAACACTGAAAGCTCTGCCTTAGCCATGTTGTGCTTGAGGGTGCAAACTACACAAGTGGGTGAGTTTAAGTGGTTTTTGTGACCCTAACCATGGGGTTTGTTAAGTAGTCTGATTCAGCTCCTATTTTAAGTACATTCTGGATTTTTTTTTTTCCTCAGCACAGAGTGTATATTTTTAATTTCCATCACACACCTTCTGTTTCTGTGATATGAACTTGGGAAACAATTTTTTAAATGGATTACACTAGTGACTTTTGAATTGCGTGCAGACCATTTGTGGTCTATGAAACTTAAATGGTAAGTGGAATGCAAGTGCCTTTGTATTTTTAGTAAAAGTCTAAATGAATACTAATGTCACAAAGTTTGAATGCTAACAATAGCTTTCTCGTCTTAAAGGCTTTGGAATCGCTTTATTTGAATGTTTTTCTGATGATTTAGTAGGCCCACAGGCACTGACATCTCAATGACAAGGGTTGGTGGCAACTTGAGTTGCCAGCAGGCTTTTTCATATAACACTTGTGAGTTGTGGTCTATGTTTTAGATGTGGCAAAGACTCCTTGCTTTTCACTGTATTGTAGAGGTTTGATTAATTGGGAGTGGCAGGAGTTGAGTAATAAACAAATGAACCTGGATTGCTTAAACATGTAACAGTTGAGATTCTTTTTCTGTGAGGAACTGACTAATTTGTCAAGATATCAAACTGGTCACAAGCCAAGCTAATCACTTCTGCGGGTTGCATCAAGAAAGACAGAAGAAATGCTCCATATGTTCAGATTTGTATTCATTCAGTTTTGCCTAACAAAATTTTAGGTGTTAAGTAGGGTTTGTGACACCTTCTTGTTTTAACATCTCCAACTTGTGAAAGTGGTAAAACATGATGAAATCTGGACCATGCTATCATTAAATGCCCTCATGATTTAGTTCTTAATTCTTCCACAGGATGACAACCTTAGGGTTGCCAGGGGAGGCAAAAGCATCAGTGTACTTGCAGTCCTCTGAGGTTTTATGCCTCTTGAATTGGGAGGGAATAATTATCCTAATTTGATAGATGTGGAGGTACTCTGGGTATTTTATATTGAGCAAGTTATTGGAACGGTTAGCTGTGTGAACATATTGGTTTAGTTTAATGGGGAAGAGGAGGTGGAGGTGTCTGGGGAAAATAGGCAGGAACAGAAAGATTTTTATGTCTTGGCAGAGAATTTGAGTGCTGTTAAACCAGTGACTCTGTCATCCCTTGTTTTTCTTTTCCTTTGCTTTTTTCTGACTTCGTTTTTGATTAAGCCTACAGGACTGGTGTTGTTCAGAAGAACCAAAGCTGAAAACGTAAAAAGGTGGTTTTTTTTCTTTTTTTTCATGTTTTCAACTCCCACTCAGAAGAGTGGGTTGTAATAATTCAAGGATTCAGACTGAGATGTAGGAGTTGTGAAAATGGGTGTGCCTGAAAAAATCAAGATAGCCTTAAGTATCATCACAAGATGTTAAAATAGACATTCTCTAGGCTTTTTCCTTAATGTTTCTCTCTTCTTGTGCTTAAATACAAATAGGAAATCCATTTGATCACAGATCTCTAAAAAGATCATCTAAAGTATCAAAGTTGGTAAACGAGGTAGACCCACTGGATGATGATGAGTAGTAATGGTAGTTGTCACAGGGTTTTGTCAAAGAGCGTGATCAGAGGAACTGGATGTATGGATAGGTTCTGATGGAGCATCTGGGTCCCTGGAGGTGGATGTGCTGAACCATGAGTGAGAGCAAAAGCTATTTCTGTAACTGAACACAAATTTTGGTTGTCATCAATTCACTGCTTGGAGAATCAGTGAACTTCTGCCTTATCCTGCTATGATGGGAGAGAATCTGCCTTTGTAAGGAAAAGCCTTAATGAACTGGGTTGATGTCAGCTTTTGTATCCTCTGTTTATGGGGTATGTGTCTATATAGTAGGCTGTCAGTTGATAAGGCAACTGAGAAAGGGGCATCATCTACATTTGGCAAATGTGTGAAGAAAAAATAGGAACCCTTGAAACATGGACATTATTGTGCAGCTGTATTAGAGTGTAGACAAAACAAGTTTCAAAGGTAGAGAAACTATTAATTGGGGGTGGGGGAGGCAAAAACTAGACAAGCTTTTGGCATCCAAGCCTTTGTCTTTGAAATGGAAGCAATTGGGATGAGGGGATGGGAAGAGGGAGTAAAAGAAGTGCTAAAATGATGTTGTCATCCAAGGAAAGCAAAATAATTTAGTTTGATGTTTGGAACATGAAGAGGTGAATGGAGGGGAGTAAAATTATTTGGTTTGTGACACTTTCTATCTACTGAGTTCATGGTTTTTGGTATTCAGTGAAGCTTGTTCCCAGGTTCATATTTTGGAATACGTTTTTCCATCATGGATCAGGGCAGAGATGATTATTTTCTGAGTGATGTCCCACTCTGGCAGATTGATATTTCTGTCCTTTGTAAACGTCTCTTTAATGAGCTTCAGTATTACAGCGTCTGCTTAGCTTCCATTAGGCATGTAGTGCATTGGATGAGTAATGTTACATTCTGGAAAGTGCAGGTGCAAGATCCCGGGATTTTGATGTCTGTATTGCAGAATGTGTTTACTGTGGTGGCACTAGATGTGCTGGCAAGTCATTTTCTGTCACTAATGTAGCTGCTAGGCGTTGCAACAGGAGCCAGCTTAGGTTTTTGTGCAAAAGAGAACCCTCTAAAACAGAAACATAAACTGATTTTATGATCTTTTGTGCTGAGTAGCAATTGGTTTATTCACCATCAGTCCTGCTCACAATTTAACCGGTGGTTGTGCATTGACTGAGAATTTTGACAAACCGGAGGTTGCAGTAAATTGCAGGTTTGACCACTCAGGTGCTGCTTGTATTCATGTTCACAGATCACTCTGTCCAACTCCTTTCTAATGTTTTCCTAGCTGCTCTTTGTGTATCTTTCTTCCAGCATTGGTTTTGCTCATGTGGCATTCCAGGCTAATAAATCTGTTGCCAGTTAGGTACCAAAACTCTTGAGTTCACTTAGGCAAATGAACTGCTGCAGTGCAGATGCAAGGCAGCTGCAGATCCTTTGTAATTGGCGCTTGCTGGTATATTCTGTTCTGGTTTATTGCTGAAACTAATGATAAAAATGAAAATCTAGATTTCTTATGTTTATAAATGTCTACTTACTTGTTAGTGCACTATATAACACAGTGAAATCTTGAGCCATAATTAGTGTTCAGCACTGTTGTCAATAAAAAGTAATCCATTTAGAGGATCTAATAATGATCTCTTGATTAATCGAGGCTATGAAGCTTTATTGTAGGTTGTCTTGCTGGGTTTTCAAAATACATTCACCAAGCATATTTTCCAGGAACAGCCTTTAGGCTTGATTTGAAGGTTCTGAGTAGTGATTCCATCTTCCTTTGTTAGTGATTAATCATTGTTGTTAGAATAACATTGTATTTCCTTTTGAGAAGCACAACAGGGTGAATTTCAAGTCCTGTGATTCCCCTCTCACTACTCTGATGCCTGTTACCAAGGCTCTGTCTAACTTCATTGTGAGTCTCGCTTTAGTACTTGAGCCTTGTGAGTTATAGATTGGCAAGTCCATGAGATCTTGGAATCCTACAGTGCTGTCCAGAGGCAGGCTTTCAGTACAAGTGAGATGTAGCTAAATTTTAAAGTGAATAACCTTTTGTTAAAGTACTGAGCTTTTTGAAAGAAACAAAGCATCTCAATGATCATTGCTGGTGCTCGGCTTGGTTTTCAAAGTCAACTGTGCTTATTGCAGCTGAGAACTAATGGAACAGATTTGCAGCATGTTAGAAAGAAACTCAGTTCCTCAGTTCGTTTGGCACCATCTTCCCCAAACTGGAGCTCATACTGGGGCAAAACATCTTTATGAAAATTCAATGTACATGTTGTTGTGAGACTTCCTGCTGCTCAGAGCCTTTGTAATTAATTACTTGAGGATATCAATTTATTAGCATTCTGCTAATGAAAAGCTGCCTGATGTAGCATTAGGTTTTTGTAATGCAAAAATGCTTTTTCAAAGAAGTCTCAGATCCTGGTGGCTCAGACAGCATTACCACTTGTCTTCTCAGCAGATGATCTGTTTGGATCATGCAAATATACCTTGCCTTCACAAACAGCAAAGAAGAAAAGAATCACATACATAAGTTTCATATAAAACTGGTATCTCTATACATGTAACTTTGGGACTTCTGACTGTTCAGACATTTTAGTGCTGATAAGAAATAAAGTTTATTTGTGGTTTTAGGCAGAGAACAAAGATAAGTGGTTTTTGGTTTTGTTGGCTTTTTGTTTTGTGGTTTTTTTTGTTTGTTTGCTTTTTTTTTTTTTAAAAAAAAAAAAGGAACGAGCCCCACTCATAGTAGACTTTTGATATCTGGTGTTTTCCTATGAAGTATTTCCTGGTAATACTTGCAAGTTAGAGTCATGTTTTTCTCTCTCCTTGTTAGTAATCTGAGTATATGGCACTAAATGGATATTCCTACTTATTTTCAGTAACTTTTCAGCACTCTTGTGCATCCTTCTTGATTATTTTTTTTTAGCATGTTTTAAAAAATGTCGATATCAGAGGTGGATGCGGTACTTTAGCTTCAGTCTCAAAACATAAGTCAGATAAAATAATTCTGTTGCTTCCTGTTTCTGGTGTTCCCCAAAGTTTCATTAATTTGGCATCGCATTACTCAGAGGAGTGCTGCCCTGCCACAGTTGAATGTATAGATCGTGATCAGCACTGTTCATGGTCATAAACCATTTATTGACTCCCAACATTAAATTTTTCCTGTTTGTCTTTTTACATAATGATCTTCTGTACTCTAAATATAACCTTTATGTTCAGATGCATGACTGCACTTCTCCACTGTGGGTATGTTAAAATTTTGACAAACAGTCCCTGAATGTGAGGTCCAAACATCAAGTCTGATCCTCCTGGAGGGAGCCTACAAGCTCTGACATGGCAAATTCAGTGTTTCAGCAAACATTGGCTTGTGAGCAGCGGGTCATACCTTTTAGTAGAAATAGCTCTCGGGTCCCAATTTGGAGTGAGCCTCTTTCAAAATGTTTGCACGCCCACTGTTAATCAGCCACGGGGGCAGAAAGCTGCCGCCTGGCTTCTGCTGAGCTTCAGACCTCCAGAGCTCAGAGCAAGGAGTTGGCATCTGCCGTTTTCTCGCTTTTGGTGTCCTGTGTCTGTGAAAGTTGGTCTTTGGACTCCTGATGAGTTCCAAACTCAGTGGAAACACGAAGGCGTGAGGAATAATGTTACCAGCATGCTTAACTTCAAGTGTAAGGGAAAAAATAATACTATCCCAAACGCTTTGAGAAGTTGCCAGCTTCTGTTCTAGCAAAAGAAATGAAGCAGTGAGTTGTGCTGGTTTCTCAGGCCTGAGAAAGGAGGTGAGGTTTTTTTTGAGATTTGCTAACATTTATATTTTTTCCAGGGTTTTTACTTTTACTCCCAGAGATAGCGAATTACTACATTCAAATCCCCAAATGGAATTAAACACCAGAAAGAAGCAAGTTAATGCTTAAGCACATGCAGGATTTTTTTGATGTGGTTGTGACTCTGGATTTATTATTGTTCTTGTTCCACTTCTGTTCTATTAAGTGGCCCACCCTTCTACTGTCTGCAGTTTCTGTTGTAGAACTGTCCCGATGGGCTTTCCACCCTGGCATTTCTTGGTGTGGCTCTGGGCACTCTTATAAATAGTTCTCTACATGTGTTTTATTTATGTATCTCCAACATATTTCTTGTATGGGTTACTTTGAAACCGTGTTGTTAATTTCTAAATTACTTGTGAATTTAAGAATGTCACTAGAAATCTTCTGTTAATGGTTCTTTACCTCATTATTTCCTGCCTTTATGCAGCACCCATTTGTATGGACAGCCTTCTCCACTCTTTGAGAGGCTTGACAGACCAGGACCAGCTGTGATCAAATATGCCCTTCTTATAAAATACATTCCAACCTACGAGACCCAGCTTGCTGAAGAAAGGAGAGCAGATAAGTGGTGAGGCCCAGCACTAGGGCTGGGCTCTTTGTAGCTCCCTTTGCTGTGTGGAGCCCGTGAGCGGAGTGGCAGCAGGGAACAGGACTGCACAACTCCAGCCCTGTGAACCAGCTGCAGCAAGTGGTGAGGAGAGAGGGCCAACACTGCGCTGAAACAGCAGCAGCTCTCCTTCCCATAGCGTCCCTGCTTTGCTGAAGCACTGACGTTCTCATTCTAATCTGCTCTTTACTCCTCTGGCAGCTCTGAGACGCCTGGCATTGCCCGTTGAATATTCTGACAATAGCACCAGTGTGATCCAGCCTTCTCCCTGCACAGTCTCCCCTGTTTCCCTTTGGCTGTTTGTCCTCCCGTCTTTCTGGAAATCAGACAGCAGTCACTCTGTCTTTCACCAAGGAAGAGTACACCTGAATGGGCAGATCAATACTCATTGAAATGTCTGTCTGGGGAATGGCAAGAAAGTGGGATCAGCCAAATTGATTTGCTTAGATGTGGATAGAGGGCTCCACCTAGGCTGCAAGCGTACTGAGCATAAAAACCAAACCAAAACAACCAAAAAACAAACAACAAAAAACCCCAACCCAACCCACAAAACCCCAAACAAAAACCCAAACCAAACCACCTCCCTGCCCCCCCATTTGACAGTCAGCAATGTTTTCTGCCATGCCTTGCTTATTAATACAGTGTTACCTGCTTACTGATTGCTGGTTTTCTGAAGTGAGGTGGAAAGAAGTTGGAGCCATTGTTTTGGCATAAGAGGCTGGCTTTCACAGGCCTCTTTGCAGAGGAAACTTACTCATAATTTCTTCCTAGTGAAGAAGCTTTGTTAGGTATGCATGGCTTGAATTTCCTCTCCCATCTCAATGTTACTGCAGAATGAGTAAGATCTGCATTTATGCTTTATTGAATATTGTCTGTAAATTGTTTGGCAGTCCTAAAATTACATTTGGCCCTTTTAAGGCAACTGCAAGGCTGATGTGGTCCCCAGTGAGAATGAGTTTGACACCCCTGGCATAAAGCATCCTGTTTCAGAAGGACCTACTTTTAAAATGAATGTTTAACTAGAAGAAATCTTTTCGGATTTTCAAACAGCTCTCATCGTGATAAGTGCTGTATCGCTGGAAAGATGTGCTATGTGGTCTTCATATAAACGTATGAATTTCTCACTGAAAGTGAGATTTCAAGGTAAGGATTCTAAACGGTGGAGTTATTACTGGAGTACTGTAGTATAATGGTCTCATGCAGTTGTGATTTAGTAAGCTGTACCAGATTTCAAGCTGTCTGCATTGCAGCCTTTATGTTATTAATAGTTAATGATATTCTTCTCTGGCTGTAAGCAGATCCTTGCTTTCAGCCTTCCCTTCACTGCCCCCCTCCCGCAATCCATAGGACCTTATCTTTTGTCCTCTCAAGTGGGAATAGGTACAGTTGCTTTCAGAGCTCTTTGGTAGATGGTCTGAACAGATTTTGCCTGAGCAGAAGAGGAGCTGCCCTGTGTCTGGCCCTGGCAGCGCTGCTGGGCATGAGAGTCATCCCACTCTGCTCGGCTCGCCTGGCAGTGCAGCCGCTGGCTTTAGCCTGCTCATGACCCTGGATTATGTTCTTGTTCATGACATGTCTGCAGCGAGTGCAAGTTTTCCAATTATTTTTGCCTTCAGGCGGTTCTCAAGAGATTGTGGGGGGAGGAGAGGCCAGGGAAGAAGATAAATCATTTGTGGAACTTAGAAAAGTCTTTGGAAAGACCGTTTCAGGGAAGAAATCTGGATTTCTAGTGTAATCCTTATCTCAGACTTGTAAATCAAAATACAAATAACTACAAAATACGAGTCTACCTCTTGTTTTTTAATTTCTTTATATTTATCTTCACAAAAGGAACATTGCGAACTTGACAGGATTGTTTCGTGTGTAGGGGGGTTTTTTGGTTTTTGTTTGGTTTTTTTAAGCTAATGTAAGTAGAGGGTACATCCCAGAAAAAAGACAATTTTAATGTCTTGTACTTTAGAAACAGGCGACAACAGAACCGTGAACAGGAGCAGTGGAAAATGCTTTATTTTGCCACAGGTTTTTCTTTTTGCTGGTTGAATAATGTCACCAAAACTGCTTGGACAATACATTCTTTGTCCTTACCTCTGTGCTTGTCTGTTATCTCTTCAGTTTCAGTTGACTTCAGCTTTCCTACTGCTTTTACTGGTAAGCAATCTCTTTCAGGGCCTGGGGGCAGAGAAGGCGTGAACTCTTCACATAGCAATGAATGGGTGATATTGTCATGCCAAATGCATGACAACATAAACTATAATTGAGCCATCAATAAGACTTTGGAAATGACTATTCATAGCTTGTCTTGCAAACATATTAAAGAAAATAAAGACACTATGTTTTCGGCTACAGCAACAGTCCTGCAAGTCTTATTTGTATTTTCAGATAGATTTTCCTATTAAAAATGTTAAAAACAAAATGTTAAGAGACAGACTTCGCACAACTTTGTTTGAAACCAGTTGGTCGTAACTTTCATGTTAGTGTTCAGGTGACTGGTGTAGCTCCTTACTTGCATTTTGAAAACTAATTCAAGTGGAAAGCTGCTTGATGGCTTTGGTTTTTTTTTTTTTGTTTTTGTTTTTTTCCAAATATTTTCATTCTTCTTCTACCTAGAAACAATGCAACATTTAGAATTTTCAGAAGCTATCTTTGCTATTATTGAATTAACCATGCAGTTCCTCTAAGTCAAGAGTCACTGTTGGCAGACACCCTTTGCATGGGAGATTCGGCAAGTTTTCCCCAACAATACACACAAAGGGCTGCGTGCGGAGCCTTCATGTCATTGTGCTGTTCACAAGGGCGTAAAGGGCATTTTAAACTACCAGCATGTTCTACAGGGCTTGGGCAGAGAGTTGGGGTGAGCTCGTTGTGCTTTGTGTCATGAGGGTTTGTTCCTGTAAAGAGTGCGGCTCCAGCGGATGTTGTTTCTTTATGTAGTCTTATGTGAACAACTAGAAATAAATCACCTTCTAGTCTGTGGCGGTGTGCTGTTTCAGCATTTAGAAGAGAGATGTGTGTGTCACTGGTGGGCCTGAAGAAAACAGCAAAACTTCATTGCCTGTGTGTTTGAAAAAATAATTTAAATTTTCTCAAGGTGCTCCGTGGAAGACATACTGAATGCTGTCAGTGATCCAGACATTTGAGGGTGACTTAAAATAGATAATAAGTAATTAGGCATAGCCCATTCCCTCAGTGAGATTTCATAGAGTGTTCCTCTTACTGAGCAGACTCCACCTCTGTATTAGGACACTCGGAGTTCGGAGGTGGATTCCTAAGGGAATATAAGCAGAAGGCAAAGGAGCCTTGTGTAGAAAGGTACCTGAAAGGGCAGTAGAAATGAAGGAATTCAGATTCGGAGAGTCATAGAAAGACTGTTTAGCTTGAACCCAAATATCTGTTAATAGAACCAGCATGTCTATTCTGGCTTGGTGGATCAGAGGGATTTTCAGAAGCTTTAGTAGAAAGGGTGTTGTGACTGGTGATTTACTGGCCTAAATGGATGCCATTCATGATCAGTTTCTTGTAATCAATGATTCTGTTTGCTTTAAGGAGACAGTCTTCAGTGTTACGAATTTTGTCCCAAGGACAAAGGAAGAAAAGACCTATTAATTGCAAGTTGCATCTTGCATTAGCGAAGATAAAGAAAACCCGATCCTCTCATCAGTGTTTGCATGTGCTTTGATATTGCAGACATGAGTATTACAGTCACTGCGTATTTGGAATTGCCAGCAAGAGTGCGCTTACTACTTACTTGCAGTGCATTAACTTGTGACGTGCCCTAATCTAAACGAGCTTCATTCAGCAACAGGACATAGAGCTACTTTTTACTTCAAGCAGCTTTAATTGGTAGCACAACTCTCAATACCTCATATTTCTACACGTGGCAAAAAAGTAGCCTGCTTTTCTGGCTTTGAGTCTGCCTATAGCAATGCTTTTGTGAGCTTTCGGCCACGGCAGAGTGTGAGCCTAGTGGTGCTCGCTGACTGAGGAGGGTTTGCAACTTGGAGGAATGTGTGGCAGTGGAAAAGTCTGGGAAAATTAATATTCCTGCAGTTAGGATGTAAGAAGGATGAGATGGGAAAGAAGCTTTGTACCTCTGCACTGAAGACAGATTAATAAAAAGATAAGGGAGGAAAAAGCTGCTAACTTTTAAGGGTGCAGTGTTTGAGTAAGAACTCTGCAGCTAAGTGACTCAAAATATGCTGTGCTTGAGATCTTCCTTCTTCTTGATGCACTTTCAGGATAGAGGGATCTTTAAATGCCTCTCCTTTTTACAGATCTTAAACCAGATTTCTGGCTGTAGCTACCCAAGCAGGTTTTTTTATAGCTCCCTCAAAGTTGACTGGTAAACCAAGACTTTACTCATTTCTCAGCTATGACCTCAATAAGAGGAGTGATATCAGTGGAGTAAAACAGGTGGTTCATCAAAGTTGTTTCTTAGCCCTGTTCTGGCAGAGATCTCAATGTGAAGATGACTCCTGTGGTAGGTAGGTAGCTTTAAGGAGAGGACTTTCAGGAGCTATTAAAAAGAGCTAGCGGTCTTTAAATTCTTTTAGAAATGGTGCAGTCCTCCTCACACCACTAGACATCAACCCAAATGCCTTATTAGTACCTTTCAATCAGCTGCTTAAAATAGAGTAGTTTTACCATGAAAGATGATACTTTAAAGCCTGCCAAAGATCTGTGGGCCACATTATCTTCTGTTTCCACATCATCATACCATGCTAACCACATGAACTGGATACCTTCCAAGGGTTTGAGTATCTTCGCAGTGCTCTGCAATGCTTTCTAGCAGTTACGGCAATTAGAAATTAAAACAACAGTGCATAAAAGAAGTTTTATCTTCTAGGCAGATGGATGTCAATAAATTTTTTCTCTTGTCTTTTTCCTCTCTCTTATTTTCCAGGCAGAGCAGTTTATTATTAAGCTGTACTGTCAAAATTTGCTGGGGAAACAATCACTGATTCTTCCGCCAAACCATCAGGGAGCTTGACAACAAACTTCGCCAAATTGTTCTGGGTAATGGTTAATTGTCAGAGCAACACTTAAGTCTCTTGGCATAGCAGATACTGGTATTATTACAGAGGTAGATTCCCTATTATCAGAATTTTGGTATAATGCAATAAGTCTGAAAAATTTTTTATGTAGTACAAAACCAGCTAAAACTTTGATATGGTTTAAAGACTTGAATACTTACTGCAGGTCTTTGTGGTTAAGCAGCTCACAAAATTTTATGAGCTGTCTGTTGGTAGCAAAGTCTGTAGGTATAGTTATCCATTGACAGGAAGATGTCTGAATCATCCCTCGTCAGAAAATAGAGTAATTTGTGATTTGTTTTCCCTGGCTGTACCAGTCTTTGTAATTTTCTACAGTGGTCTTGGGGTTCCAGAGTGTGAAAGAGTTACATCAAGTTGTGTTTGAAATACAAAGCTATTTGTTGTTAAGCTTACAAGCCACCCATAACCGACAATAAATAGATGTCCTTGTATGCATTCAAATGTATACGTATGTGATACTACTTACAAGGGTTGCATTGGTGCATCAGCCATTTTTTAAAAAGGTAAATGTAAGACAGTTTGTTTTTAATGGTGAACAAAGCGAGAAAATATTATCTTGGAAATGCATTTGCTCTTTCATTGCCTGCCAGTCATTCGATCAGTGCTTGTTTAATTTCCTATGAGCTTTTGTGAAAACAACCAACCAGTTGCAAACATGAAGATCCTTCTGTCTGATTCTGTGTGGAATATGTAGATATTGTGAGGAACAGCTGGGTGGGTCAGTGTTACATGAATGGGGAGGTAAATAACTTGTCCAAAGCAGTCCAGGTGTGGGAATGATCGGTTGTAAATCTGAAGCATTTCATGGCCGTGGAGAGACTGACAAATTAGCCGACCTTCTTTGTAGTAGAACCTCTAGTTCATAAAATGGTCTCTAAGACAGTGTGTTCCAAGGCTGGTGCCTCTCAAATGGGTAGGGGAAAAAGGCCCAGTATTGGTTGTGGATCCTGGCTTAACTGGGGTGTTACTTCTCTTAGGGGACTGTTAAAGATCCAGGTAACATCACTAGTTCTGGGATAGCCTCACTGGTGTTGTTTATCAGACCTTGTACAGCAAAGTATCTGTGGTTATAGCATTATGTTTGACAGAGTAACAGTCACACCTAAGAGTTCACAAATTATCTGAGAACTTCTCTTCAGTCCAGAGTGCCTGTCTCTTGCTTGTCAGACTGCAGCAAAATGATGTAATCTGATTATGTGAAATGCTGTAATTGTGTAGAGCAAGATCTATTTGCTTAATTCCTAGATTGTTTTGTTTCTTTTGGTTGTAGGAAGAGTAGTTTTTGGCACACGCTGCTAAAGTGGGTTACAGATTGAGGCATAACAACGAGTGATATCAACAAGTGCTCCACTGTATGTTGGAAGTTGTTCAGCTCAGTCTCAGACTGCCTTCAGAGCTGGCTTCAGTGAGGGGTTGGAGAGAGGCTACGTGGTCTTCATGTGCGTGCTAACCCAACAATGTCCTGATGGAAGCACTGGGAACAGATGCAGTGAGAGCTGGCTCTCTGATCTTTCAGCTGAATTTCTAGCTTCTCCTACATGACCAAGCTGCTAAGTGAGAGTCGCATGTGCGGATACTTGAGCAAAAAGCTGTTACTTAATATAGCTATTGTGCTCAGGAATGTTCTGTACTTGCTGATCCGGCAACTTGCCCTCTGGTCGCGCAGCTCGGTTGAATTTGCGCGGGCCCGTGCGGCAGCGTGGGTTTGCCTGGACCCCTGTGTGCCTGAGCCTGGGAGTGCGAGGGGAAGGAGGGTGCTTGTGTGTGACCCCTAACGGAGCCTGCTGAAGAGAGCTTCCTGAACTTGGGTTGAATGTGTACATTCATCATGGGTGTAATCCACATCTATAAAATAACCGGAATTGTAGTTACTACTTCAGCGTAACTTCAAAGTAATTATACTGTGGTGTAGATGGGTTTTTTTTGGCAGAGATGAAGCAGGTAAAAATGTTTATTTCAATATTTCAGCAGATTTACTGAAACTGCAGAATTGTTGTTATGCTTTTATGTGATTTTTAAAATATAATCCCAGAATGCGAGTTCAATACAAGTGTACCTGAAGAAACCTTTTCCAATTGACATTCTTTACTCCAGTAAAATAATTATCTTGCTTGCTTTAAGTTATGTTCTCTAAGAAGATTAAGCTCATTTTGACAAGGAAATATGATCTGCTCCCTGGAGGTTATTTAGTAGATGTGGCAGACTATTCTATTTACAAGTTCATATAGCAAACATTCACAAGTTTCTATTTAAAGGGAACTAAAAAAACAAATGAGCCTTAAACTGTAGCTATTTTTATTGCTATCCACTTCTAGATCCCCATTTCCTCACTTTCTCAATGTTTGCAAGCATTTTCAAAAGAAAATAGTGTTGCTATATTGAGTCCTTCTTTGAGTCCGTGTTAACCAGTTCTTTCTGGCTGCATTTGGATATATGGTGTTACAGAAACACGTCATTCAGGTATAGTGGACGTAACTCATTATGCTGATTTTCTGCTTGCTTATTCTTGTAGTATGGGCTTTCCAAAACATATTTAATTCTTTGCACTTAAGAATTCATAGATATTTTCCTAGTAATGTAGACATATATTTTTGTTCCCGTTGACTGGTATTGCATGCCTGTGCTGATTTCTAGCTGCAGGAAAATCGAGCTGTCAGGAGACTCTCTTTGCAGACTTTGCTTTCAGCTCTCAAGTATAAGGTAGTTTGCAGACTAATGCAGTGATAATCTAGCTTTAAAATGCTAGCTTCACCTAATAATAAACTCCATTTCTTCATCATAAGCCTGTTGATCTTATGGATATTTTTGTTTTCTGGGAGAAAGTTGATCAGTAGTTTCTGTCTGACCCATTTTTTAATTGCTGGAAGAAATCTGATGCCTGGCTCTTGCCATTTTGGCAGTCTCACAAAAGGGCTAATATATTCTGCAAGTCCTGACTTGCCCGATGTATGAAAATATCTCTCTGCACAGATAAATCAACAAGCTACTGCAGTATTTTGGATGTCGTACTCCTGGGCAGGTAAAGTATTCCTAGGTAAAGAATCCCATGTCTTTTCAGAAGGAAACTTGCCAGGCTGTTACCAGATAGCGATTTTTTTCCATACCACCTGAGTTTCTCGCTTTCTCAGACAACTTTCTAACCCATTTCAAAATAGTTTAGGCTGCTTTATCTGAAGGGGGAAGTGAGTGACTTGTGGTGTGTGTGTATGTGTATATGTGGGGTGACCTGGTAGCAGCTATCCGTTTGATGTTTATGATAAGAGGCAATGTGGTTTACATGTCCTTTTTTTCTAAAAGGCTGTAAAAGACACTCTAGCTGTGGAAGTTCAAGTTCAGTTTTATTTTTTTTTTTAAATGAGAAAGTGTTTAAATCATTACTTTTATTGTACCCCGTATTTTTTTGTGGCAGTATGTCAGAAGAACTGACTGGGATCACTTCAGAAATGCCGGGGTCCCTCTGTCACAACGTCGGTGACTGTGCCGCACGCGGGGGCCGTTGATTCCAGCCGACCCCCAGCTGCCGTCATCTCAACATGCCATCCCAGCATTGATGTATTGTTCACATTCTTTGTGGTGTCACTGTTGCTGTTGGTTGACAGGCCCTTTTGCCTGCCTGAAAGGTCATATTGAATTTTATTGGTTAGAGGAGCCTGCAAGAGATTGGGGAAGATGCTCCAAGTACCGCTTATATAGGTTATATACCGTCTTTGTATAGGTTTTGATGTTTTACGCTGGTTCTATTATGTCTCGAAGACGACTACTTGAAGTGAGTTGGTGCCTCTCCTGCCAAGTACAATCACGTACCCAGGAGCTTCTGATTCTGTTTTTCCGATGTATTTTCTTCTGTTATTGATGCTTAGACATCCCTCTTAAAACGATTAATTATATGAACCATACCTACACTCTCAGGAGAAGAGGAGGTGTGTTTCCTTGCCGCCCCAGTTCAGCTAGCAGAAACACAATTTTAAAGGTCTGCTCTCTAAAAGCATTGTATTTGGGTGTCTGGCCAAGAGTTTGCCTGTTGTTTCCTACTCTATAAATGTTAACATAGGTGGGAGGCAGTTACTAGGTAGTAGATATGCTGTCCTGAGAAGTGGTTTATAGTAAAAGAAAGGATTTAGACCTTTGATGCTGAGTTTTTTCACTTTTCTCATCTTTATCCATTTTTACAGGCATTTCAGTTTGTAGTAGTATGGTTTGAAGTAAAAACTGCATAGTGCAGTAGATATTGGATGTCTCAAAGTACTTAGTTGCCTAGTTGTAGTGGGTGTTGCTGCTTTAAGTCTATTAAATTTAATAACAAGCACTCCATGGTTTAATCTCTCCATGATTAAACTAGAAAATTGGGGAAGTTTTTAGACTTTGTTGGAAACAAAACAACATACTTGAAGAACCTCCTTTGCTGTGCACATCTGTCTTCCTAGATAAGAATTTCCTTTTTTCTGTAACATTTAGTCTCTATTTCTCTGCCCCTTCTCCTCCAGCTCTACCAGCTCCTTTTACTGGCAATTTTGGATGACTTTACTGGTGGGCACATCTCCCCATGTCCTTCAAAGGCAAAGCTCTCTCATTATGTTTATTTCAGGTTTGTGTTCTTTTATTCTTCCAGCCTGGTGTTAGAACAGATGCAAAGAAAATTGGGACAGTGGTGGGTAAGCTTAAGCATTTCCACGCTTCTGTGTGATCTGTCCATTCTCACTGATACTGGAATGTTGTGACAGTTTTTAGTGAAATACGTGGTGCATGAAACTATGATAACTAAAGATAACTTTTTTTTCTTTGTAGAGAATTCAATGAAAACTGATGTTTGAGTGTGTGGACGAAGTCCAAATTAATACTTGGCATACAAAAGCGCAGGGAGCCCAGCAGGTGATGATTTAATTTGGTCACAAAGCAGTTGTGCAGAGTCACGCGTGTACTTAAGCCCCAGCGTGTGCCGTCATATCCCCAGCAGCCCTGGCTGAGTAAAACTGGAGGACAGAGTGCGGTGGAGGGAAGCTGGGGAGCGAGGTGGAAGAAGATTTGGGATGTAGTAAGAAGCTGGAGTGTGTTATGAGAGGGAACTCAATTTTGCAGCTCCATAGGAAATTCAGAATAATGTGATGAGAATATAATTGGTATCATAAGAAACCACATACTTGTCTTCTGCTTCTGGAAAAAAAGTTTAAAAAAAAAAAATCATAAGAAAGCCGTGATGTGGATGGTCTGTCCTTCATAAGCCACTGTTAATCAGTATAAACAGTGAAGCAAGATCTAATCCCTAAAGCAGTTTATGTATGTGATGTGGAAATTGTGGTTGAGGTGTTTATTTTTTTTAATACCTACACCCAGGTAACATCATTCAAAATTGCATTACCACAGATATTCTCTATACTGGCATGAAGATGTCATAGAAACTCAGGTTTTACTGTTGAAATACTGTGAGAGACTTGAAATATGTTATAAAAAATCAGAATTGCAGACTTTGTGAAATGTGTTCATCCTTTGTGAACTCTCAGCTGTCAGGTATTGACTAAATCACCTTTCGAATGATAGCAGCATAAACTGAAATCAGAGCCTAAGCAATTATTAAATGAGCACAGACACCGCCCCCCCCCAGCCCCATAGAGTATTGTATTTGTTAGGTCTTTGATGCTTTCTGTTGCAAATTGAAGGAAAAACTAAATATTTCCTTGGATTTCTGTAAGAATTAATGACTTGAAATATGTCCATACTGCTTGTTGGGCTTGAGCTCTACACAAGCGCAAGCTGGGCAAACTGCTAAGGCAGCATTCATTGTTGTCTATGGTATTCCTTAGTATTTGCATCCATACCTTTATTTGTGTTAAGTCTTGAATGCTAAAATTTGGCAAGGTAGACTTTGAAACATTGGGGTAAAGCTCCCTATAAAAAGGCTTGAAGTACTAATTTTCAGGACTTGTTTCTTTTTTCCTTTTTCCCCCCCCACACGCTCAGATTTGGCTGACCATATCATGCTGTTTTGTCTCAGCTCATTTCTTCTGTGAAATTGCACTGGCAGGCCAGCTGATAGGTGAATTAAATAAGAAGTCAATGATTACAGTTTGTAGGTTTATGTGATGCTACTCTGAGAAATAATTGAATGCTGCCTGGGTATTCAATGAAATATGGAAAGGTGCTGATTCTGGGAGGTAGGAATGAAGTGAGCGTTCTTGTCAGACTTGGTAATTGCAATACTCTTGCCTGTCTGTCAAGCAATCCTGAATATGCTCGTGTTTTTAGAATAAGGGAATTGTCACAACACTAAAAGTGGTGACATACTTCACAGATGCAGGATGAACAGCAGCAAATCAAGAACTTGTACATATTAAAAAAAAAAAAAAGAAAAAATAAGAAAAAAGCAGGCTATCTTGGGACTGTTTTCTGTTTCCTCTGAATTTTCTGGTGATGAAGTGCTTGAGTGGAAGAACCAATGTAGCTGTTGCCATCTGGAAGTTTGCTTTCTAGTGTGCAAGAGTCTGGGTTTGATGCTGGTAAGTCGCTTCAGCCATTGTGTTGCAAGGGGTAGATCTCTAATGCTTAGAGTTCATCACTAATAGGTTGCAAGTATAATTGGGTATAATGAATGTATAAAATTCTAATAATTCAAGAAACGTCTTAAAGATATTAGTGTTTTTTCAGTTATACTGTAGCCATTGCTAGAGTGTATGTCAACTATGTTTAACTTCTCAGATGCTGGTAACTTATCACCTGCATGAGGTATTATTAGTTGGCCCTGCAGGGTCTGTGAATTACTGGTGGAATAATGATGCCAGAGCACTGATGAGATCTGGCATTTGCAAACTTGGGCATGGTAAAACCTTTTCCTCACGTTTCATGGGTTTATTGCATTTGTGCATCTGTTGCAAGAATATATTCTTTGCACCATGTGAACTGTGCAAAGTGGTAATTTAATTTCCTGTTATGCATAAGCAGAAGATGTTACATGAATCCCATTCCATCTCCAGAGAAATAAGAGGCCACACATGTATGGTGGCAGGTTTGGCTGCGAGTTGATGTTCGCAGTGCAAACGCGTGTTTTGCTGTCCGGATTCTGCCTGGCTGTTGGACACGCAATACAGACTTTCTCTTAGTTCCCTTGGTAGTTTGGGGACTTTGGTAGTTTTGTGTTTTTTCTTCTTTCCCATTCTGCTTCTGAAGGAGTAAATTAGTCTAATTGTTACATTATATGGCATCCTTGATTAACTTTGCAGACTGCTGCCTTTACAGACAGTTAAACTAAAAATCTAACTACTTGTATGCTTATGGATTAGAGTTTAATTATGCTTTCTAAATTGATTTATTTTTGATACTTTTATTAAACTTTATGTTCACGTCCTTGCAAGTGGGGAGAGGAGGGAGTATTGTAAGTGCTACATGCAAGAATGTTTAATGAAACAAAACACATCAAATTAGCTGGTTGCCTAGCATGCTTCTCAAAATGTTGAAAAAGGTATAAAACTCAAGTGCAAAAAACCTGCAGGCATCTCTGACATAAAAGCTTCTTGGCAGCTCTAGTTAAGAGTGTTGTTTATGTCGTTTGATGTTGTTTTATATTCTTTGTTATTCCAGTGCAAAATGTAATTAAAGATAAAGGCTGCAAAATTAAGCACTAAAATGTCAGGAAATAGTAATGCTGTCAATTCAGCTGAATAATCCTATCTGCCGCAGTTTGTAGTTTTAATGCATTGCAGCAAAATCTTAAGGTCTGCTAAGTTAAGGTAGAGAATTAGATTGGTAATTTAGGATGGGGGAGAACGTAATCGTCAACCAAACAACTGGAGCAGTAAAACCATAAACTTCGGAATAGCATTTTAAACAGACTTGCATAGCAATTGTTAACAGAAAATGTCAAGGAAAATGGAATTGGCAGTGTCTGTTGTTAAAGCCTGCGTTTACCTGAATTTGCAGTTAATTACAGTAGGCATAATTAATAACGTATTTTAAACTTACAAAGGTTGTTTTGTAAGTCTGTGTTGTGTCATCCGCGTGTCTGTCCCCCGTGTGTTCCCTCAGTAAAATGCTTCCTTCGATTCTAAATTAATGACTTGAGTCAGCCTTTGTGTAGTTCTCTTCTGGCAATTTCTTTGGCTTGACCCATCTTTCACACTCCGTGGAGGCAGTGTTCTTACCCAGGTCATACAAAAGAAAATCCCTAAAGAGTGAATCTATGTTAAATAAAGTGGACTTTTAACAATTTGGAGGGTCAGTGTGTGATGGCTGTTTTATGTATTCTGGAGCTATTAATACAAAGCAACTGGAGAATGCAGAGGCGGTTTAGACAGATTTACAGCTGCTTTGCCTCACTGACTCAGGGCAACAGGACCTGCAGTTTATTTTCATTCTTGATGTTTTGTGAACTCCTGAATTTTCTCATTTCCTTTTTTTCATGGTTCAAATATGCATCTATTTCCTCCTTCTGTGTATCCATCTTGTTGGCTGGTTCAGATACAGCAGGTTTGAGGATGTTTAGGACTGAGATGAATTTTTAGAGAAAGGATCCTCAAATCATGTTCCCCTGCATTGTGCCTGCAACTTCTCATTTTTCAGTCTGACTGAAGCCACAACTGCCTGAACAAAGATGGCCACTACTTGCCTTCTGTTTTCGCTACTGGGAATGAAGCCAATTGCCCCCAGGGGAGAAAGTGGCTTCCTATCTGTGAGGATATAGATGATGACTTTGAGAAAGGATGAAAGCGAGGTAACAGTTATTCTTTGCTGAGAGGCAGCCCATGGCATCCGTCCTTCTGAGAGTGTAAGTAAATGGCAGCTGTTGTGGAAAAAGGGCGATTGTTTTGAGAGGTTCTCTGGAGAACATTATTCTTCATTCTCTGAAGAGCCATGGGAGAAAATTACCGCTAAATCTAAATTTCTTCTCATAGCCTTTTCGCTTCACTAGATAAACTGTAAGTTATGAATCTTAAATATACATACATGGTGATGATTTGGGGAGCAATTTTGGTAGCACATATTTAAAGAACATTCTGTATCCTTTGAACTAGTGAACTTCTGAGAATTATTGAAAAAAAAAATCCATTCAGTACAGAATGAGTAAGTGCTGTAATTCTATAGGGGATAACTATAGTTATGCATGACTAGAAGCTTTAAATCTTAGGTTTAAGTACTGAACTTCTTCCCAAGTATTTGAAGCTAGGATAGTGTCTATCTAATGGTGACCTATTTGTGCTTTTCTTGGGTTAGTCATTCACTGTACAGTTCTTTTGGAAACAGCATTTAGGCACCTTTTTTCCTTCTCTTCCCTCTGCTTAATGAGTAAATTTGTGACTTCTCTAGTACAGTTCGCTCACTGGTACAAGGTGACATTGGGACTCAGGTGTGTTACGGAGGGTTGTTACTGATGACTTCAATAATTTGCTTCTCAGTGGATTCTCTAAAAGCAGCGCGAGCGACCCACATTAGGGAGTAAAGCGGAGGAAGCTGACAAGTCTCTGGATGTGCAGTGCAGAGCAGATGTGCTTGAGCTGGGCTTAAGCTGTTGTAGCCACGGTAAACATGGAGTTCAAAGTAAATGCTTTGGCAGTTGGCCTGCGCTCATAAAACTGGTCTTTGCAGATCTTCTAGCTCACTGCTGACATGTCTCTCCCTCATTTGTTGGCTAACATCCAAGCTGTACACTAAATCAGTAAAGGTAGTGTAGGTACACTCTGCATATCTAGGTCACGTTTATCAGGCGTTACAGGCCCTTGGTCTCTTAACCTACTGCTTTGTGGGGTTAATAGTATGTCATCAAAAAACCTCCAGAAAGTGGCATTAGTGACTTAAAACCTCTCTAAGGTAGAGGTGGATCTACATGTACTGAAAAGCTGGAGAAACTAACCTTGTTTAGTATCTTTTCCAAAAGTAAATTCTGCTGACTATTTATGATACAGTTCTGTTTCAGTACTGAGAGTTAAGCATGACTTTGTCCTCCCTTCTGTAAGAGCATAAGTAATAGGAATACCAGGCCAGTATTCTCCCATACGCATGTGTATGGAGATGTGAACTAACATAAGTAATTTGGGCTCATATATATTCTATATTCCCATCTGGCCAGGCTGCTTTTTGAGTATGATACTTTTTAAAATAAAAACTATACTCAAATATGTTAATGCAATTGGTAATGTTTGCATATAAAAGCACCCAGATTCTGCAAGCCGTCACGGTTATAGGATATTATTGATCTATGGTACTTCTAATGAATTGCTTTTGACACGTATGTTGTTATGCTTCTTGCCTTATGAGTGACAGGCTGCTTCTAAACACCCTTTGAAGAAACCCCTTTGTTGCAAGTTGTACAGACCTTCTGGAAGAAACATAGGGCGTGATAGAAACTTTTATTGGTCATTGCGCTCTTCCCTGAAGCATCTTGTACAAATGTTTGTTCATTTTCTTGGCTTGTCTTGAGTGGAGAGATGGTTGAATGACTGAAATTTAGCAGACAGCTGAAAACTGATGCGCCTTTTTGGCACTGCCTTCTATTTTTTTTTAAGTGTGACAAACCTCCGTACCCCTAAGTGTCCCAGAAAACTGGGATCAGCCCAAACACTGGCAGTGAGATGAGGCAAGAAACTGTCATGAAAAAAAGGTTGCTCAAGGGAGCTGAAGGCATTTTTCAAAGATTAAGTGGAACAAGTATGAAGAAATATCTCTCTCCTTGAAATATCCTATAGTCTATTGCTATTCAGCTTTAATAAAATAAAATTGAAGAGCCTCTTAAATTCAGTTTCGGTAACTTCATTTTTGTGTCTCGAATAGTACCAAGTTTGATCATGCCATTAAAACTTTGTGGTAGGTATTTGTGATTTTGTCGTTTTGCCATTGCTGTCACAAACGCCACTTTCCAGAGAGCCTGGTCTTGCTGGGGTAGTGCTCGTCCTTTCTCCCATGCTCTGCTGAGCAGTCCTCTCCTTTCGCCCAGGATAACACCTTCTCTGACCCACGGATGGTGCTGCTTCTGCCATGGTAGTTCTGCTCTGATCTGCCCAGCCTAAAATTGTAGTTTGAAGATCACACACACAATCACAAAAACCAAGCCCAACACACCAGCCCTGAATTCCATCAGATTGCTTTGTTATTGGCCCTTCTCTCCTGTGTGCAGAAGGCTTTTCTTGTAAATCGATACCAGATTATCCATGTATAAAATAATGTTTTATCTGTAAAAATAGAACAAGCTCAGCTTTTCAGCAGCATCAGGATCGATCATTTATTTCTTCGGCGTAGGCTCTTGCTAAAGCTCCAGTTTTATGGCATGCGATAAGCTGCTGAAATACAGAGGATGTTGTTTTTAGTAGAAGCCAACAATTCTCTAATCTGTTGGGATATTTGGATTATATTTCTGAGGTTGCTTAGTAAGGTTTTTAGGGCAGAATTTTATGACTTCAGGCTGTGTTTTAACTCTAAAACCTATTTTTTAGAACTCGGTGGCGTAGGGTTTCTTTGAAGTCACTGAGTTTAAACAAAGGCACCAAATGTGTGAATATTCAGTTCTCTGAAACTGTGCTTTTATGTTTTTATTTAAGTAAAACCCCCTTTTGTTTAAATATATGTTCATTTTTTCCCCTTCTTTATGTGGTGTCGGCTGAACATTATTTAGCAATGCAGAAAAATGAGTTGCCAATTAGTAACGTGGTTTCTGCTATAAAAAGCAAAACCAGAATAAACGTAAACAGCCATTGCCAGGTAAGCGGGTGCTATGTGGCGAGGGAGGGAAGACTTTGCTGCCAGTGTTTTGGAAGATTTCAGGCTGAGTTTCTTTGCTTATGTAAAACAGTGGTCTTTGTTTGGCACTTCCAATGGCGCTGGGAGTGTTGTGTAGCTTCATTGATTGCTTCCATGCAGTGGAAATCTGACCTTTAGCAGATGTTTGAGAAATTGCCAGCATTCAGAGTGATCAGCAGACTAGACAGTTTTTTCCTTGTTATGTCGATGAGAACTTCCATTAGATTAGTAACGTGCATGACAGTGTTAAGCTTTTAGATGATTAGTAAACTTTCTGAAACAAGGCAGATTTTCCTGCAGTGTAAAGCTGCATCGAGTAATTTATTTTCTTGTATACGTAGTTTTGCAAACTAGTTAGCTAATACAAATATTTTGATAATTTAAGTGTGTGGGGTGTGGTGTTTTTGTTTGTTTGTTTGTTTTTAGTAAAGACTTTTAGATTTTAAGTTTTGCTTTATCTGAATTTTTCTTAAAAGGTCAGCTTTAGCATGCTGTTATAGCATCAGTTTGGGGTAAATGCTTTCAAAGAAAAAAGAACAAGCTCAAATGAGCTGGGGAGGGGGAGGCAGCAGTGAAACAGATCCCATCTGGAGCATTTGGCTTGGAACAGGATGTTGCATGACTCCATGTGGAGTCTGCTCTCACGAACAGTATCCCAAGTAACGTAGGAGATTCAGCTGCTTAGCGGTGGGAGTTTAGCATGAAACGAGGTCTGTTTTCTCAAACTATAACGGGTAGAACTACAGGAAAGAGGTGGGACTTCAGAGGAGATTTATGTGATGAATAACTCAACAGCACCAGCAGTTGCCAGATTAAACCCTTTCCTGCAGGTGCTGGCTTTCCTCAGAGCTCTACAATTGTTTTTCAGTGTGTTGCATGTGGGAAGGAAAATTATTTAAAGGGTTAGAGCTTTAATATGAAAAAAAAATGACTATGTTGCCTAGTTCTCGTTTTCAGTTTAAAAATCAAATAATTGCAAAAGGATCAGTCTTGTCTTGGCATTAGATATCTTGCATACTTGTGCACTTTTTGGGGAGATCTGTGGGGTTTTTCCTTTTTTTTTAATTAGCATCTTGGGTACAGAAAACATATTAAGAAACCAGCCTGTACTGAAAGCAAGGGGTAGTCTTAACAACCAGTTCTGCAATTCTAGACTCCTGGGCAAAGTGTATGCTGTTGCATATATGGGGTTTTTTATTCAAGGTTAGAAAGGAAGGGATGTGATGGTAAGAGAAGCCACACACGTTAGAAAGCCTGGAAATCCTTGCCCTTTGCTCTCAGTGCTCAAGAACACTTAATTTCTCTGGTGCTATGGAACTTGTCAGGTATGTTTCTTTGTTTTTATGATTCGCGTGAATTTGTGCCAAGATTCCTTGGCAGCTCATTTTGGTCTGTAATGATCTATGTACCAAATCATATTACGAGTTTTTTCAATATATGCAATATTCTGATCTCTTCTTACGACCCAAACCAGAAAAGCTTTCCTTGCCTGTGTGTAGTGCATTTAATGTTACTCCTGAATCTTGTTTATTCAGCCTTCATCTCCTGATTTAAACATGAGGTAGTGGGAGACTGATTCCCTGAGTGGGTCAGATGTTTGTTTCTGTCTGGTTCATCAGTGATCTTCCCATCATAAGAGAGTGACTTAAAAATTCCACCCCCCGTCTTTTTTTCCATGCAGTGACTGGAGAATAAAGCATCTTGGCCTTACTGGTTTTGTGGGAAGCGAAATGCACGAGAGAAAAACATGGCACTTGTGTGTGTGGTTTGGTTTGGTTTTTTGTGTGGTGGTGGTTTTTTTTTTCCTCTCCATGCAGTTTTCATACATACACTGAATAAAAATACTGGTATGTGTATTTGTCTGTGATGTTGAGAACTATTATCTATTGAAAGTATATTGCAGTTACATGATTGCAGGCCTTGGCTATGTTTAATTCCTTTAATAGATTATGATGTGAGGTATTTGTATCACAGTAAAATAAATATCAAATGCTGTGAGAAAGCCAATAATGAACATTGCTTTCAAAAGTATTTATTGCATATTTTTTTAGTTTATTGCAGTATTCATGTTTAACAGTAGAAGACAGACATCCCCATGCATTTTTGTCTTGGATGCTAAGCGAAGTTTCACATGATTAAAAATTGTTCCTTTCTTGTTCATACTAAGTTTACTGCAGTACAAGGTATATTATACATATAATTTCCGAGGAAATGAGATGGATTGTTAGAAATAACATCCAGATGTTAAGTAGTCTGTACAGTGAAGCAGAAGGCATTAGATAAAGAAAGCTAGAAAGCTTAGTTGTTGTTCCCTGATACGTTTTGAAAACAGATTCATTTCTTTATCATGATCAATGAATACTTGAGTTACCTTACACCACTAAGAGTTCTGCAGCTGGTGACTCCTTCAGTCACAAAATGTCTTACAGTGTCTTCATTTTACTGAAGGGAACACTTGTGTCCCTTAACTTGAAGGGTAATTTGATTGCTCATTCCCAAGGGGAATGGGAACAAGTATCATGTGAGAGTGCTATATTTTCTCTTGCACTATTTATCATAATACAATAGCATTGTTAAATGCAGGTTCACTCAGGGAGGGCTGTGGTTGCTTGAGTTACCTCTGGAGGTCAGAAAGGGCCTCCTTAGTTACTTGCATATTTTCCTGAGGTCTTGTCTGTATTCTGTATAACTGAAGCAGTAGGTTCACGGTCTGTTGCAGTTTCTGTTTGTTTTGTTTTCAAGATGTTTTGCCATTCAGAAAACTTGAAGTAGGTGAGGTGTGTTAATATTTATTACAAAAAAGAACTTGCTTGTGTTGCTACATTTCTTTAAAGATTCTGATTAGAATCTAAGTTTAAGTGATTATCAGAATTACAAGGAGCTCCTCAGAAAATAAACTTGCAAATGCAGAATTAGGGCTAAAAATCTGGAGGAAGTTGTTCTGCATTTTTTGTACATAGCAATGGTTGAATCAGGGGATACATAGAACTATATCTTAATTTTAAATCAGCAAGGTGATGGTGGGGAAATAAAGGGGAGAAAGGAGGAGACGAAGACTACCAGTCCTTGTATTTGTACTTCAGACTTCACAATTTAATTGTTCAATTCTATAAATGATTTAAGTAACTTTTATAAATATCCGAGTCAACACAGTAGATACATTTATCATATGTATCATTTCTAGCATTAAAAGCTGCCTTGAACATACAGCAAATGTTGTGGGTTTTTTTTTCCAGGAACTTGCACAGATGGTGAGCAAATTACATACAGTTCTGAATTAACACTTTTTTATTCTCTTCTCTGCCACAAGCATTTTGAATTGCAGGGAGGATTTTTTTTTTTAAATCCCAGGCACAGCCCTTGTAGTTACAGCCTGTAAAATCATTGTTCATAAACAAACTTTCGTTTGATTTATCATCATCATCACCTTTAAAATGCCATTTATTAAAAAATATTATCCTTGCTCTTGTTACAGGGAATGTCTGAGTTTTTACACCAGTAAGTTACCCAGAGATAGCTAATGCAGTAATTAAGGTTATTTATGTGGTTCATTAGCCTGCTTTTGATGTATAGTCATTGCCTTAACTTCTAGGCTTAAGCATTAAGGGTTTGATTGTGTTGGATCTATTCTGTTGGCGTTATCAATGGATCTATTGTTCTTTCTTGAAAAGATCTTTGCAAGAAATTACTAGGAGAGCAGAAAATGCATAACATTGTGTTTCCTTCACTTTTTTGTTTGAGTTGTACATTGGAGATTTCTAGGAAAATTTTTAATTGAAAAAAAGGTATGCTGTTTGTGTGTTTGTTTGTGTTTCGTTTGTTTGGTTTTTTAATGGTGCAATTGAGGTAAAAATCACAAACATTTCTCTCTAGTTTGGAGAACTGTGGTACTGAAATAAGTAAGCTAATAAGATATAAAATGTTGAACAACCTTCACAGAATCACAGAATGTTAGGGATTGGAAGTGACCTCAAAAGATCATCTAGTCCAATCCCCCTTCCGGAGCAGGAACACCCAGATGAGGTTACAAACCTTCCTTACGTACTTGATAAATTTTCTTGCAGGATAAAAAATGTTAGATGTGAGAGCAAAAGTGTATCTTCAGAAAAACACTAGCAGACAAACATGTTGAGAGTGAGTTTTTACGTACATTTTATGAATGATTTCTGTAATGTGAAGTGCTTTCCACCCTTGTATTCCTGAAGCTTTTGCGTGTCAGTAATTCCATTTATTTGAAGCAGTCCTTCCCGTGTTGTAGCCTTCGCAGCAGCAACAGCCAAGTGGGCAGCTGTTCAGAGGAGCGGGTCGTCTTTTCATTTCTGTGATCCAGCGTGGTGTGTGTTGTAACACCTCAGTCACACCTGAAAACCCACTGATACCACAACTCCATTACATTTAGTATCATGTAAACGTTTTATCTCAGTTCACAAAGAATTTGTGATCAAAACAGGCAAGAGAAGTGATTGTATTCTTGTTCTAGTGTATGGGTACCAGAGCACAGAGATTGCGACTTGCCCAGCGTCATTAACCGAGTGCAGAAACTTCCCATTCAGTATCAATGTCTGAAGTGTGTGTGTGTTTAAAAAAAATCCAAACCACAAACAAACAACTACTAGAAGATTTTTGAAATACATTGACAGAAGATGAGTATTTGGTTAAGTTGGGACCAAATTGTCTGTGTCCATTACTAATGAGGCCTCATTCTGATGTAAAACATCTCCTTAAGACTGTGCAATGGGAAAGATGATTGCTTAAGTGACTTACAGTGCTGCTATATTTCTTTACATATTATTTATAGAATTGTAATTTTTTTTTTAGTCAGAAAGTTCAGATATCTATGATGGAGGAGTGGCCATTATGGCAAAGAAGAGGTTGAGGACGTGGATTAAGACAGGTAGAAAACCCAGGAAGCCATGATTATGTTCATCCTTCTGCTCCCAAAATAATGCTGCTTAATATTGGCAGGATGTTTCCTGATGTCTTGTTCGCTCACATGTGCCACCACCCCGGTCTTAATCTTCTCTGGCCTTTTAGCAAGATACCTCTTGGAGATACCTCACTTCTGAGTTGGAATGAACCTTGATCCCAGTTTGTGGAGATTTGGGCACGGGTGTACTGTGAATTGTAATCACCCAGTTCTTCTCTGTAAAGTCCAGCCTTGCAATTTGGTATCAAACAGAAAATTAAGGGAAGTCATATACACTTGAAGAGTTTTAATCCTTTGAAGCTTCAGCCTGTGAGTATAGATTTTTTTTTTTCTTCTCTAATACTGCAGTTAATCCATAGGGAAGTAGACTTGTGTAAATTTTGTTTATGAATTCTTTGTTAGCAGATTTTAGCTACATCAGGAATGTTACATGATTCTGTTTTTGAATGAGTAATGACTCTCCAGTATGAAGGACTAGACAAAAATCAACAATGTGAAGGAAATAGAGATGTAGTTCTGAAAGAACTTGCAAAGGAGATTGAAACTCACAGGCTGGAATGGTAACAATGGTAACAAGAAGCTGTCTCTGACAACAACAAAAAAGTCATTCAGCTTGTGGGATAGCACTGAATACAATTCCAGCACTAAAGGAGAAGACTTTAAGAATTCAGATTTCCAAAAACAAAAATTGAAAGCAACAGCAGAAGTGAAATACCTCCATGCCTTGGCTAGGAAGAACTTAAAAAAACTGTTTGCGTTTATTATATTGCTTAGAGGTGAGTTAGGCAGGACTAGGGAAACAGTTTGCAGACTGTGGTTATAGATAGCATGTTAAGTGGAGGAAAGAGGACAGCAAGTTACTATTAAGACAGTAAAATGTTCTTCTCTGATAAGAGTTAAAGCTTTAAAGTAATTGGTATGATACACTAACTTACCTACTCAAATATTCTAGGCCTCTTATGAAGGAAAAAAATCTGAAAAATGTCTTCCAATATTTGAGTGGATAATCAATGAAGTACATATATATTTCGCTAAATTTCTGTTACCTTTCAGGATTCTTGTCTTGATGCTTTTGAAGATTTTATTATTTTTTTAAATCGTTATTATTTTCTCGTCTACTTGATAAGATTTGTTTGGTTGTCTTGTTGCTTAAGGTTAATTATCTTGGTTATAAGAGCAAATATTGCATTGTCAGAACACAGAAAACGACCATTTTGTAGTTGATAAATAATTTATAAAAAATACAGTATACTGTCTCCGTTTGGTAGATGAACTTTTCTCTTGGTTTCCCAATTATTCTTTTAATATTTCTTCACAATTCTGTTCATTCCTATAAGCTGACTGAAGAACAGTGTGAGGTGGTCTGATTGTGTTCCTGCTGTTAGTATGATTAGGCCTTGAGAAAATGTCTCTGGTACAAACAAAATCTGTTGACCAATGTCCTCTGGTGTTGTGTGTCACTATGCTAAAGCTTTGCTGATGTCTTTGTGGTGTCCCTGACAAAAAGGAAATTGTTTGTGAGCCCACTCCTGGTTGGTTTGTCCCGCTGTCGGGAGAATGATGTGGACACAGATGGCAACCAGGAGGCACTTGGCCTTTTTTCCTAGTCTGGTACAGATATCAAAAGTTCGACACAAAACCTTGCTTTTATTTTGAGGTCTCTTTTCTGTTTGACCTCAAAGAAAAAAAAAGCTGTTGAAAAAGATGATGTTTATTCAGGCACTGCACTGTGGGTTTGGGAGAACATCACTTTTCATACCAGCGTACAGAACAAATTGAACCTCGGTTTGGATAGATGTTGGTACATCCTTCTAGGTCTGGTCTAATCTAGAGGTTAGTCCATGGCACCTGGGGAAGATGACTGTTTTGGCTCTGCACCTATTGAAGGTAGCTAATGGGATTGTCTTGGTATAAGTGGGGAAAGCTGTTCAGCTGCAGTGAAACATCACAGAAACTCATGTAATCATCGTAGCTCTCTGCTCAGGTCCTGGTCATCTCCTTGACTTCCAGTTGTGTGTGTTCAGACTGTTCCAGGAGGACTAAAGTTGTCCTGTTTCCCTGTGAGTGGCTTTACAGCTGTACCTTGTTAGTTTAAGGCTCGAGAGACATAATTTCTGTTTGTAGCTAATTCAGATTTTGGGGATGAAGAACAATAGCAAATAATGAATTTTAACTAGGAAGTAACCTATGCTTTTCACCACACACTTTAATTCAGCCTCCTGTAGTGCTTGGTGTTCACTAATAACTGGCTAGACAAACTTTATCTTCATTAACGAGCCATTGCACTGTAAAAGTTGACTGAAAGCCATTAGCATTTAACAGTTAATAATTAGTATTTTAAATGCTCTTATCTCCATTCAGTTGTTTTTTACCCAGATCTTCAAACATGAGATATATACAGTTTAAAACCAGCACAATCTTTTTCAAATTGAGATTTAGGAATATTGATTCCTTACTAAATGACAGGTATTGGTCTTTTATTCTGACATTAAAAATGTGCATATATGCACATATGAATTGCTTTTAACTAGCCATCTCATCAGATAAATAGTAAATTTTTTTGTTCACCTTATCTAAAATCACAAATGTCTCATTCAAACCCAAAATTCCCTCTATTTTTAAATTGAATATTTATGCTTTCTATAGTATCTATGCTGCTTAACAATTGCTTTTAGAAATTAACATTTAAATATTTAGATACAGTAAGAAAAGTTTCCTATGTTTTGTGAGGGCAAAGAGAGTTTGAAAGATTTTTTTGTTTGGTTTTTTGTTTTTGTTTTTGTTTTTTTTTTTTTCTTTTTTTTTTTTTTTTTTTTTTCTCCTTCCCCCAAGCCTGAAGGACCAGGAGGTTTTTGTGTAATGTGTATGTATTTTAACTAGTTGTTGCTGTGATTTAATGGTTCATGCTTTCTTAAAATTCTAAGTCACTTCTATTTCTCATTTTGAATGAGTAATTAATTGTATTTTTGGCATCTAAAACATTTTAAAAATGGCGCTACTTGACTTCAGTTTCTTTGGAAGTCCGGTACAGTCATGATTTAATTTCTGGTTTGCATGTCACTTCATTTTGCTGTTAAGGTCTGAGTTTGGAAGAAGATATGCAAAATAGCTGTCTCAAATAGTTTAAATACCTAAGTGATTCAAGTAGCTTTTAAAATAGGATTTTGCACTCCTGTGGATTATCTTTTTGTCAGGGACAAATCTTTTTTGAGAAACTAATTTAAAACTCTGAATCACATCCAATAAATATTTTTTAATGCAATTCATTTTAGTTCATATTTTCTTCCTTCACCTTTCTCTTTAGAATATGCATTTTAAATTGAGGGATGAAAGATGCATGCGTGTTTTAAATGGTTCTGCTTTTCAAATATGGTATCGAGGCATCCAAGTAGGATATTTTTTATATTCTGTTGTCTTCCCTACAATCTTACTTTGTACTCTACTTGATGTGCTGGTTGCTTAGCAATCCCAGCTACAGACTGCAGCCGGCTGTTGAAATAGTACTGGTATTTTTCTTCAGTTTTGCAACCATTCTTCTCTGCTTTTTTTCTGCAAAAGCTACTTTATTGTCAGTGTTCAAGCATGCATTTCAGGGAATGTAGAACTATGGTTTCAAAATTATCCATAAACTGTACATGTTGATAATTGGTATGTTTATTCCTCCATAATGTATCTTGAGACTACTGTTTGCCTGAAATAAATGTTTGTACTTGAAGGCCTCTCTGTGTTTGTAGGCTTTTTAAATTTTAAAGCTTATATAAGGCAGCTACCTTGAAAATTCATGTTTATTGAAGCGTGTATTTGGTACATCTGGTCCTGTTCCCTCCTGCACATGGCGTGTATTTGACATGTCTTCCAGCAAGTGTGTGTCTCCGGTTTATTCAGAAGCCCGTTGAGAGCAGGATTGTCTTCCGCATTCTTCCATGTCTGAAGTGTATTGAGCAATGTTGGCCTCAGCCTGTGTGCCTGTCGCTGTGTGTCTTGAGGAAGGGTACGGGCTCCTCTCTGTAGTTTTATAAATTTTGAGCAGATGATCCTGAGACTGCAGATTTTATTTTTACCTCAGTAATGAAAGGAGTGGTTTTAGAGGGCTTGTCTCTTTATATTTCAGAGGAGTTGTAGCTGGATGCTGTTCTGCAGTGGTTTATGGGTGAAAAAAGTGTTGGTCCGCTCCTGCAGGACAGAACCAGAGCCGTCACACTGCAAAAAAAAATTTCCAGGCAGTTCTGAAACACCAGAGACTTAATACCCTGCAGATAATGCACTAACCTCTTCTTTGGTACGCTGCAGCTTCCCAGGTTGTAGCTGAGGACTGTTTCTGGGACAGTACGCCTCTTCCGTTTTCCTTTGAATAAACAGAATTTAAGCCTTCAGAATTATGAGTATGATGTTTCATGGTAGGAGGGTGTTTCAAAGGGAATTAATCTTTGAGGAGGTGTCCTTTCGATTTCCACAGATCATCCAAAAGTAGCAGGACTTTCTCTTTCCATTTGAGACAAAATGAAATTTTCTGCCATTAAATTTCTGTTACTACATGCAAGCTCCACAAATAATCAAAACAGATGTGCAGATTTGAAAAGTTGTTCAAATAATTTCATGGGTTTTCTTTAAGTGCTGAAATAGCATAAAATAACCAACACTATTAATTTGTCCCATCTTCTAAGGAGCTTTCAGTGTTCTTTCCTGTAAAACATGTATCTGATTCTACAGCTTTTTTTTTTTTTAAGTGTTCGAGAGTTTGATGCAGAGCTCTTACATTTTTGAGACAAGCTATTAAGTGCCTTAAATGGTGGAAGAATTGTAAAAGTTTGGTTAGTAACATATACCAGTTCTGTCAAGAACATTTTCAGGTCTTCTAAAGACTTACCGTGGCATTGTGGGTGTCTCTACTCACCCCTGCTAAAAACACACACAGTGCATTTAGTATGTCTTTGTTGCAAGTAAATACTTTCATGTTGACAGAGATAAGTCAAATTTTTGTACTTAGGAATGAGTATGTCTGATTGCCAGTAAAAATGCTGGCTGTTTTTAAGAATACATGGAGGCAATAAATCCTATCTTTTAATCGTAAAGAATTTTGTAGTTTAAGACCAATCTATTGCCATTATTCCGGCTGTTTGGGGTGGTTTTATGCTGCATGGACTGATGCCAATGTATTTTCAAATACTCTTTTTTTTCTGTACTGTTTTGCTTGAAGAGTTTGTAAAATGCAAATGTATATAGCATCTGAATATAGAAAGGAAGGGGTGTGATGATTCTTTTATGAGTTCTTTTTAATGTAGAGTCACTATGAAATGCTCATATGAAGGATTGGGTGCATTTTGGTAGCATAGAACAGCGTTGCAAGCCCCTTCTTCAACAAAAAGCCCTACTGCTGTCTTTGGTTGCTATTTCACCACTTTTCCATGTGGAAATGGGTAGCACTTGTATAACACAGTAATAATTTTACTGTGTTAAGCTGTTTTGCTTTAGAGTAAATTGTGCTTTGATTGCATTTGATTAGTTAAAGATATATTTAGAAAGACTCAACTGCTGGGTAATGCCATTTCCATCAAAGAAACAATCTGTAAAAACCTGAGAAGGCAAGGATATTGGGAACAGGATGGGAAGATTAAGTTTTATAAAAACACTCTTATTGGCTCCATTCCTTGCGTACTCACAACTCGCTGTAGTTTATACCAGTAAGATACTTGGCAGTCGCATCCATCTCAGTAAGTAGTTGGCGAAGTTTGTCGGAGCCTCGTGTGCTTTGTTTTAATTTTCAACTACACACGATGCTAAAAAAGCCCAGTGGAGGTAAGAGGGCTACGGGAGTGGTGTGGGGTTCACATCTGCAAAAACCTTCTAGCCAGTTCCCGACTCACATCCCTGCCCGTGCTGCTTTGGTGTGGGATACCCAGACTCGCCATGGGCAGCAGTGCGGGGCACGAGCTGCTCGGATTTTCTTTCCTGAAGGCAGATTTTTCTCTCAAAATTGGGGAACTTCCTGCACTCTCTTCACGGGGCTGAGAAAATAAGCCATTCTTAAACATCCCATAAAATTAAAGTCTGCAGATTGCTGTTAAAGCTATTTTGGACTTGCATTTGAATTTGCCAGTTTGGGAATTTTGTCCTGACATATTGTGATGTAGTTTCTGATTCTCTTAGTTACTAGGTGTAAATTGGAGGCATCAAACAGGAACATTATTTTTTTTCCTCTGATGGTACAATGGGCTTTAAAAGCAGAACACCGCCCCCCCCCCCCCCCCCCCTTGTAAAATATTTGTCATTGAAACAAGTTCTTTTTATACTTGGATATTTTCAAGTAAGTTTCTGCTAAATTACACAGAGGGTTTACTTTCTTGTATTTACCTGACCATACATCACAAGGTTGGGACATTGACAAGTAGTCTTTGGTATTTGGTTACATGCTAAGAGTTTTAGGTCTACCTTTTAAGTTGTGTAACTCAGACTTTTGAATTCCACAGATAATTTTTAGCACCTGAGTTTTGACTTCTCAACTCTTAATAATGGCATATAAAACTAACATGTATTATAGTTGCACATGGTGTAATAATCTGTCTCTTCGTTTTAATTTTAAAATGTTAGGACACAGCACACTGGGTTTCATTCCTGGCATTCACCTTTTAGGTCAGTAGCCAAATTTGTGTTGATGAAAGACTATTTGATGTGGTAGAAATGTAGAAGTGTGGTTTTTGCCTCTTCAAATACTTGTTAAGAAAGACTGCTTGCTTGTTTTCTAGAAATAAATATTTTGCTAACGATCTTTAGGTGAGGAAGGGGAAACTTATGAGAGAAACCTTAGGAGAGAAGAGAGAACTTCTTTTAAATACAAATCAGTCGGGTGTATGGATCACTTTAGCAGACCAGGTTGGAAACTTCATAAATAAATGCTATACAGCACTCTGTTTCTTTGTTACTAGAGATTACTTTGCCTCAAAATGATGCAGGTTCTGAGTGATTCTTGTATTGCCTGGAGCTCTCGCCAGGGCAAACCTGCTCTCAAGTCAAGCTTTGGATTGCTAAGGCCGCAGTTGTCTTCACCGCCAACCAGCCCATGGGCAATGCAGATGCTGCTGTCGCGTGGGGGGGTTACATGAACTGTGCTTTTTAGCCTTATAAGTCAAATTTGCTGCAAGTCCACACTGGTTTTTGTGATGGCGTAAAGGGTTTCAGAATTTGTTTGGTCAGCCGTACTTATTTGGAGCAGAAGTGACTGGAAAACTCTGGATCACAGCACTGCGTGTAGAGAATTTACCGTGATTGTTGTGTTTTGGCTTTGAAACAGCAATACTTTGTTGCAATTGTTTGGCTGACTTGGTTGGAAATTAATTTGTTCTCTTGCTTTACTTGGAAAAGCATCCTAAAAGCTTATGCTGCTTCCTGTTGGAAAATAGGAGTGAGTTACAAAATTAGCACATTAATGCCAATTATAAATATAATATCATCCCAGTGGGAATTTTTCCTTTTTATGCGAGTGAATGCATATGCAGTGAGACGACTTCAGCCACTCTGGGAACATGAACTCCTGTATAGCTGACAAGGCAAGGAAGGAAAATTTGGCTGAAAAATCTCAAAATCAACATCCATTCTTAGGGAGGCAAATGTTGCAGAGTTTCTTGCTGTACAGAGTTTCATCAGTAAAGCAAGAAGGATAAATATTTTCAGTCTTCGCGTTCCTTAGGGGGTCTAACTTTGGCCCCACATTTTATTTTGTTGGCATAGGTTGCTGGATTGCTTCCTTTCCTTCTCTCCCCTTCTTATTCCCTTTCATAAATTGTGCTGCTTGGGATACTGCTTTTCTCTGTGTGGTAGATAAGTGTGCAGAGAAATATGAAGCCCCTGTTCTTTAGAGGCTTTACTGTTGCCTTAGAAAAAAATCAAAATGGATTTTCTTGATTTAAGTAAAGTATTTCCTAAAAAAAAAAGGGGGGGGGGAGGGAGGGAGGGGCAAAGGGTTAAAGGATTGGGCTCTACATTTCATCTGTGTTGTTTCTGCCTTTCAAAAATGAGCTTTGAAAAGCCAGCAGATAGTTAATAGTCTTGGCATCGAAATGTGAATGTGGTGGAAGCTGGCAGGAGTAATTCCCAAGGAAGGTTGTGTGTGTATGGTGGTGGAGGAGGAATATGGTGCCCTGGGCAATGGCAGCTGGCTCTGCGCCACGCTCCATTCTCCACTTTTCTTGGAACTGCTCCTTTGAAGATCTAATTATACGGTGCCAGGAGACTCTGCAGATAGCTCAGCAATAACTCCCACTGTCGTCGCACTGGATTTTGGTTTATTTGGGGTGCAAAACTTGCACACAAACACTAGATTGTATCGCAGTAACCCACAAGTTTTGGCGAGTGCCCAGAAGATACAGTATGTTTTCATGTGGCAGTTTCTAAACTGTGAACTCTGGTTTAGACTTATCTGTGTTTTTCAAAAACATTTATTCATCTGATTCTCCTTGCCTCCTGTTTTCTTTAATTCACTGCTGTGTGAGGTCTGGTGCTTAACCTCTGTTATAGACTACCCAAGCAAAATGGTTTTTTTCAGATATTAAAATGGAATTATTTGACCAGTCTGGAATAATTGAGTGGAATTTGGAGAAAGGTGACTTTAGAAGATGATTTTTGACTGTACAGTCACTGAAAGTTGTCTTTAAGTTTTGTCATTTGATCAACTGCAGAAATTAATTTCTCTTTAGAAGAGTTCAAAGTAGCTGTAAATACAAGATACCACTGCAAAGATGATTTGAGATTTGATCTGCTTTCCTGCCAGTGCTTTAAAACATTACTGTGTCTACCCTTAACTCTATTTCGATTGAGAAATTATCCTGCAACTTTAAGTATTTTAAAATGAATGTATAGAAATTAAGTTATTAAAAAGTGCTTTTTAGTGAAAGGTGTCAACTTACACTTTTTGGTTTTGAGGTTTTGCTGCTGTTTACTACATGTTTTGTTAGAATAACAGGCAATGGCTGTAATAATGCACTATTGAGGCGAGAGGATAATTTTATATACAAACTGTTCCTATATGGCTCATTCTAATGCTACTGCAAAGACTAGCAGGTAGGTTCCTGATAGTTTCAGTGTGTGAAACGGGCAGAGGAAAAAGGTAAAAAAAGTAGTGGTGTTGATGAACAAGGTGATGGGCGATGACTGTGACCAGTCGGGGTGATGGAAATGTCAGAGGAGTGGCTGCAGGGAAACGGCAGAAATTCCTGATGTGGAGGTGGTGAATCCTGAGGGCAAGCAGAAGGAACAGTATTTATTGCAGGTGACCATCCCACACATGCTCTACCTGGCAATTAAGGCCAGGTGAGAAAGAAAATGAGTAGCAAGATGAGATCTGAGGTAAGAGACGGAAAGACCAGTTGGCCGTAAATATTGGTGACAGTGAGCAGCACAGGGACAGTTGGGTGTCAATATTTGGCCAAGGGGATGTGGACAGTTGGGTGTCAGTATTTGGCAAAGGGTTGGATGAGAAGGCGTCGGGTGAGCAGTGAGCAATAGCTGTGTTTAGTCAGAGCAGTGAGCAGTTCATGGAGTTTGTGAGGAGGTGGAACAGCGAAATAAATGGATAGACTGAGTGTAGTTTGACAGGAGAAGAAACTACTTTTCCTTTTTATTTGGACAGCTTTTAAGTGGAGATGCAGTAATGGGCTGTCATAGAAGAAAGTAACTGCAGTAAGTTATTGTCTTGATGTTATCCTTTAAAGAGGGAAGGGAAAAGGAGTGTATAGGAACAAAATAGCAGTAATATGGGTTAAAAAAAAAAGTGTGGTGATGAGGGGGAACCTGGGATGATGAATTTTGATACAGGAGTGGAAAGAGGCTTGGTGCAAGTTTAAGTTGTGTACACAAAGGAGAAGGACAAGATGAGAAGGCTCACTGTGTAGTACATGTTTGGAAAATGTGAGGCAAAAGCTGGACAAGGAAGTATGTTGCAGGCCTAAAATTAACCCAAGTTAAAAAGACAGGAATATTTCCATGACTATGATTTAACTTCTCAGAAGCAGATAGAGGAAGAAACTCCCGATTCAGAAGTTGCCATGGGTGTGGCTGAGAGCTGCAATTCAGGAGGGCAGCAGAGCATCTTTTCCCTTCTCCAGTTTGTGTGACAAGCAGTGAGGTTTTTTTAAATGATGCTAGCTGGTGTTTCTTACGAGTTTTCTCCTCATTTGGAAAAGCAAGTAATTGATTATGTTGATTGTATTTTTAAACTTAAATAAATTCTGTAATTTGGAAATGTCCTGGGTTTAAAAATGTTTGTGCTTGCTAATGCAGATAGCTTTTGGATGGCTTTTTGGCTCCGAGTTCCCTCTTCCCTTTACAAGAGGAGGCAAAAGGTTTGGCATGTTTAGCTTTGTGAATGCAGCTGAGGGAGAGTGTGGTTGTTGTCTAAGAGTGCGTTGGGGAGAACCGTATAACCTACAGGACAGGGATGGCACAAGATCAAATAGTTGCAAGCTTGCTCCAAATTAATTTAGCTGGAAACAGAATTTGTGTGTGTTTGGGTCTTGTGTGTTTTTTGGTTTTGTTTTTTTCTCTGCGTCCAAAGGAGTGGGATTCCAGAAGGACAGAAATGGCAGGAAACTGAGCTGCTTCTGTTAGGTGCTGAGTGTTGGGCTTGCTTGTAGTAACAGGGGCTGCAGGCTCGGGATGGTTCTGTTCCAAATGGCTTTTTTTTCTTGAAACGGTGTTTCTTTGGTTAGTTTGTATTATAGGATAAGTATTTGAACTGAGAATGAGAAGTATTCTTAAAACTCATTTACTGATACGTAAATAACTATATGTATTACTTGAATGATAATAGTAAATACTTAGCATTATACTTCTCATTCATGAGATAAGATACCTAATGTTAACGGTGGTGTTCGAGAAAATGTAACCCTCCTCTCTTCAGCACAAATGCACTGCCAAGAAAAGTTTATTCTGTGGTGCAGGAACTGATTGTGTAATTTCAATATCATAACAGTAAAATGGGTAATACTAAGCTCTTGTGTTAAATTTTAAACCACATGATTTCAAAAGTGCATGTAGATGCACACGTGCTGTGTATATGTAATAATGCATATCCTTTCTTCTTAAATTTCCCCAGGTATATGTGGAATTTGATGACCTTGAATGGGAAAAGCGAGAATGGGTTAAAGTTTATGAAGATTTTGCAACCTTCTTGGTGGAGTACCAGCTGGTCTGGGCAAAAAGAAAGGACCCAAGCCAGACTCAGGGATCAAAGAGCAAACAAATTCAATGGCCTGCACTGGTAAGATACTTAAGCAATTGCGTTTACTAAACTATTTAATCTCTTCAGTTCTGTTCTTCTTAGGAAATTATCTAAGTTACTTAAGTGGTGGTGGAAAGTGGTGAGCATGGAGGGGGAAGAGGGTAAGAGATGGATAAGAACATACTAATAAAGCACACTTGTGTTGAAAGGGTGGAAGTAATGTGATGTGATAAGTCACTCATTTTTGCATCAGCTTAGAGGTCTGCAAAACTAGTCTCTCACAGAACTAATGGCACTTACCGCAGTCAAAGCATCTTGCAAATACAAACTTTCAGCAGCACATTTTACTACTTTGTGGAGGATTGAAATTTAAGGTGAAAAATAAACCCTTAAGCTTGTGATCCTTTTTTTGTGGGAGTTGAGTGTATCTAGAATTCAGGTCAGAGTTCAGAAAGATGAGAAAAGTGAGCAAAGATCAGTAAAGCAGGTGATGATTGCTTGCCTGGTTTGTGGGATGATACTTGTGACTCTCATTCTTTCTAGATGCGTGCTCAAATGTTAAAGCTGCTGAGAGAACTGCTAGGAGGTTGTGTCTGTTTTTGACATGCCTTTAGACAGACCTGATGAATACTAAGGATCTGATGAGATAATCTAATAAGCAATAAACATGTATTCCTTTTTTCTCCAAAGAAACTAGTAGTGCTGTCAAAATCTTCAGAAGAGCCAAATGGATATGAGATTTTAGGAACCTACTATATTGGACGTTTTTGATTTGTAGAGTTGGGGAAGATTTCTCACAGACTGGCAGGTGAAAGGGGGCTCCAGCAAACTTGTCGAAATGGTGAAGAAGAGAAGGAAGTCTTAGATATATTTGATATTAAGCTTAGTATCTGTAACTTGAGTGTTTAGAAATTTGTAGTTGTAATGGATTTAGATGATGGTATTTTTTTTTTCCTCCAGACTTCAGCTGTATCTGTGTTTCATGTAAATATTCCCTTTGTATTCTCATACATGAGCACTTGATGGGCTTCCTGAAAGGCTCTCGCATGTTTATTTTTCTGGAGCTGTGGTTGCAACAGTACTGTTGAATGTCATGAAACAGGCTCTTCAAGACAGCTTAGTGATGGAAGAGATGCATAAATGGTTTAGGATGAACTTACCTCCTCTTCAGTTAATTTTTCTACTTGACTGGCCTTGTATGTTTGTGCTGATGTGCTAACTTTCTAGATGTACAGCCTGTTTTGTATATTTGCTTGTACAGGCAAATTTTCTGTTTTACGTTGGTATATCCTTGAGCAAGACCTTTTAGAGAGTCATGCCATTTGCTGTTTAAAGCCACCAATCTCTCCTCGATTGAGATGGGTATTTTAAAATCTGTTATCAACTTAGAATTTAGTATTAATATCTAAGTACTCTGCTGTTTTACATGTTTTTAATCTTGCCCTCTAGGATAGAGATCCTTCTTGGGTTTAGAAGGGGTGTATTTCTAGGAAGTGTTCTAGTCTGGCTACTGATCCTGTCCCCAGGTTAAAAGTATGTCTTTGCTAATGTGCAAAAATGTTTTAGTTGCACCTCTCAGCAGAGACTTTTCCAAACTTGTGCTGGTCCAGCAGAAGGCAGAAACACTTTTTTCTTTCATCTCATAAATTTTAAAATTATTTTAATGTTTACGTTCTTGAGGTAGCTGATAGGCATGGGAAGGAAGGTTTATAAAAGATCTTCCTTCTGCTTTTACAATTAAAAATTGAAATTGTATAATCCAAAGTGAGTCTCAAATAGCTTGTTGGGTCACAGTTTCCAGATGTTAAACATGACAAGTTCTCAGCATTTGTACTTGGCCTGCCTACAGATGTTCTAGCAATTGTTTTCTGAGTCAAACCCTCTAGTCATTCATTCCAGAAAAACCCATATTTGAGGTAAAGTACGGATACAGGATATTAACTCTGGTTAGAGCAGATTCCTCACATAGAGTCCTCCCAAAGTTTTGCTCTGTATCAATAGCTGCACTGAGCACGCCAGGCCTTGGGGAACAGGGAGGATGCTCAGATTGCTATAGGACTTTTGGGTTTTGTTTCCAGACTATCTGAACACTGATGTAGTGGAGTGGATGATCTCTATGAAGGTTTGTGTGGGTTGTGTGTTTTGGTTTTGGGTGTGGTGGGGGTTTTTTTGTTGTTTTTTTGTTTTTTTGTGTGTGTGGTTTTTGGCGGGTTGGCGTGGTGGTTGTGTTTTTTTGGTTGTTGTTAAAACAAGACTTATTAAAAAAAGAAAAGCAATGGGGAAGGTGGTAAAGTTTTTTTATTTGCCAAACAGCAATAGGAATATCTGTGCTTTTATATAAAATCCTGAGTGTGGATGTAATAATGCATGCTTTTTGGAAAAGTTGAATCTTGCTGTACTTATTAAAGGAAAAGTCTCAGTTTTTCCCATGCATACAAACTATATTGAAAAAATCATTCACGTACTTGACTGCCTTCATATTAAATACCAAAATAAAAGTTTCTGGTACAACTTTATTTTGGATGCTAATGTATATGTGACAAAGGAATACTTAAGTGTATTTTTGCAGTAGTTCTACAGCAGTGGTGTCAAACTCATTTTCACTGGGGGCCACATCAGCCTCGCTGTTGCCTTCAGAGGGCCGAATGTCATTTTAGGACTGTAGAAATGTAACTATTCCTACATTTCTACAGTCTTAAAATGACATTGGGCCCTTTGGAGGCAACCACGAGGCTGATGTGGCCCCCGGTGAAAATGAGTTTGACCTCTCTGATCTACAGGATCTTTGCCTTTAGTGGAGTGAATGGAAAGTGTTTGTTTATTTAGATGGTTATCACCTTCTGTTCTTCTGTGATCAACATACTTTGTACTTACTGTGTGGTATTCAAACCTGATCAAAAGACAAGGTCTGTAATTTCCTGTGGGGCTTTCTTGGGCAGTCATCAGTCTGGTATCCATGTACTTCACAGTTACTGACTTCTTTTATTACTCAATTGTGTGCTACAATGTAATCTTCACTTTATAGATTAAATGGCAAGAGTGCCAGCTGGTCCCAGATGTTTGCTGTTTTTAAATGCCTGAAGTGTAGCTGTTCTTGGAAGTACAGTGTCCATTGACCTCATGTAGCTGTGCTTTTAAGATTTGAAGGTTTTATGTCAGGTGCTTAGAAAGGGAGGAAATGAGAAGTACTCCCTCTCTTTCTCCTTGTCTAGAAACTGGGTGACAGAGGAGGGATAGATTATCCCCTGAACTGAGTTTCTCTCACAATAATTTCTTTTAGTAGGGCTCCTGCTTCATTCACTCCGAAGGTGAAAAGTTGACCATAAATGAGCCCACAGTCCTATTGGCAGCAACATGCTTCATCGTATCAGGGTCACTCTCTTGATGATGACCAGATACCTGTTTCGGGATGACCAGAGACCGGTTTCTGGGCTGCTGTGCAAATCTGTGATAGAGAGAGAGGAAGCGTAGTGCCTCAGCCTTATCATGCTGTAATCAAATGCTTTTCCTTCTTGTGAGGTGGTTTTCTGGGAGGAGTGGAGAACTTTTTGACGGCCTAGCTGACTGGTGTAATTGGAAATCACCCTGCATGTGGGGTTTTTAAAAGCACAGAAGAAAAGTCTATCGAGAAGCATACAGAAATGGAATGGTAATAAGTGATGTCAGCATAAGATACAGCCTAGATATTGGGGAAGAGAGTGTTTGGTAAACAATGCTTGTCATTTGCTGTAAGTAATGGAGATGCTTTACAGATGTCAATGCAGAAGAAAACTTCTTGGCCAAAGAGGTAGCATAGGAAAAAATGAAAATATGGATTTTGAAAACTTAAGGGTACATAGTGGAAGTGAGTAGTGTGTCTTTCCTCATGAAGGAATTAAGAAAAGCAGCCTAAATAAGGTGTTGAAATTGAAGGCACCAGCTGAGTTTGGTAAACAAGGGGGGCGTATGTGTCACAAAGATACCAAAAGTGGAGAGTGATGGGCTCAGCGATGCACATGGAGAATTATCAGTACTTCAAAAATAGGCAAAACTCATTTTTTAATTTCTCGGGAAACAACTTTGAAGTGATTGAGATGATGGATAAAATTGTTTGATATGTGATAGGTAAGAAAAATTGTATTTGAGGGGTAATAAAGTAATCTCACTGTAGAAATAGTTTGGGTACTAAGATGTTAGAGATCAGTGATAAAAATCATGCTTATAATACAGGTCAGTCTGCAGTCTTAGGACTATGATGGTACCCCCTTGGCAGCCAGGAAGGGAGATGGAAATGAGCGTGTGGGCAGGGTGACAAATTGGAGCCAAGGTTTTAATGTGGACAGAACAGAATGTCAGTTTGAGCTTATTACTAACTCTCTGATTGCATGTTAAAATATCTAGAAATAAAGTGTAGAGAGAGAGAAAGAGGGGACTAAGGACTTAAGGCACTAGGGAAGTTTTAGAGAGTAGCAGAATAATGTGGAAGAAAAGTTCAAGGTGATAGATTAGCTAGGAGAGGACACCATAGCAGAAATTTAGATAGCAGGTCTATTTTTTAACAGCATCAACTTTAAGGCATAGGAAGGTGTGGACTGAGTGCCTTTTCTTAATTTGTTTGGGAAGAGGGTTTTGGAAACTTCAATAATGTGCTGAAATGAAAATATGTCATTGAAGGTCTACAGGTAGGAGTGAAAGAAATAAATTTAAGACAGACATTTTAAGAGGCATGTTCCATCATCTTAGAAAGAAAATAAGGGAAGAGGGATAATTGAAAATGCTATTAAGATTAAAATAATTTAAGGTGGATAGATTACCGTAAGTTTGTACTTTCAGGAGAAGGAACTAGGAGAATATAAGAGGTTGGAAAGACGTATTAGAATTGTAGAAAAAGAAAAGTGAATGCATTGAACAGGGGCACACATGAGAAACTTCTGCACTTGCAACAAGAAAGGAAGAGACTATCCGTAGAACAGGGGAAGGAAAAGTATTATCTTTCTTTGGCCTTTTCCTTTTGGAAGGAACTGGCAGGCTTGTGCAGTGCAGATGTCAAAGGAGGGAACAGTTTGACTCGGTCTAATGCACTGAAAAACAGGGCTGGGGGTGGTACATCTGGCTGGCAGGGCAGAGCTGGGTGCCTGGGAAGGTGACACACAGGCACCGATGGTGGATCAAGGGTTTCGTGTGTTCTCATGGGTATGGTTTGTTTGGTAAAGTATGTGTTACCCGTTATTATACCTATAAATAAAACAGTGCTGCCTATGAATTCATATATAATAAATCAGAGGAATACATACTACTTCTCTGTTGGTTTGAACGTGGAGACAGCGCTTCACTAGTGTTATGGTACTCGTCAAAGCAACAGATTGGCCTTATGGTCTCAACTAATACAAAGGTCTGCAGTAACTGTATCATTCCCAGTTTCAGTGCTGGCATATGGCAAGAACTGGTTCTCCCACAATTGTGTAATTCTGAGGAGTGTGTGTGTGTGTGTGTATATATATATATATATGTAAACTAAAATATGTTTCATGAGGAAATCCTGGATATGCTTGTCTCCTAAAGTAGGGTGGCTGCAGGAGCAACTTAATTTCCCTCCTCACCCCAGTTAAAAAAAAAAAAGGCGTGTGTCTGTTTGCCTCTTTTTCTTGGAACAAGTGAAGTCATTGCTAAACCAGTGGCTTGAGAACAGTCTTTCCTGGGACTCTGTCCAGGGCTCTGCAAGAACACAGAGCTTTAGCCAGGCTTATAACAAAACCACGGACAAATAGTGGATCTTCTTTGGCAATGACTAACTCTTCTCCACTGTGAGAATCTGGAGCTGATTTATCGCGGCCAGTGCCAGTGGCACCTGTGAGCCCTCAGTCTGACTGTCATGCTAATGAGGAGGTCAAACTGCAGAAGAATGAGATGAGGCTTGTTCTGGGTGGTAGTGGATGCGCTTGTTCTGGTTAGATGTAAATGAGCACATACGTTCGTGTGCCGACTGCGCGTTGGAGTACTTGGTGGTGAAGTATGAGAGTAGAATTGTTCGTGGACATGTGGAAGATACTTTTCCTCTGACCTTACGTAGCCGTTTCCCCCTCCCTTCCTGCCCCTCTGTCCCAGCTGTCAGTTGCAGAATCCTTTTCCTTGACCGCATTCTGCTTCGGCTGGCTTGATTGCACTGGATTATAAAGCAAATGCTTATAAAGTGCTAGTTTATTGGCATTTGTGTCACGATTAAAGAAGAAAGTGTACAGAATGAACAACAGGCTTCTATAGAGCTTCCAGAGATTCTTGAGACAAATTGAATTCTTTATTTTTGGCATGATGATGGAAAATAGAACAGGTCCCTTGTACATTTCTGTTTATACCATGACGCATTACCATTTTTTCACTCTCAAGGATTTGTTTTCTTCCTTGTCTTGATGGTCTCATTTTAGCATTTCCATGGAAGTTTCTCTTTCATATGTTGGCCCCATGGATCAGATTGATCCTTTCAAAGTCAGGAGTTTCTGTAGATGCTGCTAATGTTCCCCCTGCATATTCAGTTACTTCACTGCAGCCTGTTCTCCTCCCTCTGCACAATGAAAAATAGAGGTATATGCTGCCAGATACTGCCACCAAATCCTCAGCAGACAGTCAAAATACTCTAACAGTAAAAAGAAATAAGTTCACAATGATTACTTTGTATATGGAGAGCAAGGCAGAGAGAAGACTCGGTCTCCTAAGTCCTACAAATAAGTAAAAACTTTGAGAATTTTTCAAATTTGAGGGGAGGAAGTGCTGTAGCTTCCAGCGAAAACAATTGAAAACTAATAGTGGATTTTTTCAGCTTCTTCATTCCCTGCATCAGAATTCTAGTGCTTGCATACCTTGCTAATCTGGGGTAAAGATGAGATGTATACAACAGAGGAGAAGATGCTTGGAAACTGTCATCTTCTTGGAAAAGATTTAAGATGCTTTAGAGCCTGGGGAAGAGAAAATTTAAGTAACTGACTCAGCAGAGCATAAATGACCTGATTTTTGCTGCATTGTGAAAGACAGTAACATGCAGAAACAGCACTTGGAGATGGTTCAAAGATTACTTTGCTGGAGAGTACGTTACTGTAATATTCCCACAGAACATAAATGTCTCAAGCAGTACCACATCCTGCCTGTGTACTTTGGCACTTGCTTTTTTTAAACTACTGCTTACTGGGAGCCCCTGGTCTCCACACACACAGCCTTCTAAGCAGAGGCCGTTACCTTCCCAGGCCATGCCCCAAATGAACAGCAGTAAACTGAAATCTGTCTCCCCAGCTGCTCTGTTGTGAAATCTGGGTGTTGTCCTGTGGCTTCCCACTCTGGAAATGAGAGATAGAAGAGAAAACCTCACTGCAGTGCTGACTTGGATGTGGCCCTGGTACTTTCTGTGCACTTCATACTGCCGCATTGTTTGTTCAAAAGATTTTTTTCGTCTCAAGGTGTTGGCCAATGGCAAGCTCATACTCAATTTTTGTGTTCTACCTTCTTCTTGTTAAACTTGCACTCCTAAGCAATGGAGACCCTTTTTATTCAAAAGGATGTAGTTTTGTAAGAGCATGCTTCTGCATATAAAATACAGAAACTATTTAAGCGCTAAGCTAAAATTTTTTTTAATGTCAATTTCATTTACAGGAATGCTAGAGTTCCAAATAAAATGCAGAGTATTTTCTAGACTTTAGCCTTAAAATATCAGTAAGCACAAGTCATTTTGATCATATGGGGCTGGGATTTGCCATTTTGGCAGCTCCCCTAGAGAAAGCTGCTTTGGTATGTCATAGCATCCTGGAGGTCTCTGTACTTCAGGTTCTTTCCTGCTGGTAAAATGCTTGTCCTTGTTCTCCAAGGATGATGCAAATAAAAAAACTCGATATTGTTTAGCATCCTTCATCTGTAACATCAAGCGGTGCTCCTGGTTGAATGTGCTCCTGTCACTTGCACCTGTTCCAAGACAGTGCTGGTAATAATTTGCATGTATTTCTGTAAAAGATAGACATAAAGCTTCTTGAAGTTCCCATATTCAGGCTAGGCAGTTTGGGTAGCAGAGCAGGCACAGTTGCAGGGAGCTCAGTGCAGGATAACCGCTTGCGTATTGATTTTATAGCTGGTGCTGAAACCAGCATTGCCATGGTTATACTGTTGTTGATACCCCCGTCAAGTAGCTCCAAGTTAGCGTAGGTGTATCTAAACTGCTTTCGCACATCCAGCTTCCATGTTGACCTGCTCCACAGCTTTATCAGGTACAAAAGCAAAGAGCTGTGCTGCTGGGTCCTCTGGAATTGACTGGAAAGTCCGGAAGTCTTTGATTTTTTTTTTTTTTCCCCCCTGCCCCCAACCATAGCATTTGTACAAATCACTCTGTAGCTCTTCATATTGTCTGAACTTCTTCACTGAACTAGAAAGATCAGCTCAACTTCGGATATAGTGATGAGCAGAGTATAGGCATATTGATGGTTGTTTCAGCACGGTATTTTGCAAATTCAACTTCCAGAACTTGAGCTTTGGAAGAATGACTGAATTCATGCAGTGCGTTTTATGTATCTGCATCAGTCTGTTCACTTGGTCTATTTGTTGCTGTTTATATAAATTATAACTTATACAAATTATACATATATAAATTTTATATAAGTGTATATGTGTGGGTTTGTATTTATAAGTGTGTGTATATAGAGATATACATACACATGTAATATTTTTCTCTTTGTGTTTAAAATATTTTTTAAAATTCTCCTGACCTGTACCTGTTGAGAGGCTGTGCAGCGAAGAAAGGGTGTCAGCGTGGGACTTGTCCTCCATCCAAATGGTGGCTGCCCAGGATGAGGAAGATTGTGCCAGAAGATTCCCATCCACAAGCAACTGCTCGGTGTTTTTCTTGTGATGGTGGGGAGGAGCAGCTGGGCTTTACACCTGTCGAATCCACTCGGCAGCTAATTTTGAAAGCCACCCACTGTTAAAATCTCCACTGCTGCTTCTGTGCATTAATGACTTGTCAGCTGTGCGATACTGAAGCACTGCGCTCTTCATGCTGACTTGAGTAAGATGAGTTATGGAAGATGTAGCCAGAGTTTTATGAGTTTCTTGTTCTCCTCTCCTAGAATTCCTGCAGCTTCTTCTGGGTTTCATTGTGAATCCAATGATGTGCTATATGAAGTCTCAATATCCACTTTAAATGTGTGGTGAGTTGACCCAGGGTGGATGCCAGGTGCCCACCAAAGCTGCTCTATCACTCCCCTCCTCAGCTGGACAGGGGAGAGAAAATACAACAAAAAGCTCGTGGGTCAAGATAAGGGCAGGGAGAGATGACTCACCAATTACTGTAACGGGCAAAACAGACCTGACTTGGGGAATTAGTTTAATTCATCACGAAATCACATCAGAGTAGGGTAACTGGAAATAAAAGCTAAATCTTCAAGCACTTTCCCCCCACTCCTCCCTTCTTCTCTGGCTTAAGCTTACTCCTGTTTTCTCTACCTTCTCCCCACCAGCTGCGCAGGGAGACAGGAAACTTTTGCTTCTAAGGTCTCCTTTTCTGTGCAGTGACTCCACCGAGCATTTTTGTCATGTCATGATTGCATTGCAGTATTTTAGCTTCTCCTCTGTCAGCCACGGAACTGGCATCTATGAAACAGTGTTATCTTGATCTCTGGGAATTTAATGCAGCACTTCATTCTTTTTACAGCCGTAGCAGCAGGTCTTGTCACTGGGTGTGACCTTTCACAATTTTGAATAAGCAGAATAAGTCATGGTGGGGGATCTTGTGTTGCTAGATTCAAAAAGAGAATTGCGTGGATTTGGGAGAAGACGCAAGGGAAGACTTTTTAGTCCTTTGAGCTCTCGTAGTGTGGAAAAGGGTGTTAATATTTGGGATAACAAGGAAATTGAGTTGAAAAAAGGATAGTTTCTTTACCTCGTGGGGTGAATGTGTTGCATGTGTCAATGGTTAGGCTGTTGGTAGGAAAAGGTTGTCTCCTTCATGTGATTTTTAACAGAGCCTGTAAAAAAAAAAAAAAAAAAAAAAAAAGTCCCCTTTGCAGCCCAGAATTGGAGCTCAGTAGTGCTATGGTAGCAATTTTTAAAGTGCTTTTGCTTTGCAAACAGGTTAAAAATGAAACAAAAACTCCCTTTCAGCTTAATCAGTTAGGGATGTGGTTGCAGAACGAATTTAATCTCTCACTGATGCTCAAAGGGACAGTGCTGCTACCTCCCCCTTTTGGTACTTTGTCTTAAACCCCCTCAGCTTCGGTTAGATCTGCAAGCTCTGTCTGCTAAGGTCTGTACGCCTTCATGGCCACCCCATCATTACACAAACATATTCTGTGGTGTAGTTTACACTAAGCTCTTGTAAAGTAAGCAGGGATCTATGTGCGAATGAAGTGCTGTTGTTTATTACTGTGTTATGCATTGTCTGTACTTCAATAGTATTGATCACTTCTGGTTTATTATATATTTTTATTTCATTATGTCATTCTGTGCTCTGCATTAGAAAAGGATTTTTAAATGAGATCTTGGTAGTTAGTTACTACCGTTAACAGAAACTTCTTTTGCTGGCAGATGTTGCAGGCCTTCAGTTATGCTAAAACAGACGGAATAAAGTACTAGAAGCAAATTGTTTTTTGTTTTTTTTTTTTCTCTCTTTGTCATAGATGCTAAGGCATTGTAAGTGTGGTCTGCGTGATACATTTATCATGAGCAGTCTGGTTTCAGATATGGCAGTTTTCTTGAGGACCACAAAAAGTAAAATTTCTACAGCAACCTCATATACTGCTTAATTTGTTCTAGAAATGATTTGGTGGTGTACATCTGGTATGTTTACTTTTAAAATTTATATTAACTTCTAAGAAGAAAACTGAACATAAGGAAGAAGTTCAGGAACAGCCCATCAGCTTCAGGTATTTAACCCGCGTGAGGAGGCTAGCTGGGATAGAATCCATATTTTATATTTTTGGTGTCCTAGAATTTCTGGTAAATTCATTTTTTGACGAAGCAACTATCATTCTTATTTTCTGAAAACGAAACTCTTTAGTAAATGCAGTACGTGCTGTTTTCCTGGCTTCACTGTCGTAACAGCAGCCTCCTGGAGTACTCACCAGTTCCTTGGGGTGCGTGTTTGTATGGGAACACGTGTTACTTTCTGAACATCGTGTTGCGGCATTTACGTGGGCACAGATTTCATCAGCCTTTCTGAAGCCCTTCTCAGATTTGATGGCTCTGCTTGCGCCCCAGCTGGGCAGGAGGAACGGGAACGTGGGGTGGCCGCAGGTCGTGCCGCTCGCGGCGAGGAGAATTGCAACGTGATTAGGCAGTAACCACAGGCTGGTTGGAATTGTGAGGGGATATTGGTAGGGAGAGGAGGATAGAGGAGGCTGTTGAAGGCACAGGTTTGTTCCTTCTGCTGAGCAGGTGTGTGGTTTCTTTTTTCTTTTAAAAAAAGAAGAAAAAGACAGTTTTTATTTTGCATGCCACATCCAAGTGCCTGCAATGGGTTCAAAATTCGTTCACGCTGTGAGTACACAGAGGCCAGGGCTGGGAGCACATTGTTTTACCGCTTCCGTTCTCGTACCCTTGGTTTAACATCCTTCCAGCTGCTGGCCAGGCCAGGAAGCTGAGTCAAGGGCCAGAAATGGCAAATACACTTTCAGTGACTTGGTAAAAGAAAAAGCAAAAACTTGAACTGAAGATGTTTATGTTTCTCTTCACAATGTGTGTCCTGTTAGGATGATGTCAGTCTTAAATGACGAACAACACTGAAACTGTTTAGTTTTGTTAAATTCATCAGATATTGAGAAACACCCGCTTTGTCACATCTGTGGTTTTACAACATTTCTGCTTTTCTACCCTCTGCTGCATGGAATATTCGCATAAATGGGGGAAGGACAAGGTTTTTATGTGTGTGTGGTTTGTTTGTTTGTTTTCTCCTATCTTATCTGCTCTTCCTTGCAGCAAAGTTTGAGGTTACTTCAACAGTAGTTATTGGTATTTCTCGAAGATATTTTGTCTCATCTAGTATGCATTGCATGTTTAAAGCGTTATTACATACAATATCTTTAATACTAGAAAGTGAATCAATGTTAAGAACTGTAAATTTAGGGGTATATAAAGTCTTTAGGAACCAAAACAATTTCAGAAAAATATTCATTAGACTGACTTTGTAAGCAATCAAGATAGTCTACTATTGATTAGGAAATGGGTCTTTGTTTGAAAATAATATCCTTTTGCAGTAATTAATATTTTACTAGAGAAACATGACTGGCCTCATCTAACCCTGAGTAAGTCTGACTTCTTATTTACAGGCAGGTGAAATATTAATGCAGTTAATGATACAGTGTTTGTTTTATCTACTGACTGTCATGGGGTCTACACCAGTCATGGGTAGAAAAAAGTATTTTATTAAGCTTTTCAGTCTTTTACTAGCTACTTTTGTGTTCCGTTTTGATTGCTTTATGGAGCAGACTTGGTCTATTAGTTAAGCAATTGTTAGAAATTTATATGAAACCTCTCAATATTCAATTTTTGAACAGAACTGTTTAAGAAAAAAATTAACTCTTCTTATGTATAATGCATCGTTCTGGAAAACCCTTGACTGAGTATTTTAATTTGAAATTTTTCGTCAATTTTGACTCTAACACATTGGGTAAGTACCTCATTTCTTTTAATAAATTATGCAGAATTATATTTCTGTGCATGGATTAAGTTTCAGATGCTTTGAAAAATTCTTACGTGTTTCATTGAAGGGCTTTGCTGGGATTTTAAATGCATGTACTGAATTGCTACAAACTATATTAGTACCATCACAATAGGAATAAAGTACTGATTTTTGGGGCTGACCAAATGGATGCCTTTTGTAACCACTGAAACTTTCAGCTGAATCCTAAAATGAGCCGAATAGCACTTCTTATCATTGGCTGATGAATTTAGATATTTTGAAACGATAATAATAAAGCTATGTATTAACATGAATACAACCAGAATCCATTTATGTGCTTTATAGGAATTTTTTAACATCAAGAGTGTATTAAGAGCATAACTGACTTCTTAGAGAACAGTGTTCCTGTGTATTTGGGTGAAATAAGCTGTATGTGTTCTAGTGAGGCTGTGTTACCAAGCTAAAGCCTGTTGGGTTTGGTTCCAGTATTTCTACTTGTCCAGGTATGGTTTTGCTTGCTTTTACTCTTCTAAATTACAATGCTTTTAGTACTCTTAAGTATTCTAAGTGACTAATAAAACTTTTTTATTGCTTTTAAATTTAAAGCCAACTTCTTTTTCCCAACTTCTTTTTCATATCATGATTATCTAAAGTACTATGGGAATGACAGGGTGTATCTTTGTCGCTTACAGAAAGGAAAGCTTGAGGATGCCCCCAAACATGTTCCCATTCAGGAATCTTGTTAGCAGTGGATTGTATGTGATTGTCGTGTGTACACAAAGAGGTCTTGACACCTCTACGAACTGCTGCTACAGGTTTGCCAGGATCAGATCCTCACTGAAGTTTGAGGCAAGGTGCTAATGGTTTTAATCCTGAAGACTGGGCATCACCTCTGCCTTTCAGAGTGTCTTCTTCTGTAGATTACTCGAGACAGACCTAGTCAATACTGTTTTACTTTTTGAGTAAGAAGTGTTTACAAGGTCGTTTGAGAGCTGGTAAAGAATCTGCTATTGATCCTTTAATGGCAAGTAGAGTGATTAGTATTTGTGTGCACAGTTGTCTTAGAAGACTTATAATGCATTTAATTCATATGGGGAGAATGAGAAATATTTGGGGCAATTTATAGACGGTTGTGGGGTGGGGGCTGAATTAAGTGAGAGAAGTCTTTTTGGAACTTTGTCACATTGGAAATAATGTAAAACTAAAATAGAATCATGGTGTGCATTTATTAAGTACTATAGGTTTTATGGATGTTTTCCTCCTTCCTAGTAAGATACTAACTTTTGTCCTGGCGGGAAAAAAGGAGGTTACAGGTCTGAAATTGCAGCAGAACTTGTTTGTAGCAAACTGACTTCCATCAGGCATCACCTGGACAGACAGAATTGTGTGAACCTGAAGTGCCATCAAGTTGGCTGGTGAAGGCAGCTGCAGACAGCAGCAGTATCTGAGCAGTCAAGACTGGTGCAGTCCTAGCAGAATAATGTGTTTGACTTGATTTGCAGGCGAAGGGATTGCAGATGATTATTATAGGCCTGGCCAGTATGTGTAGTGTATAGAGAACCTGCTGTGACTCTTCGTTTCTTTTCCTCCCCCTCCAAAATGCAGTCAGGTAGAAATGCAGCTCTGCTGTCTGTCTCAATGCACAGCAAGTTGTGTTTCCTTTAGATATGTGTCATCTCAGATGAGCATTTCTTAGGGAAGAATTTATGCAGTTTTCCATATGTTCTCTTATTAACAGTTTTGATCTTCAATCCTTTATATATAACCTATATCTTGGCAGTTAATCTGCATATGTAAGTGCTGTGGTATTTATTCTACTAAAAGGTTATGCTTGTGGGGGGCTTGACGGCATGCTTAATTGATCATATGGTTTTTCTACGCCAAGCTATTTTCCTCTGTTATTATCAAAATGCCCAGGGGACTGTGATTAATCATATTTTGGCACGTGGCTCTGAAGTTACTGCCACTGCTGTAGAATGTCGATTTCGACATCTTTGACTGCTGCAATTGCACAATCTTTTAAAGATAGATGTACTTGGAGTTCCTTCAATACAAATGGTATTATTGACACACATAGGATTGTATACTAGATTATTTGTTAGAATAACCACTGTACCTTTTACTGGGCCTTTAAAACCCTCCTCTGAATAAGCGTCCTTTCAAAGTGTCAAAGTGACCGATGTCATCTCCTTCAGTGGTACGAACGCAGGCACAAGGTACCAATGAGAGCAGGAAAGGCCACTGTTCCACATGCCCAGGCAAGGGAGGGTGACACCGTTGGATGTCGTTTGGCTGGTCCTTGTGCTAATATACTGTGCTAATATACTGTATGACATTGTACCTACCAAGAGAATTACAAAACTGTAAGTCGTTCTGTGCCTGCTTGCCTGCCCCAAGTCTTTGTGTTATTTTAAGCAAATTTCCGATAGTAAGGGAGACAGACAGGCTTTTTCCCAGGCTTTACAGGATTCGCGTATACATTGTGAGTTTAGAGTGCTAGCTGCAGTTAGCTTTCTCAGCACAGTTTTGGTGTAGTTCTTTCAACTAATGTGATCCAGATTTTTTGGTAGTTGCCTTTAGAGTTTGTATTTTAAATGAACTAAAAGATCTGTTTGTTTTCATAAATGAGAGATGAAGATGAGAGATAAGAAAGTCATTGCAAGATTTATAAAACACAGTAAATTCTGAATACTGTTGTTTTGTTGGCCAGCAGTAACATTTTGACTATAAAAAGTAAATGGAGAAAACCCACTAACAGTTTATATCAAATTTCATATGGAAAATGAGCCATTAGGCCAAAGCAGATACTTGCTTCTCTCTTGAAATTCTATTTTCAACCATCATCCAAAACTCTGAGGAGCCAAAGAATATTGGTAACCACGTATGGTGATGTGAATTTATCAGAAACTGAGGCTTATTTTCCATTTCCAAGGTAGACGTAAGAATATGGGCAAGATTTTCAATCTTTTATGTTCTCAACTGTTGTCATTCTTGACCAGTGGTTTTATCATGCACTTAAAGTCATTCGTTCTGCACAGATACCTTGTTTTGTACAGTGTTTTGGATGTCCTGTGTCAGAGACTGTAGCTTGGACCCACCTTCACTGATTCTCCCACCACCCTCTCCCTTCATTGGTGTCTTTGATCAGTTCACTAGACCATGTTTGCGTCTCTTCTGCCGTGCAGATAAAAACCTGTGTTCTCTTCTTTACATTTTACTGCTCATTGAACTGTCTTGCAGGTTAGCGACCCTCTGAGGGATGAGCTTGCAAGTGGGAGCAGTTGTACAGTGGGGAGAGTAAAGTAGTTCCTGACTGCAACCAACTGATGAAATGGGTTACCAAAAATTTCATCTTTATGCTGTATGTGGAGAAATGCTATAGTTTACACTACATGGGCATGGGCTCAGTAATGATTGCTTTGAGCTAAACGGGGCACTTCAGAGATCTCAGTCATGTCTCCAGACCCATGCAAGCAATGGTTCGGAGCCTGTGAGTAGTTCTAGGCTCAGCTTGTAACCATGAAGGCTGGAAACACAATTTTATTACTGAGATGTCGTTTTCTTGAGTAGTTTTGTGGCAGGAGGTGAGTTCAGTTTTGATTTCTTATGATCACTAGGCATAGAAATAGTAAAGACGACTTTTTTCTCCCCTCTTTTTTTGTCTGATTTCCAGTTCTGATAAGATTTCAGCAGTTGTGCAAAGATTTGGCTGCACATTATTCTATAATTCCTCTTTTGTCTGCTGGGATTGCTGCTCAGCTGAGAAAGGAGGATTCAGTCACTTCTTCCTTTGCCTCCAGGATGTGCTGCTTGTTTTGAGACAGGAGGTTGTATCTCTCTGTTTGAAAGCAGATACCATCAGTAACAGGATAGGTGTGAAAATGGTAGAGTTGTCTACTTGAACGGCTCGTATTTGGTTCCAAGCTATGACTGGTGCCTGGTTTCATTCTCTGCTGCTGTTTGATAACAGCACAAGCAGTGTTGGTTCTTCTGGAGCTGACTGAGGGGCTTGTGCTGGGATGGAGGCTGCTGGCAGGGAAAAATGGGAATTGGGAATTCATCAGCAAAGAACCAAAAACACTTGGGTGTGAGGGAAACTGGGGGAAGAATGTGAACATCACAGTGTAGTTGTGCTGTTTACCATTTCCTCTGGTTGTTTTGATTGTTTTTCTCCTGTTTCAGTATCAGCTTTTGTTTGTCTGGATTTAATTTGTTAGCACATAAGATTCAGTCTCCAGCAGTTGCTGATTCACGCTTTCCCTACCTGTAGCCAGGGTGAAGTATACATTAAAATATAGCTTTTTCAGGCAAGCGACTGCCAGAATATAAGGTCATCTGTCACCTTCCAGATTCACAGAACTGTTGCAGGAGCTCACTGGTGTCAAAAGGGGGAGTCTTTGTTCTCCCTGTTCTCTTCTCTGCCAGAAGAGACTGAAGGTGGTTCAAATGATTCTGCTCTTTCACTAGAGCACATACATCCTACTTGCTGAGATAAACAGAATCACAGAGTATCAGTTGGTAGCTGTTGTCTCCATTTTACCTTTGGAAGGAGGATCAGTGCTGCCAGAGAAGATTGCAGATCAGAATAGGATGGAATCCAGTGGGTTTCTCCTTTTGCTCCTTTGTGATGTTTTCATGCTGTTGTTTTCGCCATTCTTGGAGGAAAGGATGGGAGAGAATCCCTTACTGTGATTCTAGATGGGGTGTTGAATAGCAGAGTGGCTACTGAAAGGAGTTTGTATGTTTGTGTAGAGTCTCAGATTACCAGTGATGTATTTGTACAGCTTTCATCAGAGCTCTCGGAAGAAAAACTGAAAGCAGGAAACACCCCATGCTGCTTCTGCGTATGAAAGACTAAGGAACTGGAGTGATGGTCACAGACAGAGCAATGTTATTGTTTCACAAATTCTTCACAATATAATCTAGGATTGAGGAATCACTCTTCCCTTTTCTGTAAGGCCTACAAATTCCTCACTTCAGCCGTGTATAGAGCTGAACAGTGTATCCCTTCAGCAGTGTTCTCCTCTTCATCCCCAGTTGTCTTCCTCATTTTGCTGGGTGTTGCGCAAGGATCCATTTCACAAGACTGACTGTAGGGAGGTCATCTCAGCCAAATTTGAGATGTTATCTGTATAATATAGAGAAAGCTTTTCATTCCCAGTATTTCCTAACCCTTTAGGAACTGAGCAGTGAGCTGCACAGCCTCTTCTGAAGTGGTTTTAGAAGCAGCTAACCAGATTTCTGAGGAAATTCACAGGTGTGTATAACAATCTTGTCATGAGTTTCTTCCTGTGGCCTTAACAAATAAAAGGTCCTCTGGACCACACTTTTGAATCCTGTGCCCATAGTGCTGTTTGCCAGGGCAGTGTGTAGAACATGCTTTTTGAGGTCAGGTATAGGGCTTCCAGTACAGACACCTCATCGTCTGCCACCTCCTGAGTGACGAAGCTTTGTCTTAAACCCAGTGCTTTTTAAAACCTCTTTTTCTTAAAGGTTTCTCACTAACTTCCAATCTCCCTTCTCCAAGGGCTCCTCCCCTTGTGGGAACTCTGGTTCCATAGTCTGCTGAGAATTCAGCTTTAGTAACCTTCATTTTGCAGAGAAACTCGAAACCATAATAGTCTAGACACGCACACAAAAAGCAGACATTCCAAATGTAGACACATGCCAATGTGCCATTTGTTCCTTCTCTATTATTGCCTTTACAATCCCTGAGAACCATTTGGGGTTCATTCAGTGTCCTGGACCCTCGGTCCCCTCCTGTGCTGTTCAGCTGTGTTTTCATAGTACTGGTACCTGCCTCGGGTGTATGGTGCGTGCCTATGGGAGCTATAAGAGGCTTCGCTTTCCACCCGAATCAGTCCTGGGACAGTGAAATGAGAGCTTTGCATTTTCTGTTGAGTACAGGATTGTTAACAAATATCTCCTTTAAGTAGGCTTCGTCATCCTCAGAGCACGGGATGTTTCAGTTGTTCAGTTGCTCTCCACAGCTCCCTTTTTGAAGCTCAACACCATGTGTGTGGTCAGTCCCAGCAGTTCCCAGAGCACACAGTACACAGCCGCCTCCAGAAAATGCATCACTAAGGCGATGGAGCGCATGTTTACAGGCGACAGCTTGTGTTCAGTCACCTGCCAAGGGTGCAGTCTCCGTCTGCTCAGGTGCCTTTGCTGCGGCTTTGCTGTCGGACGGGTAACGAAGCTGCTGGAGGGCCCTCAGTGAAAGGCAGTGGGTTGTGGCTGCTGGAGCAACTGTCCTACCTGTAGCCCCATCCCTACCCAGCTGGGGAGGCCAGCAGGAACACTCGCTTGCTGTGAGTCACGGGTGACTCTTCTGGGATGCTTTCAGGTATCCCAGGATGGGAGCTGACTCCTCCCAAAATCCCGTTTGGGGCTGGTGGTGCAATCCCCAACATGCTGTGCTCTGGCACGTCACAGGAATGAATTATATCCCTGGGAGGAGGATTCACTGGAACTTGTAAGAGCCTGAATGTTACCACAAAGCCCATCATGCTCCTGTGATGCTGAACACGATGTTTAAGGCAGTCGTTCATCTTCAGTTCGACAGAGGGAGGACCATTATTTGAATGGGAGGGGAATAAGTTACTCAATGAGTATCAGCCACTCAGAAATGTATTATAAAGGTTAATAGTTTTTTGAAAATGTTTTTCTTACATATTGACAGTTTCTCTATGTGTTTTAATGGCAAAAACATTGTAAGTTGGTATTTATTATGGTATGCAGGCCATCTTAATTTGACCAAGTTATTATTAATTCTAAAACCAGAAAGAGGCAGGAAAAGGCTTAGTAAGCTAAATACCAAACCAGCTTGATGACTTACCACATATTGAATTTATGGAGGACGACTTGGGAAAGGGATTAAAAGAAGTATAGAGGGGTATATAGATAGATAGATATGTAAATAAATTTATATTCCTGTTTATCAAGCCATAGAGTGCTAAAGACCTATTATGTATTGGACATGCAGTTGACATCATCCTTTAATGACAACTTTTTTTTTTTGGAAAAAAATTAGTTCTAGATTTATATTCACCAATTATGGTACAGATCTCTAGCACTGGAGAAAATTATTGTAGCAACGTAAAATGTACACACAATTATTTTCTGATCTCCATATTAATACCAGTCTCAAAATATATTTTCTGTCTCGGTTATTTATTGCTTTACCAGGCAAAAAAAAACCCCAAAAATGAACACAACTTACATCACTGAAGATTGAAAGTTAAACTCCTTGCTAATGAAACTTTTACATTCTAGGCAGCAAGATCGATTCTTTTAGTTTGAGAGTTTGCATTATATCATAGGAAGGCACTAATTCATCATATATAAAAATATTAGCAGATAAAAATACTTGGCTTAACTCATGGATTTGTTCTTTCTATAAGAAATAAAATATTAGAGTTAGGAAATGCTTTTCTCTTTGGATGACGGAATTCTATTGAAAAATCCTGCAAGTGATAGGTAAGCATGTAGCAGTTATTTTGAGGGTGGTAATGAGCAGTGGAAATGAATACATTTTTCATGACTTGTTTCCAGCACTGTAGGTTAATGGAGTCGATAGTGTCTCTTTATTGTAGAACCACATCCTGTCTGGTTGAAAAGGATGGGATTATGAGCCAAGTCTGTCTCTCCCTGACTTTCTTGTCAAGACAGGAACTGCTTCATGCCACGCCGTGTGACAGCGTTGCTCAAAAGCTCTCCTGTCACACGGCCTCCTTTCTACCAAAGGCACTGGCTCCTTTTCGGAGGGGTTGAGATGAATGTTAGACTCCCTGAAATCTGAAGGTGTGTTTTGGATGTGATTTGAACGACTTTTGATGTCAGTGCTTTCACCGCAGTCTGCTAGTAACAAACAGTTGATGCAAAACACTGGCATCTATTTACCTTACTTTGGTGTCAGGCATCTCTGATGTTTCTTTTGGGTGCTTACATGATCAAAACGGATGTGCGTTATTACTGAAGGTGGTAAATTTGTAACATCATTACTGAGGTTGAAAGGCAAGTTGCTATACGCAGAATTATACTAGAGGTTATTTGCATGTAATATTCAAAGAGGAGCAGACTTAGAATTTACTGTCTGCTAATGTTGATCTGTTCTTTTGATTTTGGCAATGTGCTGCGTATGAATCATATTTAATGGCACAGAGAAGGCACTGCGCTCTGCGAGGGAATGAGGCCGTGCGTGTTGCATCTGTTTGAGTCAGCAGCCAGCGTGTTCTGCCGCAGTTCTTGTCGGAACAGTCTGGAGGTTATTTGAGGTACGGTGAGTCACAGCGGTGCCTTCTTCACCGATTGTTAGTCTACAGGGTGACCCGCGTCTCTGGCGCAAACCTCTATTCGTTTGGTTGCAGGAAAAATGATTTAAAATAAAAAAAAGGAAGTGTGATTACTTGAAAAAAGATTTCTGGTTATAAGGGGGGGAAAAACATATAGTAATAAGTCTGTCATCTTTCTAGGTAATGAGGGACTTGTTTGCAGGTGGAATGATTTCCTTAATGTGCACAAGCGCTAGCCATTCTGTTTCTATAGGACTTGCACTTTCTTTATATAAAAACAAATCTGCCAGATACATCCCTAATACTGTGTATGTATGAACTTACTGCTTCAGCTGAGCGAATAATTCTTTAAATATAAGGCCGAAATTTTGTAGGAAGCATAAGTATGAAATTAATTATGCATTAATTCTGGTTGTGACCACCTCTTCTGTACATTTCTGTGGATAACAATGCGAGTATCAACTCATCCCAGTTTCATATACCCATTATGGGAAGATGTATGAGCAGCCGAAGCAAGAAGTGCTGTAATTTCTCTTGCTGAAGTGGTAAGAGCAGTGAAAGCAGAAAGAGGCCAACAGGGATTGACCATAAAAAAGCATACTTCCTTTCAGAACTAAAAATAAAACCTGTGAATCCTGAGTACCAAAACTTGTCTACCAAATAATTACAATGCTCATTTACATAGCCTTTCATCTCCTCCTAGGGACTGGTCTGAACAGTCTTCTGTTAAAAACTGTTCCAGCTTCTGTGGTTGCCTTGCAGCACAGGTTTTTAGGCTCCTTAGCTCAAAAGGCATCTGGTGAGGTGGGGTGGTTTTGAGCAAGGTCTTCAGGGTTTGTGTTCTGTGGCAGCCTGCCAGAGTTTCTGCTTCATCAGGAGGAACATAGCTGCTTGGCTTCTGAGCGGAGAAACATTTGGTGTTCAGTTCTGGAGGCTCAAGAAGATCCTCATCTCAGGTTGTCATTTTGTTTTAGAAGAGAGAATATTTCAGAGTAAGAGAATACATGTAGTTCCAGACTGGGGCCCTCATGCCTGCTGCTCTTTCATCCACTTCATTGAGTTAGTAAGTGAAATATAAAGTTCAAATTAGGCTTGTGATCTCTGCGGGGTCAATATACTTCTGCATGATGGAGTTTCTGTAATACTGATTTCCTTTTGGAGTTTGGGAGACCAAGTGATTTGTGCTTCTAAAGCCATTATCCAGGTTGCCAAGTCAGCCCTTGAAAAATTGGAAGACACCTTGTTTACCTACGTGTAGATGAGGCTGGAGGGTTAAGCTACCTGTGCAAATTTTCAGTCCTCTGTTTCTGAACTTTAGAATTTTGGTTTACTCTTAACTGAATAAAATTGTAACTGAGGTTGCATGTGTAATGAAAGGATGACAGTATCTATGCCTAAGATTCTTTTTCAGTCATTTGTCAAAATCAAACTGATAGATATCTACCAGTTTTTCTGTCAACAGTGTAAGATGGTCCTTGTTTGGAGCCTAGCGATTCACTATGTGTTTTTCATCATTCTCAAACTCTTGAGTATTCTAAAATTTTTAACAATGCAGATGATGTATTTTTATTCTCCCTTCCCCCTGTTACCTTGCACCTAGTGCTGGGCATTGTCCAGAACGTGCTTATTCTTAAAAACTGAAGAGTTTACTGAATAGCTGGGATAGGTGAAGACAGGTGAAAATTTCCGTTGAGTTCTACAAAGTACTATGGTGGAATATGGCAGGGAGCATTATATGAGATCTAATTTAATAACTGTAGCTGAGACATAGTTGATTAAATTGTGTGTATGAGAAATACTTTGGAGTGTCTTTCAGTTATTCTGCATTGAAGTACTTTAGCATCTTAAAAATATTCAGAGTACCGATTTTTACTATATTTCTGTTGTATTTAAAAAAAACCCTGAGCAGGTAGTATCTTGATGCATGGTATATTAAATGTTAATCAGGAATTGAGTTCTTCCGTTCTATCGCTGATGCTATAAAAATAGAAATGATCAGGTGTCTTTTTAATAAAAGCGTCAATTTTAAATGTTTGCTTTAGGTCAAGAGTTATATAAGCCTTATTCCTAGTATTCCTCAAACAGAATTTCTGCTCTACTTTCTAATGCCCAAAATAGTTTTCTGGTTAAAAAGCATTAATTCTGAAGACAGCTATACCTTGTTTTCCTTGTTTATAAAAATTCATATCAAGAATGCTGTGTGTTCAGTTGAAACTGAAGTCAGATCGATGGATTGTTTTATGCCAGTATAGCGCAGAATTCAAGCTTGCTTTTAAACTCTGAAAAGAACAAATATTTTTATTTATACTAAAAGCCATTGTTGGAGAGTAAACTACAATACGTATGTCTCCCTTCCTGTCCAAAATGGGTTTGTTGATAGATGCCTGATGGGATGTTGTTGCCACTAAGAATGCGCTCTTAACAGTCTAAAACCTTATAAATGCTGTCTTTAAATGTTCAGGAAACATAACGGAAATTTCTCTCTTCCTTGGCTGAAGCATATAGGGGTCTTTTGTATGATCTTGAAAATAATATCAGTATATCTTTCTCCTGCCCAGTCTGCATTTTTACAAGCTGCTTTGTTGGCAAACATCCTTTTGAACAGCCTCAGGAAGTCTCTTTCATGTGAAGTTCACCCAAGGCAATGATTCAAAACGCTGTTTTGGTGTTTGTGCAGGACACCAAGGTGACATTTATCAATACATAAAGACTTAGTGAAATAAAATAATGAAACTGGAAAAAGTATAGCTTTTTCTCTGGTAAGAGGTATGGATTTCTGATGGTCTAGAGATACTGTGTACGTGGAGATTTCCTTGGTTTTAAGTCATCAGCTGGTCTATTAGCTTTTTACAGTTGTATCTCTTGATACTCTCTCTCCTTCTAAGCCTTGTCTTGCTAACTTTTTCTTGTAATATTTTGTCTGTAAGACTGAAGATTTTATGGTAAATTTAAATAGACATTTGGTATGGCAAAAATTATCTCAGTTTTTTTAAAATGCTTAAAATAAATGCATTAGAAGTGTTTATCTAAGCCATCTTTTTGACTACTGTCTGTAACAAGGGAATGCAAATCATTGCTACAGCCTTCTTTCTCTAAAAATATAGATATTTACAAATGCAAACTTGTTTCAGGGTCCCATAGTAAAACTGTCAACATGTTTTGTTATTTTGGCTTGTACCCATCTCTCAAATGAGGCACACATTGATTTCACACGTTTTGACAGTGTCAAGTACTAATGGAAACACAGTGTTCTGGTAGATAAGCTGCTAATCTAAAATAATGTTATTTGTAATTTAAATTTTTTCGAACTTGGAATTCCATAAAATGAAGAAATTCCTTTGTCCAACTCTCCGCTTTGATGTAAGCCTCTCTGTGAAGTGCTTTCATTCAGAAATGCATTGATGGCGTTTAAAAAAAAAATGTACTGGAATACCACTACCCCTCTTAAATGATTAAGTCTGAATGCACACACTTGATTGTTTACCAAGCATTTTAGCATCATTCTAAAAAGCAGGTACTAGTCGCGTGCTCTTAACTGACCTTAACTATGGCTTGCTGTTTCTGGCTTGGTTTGAGCTCTAGTGTTCATAGCAGGAAGCAATAGAAAAGAGTAACAATAAGGACAAAGCAAACCCCCAAATTACGTAGAAACTAACAGTGCATGTCGGCCTGGCATAGTGACTGCAGTCTAGTTACCTCAAGGATTGTGTAGTGGAGCTGGAGAAGTAGAAAGCGTCAAAAGAAAATATTGAGTACGTGGTAACTTCTCCCGAGCGTTAAGTGGGCTTGTGTTCTCTGGCTTGGGAGTGGGCTGATGGAGGGGTCAGACTTCTGTATGGCAGTGAATGCTGTTGAGATAGCACCTCGAAAATTATCGCCTTGAAGTACCAGTGGATGCCCAGTGCAATGTTGAAACAGTAGGTTCACCACAAGCAAAAGGAAGTACTTTATCTGCAAAGCGAATAATAACGTTATTGCCACATCACCCTTGCTGCCGAATGCTGTGCTGTGGCAGTAAAAAATGTACGTGGATACGGCAAGTGGTTCTGCTGACTCGGGGAGGACGGTGAAATAGGATGTGGACTCTGGCTCAGGAAGCCGGTCCGTAAGCTGCTGTTTGCCAGGAGCTGCTGGATCATTGTCTGTGCCCCTTGCTGTTTGCCAGGAGGGGAAAGTGTGTTGGGGTCACTGCCGAAACCAGGTAGTGACCTAGTCTGACTGAGCATCTCTGCTCATATTCTTGCGAAGGAAGAAATGGGAATAACACTAGTCAGCAGTTCCTTCTGCTATTATACACCACTTACACAAGATTTTGTCAGCTAGCTTCTTCAGGAAATATTTATTTTCTTCCCTTTTATGTTTCTGATTTTTTTTTTTTTTCTTGTACATGATTTGGTGTGGTTTAGGGTCAGAGGGGGAATTGTGCTGTTCCATTTCGACATGCCTTTTTCAAGGCTCTTTTCTGCCCTCTTGGAAGTTTCTCTTTATGCCCTCTTGTGCATTAAAGTGCACAACTCTCTCTGTAGTGATTTCATCCTCCTCAAAGAAGACAGGATAGCCAATGTTAACAGCACAAAGAAATGAAGCTGTAAAGTCAAATTTCTAGGCCTTCCCAGTTTTCTTTCTGTCTGTCATTCTGTCTTGCCTGAGCAGTTGATTAGCATTGCTTCAGCTGCTGCCTGGGTTGTAAACCCCCATCGCTCTCCCCAGTCCCCTTCTGACCATCCCAACTTCAATTCCATAGCATTACCTACCGTGCATGGTTGTGGGTATTTGTCAGCCTAAAGGATTTCTCACCTGGGACTTCAAAGCAGGGCATGAATCTGAGAGTGGCTTTCTGACAAATAAAAGTGTCATCCAAATCTAATGTCACTGCTTAGAAGTATACTTTACCTGAAAAAATATATACAGCAAGACCAAATCCATAGTTTTCAGTTTGTGATTTTCATGGTTTTGCCAGGAAATCCTTGTGATCCGTATGGCTGTATAGGGTTTATTTTGGGCTTTGGAAACACAAGGTAATATTTCTTTTCTAGCCAGAATTAGTCTATGCAAGAAAAAAAGAAAATCCAAACCCAAACAATAAAGCCGTTACAGAGGTTTAGCTTCAAAGTCATCGTATGTCAGCCTGTGTTGAGAGCTACCACTTACACGTCTGTGAGGCACAGAGATAAAACCAGTGTTTCGTCAGCTGCCTGATGGCTTTGTACTCACGCAGCCTCACCAACCTTGGCACTTCGTATGAAAGAGTCTTTGGTTTGAATGCACAATTACCCAATGCTGCTCTGTGCACCTTGAAGAGAAAAATGGAGCTATGTGAAGACAACTTCCTGCCATCAGTCCCTGTTAACAGACGTGGGCGATCAGCTGCTTTGCAAACAGCAGAAAAAGCAAAAGAATAAGTGGGGAAGGCCAGATGAAGAAGGTTCCGGCTAACCTGATAACCGCGTTAGTTGCGACAAAGCTGTGCTAAAAAGAGGGCTTGAAATCTCAGGTACTGAGGAAATTGATATGAGGAAGCCATTTTTACTTTTGCAAAAAATCAAAAGTTCGGGTAGTACAATAACATGATACTGCCACAAATTTTCCCGAGTGAGGTCTTTCATAAGCTGTTCTCAAGGAATGGTAGGCGATGATCTTCCCATATGCACTTCTTGGCAGTCGTCTTCAGCCTTCATCTACCCACCTGAATGTTCTCAAATAACAGGAGTGTGGATTAAGCTTTTATGTTGCGGGGTGGTATTTTGAAGCCTTAGCTGTAACACATGAACTGAGACATGACATAGGCAGTCCTCGGTTACACTTCCGTACTTCAAATTTGAGTACCCACAGTGAAGTAATACACTAGTAGTACTACACAGCACTTGAATCCTCTTCTTTTAAACACAGATCTTCTCTCTCAAATGCACCGTGTTTTCACTGGTGAGGGTTTACCGTATGTAATGGTGGAGGGAAACAAATTTTCATAGTCTCAGGTGAGTACAATGTGCAATTCCAGGGCCGTTTAGGTACAGCTCTTCAGGTGAGCCCCAAGCTGTGTCCAGTGCCAGGAGCCGGGCCGTGCAGCTCGGGAGGATCTGCAGGCTCCTGCACGCGTGTGCGCAGAGATGGGCAGCGCTGGATAAACTATACCAGGCACTTACAATGTCACATGCGCAAGAAGTAAACACGCCACCTGGCTTGCTTCGTGTTCTTTGATAGTAGCGTGGGTGTTTTGATAGCAACTCTGCATGTTGAGACCTGTGATTAAAAGCTGCTGCTTTTCAGTCCCGCCCCAGGTTGCTTTTGTCAGTCAGAGCGTTTCTCATGTTTGAGGTTTCTCAGCTGGGGTGATTATCTTTGTGGGGCTGGGAGAGCTTTCTCTGAACCTAGCGAAACACAAATGGGTGATGCAGGTAGTGCTTTGGTCTGCTCCATCGCACCTGCAGTTTTGAGGAAGGCAGAATCTCTTTTTCTCCTTTAATAATTCTGAAAATAACCCCTCGTGTTTGCAAATGAAGTCTTGAAATGTGGTGTGAATGTAACAAACACGGAGACATCTGCTTGCTTCTTCAGAGAAGCAGAAGCGGTAGATCGGGAAGTTATAAGAGGAACCATATACTGCAATAAAAGAGTAAATGCCAAAACACATGACTTCTCAGGGAGCCTTGCCAGCACCAGTCCATCAGAAGACTTGTAGGAAAAAGAAGTGTGTAGTTACTCGCCAGCCTAGCCCGGCACTTCCTGGCCTTTGCAATAAGACTAAGACTTCCTCACATCAAAAGTCTGCTGGTAAAAAGAATGTGAGTTGTTGCTACTTGTAAACAGAGGAGGGCTGCTGATGTGTTTCACGTAAGGGCCCGTGATGCTGCCTCTGCTTCTGTAGGAGAGAACAACTTCCTAAGGCAGGCCCAGGAACCTGGAGCAGCTGGTGACCCTACGGTGACAAGCAAGAGCCTGGCGGTAACTCAGGCCGTGCCTGCTGAAGCAAATGATGTGGAGCAGCACGGCAGATGGGCAGGGTGCGATGTCCTTACCGTGCACGCTCTGGGCATTTCTGCTGGACTGTTGTCATCTCATCTTCCAGCTGGGAGCTCCCAGAGGCGGTGGGAGTTCCTCAGCAGCAAGCCTGGTGTGCTATTTGCATTCCTGGGGCCGCACGTGGGGTTTGGTTCCCAAGTCCTGCACAAAACCAGCCGATTTACACAGGCACGACCACAGTTCCTTCAGTCTGGCTCTAAGGACATGGAAATATATTGGGTACATCAGCCAGCTGCTTCCGCTACCTTTATATTATGAGCAACTCTAATATAAATGGATGAGTTTCATGGATAGACTCTTGCTGATGAACCACAGTTGTTCGAAATCGCTTCTGTTGAGGGTAAGAAAGTAGATAATCTGCAGTTAAGGAAAATAATCTGAGGCAGAACTTAGTTTCTTTCTAATCGCATGTCATACAATACATCTACATGGTAAGCTTGTTTAAACAGTATGTGCAAAAAAATGTTAATCTGGTTACTTCTTCCCAGACCTATGTTAGTTCACTTTTTAGTATAGGAACAGATCTTCTTCCAGGCTTGTTTTTCTGAGAAGCATCTAATCGTATTTAATGCTATTCAGCACAACCTATCTTCTTTTTCTTAATCTGGTTGGGGGCAGGGGGGAACAAAGTCCCTCATTCATTTACATCAGTTTTAGCTAGCTAAATTGACACTGTAACACAATAGGCCTTTAATGCAATAAGTGCAAGGATGTTCTACATAAATTTTTCTTTAACCATTAAAAAGTTAATGATTGCTGTAACATGGTGGTACGTAGAAGAAAACGTATTATGGAATGATTTTATTTTTCAAGATAAACCCAATGCTTAGTTTAAGTTTTGGTTGGTCCCATTTCACCTCTTTTCTTTGTAAATATGAGAATTTGAGTATTTAATTAACAAACATAAATGCTTCTGAAATTGATGGTCATCTAGGCTCTACTTTTAGTGTGGGAAAAACTAGAGTAATTTCAGATGTCCCAAGGTGGTAACAGTTGTCAAAACAGACTACCCATGGGAAATCTTTTCGCAAAACTTGGTATAAAAGTCTGTTTTTTCTGGATTAAATGCTGCCCTTCACTGAAGACTGTACAGACTTCAGAACTGATGGCCAATACCCTCTAAAATTCAGTACTTTGCTCTAATGCAAGGGCGTTTTCCCCCCAGTCAGCTGTAATAATATGGTAGAGGTAGAAATAGCTTTTGTTTCCAACTGAGAAGTCCATTTAAATTAGCAAACCAAACTGGATTAGACCATCAGCCATTGTTAGATGGTTGAGGCAGCCACAGAAATGCACTTTTTGGTAAAATAAACTGTTTCTGAAACAGAGAGAAATCTCATGGAAACCTTCACGGGGGGGTTCTTTGGCCAAGTGGCTCTTTTCCCTGCTGGAGCGTGGTTTTGTTGTTGAGGTGGGAGAGAGGGGTTCATGTTCCTGGTTCTGAAGCAGACGGAAGGGGATCTTGAAACTGGGCTTCCCTTTTCAAACGCTGGCGTTCCTCCGCTCCGCTGCCCGCCTGCGCAACACGCTGAAAAACTAACACCCGATTCAGGAAATGTTAGAGCTGCGAAAGTTGTCATGAAACAGGACTGAGTTTTAAACAGAAATTACGTTCTGCACACAACGCAGAATCTTGCTTGAGTGTCCCTAATAATCTGTGTTTAACTCATCAATCAGCAAGCTGAAATTCAATTTTTGCCCAGAAATTTTAATTCCTAAAATGATAGACAAAATATATTAAAGTGTATTTGAGCTGCATCCCTTAGGAGTCATTTGTAGACATCAACCTTTACTATGGAGTGTCTTCCTCTTGAATGAGAGTCTGATTTCAAAAACACTGCTGGAGGATTAAAAAAAAAAAGTGAATTCATTGCATTTCTCAGCTGCATTGAATGTGGCATGTGAGTCCCCTCTCCATGCCCTGGTAAGGAGCGGTGGTGAGAGGGGTGCCGGCATTTTTTTTTTTTCTCTTTCCCATTCTCATCAAGCTACTTCAGTCCTTAAAATGTCATTTTTAGCCCAGTGTTAGAGTTCTCTGTTCGAAAAAGCTAGATCATGCAGCAGAATGCCAACTCCAATAAAGTATGCATTTTAGATTATTGAAACTATTATAATATAGAGTTCAGTCGGTAGCATCTGTGCATCATAGGGCAAGCACTTTTGAAAAAGGTCTGAGTTTCTACATGCGGGAAGTAGAGCTGCAAGGTATTACCAGACTGGAGGACAAAAAGGATGGGTTTCGCTTCTTCTCTAAAATAACCATGTCTGGAAGAATGTCTACCGAAATTGGAGTTGTCTGCCTTCTTGCTAAACCATCCTGCCAAGTATTTCAGTAACTTGCCAATGTTCCTCTAAATGTTTAAAATGCCCGAGTAACAGGTCCGTTCCTCTTCATGGCTGCATTGCCAATGGTAAGATCACACGCATGTTGCGTACTATTGGGAATTGCATTTTTCTAGCCTGATTGATTGTTGTGTTCCAGTCTTGTGGCTAACTTGATATATTTTATATTAATAATTTTTTCCCCCTCCTGCATATGTATGAATCAAAGCGGTTTCTAAAATGAAGTCCATCACACATTGCATAGTGCAGCTTTTCTGAGTACTGCAGCTTTCCTCAGCAGGTTGCATTTTTTTCTGCTTATCTGTCCTACAGGATCTGGTGTCTGGTTAAAATTGAAATGAAAATAAATTGAATGTATTTGGAATGGAACATCTGGAGTTGCTGGATGTTTTAGACATGAAATAAGTGAGTTAGGGTCACCTTGACTATTTTTAATAAAAGCAGACTGGGAACATGTCAGTGCTCAGGCAAAGAAAATCAGATGTAATGAAAGGCAAAAATGAAGTAGGAGTAATTTTCACTCAAAGAGTCCACTTGAAAATACTGTGTTTCACTTGCAGAGGATCAGCTTTCTGAAGTCTATGTCAATGACCAAAAGCAAAAGAGTAACTGAAGTGTAGCAGAGTTCAAGGGGGGAAATGCAATGGAAGAAAAATCCTCAATATTTTTGTGAAATAATAGGTGGAGTAAGGCTTGTAGAAGAGCTATTATATTTTATTGGATTGACAGATACAGAAGGAATTAAACTGCTAAGCTTTAATAATGCAAATTCTTCTTCAGTTCTGAAATAGAACTGTCAGTCTTCATCCTTAGACCTTAATAACTACAACACTACTACTGTAACAGGTATCTGGCGTCATAATGTGTTAATTCATTTCTATTTGAAAGCTCATAAATAAAAAGCTGATAATGGAATGAATAGCTTTGTCCTTTTAATTTTTTTAAAGATGTAGAGCTTAACTAGTTAGGCTTTACTTCCCAATTTCATATGCCTCCCATCTTCAAGATTAGTTTTAATTTTGATGTTATAATTACATTTTATACTCCTCAGCATTAAAGATAAATTTCTTTCACTTTTACTCTCTTTTGCCACTCATGCTGACATTCAGGAGCTCTGATACCAACTTCGTATGACTTCTTTTGCCCTTCAACTGCAGCATGTTACTATCCTCAAAAGAAAGGTGGTACTTCTAAATATAGAAACCTAATTTAGATTCTGCTGTGACAACTAGTGGTCCCTTTCTTTTTCATTACAGTGATGAGGTATTTATTTCTGAAGTCCATCGATATGTTACTTAAGTCATTTTTTAGCTTGAAGGCAAAGAAAAACTTGCCAACAGGGGGAAGGTCCAATTCTGGGAAACATACTTGAATTTTAGAGATGTTCCATAGCTAAAATATGTCTCTTCCATCTCCCTAAACTGGATATGTTTTCTTCTACCATTAAAACCATTATCATAGCCACTTAATACAAACGGTCTTGACTGCTGCTGAAATAAACTCCAAACTGTGAATATAGTTTTCTTTATCCCCTTTCTTTCCAGGATTGTTAGACTTAAAGAAAACGCAGGGTATAACTCGGTTGTAAAGAAATTTGCAGAGAAACTGTTTCAGAGACTGAATAATGACTGGGAGCGAGAAATGAAACATTTCTATGCAGGTATGCCAGAATGATTTTTTTTTTTTTTTTTTTTTTACCAGAACAGGTGTGGGGTGGAACAGGTTATGTTTTTTGCTTTTTCTAGGCCAAATGGCTATGTGATCTGCAGCTGGGATTTTTGACCAGAAACAGGTCGTTCACTTTATAGATTCTCCTGGAGTAATGCAAGGTATGATGTTATATAGCACTATGAAATAGAGGGAAAAGATGTCCTAGAGATGTAGTGCTTGCCCTGTTGTGTAGCTCCATTGTGGGTCTTGGTCTGACTTTCAGAGAAAAATAAAAACTTGTCAGTGTGAGTTACTCTTGTGTTCCCTCAATACATGGGTAAAGCTTTTTCTTATAACTCTAGGGCTGGGCAAAGGAGTGAAGTTCTTACTGTCATTTTACAGATAAGAGGATATAAAGAACAAAGGGTGGCTTCATTTTTAAATGTCCATCCGTTGTTTGCTTTGTATCTTGAATAAGCACAGCTTGAGGATTTCTTAAATAGGGGTAAAAAACCCCCAAACATTGGAGTAGTCCTAGATTTGATGCTGTTATCTGATTTGTTGTTAGTTTTGTATCAGTTACGTCTGACTTGTTGGGCCGAACCAGAATAATTTAATTTTAAAAGTCAATTGAAATACTGTTACAAAAAATTCAATGTGATTAGGGGAATTAAAAAAAAAATTACGGGAGCTACTATACGAAGTTAAAAGGCAGAAAGAACTACAGTGTTTGTCATCCTCACATTGATATGCTGTATCTTGCAAATGGCAAAAGTACTTGGGAGTGATAGAGGGCAGGAGAGAGGAAGGGGCCAAACAGAACAGTGTATGGGGCGAGCGCACGGGTGATCTCGGCTTTGGCACTCTTGAGAACAGATAGTACTTTCAGAAATAAAGTACTGCTCCTTCCAGTCGATTTGGGGTGATGTTGTTGTTTTCACACCAGTTGGCTGGTTGTTTTTGTGGCCCAGGTACAAAAAAAAGCAGTAAGTTGTCTTGGTAGAAAACAGAGGAATGTTGCACAGGGTTTTGAGGTGTGTTTCCCATGTCTGGCGGAAAGGGCGTTGGTAGTACCCAGAGCTTTCTAGTCTCGTTAATCCATTGCCAGCTGTTGTGCCTCTTCACTCTTTCTCGCACTTCTGGTGGTTCTTTTCCTGCCTCATGTGCCTTCTCCTCAGTTTGTTTCTCTTTTCCTTTAGCGCTGGGGGACACTTTCTGTTCTGATGTCCGAGGCCATGGCCCTTGCTAGTGAGGAACAGCGACTGCCAGGAAAGAAAACCGCCTCCTGCTTGCAAGCACTTCTCAGTCAAACATCTGTGAACTCTTAAATTTTTTTTTGTTGTTGAGGCTTCTAACTGTGCCAAATTTGGATAGACTTCCATGGGAATAGCCAAAGCAGACATCTTTGACACATCCAGTTTGTATAAAGCATTGAGCTTTAAGAAGAGGTCAACAAAGCCAGCACAGGACCCTTTCCTCAGGGGGCTGGGAAGCAAATCTTGGTTTTTGAGGATCAGTGACTACTATTTGGTTTGAATGTAATTTACGGACAGCATTTGAACCTGAGTGTGAGACCAATTCTTGCTGCTGACCACAGCTGGACTAAATGAAGGGCTGAAGTTCCTTTAGACAAAAGGTTTCACAAGTCAAGCAGCTGATGGGTAGTTGCTGTGTAACTGGTGTGTATATCAAGGGAGTTCAGCATGCATCCTTTTCGAAGGCAGGGTTTGAAAGACATGAGAGTTAGTGATCAACGGAGCAGTGGAGGAAACTTGAAAAATGGCAGATTTAATAAAGACAACTAAATATAGTATGCATGAAATGACTAATACAGTTCAAAAATGAAATGGGGGAAGGAAAAGGGAGAGGCTCAAGATGCAGCAGGCAACGAGGCTGGAACTTAAACCAGATCCGAGAATTAAGAGAAGGTTTATGTGGCTGAGGAATTGCAGACTTCTTGGTGGGACTTTTGATGTTGCTGAATGGGAAGATAAGGAAGAATGAGAAAGCTGAGAAAGATCCTGAAGGGATTTGAGTGGGAAGGAAAGACTCCATCATTAGCCTTCATGATAGGATAAATGACAGCAAATTTTCTACCATGGTGGATTACAGATGTGCATACAGTACTGGAGAATACATGGAGTAGATGATCTGATGATCTTAAGTGGAATTACGGTCCCTGGAGGAGAGAGTCCCAGGGAGAGATCACTCTTACATCTTGGCTCTGCCTCCAAGTACCTAGAAAAATTACCTTTAGAGAAGGCAGCTAGTGCAGTGGCTGGGAGCTTCAGTTTGGGGAAAAAAGCTTTGACCAACCGATGCAACTTCATTCAAGCTTTAGCTGTCAGGAGACAGCTGTCGGGTAAACCTTTGTTTCTGTCTCAGCATCTGGAGAAGTGCCAGTGAATAGAAGATTAGTGCTGAGAAGGAGAAGAGCTCCAAGATTAAGGAAAATGATAGTCAGGCATTGCAGCTAGGGAAAGGTTTTCACTGGGTAATGGGAGGTGGTTACTAAGAAACAACAGAAATGTTGTGTATACATATCGAAAGCCCGGACGATAAAATGGAGAAATCCAAGCTTCTGATAGAGGTCGGGATATAAAACGTCTGAGTATCAGAGGTATGGTAGGATGGTCTTAATAACTGGACTAGATGTATTTAAAGTGCTTTGTGTCGTTCAGAAATAACTGAACAAAAGCAAAAGTTGTGCAGTAGTAATTATGTGCTAGATTAGAAGAAATACCGTGGTGTAAAAAGGACAGACTTGAAATCAAGGCTTGAAATCAATTTGGAGAAAGATGACAGAAGGAGTAAAGAATCTGTTCTTAGCCCCAGGGTTAGACTCGAACAGGGATGGGGATCTCTGTAGTGTTTTTAGATAAATACTTCTTGTTATGAGGTGGTTTACTTTCCCAGGTAGAGATTAGAGAAGAAATGATAGAGCCAAGGTATTCCTGGATGTGATTGCTGGCAAGTTTCTTCCTTAAACTACTGAACCAACAGGAAATCAGTGTTGCTTCAGACTTCATTTTGAAAAGTAGTGAGGATATTCTAGAAAATAATTTTGGGTTGAGGATTCGGTTCCACTTTATGCTTCGTCAGCTGGTGCAGGAGCTGGCTTCACTCTTTCCGCCCCGTCTAGCCGATCCGAGCAGTCCGGCAGCCAAGGCGTGAGTTCGGTCAGCAAGGTGACCCCAGAGAACGTGAGTCAGTCGGGGTGCGGGGTGAGCTGCGGTGCAGCGAGGCCGTCCAGGACCTTCCCATTCAGCACCAGGTTGCAGTTAATCAGATGAAGTGGAACTCAAAATTGCACCCTTAGTAATCACGAGTTGTTTCTGTTTGAAATACATGGCGGGGGGGGGGGGGGCGCGGGAAAGGAAAGTTGGTTTGGAATCTTAGGTTTTGAATCTTAGTGGCAAATTTCGATAAGCAAAGCTGATCACAGGTGTAAGGAGCCTGAAGACTCAGTTTCTTGAAGCCACAGATATGTAAAATGTGTCCGGAAAATGAATCTCAAGTCAGGATGAGTTCTCCTCGTCTGCAGACCAAAAATGGATGAATAGCCAGCCTGAAAATATATAGTAAGACTGATGCAGGAATCTTGTGAGCAAGGGGCAGGGGGGAAAGACTTAATTTAGACTTATTTGTTTCTGAAAGTTGAATTTGATCTTGCAAATGATGTGAAATCAAAAAGAAAATTTTGTATGGTGAGAAGGATAGAGAATAACAGTAATAAACAACTAAAACATTAAATATTTTAGCTTAATTTTCAGTAAGGATGATGATATCTACAGAGGAAAAGGCAAAACGTATAATGAGAATAAAAGAATGGAAATTACTGCAACCAGAAGGAACTTAAGGGTCGTAAAATACTCAGACCAAGAGAAATTTCCATCTCAGAATTAGGAAAGAATTAGTGCCGATCATAACTATTCTAGCTAATCTTTCCTTCAGGGTGGTACCAAGGATTGGAGGAAGCAGTGCCAATTTATAAAGAGGAGAAAGGAATAATTACACAAGCAATTAAAAGACTGTCAGTCTGCCCTCATGCTATGTAAAGCTTTGGAAGGCATTTTTGGGAAGAAAAGAAAATATCAAGGACTTGGGAGATTAAAGAAAAGGATGTAAAATACAATATACCTACTTCAAAGAGACAGCTTTAGTGACCCAATACCTGTCAAAAGAATTAATTTTCTAGACGAGGAAGGCCAGACTGTGGCCTTCGGGTCAGGCATGATCTAGCAGAACCTTCCCCAAGGTCTGCAGGTAGATCTTCCCTCCGCTCCCTTGGTGGGATTAGGTTGTGTGGGGGCAGCCGGGACCTCGCCGCTCTCCGGAGTGCCAGAAAATTACTGCCCGGGAGCGACGCCTTGAGAGTCATCCTTCTGCATTGCAGCCCCCAAAGGACCAGCGGTTCGTACCTGTTGAGAGAAGCCATGAAGTAGGTGATGTTGGTCAGAGAGGCAGGCGGTGCAATAAAAGCAGACTTAAATATAGCATTAATTTGCGCATGTGTTTCTAAGTGTTGTTTTATTTGAGAGAGGAAGGTGACCCTGCAGATACCATAGAGTTGTAAGACTGAAAAAGACCTTGAGATCATCTAATCTAAATTAAGACCATTAAAAGTTGTTGTGTCTGCTGTAGAGATTAAGAAATTATTCCTTGCAGCATCCTGTTTTCATAGCTGGAGACACACCCAGCTCTGTTTTCCCCTCCCAGTCTCTTCAGTCTGCATTCATCCTTGGTATTTTCCAGAACTGCTTGCTTTATTGCTCTCTTTTGAGTGCATACCTATGTTGAACAATATCCACAACTCTGCTCAGTTTATAGTACTCCAGATGAGGCTTTATGAATGCTGAACACAGGTTGTACTAACATCCATGTATCCCAGTCTTGTGTTTGCATCTTTTACAGCGTGATACCGTTAACTCATAGCAGTTCATAAACTGAACCCAACTTCTCTCTTTTCTGTGGAGTTTCTCCTTAGCCAGTTGTTTGCCGTTCAGTATTTCTGCTGTTGACTTCTCCTGCCTACGTGCAGTGTTTTGCATGTCATCTTTTTTCTCAGACCTCTTGTCCAGTTTGTCTTTTTGTTCTCCAATGTAATTTGCAGTCCTACCAAGCTGGTTGGTTGTCAATTTAATAAATGTAGTCTCTGTTCTATCATCTAGGTCACTAATGAAAATGGTGAGTAAGAGCAGACCCAGCGTAGGTGACTTTGGGAACTGCATTCAAGATACACATTTGGACAGTGAGCTAGTGATGCTTTCTGAATTGTTTTTTGTTTTGTTTATTCCTTTTTTTTTTAATATGCATCCACTTTAGTTTCATTTGAATCTAATCTGTTTACCTTGTGTACATGAGTATCATAGGAAGCAGTGTCAAAAACCTTATTTAAGTCAGGATATTGATCTGCTTCTCAAGTCTGCTCTTCTATTTGTAAAGGAAATTGGCTTTCACATATGTATTATTTTCAAATTCATTCTGGCTTTTACCCGTTGCCTTGTATTTTTTTAAGTGTTTATAAATAGACTGGTTATATCTGCTGCCTGTTTCCTCCCCTTCCACTTAATCATGGACAATTCTTGTCATCAGCACCTTGAAAAGCTGCATCATGGACCCACTTGAACAAAAAGGTTGGTCAGGTTTGTTCCAAAGCAAGAAAATGTAATTTGTATCATTCATCTGCACTTTTGTAATGAATTCTACAGTATGTGAAGTGAGGAACAATCAGAGGAAGATGGGGATTAGTAGCGTGAACAGTAAATTAGATAGGAATTGTCTTATAAGGTGTTAGCTATGTGGTGTTGAAACGGGTGGAGCAGTGTGGTGATGAAATAGGTACTGGCTACCAGTGGGGTTGTTCAGGCGTTTTGGGAATGACTTGCTTAATGTTTTCACTAAAATACTTGGACTAATTAATTAAATCTGTTGATGGTACAGAATAGGAGGAGCCATTAACACAGAAGATGAGGGGGTTTTTTATGCAAGTAAAATTGAATGTCCTTGAGAAATGAAGTAATAGAAATGGAACAAAACGTGACTGCATAAAACACCAAGTGGTGGATTTAGGAGCAGATGGCGAATGTAGACAAGAGCCTATCCAGTGGAAACACTGGCATGGAGGAGGTTTAGGCCTTCTGCCCAGTCAGAGGACTGTGAACCCGCTGTGTGGCGGTGAGGTGGTGGCAGGGGTGACTCTGGCGTGTGCGAGGTGGATCTTCCAGGAGCAGAGGAGTGCTGGTGTCCCCTGCAGCTGCCCCAAGAGTGCTCGTACGCCAACACACGCAATTCTGGCCAGCCGTGCTCGAGAAAGAGAAAGTCAAACTGAACGGGATGCAGGAGAGGATGGTGAAGGTAATCAGGGTGGAGAAGCACAGTCTAACACAGGAGACTAAGTGGGAGTAGGTAGTGTAAGCTACGAACATTGTCATGTACGCTAGTATGGGAGGAATGAAGGAATGTAATAGTGCTAAAATAGATCGTGGAGGTAAATACTGTCTGATATACTATACAAACAGATCCAGAAGATCCTGAATTCACAATACATGCCTGAGACATGCTTTTTTTTTTTTTTTTTTCCCCAAAAAAAGAGGGGTACATTGCATCTTTCTAACCTACCAGAAAGTTTGAACTTGGAAAAGATATGCATTTCATGTTTAGTTGGAAACTTTTAAGTGAGACATATTTCTGTGACCTTTCAGGGACCCTATAGAAAGGAGATGAACAAGGTCTGGATCATTTCGATTTTATCTTTAAGCTCACAGCTGTCACAGTTTGAAGATGAGTGAATTTATAAAAAGTGGAAAACTTGTTATCTCAGAGAGAAGTACTTTCAACACCATCTGTCCTATGTTTTCCTGAAAGAGGTGGCGGGGGGGAAAAGTTTGTCCATCAAGGTTGCTACTGGACAAGCATGTAGGAGAGCAGATGCGAGAATCTAAAAATAACACTGGAGGGGGAATCCATTATGATATCTAGGTTATTTTCTAATTTGTTTACTGGATAGACTGATGGTGTTTCAACATTATTTCAGCATTATCCTGATGATGGGGTATATTGACCTAACCCCGTCTGTTCCATCAGACTTTTTATTATCAAGTGTAAACTTTTAACCTCGACTTCTTAGTGATTTATGACTATAAGGTTTTTTAGAAGTTCTCCCAAGCCTTCTGTACCATAGAGTCAGGAAGCAAACCCAGTGTATTAGCAACTGTATCTCAGTGTGGAAAGTCTTGACAAAATCACAATATGATTATAAAACAATAATAGCAGGAAAAAATACTGCTCAAGAAGGTTAAAAATATTTCTGTATCTGAAACTAGATTGTATCTCTCCCCGCTTACATGACACATGAAGGTGAGGTGAACAGGCTGACATTTTTGTTTGAGGAGTGTATACACTACCATGTTGTTTCAGTAAGAGGGAGCTTTTATGCAAAGATAATTAAAACACTGTGCATTGATGTTGCTTAATATTTGTCAGTATTTGGAAATCTGAAAATATTACTTTTAAGATAAGATACTCTTATGCCTGAAGTGTGTATGTTTAGGATATAAAAAGGATGTATCACAAAACACAGAGAAATATCCAAGTATGACTGTACTCCCAACAAGCTGGGACTAAGAGAGCCCAGAGGCACTGAATCTGAAACAGCAGAAATCCTCTCCCGCCCTGCATGGCCTTTCCCTATTAAGGGAATCCAGAGACAGCCAGATAGAAAGCTTGCAGAACTGGCAAATGGGGTTCCCGATTTTTTTTTTTTTTTTTTTTTGGAGACAGTGGAAAGTACAGAAGGAGGAAGAAATAGAAGTTGTAGACTTTTAACCGTTCACCAAAAAAACCCCCACAAAACATTCTGAATATACTGCAAGTTGAACGCGCTTATTCCGCAGCTCTTATTCTGCCTGACAAACACTGAAATACGCTGCTGTCAGTAGAAGGGGGAAAATGTAAAGACTGGAGGAATGGCTTTGAGGAGTCTTTTGCTTCTCAGAAATGGAATCCAAATTTATGTAAAACAACTTCATTCATATGATAACCTGAAGCAGGTATTTCCCTCTTTCAGCCTCTACAGGATGTATTCTTCTAAAATACTGCTCTCTGTTCTTGATACTTTTTTCAAGATTTTTATACTTCACCTTTTGTATGTTTTTTGAGGCTTTTGTTACTCGAGAGAGCTCCGAACAGGAGCACCTATTTAACAAATCTTTTTCTCCTGATCCCAGCTCAGTTGCAAGAGCAAATTCCACTCCCCATAGAGACTTTCTACTCAACTGAGCTGTTACAGCCTATTCAAGTGACCATTTTATAGCATGATGTCAAGGACATGTTGCATGCCCTGGGTGTGGTGTCAGGCATATGGAGAGCATTTAATACTACAAGAGTCACTCGGATACTGCTGTAGGGCTGTGGGAATGGAAAATACCGGCACGGGTGCATTCTCAGCACTGCTGTGACGGAGGAAGTGATGCCTGGAGTGCGGCTCCTTCAGAACCGCACCCCGTTTGGCCTCCATGGAGCCAGTGGCTTGTTTCCAGGAGGTGGCCCAGGACCAGGGGCTGCTGGCAGCCGGAGCAAGCGGGGAGCCCGAACTCCAGCGGGAAGCCCAGCTTTCCACGGTGAGAATGCACCCCAGGTCGTTCTGGATCAGAACGAATACAAAAATGCAAAATAAAATACAGTCCATTTAACAGACGGGAAGCTGACTAAGCTGGTGAATAAGATGCCTTAGACGAAGGAAAGAGAGGGAGCGGCAGGGCAGAAGAACTGAAAAACCAGCAGAATTGGGGGGAAAAAATAGTGCTCTGGAAATAAAGTTAATGAGGTTGTAGGAGGTGAGATGGAAAAAGGTGAGGCAGGTATGTAAGCTCTGGGAAATAAAACCAGAAAGGGACCTTATGAGAGGTAGATGTGGGTGAGACTCAGAAGTGAGATGTGCTTCAGGGAGGCAGCTGGGAATGTGGGATGAGGGGCAGGAAACGTAGGAGGGTGAAAGGTGGAGTCCTGGTTTGTAATGGCCATCAGTTAGTGGGAGGTACGAGAAGGAAGGCAGTGCTGGATGCTGAATCAGAAGAGTAGCAATTCAGTGGATGTAAGAAGCCCAAAGCTGATGTTCTCAATCAGGTTGTTTTTCTGGAGACGAGGCCTGGTAAATGAATGTTGCCTCCAGGAAGTTCAGGGGAAAAAGGATGCAAGAACACTGAATGTTGGCAGTGGAGAGAGTTTGGAGTTATTGTGAGGGAAGCAAGAAGGCTGGAGAAGCGTGAAAACTGGAAAACACGGATGTGGATGGCACCCAAGTTAAAAGGGTTTGATGAATATTGCGCAAGGAGTGTGGGTAAGAACATGATGATCTTGAAGCTGTTGTGCTTGTTTTGTGGAAGACGGAATCCAGTCCCAAGGATAATGATTGTTGTGGCACATCACCATGACACTTGGAAACTCATATGAAAGTCCAGGATTTCATTGTGCAATGAGTTATAGGACAAACGCAGAATGAAAAGGGTTCATTTCTCCACACAGTTAAAATTTGAGAGTAAGTCAAGGGCAGATGGGAAATGGGAGGCATTGCTTATGAGGGAAGATGAGGCTTCCGTGAAGCAGTGGCCAAGCCATTGTCAAGGTTTCAGAGGTCAGTACAGCAAAGCAGAGTTTTAAGGAGAAAATGGAAAGATGTCAATGAATCAACTTTGCAAGTGTTGCTAGTAAAGCTGTTCCTGAAATGAATGAGTGACAGTAGAATAGGGAGATGCTGTTTCTGAAAGTGCAGTTTGATGTGACGGGACTGCTGGGGAAAGGAGTGCCAGGAGTGGACATGGTGGGCTGGAGGTGTTTGTGACAACATTCTGAGTGGATCTGAACACATATGCGTTTATTAAAGCCAGAGGAAAGGAGGCTTCAATAGTAAAAATGCAGGATGAGTGTGGACTGGTGCTCTTAACTATGGGAGTGGGTAGAAAAACCTATGTTTTATAAGCTTTATAAGAAAGATCTGCAAGAGTTTCATGCAACCTGGACCCAGAAGTGAGAGCGCACAGGTCACACTTAAAGATGACATTGATATTACTGGATTTGAGTGGCAGGGTCACAGCATTCTTGCTCAGCTACTGAAGCGAGAAAGCATGGGAGAACACAAGCCTGTTAGAGCAATGCTGGGCTTGAGATGACAGACATCCACAAAGGGATGACCAAGAGACTGCTCAGTATTTTGATTTTGGACACAAATCTGGAGTTACAGCACTATTCTGTAGGTTCCAACTATAAGGAATTTTATCAGTAAGTGGCATACTGCAGAGGCTAGGTAGAGAGAAAAATGTCAGCAACAGGCTGCTAACAGAAACTGAATTAGGGAAAGGTGTAGAATGGGCTGGGAAGAAACTAGGGTCAGCAATTGTAAAAAACCAAAACAAACAAGAAAAGCCCCAAAAAAACTATTTAGGTAGCTTAGACCTGAAAGAATGAGTTGAATTTGTACAAAGGATTGGGGTTTTGTCATTTAGTCTGAACTTATTCATCAACATTCAAAATTTGTAGTTCCTGAAGTCTGCAGATAAATTAAATGCTGGCAGCAAGTAAGCAAGTACTTAAGTAAGCAAGCAAGTACTTAAGCAAGCACTCCAGCAAGTAAGAAAATTCATGGAATACTATTGCCTACAATGATGATTTTTTTTTTTAATGCCATGCTTCTGGTTTTTCTTTTACCAAGATTATTGGTGTCCTGTTGCAGCAGGAACACCATTCAGCCACAAAAATAGTGCAAGTTTACTGACAGAGCTTATTCCCAGAGCTGTGATAACAGTACTGGTATGATGAGATAGGTGGGGATGAAGTAATGGGGAAAATTGCACAGTCATGTTGATGCATGCAGCATGAAACCCCATGGTGCTTGCCCAGGACAGGACAAAAGTGATTTTAAAAGTTGATTGAAAATATTGAAACCAAATTTTAATTGGATTAGTTTTGACATATACTGTAAAATCAGTTAGTGCTGATACGCAAGTGCATGTATTGTATTGTTGCTTGTGCTCCTCCAGGTGCACTGTTGTCCTCAGCTTCTCAATTTTGCAAAATTACTGAAGATGGCCTGGTGAAGTTTTTGCATGTCTGTATGTCTCCAAGTCAGATTTGTTCACCTCCGTAACCTAAAAGGAAAGTTTAAATGAAGAATTTGCCAAATGAACAGGCACCTAAACGCCAGTTACTCTATTTTATGCGTTGCAGCCTCAGTAGTAATGATTGTTTCACACACATTGATTCCTCCTCTGGACTTTGGTTTCTGCAGTTAAGTACACTGTTTGAACTCAAGTTGGTTTGCACAAGTACGTAATCAGAAAGTTAATTTCTCCTCTAACGTGACACTGTCCATAGCTCTGCTCTTACACTGTGTTAATAATTTCTTTGGGTGTATCACCGTGAAACAGTTCTACTTGCTAAGCAAATGTAGGGCAGCACACAGAGGAAGAAGATAAGTAGAAAAACACTGATTTAAATGAAGACGACTCATTTAAATAACTTTGATTTGTTTTAAAGTTTAAATATTTACTCATTCGCAATATTTACATGTGCTCTCTCCTTGCCAGCAGCACCGCACACACGGGTTTCTGGGCTGAGGTGCGGGGAAGGAGCGTGGTTTGCAGCTCAGGGGGTTTGCTGCCTTCAAGAAAGGAAAAGGAGGGTGACAGCAGCACCCCCCAGTCTGTGTCCGCTCGAGTTTCCCCATGTCCTGGCGGGGCAGTGACTCCGGCCAGCCCGCGGGGACAAGGGCTGCAGCCACCCCGGTGCTCCAGCAACGGGGCTGTGGGGGCATTGCTGGCCCTGCCCGGCAAACGTCCCTGTGCCCGGGTGCTCAAGTGAAAAACCTGCCAGTGTCTTAACCTGGAAAGATAAAAGGGGGAAAAAAAAAAAAAAAGAGAGCAGGTCTTGTAAAACCATGCCAGCACAACCCGGCGTGCCTTCCGCCTCAAAGCAAACAAAAACCAGACTGAAAACCTCCAGCAGAGAAAGGCGAAGCCGTATGCCACCTGGAATGTTTCCTGCGGTCTCTAAAAATAAAAACCTGCAGTGCTGCCATCCTCGCATGCACCGCCTGAACCTGGGGCGTACTGCTGCGGCACACCGGAGAAACGCTTTGCCGTAGTTGAAGTTAGAGCTGCGATTTAAGGAAGGGAATGTTTGCATTTTTCCATCAATTTTCACGATTATCTGTAGTTCTAGCGATTATCTGCAAAATAGGGCACACTGTGTTACCCGTAATACATGTATCCTGTGGCAGGGAGCCAAGACGGTAATTGAAGGTCAGGGATTGTTTGCCGAGCGCAGTTCAGTGTGCAGCCTGATTCCATAGGGGACTGGCAGTGCCAAAGAACAAAGGCAGCTCTGTTCTGCAAGCTTATAGAATGGCTTGTTCAACAGAGTTCAGCCCCGATTGTGAGACGGAGCAAACAGTAGCTGGAAACAGCGCTAAAATAATGTGACTGTTAAATAAGCCACTTACATGTGGAGTATTTCGCAAATGTCATAACCAGGCTTGGATGGGAATGTGTTCCATAGGCTTTGGGACTCTTAAGATACTCATCTTTTAAAATTCTTGTTTAAAAACCAGTGTTAGTGCCTTTACATGGCAAGTCTGTGTTTTATTAAGAACACACACATGTATTTTGCAATAAATTTAGTAAGACATAATGATGTTAACGTTGTTTTACGTTGCCTTAACGTACTTGACATTAGCAATTGCACCAGTAGCACCTTTTTTTTTTTTTTAATACTCTTGAAAGGGATCTTCCCACCTCGCGGATTTTTACTGAGATTGTCTTTAAGTGAAACCCTTTTGGAAATAGAGTTGCTGGGTATTCCGCATGTAGCTGATGCCACTTGAGAATTTTTAGCAAAATCCCTCTGCGGTAATGAATAGGTGGTGCTGCGCTGGGTATTAATATTCTTTGTTACTAAGTTGCAGTCTATTAATAAAGCTTTGTCCAAACAGGCAAACTTGCCTGTCCTCCAGACAGTCTTGTGATATGTATTTTAACAGTGTCTGTCTTGGATATTATTAAGGATTGCCGGCTTTGACAGTTGCACTACATACCGCACAGCTATCACAGCACCATTAGTTTAATAGCAGCATGAAGTATGCTGCGCTCTGTAATAGGCATAAGTCATTTGTTTGCCCCTTCTGAGATAACTATTAGTGTTTGGACTCCTACTTGAGAGAAATGGTAAAACAAACCCCTGAAACCACATGAGAGAGGTATGAATTTGGTGCTAGTAGCAGTAGGTCTTTGGGATGTTCAGTACTTCTCAGAGGTAATCTAAAACACGCTTTAAAAATTAAGTTGAAGATAATAAAAGTTCAAATTTAAGTTTGGAAAAAATACTTTATTTCTTGAGTACTTGGTGAAGTCTGAGTTGAGAATATTTCCTTGTGTTGGCTATTACTGATAGGTCAAGTTTTCTTTTTCAGAGGTCATGAGGCCTCTGAAGAACCAAGTCAGTGAAAGACTGCCCCCCGCTCACTGAACAAGCCGCCCTGTTGCTGTTTGGGGGCAAAGAATGGGCACGCTTCTGCCCCAAAGGGAGAAAAGCGGTGCAAACTGCAGCCCCAAATGTGGAATGAGGATGTATTTTAGTCCCTGCTACTGCATGGCCTGTCTTGGACTGGTGAAAATGACATTATTCCTTCCTGCCCCAGGGGAGGTGGGGTGAAGAAGGAGGAACTGGAGAGAAATCAGGTCAAAATGGTGTCACTAATTTTTTTTTTTTTTTTTCCTTTTGCTCTGGAGATGAAGGAAGTGCAGCCCCACCGGATTGCGGCTGGGGCAGGGGTGTGTTTTGGGGGAGCAGAGGCGATTAGAGGAGAGCCCTGTGCTCTGCTGGTGGTAGCAGGCAGCCTTCCCCTGGCTAGCCCTGTGGGCAAGCGGGTCTGGCGAGGGGCTGTGCGCAGGGGCGCCGGGGATGAGAGGAGCAAGTGTCCAGCCCGGGCGGTCAGGAATAGATGGAGGCTGCTCTGGCACCGCCGCAGCCTCGCTGCCATATAAGGCTGCTCAGCCGCTCGGGCTCGCCGGGCTGGGAGACCACTTAAAAGGGAAAATCAATACAAGAAACTGCCTCTGCTAGTGGCCCTTCAAAGCCAAATCCAGTTTTGCAGTTACGTGGTTTGAGCGTAGGCTGGGTGGTGTCCAGAAACCGCGGACAGGTAGCGCGGTTCCTGCCCTGCTTGTGTGCACGCAGTGTCACGAACTGTTGCGGAAGAAATGCAGGTGCTGGAGAAAAGTCCATGGTGGGTAGAGAGTCTTCCAGTTCAACTTTAATTTTTAAATGTGCTTAAGCATTTCAGAGCTCAGTGTTTTACAGCATTCCAGTCCTCCTTTAAGCTTACATCATTTGGAATAATTCAAGATGAGAACAGAGAGGTAGTCATGCATTGATTTCCCATTATTCTCATACTTCCTTGGCAAACTACACACTTTATATTTTTCCATGAAGTTAAAAATGTACAGCTGTTTATGTTTAAAGGGTTTGGAGGAACCTCCCTTGTGATTTTATTTTTTTTCTTCTATACATGCTTGTGTGAGCTAAACTCAAGGAATGCATTACAGGGGTTATTCTGTTTGGAAACCATTTTCTCATTAGATAGTGCCCCATGCACTTTTTTCTCCTGGACTCTTCAGGTGAATCGATGGTTTTGTATAAACTGTAAACAATTAGTTGGTTAGTGCCATTAACTTCTGTTCAACAGTGGGAAAACGTTTTATATGTTTGGTTGTGGCGTGTGGGTGTTTTTGTTCTTCGGGTTGTTTGGGGTTTTTTTGGTCTTTTTGTCATCAAGGACAACGTGTTGTATGGTGAAAATCAGAAACTTGTGCTTGAGCAGGTGTTGCGCGGCTCGCTGGGCTGTCGGTGCGCGCAGGTCCCGGCGCGGCGCGGTGTTGGTGACCGCGCTGGTGGCGTGGGGGGAGTGGAGCGGAGTTCGATGTGGACAGAACCGCAGCCCTCGGTTGCTGACTTGAAAAAAGCGCAGCCGCGGGCGGGTTAGGGAAGGGCTTTCAACAGCCAGACCCGACAGCGTGGGGGCTTTTCCGGGGGAGGGAGGACTTGGGCTACAAACCGCGTTCCAGGTTTTGCAGGGTGCCAAGGTCCGGCGTGGGCCGGGCGTCCTCCCCATCCCCACCCCGGGCAGCGGGAGCGCCGCGGCCGCCCCGGCCGCCGCCACACGTGTCCCGCGGCTCCGCCCCCGCGGGCCGTGTCCGCCCGCCCGCCCCCGCGGGCCGCGCCTGCCCGGCGCCGCCCCTTCCCGCCCGCGTGCTCCCCTCGCGCGGCTGCCGGTGGCCCGGCCCGGCGAGTCGCGGCTCCTCCCCGCCCGGCACAGCGCCGCCGTGCCCGGCCCCGCGCACCCGCGCTTATGTAAGCGGCGGCGGCGGCAGCGCGCCATGACCCAGCAGCGGGGACGCGCCGGGGCCTCCACGGCAGGCCCAGCTGCGCGCTAGCCCGCGCCGGCCCCACAAAGGGCGGGCGGCGAGCCGTGCCTCGCCGCCGCCGCCTCCTCCCCCGGCCCCGCCGTCCCCGCCCCCGGCGCGGCCACCCGGCCCGGCCCGACCCGGAAGCGGCGCGGCGAGAACCATTTTCCTCGCGAGTTCAAAGGCGGAGGCGGGTGCGGAGGTCCCGCGGGCTGGGCCGCGCCGCGGGGCGCCGAGCGAGGTGCGTACCGACGGGCGGGGGGCTCGGCTGGGGGCGGGGGGCGCGGAATCCCCCGCCACGACTCGGGGGGGGAAGGAGAAACGTGGGAGGGCGACTCCGCGGCTTTCCCCGCAGGAGCGCCTTCCCCCGCAGGAGCGCCTTCCCCCGCGGACATTTTAACTTTCCGAGGGGCGCCTCCGGCGCTTTGTCTGCCCTCCAAAGCCGCGGGGGTTCCGCGGCCTCCCGTCCCCGCGGCGCGGCGGCTGCAGCGCGCCCGAGCGGCGCACGTGACGGGCGGGCTGGCGCGGAGGCGGGCGCGGTGCGGCCGCGGCTTTGTGCGCGGCCCCGCGGCGGCGGAGCGCAGGCCGGGGAGCCCCGAGTACCGGACACCCCCCTGCTCCGCGGCAGCCGCAGGGCGGCCTGCGCCCTTCGGAAAACGGGAGCAAAGCAGCTCAAAAAATCGATTTTTTTTTTAAGATTTTTTTTTTTTTTTTAAAATTTTGTCAGCGAGGCTAAATTTCTGCCGTTAACAGCGGCTGCTGAAGTTGACGGGCTCGTTGCTGAGGCGTTAGCGGTAAGGAGCCCCGCCGTTACCAAACGGCTGCGGGAATGGTTGGAGCGCGGTGCGCGCTGCCATGCGGCGCCGCCGCCGGGGAGGGGGCCCGGCCGGCGGGGGCTTCTGTCTGCGGGGGCTGCGCACCCGCCGCCCGCCGCTCACTTTGTTCTGCCCTCCGGGGAAGGGCCGAGAGAGTTCCGTCCGGAATAACGCCTTCGCCGGTACCGGCTCTGCCCTGGGGAGCCCAGGGAAAGCAGGCTGTAAATGAGAACCCTCGATATTCAGGTTTTATGTCAAATCTATTTATCTTCCCCTCTTTCCAGTCGGTAATTCTGCTTTTGAGTACGAACCATGGCAACAAACAGGCATTGGAAAAGAGCTACGGCTATTTTTGAAGTTTAATGATTAAGTGTCATAATGAAAAGGTGCCAGCGTTTGCGCTATTGCAGACTAAACAGCAAGGCTAAAGAACAATACGTGGAAAAGTTTGCTGAATAGCACGTATAAGTTTACATGATCTTTTTAATTTTTGTGGTTTAAAGAGGAAAATACGTAACACGCTACAGGTTTAAGAATAGCTTTCTTGAATAAATTCTTAGCTTTTCAAAAGTCTATTCTTTTTATGGTATAAATTGTAATGGATTAAAAAAAAGGGGGGAGTGCAAATGCAGTACATGTGCATAGGAAGAAGTGCTTTTGTGGTGTGGGGAGCGGGCTGTGGGCTCCACGGGGCAGTGGGAGCTGCGGGCTGAGCCGGGCAGCAGCTGCGAGCTCAGCTGTAACCCGAGCGTTTGCTGCAATGAGCCCTCGGGGTGTCACGGGCTGGCAGCGCCCAGGCTGCAGCAGCCCAGCTGCGGCGGCTCCCCAGCCCCGGCCAGGGATCTGCCCGCTCACACGGTGGGGGCGGCTCGCTGCAGCTGCTAAACTGCATGAGGCAGAGATAAAAACCCACTGCCTGCTTGCTCAGTACGGCTTCCTCGGGAAAGCAGGGCCCGTGGTTGCCATGGGGGTTTTGAAACGATAAATAAATAGATGAGTTGTGTTACTGGGTGTTAGAGAAAGCAGTCCGTGAGTAATCTGCTGTATTCATGAGTCTTTAGTGAAAACCATCAAATTGTTTTGAGATTGTTTGCTGTGAAGTGATGGTACTTGTTATTTTCTAAAAATTTGTTTGTATTACGGGAATCGTAGAATCGCTTGGGTTGGAAAAGACCTTTAAAATTGAGTCTGACCATTAACCTTCTAAACGAACTCAGTCTCAGAGGTGCGCCAGATGCTTCCCTGAGGCAGGTTATTTCTTGCATGAGCTGGGGTAAAATCATGGGGAGAACGGGGGATGGGGGGCAGAGTAAGAAATATGTTTTATTCTGTATCGGGGATCTTGGTAGCAAAGCAACTGCTTTGCAAAGCAAAGCACGGGTATGTGTTCATAGAGCTCCCTTTGGCCAAGCAGGGAAATTTGATGGGGAAAAAAAAAAAAACAACTGGGATTTTTTTCAAGCAGCTGCTTGCATGAGTGCTAGAGTCAGGTGTCACTTAAAATTGAGTGCTTGAGGCCTTTGCTTAATTGTGGTCTTGGGGGAGCTGGCTTAATGTAGATGGTAAAAGGAAGCTTTATGCAAGTTTGAGAGGGAGATTTTTGTTTGAAGAGATTCAATTTTTCCTGGTTTCAGCTAGTATGCCTGAGTCTCCCCGGAGTTGTCCTCCACTTCAGGAATGGAAAGAGGGAGCGTCTTCCTCTGAAAGTCTGCAAGGAGCTCGTTGGTCTTTCTTATATCTATTTTCATGTTGTTACATGCTTCACATGCTTGCCTCCAGTAGCTGACTCTTGCCTGCTGTGCTCTTAGTCTGTTTTCCTTTGCGCATATGCAATGCGTGGTGTGAAGTTTGGTCATGTCTTCTGTCTGAAGATTTTTCAAATCCGAACGCATTCCTGTTTGGGTATCTCCTTGGTGGCCTGCCTATCTCCTGGAGCTGGTGGAGTCTGGACTTTGCTTTCTCAAAGAAGGCCTGCTTTTTTTAAAGGGTGGGGTTTTGTTGTTCTTTGATAGCGGGAATGTTTTCTAATAGCATCTGAAAAATCTCAGGTTTTGTGGCTGAGCAGCCATCCATGTATGAGGAGGTGTGTGACATGGCGTAGTTTTGCTTTATTTATTTACATACTTTTTCCTCTGTGCTTGTGGGATAGTCTGCATCCTCCACATGGGTGTTTTGGGGGCGTTGGCCTGTCTAGAGGCTTAGATCTATGAAAGCAAATGAGAAGGCATTACATTTCTCAGAGTAATCATGCTCACAGATCTATATTTGGAACTGGTTCTTTTAATACCACCAGTAAGATAAACCAGTGGCTCACACATACCTTAATCTGTAGTGTTGTCTGAATCCCGAATGATAACTGCAAGCCACATTCCACACAGTTTGGGTTCAGCTAATGATGTGGTATGTCCTGTTGTTTGTAGTCGGAAATGCGTTTCTTGACCTGAATAATAGCACAGAAAGTTAGGAGCCAGCGTGGAAAGAGTAGAGCAGCGTATGCAAAGACGCGGGGGCACATTAAGAACTGAAAGACTACAACGTTGACTTCTTTAAAAGAAAAGTTTGTCCGCCTGTGAGTTTATACACTCAACGCTTTGCAATTTTGTGATGTGAACTCCACCCTCTGTTAACTCAAACCATTAGTAATACAAGATCCATTGTAGAAAAGTGATGCAAGAGCAAAGGCCCTTTCTTAACTATTCGAGGTTAAATAATTATTTACTATTCAGACTCTGTAGTTAGCATATTATCACATCCTCCTGCTTCTCCAGCCCTTTCATCTAGTTACCCTGTTGTTGAGATGGCTGCCTGGCTGATAGGGTTTTTTTTCCCCTTGTTTGCATGAGAAGGGATAACAGCTGAAGTGAAACCTTAAATAAACGGAAACAAGAATGCAGTACGTTAAATCTGAGCATTCGTAGGGTTGGATGTATTTATGAGAAAGTATTACATATCTCCAATGGAGTGTTCTGTCATGTGTTCGTTAAGTGCCGAAGCTGAAGCTCCAGAGGCGCTTGAGTTATATTTAGCCTAATCGCAAAGCAACACCTTCGTAAAGTAGGTAATGAAGTCTGATAAAACCTTGAGTGCATCTCTTAGGAGCTGCCTGCAGACTGGCTGAGGGCAGGTCGCTGACTGTGCTGCTGCCCTGCTTAGGTGGCTTTTGTGCAGTTAGGGGATTGCTTTGTGCCTCGGTTTCCCCATAAGCGAATCCAGCCCTCCCACTGTAAGTGCTTGGGGTCTGTTGCTGCGGGGTGTCGCATGTGAGGTAGTGATGTCCTGTTGTGATAGCAGCATCTTAACAGATGTTGGTGTAGCATTTGCACAACGCTTCATGAGGTTTGACCTGCCCTTGTTTCTCCTCTTTGTCTTTTCATCCTGCATTTTAAATTTAGAGTCAGTCTCAAAGGGCTTTTTTCTTTTCCTGTTTTCCCTTGTTACTTTTTTTTGTCCTGTAGAATAACTTTTCCCTTTTTTTTTCTTTTTTTTTTCTGTGCCTCTGTGGTTTTTTCCTTATATCCTGCGTATTCTTTCTGCTGGTTGTTTCTTTTGTTCACCCGTGCCTTCCTCTTGCCGTTCCCGTCTGTCTTTGGAGTGGCGTTTTCTTTCCTCTCCATCCGCTGGGATTTCCTTTTCACCTGACTCATCCCCTGTCGGTACATCCCCACTCAGTCACGCTTTCCTCACGCTTCTGTTCCAGGAAACCCAGCCAACAGGGAAGGGAACTGCCTGCTCGTCCCTTCTCAGGGGACACCCACTGAAGCGGTGGCTCCCTTCCCACTCACCTCCTGCATCAGGCGGGGTGCTCTGCGCAAGGACTGTATGGGGGCATCGAGGAGCCTGGCGTTCCCTGCTCCTCTTTCTCTGTGCCTGGCTTTTGCAGCAGGGCCGGGAGGTTTCCTCCTCCCTCCCATGTGCTGGGAAGCGGCGAGGGGCCGAAGGAAGGGGGAGGAAGGAGGAAACCTCCCGGGCTCTGCTGCCAAAGCCCTGAGAGCGGGTGCTGTCACCTCCAAAGCCGTTTCACTGGAGCAGCCGGTCGCTGCAGGGAGGAGCGGCTGCAGGGGTGGCAGAGTCAGAACAGTTGCAGAGACAGGCAGGGAAATGAGATGTTTGACTCAAGGCAAGGTGAAAGATTTCAGAACAGGAAGGGGGGGAGCGTTTTCACGTCTGCAGTCAGTTTCCACTTGAGTGTCCTTAGTGTAATTACCACTGCACTAGCTAGTCCTGCAGGCAGAGAAGATCTGTGTGCTAAGCTGTATGTTTAAGATATAATCGTGCTCCTGTACTTTGAGCTTCTGTGGTAAACACTCTTGCTCAAGCACAATGAGGGAAAGGAAGAATGTATGGTGTAGTTCCCTTTTCTAGCTGCTTTTCCACCAACAATGCAAAGGAAATACGACAAAACACAAAATCCTCCTTTCTTCTATAATTAGTAATTGTTATTCTGTTTTAACTTGTTTTGATGGAAGAATTACGTCAGCGTTTATATGGTCTTGGGAGTCTGATGTGCTGAGCTTTTTTAAATTGGTTAATTTTCTTTTATTTTTCTTGTTTTTCCCATAGACATTCAAGCCCTTGGTTGGAAAAAGTGTATACAATTCAGTTACTGCAGTAGAATTCCTTGTGGACAAACAGCTGGATTTTATAACTGAAGATAGTGCCTTTCAGCCCTATCAGGTAAGAAATCTGGTTAGTGTATAGCTACTGTCTGTTTAGCTTAGTTAAAATCCATGTGTTTATAATTTTTAAGTGCATTTTACAGTCAAGTTGTGTGTTACAGGAACAGTTTCCTGTGGATTATTGGCAGAGATTGTTGTTCATTTTGTGAAAGATTATGTCAAATACTGATTCTAGTGAATCTGATCATGTCGAGGAGTACTGTGCAACTAATATTATTGAACCACCTTCAAGTAAAATACTTGACCCCTTTAAAGGTTAATCAGTACCATTAATTGTAGAGCAGATAAAAGATAGTATTCATCTTTCTGAAGCTGGTCTTTCATTTCTAGGTCTTTGCACTACTGCAGGAGTATCTCACTGTTTTCTTGAGAATGTGTAGCAGAAACTATTAGTTTCTTAAAAAGAAAAACCACTTAATTTTGCTGTTGTTTCTGAGCCTGCTAAAATTTCCAGTATCCTTGATTTTAATGTCTTTTTCACTAGGTAGAAATGCATTAATATTTGTGTATTTAAAGAGCAAGAGAAACAATTATTTCCTCCGTCCCCCCTGCCCCCCCTTAAAGGTCAAAAAATCTCTTCTCTGACAAATAGAAAAACATTCGATACTTGAACTGAAGTGATGGCAATTAGAATAGCTATAAATTCTTTCTTACGACTGGCTTGGTACACTGCAGTGATACAGAAATAGTACCTCGAGACTTAGAATAACAGATGGCCCTGAATAAATGCTATGTAATTTTGTCCTGACACCCCTTCTTCCCTCCTCCTTCACCAAGATGTTTTTTTTCCCAGTACCAAATATAGAGCTAGAAAAAGAGAAGCAACAGAGAGAGAATCCTGGGGAAAGGAGAGGGAGGTTCAGTTTGTGGAAGGGCTGGTGCTTTTGTGTGTCTGTGGTGGGGAAGCCAAACGAGTTCAACGCTTCTTGTCAGGGTGATGTTGCGTGTTACAACTTGAGCTGCTTGAACAGCTTGGCTCTGCTGCAAAGGCTGATTCCCACCATCAGACCCCACGCTAGCGCCTTGAGCCTTCTAAACCAGCACAACCTTGATTTTCAAAAGCAGGGGGGAGGTAAAAAAAGCCTGTGGTGTTAGTGAGCTGAGCAGGATTAGCGCAGGGTGCAGTGAGCGCTGTGGCTTCCTCGGGGAGAGGGCAGGGTGACGCAACGCGGAGCGGGATATCCTCCTTTGGCAGCAGCGACCTCTTAAATCAGCTGAGCCATGAAGTGTAAATTCACCCTCAGAGTCCAGCTGCAATCTTCCAGATTAATTTCACAAAGGAAATACTGGTGCTAGGGCCTGTCCTTTGCCTGAGATCTATCAAGATCATGTCTCTGATAATGTTCATTCCAGTAACAGTAATCAATCTCCTTTTGGCAGTGGATCGTTTCTTACAAGATGAGCTGAGCAGGATGAATTGAATACATGAGAAGTGCTGCCTTTTGTAAAACAATGCTATTGCCAGGCCTGGCTGGCAGTAACATAGTGATGCTATGTGCATTTTAGGTCCTTCAATTCGAGGAGTATTTACTGTTACAGTATTAGGCACAGAAGCACCTTAATTTGGAAAGGTGCATACAAATTGAAGGTATCATTTTAAAAAATGTGTCATATGAACAGCTGGCTTTGTAATATCTCGGTAGATAATACTGTAATTAACAGCATTAGCAACTTCAGTTTTTAAAGAGGTGTTGAGCAAAAACTGGGACAAAGCAGCAGCTTGTGAAGAATAGTTCCAGATATAAGCTTGGTCTCCCTGATTCTTGGGCTCCATCTTTTACACATAGAGGGCAACTCTGTGTGGGAAATGAGGTTGTTCTCCCTCTCTCATGGAGCAAACAGCCTGAGATGGAGGCTACCGATCTGTCAATCTTGAGTAGTTTGGTGACAAGAGATACCTAAATTGTCTTTTTGTTTTAAGATTACAAAAAGGCTGCTGACGGATTCCTTCTAAGGCATCTAGAATTTGCATCTTAACTGAATATTGCTCAGATCTCAAATGTAGATACATAAAGTAATACTGAGCTTTCATCAAATAGAGGTTTCTTCATTTGAACAATTAGAAGAAGTTTTAGAAACTGCTTTCATAGGCATGTCTCTTTGCAGGGCTAGCAATGTATCGTTGCCAAGTTGTAAGACTTAATTGTACAGATCAGAACTCTGGTGAATGGTAACATCTTTAAGAGAACAGAACCTCGTTTTTAAAATACGCTGAGTTATGTACCAGTAGTGTGCTAGCAATATTAACTTGATCTATTCATTTGCTTGCTTGTTATTTTTTGTTAATGCTAGATATGCCATTCCTAGCCTTCAGTCACTTAATGTAAGGTAGTTTTTAGTTGTACCTTCTTTCTGGCAGGCCTTCCTTTTCTTTGCAATGAAAACAGGTTGTAGATAAATCTCTGGTAAACTTCCTGTCAAAATTTGCTTCTCTAAAAAGAAAAAATGGCCTTTTTGCTCCCTTGTTTGGTCTGAAATACTGTTAACCTGCTTTTGAGCAGAATACAGAACTGAGGACTATTCTTTGCAGAGATGAGTTAACTTTTGAGTCTTTCTAAATGTGTTTAGTTTTCGGTTTAAGCTCTCATGACTGTATGTTTTCAATATGAAGTCCTTAGAGACTGTGGTGATCTAAACACTTTTTTATTGCATTTTGCTATTAGTGCCCAAAATTCCAGTACCTTTCTGCCAAAATAAACAAAGTTTGAATCTGTGTGGGAAGAGTTCATTTCACTTCAGATACAATTCTTAACTACTGAGTAATTTTTCCCATCGTTGCGTACACACGTAATACCTAGTAATGGGCAGCAGACGAGCATTTGGTATGAATTCTACTCAGATTGGTTCTCATCAAAAACGATAGTGCTGTTCAACGGTAACAATTGGGCTTCATGAAGAAGTTAGTGCTGTCTGCTTTAAAGGTGACAGCTGCTCAAGGCGAAGAAAACAGCACACTTGACATCCTTTTAGTCTTGGCAGGAAAAACAAAGTTTGAGTAGGCAAAGAACTAAATTACTGTCTTACCAGAAGTGGTTCTTCCAGAACAAGAGTAATGAGACTTTGGCAGGACTCGCTGGGGAATCGTGAAACATGGATTCCCATGCCATGTCTGCTCTTTGCGTAAAGAAACATGTTTCAATTGTTAAGAGATCCAACAACCTTCGTAAGAGCTAGATGAATATTGTTATTAAAAGTAGGGTATGCAGCTGCACTGCAAGAGCCTTTTTCCATTTTTTCGTATCTTCACAAGGTTTTCTATAGCACGTATTAACACTTGTCAGCGAATTTATTCTTTACAGCTGAATGTGCTATGTGGTTTTCCTTTTCCCTTATATGTGTAGTGCTTTGAATCCTGCCCTTCTCTGTAAAACTTGCTTGGATTCTGTATGTGTGGTACCTTAAACACCAACCTACAACTGATTTCCAGTGGCTTTTATCTCTGTTGCTTCACAGAGGATACAAACAGTATTATTGTCTACGTGAAACTTGTGTGACTGAGAATGACTCATTCATTAATCTGGGATGGTCAGACCGTTTAGTCATGTAGTTCTTTTTATGGTGGTGACAAGGGGATCTTGAAGAGAAAGCGGATTTGAACATTTGCCACGGTCCTTTGCTTAGCAGTGAGATGAAAATCGTGTCCTTTGCAGGAAGTGATAGACATGAAATTTACAACGTGCATTTGCTGTGTCAAACTAGTGTCTGTATGAAACTTAGTCTTGAAAGGGGATGCCTATGTCGGGTCCTTAATATTTTTCTACTTTGCATTCACAGTAGATTATGTATATTTTGTGATTAAGTAAAAATTCACAACCAGGAGGTTTTATAGTGGCTCTTGCTATAGGTTGACAAGGAACACACTTTCAAATATGTTTGCTACTAGAATATTTTAACCAAAACTACAGTAAGCTTACACAATTACAAGTGTGACCTGAATCAAATAATTAAACAGAAATGGTTTTCTACGATAAGTTACTTGTACTATTCCGTGACAGCTACGTGCCTATTCATTACAATACACATAGCAAGTTGAGCAGCAGCAAAGCTGATCATGCCTTAATTTGTGTAAGCATTGTAGTTTACTTGAAGGACTATAGATGGGGATGTGAAGCATTAAAGCTCAGCATATGGTATGTGTGAGCTCATCAGTGTGGTGTTTTTGTCTGGGTGGTGTTTGGCAGTACCCGTCACTAGTGTGTGATTCTGCTGTTACTGGCCGAAGCAGCTGGAGTCAACTGAATTATACTTTAGACAAGCAAATAAAGAGTAAGAAAAAGTGGTTTATATCGTGTTTTTCTGTAATAAAATACACTTATGGAAAGACTCTGCTTAAGCAGTCAGGGCATTTCAGCTGTGTGTCTGGGTCAGGTAGAGCAGGGTGCATGATAGGTTGTAATATTTCTAAACATACACATTTTGTGTGTGTGTGATAATATATTCCCAAAGGATTTGTGAGCACACACCACTAGAACTTGTACAGCTGAGCCTAGGCAAAAAATTTAAATTAAGTTCCATCACAGTCATTAAACTTCCTGCAAAGAGAGTATTTCACCACTCAAAGGAGGCAGTGGAAGGGTGTGCGTTTTGAAAAGTCATCCTGCATATCAGGTTAAAAACCAAACAAATCTGCAAAGAATTAAATGAAGAGCACGCTTCAGTTCCTCTCTATGGTGGAATCTCTCCTCTATCTTGAATCCACCCTACTTATTCACGTTCTCATTCAGAACAACTTTTTTTCCTTCTTCTTCTCTCTTTTTTTAAAGACAAACTCGCTTGCCTTAGTATTTCCAAACTATAAGGTCTATCTGTCTACCTCTGTGCTGAAGGTTGCAGATGTAAAGATAGGGTACTGAGAAATCCCTCGTGGGAGGTGTTACATGCAGAGTGACACACGTGTGTACTTTGCTCTTTTTCTAAATGTGCATTGCATGTCTGAGAGCTGACAGGTCGAACATCTGACACACCTTCAAGGTTGTTGAAGTAATAATAAACTTTCTCAACTAATCATGAAATAGGTACCTCATATTCAGGATCTAATCCTGTGCTAATCTTACTTGATCTATTACAAATTCCAGTTCTATATGCCATTGAAGGTAAGGCTTGAGAAAAGGGCATTGTGCAACTCTTGATACTCTCCATTTCTGTTTATTACGGGCAGACACTGGGTATTGCAGGCCTGGATTCTTTTGGGTTTCATGACTTCTTTGCTCATAAGAGCGAGCCAGTTGTGTAACCTGGCTTGTGTAGTTATGACATGTACACATTAAGAACTCTTTAAACGTCTTGAAACAGGGATAAAATAATATTTTTCTGTCTGTATTTTAAGCATCCATAATCATATGTGCACTCATCTTTTGGACTTCTCTTACTTTAAACTTCAGGCTTAAAAATAGTTACTGCAGCTGAAAATTGCTTTTCCCATAAACTTTCCCCTCCACTGACCAGGCAGGCAGGAGCTTTTGGGTTGGTCTCACCCTTGGAGGTTGGCAGAAGCTGCTCGGGAGCTCCGGGTGCTGGCCACGTCTTGTGCTCACCTCTCGCTTTCGGTTGCCCCACGGCTGACAGGCACACGCACCTTTCTGCATCTTTAACTCTTTCCAGCATCGTCTTTAAGAGCCGTTTCTGTTCTTTCCCATATCGCTGGTGTCTGGACCACCCATAAGCAGTCCAGCTGGCTTCTCTGGCAGCATCGTAAAGAACGATGGTCTAAACAGCTTGTTACCGACACTTGTGTGTTTAGGTGTATGGTTCCAACGTGAGGGGAAGCAAAAGGCGGCATCCAGCTAGAAGTGGGTCAGATGACTCATTCCAGTCCTTGCTCCCAGTTACACGTGTGGGACAGAAGAGAGAAATGAGGGAGGAGGGGTTGGTTGGCACCCTCTGTTTCTTGAGCAAGAGAGGTATGTACACCTCCCCATAGCCTGTATTTGTGCCTCGCTTTGAAAAAGAGCCGCTTCCCTGAGGACTTCATCTGTCTTTATTCCCGAAATAGCTGGAATAAAATTGCACCTTTCTATTTTACCTTGATTTCTTAAGAAACAGGGGCTCTAGGTGCTTTTTTGTCTCTCTCGGAGGGGTTTGACGCAGGAGTGGAGCTCTTCCAGATCTGCCAAGCCTGAGGGAAATGAGCAGCGTGGAGGGGAGGCCGTCAGCAGGTGGGTGGTGGAGATGCCACAAATAGCATGGCTCCTCCAGGTAGTAGGAGGGAGCTCAGGTGGAGCTGCTGAAGGCCGTGGGAAAGTACGCGAGGAGGAAGGGAAGAGAGTTGTGAGGTCTCTGGGAAAAGCCGAGGTTACTACAGCACAGGTATGTCTCAGATCCATAAGAAAAAAGGTTTCCTTCCACTGTTGTAGAGGAACTTGTTTTACTCTTCCCACAATTTTTCAAAAATCACAGTTGGTTACATTGTTTGACTTTGCTAGTCCTACGCCAGGAGATAACATTGAAATAAATAACTTAAAAGTTAGAAATTAAAACCGGAACAGATAGAACAAAGCTTGTTTCTTCTTTGAAGATGAAGATCACTGAAGTATCTTAGTACTTCTCAAAAGCAGTCTTGGGATTACTGAATTTACAAATCCATCAGTGCTTTGGGGTAAGGAACTTCTGCGTTTTATCACAAATGATTAGTTTTTTCACCAGTAAAAACCCATGGAAAATACCACTCATTAGTAAGAGAAGGATGCCTTCTCCTCGGTTCCGCATCCTTGAATTTTCAATCTTCACATGTGATTTGCTAAGAATGAAAGTTTAAAGTATTTTTCTTATGTTGTTGACCAACATTATTTTCGTAATCCAGACATGAAGTCAGCTCCTAGCGAAGTCTGGTTCACTTTTTCATAACCAGATGGTGCTTTGCCAGTATGTCCTTGTTTTCCCAAACAGTTGCTGTATGTTGCGATTGGGAATCCTTGGTGCTTTGCGGAACTCTGAAGCGTGAATGAGGGTAAAATCCCCCAGTCGTTGCATGGGAGTGCTTAGCCAGGGAGGGAAACGAGTGTGGAGTTCAGGTTGTCGAAACGTGTTCTTACCAGAATTAACCTTTAGCTTGATGCGATGAACACGATAGCTCCCTTGCTGAAGTGCTCCTGGGTTTGTTTGCTCTCGTTCCTTCCTCTGAGACAACACGGCTTTGTTCAGGGCTGCTACTCTATGACTTTTTCTTACAAAGTGTATTTGTGAAATTCCACCTAATAGAAGTACTAATTTGTGGTGTAGGGTTAGTGCTTCATGAGAACTGCTCCACAGCCTTCAGGAAGCTGCAGTTAGTGGAGGCTGAGAGCAGTTCCAGGTGTGTACATGGAATTCCTTTTCCAGGCCAGACATCTGGGGAGAAACTCCAGTAATTCGATACACACTTGATTTTTTTTTTTTTTTTTTTTAAATTAAACCCAAGTATGAATCTTACTATTCTCTTAAACGTTGGAATAACTTTACTAATAAAAAGTGCAGTATTTTGATGTAGAGGGATTGGTGTACACAACATTTCCTTATCAAACATCATTTCTTTTTAACTGTATACTACCTAATTAAGTATAGTTATAAGGGGTTTTTTACTACCATTGTTTGTAAATAGTGATTTCTCCCCCACTTCAATCTAGCGAACATTTCCTGTCTTTTGAATGGACTTAAAATTAACTATTCCTGTTTTTCCCCCTGCATCTCCCTCTTCTTTTGTGCATCTGCCAACACTACTGGCAGCAGTATTTTAGAACGCTTTTGCTGAGCAAGTAGGTTTGAAGCACGGTAATGTATGTGCATCTTACAAAATATTCTGTTTTATTATTTTAGCAGTGAACTTTAAGCATACAGTTTAGAAATTATATTTCAACCATAGAGGCTGGGGTTTTACGCAGTGTGAATATTTTCTTCCCTTTTGTTATCTTCTTTTCACTACTCCACACCGCTTTGGTGTGCAACATATAAAATCAGGTTAAAGCAGATTTCAGGACGCATAAGACCAGTGGCTAAAGTATAGTGCTTGACCGGCGCTTTTTTTTTTCCTTTTTTTTTTTTCTTCAAGTGGTGTAGTTCATCTTAATAGGAATTTTTTGGTTCTGTGTGCTAGTAGATTTATCAATAGAAAATAGTTGTGAAATAGACGAGCATTGTATCAATTTTAAACACTGAATGACTTTCCTAAGTTTACCCCAAGGAGCTCTTTGCAGCAGCAACTGAAATGTCCCTGTTTTCTGATTAGCAATTTAATCTTTCTCATCTTTGCAAGACCGTCATTCATCTGTTCTATAAAAGGCACAGGCACTGCTTTCTCCGGAGTTGCAGAGGGCTGTAGTGTTAATCCAAATATGATATACATCCCAGCTGGTCAGACCTCTGTTATTTATAGGGAAAATTCCTAAAATGGCTCCAGCAGGTCAGAACGGAGCTCTTAGCAGAAAAAAAAAGCACCCAGTGATGGCTGCATTGCTTCTGATACCGCTTTGGACCCTAGGCAGCATTTCCATTTTTGCAGGGCGATGGGCTTGCTGTCGTATGCTCAGCCAGATGGTTGAAGACACTCTGTGTTGCATCCATAAGACCAGAGGAGTTCGTTCTTCTGAGTGAAGTGCTGCAAGAAAATGTGCAAATTGTTTTCTCAACACAGATGCATTGCTTATGTGCAGTAATGCCCTAAATCCGATTGGAAATTAACTTTGAAAAGTTCTGTGCAAATACAGCAGGACTTGTTTAAAATGTGAGAGAAATGCGTTTTATTCTGAACTACTTTCAAATTCTCAGCATGTTGGCCAACACTCTTATGTACCATTATTCTAAGAAACGTGTTTTCAAACAAAACCTGGAAAGCCACTTGAAAATAAAACAGTGATGTAATAGTAAATTAGTGGACCAAACTACGCTGAAGCTGGCTTTCAAGAACATTTTGAAGATGCCCAATGTATTCTTTCCTCTTGACAAAGAAAAAAAATTACTTTTATTACTGGGAAGGATTTCTATTTTGCGCATAATCCTCGTGAACTTTTGGGGGAAAGGAGCTGGAAAGTTGTGTGTTCTTGGAGAGTTCAGATTTCGTAAGCAGGATTGAAGATGTGTGGAAGAGGGGAGGTAGCTCTGTGACTGCTGGTAATCTAAGTTGGTGGTAGTTCAAATTACAGAGCAGAGTCAGTCACAAGAGTGAGACGCTTTGGAGCACGTTTCTAGGAGGTGGTGTTAATTCTGGGAGCCGTTGCCAGCCTGCCACATGTTGGATAGCGTTTTACCGTTTTCTGCAGATTTGAATTGAGAGATCTTTGCTCTTTAATACGGTAAGCTTCTAGTTATCAGTAGTCTCGTCAAAGAATACTGTGTTGCTGAGTAATTCAGCTGATAAAAGATTTGGTGGAGATAGCTGCCATGAGATAAGAAATGAACTATCCGGTCTGTCATTACGTGATGGTGGTATGCAGCTTCCAACTCGACCAGTTCAAGCTGCCGCAAGTAACTTCTTTCGCTGATATAGGGAAGATGTGTCTTCTGTAAATGATCAGTCTCTGAGCAAGAACTGATCTCTTGGCTTGGTTTTTGGTGGTGTGAGATTGCCTTTCTAGCAGCCCGCTAGTCCAGACAACTGATGATAAACAGCAAGCACTTTATTTTTTGCTCAAAGACACCTCAATCCATACAGCATGTCCTTCAGCTGATATGATTTGGGGAGTTGTTAGATACCTTTTGAAAGCTGCTCACAGCTGATAGGGTGTCTGGGGCTCAGTTTAGATTTTAATATCAATGTACAAAAGATTTTTCTCCGATCTACTCGCTTAGCTGCTCTCCTTGTTAGCATCAACTTCGCTTTGCTAATTGCTTGCTTCGGGGAAGTGTCTGCACTTTGAGGTGTATTTTCCCATAGTGGCACTGAGTTGCTTGGTAAGTGGCTCAAAGGCTTGTTCTGGTATCACCACATGACTTGGGAGTTACTGGCTGAGTAGGGTAGGCCCAGTGCTCCCTCCCTGATTCTCTTAGGAGTAGATAAAACAAAATGCAAAATTAGGACAGTTGCATCTTGCTGAGATGGTGGCGATAAATTTATGGAACCTGCAGTGAGGAAGGGGAAGGAAGTGTGACTCAGTGGAAGACGAAAGAAAAGCAAGTGTATGGCTGTCATCAAGATGAGGGAGAAGATGGACGTGGAGCAGTGCTATTCACTTGGCCTTTGATTCGTTTGTATGTGGAGAAGAATGTAAGAAGTACAGAAAATGGTCACTGCAGTGCTCTGAGGGGAAGCTGACAGCCCCCCGAGTTTGTGAGCAGTTTGTGAGCTTGGTTGGGGAAGTCTTTAGATCAGATGCTAAAAAATACATCTGTCACTCCGGGAGATTTTGCTTTCTGTCCCACTTAGCCAAACCAAGTAGTTTTCCTGTTTTCTTCCTAATCTGTAGATCAGATCAGGACCCAGATTTGAATTACGGTGACAGCACTTTGTCCCAGCTGCTCAAAGAGAGGGTGGCATAACCCATGAGCATAAGGGTCATCAGGTTTTTTTTAATCTCTGTTTTCAAATGCAAAACTATTGTAGAAGGCACTAGAGCAGTTTTTAGGTTGTTTCGTGACAATATCTGCCTGGCCCAGGTTTGATTCTGCTTATCCATCGGTGGCTCCATGCTTGTTTTGTCTGCTGCTCCCGTTTACCTTTTGTGCCTGATTCTCATCTACAGATACAGGAATGACGAGCTGACTTGTAAAAAAAAGCAAGTTCGCCAGCATAACCATTTCACCTGAGACACCGGTAGTCTTACAGGAAGACGAATATCTATTTTTGTGTTTGTGAGTTAAAATCAGGGAAAATATTAGACTGAGTCAAATTTTTTTCTGCATGTTTATATTCCTAACTTTATATTTTCCAATGCGTAATCTTATTAAAATTAAAAGAAATTGTTAAGTGTGTGAGTTATTCTTCCAGAACTGAACTAATTGGTGCAATGATGCTTCTTCAAGCCTGAAATCATGACTTGGAGGAGTGTGCGCAGCCCTGCTCCCCTAATTCCCAAACCTGATAATTAAAATTTTTAAATCGGTGTCAACTCTTTAACTATTGAACAGGTGAAATGAGGAAAGGAGGAGTAGTGTGCGGGGAGTAGTATTAGGCATAGGTAAGAGTGGGAAGCCCCCCAAAAATTGTTATAGCTTTTCCTGAGAGATGTTAAGTTTATTGACAGTTGGAAAATTATTGAATTTTTAGTCTTGATTTTTTTTTTCCCCCCCCGTAGTTTTAATTTTCTGCTTACAGAGGCGTAGTTCTTGCTGTTAGACGCTGAAAATAACCCCTAATCTTAAATGTTTGTGGTCCGACATATCTGTAAATGTTGGTTCTTTTCTGAACAACGTGTTCAGAGCCCCTGGTCGGGAAGGGGTTAGTGATCCCGGTTGTCCCCCGGTCCCCGTGCCCCCGCACGTGTGCGGGCAGGGCTGCCCTCAGCCCCACTTTGTTTCTGGTGTCAGGGTCAGGGTTGTGCCTTCAAGCTTGACTTAACTGGTTTAGATGTAGCCCAGCAGCTGCCGGGTTTGAATGAGGTAAATTGTGACCGTGCGCTCAGAACAGCAGAAAATAGGTCAAGTGTGGGCTGGGTTTACATAGAAAGCGCCAGCGTCGCCTGGTAAGCCTAAGCCTCTTCTCTCTGCTCAGACAAAGCCGTTTAAGGTAAACTGGGAAGTCAGGGTCTCCCCAAGAAACTTTGTCGCCTTTTTCCGGCTGGGAGATGTGGCCGGCGCTGGCGGGTGTCGCGGAGCGCGGGTGTCGCGGAGCGCGGGTGGCCGTGTCCCCGGGCAGGGCGCCGCGGGCCCGGCGCGGCCGGCACCCCGCGCTGGCCTCCTGCCCGCCAGCTGCAGCGGCCTGGCAGCTGCGCGCCTTGCACTTGGCAGCGAGGAATAAGGAGCGCACTGTTTACCAGGGCTTTGTGCCTGTGTGCGGCTAGAGAGGTGGGGGAAGCAGCACAAGAGCCGTATATTTTCATCTCGGCTAAATTTGGTGGGTTTTCTGTAGGGTTTTGGTGTGGCCTGTGTGTCCTCCACAGCGTTTGCCCGTGGTGCCCTCGGGGGTGTCAGTCACTACCAGTTTCTCAGTGTTTTAGGTAGATTCTCATGTTTTGCCACTGGAAAAAAAAGCCTTGTAGCAGGGTTGAGGGACAGTGCCATTTAATAGCTGCTGTTGTTAAGATCTTTGGTGTTCTGCCTGTCCAGTTCTTATGTTACTGTTTTGGTTTGTGTGGTGATGTTTTGGTTCTGTTGGGTTTTTTGTTTGTTTGTTTTCTTCCTACTTACTCTGATGTCAAACAGGACATTATTAGGACTGAAGGTTTTGTTAAAAAGTTACAATCAGTGAAAGGGATTACCAATCAGTGATATAATCAGATATGTTGGGTGGCACAATCAGTGAATGGTAAAAGAGGAAGAAAAAAGAAAAGGAAGGCTAATTATGAAAGACCTAAGGATTTTTTAAATTTTTTTTTTTTTTTTTAATGAGAGCAAATCATCTTCTAAAAGATGGCATTAGAGGACTAGTATAAATTCTCGGCAGCCTAGATTTTAAAAACAATACTTTTTGCTGCCACTGTTCTCTGAAGACTGCTGGGGCAATCAGTAGGCAGATGTTGGCTTATCTTATTCCTTGTTTTTCAGACTGCAATATCCAAATTGAATTTCTATGCAGCTGAAGTTCCATGCACTTGTAAAAATGATTGGGGAGAGAGGAGGGGCTATTTTATAGAAACCGATTTCAATATATTAACTCATGAAAAAAGAAGAAATCTAAAGGTTCAAGTTTTAGACACTTTAAACTCTGAATTTTTCACTTGCATTGTTTGGATTTAAATGTGGTCCCTCTACCATTAAAGTACTAACAAAACGCTTATTTCCATGTGCAGCGCATGCTGCATAAACATGGTAAGCAGGACTCTCAAGTTGGTTATGTAGTAGTTTTCATTTAATTCGTGCCCTAAATTATCAGAAAACCTCTAAGCAGCCAGAGGAAGCTATAGTTAATTAAGCCACAGATGGTGAGGACTAATGTGGTGTTGACCTTTGCGAGGACTGCAAAATCTACTTAGTCTTTCTCTGTAAAACACTAGCTGAAATGAGTTCCTCCTGATATTAAAAACATGTCCTTGATGCATTGAAGCCAAATGCAGTGATACTGTGGCCAAGGAAAGCGCTTTTACAAATAAATGTTTGCAGGTTCTAATGCACGGTGCATGCCGAGACTTGATCTTCAGGGCCCCGATTTAAGCCCTTCTAGTGCCAAAAGTCACTTCTCCGGGACTGATTTTCCTGGAATGCATTTTGTGGATTTTCCTCTTCTCCTTCAGTGAACATGGAGAGCTGACAGCTGCCCGGAGTTTCTGTGCCCTCCCATGAGCAGCATGTGGGCTGAGTGATGGGGGTAGGGGCTGCTGCTTGACTCCACTGGTTCATTGTTGTTTGTGCCCAGGGGTTTCATCTCTTGATTTCACAAAGTCGTTTCTGCCCCTCAAGTTTGTGAAGAATGACTTGGAGAAATATTTTAAAATGCTGAGGAAACATCTTGCTCCAGTGGCGAAGGTCTTGTTGGGAAGGTAGAGAGCTGTGGAAGTGTGCAGGCGTTCCTACCACACACATACCCGGCTGCCCAGAATGGAAAAGGAGCTTGTGGTCATTTGAGCCTTTCAGAAGGCACTTTGTATGGTCTCTGGGCAACGTGCAGGTTCAGCTCATCCAGGGATGCCTCTCGGTATCTTGAACAATATTTTTTTTGTGGATGGGGCTTGAGGAGGAGAATTCTGTATGTATTTGGATTTTGACTTGTTTTTCTGTGGGTACTGTTTTGGAAATTCCTGTCCGGTTCTTGACTTAAAGAAACTTAGAAGCATTACAAGTGATCTGCACTTGTTCACCCGTGGCTTTGAAAGATAAATTGTGATTGTCTGAATAAGCTCTCTGAAAATGCTGCTCTGAACAAAGATTCCGACTTGCTGTTCTGGGCAGCGTGGTATCTTAACCTGATGGTATGGTCCATAGTTTCTAACCCATTCCATCATTTTGCACCAGAAGAACAGATATACTCAGAAAAACACTGGATCACTTTGTTATTTGGGAAAATTTCATTTTTTATTCTTCTCAGGGCTTCCTAGGAATGAAGCACATCCCCAGCAGGTGAGAATTCTCCCTTAGAGAGACATGCAGCTGACTCAAGTATTCTTTGGATAATTAAGCAGAAAGTCCGCTCCACCAGAAATGAATTCCTCTTTCGGTCTGGAAAGAAGGAAGAATAGCAGCAAAGATCTAAAAAAGACTGACATGGGTTGGCAGCCTTCTGATAGTCACGTTGCTTCATGTGACTGTCTTCCATAAGGGCAGGAAGGATTATCTCCACCATATCTTTCTAGCACATACGCCCTTTGCCTTCTTCCCAGTGTTGCATATGGAGCAAGGGGCGCTGCTGTATGAAGTACGTAAAGAGCTTCCTACAGTAGATTTAAAGAAGAAAGTTGCGGTCCCATTTATATGGTTTGCATTCTGATTTGCATTTCATAAGGATTTCAGACCAGCATTAACATCCTCCTGGAGGACGTATTCCAGGATTTGTGGAAAAACTAGTCTAGGAGAGGGTACCGTACATACTATACTGACTTTTGTGAGTAAAACTACTTTCAACGAGGAAAAGTCTGCAGGAGAATCCTACAGGGCATTTAATTCTGCTGTGGATTAGTCTGTCAATCTTGCTACTTTGACCAAAAAGGAGGGCAAAACTGAAAGTCCTAATGGCCAAGGTTCAAATCTATAAACAGAGTTGTTTCCTGAGCGGTATAAATACAGGGTAAGGAAAAAGACTGGGCACTGCTGGGTCGTCCGCTCATCTTCAGTGCTAAGCCAAGGAAGAGACTGAAGTCCCCAGCCTTGCTTGTTGCCCTGTCTCCCTGGTCTGTCAGAGTTCATGGAGTGCACTAGAACAGTGTGCCTAAGGCCATCACCTACAGGTTAACACATTATGCAATTTCCTGGGTTTCAGATGTTCAGATTTAAGATTGATGGTGGAAAAAGATCAGTCATGGTACACACTTTTTTAAAAAAAAATTATTATTCACATATATATGTAATACGTACACAAAAGAACAGAAGTTTTGAGATTTTGAAAACCTTTTTGTTTAGTATCTTGATACTGCACTCCAGCTGTCAGTTACAGTTTTGCCTTGGTGTACTGATTTCCATTGACCAGTGTATAACATGTTCATGTCTAGAAGCAAAACACTTTTTTTTTTTCCTTTCCCCAAGTGATAGATGATATGTTAAATGTGTTGGTTTTGTGTGTGTATTCACAAACCCTGGGTTCTCTGCATATTTCCAGTCATACCTTCATGCAGTTTATGTAATGGATCTTTGACCTCACTTGTGCCTTTAGTAGCTCGTCTTTGAGATGAGCTCACCTTTCTCGAAGAATGAGGAAAATGGACTTTGCAGTCTCCTTTTCTAAGTGTTCACACCGACTGCTCTCAGTGAAAGGTACAGATATGCTGTGCATCTGAATAGGAGATAGAACAATAAAAAGTTCAAATGTACTGTCTATGGGATCACCAGTATCAGCAATGTCAAGTTCAAAGAAAGCAAAGATGCTTAGGAAGGATGTGATATCTAAAAAAGAGAATCAGCAGTGTGTGTTGCCTTCAGAAACAAATCAAGACAACACAGAGACTCAAAAACTTTGCATAAAGAACTCATTGAAGTAGAATAACGTTAAGAGTAATAGGTCTGACATTATGGTACCTAATCATGTGTATAGTCTTGAAATGAAAATATAAATTTTTCTTAGATGGGACTGAAGGAATTACTGAAGATGTACGAAATATGCGTATTAACTGCATTTTTAAGTCAGCCAGACTTCCAGTATTGCAGTGCCTCAGTCTGTTGCTTAGTTCTAATGCTTGTGGGTCTGAGAGGGGAAATTTTTGACACAGGAATTTTCTGCAGCTGCTGTGCAAGAGAGTGCATGGGATGGGGGGGACAGATGGATGATCATCACACAGCTCCAGTTCCAGGGTCTGTCGGGTTCCCCTGGCCAATTATTCCCTCTTTCCAGTGGTGGCGTTGCTGCTGTATGTAGGATCAGTGCAAAAATGGATTTGCACAGCAAAGTAGAACAGCTTCCATCCTTGAATAAATGTCAGTGTTGACCATCTTGTGCCTCTGGTAATGCTAGCAACATACTTGCTTGGTTGAGGCTTTTAACCTGGTGGTAGAGGTCCCGTTGATCTTTCTCTTCACTTTTACTTTGTTCCACTCCACATGTATTAAACCAATCTTCTTGACCATTCCTTTTGGATCCGAGGCCGTATCTTTCAAAAGCATAAGGAGAGAGTGTGATTTTCTCTAATAACCAAAGCATTGATGCATTCTCCATAATGAAGCACAGCAAATCTTCAAGTGTCAGGAAGTGAATTTTGAATTCGAAATAGGCATCCTGTGATCAGTGGGCTAGCAGGAATAATCTCATCGAGATGAATAGAGAGAAATTGCTTGTGTCACTTGAGGGCCTGGCAGCGATGCACGATTCCCTGAGTGTTGCTTGGATCTTTATATTCTATGGCTGGAGCTCTTTGTAATAAATTGTGAAACATCAAGGAACTTGTTGGAGATCAAGGAAAGAAATTACTTGATCTCAGCTGCAGTACTGATAAAACTTTTTACATTTTGTATGTGGAGAATTGCTGTGATTATTTTAGCTGTCTGAAGTTCTCTCAGCACAAATGAATGTTCCTGCCGCTCACAGATTTCCAAGACCATCTTCTTCACGAGGAGTCACTGGGCTGCAGTGCAGCTTTAGTTCTCTGCCACAACCTCAAAGGCAGAATTAGCAAGTTTGCTCTGAAATGAAGAGAAATAGGTATTCTGAAAGTCTAGAGATGAATGATGATTTAAGTCGTGCTTTGAATGATCAGAACCAGATTTTGTACCTAGTTTTTCCTTGTTAGGAGGACAGTGCCACCAAATAAGTCTTAATTTCCCAGGTGAAGTCTTACTCAAATAGTGAAAAAGGATCTTGTCCAGGAGAACTGAATACAATAAAAGTAAAAGTTGAAGCATGTCTTATTTCAAATACCTGAATAAAAAAGACCTACATTTTTAAAAGTCAGGAATGATGTTTCTCTGAAAATGTTTGTTTCTCTAGAAATACAGCTATTTCTTACGCGTTACCTTTGTGGTGTTTATATCTAAGTTTATACTCAATATGTCCATATTAAATTTTACAGATGTGAAAACCAGCTTTTTTTTTTTTTAAGTAATTTAATCATTATTTCTGCATACCTGTAAACATTGAAGTCTTTAAAGGGCAATTTTGGCTGTAGTAAGACAGTATTTATGAAAGTGTGATCCTATTAATAGCTTACGAGTCTGGCCACATGTGGGATCTGACATAGCGTGTTCCCATGAAATAACTTTAAGGATTATGTTGCGCTTTTAAGTTTTTTTTTCTGAAAATAACATGGGGATTTGTAGGCAAGTGGTAAAATTAGCATCAAACTACTTAATATTGTACTCTAAAATACATCTAGGAAAATAAACAGAAATGTTACAAATAAACATAACATATGGTTCTTTTTTTAATCTCTACTTTAGGACGACGTAGACAGTCTAAACCCAGTTCTCAGGGATAACCCGCAGTTACATGAGGAGGTAAAAGCCTGGGTAAAGGAACAAAAGGTTCAGGAGATTTTTATGCAAGGTAATTATGTGGGAAATTGTGTTACTTTTATCGTGTGTTAGCTAGTTTAAGGCCGTTAGTTGTGTGGGGCTCATCCCATAGCATTTTTGATATAATGGAGGCTATATTTGTAATTCGGAAGTTATTTTTTGGAAGTATTTGTTAATTCCAGAAAACAAGAGTGTGTTAGAAGCTGTGCATGACTTCTTCAGACTGTTCTTGTTTGATGTCTTAGTGATGACAACAAAAGCTGAATACCATTAGTCTGAATCTAAATATTTCGTAAAATTTGTTGTGAAAATAAGTGTGTATGAATGATAGCCACGCACCTTTCAGCATGTTTAAAACCGTTCTGTGCTTTGTTGGTTACTGTTATGTGCGATAACTTCTTTGCTATCTGTCTGTGCTTGTAATTTTTCCCAGTTGGGTCACAGCTGATGAGCACTTGCAGATCCCACCCCATGCCCTCACCACTGATTGATTGAAAAGTGCCTTTCGAATCAGTTATGATCTTTAACTCGGTTCTAATGCTGGAAGGTTGCAGCAAATGCATATGTCATTTTTACACTGTAGATACAAGTTACATGAAAACTAGTATGAACTAGAATAAATTATTTTGGCTCAATCGTGCTGATAATAAAAATATTATACGTATTTGCAGTATATTCATTAAATTTCTGCAGAACTGACAGCTCTACAGAGGCACTCCTAGCGGTGGGGGACAGAAACTAACCCCTGTGAGTCTGCATTAAAATCCCCAGGCAAGCAGTAAAGCAATTTGAGGACAAAAATGCTTAAGCAGTCATTCTGCAAATTAGGACAGGCGTAGTAAATAATCTGATATTATAAGGATGATGCTGAGGGTTGCTTGCTGTCTGGTTTCTTTGATAAAACTAAGATTAGAAGGCCAAAGGTATATGGTAAGTATAATACTGAAGTTGCACTAAAACACTTGTGCCTTCTGTGGAGTTTTTAATTTGACTGTATGTGATTATTCTTATGGACCACAAGACAGGATGCTGAAAAAAGCAATGCGTGGAATTGTGTAGATAGTAAGTTGGTATAGCAGTGTTAGTCATTTCAGATTGTATGGTAATATTCTCAGGTACAACATGAGTTAATAGTCTGTTGATGAAATTTGCAGCCATAACTGGATTGAGAGGTGATGTGAAATCAAATTAGAGATACATGAAAAGGAAACTAAAATTGAGCTTGTTTATTGGATTTCATTAGAGTCACAATAATAAGACAATTATAAAAGCCTCGTTTTATACTGGTACAGAATCAATACTTGAGCAAGGCCCCAGCAATATTGAAACAACCATCTAAATGAAACTGCCAGCCCATCGTCGACACCACTAATTTACATCCCATCATTCCAGGAACTGTATTTTTGTTTTTATATATATAATTGTATATAGTTTTTCAAACAGATGTTTGGATACTTAGAAATGCCCGCATTTGGAGTAGTTTAGACGACAAGATGAATCTAATCCACAGGTCCTTGCAGACGGGCTCTCTGTGTCTAAGGAGAAGCTGCAGTTCGAATGCGCTCGCTCACCGGTCCAAGGAGAGATGTGCGTCCTCGGGCAGGGACATGCCGTCCTGTCCCCCGCCAGAGCCTGTGCGGTGCTGCGGCCACCGGAGCCCTGTGGGACGGGGTCAGCTGGCACAGGCTGCTGTCACGTCATCCTGGAGCATCATCTGCTCCTGGTCACGGAGACACCGTGTTTGGCACAGCCCATCCACTGGCTCACAGGAACCCTCTGGCAGTGCTGCCTGCTGTAATCTGATCGTGTTATCCTTCTTTTCTCCCTCCCCAGCCCCTCCTTCTCTGGTTTTCTTCACCTTCTCTGTTTATGACCATTTTCCTGTTCCCTGCAATTTAAGCAACATTTTCAGTTCTACCTTGTCTAGACACATCTATTATGGTTGTTACCATATTCTTTTACTTCATCCTCTACAGCGTTTTTAGGATCCAGCCTTTTCCTTGTCTGTGATGCTGAAGCCTTAATCTCGTATCTGTATTTTCCGCTGTATCACAGTTAAAACAGTTTATCTGAAGAACAAGGAGGGTTGGAAGAGAACATTAAAATAGTGTTCCAGGTGTTTGAAAAAAAAAAAAACCCATGCCAATTTGAGGAGGGAGAATTTGAGTCAAAACTGGTCCAATTGTTTACAAGAATGAGACTAAAGAAAAAAAATTGGCCCTTGTCACCTTTTCTCTGGGCGGCAGTCACAGCAGTGTGCTTTACAGGAAAAATTGTAGGTTTGTCAGGAAAGTAGTTTATTCCTTGTTTTTTAAAAAAACAACCTCCTCCCAAACTTGGCTACGTTGAAGGCTTTTGGGACAAATAAAACCAGTTCAAGGAGCATAGTAAGGTGTCTTTGACTTTTAACAATTAAAATCTTTGACGTTTTTCTTCCTATTAGATTTATTATCGCTACGATCTCTGAGGCTGCATGTATAATAATGCTCTTGAAACAGAGCGTGCTTCAGCCCTGAAGATATTTCCTGATAGTGCTGCACAGGCTGTTTCAACAATGTGTAGCTGAGCATGATTCAGCCAGGGGCTGAGACAAAGCCAGGCTTTTCCTGTAATGGCTGCTTGTGGCTGGGCTGGGCTGGAGCTGAGCTGTCTTGTGTCGCATGACCACAGTTTAATCTTTCTTCTTCTTCCTGACACACCAGCAGCATGTAAAAAAAGAAAAAAATAAACCACCCCAAACCACATACACACAAAACCAACAAACCCACAACACTTTTTATAAAGGTATAATAAAGTATCTTTTAAAAATAGATAGGATAACAGCTGGGATGAATGGCAGACACAGATTAGGACAAGGAGTAAGAGGAAAGAAATTGGCACTGGGTCAGTGCAGAAGAGTGTAAGAAAAGCTGGAAGCTGATGGAGAAGGGAGGATGGAGCTTGTAAACTGAGAAGACTGGGAAAGGACTTGGAAGGCAGTGGCCTGGAATCGTAAATACTAAAATGAGACAAGCTGGGGAGAGGCTGGTTCTGGTTATGCAAGAGACTGAAAAAAATCATTGTGCAGTTAACAGTAGGATGCAAGAGAGGGGGAGCTGGAACAGGAAAGCAGTAATGGGAAATTTGCAAGAAGAGACACAAGCAAAATTTTACTGAGACTGTCTGAACAAGGCAGAGCTTTGGGGCAGCCGTGAAAAGTTTGAGACGTGTTGGGTTGGGTCAGACAGCCAGAAGTGTGGGAGCTGAGCTGGAGGCGTTTTGCAGGGGCATATGGAGTAAGGGTTGGAGAGAAGCCGTCAGGAAATGTGTCCCCGCGGGAACAACGTCTGGTCCAAGACCAGGAATATGAGACATGAGCTTGTAGATTCTTCGTCTTTCTCTGCCGTGCGTCTCAGTGATCGGCAGTGCCCGTGCTGGCGCTTCTGACCCTCGTCTGTGCCACTGGAAACGCGCTCCAGGGATGAGTTAATGCCGGTAGCTCAGAGGGTTCAGGTGGCCTCGAGGGTTCGGTTGAGCAGTGAATGACGTGGACATGAGTGAAAGAAGGGTGCCATTGCATGGTGTTTCTGTTTCCCAGCTGTTTTAAAGCATACATAATCACATACAAAAGGTATTTCAAAAAACCTTGCGAGGGTTCCAAGTTGAACGTAAAGACCACTTGGAAATATCCAAATTATTCTTGCTTCTTTACTTCTCATCATCTCTCAAGAGCTGATGTTAAAAACAGTCCTTATGATCACACAGCTTCTTGTGCGGAGAGTATGATGGACCCAGTCGTGTCAATGCGGATATTTTACTAGAGAAAGCCGTCACCTGCGACGCCCCTGGCCTGTTTGCTGCAGATATTTGAGATTATTTAATGTACTAGGTGGGGATTGGAAAAGAAGGATCTTCAGGAAAGACAGGGGAATTCTGGCCTTGCCAGTGTGGTTAAGCAACAAGGCACTCCTAAATCTTTTAAGTTAGGCTTTTTGTAGGTTGTCGCTGACTAGTTTTGCTTCCATTCCTGTGAGTCTGACCTGGGGTTTGGTTGTGGAAGTCGTGAAACCCACATGGTTGGAACCGAACTTGGTGGCAGCATTGCTTGGTCATACAAAACACCTTATAAACACTGAAGTGCGATGAAGCTTACGGTCCCAGTGATCAAATGAGACATTGAACATGAATAAAATTGTTGGATCTCAACTTCCGGGTCTTGCAACAAACTATAAAATATATACTGTATCATACTGTCTCACCGTGGGCTTTTGGAGATGAATTAAAGTGGTCTTTGCAAAGGGACAGTGGCAGGGTTTCTATCTGAAAAAGGAGCTAAAGTCTTCACAGTCGGTGTGGTTTTGAGCGTTCTGTGTGGCCGTAGCAGGGACACGATCGCTCTGCTGCCTTTGCAGAGGAGCTCTGTGGTCACTTATGGGAAAGGCTTGGCAGATGCAGAGCCCAACCGCCAAGATGTAAATCTTTTCACCAGCAGAGCCTCTGGGCATGTGACTAGCCTGGTAAATAGCTTCTGTATAACCTGCTGCTGCTGCTTTCTAGCCTTACAGATTACTTTTCTATGGTTGCTGTTTGTAGGCAGGAATTTTCCCATCGTTTGTCATCATGGTTGCAGAAAGATTTAGTTAGATAAGAAAATTGTATGTTGAAAATGTTAGCATAATTGACCTTAAAGCATACTTAAATATACCATTTGCATTTCAAAATGTCTTCCTGAATAAAAGTAAAATCCACAGGCAGTGCTGCGCCCGAATTGCCTGTAGTTTGCAGTCCGTGCCCTGTACGCTGTATGTTTGCTATGAAGCTTAAGAAACCAGGAAAACCCATTTATGCTGCTTTTTTTTCTGAATTCCTGAATGGCTTTTTTGTTTCTTCCCCTCTAAAGGTCCGTACTCGTTAAATGGTTACAGGGTGAGAGTGTACAGACAGGATTCTGCCACCCAGTGGTTTACTGGTATCATAACCCATCATGATCTCTTCACCCGCACTATGGTGGTTATGAATGACCAGGTGAGTTCCGTGTGTTGTACTCAGAGAACAGGCTTCAAGTAAGCTGCACATAGGGAGTTCTTAACATCTTTTTCTGGTGCTCTGAAATAGACTGAGTTGTTCAGTTCCAGCAGGGCGAGTCTATTACTGCGCTGAAATGACAGCATGACTTTGCTTTGGACTAGCGGTGAAAACCATCCTGGAGCTGAATGTTTGTGCAATGATGTGATTAATACCAGTCCTACAGTTTTGCTTTTCTTCTGCTGTGGCTATTTGACTAGTGAAGTCTTTGAAGTGAAGCAGTCTGGTTTTAAGAACAGGTCTTCCCTGTCAGCTCTGAGAATTTCTTTTCTCAACACTGAAATCTTTTAGAACTGCAGTAGCGATAACTCCTTCCAAGCAATTGAAATATCCACTTTCCTCAATTTATTGAATTAAGCATTTACTGCAACCCTAATTTACATTTACTGTGGTGGGTTTTAGTTGTATTTCTGAAGTTGATGTTACAAAAAGGATTAATGCTGGTATTTTTAGTGGCAGTAATGAATTATCTTTCAGGAAACCAGAGTAATGACTTGATGTTAATATAGTGAGTGGTCTGTCCGCCTTGAAATGACTGACAAAATCATGTCTGACAATAAAAATTTAAGACTAGTCTAATGCTCAAATATATTCTTTCTCTTAATTTGCTCTAATTAATTTTCCCCAAATATTATTTTTCTTCACTTTTTGACACATTAAATATTTATTTAGCATTTCCTTCTATCTGAAATATCCCGTACTAGTAACACTCCACCAGTCTCAGAGTTTCTCTCTCCAGTCTAGTTCCTCTCTTTCAGCAGTTTTGCTTCTTTTGGAAGTAATATTGTAATATGCTTCTGCAGTATGTTTAATAGTCTATTAAATAAATTTTACAAAGTATTTTTTATTATTATTGCTATTTAAGGGTTACTCTGTGAAGAGCTTAGTGTCATTTAGTTTCAAATTTGCAGGTCAGTGAAGGGGGAAGGAAGTGGTGATGGGACACTTTTTTTTAAAAAAAAAGATATTTTTACAGTGATTTGCATAGACACGTTAGCTTTGGTTTTAATCTATTCCCAGCCTTTTTCGAGTCATATGCCAGTTCTGCCTGTCAGGATTAAGTAGGCTTTGATTAGTCTTTAGCACACAAAATAGACTGGTGAACACTGATACAGAAAATACAGATTGGGCAGTGTCTGAACATCTGCTGATTATTGTTTTTTCTCTCTTTTTTTTTTTTTTTTTTTAAAATAAATCAGGTGTTAGAACCTCAGAATGTTGATCCTTCTATGGTTCAGATGACCTTTCTAGATGATGTTGTTCACTCTTTGTTGAAAGGTGAAAATATTGGCATCACTTCACGCCGACGGTCTCGTTCCAACCAGAACAGCAACACAGTCCACGTAGATACATTTATCTTTTTACCTAAGTATTTTCGTATGTTGCAAATATTAAAAATACATGTTTAAAGCCACGAATTACAATTGTATTGAAATCAATTAATCGCAAAATTATTTTTAGGGTCATTATACACGTGCGCAAGCAAATAGTCCCAGACCAGCAATGAATTCCCAAACGGCAGCACCAAAACAGAATTCTCACCAGCAACAGAGGAATACTCGGCCAAATAAGAGGAAAGGCTCTGATAGCAGCATGCCTGATGAAGAGAAGATGAAAGAAGAAAGATATGATTATATAGGTCGAGGAGGTAAAAGCAGTTATTGTAGAAGGGAGGGAGAGCTGCTTAAAGCCATATTAGACTGCCAATGTGATAGACGTGTTTTTATCTTTTACAGAAAACCCCAAAACCAAAACCAAACACTTCCTTAGTAAAAGAAGAAAACCTGAAGAGGATGAAAAAAAGTTAAATATGAAGAGACTGCGCACAGACAATATCTCAGATTACTCTGAGAGCAGTGACTCGGAAATTTCGAATAAAAGATTAACAGATTCGTCCTCAGAGCAAAATTCAGAAAATGAGTTAAAAAGCAAGAACACTTCAAAGATAAATGGAGAAGAAGGAAAGTCTCAAAGTATTGAGGGAGTAGAACAGACACTAACAGAGAGGCGGTCTCCATGGGATGAAATACAGGAGGATAAAAACCATGAAGAGACAGAAAGAGTGAAGTCATCCGTTCTGGATCAGCAGGAAAAATCTTTACTCCGTGCGGCAGAGCAGCCAACACCTTATGAGCGGAATGCCAAGGATCCACACGTTCAAGAGTGCAATGCAGAAAAACATCATCCTGCGGAATTAAAAAATGAGCAATTTGTACCCAGACCTCCTACTCCAAAATGTGTTGTTGACATCACTAATGAAAACAACTCTGAAAAGGAGAGCCAGAGTAATGCTGCAAGTACCTTTGGTTTGCAAACGGTTCAGAAAATAGAATCTCACAGCAGTGATTTAAAACAGCAGTTTGCAAATGCAAATTTCCTTGAAGCAAGAAAACAGGAAGCTGATCAAAGTTGGGGTAGCAGTGTTGTTAACAAAACGGATTTGATGCAACCTGGGGTTGTAAAAACGTTATCAGTAAATGAACACTTAAATCCTGACAAAGAAAAAGTGCAGTATGGCTCCTTTATGTCTTCGTTAAATGTAGCTTCTCTAGCAGAAGAGAGTAAACTGCATAAACAAAGTCCAGCCCCCGATTCTGTGAAGTCAAAACCTAGTGCTTCAGTTGATCATCCTAAAACAAAGTCACCTGATGTTAAGCCTAAATTCACCCAATCTTCCGATACTGTGAAGTCTAAGGTTAGTTCCCAAAACAGCCATGCTACTGGATTAACAAGGTCAGCCAATAAAACTGATCATGATTTGCCCAGGTCTAGTTTTCATCCAGTGCCAGCTAGAGTTAGTGCTCTAGAAGCTACTAAAAGTCCTCTTATCATTGACAAGAATGAACATTTCACGGTGTACAGGGACCCCACTCTGATTGGACAAGAAACAGGAACTAATCACATTTCACCTTATTTGCATCAGCATAATTATCCTCTGCATTCTTCATCCCACCGAACCTGTTTAAATCCAAACGCTCATCATCCTGCATTAACTGGTTCATCCCATCTGCTAGCTGGGTCTTCAGCGCAGGCTCCCTTGCCCGCTATTAACACTCACCCCCTTAGCAGCGCATCTCACCATTCTGTTCATCACCCTCATCTACTTCCCACAGTGTTGCCCGGAGTGCCTGCTGCCTCCTTGCTGGGCGGCCACCCGCGACTAGAGACTGCTCATGCTAGCAGCTTAAGCCATTTGGCATTAGCACACCAGCAGCAGCAACAGATGTTACAACACCAGTCTCCACATCTTCTTGGACAAGCTCATCCTTCTGCTTCCTATAATCAGCTAGGGCTTTATCCAATTATTTGGCAGTATCCAAATGGAACACATGCTTACTCAGGACTTGGTCTGCCTTCCTCCAAATGGGTCCACCCAGAAACTCCTGTTAACGCGGACGCTTCCTTGAGAAGGGTAAGTGGAGCTTGGTTTTTTTTGACGTATTGAGCCGGGGCTGGTGTCTCCCAACAGCGGTTTTCTAGGTACAGATTTGGTAGTTTGTATCACACCGAGTGTGCGGTGATGGTGGGTTTTTTGAGTAGGCAGAGAACCAGGAATGGAAATCCAGTGGTAACTACGGTCTCAAAGCGGACGCGAGTAGGGAGTTCTTCCAGGCCTTGGTTCCCTAAGTATTTTAAGGAAAGACTGAATGTTTGTTTTGAGTTAATGACCAAGTGAGGTCAACCAGCTGCTTTGGGACTTCAAGTCCACAGGGTAAATATTTGCTACCTCAAACTGTGAAAACCATTGTGTAAGTTAAATACTAAGAGAGGTAGGACAATGGTCTTCATAGCAAAACTTTGTGTGTGCTCACTGAATAATGTAGAAAGGCTGAGACAGAAGGAGTACTAAATCTAGTGGGAAGTTCTGAGCAGAAGTATTCTAGCATTTATAAATCTTTCTTGCACTGTACACCCATTTCTCTTGTCTTTACACCTATCTGTGTGCCCTCTCTTGGCATATCTTTTTCTCCCCTTCTGTTCCTGTTGACACACATCCCTGCCTTCCCATCTGCTTTCTACTCCTCTGTATTCAAGTCAGGATGATTCCTCTGTCTGCGTGCTGCGTGTAACCACTGAAGTCTCAGCAGAAATGGTCTCTGTTTTTCAGCCTAGCGCCCAGTGCGGCGGCGGTGTTTGGCAGGCAGACGTGGCAATTACAGGAAAAGTTTTCTCAGCTCCTGCAGGCTTGGGATATGGTGTGATCATTGCAGGCACCTTAGAGGAGCACTGTAAGATGGAGCATGTGTAGTGCAGACAGAAACTGTGGAGAGCTTCACTGCCAGCTTCAATCAAACCTCCACTGAGCATGTGCATACTGATTTTTAGAGGCTTACAACTTGGCCTAATTTGGGCAGATTTTCACAGGGACCACAAAAGGCATGTCGCTGACAGTGGCCCTTCTGCCAGATTGTAAGCCTTTGCGTCAAAGCTTGGAGTTCCTGGATGGTTATAAAGATTTTTTTTTTTTCTTTCTCATCATGGGGAAGGCTATTCTTCCCCGGCCTCATTGTTGGGAAAAGCCAAACCATTGTGGCTGAGTCTTTCCCAAACACTCAGCTTGAGTTGGCCTTGTAATATGAAGTCAGTTTGATCTAAACTGTGATAAAGCCAAACACAGCAAAGAAGAAAAGCATAAGAGAAAACTATAGATGGATTTATCTTTTCATGTTGCTGCCTGCTCCACCCCATGCTGAAGTCCATTTTGAAGAACTTAGGATAGACTGTTTTCACTTTGGCTGCCTGAAGTATGCTGCTCTGCATACCGAGGCACGTAGCTTTTTAATTATGTTGATATGTGGCAATTGTCTTGTGGTGACTTGTCTTCTGGCTCTCGCGCTGGAGGCCTTTTTAAAATGTGTCTTAGCAGCCCAAAACGGGCGTTTCCAGCGTTGGTTTGCATGGATGCCACGGTCGCAGAAAGGGATCTCTGTTTCAGCTGTCGCAGCAGCAGCCACCCTCGGCTCGGGGCTGAGCCGTGTCTGTGCGCTGAAGGAAACGTGCCCCGAGCCCACCTCTCCCTACCCTCCGCAGGTGGCCCTGGCAGCTCCTGTCTTTGGGCTGGGCCGTGGATGGTTGCAGGTGGAGTCACAAAGCTGCTTGGGCAATGCTTGGTGCTCAAGCAGATGTTCCTCAGATCCTCTAGGGAGAAGGTGGCAGGCCTTTTTTGCATAATGCTTTAATACAGCTTACGAGTTATTCGTGGGAACTCACCGCAGCGTGGGAACTCCTGGCCCAGGAAACGCGTGCACTAAAACGGTTAGCAAAAACCCAAGTGGTTGCTTTAAATATTCATAAGCGTAGAAATCAGAACTTCAAAGTTGTAGCACCTGCATATCTGTTCTGCGCTGCGTGCATGTGGCATGAGAGCTCTTGGCTCCCCTGCTGCAGCAGCAGCAGCTCTCGACTGGGGATCGCCCAGGCTGGGGAGGAGAGGAGCAGAGCAGGGGAAGAACTTCTGGGCAGTGCCAGGAGTCAGGGGTGGAGGGGCTTTGGGGTGCTCATGAAAGTTCTGCTCGCTCTCGTCCCAGTCCCTTCTGGGCTTGTCCCCAGCTCCTGAGCAGCACTGGAGCTGTGTGCCCTGCCTTGCCGCTGCTCTGCATCTGTTTCTCCTAAGCAGGTCTCAGAGGAGAGAGGGGAAGGGGAGAGATGGAGAGCGGCTCTTGATCTTTTCTGCAGAGTTGTTACACAAGTTTCAGAGAAGACATGAAGACAGAAATTTACTCAAGTAGTCAATTAAAAATAGTTTTATAAATTAAGATTATCAGTGTGTGTAAGTGAGGAGGTCGGTATTGCCCACGTCTTGAGGAATTGGGTACGCAGCACAAAATCGTGCATACTGTGCTTTTGCCATGCTGCAGAGTGTGGTGGGTGAAGCAGTTTAGTTAGGATTATCATACTTAATCATTTAGAGGGGGGGAGGAGAGGATCTGTCCAGGAAAGAGATACTTCTGTCTGTTGTGATAGAAGATACTTCTGTCTATATCGAAATTTGTTATAAAGCTGGAGATGAAATTGTTTTCCAGAAGCACTAAACCGTGTTTGTCCTTTGAAAGAAATGTTTCTTGCAATTCATTGAAGAGCCGATGGTCTGTTTACTAGTAACTGAAGTTAAGTGCTGTCCGACTATCATTGGTTTGATGAGCTTGAGATGCCATTCTAGAATTAACTAGTCACACTGAATACTTGAAAATTAAATGGTTCCAAGAATACTTCTGAAACATGTAAACTATTTTATATGCCTCAAGTCCAGGGGAAGTACAGCCAGGTGTTTCACTTGACCAAAAAGTGACTTAAAATGTTAAATTTTATTTACTGTGTATGACTTGATGGTGAAATACATTACTTCACTCTGATCATTGGTTCTACTTGATACAGTAACTCTCGTGGTCCTGTGATTATTTTGAAATCTGATTTCATTGTTTTGTTTTGGTTGGTGTTAACAGAATACTCCCAGCCCCTGGTTACACCAGCCCACCCCGGTGACCTCAGCTGACAGCCTCGGTTTACTGAGTCACATTCCCGTGCGACCGTCCAGCGCAGATCCCCTTCGGCCTCTCAAACTGACAGCGCATTCCAGCCCGCCGTTGTCCAAAAGCATGGTAGAGCATCACAAAGAGTAAGTTTGCTGTTTAACACTGTGTGAGAGGGTACCTTTTGGCAGCTGATGTTTTCTGGCTTATTTTTAGTTTATTTATAAACATGGGTGCCCGTCCTAGAAGAAGGTTTGTCAATGTGCTGCAAAACAGACTCTACCCTGTTGACTTGGAATGGTACTTGAGTGCCTGAGTCATCTGAAGGCTTTTGAAAATTGTACCTAATATAAAGAAAAGTTTATTTTGTGTTAATAAATAACTTTGTTCAGAGCATGGGAAGAAAGGTCTTCCCTTTAGCACATGCGCTACATTCAGACTGACCTGTGTCTGCTTAACCTTTTTCAAACAGAGAGCTGGAGAGGAAAGCATTTATTGAACCTTTACGTTCTGTTACAACTGCACCGGTAAAGGCGGAGCTAGAGCAGAGCAGAACACAGGCAGCAAAGGAGAGCCATATGCACAGACATTTTGCAGATCCAATGTTGAACCAGCTGCCAAGGCCGCCACAGGAGTCTGGGGAGCGACTGAGCAAATACAAAGAAGAACACAGACGGATACTCCAAGAAAGTATTGAAGTTGCTCCTTTTACAGCTAAAATGAAGGCACTGGAGGGAGAGAGAGAGAACTACTCCAGAGTAACGTCCTTATCTTCAAGTCCCAAAAGCCATTCGGTAAAATACGACAAAGACACTGAACGCTCTGTGTCAGAACTGTATAAAATGAAGCATTCAGTTCCACAGAGTTTGCCGCAGAGTAACTATTTCACCACCTTGTCTAACAGTGTAGTAAATGAACCACCAAGATCGTACCCGTCAAAGGAAGCTTCAAGCGCATATATTGATAAGCAAACTAATTGTCCTTCAGCAGCTAGTCCTCAGTCTCTCCCCTCTTATATTTCTTCTCTTTCAAAACCTCCACCTTTAATTAAGCACCAACCAGAGAGTGAAGGCTCTGCGAGCAAGATCCCCGAGCAGCTTTCGCAGTCAGTGCAGTCTGTCAGTTCTTTTAGAAGCGACAGCAGGAGCCCTACTCAGTTGTCAATCTCGTCTTCAAATACACTCCGGAGCATGCCTGCCTTGCACAGAGCCCCCGTGTTTCACCCCCCCGTGCACCAGAACCTGGAGAAGAAGGAAAGCAGCTATAGCAGCCTCTCGCCTCCAACTCTGACCCCCGTTCAACCCGTTAATGCTGGTGGTGGCAAAATACAGGAGTTGCAGAAACCACCAACTTTAGTACCTGAGCCTAAGGAAGCTCAGACTGTTTACAAGGGTGCTTCTGAACAGAATTTATCAGAAATATGGAAGTCAAATAATGCCGCAAATAATGAAAAAGTGGATTGGCACATTGAAAGAATGAGTGGAAAGTCACAGTCCGCTACAGCATCTGTTATTGTGCGTCCTCCTTCTAGCACGAAACACGATAGCGTACCAGCAGCGCAGTCTGCTTCCAAAGATCGAGTTAGTGAGAGGTCTTCAGCTGTGACAAATCAAGCAGATTGCCTGAAAACAGCGGAAGCCAGGGAGACTGGAAGAATCATTCTGCCAAATATGAACTCAGACAGTGCTCGCACACAGTATGAAAAGAAATTTCCAGCTGTCTCGCAAGGCAGCATTCCTCGTGCTGTCACCCCCACCACAACGATGATCTGCAGCACCAAAACGGGTGTCACCGCCTCAGCCGCAACCACTACCAGCGTGTCAAGCTGGGGTAGTTCAGAAGTGACTTACTCCTTATCGAGCACGGTCTTGGCCTGCGCGCCGCTGGAGTGTCCTGCCTCGAGAGCGGCGAGTCAGGCGGTGGCGCAGGCCCAGGAATGCAAGGTCAGCACTGCAGCTCCGGTTACACCCGCCGCTGGCAAGACAGGCAGCGCTGCTCAGCCCGGCTCGGGGTTCTCCACCTCCACCGACTTTGTCCATTTGAAAAAGCACAAGGCAGCCTTGGCTGCGGCTCAGTTTAAAAGTAGTAACATCAGTGAGACTGAGTCCAACTCTGCGAAAAATCAGACATTTTCAACCTCTCTCTCCCTAGACAGTGCTATCGTCTGTAATACGATAAACAAAGCGAACTCTGTAGGCAGTGGGCAAACTTCCCAGACGAGTCAGCCAAACTACCACACGAAACTGAAAAAGGCTTGGCTAACGAGACATTCGGAGGAAGATAAAAACACTAATAAAAAAGAGAATTCAGGGAACAGTGTTTCAGAAATTATTAAGCCATGTACTGTCAATTTAATAGCTTCTACATCAAATGATTTGCAGAATAACATAGATAGTAAAATCTTGGCAGATAAGTTTGCGAAGGAAGAGAAGCACCCTAGGAGAAAAGCAAAACGAACTTACGAGTCTGGCTCTGAAAGCGGAGACTCTGATGAAAGCGAGAGCAAGTCAGAGCAAAGGACTAAACGGCAGCCCAAGCCAACTTACAAAAAGAAACAAAATGATTTGCAGAAAAAAAAGGGTGATACAGAGGAAGAAGTAAAACCGAATGGTGTTCTTAGCAGGAGTGCCAAAGAAAAAAGCAAGCTGAAGTTACAGAGCAGCAGTAACAGCAGTGAGTATATTAATCTGATTTGGAAGAGACAGACTAATATGAAGTCTAGCAATGTTAATCCTGGAGGGTTTGTCATGCACGATAGCTGGGAAAAGACTTAAAAAGCATATTTGTGTAAATGAGTAGGTCCGGGTTTATATATCTTGAGGCCATTTGAAATATCCTGGGTTTAAGAAATTTGGCGTTTTGTATATGTGTGTTAACAAACTGGTTCTGGGCCTAAAAATGAGCAGTAAACAAACTGGTTTATGCCGCCCATCAGAATTCAACAGACTGGTGCATATTGTGTCGCTTATATTGAGACAGGTATCTATTTTAAAAGATCTAATGTGTTTATTTTTAGAGCACTACTGAAGGGAGAGGTTAGCTATTGTTGAACTTTGTTCATCCTTTGATCAGGAAGCCAGAGGCAGTTCCTTGAGAGCCTGATGCCACTCTGTTACGATTTGGTTAATTTAATGAAAGGTTTGAGGGAGAATCATTTCATACTCCTAATGAGCATGTGTATTTACATGGTGTTAAATGTCTCTTGTTTAAGGAATAAAGAAATTTAGGGAAATAAAAATTTCAATTTAAATGTAATGCTGGAGCATGTAGCAGATTGTAACTAGATTTGTCTGAAAAAAGAAACTGGTCTGCCAGCATGAGGGATTTTATTTAAGAACTTACCTTATTTTTGTATCCCAGCTTACTCTTCTCCAAGGCCTAGTCTTTTGTCTTTGTTCTGGTCAAGTATGAAAAAGTCTAGCATTAAATTACTTTTTGCAGTCATTTTTGAGTACAGGTAATAAGAAAATGAGCACTGCTCCTTCTAATTACATTCTCTGGCTTTTCACTGCATGGTGTATGAAGTTAACTCGTCTGGTATCTGAGAGTGCTTGATGCTGAAGTTGAACAGGGTGCTGGAAGTGTTGCAGTCTGAGCTATTCTGGCTTGGGTCCAGTGAGAGTAGTATTACCTTCCCCCTGCCCCCAGCTAAAGGGAAGATCAAGGAGAACATGTCTATAAAGTCTTTCTCTGTTTTCTTAAAGAGTCCGTAAATATATACACGTAACATGTTAGGTCTTTATGACCTTTGTATTGTTGCAAAAGATTCTTTATAGGTTTGTTGTAGAAGGATTGCGTACCCAAGTTAAGGGCAGGCAGTCGCTTCGTGTTTGGCTAGTGGTGCCTGAGTGTCAGAGTGATATATGATAACACATTATGGAAATGGGTAGGAGTTGGTATTACGTTCTCTGGTGAGTCACACAGCCCGTGCCCTGCACGTCGACAGGCTGGGCCTGTGCTGTGGTAGCAGCTTCGTGTGCTGGCCATCCTCTCTAGAAATTTTAATAGGCCTTGGATCTTTCTGCCCATTTCTCTTACTTGACCCATTGAATACATGAGTGTCTCTGGTACTCCTGTCAGTTTATCTTGTGGAAGCTTCATGTTAATTTCTGAGAGCGTGCTGTTCAGAGATTTTCTTACAAAAAAAGACTTGCCACAAAGACATACAAAAACATAATCAACTCTGAGGAGCTGTCAGGAAAGCACAGGTCCCCCAGGCTCTGGGTAGGCAGCTGAAGATAACTGTACTTCAGGGCCAGGGGCTTGGTGGCAGTTTTGCCATGTGGGTGGTATCTGGTTACTGCCAGGCTTGAAAACAGCTTTGTCCCGATGCCGTTTTGGAAGCCCCCGGGAGGTTGTGTGCAAGCCAGAGCCCTCAGAGCTCCGGGCTGCGCGGCTGCCTCCTGCAAAGCCAGGCATTTTGCAGTCCTGCTAGCGCCGCGGGTCTTCCAAGTTCCTGCCCACAGAGCTTGAAGTCTGGCAGCTCCCAGATGACTCCCAGATCTCTGGTTCCAAGGCAGGAAACATTGGTTTGGACTAGCAAACCTGTACTTTGGCCTTTGCTACTCCCAACTTTTAATCCAGATACCACCGTGCTCCTCGGATGAGTTGGGAGGGCGTTTTGTAGGCCATGAACTGAGGAACAGGCAGTCTGTCACTTGCAAAGTTTGCACAAGTCATCTCTGGCAAAATACAGATCCAAACTCAGGTACCAAGTCCAGAGTTAGCACCCTGACCTCTGTCATTCGACATCAGATCCCCATTTACAGGATGTGAACTTTCAAGAGTGGTAGTAGGTGAAAAGACAGATACACCTATCTATCTGTAGATAAAACTGGTGCCACTTTTAAAAGTAATTAAAATGAAAGCCTGGTTAAATAACAACAGGGTTCAGTTTCAAAATGTGTATGTGAAAATTGCACAGATTGCTCAATAGACTTGCTCCTCGTGTTACTCAGTGTCAGATCTGCTGACTTTCAAGTTGAAAATAGAACTGTACTGGTCAGCCTGCTAAAGCCAACGAAATTGACGGAGGGTAGAGGATTCTGTTCTTCCTTATGTCAGATATTTTGCATTAAGTTCAGTTGAGTTACATGTGAACAGAGCTGCTCTTCAGTAATCATACCTAACCCCAGCAAAAATAAATTTTGAAGAAGCAGGATTTTTTTTTAAGCTCTGCTTTCACTGAATTGTTACCTTTTTGCATCTTCATCTGAAACAGAAGTAGAATGTTTCTTTCTTGGGATATTGTATTTCTGGTTTCATAAGAAGGAGAGTCTGAAGATGTTTTTTAGGGGAATATTTGGTGAGTGATAAACCTAATATAAAACACAGTGTCCTGGATATTCCTGGTAGCTGAGCAGGTAGTGAACTGTGCTCCAGCCTGTAAAAGGCTAGTTGGTACCTGTGCCTTTCAAACTTCGGTGCTGATAGGTGAACAGATGGAAGTAATAATGTTACGCAGGTAACAAGTGTACTTGTTGAACATGGACTGATCTGAGTGGGTTCTGCAAATAAGGGCTACCAGTACTTCACCTGAAACTCTCCTTCCCTTGCAGCTGGCATACCTCGCTCAGTGTTGAAAGACTGGCGCAAAGTAAAGAAGCTGAAGCAAACGGGAGAGTCCTTCTTGCAGGATGATTCTTGCTCTGAAATAGGACCAAATTTGCAAAAATGCAGAGAATGTAGGTTAATAAGAAGTAAGAAGGGAGAAGAACCAACTCACTCACCAGTATTTTGTAGGTTTTACTACTTTCGGCGGTAAGTACAGTGATTTCCTGATAATGTGGTGGTTTAACTTTTAAAAATAACACTGACAAAGGACTTGCATGCTTGAAAGCTTGTCTGATTTTTCTGGCTCAGTCAGTCTGCCTGATAAAAGACACTGTCTAATTTAACAGTATTTACATTTGTATTTCTGATTTCTTTTGTGGATTGACTTTATTGCTGTTTAAAGCTTTATAGCAAAGACATCAGAACAGCTGCCCAGGGTACCTTAGGCAAGTAGAAAATTCAGCACATCACCATTACGCAGGTGTCTGACATTTGAAGTGGGATTTTCAAAAGGCAAGCTTCAGTTATTCTGGACAAGCTGTACAACCGCAGAGTTGCGTTAATTTGTAATTGTTCTTATGCCAGTGGATGGTGGGAATGCTGCTCCGGGTTTTCTGGCAGTTCTCTGAGGACAGAGGAGCTGTGACCTGCTTTTTCACAATTAATGGCTAATCAAGGAAAACTCACATGTTGGAAAGAGAATTTCCCAGGATGCAGCGTAGCGTACTTGACGCAAGCAGAACAGCGACCGAAAGAGAACAAAACAGCTTTAATTTGCACGTGGGCTGTGTTGTCAGTGTATATCCAACTTGTTTTGGACAGGAAATTGTTCCCTAGATAGGGTTTAATTTTTTATAATGAAGGTTTAGTTACAAGACTTGGTAGTCCTACAGGAATCATTTCAAGGTTGGACTCGGAATACCTTCTGCATAAGAATATTTGCTTCTTAATGTGGCCTTGTTGAAGTTTGGGGGCTTTTTTATCCTGTATAAAAGAGAACATCAGCGACAAAGTTCTACTAACATTTAAAAACACAGTTATGGAATTTAAAAATGTGACTGTTTTGAATATATTGTGGTAAATTTTACAGCAGATAAATTATTTTCATTGTGTTTAGATAGTAGGGCTTGAATTGTAAATGAAATTTCCACTACAGTTGGAAGTCACTGTTGTAACTGAAAATTCATCATTTCTTCTTATTCATTAAATACGCGTCTGAGTATTGGTTTTGGTCTTAGTTCTGAGTTCAGGACTATTTTACTGGCATTGCTGTAAAATTCCTTAACTATATAATAATTGCATATTTATAATGAATTATCCTGTATATGCAAGATGGAATAATTGTTACTGCTTAAAACCAGGCTAAATGTAGGCATGGTTAGTGGAATGATATCAGGTAGGATAACAGGAAAGCCTTTAGTTATTTTAAAGGTCAGCAATTAGCGGCTACAGAGCTGTTGTCTTGTATTAGTGATTTGTTCTGCCTATAAAGACTTAAATATAGTGTTATAACTCTTGTTCTCTGAGTATGAGAGCAGTAGGATAGACCTATAAAATGAGTGAGACTGAGCGATTGCTGTCACAGGCACTCAGAAAATTAAGGGTGAGGAATAAATAGGTAGAACCAAAGAATCAAACTTCGCAGGGCGAGGGGGGAAGAGAGAGTTTTTCTGTCTGCAATTTTAAAGCAGTAATAAATGTTACAGAGAGAGAATGTTGAGTAAACCAAATGCAAAAAGTATGTTTTAGTTTTCATACTGCCTTACTGTTTGTTTTGAAACTAGTTCTGGCAGCAGGATTTATTTTTAAAGAATATGGCAGGATGCTAAAGAAATTAAGGAAAACTTGTAAGACGTAAGCAGTAAGGTAAATTAGCAAGTTAAACTATAAATCTCAGACTATAATGATATATGCAGTTGAACTATCTATTTTCATTTTTAGGTTATCTTTTAGTAAGAATGGAGTGGTTCGGATAGATGGTTTCTCCTCTCCTGATCAATATGATGATGAAGCACTGAGTTTATGGACGCACGAAAACTATGAGGATGACGAACTGGACCTAGAAACTTCTAAATACATTCTAGATATCATAGGTGATAAATTTTGTCAGTTAGTAACATCTGAGAAAACAGCTATGTCCTGGGTGAAAAAAGACGGTAAGGAAGTCTCAGATACTTTCCAGTGTTCTGCAGTTTTACTCGAGTGTTTGCGTTCATCATGACCCACTGCTTCCTTTCCGGTAGTTCTCTTAATTGGACTGTCACGTTGGTTTTTCCTAGGTTGTTTTGTAAGAGGGTATGCTGGGAAGGGGCAGGGGTGTTCCTCAGTGAGCCAGCCCGTTCCCTGTCCCTGCGCTGGGCCCGGGCCAGGCTGCTGCTGGGCCTGGAGCAGCCTCGCTTCCCAGCTGGGCCTCCAGCTCCCCGCCGGAGCGGGCAGCTCCATGCCAAGGCCCGCGGCGAGCCAGGTACCGACTCCTGCCAGCAGACATTGTGTTTCTGACGTGTCTGCTTCCCAAAACAAAGGCGAATAACGTGACAGCGTGGGCCCCGCAGAGCGTGTGCTGACGCTGTTGCCTCCTCCCCACCAAAGCCGCAGTTTGTCCTTCTGTCCCGCGGCAGATGGGCACAGGCTGGAAACGGGCTGGTGGCTCCACTGATGGCAGGCAGGAGGAGGAGGAGGTGGGGCAGAGAGCCGCCAGGTCTCCAGGACACGCACCTCCCTCCCCTCCTGCCCACTTGAACCCTCCGACTCACCAGTTTGGCTGCCCTTGAGATTAAACGTGTCCCGTAGGCAGTCAGATGAAAAACCCAGCTCTCTCCATTGCATGGGGTTGAAAGCGTACGTTAAAGAAGTTCTTCGTACTTCCAACCCACTCATGTGGAGCAGGAACGTTCTTTCTGTATTGGTTTAGTCTGTGATTTTTGGATGCTTTAATTTCTTTATAGTGTATTGATACTATCATTGATGGGGATGCCATGTAATGCAACTAAGTGGGCAGATGGCGATGGTCTGTTTATGAAGGATCACTTCTTTCCCCCACACCCAGTTGCTTCTGAGGGGAAAATTACGACTGCTTCGTCTATAAAGACTATTCATTCTGTGCTTTGCAATTAAATTTCAGTCCTTTTATTCTGCTTATTTTGTATTTCAGCCAAAATTGCATGGAAGAGAGCAGTGAGAGGAGTCCGTGAGATGTGTGATGCATGTGAAGCCACGTTATTTAACATTCACTGGGTCTGCCAAAAATGTGGATTTGTGGTCTGCCTAGATTGTTACAAGGCAAAGGAAAGAAAAAGTTCTAGAGGTCAGTTCTTTATGAACTAGAGTATTGTATATGCTGTTTATTCTCATTTGTTGTAGAGCTGCTGACCCACTAGTAGAACTGCCTTTCTGTAAAGTGTGAAATTACTGCTTGTGCACTTTGATTTCTCTTAGATCTTTTTCGCCTCCTTTTTGTCAGTAGATGTAGAATCCGTCATTCAGAAAGCAACTGCTGTGGGGGCTATTTTAGGTCTTTGCTTTCCAGTCTTTTTGTGTGGATTGTCTTGGATTGCTTGTGCCTTGCCCCCCAAGGTTAAATCTTGTTCCTCAGCTGTGAGACTGGAACTCCCATTATGCTTCCCTGCTTTTTGGTGACTCCTTGCTGTTAAGGCTTGCCTTGATTTGGGTGATTTCTGGAGTCCTCCTTCAGAAGTACATGGTTTGTTATATAGACTTAACAGCCTATTTTCTTCTTATAAAAAAAAAAAAAAGGAGAGATGGAGAAAAATACTTCACGTAGTATTTAAAATGAGCATTAGTGGAGGTTTCACAATCCAGCAGCCCACACACATAATCAATTTAATCTTAATTCTGTGCTTCAATGAAAGTGTCTAGTCCGTAGTGAAGTATAACAGGAGTGATTTGCAAACCTGTATTTCCTGAGTGGCCCAGCGTGGTTGCAGTTGCAAAGAGGAATGGCTTGGAAGATTGATCTGGTTGTTCAGCCCTGGGCTGTGACATGGGTGCTCAAGGGGTGGCCTTCCCCGGGTGGCAGGCGTTGTGCCCTGGCACGGTCCTGCGGGCAGACGCTGCGCCAGGAACTGATTCAAGTATAATGCCGTTTGGAAAAGCATTTCCATGTTTGTCATAGCAGCATAATGTCACAGATGTGAAGTGTTAGTAAAATGAAGCTTTACTGTCAGATGGCAAATCTTTAACAAATAGAGAGACTCATCCACTTTGTCCTTGGCTTGCAGCGAGAGGCCTCCTACACTGCGGTTATGGGATGTTCCCAGAGACTTCCATTAAAGCCTGAAGTTTCTAGGGAACGAATGTTGGTGTTTTCCAACACTGAGAGCAGTCTCTAGTGCTTTAATGCTGGAGGCTGCTTCAGCAGCTCTTAACTGGCTTGGGTCTGTATGTGTGCATGTGTGTGCATCCATCTGACGTGGCTCGGGATAGAGGCCCAACGTTATTTACCCCAGTGGGAACATGCAGTCAGAGGCTTTTTATAGTGTGCGTGTTAACCCGCCAGGAAAATTTTAGTAAAATGTCTTCCTAGCTTAAAAAAGCAGTATACAGAAGCAGGCTGCTTCTCAGTCTTCTAGCAGGGAAGACTTTCTCCTTATTGTTGGTCACAACGTTATGTGCAAAAGCAGAAGTACGATAGCTTCCTTCTCTGCAGCTTTATTTCTAATGATGCTGTAGGATTCATGTGAACTATCTTGCTCTTTTGGCACTCTTACGAAGTTCAGAACCACCCACCCATCCCATATAATAGCACTTTATATTACACCATTTTTCCTGGAACTGGTGGTTGTTTTTACAGTTGCTAAATGTAACTGAGAATACACTGGTTTTCCCCTGCTTCAGCAGGAATGTTAGAGGTTTAAATATTTGTTATTCATATACTTATCAATGACTTCTCTCATTACTTTACTACATGAATGAATGAATGTGCAGCCATTGTTACCTTCAGACAGTTCATGGCACCATCAAGTGGAATGACATGGCATTTCAGTGGTAAATTGCATTAAATAGATACGCTGTTTCGTTTTTAGATTCAGTTTATGTTTGTGACCAGTTATGTATTTCAATGTTTTAGGAGTTACAAAAACTATAAAATAGCTAACTAATCTAATATTTGTCTGAAAGGAAGATTTGGTACATTCTGTATCTATTACAGTGTAAGAAAATAATGCTTTAAATGTGCTAAATGCTTCCTTTAGTGTGCTCCTTAGTTTACTTTGCTGGAGCTGAGCAAACTAGTAGAAAGATTTGAAGAGTCTCTTAAAACTATCAGTTCAGTGGATAGGATACAAGACTGGGGGTTGAGACACAAATTACATTCCTGTTTCTGTCCCCAAATCATGTAGCAGCTCAGTGAGCAGTTGCTTGGCCAGACATTTTTTGCTTTCTTTCTTCCTCTCTCTCGTCATTACACCACGTGTTTTTTTGGGAGGGACAGCCTTCCTGAAACTTAATCGGAAGCGTCTCTCTCCTAACAGTTAGGCCCTCTCTGCTGCCACAAATGATTTTTCAACCAGTACATGCAGACTTGTGGTTCACAGTTGCTTTAATCTGACATCAATCCATGATGCAACTTCCCTCTCCTTTGTGTCACCAATAACATTGGTGCAGCCGCATGGTTGGCAAAATCAGAGAATAGGTTTGCTTAAAAGTTCATCTTTTTTGTTTGTTTGACCCTCTCTGGTTGAAGACAGCCACTTTCAGTTGGAGTGCGGATTGTGTCAGATTAAACTACCCGTACAGTCGCAGCCTAGTTGTGTCTTTTCTGTGTTAGAACTGAGTCTTGCGCCTCAATAGCAACTGTAAAGGATTTTGGCTTCTGCTAAACTGACAACTCACTAAATGTAATAAAGGGAATATACTTTGAAACATTGAGGTTGTTGGCAGGGGTCTGTCTTACAGCTGTGGCTATTTTAGATTTCAGTATTGTTAAAAATCTTTATTCTTTTCCTTATTGTGAAAAGTAGCTGTTGTATGTGAATCTTAGTCACACAGGGTACCAGGGCAGAAGATTTCACAGTATGTAGAAAACCATTTCTAACTAAAGCAAATCTTGAAAAATGTTAGTTAGCTCTGTCTGTTCACCACTGTAAGGAAAGTAAAACAATTGGCAATGTTATTTTGCAGACAAGGAGTTATATGCCTGGATGAAGTGTGTGAAGGGACAGCCTCATGATCACAAACACCTGATGCCAACACAGATTATTCCAGGCTCTGGTAAGACCACCTGAAAACAAGCCGGATGTGTTTTTCCCCACATCTTTCTGTAAAGAGAGGCCAGAGTTGTTTCTTGAAACTTCTCGTTTTCCACTTAAAAACCTGCAAATTGTGTCAAATCATCGCAGGAGGGCAAGTGATTCTGGGCACGTACCAGCAAGGAGCACAGATGATGGAGAGAAAGAGGAGTATGCTGACAGATGTCTGAAAGGATTTTGGGGACAGGCAGTGAAGAAATTCAGGGTGTTTGTGACTGTTTTGTACCTTTTCAGAGTGGAATAAAACAGCCAGAATGTACTTAATAAATCCGACCTTAGCTATTGAAAGAAAATCTTAGAATAGTACTGCTGAGGAGCATTTTGTGGCAACAGAGTTTTGGGGATTTGTTTTTCACTGCTTTGGAGATCTGATTGAGCATCTTAAAGCAAAACGCAGTGACAGAGCTTGTGATAAATGAAAAACTAAGCAGTAATCCTAAACCTAGCTAAATTCAGAGTTTTTCTTACAGCCAAGTCAGTTTTATGAAGAGGTGCGGTTAGGAGTGGTGGTGGTTGTTAGCGCAGCTTTGCTTGTGATTGTGGCAGCATTGATGCAGAGCAGAGAAGAGAAAACTCAAATGTGACCTTAAACTTGTTAAGTAAATTCCCAAGTTATTTTAAGCTGGAAATATAGACTTGCTTATTATTTTATGGGTTGTTGCATGTTAGTTCAGGTAGAAATGAAGGTTAATAAATTCAAATTGTGACATTCTCCAGAACAGGTTCCAGACTGAAACTGGTTTTAATTGTAAATTGTGAAGTGAACCACTCATCTGGAAACAGCACAGTCAAGGCTGCCTACATAACCTCAGTTTTGTTCTTCTGTGCCTACCCATTACCAAACAGCCTTAAATTACATGATGACATACTAATTTTTTTGTCAAGACATGGCTCACTTCAGTCTAATTTGACGGTTTTATTAAATGAAGCAGTGATGCACCCGTTGAACAATGAGGAGTTAATAATGAATGGCTGGCTGGCTTGGTGTGTGCCATACAATGGGAATGCAGAGCAAAAGTTAGATTATTCAGAAGAGTAGCATGCAATTATTTAATTAAAGACTTTGTCTCTTTCTGCGTAAGCTTTAAGGTAAACTGGGCAGTCCTTCTATAGTATTCTTGAGTGATAAATTTAGCATTTTTAATAGTTTAAAAAGGTTTGGAGATAGCATTTTAGCATCACAGTGTGTATTTTAAAGAGGCTCACAAAATGATTGAGAGGTGGTGATTGATGGTGTTCTTAATTGTCTCCTAGTTTTGACAGATCTTCTAGATGCTATGCACAATATTAGAGAAAAATTTGAAATTAAATCCCATTGTCAGTGTACCAGCAAGCAGAGCACACAAGCCGGCAAGCTCCCTGCAATGAATGGCGTATCTCAGGTGAGTCAAAAATGTGTCCATACATGGCAGCTTGTTCAGGCGTTCCAGTTCCTGTGGATTTTTATATTTTAATACTATCAGTTGCATTTTAATTTGCATACACAATGGTTAAATGCTAGCCTTGTCTTTAGAAGACATTAAAGCAAAGTTTGAGACTTAAAAATTAATCTGTTCTTTACAGGTTTTGCAGAATGTCCTTAACCACAGTAATAAAATTTCTCTGTGCCTGCCCGAGTCTCAGCAGCAGAACACTCCTCAAAAGTCTGAGACAAACGGGAACACGAGTCCGAGGAGCGATGTAAGTACAGACAGCAAGTCAACACCGCCCGAGTCCCAGTCCCCGCTGCACTGGTTAGCCGATCTTGCAGAGCAGAAAGCCAGAGAAGAAAAGAAAGGTATTTGTTTGAAACTGTCATATCATGTCCATGACTTTGGGAGCGCCAGTGATAACACAATTGAATTAATGAGGGAAATTCATGCAGTTTTCTGTTCAGCAAAAAGCAAAGGTGATGTTCTTTTGCCCCTTAATTTTAATCTTGAAGCTGCAATGCCTTCTCCTGGTGGCATCAGAGTCTCTTACCAAAAGAGCCACTAGTGGAACGCACGTATGATGTGGCACTATTTCCAGCTGCAGCATCTTTCATTTGTGACAGGTACTCACTCAGCTGCCTGTCTGAGATGCTGAGGAAGGCCTTGTCACGGTCACACTCTTTGACTGCATTTTGAAGGATCTAGTTCATCCTCTGGTGTGTTTTCAGGTGAATAAAGCACTAGTGCCACAGTATGTTACCGCCACTATAAAATGCAGGATACTGGTGCTGTTCCTATGTCTGCATTGTGGTACAGCGTTGTAAACTTTCATTTTTTATTTTTGTTTTAGAGAACAAAGAATGTCCTTCTGGAAAACATTTAAAAGAAGAGAAAGACCAGGATAATTTGGAGGCCCAAAACTGTAAAAACTCCCCTCCTTCATCCCAGAACAATGAGCAGGGCTCAACCTTACGAGATTTATTAACTACAACAGCCGGCAAACTGCGTCTAGGTTCTACAGATGCTGGTATTGCTTTTGCTCCCGTTTACTCTACAGGAACAGCAGTAAGTGTTTACAAGGCACACACGTTTTATATCAGGTTTTGAAAATCTCTATCATTTGTTTTGGTACGTTGTAGTTAGAGCAGTTTGATAGCTGTATTGCTTTACATACTCATTGATCTTTAAAACTTTATATGCACACACACATTTGCGTTAACATTTTATTTATTTTCATGTATATACAGTGATAATTGATGCATACTATGAAGAAAATGTCCATGAAGTTAGATAAAGCCTTAACCTGACAAAGGAAGATGGCAATATATTGAGTTTTGTAGTAACTGTATATTTCTGACTTTTTCCATGTAAGAATGCATGCGATTTTTCTACAAAGGAAGCAGATAACCGCAAGCTTCTATTTGGTAATGAAATGCTGTCATTCTACTGCAAAAGGAATTGTATCAATTTTATTTGCTTTTACATTGTTTAAGCATATGTTTGTTTGTTTTCTATTAGAGTGGCAAGAGTGGAAGGACTATGCCAAACATTCTTGACGACATAATTGCTTCAGTAGTGGAAAACAAGATCCCACCAAACAGAGCACCAAAGATAAATATAAAATCTGAAATAAAAGATGAGCCAAAGGATGATGGAAAATGTATTCAGGATGACAGCAGTAAACTGTACAGTGATATTCAGTATTCGTGGATCTGTGATAAGCACGTTTTGTGGCTCAGAGACCATAAAAACAGCAACAACTGGAAGCTCTTCAAAGAGTGCTGGAAACAGGGAAGGGTGGGTACTGACCGGCTCGGGCTGTGGAGTGAACTCCGTATGGACTCCGGGGAGTCGTGTTGAAGGACAAATTTGCCTGACTCTGTGTCCGACAATGTATAATTAGCGGGCAAAAGCTTGTCAGGTACAGCCCACACAGGAATCTTGTGTAGTTTAAACTTCAGTTAACTGCTGATGATAAATATGAAATAACTGTAATTCCAAAAGGTGTGTGTAGGACTTACCCGGTATGGTTGCTGTTGGAGAAAGTGTGAACCGCTCCGTAAGGGCCGAGGTCTTCAGGGTGTGTTTCAGATGCATTTGTGCTTGTTTAATTGAAGGACGTGTTTACTTGAGAAAGGATAAGTATTGATTTTTTTTGTTTTGTTTTGTTACAGCCTGTGTTAGTGTCCGGTATGCATAAGAAAATGAACTTCAGCCTGTGGAAAGCTGAGTCAATTAGTCTAGATTTTGGAAACCAGCAAGCTGATATCTTGAATTGCAAAGACAGTATTATTTCAAACACCAATGTCAAAGAATTCTGGGATGGTTTTGAAGATGTTTCAAGTACGTTACTTTAAATGTATTATTGCATTGATTCTGAACATGCTCAATGTCAGAAACTGCAGTTAAAAATATTTTTTATGGATCTTGAGGCTTCAAAGAAACTTCAATTTTAAAAGAAAGCTCTAGGTAATCTGTTCCCAGACAATGCAATGGGAACTTGTATTTTGTACCTTTGCAGAATTAAAGATGCACTATATACTAGTGAGGTCTGACTAAGAAACCAAACAAATGTTATTGTTCCTCAACTGGTTGAGTGTGGTTTGTATCATTCTTGAGTCTTAAAATTAATTCTCTCCTGTGTGATGGATGAAATCTTTCTAGACAGGTTAAGAGTTTGGTTATATATTTTAGCTGAATAAAGTAAAACACCTATAGTGTATTAGTTCTTAGTAATTTCTGTGTTACTTGCAGAACGGCAGAAAATTAAAAATGGGGAAACAGCTCTACTAAAACTGAAAGATTGGCCTTCTGGTGAAGATTTCAAGGCTATGATGCCAGCAAGGTATTGAGTTCAATATTAGATATTCTTAAGTCAATCTCCATGTTGGTTTTGGGTTTTTTTGTCTATGTAATGACACAAATTCAGTTACGTTCTTCTTTTTCTCCTCCAGATACGAGGATTTATTAAAAAGTTTACCCTTACCTGAATACTGTAGTCCAGAAGGAAAACTAAACTTGGCTTCTCATCTGCCGGGATTTTTTGTCCGTCCAGATTTGGGACCCAGGCTCTGCAGTGCATACGGTGAGTGTGCCTTAGTGCAGCAGTTTCCTCTACCCTTAAAAGTGCAGAATATTACACGTTATAGTGTTGGACGTGCTTGGAGGATAATTGTTCACTGAGTGCAGGAGAAGTACTTGACTGACTGGCATATTAGCATCTCCAGCATGAGAGTTTATTTGCTTCTGCGTTTCTTTCTCTCTCTTCTTGTGCTGTAAGCATATAAGTGGTTAGATACTTCTGCACAAAGACAAATCCCACCTTTAATAATGCTCTGTGACAAAATGCCTCATGGAATATTATTGCGTTCATAATTCTGGTAATAAATAAATCTCACCATATTTCTCATAATTTGTAATCGTATGCTGTACACTCAAAAACCTGTTTAGAAATGGTCATTTCCCTGAGACCTTTTCCAGCTGCTCCTTTTGCAAACAGTTTTGTTCAATTCTGTTTTACAAATTGTTGTAATAGGACAAGAAATCAGTTTCAACTTGTGTCATGATGGCTTTGATTTAAAAAGTTCTCCAGATGTCCTTTGAAATAAACACATTAATGATAGTGATCAAGGCATGGGTCTGAAGAACTGAATCATTAATGACACTTTAATGTAACACTGCTGCAAGGCTCAGTGTTTTGAAATGTCCTTTTGACTTAAGCGTGTATGTTTTTACCTTTTAGAACTAAAATTAATTTTCCTCTTTGCTTGGGGATTTCTTAAGAGCTCTGCTTACAACCATGCATAAAAATGATACATTTGATTTGATAACCCTCTGTATTCATTGTACTTATATTCTGCCCTGAACAACTTGAAAGGCTGGGAAGGAATGTAGTGGTCAGGAAATGTCTTTTATTATTATGCTGAAATGTGTTTTGTTCTGACACAGCTGCTGCACAGGGACAGTTACCTGGGCTAAGAGATATCTCAAGGTCTCTGTTAAAGTTACATTTTCTTGTTTAGCAAGTGAAACAAAAGCATCTTTGTAGTTTGTATATCTCAGTATTTTCATATTAAAGGCTGTCTGTACATAAAATGCTTTTCTGTGAATCTTAGTGTACCTTCAGAAATTTCTTCTCAGCTGTTGCACGTTTCTGTTTGAAGGTGAATATGCAACACAATAAATCTTAATTTTCATCTTGTAACATAGGTGTGGCTGCTACTAAAGACCATGATATAGGAACCACAAATCTCCATATTGAGGTTTCTGATGTTGTGAACATCCTTGTTTATGTTGGCATAGCGAAAGGAAATGGAGTACTTTCCAAATCAGGTAAATCTCACACCTTGTGAGAGGTGTAGAGGCACTGAATGATCTGCTGCTTTTAAAACTGACAGTGTTCTTTTGAAGCAGATGAAAGATATCCACAAGTACTTGCTTAAACCTGGGAGATTCTTTGTTTCAAGAATTTGCACACACACTAATTCTGCATAAAATATGCTGCGGTTCATGAGTTATGAAATGATATTTCAAACTCCTTTCACTTTTTTTGCCATTGCCTATAATTGATCCACCATTCCTGTGCTGGGGCTGGCAGAGCTAATGAAAGTGCAGGGTGAAGGATTTTCTCTGGAAGCTGTGGCAGTTCTAACAATTATGTCAGGATGATATATTTGCCAAACCTTCTGTTTGTTCTGCTCCCTCTGGACGTGCCGTGTTTGCTCTATTGAATTTGGACTGTAATGTAATTTTTCAGCACCAGAGAGCTTAAATTGGTGTATGTTAGGCGTCTGTATGAGGTTTATTGCTCATGTGAAAGTCTTTAAATCACTGAAATAGTTTTGTTTCTTTCCCCATATTCTTTTGTCCTCTTATTCCATAATCAGCAAATGTAGATTTGGGGGTATGACTAATAGAGCTGCAGTAAGGTTTGCTGGTTTTTATTTGCTTTGTTTTCACTTACGTATGCACTGAGTTAATAACAGCAAAACCTGAGCGTATTGGGAGAGCTCAAGCTTCTTGGCTACCTGCTGCAGAACAGCACACGAAGCACAGCTTTTGCTGACTGCAGGAAAATACCTTTTTCATATTTGAATGTTTTGATGCCAGCCCTGCTTGTTTATTTCAAGTAGGAGAATGTGTTCTATCAAATTCAAGCAAGCGTTGTTTTTAAGGTATTTATGGGGCATTCATGTTCTACTAATTACAAACACAGAACAAAAAAATCACCTGGGGGCTTCCATTGTATTCAACAAACTTTTATCTGTCAATCTCACACAAGAAATATAGAAAGAAGGTGTTTAAGTTTTTCCTCTGTCTCACTTAAAAAAAGAAAATTTTTGTTGGATTTTAGGAGTTCTGAAGAAGTTTGAAGAGGAAGATTTGGATGATCTTTTAAGGAAGCGGTTGAAAGATTCAAGCGAATTACCTGGTGCTTTGTGGCACATTTATGCTGGCAAAGATGCTGACAAGATAAGGGAGTTTCTGCAAAAGGTTAGATTTATAGTACATATTTTCCAAATATCATCTAAGTAACTTGTAAATCAAAGGGGGCTGGCAAAACCCACAAATGCCACTGCTATGCGCAAGGAATGTAGGGAAGCAAAATTCTTTACAGCACATAAAATAAATAATTATTGACCTGCTACAGCATCAACAAAATCTGTAACGTGATGGATGTTCACTTCTTAGGATTTACAGGTAGCCTGCAAACTCTGAAGGCTCATGGTTGCATGGAGAGCCATTCTGGTCCTTCTCTAATACAAAGGATAATTTGTAGGATGTTTTTCCGTCACTGATCCATTCTTGCGTTACCAGGTGCTGAAATTTTTGTGAACAGTCTCATGCAAAAACCCTTGACCTTGCAACCCAGCTGCCACTGACCTTCATAGGGGCTCTGTGTCACGTCCCTTGGCTCAGAGAATGTCTTGGCTCTTAGTGAAGATGCAGTGATGTGGGATAATGTCCCAAGGGCAGCAGACTTCTTCAGTGTTAGCTACAGTGCAGATCTTCCTTCAGCAGCATGTGATGAGCAGGTTCGAGCCACGTCAGAACCTTTCAGGCTGTTACCTCAGCAGAAAGAGCGAATATCCACCATTAGGCCGTTGATTGTCATCAGTGGCATTAAATTCAGAGATACCATCTTGGAAGCAGTTTCCTGTGTCCTGTCTTCGGCATGTTTTCAAATTCTAGAAGACAGTCTTGAGAGACGACATAGAAGTACCAAAATATCACTGCAGTGGTTGCTTGGGGAAAAGAAGTCTTCACTGTCTTCTACTGTGGGAAAAAAATCAGAAGAGTCTTAACTGGCTGTGGGTTCCATAACCAGCTGGAGGCCAAGGGCTGTGCTGCGAGCAGAAAGAGCCTGTGAAATGGAGCAGTGAAGGTTCTCTTGGACAATCAGACAGTGTTTCAGTCCTGGGGCAGCTGAACTCTGGGGAAAAATGAGCACTAGTAGATAAAATACAGCTAGTTCCAGGAGATTGTGAATTACAGAGCGAGACTTTTTCTGTTCATTCAAAAAGTAGATGCTTGTAAAGTAGATGATTGCTCTTCAGTCTGGAAATGAGGGTTGTGAACAAAATCAGGAATGCAAGGGAATAGGTGGATGATGAGTATTATTCAACATTTCTTCTTTCAGAGCAGTTAAAGGATATTGTGAAACTCTTTGAGTAGCAGGTTTAGAACAGAAGCACTTAAGACACTGTGTAATAAAGTTTGTCATTTGCTGCCACAGCTTACAATGGTATCCAAAATGAATTGCGTACTGCCTCGTATTTTGGTGCGGTGGTATTTTTGAAAGACTGAATCAGAGAATAATTGATGACTAGACCTTAGGACCACTTTGCCTGCTGGTAAGAGGTAAAATCTCAGTATCTTGTTAGTACAGAAGAAAGGTGATGATACACAAGAACAGTTTCAAGCCCTGCATCACACAGTTAAGTACATTTAATGTCAATATGAAGAAAAATCAGGGTTTAATGAGCTAATTATCTCCTGAGTCATGACAGATGGATTGGATATGTGTTTTTTATCTTTAGTCACTTTCTTCTTTAGTCACTATGACTGATTAATTAGCAATTGATTAAAGGTAATATTTGTTCCCCAGTGGTTACCTTGATGAGAAAAGGTTCTTGCAGTTAAGTCTACCACTGTTGGGAACTATTTTTTTCAAATTCCTTGGTAGTATAGTAGGAAAATAACTTCTTAGGTGGTTGAGATTGGAAGGGGACCTTGTGGGGTCCTTTAGTCCAGCTCTGTGCTCCAGCAGAGTTGCCTGGAGCAGGTTGCCCAGGACCACATGACTCTCAGTTTCACCTGCTGCTTTTTTCCTGAGCCAGGGTTGTGCTGTTGAGTGTCTGTGTCGAAACTGAAGGTTATCAGCTTAAGGAGTTGGCAGTATAGGAACTCTTGAGGTCAGATTTTATTTTCTTGATGAAAGAGGTCACACAGAGAGCATGTTGCTTATTAATAGGTTATTGTGCCGAGTTCTTTAAAGCTCTGCAGTTCAGAGTAGGAATTCTGCAGGTGTCTTCAACCCAGTGGGACTTCCCAGTTCCTTTGAGGTTCTTCTCAATCTCTAACTAACTTTCTTATTTGGTTATTGATTGGGAACAGAGTAGTGTTGCTTCCTAAGTTAGGTATAATAACAACTTAACAGCAAGAGATTCAGCTTTTATTGAAAGTGACTTGAGATCTTTTTTGTACTTACAGATAGCGAAAGAGCAAGGCTTAGAAGTTTTACCAGAGCACGATCCAATACGTGATCAGAGCTGGTACGTGAACAAAAAACTTCGCCAAAGACTTCTCGAAGAATACGGAGTAAAAACGTGTACAGTTATTCAGTTTCTCGGTGATGCTATTATTCTACCAGCAGGAGCGCTTCATCAGGTAATGTACAGCTATTTAAAGATACACAGGACTAAATAACATAAATACAGTGAAATAACTTGTTTTCAAAGACATAACTACATCTGTACTCAAATTAGATTTTACTTTCTTACTGGTAGCTACTGGTGTATAGGAATTTATAAGGTACATCTGCTTGTATAGATGACTAGCCAGTACTGACACACACCAACTTGAATGCTTGAAATGATACTGTTCCTTTTTTCCTTTAAAAAGAAAAACAAGCAGAGTATTGTTGACCTCTTTTTTTCACTTTTCATTCCATTAGCAAATTTCTGAATAAACTGGTGTTAGTTACGGCAAAGTCAGGTTAGTCTTTTTTTTTTGGTTTTAAACCAAAAGTTAACCCCAGAGAGGCTGGGAGAGCAACCCAAGCAGCTGAAAATACCCAGATGTCAGGTGTCATCAGTTTTGTCTTCTGCTATGGGAGAATTGTAGAGGCAGTTTGGGTATAAGAAGATGTTTCTGTAACAGGATTTGGAGGTGGTTTTCCTGCTCCACATTAAGTTCCTTTTTACACAGAAGGTACCTCAATCAGCAGGAGTCATCACTGTCCCTTCAGCAGCCTTCCCGGCTGTCAGAAGGAGTGGTACCACCTTCGCAGCAGCTGGGCTGCTTTAATTCTTAGTTATGTATGAAAAAGTACTGCCAGTAGAGGAGGTCAGAAGAAGTGTGGATTTGTGTGGCAAGCTTCGGTCCTTTCCTAGCACGTGGAGTTTGTTACTTCATTTTGTTTGATGGAGGTTTGGTTTTGTTTGGTTGGTTTTTTCTCCTCACAGTTTGCAAACTGCTTCTCCACAGTGAAAAGAGGAGGAAAGCACAATTGTTCAGACATGATTTTGGAACAGTTCTAGATTTACTTATTTCTTCACTCTATGAACCTTTTCCTGTTTCAACAGGAACTGGAGCCTGGTTTCTTGCTGCCTTGCCAGCTGTCAGGCACCACTAATGAGGTAGCTGACTATCGAGGAATGAGGAGCATCCCCACCCTGCAGCAGTGGTTGTAAACCAGCTCGCTGCTAAAGACTTATCATTGATCTCCACCCGGGTGCAAGCGAGGCCAGGCCCTTCTGAAGAAGATACCATTTGGTTTCTGATCCTGCAGATCAGCTTCCAACCGCCGCTGCTTCTGGGCAGAGAGGAAGCGATGGCTTTAGTGGGTCACTGTGACCAGGGCAGCAGTGTTTTCTCTGGAAAAAAAATGACTGGGTTGTAGTGACGACAGGTGTCGCGTCCCTGGTCCGTCTGCTGGCTGCGTCACTCGCTGGGGCACTGGAAGCAGCAGGTACCTTACGCAGACTAGATTCCTTCGTCATTCCAGTCAGTCTTTAGATGGGTTTCACATGATGGTATGTGAACAAATCTGGGGTTGTTGTAGGTTGCCTTGCCCTGTACCGTGTCTCCAGGGCTTCACATTGCTTCACAAAGGTGAAGGAACACCTGGCACTGATGTTATTATTAGCTCCTGTTAGGCTGGAGCAGTTAGGACTCCCAGAGTTGGGAAGATTTGTATTGCATCCTCCAGTAACCTTACTCTGATCTGTGAAAACACGGGAGATATCCCAGATACAAGAGGGGAAAGGGAACCCACAGAAAATAACAAACACACTGGGAAATTTCTTTTATATAGCATATATGGCATTATATAAAGGCATACAGAAATAAAACATAAAGTAGCAAGACTGGTCCATGTTTCCCTGTAGTTCATAGGCTTAAGGACCAAAAATAAGACCATTCTTATCTTTATCTCCACGGCTTTAAACTCCAGATTGCTTTTGAAGTGGTAATGTTCTAGCTTCTGGCACCAAGGAGTTAATAATACAGTGTTTTTAAACCTTGGTGGGTGAATCTGAGAACCTTTTCATCTTCAGTAAGAAGTTCCTGTGAATCTGCCACGTAGGAGGAAATGAAAGCATAGTGTTCTTTCATGTAGGTGTATAGTACTCTATATAGAGATGCATAAATACTGACCCTAGGGATCAGCACCAACACTTCATATATACAAAGCACATTTAAACGCTTAAAAATAAGTCTGAACAAGAATGCATACCAGGTTAAGTTTACACGTTAAGTGTTTCAGATTTACATGTACATCATGAATCTTCAAAACTGGATGAGAGTTGGTACTAAATTTGGAGGTAAATTAACTTTTATTTTTTAATTTGTTCACTGGTAGTGTTGTGGAGCAGAGGAAATGAGGCTGAGGGATGGAGTTGGGGAGCAGCCCAGCTGCCAGTGATCACTGTGTAGTGCAGCTCAGACGCTGCCATCCTGGAGACAGTTAGGACTCTGGTCATGCTGCTGCTTCTCATGTGCTGGTCTAGAATTTTACTGCTCTAACTTGGAGGGGGTTGTGTGTGTTTCTTCTCTTTTATTATTTCCCGGGTTTCCCCCTCCTCCCTCTGTACTTGCAGCCAGTAGTCACATCCCCTTGTGATCATTTCAGCAGGCAAAGTCAAGCTGTTTGGTGCCGGGGTGGGAGGGAGAGCCTCTCCCATGAGCTGCAACGGTCGGAGTAGCCTTGTTGGTAGCTCTTGCGGAGGGAGTTGCTCTCTTGGGGGTGAACCATCAATAGGCACAGCGTTGGATTGATCTCCTCTGCAGATGCTTCCCTGAATGTACTGTGGGTGACGCATTGTGGGGTTGTATCTCCTTTCTTCTTGGGTGGATGAGTAGGGAAGCTCAGAAGAGTCCCAATTTGCTCACGTCTGGGCCTTGTTCTCTCTCTGGCACTTCTAACAAGGAGCCCTGAGCTCTCCTTGGAAGCTTCCCCAGCTAAAAAAAGCTGTTTGTTTCTGTTCTTTTTGAAGGATTCGTTGTTTTTGATGCTCTGCTCTGGGTCACCGTGTGTGACTGTCCTCTGGGGATGCCCCTCCCCCAGTTTTAATTTAGTGACTCTTATCCAAATTTGTAAAATATTTTAGTGATAAATTAAAAGATAGACACACTCGAGCTGGTGATTAAAACGTGTTGCTCAGGCTACGTGCAAAAGTTGTTCATAGCGGAACAGGTTATTACAATGCTGCTTGTGGTAGTGGTGTCTTGATTTAACAGCAGGATTCTATATTGTAAAATAACATGCTGGAGGTAATGTGACATCCCGGTGATGCTCTGACAGGGCTGTAGGATAAAGGTGTGGGAGCTGCTGTGCAGAGCTGCGCGCTGGCTGCGCGGGACACAAGGACAGGAGGGAGCGGCTGTGTGGCTCTGGCCCTTTCCTCCCTTTTCCGATGCTGCTCCTGTCTGCTGGGCCCTGCCAGGAAACCTCTGTTGTGCCTGGGCTGGGGAGCAGCTGTTGCTGCGGTCCAGCTGGGAGTGGCGCAGTCACAGGAGCGCTGCATCCTCATCCCTGAACCTCCGGGGAATCCTCGCTGATCATATTTATTTGTGCGTGTCACTGTATCAGCTTGTATCATAAATATTACAAGTAGGAATGCCTGTGGGCTGTCAGCAGGGCATTTCCATGGTAAGTACCAGACCTGTCAGGTAAAATCTGTCTTCCCCCGAAGACTCGCACACTCATCAGACAGGCCCTGGAAGGGAAGGAGGTTTAAGGTGCAGCAGAACAAAAGATCTGAGGGCAACAAATACTGCTGGTCCTGCAACGGAGAGAGAGGGCATCAGTAAAACCTTGTCTGGGCGAGGAGGAAGTGAAAGAGCGGTGTGGGATTTGCATGGGGTGGAAAGGCAAACAGGGGCAGGTAGAGACTTGAGAAGGGTGAGAAGCCTGTGAGGGAAGAGAGGGGGCTGGAGCTGGCAGCTCAGCTGCACTGTGCAGAGACGTTTCAGCCGAAGCTCTAGGGAATTCCCCAAGCAGCAGCGAGAGCCTCACAGTGGTACTTGTGCAGCTGTTTGCAAATAGTGTGGCATCAACAAACCCTCTTCCTCTCTGGAATGGTTTCTTTGCTGATTAATGCACGGGAGGGAGCGGCACTGCTTTGTCCTTGATGATTACGAGGCTGGAAGAACCCCACGTACAACACCAGTGCAGAACTGGGGGTCACCTCTGGGGTTTCACCTGTGAAAGGGGCAAGCTAACCTTGTAAAATCAGACTTGGGGAGTGTTTTTGAAGAAAAAAAAAAATTTTAAATGAAGTGCTGTGTCCTCAACTGTGGAGATCCTGAAGGTTTCTTTGAGTGTCAGGTATCACAATGGAAATTTTAGAGTATGCAGTAAAAAAACTCTAGATTTTGCTAGGCTCAAGCTTAAAATATGCAGAACTTCATCAGCACTGAGCAGGGTGGGAGTGTTTGTTTGCTGGGATGGCAAAGGCGGCCTCCCTGCCCCCAGGCTTTGGTAAGTTTGCAGAACTCATGTTACACAACTTAATGAGCAGTTAGAATTTGGGAAAATGAGGTTTTTGACATGCTGAAGAAACGGTGTCATTTGTAAAGGTTTTGGGGTGAAAGCCTGATGCTGTGTGTCTCTGAAGAGGACAAACAGGAGCTGGTGGTCAGGTCACAAGCAGCAAATGGCCCGAGGAGGCGGGTCCTGCGGGACACGGCGCTGCAGGGTCACTCTGTGCTGTTGTGGGGTGGTGGTTGAGCGGGGCCAGAGTATGTGCAATTAATGTCAGAGCTGACCACAGGAAGACACTCTGGAGCACAGGCAGATGTGCATTGTTCAGCGTGTACCTTTTGCCAGAAGCTAACTTAGATAAATCAAATACGCTTAATTGCTCTGTACGTAAAGTTTATAAAGACGCCCTTTCGTCTGATAAGCCTGTGGTTTAAGACATCTTGAGGCCCACTCGTTTCTCAGGTATCTCTGCCAAAGAATAACTCCCAAATACTAATTATCAGTCTCTTCTTGTTATTTTGGATAGGTGCAAAATTTTCACAGCTGCGTTCAAGTAACTGAGGACTTTGTGTCTCCAGAACATCTTGTACAGTCATTTCACTTAACACAGGAGCTGAGGCTGTCAAAGGAAGAAATCAATTATGATGATAAACTGCAGGTAGGAAATGAATTCTGCTCTGGAAGCTGTTGCGAAGGCCGGGCGTGCTGGGGCTCATTGGGATGCGGAGCGGTGCGTGAAGCTACTTCCTCACTGCTGTTCACACAGAATAACAATGAGCAGCAGCCTGAACGGCAGGGCTGTGCAGGACTCTCCCTCGAGTTGCTGGGTTTATTTATTTCATGTTACATTTTAAAATGTGTAAAAAGGTGTTTCCTTTTGTACTGCCTTGGGTGTAGCCTTCCTTTTTTTCCATCCTCTACTTAGGGCTCTGTCCTTAAAGCCAGTTATTTTGAGAGTTCCTCAGTCATAGATCTTACTAAAACATGTCTGATGTTCTTGCAGGTTAAAAATATCTTGTATCATGCAGTTAAAGAAATGGTGAGAGCTTTGAAGATTCATGAAGGTGAAATGGAAGATATGGATGAAAACTAAGCACGCTCTGCTTTCCTGTGTTAACATCAAATGGAGGTTATTTTTTCTAATCTATGAACAGTATGCACACTAATTTAAGCTTCACAAACCATCGGTGCCAAGAAAACATCGTCATAGTATTTACTTGTTAATGACACTGCAACGGTAGAGCTTCATATCACAGCCACTGTGATGACATGTTAGACTTGCAAACAGTTCCGCAGCGTTCTGCTGTCCTGTATTATAATGTACATGAAGTTTGTGAAATGTCAAAGATTTAAGATGATGTATTTATTTTTGGAAAAAAAAAAAAAAAAAGACAAAATTCTATGCTATATTGTTGATCAAATGTAAATGTGACTTGTACAGTTTGCTAAAATAATTCAGATATTTTTCACTACATTGAGACAGTTACTGTGAGAGTAGGACACAACACCAGCTATTGCCTGCATTTGGGATCTTGCTGAGTCCGCACAGCAGTCATGTCATAATCTGAAAATTACTGCCAAATAATTGTAAACTTTGTAAAATATAAAGTATATAAAGCAGATATTAAATACAGACACTTCAGTATTTTATTGAAGCTATTCAGTGTACAATTAAACGTTTTCAAAAGGTGTAATTTATTTAAAAATTGTCTCATTTTGGTAAAATTTATGTGAACTTTTAAAGCTAAATATTAAACTTAATATGCTATGTAAATATATACATATATACATTCAATGATGTATTTTTTTAAAACATTGGCTTGCTTTAATTTGTTAAAAGTGCAAGTGTTACACATGCTTTGTACATTGAAGTTGAAAGGGGTTTTACATTTTCCATTAAAATGACTTTATCAAATGTTGTCTCCTTGTGTTTGTTTTCTATGTTGGTTTTCTGTTTGTTTTCTGTGTTAGTGCTGTGGTTCCTGGGCACCGCTCTGCCCTCTCTGGGTGTGAGACAGAACTGCACAGCTCAGACGGCTGAGCCAGAAAGAGCCTCTCCTTAAGAATAAAACAATTCAAACATCGCTTATGTTCTGTCTTTAATAATCCAACACTTACTTGGGGCAAAGGGGGAGAGGAATTTCTATAGAACAATTTTTTATAGCATGTTGGCTCTTTACAGTCGAAGTCATACAGCAAAATAATGGATTTTTTTTTTTTAATATATCTGTTTCTATTTAATAATGATAAATGTTAGACAGTTGAGTGGAATTCCAGCTCTTGGAGTTAGTTTGAAAAGTTTAAGTGTACATGGATTTAAATTATTAACACTATTAAAATGCCTACATTTCAAATGAGTGAATTTTAGTCTTAAGTCTAAATATTCCCCCTGAGAAGTACTTCTAACATTTGTAAAATTTGCTGAGGCTGCTGAAATTCGCATTCCTGCTGCAGATGCCATATCCCCCCTGCCTTGTTTTTTTCCTGCACAAAGAGCAGTTGTTCAGGCCGGGGCTGTGGGCTGCATCACAGCTCGCTCCTTGTGCTGGGGTCCCTGTAGTCAATTTGGTTACTAGAGTTTATCTGTAGTAAATTGTTACGGTAGTTACACCAGATGTGTAGTTTTAAGAATTTGTGGTTGCGTCTGGATTTGCAATACATACAAACACAACCTGATGCATTTTGCAAACAGCTGTGGGAATTGGTGCGGGTGGGACGGCCTCATAAACTGCCTGCAACAATGATGCTGTTTCCCTCCATTCAGAGGGGAGTAAGCCAGAAGTGAGAGAAGAAGGAAAACGTGGCACAAGCTGAGTGCGGGGAGGAGCGCCACAAAGCATTTATCACTCAAAGAGACTCTGCAAGTCACGTGCTGCATGCATTAGCAGAGCACAAGAAATTGGTAAAGGTAACAGCTACTCCAAATATTGCTAAATGAGGCAAAAAAAAAATCTGGTGTTTTTTGGGTTTTGTTTGGGTTTTGGGTTTTGTTTGGTTTTTGGTGATTTTTGGTTTTGTTTTATACTTAGTGTACCAAATTCAACTTACTCAGTGCCTTAAGGTTTCTGGCTGTGTCAGGATGAAGCAGAGCTCCTGGCTCCCCCAGGGCAATGGGAGCAGCAGTGGGGCTGCCTTGCGCTCACTGCCAGCATGACCCCAGATTTTCACAGACCTCTGAGACTACAGAGGGGTTTGTGGGGAGCTGGTTTGGTTTCAGGTTAGTTTTCCCCCCTTGACCATTTCCATGTTCTGTGAGGCATTAATGGGCATATTTTTCCCATCTTCCTAAGGACTCTCTAGGAGGTTTTCTGGTCTACAGTCTCAACTATTGTAATACAGCTGAAAGTATTCGATGAGATCAGCTGAAGCTGTTTGAGTGCAGGAAGACTGTCAACTCACAGAACAAGAATATGAGGTACGATGTCATCTGCCACCTTCCTACTGAGACCAAGCTCTGTCTTGATCTGCTGTGCTCTCCATGAAACTCTTCCTCTCTTTTTTTTCTGTCCGTCAAAACCTCATGTCTCAAAATCATCAAAACTGCACACCCTGCTCACCACACACCCCCTCCTTCCCTCACCCCTTTCCAGCTCCTTATCATCATCTCCATCCGCTGTGCTGCTGTAAATGACCACAGCAGTTTTCTTCCTGTTGTAAGTAATTAGCGATCAATAAAGGGCTGCTATGGCCTGAAGTATTTCAGCAAGGCTGGCGGGCTGTGGATGTGGTTTAGCTGAAACGGCAGTTACTGGATTGCTGGAAGTGCCGGCAGTGAAACCGTGGTCCCCATTATGCAGGTCAGATGTAGGGGGATATAACAATCTGTTTTTAAATTCTATTTATTCTACTCTTACAGCTTCGAGGAAATCACTCAGATCTGTGTGTGTGAACTGAACCCCCGTCTGATCAGCGCTACGTTCTCATGCTCTCTGACCTTTTCGGTAGGTGGTAATTTTGTTTGTACCCTCTCCTGCTCTCACAGCTGACAGCCTTCCCCGCCCCTAACTGGGAATTTCCCTTCCTTCCTCCTTTCCCAGGCACCGGCGCCCCTTCTGCCGCTTTCCCGCGCAGGATGCCTGTGCTCTCCCCCACATCCGCGCTGAATGAGCTGCCTCTCCCTCCTGTGACCCCCAGCCCAAGCCTTAGCTGTGCCTTCCCCTCCTTGCCGGGGTGTCAGCTCTCCACTGTGCTCCTGCTCCCCACCTCTTGACCTGCGGCTTTTCCTTCTCCGCCTTTGCGTTCCCGTGATACGTGTGCCCCAGGAGGGCAGGGGAGCACTCGGTGGCGCAGGGGCTCCTCTGGTGCAGTGTCCTCTGCCACGTTCCTTTCTTTCCATCTCAGCGGGGCGGCCTAGGAAACTCTGACCAGGGAGCAAATGGTCTGCAGTGTTCACAGCACACACAAACTAACCTCTGCACGTCTTTCATTTGTTGTCGCAGGGTTTGAAAAGGAAGTTATGATCTATATATAGCTGCTAGGAAAATCTTGCCTCACAGCAAATCAAATACATGTTTTACCTGATGCGTTGTGTGCAAACAGTTGCATTTTATACATGGGCCTTTCTAAAGTGAAGTGATAGACTGAATGATTTTTTACTGTTATGTTTCAAAGTGAACATTTCTGGTACCTTCCAACCACACCAATACAACATATTCTCAACACAGATGCCTGTTCCTTTTTCCAGTCCCAGGGCATGTGGTTTTATCGTAGCTCTGTGCTTCCTTAGTGGAATTAAAGAGTAGGGTTTAGTAGCTCTGAGGCAGGAAATCCTGTATTTTCACAGCTCTCAGGATTTCATATTGTTTGATCTCAGTAATACCTTCACTCCTGCAGCAAATGGGCCTGAGGGAACACTTGAAATGATTACAAGACAAAAAGCCCGGGTAAGTTCAGGTTACTTCTGGTAAAACAAACATGGGAGAGAGAGGAGGTGGAAGAAAAGACGGCCATAGCTCTGAGTCTTTAGGGAGCGGTGAACTTCTTTTCATACAGCTGAACTTCTTTTTATATAGTTGAACTCCATGGGCCACATACTCGGCCTGAAAGGTCTGGCAAATGCTGCCCAGCCTATACCTGGTTTGTGGCAGTCACACCGCTCTGATTACTTCTGAACAGTTCTACCAACTGATTTTGTCTCCCACTGTATTTTAGTCTAATTCAGTAAGGGATTTTATCAGGTGTTGCAGCTGTACTTGCTTTTCTTCACCTATTTTGTGAGCGAGCCTGCTTTCACAGGACCATAGAACAGCTCAGGTTGGAAGGGACCTTGAAAGCTCATCTGGTCCAGCCTTTTGTGGGAAAGGCAGCCTATACGGGGTGTAGACCCCACCATGGAAACAGGTCACCAGAACTGCAGATGGCTAAAGAGCTGCTGCTGACAGGAGTTCAAGGCCAGAGTTTCTGAAAATGCGGTCAGATGAAGAGGTCACAAGATCTCTTTTCCCTGAATATAAAACCAAAATGTAAACCCCAACACTTCTGTGTTTTGGTTTTAGTTGTCATTGTAAGTAGCAACTGGTGGTACAGTCTGCAGATTTTATTCTCAAGAGACTCCACGTTGCTTCCCAGTTGACTTTCTTTGGTTTCTCCTTCTGTGGAGATATAGCCAGAGCTTGGGTAATTACAATGTCTTTTTGCAAAGCATATGTTGGCTATATTCAACAGAGATAATGTATCTGTGTTCCAAGACAAGTGGTTTCTGTGGTAAAGCAAAGCCTACGAATAGAAGTCAGTGCCTGTCCACGTTTAAAATTGGTTCTTGGTGAGACGCTTTGAAATAACGGACTACAGAATTTTTTAGTTCTGTGCAGTAGAAAACAATACAGATCACCCTCCCTGCCTGTGGGAATCTTTCCATGTATCGTGCCAGGCTTTGTTTACGTGCCCCGTGACCACCACCAACTTACCACTTTGTTGTCGCTGCTATCGTTCGTGCAAAACGGCTTACTTTCTGCCCGGTATTCACATCGTTCTGCTCTTCCTGTTATTCTGGAAAGGCTCGGGGAACGAGCCGGTTAACATGCGGACGGCGAGAACCGGGCACGGGCAGGGAAAGCGGCTCAGGAGCCGGAGCCCGCACGGCGCGGGGGTCCCACCAGGTGGCGGTCGGCAGCCGCCCAACGCGGGGACACGGCCGGGGAACCCCCTCTGGTGCGGGAGAGGGGGGAAAACGGCACCCGGTGGGTGGAAGGGAGCGTGGAAGAGCTGGGGAAACAATAACGCCAGCTAAGCCAGAGGTGCAGGGAAGGAAGAGCGGGGGTTTCTTTTTATCATTTCACAATGCTGGAACTCAAACGAGCCGAAAGGCAATAATAATTTAAACCGGTTTTAAATTGTTGGGGCGTAAACTAATTGCTGACAGACACTGGAGAGGAATGGCCTCAGATTTATAACTATACATCCATAAAACTTGTCCTCTAGCGGTGAGTATTCTCTATACAACCTTCCATTGTCTAAATGGACTGTGTAACTGCTTAGCTCTGAATTCAGACTGAAGAATTCCTTACTTACTGTTCCTAGTCTGTTAAAGGGAACGTTGCACCTGCTCTCCTTCCTGCGTCACTCATGGCAGTGGGAAACTCTGGTGCTAGGCCACGCTGCCTGGAGTTTGATTTCAGCAGCAGCCACGCGTTGAGCAGGCAGACTGCAAGAACAAACAAACATTTGCATTGCAGGAGAGGGAAAAGTTTTAACATCACTTTCAAAAGTGCCCCTGCTTGGCTATCTCCCTACAGAGGAGCTTCCTTCAGATCTGGGGCTTTGTTTATGCAGCTATATATGAAGGGACAGTTAAAAACAGGAGGTAGAGTTCGCAATTTCCCTACCCCACCGCTGCAGAATCCTGACTCTTCAGCAGAGGTAGCTGAAATGTCCGTAGCAAACAGCCCTGGGCTATCATCCCTGGCGTGATGTGGGATAGGTGCTTAAATGATTTTATTTCCTTCTTGTGAGCACATACGATTTTCTTTGCTTTACCTCCATGAACAGAAACACCGTGCTCCCCTGCCTCGTCACCTGTAACAGCCAGTCAGGTAGGCGACGGTGGGGAACATAACGTGCCCTTCTGTGGGGGCTGACCTGGAACAGGTCACCTCACCACAGCTTTTCTGTGGGGCCACCCGCTAAACTGCTCCAACCGAAAAATAACTTTTTTTTTTCTTCCCCAGTAAGATTAGTTTCCCGCTACACTTCAGCACAAGGGACCTCCTCTGATGAACTTGTCTTACCTTTATAGGCTTTTTCTAGCCTCCAGTCCCTATTCTCCTTCAAGCAAGCACAGGAAACACCAGGTATACAGAGGTAAGGGGAGAATTTGCAGAGCAGTAAGGTGTTCTTGCTGCACTTCCAGGTCTATTCTGGAAGAAAAATGTACCCTTAGAAAGGGAGCTTACCTTGTAACAGCACAAGAATAACTTAAAATGGGGTCGTTTGCAACACTTAACACTTTTCATCAATCAGTAACAGCTGAAGTTAACTACTGCCCCATTACACACTGCAACACGCCCTGGGGTGTACAGCACTTTGCAGGTGTCAGCAGGCAGCGACCAGCAAAGTCAATGCACCTATAGGCAAGGCCCTCAGAATCCAGCCCAGCTTCCCTTATTTGCTGGATGATGAAAACAGAAGTTCAGCTGTACGTGTGTGCTTACACTGTTAGTACGAATCTTAATTTGTTTTCTATGCTCTGCAACATTTGTAGAGATTTAACACATGTTTAGTGTCAAAACACCTTGGTTTTTATTTTCATATCCTTTTTGAATCAGGTTAAGCTGTAAACAATTTCTTTTTCAATCAAATACTGCCAGCTAGAATGACTTCCATTCATGCGTCACTGAAAACAAAAAGGGTATTTTTCCTTAAGCACAGACTTTTCTTTTTTAAACAATGTCACTTTATACAGAAACCAATAGCTAGATTCGATGCACCCTGATTAGTTATGTAAACAGATAACCCTCCAAAAAAAACCTCGTCAACAGAACTAAGAGGTTGGTTCCTTCATAGAATGGAAATTAAAATTTCTCCTGACTTGAGGTTAACATGCGCAGGAGTATAGAGCGTGGCACATAAATCCATCTAGGAGGTGTATAAATTGCACTGTATCTGAATTAACAAAGTTATGCATAATGAAATGCACAGTTTAAATTCATGCTAGAAAGCATTTTTCAATATGAAGTGGCAGCCAACTGGCAACCAGAACAGTTAGGTTCTGCACCATCATTTATGGCATTATAGATAACGATTACATATAGCATACTTTAAAACCCTGAAGGATTGTGTTACTTGAAACATTCTCCAGGCAGTCATTTGGTTTGAAACACTGGGAGAAAGACTAAAGAGCTTGCCATCTTATACCGATTATGGTACCTTTAACTTTTATGAAGTAGATCAGATATGATGTGTATTTCACAGTAACAAAGTTGCTTTAATGCCTTTTCTCCAACAGTAGGATTGTGTTAAGATGTTTCTGCTCTCAGATCACCATTGTCCTGGTGGTTTTCCCTTTTCTTAGTGCGGGTAACTACATTGAGCACTTTTCCTGGTTTTTAACTATTCATCAGTCCTTTCAGTATATCTTCGGAGAGTTCCAGCAGAGGGAGTTCAGGGGACGGGATGTCCAGGGGGGGAAGGTTGGGTATTGGAATGTCCTTTGCCTTCCCAGCAGCTGTTGCAAACTTCTGCCAACTTGCAGCTGAAGAAGTAGTTTCTGAGTGTTGCTGCAGACCCCACAACTCTGACTTCTCAACAAAGTCAGCATCTACATCCAGCTCCTTTTCTACTGGAGATTTTTGGAGTCTAGCTCTTTCTGCTTTTAACTGCTTATTCTCTCTCCTCAATCTCTCATTTTCTGCTACAAGAAATTCTATGTGCCGTTTCAAATCTGCAATTTTGGTTGCCTGCTCTTCTATTATTGTTTTGTCATCTTTTGGAGCTTTACTCCCAATACATGCTTCCACCGGCTCCTTTTTTTTCTGAAGCAGAAATAATAGTGTATCCGGGTCCCTGTCAAAGACACTCTGAATATCGTGTGGATGTTTCTCTGTGGAAGGACTGTATTTCTGAGTAACAGGAACCAATATGTTTTGATCATCAGAGTCTTCAGCAGATGGCTTATGAGAAGTCTGAAGATGTGCAGCTAATTCCTTGTCAGCATTCTGCTGGGCCTTCAGCTTTTCCTCCCTCTTTGCCCTTTTCCACCTCTCCTGGATGAGCAGTAACTGTTTCATGTGACTATCCCTTTGTAATTCCAGTGATAGCTGAGCCTGAGTAAGAACAAGATTAAACAATTTAACTGGTGATCCCTTATCCCATCTGAATATTCATGCATGTAAAGTTACATGTACATAAATATTTACATAAATAGCATCACAGCATGCCTGAGGGAGAGGGAGGCGCTTTTGTTATTCAGATACTAAATCCAACAAGAAGTGCTCTCTGCTTGTGCAATGCAACAGATGCAGCTACGTCACCCAAATTTGGCATAACTGCTGGTATTGCGAAGGAGTGAGTTAACGTTTGGTCTTTTTGTTTGGTTGGGTTTTGTTTTTAAGTCACTAACCAGGCTGTAATACCTCTGAGTGGAGGCACTAGGCATTTAACTGACCTATGACCAACACCCATAAGGAAGAGATTCACTTGGCATGCACAGCCACACTTTAACTAAGTAATACAAACTATTTGTACGCTTCTGTCACGTTATCTGTGTAGACATATTAATAACACCCAACACTAAGCAGAAAAGTGCTCTAAGGCCAGACATGGTCCCAAGTGATTCACCCATATTTAACAAAGGGGGTAGCATGGTGCTTAATAACTCACAGGAACCACCTGGGTAAGAGACTATAATTTTTCCACAAGAATGACCCTTTGAAGGAAAGACGGATGTTGGATCTCCAAGGGTTATTTGCTTCAATAATACAGGCTAACTCAAAGCCTGATGCTATAGAAGTGCTGAGCAGACTATACTACTACATTCACAGATAGGTTTATGCAATGAATAAGGAAAGGTGTAGGGCTGATATTCTGGAGATCCCCCAGTCAGGACGAGTGAAACCAAAATTACAGACTGTAGATGAGATGCTCAGCTTTGTGTCTCAGCAAAACAGCCTAAGTGCCTCACAGCAAGAGTTAAATATGAACCTAGTTTTATCACCTACTTGAAGATGCCTTGCAGACTAGAAACCATAGTAGAAGAGCCCTTGGATGGGTTAGTAGTTCTCTTGTCCCTGCTCCAGGTAAACTTGGAAAAACACTCAAGGAAGACTGGAAGCATTGCACTTCTAAAACTCCTGGTGCAGTTACGATGGGTTCAGAAAACTATGCAGAGGCTAATGCCCAAGAGGGGTAGGATGAGTCAGGGCACAATATGACACACAGGCACACAACAGAGCTATGGCAAATTCTTGTGTCTGCTGCATTTTGGTCTCACCTGCTCTGACTGGGTCAGCTTCATAGCATCTGTAAGGTATGCTGCAGAAGAGAAAATTGATAAACACTTAAGACAGGGTTACAAAACTTGAACATTTCCATAAAAACTAAGAAAGGGCTTCAGAGCTTCTGTATTCTGAATCCCCACATAAAAGCAGCAGTCCAGAGGCAAAGTATTTACCAAGTTACAGTGGCTGGAAACACCTGCTGTTTTTCAAAAATCTGAAAAAATTACTGTAAGATCATGTAATACACTCTACACCCTTCCCATGGCATCCTGTTGGCTCGGCTTGTTCCAATTTGTTTTTCAGAGGAGGACAGCAGCTATTTCCAGAAAATCTCAAAACAACTTTCCCATGAAAGGAAGAAACACAGCTGAGGACCAGACTTTTAACATACAAGCATTTTAAGACAAAATGTAGTAAGCAAAATCCTCTCGCCTGTGGCGCACCAGTATTATGAAGTCATGCTTTTAAATTATATTCTTGATGAAGAGGTATAGTCTGTAGTTCCCCACCTTTTTCATCAACTTCCACTCCAAACCCAAAAACGCGCTGGCTTAGACTCAGAGCAGCACTTTAGACTTTGAGCATATCTTGCTAGTGCTGAAAATGACAGTGTATAAGAAATTCTTAACCATATTCAGAAGGATTTAAGATAATGGCATAGAATCATCAGACAAAGAAAACCAAGAATCATGCAATGCAGTTTTGGGCTTTGTCTTGGTATATGAAGTGAAAGAAACCAATAAGAAAAGCCTGCCTATTAGAATGTAAACACTATCCCTCGTTGCTTTGAGTATGCATAAATACCAAAGAAATGATCAGTTTCTCATTTTATGAGGTTTTCTAGTATTTCTGAATGGCAAGCGAGAACACCTGGTATCTAGGTTACAATGTTCGGAGTAGCCACTTATTTTGTCTCCACACAAGCCCTGTCACTGGAAATGTCCTACTTGTTGCACCAATTAAGATGTCCTCTTTCTTCTTCTGCCAAGCAGTTGCTGCGCTGTCAGGCAGCTGAGGGACTCCAACACAAATAATTGAGCATGACTAGTTAAATGGACAGGTAAGAGCACAAAGTCTCACTTAGGAGAGGCTGTCAATCGCAGGGTCAAGGCCTGCGATGCAATCTGCTGTTTTGCTTGAGTCCTGGGAAAGCTGAGCTCATCACCTGTTCTTAGCTGTATTGATTCAATCATTAGGAAAGGGAAGTAAGTAAACTTTCGTAAGCAAATATTTGTCTAAGTATTTCCTTTATCAACAGAGAAAGCAGGTGACTTCAGCTATGAAAGCAGCGAAGAAAATACAAAGTGTAAAGTGAAACTAGGTTACAGCAGGTCCCCAACTGCAGTTTGTGCTGGACACAAGGTACTGGGTTCATCTTGAGTCAAGAACTGCCTTTGAAGTGATAACCTCCCCAATGAAAACAACTTTGGAAACGTCTGTCTTTAGCCACTCGTATTAGAAAAAAGTTTCCAAAATGATGCTTAATTTGGGCTGAAAACCAAATTAACATTTTAAGAATAAAAATTTTGCAAGTAATTAAATATTCTACTTACATGAGGCATGCAAATCTAGAAACTGATTTTAAGAGCTGGAATGTGAGAAATACCTACTCACCAGCAGCTTTTTTGTGACAAAAAATTGCTTCTTCATATTTCCCTGCTGCCAACAAACGGTCTGCTTTTCTGCTCTGCTGGTGAGCCTTAAAATAAGAAGAACATTACATTGATGAGGGTTAACTGACAAGTAGTTATATCCATTTTAGAAGTAATCAGTACACCTAAGAAACCTGTACCGAGTCCGATTCTCAGGCTTTTAGGCTCAGATCTCCCATTCCCTTCCAAGCTTTATAATTTGATTTCTTCTTTAATACTACCTTTCAAGAAACTGTATTGTACAGGTAAGAAGTGAGGTTGGCTAATGCAGCAAAGATGGTGTGTACACAACAAAATCCTTTTGAAGCTGTTCCTCAGAAAGTACATATTCTCCTTTATAGGCAGACATTTAATGTAGGCGTGTAAAAAGACCTGTAGGCCATAAGAAGTTATGAGAGGCTGTAAGTATTTAGGACCAATTTATCTAGCAGAATTCAAGATATCTGAATTACGTTACAGCTGGTTTGACATCTGCTGCTGCCCCAAGCCCAAAAGGCCTTGCCTCTTGGGTGAAGAAATTGCAAGAGATCTTTGGATTTTTTTTTTTGTTTGCAGCTTACACCGATTAATGGAAGCATCACAGCCATGGTCAAAGATACCAAAGTCACATTGTTGCTGTACAACAGTTGAGTCTATACTACTATTTGTAAGCCACTAATGTAAACTACTAAGATAGACTAAGGATATTGCTGAAATCAAGCAACAGATGCAAGTATTTGCATATGTTTTACTGAGAAACAGTATTGCATAACCAGCACTGCAACATTCATGAAAGCAAGTCTTTTTGTCATTACTACAAGACATGAATTTCGTGGTACTTCCTCCAAGACAAGCTGTGTAACATAAAAAGCTACAATCACTAACTGGCGAGACTGTCAGTAACACAGACTATTCACAACTGCTTTACCACATGTTGAGTTTAAGGTAAACAGACACTAGGTACTGGGCACTGACTGTGAAACAACACGACAGTTATGACTCTGAAGAACGTTTGCCTGTTTCTTTGTTTGGGGTTACTGTTTCTCAATAAAGCCTTTATCAAACCTATGCTGACTGAACCTGTAGGGGAAACAGAGCTGAAAGCCTTGAAATCTGCTTCTCTAATTCTGTTTTTGACACATACAAATTCTCTATTCCCTCCCTTCACCCAAATAAAAGCATAAGATGTATCAGACTTGAGATGTTTGGTGAATACACATCACCAACTCAATTTAAGCATGTTCCAGGATCAATGTAAAAATGAGCATATTTGTCCATATCCTAAGATGTTAGAATGGCTGGTTCCCTACAGGCCTTATGGAATTAACACTTTTCTCTGTCTCCTGCAGCGTTGGTAGAAGCATCAAAGGTCAGATAATCCAAACAGGACAGTAACACAATTCTATCAGAACTAACATGAAACTTGTACTAATGCCCACTTAAAAAAACTTCCAAAAATGCAGGGCAATTTGTCATCTTTGTCCTCCAAACTGACTTATCACCTACAGTGTTACAGTAAGTTCCATTTTCTACCAGAATTTTAGCAGCTCTGACACCACAAAAGAGAATGACTTCTACAGAAAACACTCTTTTGGGCAACAGCTGTTCTTAAGCAATCCCTAACAGTTATATCACTGCGTTTAGACATTTGGCTTTTCTAAAACTGCTTTCATAGGCTCCAATGGAGCATTCTTAAAACAAAACAACCACTAACCACAGCTCTTTGACTCTACACAACAAATATTTTGGTTATATTCTTCTTCTTCTTCACCTCCATTCAATTCTCAGAGCACTGTCAGCATTCCTTGTTTCTTCTGTCCTGAAGTTAAATAATCTCGGAAGAGGAAGTGTTTTTGTATTGGAAAAATCATCTATTTTATGGTCTTTTTCCATGGACTCCTACAAATGACAGAAAGATAAACTCATTTCCCACAGGAATGAACAAATGGTATCAGCTCATCTGGAGCCATCTCCTTGGTTATTCATGGCAGCTCATCCAGTTACAAATTAGCTATGTCAAAGACATAAAAACACCTGAGCTAGCTCCTTGCAAAACAATTTTTCCTATATATTAGTACTGATACAGCTGCTTCTACAAACTAGCTGGGCAGGTCTAAAAAAACAGGGAAAGAGGAAATAGGTTAGCTAGAGACAGAAGAGCTAAAGAAGCAATTCAACAAGCCAGGGGACTGGCCCCATTTATTAGTTTCTACCTATAAGAATTTGAGTCTGTTTTCACAGTTATTTTCATATGTTTTAAACTACTGGAGCATGACCTTACTCAAATCACTTAGGCACATGCAGAACATTTGAGGACAGTCAGTTGTTATTTGATTGAGCAATTAAATTATTTCCATTCTCAATTAACTCCCAGTGAAGCTGAAGGGAGTCTGAAGAAGTTGGGCTAGACCGTGAATAAAATTAGGAAAACAACAGTCCGGAGACGCTAGCAAAACGAAAAGCTAGGATCTTCTAATTGCAAGGTCAAAATGCCTTTCTTGCTTGACATCAAAATATATAGATGTCAGGCCATCTTAATCTGATGCAGAGCAACAGACTTCCCCAGTGGAAACAACAGAAACTGCAGCAGAGAAAAATCAGTTTCAGCACAGCCTTGAGTGAGAAAGCAAGGTGATTTGCAGCCAGTCCGGGGGGTGGAATTCCTTATTTTGTATGTTTTCCTGCCAGCTTGACAAGGAAATATTTGCTCATTTATTCCACTCTGTATTTGTTCCAATTAGCTGACTGTGGAAGACCAAGGAATTTCTCCCTTTTTCAAAGTAGATTATTCATCACCAGCAGTTTGAGGAAATTAGTGGTGCTGGTTCCCCGCAGCAAGTGATGAATCTGCAGCAGAAGTACTTGGATGCTTAATAGCCACGTATCGTGGATAAGCTGCTACTTCTTGTCTAGTCTGCTGGTTTTTCTTAGTGCTCAGTTACACTTAGCCACACAGTATCCAACCATTGTTAGCAAATCTATTTTGAAGCCGGAGTAGCCTGTATCCCATTATAAAACTGGCAATGGAAGAATTTGTCCTATATTATTATATATAAAAAAAAAAAGTGGCTCTCAAGTTTATCCCTGGTCTGATGTCATGCTAGAGGAAGGTGTTTACACCGACAATCCTGGAGCTGCTACGCTCGTTCACAACAGATTCATACAGGACCAATTTGACTTTGGTCCTGCTGCTGATTACAGAAACACATGCTGCATAACTGTAGTGGGTTTATATATCTGATTTATCTTTCCTCTTCCAGGTGTAGTGCTGGAAATGAATGTGGAACGTGGTGTAAGAATAACTATCATTTATTAACAAGCTATGGAATTGAAGGGGGGAAGCAGGTCAACAACTACTTGCAGATGTCCCTCCCAATCCAGACAAGCAGGATTTCCCAGTAGGCAAATGGACAGGTGTAACAACTTGGCTCTTGTAAGAGGAAGCAGGTGTGAGGGAAGGATGACCAAGCTATAAAGCTTCCTCACCTTGCTCTAGCATATTTGGTTCTTAAGGGATTGTGTGTGACCTATTGCATCACTTGAACCACTCTGGATCACCTATGGAAGCAGGTAAGCTAGACAGCTTTCTTTAAAATTTCTAACTGTAGCTGAGATGTTAAGGGATGACACCTGTGCTTGTTTGTACTACCATTCCAAAGAAATGTTCCTATTTGATTCTCCACCCAGCTAACCCAAACTATTGCCTACGTAATCTCTGAGCAACAGAACTTAAAAAAAAAAAAAAAATCAAACAACCTTGTAAAGCAGCAATGCAGCTTTCCTCTTTGCCTAGAGGTTTCTTTAGCAGCCCAAAAATTAACACCCAACTTGTTTTTTTCCCAAGATAAACTAGACAATGATGTGACTGCAGGCCATGAGAAATTAAGCCATAAGGGCCACTTGCCAGATTTCTTATAACTCGCTCAAATGAAAAAAATAAAAATGCTAGTTTTCTCTCCGTGCACCATTACAACTTAAAGGATTTAAGGATGTCATCCTGGCTTGGGATGGGGAAGAAAAAAATAAAAGAAAAAAAGCTGCTGCTTTTCCCATATGATTCTAGTTGACGGCTAGCTAGTATAGAAGGAAGAGTAACAGAAAAAAACCTGTTCAATTCTAACATATTTTTAAAAGGTAGATGTAGTACTACTCATTTTCAAATAGGGTAAGTCTACTACCCTCTCCTAGGAGCAGTAATTTGCAACAGTTCTCCTGCAGCTGAGATAGCTAGTCTTCCGGATGTTTTGGTTTTCCCTGTTCCTCTAACAGGAACAGCTCTTCACTGGACAAAGCCCCTTGCACAAGACATTAAGCTTACAGCCACCTTTGTTTGTTGTAAGGGACTCTCTAGAAAGCAATATATTTTAATATGATTATGAAGCACAGATTATAGTGCCTTAGTTACTATAATAAAGTTACAAATAAAGGTAGGAAAACCCAGCTGCTAAAATGATGGGGCCTGAGGAAAGCTAACTGCAAAGAAGTTGCTGCTCACATCATCTGTTTCATGCTACAGACTGTAGATGCCAGTTATCTTTGCCAGAAAGGATCAATACCTATGCTCTCTTACTGCTGAAAGCCAAGATGAAGGTATTTTTTTCAGAGATGAGGGATCTATTTGGGGATTTGTTTCCTTAAGGATATAGGGCCATTTTTCGAATAATGTATATGGGAGAAGGGAAGAGTCAGACATCAAGTGCTCCTTCAAACCACAAAGTGTTTCTAGATGTACTGTTGGGACACAGATAAAACTGATCTTTCCCCTTACTGTATCTGTCTAGTGCCTGCCTGGAGAGCAACACACAGCTACATGAAACGCACCTGACTGCACTGGGCCAGTGTAATAAAATACATTCTTTCTTCATGGCTTCCATTAACTGTGGAATCTGAAAAGAGACCTGTATTGTTTGATGTCATGTTCAACTGGAAGATTAGTACTAACTTGCCATGTTGTTTTAACCTCCTTCGGTCCTTGCCCACCGCTTATGTCCACCTTCCATATTTCCAGCTGACCATTTTGATAGAAATTCTTGACAAGTGCTGGTCTGATGGGCAGCTGAAACACATGCTTCTCATTTAGAGGGTTTTCCTTATAATACTTCATGCAAATTTGTGTCAAGAGGAAGAGGTTCTCATGTTTAAGATGAAACAAGACTGTAGAGCTGACCATTATTTCCAGCATACGGTGAAGCTTTTGAACACGATGAACTTGTTCTTGTAGATCAACTGATGTGGAAATGAAGTAATCCAAGTAGGTTAATGTTGCAAGTTCCTGGCCTGTGAAAAAACTGACATAATCCTTCTTCATCTTATCCAAACCAACCTCCAAAAGCATTTGAATTGGAGTGATGCCACTGAGGGGAACCGTCTCTATCTTTCCATGATAAGACTGTTGAACCAATTTACTCAGCGAACTGCTACTGCTTTGATGAATCTAGGGCTGTATATCACCATGTACCAAGGATTTTATGACCAGTGTCAAACATTCTACCAGCTCCTGATATGAACTGACACTTCTCATTTTGCACCACAATTGTTCAGCAAAATCCAGGTCTTGCTCACCAAAAATTGATGTTATTGAACTGCCCACTGCAGCAGTGTCAGATTTGATTTTCTCAGTTTCATTCCCGTTTCCAGATGTACAATATCCATCCATCTTCCTCTTTAAATCAGTCAGAAATTCCTGGACCAGTTCAACAGCTGATTCAGACTCCAAAGGCTCAGGCCACTCAATCACACCCATCTTCAAACCTTCAGCCAAAGCAAGGAGGAACTGCAGTTCTCTGTACACCTGATAGACAGGACTTCTGGGGTCCCCAGACTCCAGCATAATATTCAGCGTAGCAGCTGAAGTTAGAGGGGGCGTCTCCGGAATCTTATCTACAGTATTCCCTATCATATCAACATATATATTGCTTTCAGAGCCGCCAATTGTGTCCTCTATTGAGGGAGCTCTAAGAAGCTCATATTGTGTCCAGTTCTGGGCCCCTCAGTTCCAGAAGGACAGGGAACTGCTGGAGAGAGTTCAGCGCAGAGCCATGAAGATGCTGAAGGGAGTGGAGCATCTCCCTTATGAGGAAAGGCTGAGGGAGCTGGGGCTCTTTAGCTTGGAGAAGAGGAGACTGAGGGGTGACCTCATTAATGTTTATAAATATGTAAAGGGTGAGTGTCAGGAGGATGGAGCCAGGCTCTTCTCTGTGACAACCAATGGTAAGACAAGGGGTAATGGGTGTAAACTGGAACACAAGAGGTTCCACTTAAATATGAGAAGAAACTTCTTCTCAGTGAAGGTGACGGAACACTGGAACAGGCTGCCCAGGGAGGTTGCGGAGTCTCCTTCTCTGGAGATATTCAAACATGCCTGGACACCTTCCTGTGTAACCTCATCTGGGTGTTCCTGCTCTGGCAGGGGGATTGGACTAGATGATCTTTTCAGGTCCATTCCAATCCCTAACATTCTGTGATACTGTGAAGTGCAGGTTGCATTGCTTCCGTATGGTACAAAAGAGTGCTAAGTATCTTCTGTGTGGATGTTTACAACAGCAGGCCACAAAGGGTGGGATGAGGTGGTGCTCCACTGCACAAATGTTTGGTCAGTACTAGACACAGAAGTCTCTTTCAAACCCGTTCTTAACAGGAAATTGAAAATTTAGAGAGGTTTGAATGCATATGTCTGCATACACATTGAAAAATGGAACTAAGAGAGAATACAAATGGAAAACAACCTGAGAGGTCCAAGAATAAATAATGGCCATCTTTTTTGAAGTGCAATCATGATGAATAAGACTCAGGGTGACTATGGAAAAATGCCTGCATTTACACTAAAAGTGAGAATAATAGCAAGTTCTACTGTAACATGCTAAATAACAGGAAAATATGTGCCACTAAACCTAAAGAAATGGTAATGTGTAGCTTTATCAACAGAAGCAAGCCTCCTTAAAAATACTCCTTGTGTTCTGTAGAGAAAGGTAGAGAGAAGGAGAAACAAAAAATGGCAGAACTCATTGTGGCTGCTCAAGCAACACCACTAGCCACATGTTATCTCAATTTTCTGTCTTTGAAAGCTAGTACTTAGCAAGGTTGACAGAACAATGACTCAACTGTAAATTACAAGTGAGTGTAACTATAGAGCAAAACGAGTATGTGAAATGCTCATGAGAATGTATTCTCAATATTAACAGACTCCTCACTTTGTATTGAACTGTAAAGATGTTGAAGTTCAACTTGCTTGTAAGCAATACTATTAGAATTTAAATAGATTGGCAGACAAGAAACCAGTTGTTTAGGCAACCAACATTAATTCACCAAATAGCTCTAATTGACTACGTGTGTGTTCCCAACCTATTCCAAATTTAAGATAAAACGGTTAGTCTGAGTTCCTCACCATGCAAATGCAATTAAGAGATCTGGAATGACACCAACTCGCATTCACACTGCTCATGTTAGGTGGAGCCTTCAAAACCCCATACAGGAATACTGCAGTTCTTTCCTTGATCACCTGCAACTTTATTAAGGTGTGGTCTCCTTTTACCTAATGCATAGTCAAATCAACCCCATCCTCTTCCTTTTCATCTGTTTAGTACGATAAAAGCATTAAATGCTTCAACTTGCCTGTCAGAACCATTTTGTCTACCTACAGTTCTCAGCAGCTTTGGTAATGCTTTTCTTGTTCCCATATACAGTGCTGCAGCTGGTACTACACAAGCCTTCCTAACTGGAGGTTATGAGCTAAATGAGAACGGTCCCACTGCCCTGATAATAAACAAAACCAATCTCACTCCTATATGTAGCCCTAAACCACATGGCTCAAGCTGTTACAGCCACCGAGCTATCCCTCAGTAGGGACAATGGAATCAGCACAACAAATGGTCCAGTAAACAAACTATTCCAGGACTGACAATTTCAAATGAGCGTGGCAGAAAGACTTCATCCCAACTTCAGTCTCTTGCCTCCCCAGGCCTCTGTGAGTTGGGTCTTTGAACTGTTGAGTACGCTTACTCAGAGCTGAACTGCACAACTCAATGACACACATCATCCCAGTGTGATGTAGCAGAAAGGCACTGCTGGTAGGTACCCAAACTGCACGGATGCCAGTGAGGAAATAATGCTTCTGTCAACCACCCCAGCTTGGCTAATTATGTTATTGACTGGGAGCAAGGTGGTGTATGTGTAACATGGAATAGTTTTGTATTGTGCTTTAACAGTGGTTATATGACTGAATACAATGCTGTTGAGCTTTTCTAAGGAGACTATTACTGATCTGGCTGTTCAGCTGAGTATCTGATGCATCACCTCAGTCACTTTTCTCAGATATGCTGCTGCCTCTGTGGGTTCGCATCTTATATTTCCACCACCACGGTAAAAACAGACTTTGTGTTAGGCATGTGTATATAATGATATTTCCACTTTTATTACCTAAAAGCTTGTTTTCTGTAGTTTGAGTTGAGAACTGAGTGCATCTGCCTCTCTTTTTTTCATTTTAGATTGGAAGAGCAAGTATAGCAGCTTTCAGATTAAGCTTTATTAGGAAAAAAAAAATCAAAGAAAACCAACTGGATTCAGTGGATGTTTCTGTAGATTAACACAATATTCCTGTTTTTCCAGTCAAAGTAACAGAGGCGCAGCTTGGCATTAGGTCTCAAACATATTCACCCATGTGGTTTAAATCCTCTGGTCTCTGGTAAACTTTCATAGATGCTTTCTACTTTCTCCTCCTACCCTTCCATATTGTGTATTTATTCTGCTTGTTATTTTCCCCTGTGTGGATGCAGTATTTGCCTCCCTTCCAAACCCGTTCTTCAAATAGGTCATTGATTGGCTTGCACTGGAATGGCTTACGGCATTGAAAGCTTCCATTATATGAGATTCTTGCAGTACACATTCTGTTGTGTTATTTTCACTCTGGCCACTGGTCTGTGCTTTCCGTTTTTCATTAAAAAATCAGCTCTTTAAGCTGGGTCCCTTACACTTCAAGAAACTTACAGGCGATAGATATTCACCAGATTTTGGGTTGGTTTTTATTATAAACTATACAAAGTGCTATTACCTTGTAGGAAGAATACAAGATAGAGGTGGTATGGCTCCTTAACAAATATTCTATAGGAAGATATTGAGGTATTAAAGTAAAATCTGCAGAGTGGAAGTCCTGGGTGTCAGACTATTCAACAAGCAGCTTCCTTTTTAGTCTCTTCTTGAGGTTGATACTATTTGCCTCATATTTTTACTGCGTTAATTCTAAGCTTCTGGTGGTCAGCAGTGCACTGTTGTGCTTCTTAACTGATATCTTCTGCTCTTATACCTAAGGTTAAAATTATTGCTGGATGTGAGATCAGAATCCTTTGCCTAAACCCAGATGGCAGCAGGAATTGCCCCTACAGCAGGTAGCACAGAGAAGCTCTTAACTGCACTTTTTTATGGAGTGTCTTTTTTTATGAGACTTCATGCTTTTGCAGTAAAAGGTTTTAATCTGTTAAAGAATGTTGAAATGTCTTAGTTTATGGCACTGGGTTACGTGTGAAACAAATGTTCAGTTGGACTAGACATCTGCTATATGGTTACCTGCCAGTGCAGGGACTGCACTTAGTCCACTCCAGTTTTAAGTTCCACAGCACAACCTACATATTTTACTTGTAGGGTTGAAGAACCAGCTTCCTTAATAGTGAAAGCATAAGGATCAGGACTTTAACACATTCTTTCAAGATTAGATGATGTTTTTCATCTGCAAAGCATACAACACACTAAGTGTGGAGAGCGAAGAAGGGAAAAGACAAAACGAATTCTCAAGTAGCAGGGCTGCCCCAAAACACCTTCCCATGGCTCTAACAACTCAAAAGATGGCAGCAGATTTTGGAAAAGTTGTTTGACTTTATTCCTAAACGAAGAATCACTGAATACAGTGAATACCTTGAGGACAGCGAAGTGGAAAAAATCAAATCAGCAGTCAGTATTGTAGCACAAGCCCTAGAAAGGTTAAAAGAAGGAATTATAGGGTTAGACTCAGGATGAATATTTGTTAAGCAGGCAATAAGGGCACAGAATTTATACAAAAAGATAAGAATAACTTTAAAAGGGGAAAAAAAAAAAAAGAGTCTGAAGAACTAAACCCCAAATTCTAAAAAGACAGGTCCATTCCTCATTGAAGGCATTAGACCTGAAGGTCAACAATTAAAACTTCCACTAAACAAAAACCACTGTAGTGGTGGATTTTTTTTTTTTTAACAGATCTGGAAAGCAAATCAGTATTTGTCTAGTGCCATCTACAGAAGTAGATCAGTGAATTAGGGAAACCAAAACGTAACTACACTTAAGAAAAAGAAATATTATTGATAGTTTAACCCATTAATTAAGATCCAAATACTTAGATAAAATACTATTTTGAGGGAAATGTATATTTCAGAAGGTAGAAAAAATAATGTAATTGAAGTCAGCAGAATACAACAAGGTGTGGCATACCACCTGTAATTAGGAAGGCTAAGCAAACAGTCAAATATATAAACAACAACTGAAACTGAAAGCCATCAATACAAGTGATTAAGTGCAGACCATGTGCTACATGCTGACAGAGAAATGGAGACATTAGGATACTGCAAAACTACTAAGGATTTCTTCTTTTGTCAGATCAGCTCCCCAGGAAAATAAGGACAGCATCTGTGCTTTACAGTAACTAAGACTAGATGCTCAAATACACAACTAATGAACAAGTTTTACAGTACAAAGAACTATAGCACATTCTAAGGAAATGCCTTAACTAAAGAGAAATCAATTTCACAAAAAATAGCAAGCCATAATACACTGAAAGAAGGAAAATGTACTTAAGTCTTTGATAGCAGATAAATAAGCCTAACAATTAGTCTATCCAAAACCACTTTGTAGATTAGGGATTTTTTTTGTTTGGTTGGTTGGGTTTTTTCCCCCCCTTCTCTCTGATGATTTGGCATCTTTGCAAAAAGTTGTGCTTTTCTAATCCTCACGAACTAGACTTAAGTAAGAGATTTATAGAAGAAGCAAGTGAAATACATGACACTTGATAGTATCAAAAACTTAAATGAACATTCTTATACTGGAGGTTGGCACCTTCCCTGAATGTTGTTACAAATCTGAAACTCAGCTGCAGGGAGGGCCTGTGTATAGAAGAGCTCTGCAAAACTCTAGTTACTGCTGTTCATGTCATCGTAAAAATGTATGCATGTTCTAACCATGGCACTGTACCCATTCAAGCTCTTGTCATGAGGAGTTTTCATGGTGCTTGACATAACCTGAAAAGACAGGTCATTTTTCTATGTAAGATGATCCATGACTACATTCTGCAACAGTTTCAATAAAAGTTTTTGTATTATAGGATGCTTCTTAAAAGGAAGTGGGGATATATGCGCAGGCAACTTCATAACTTTCTGTACAAAACTATATAAAGCAACTTTTTTCCTGTATCATCCGCTATGCAGAAGTGTCTTGATCTATCACTATGACAGGTGTGGTAACTGCACACTCCTACTGTGGTCAGAGGATCATCAACCAGGCTTCATTTATATTCTTGTCACTTAGTAAGTCGTGTCAGGAAGAAACACTACTAACTGGTGATATCTGTATTGTCACAAAATTGCTACTTTCAGCCACCTACTAGTTAATATTCAATTATTATATTCTCCTTAGAAGCTCATGCACTAGATCTACTTTTAAAAAGGTTTTTGCAGTGTATGTGAAACAGCTATAGTTTATCCCTCCTGCATCACCGTGCTGCAAGTTTGTCTGACTTTAAACCCATCATATCAACAAGTTATAAAAGCCTTCTTCTTCCTGCTGTTCCTTATTTCAATCAGGCTTCCAGTGTAGAGAGAAAAAAGTCTGAGACAACATCATGCAGACGTACCGAGAGCAGTTCTGCACCCTTGGTACAGATCTAAATAGATCACCTTCCTGCTATACTGTCAGCCCTAATTCCATGGCCGGTCTGCAATGCCAATTTTACAAGATTTCTGAAAATACAGAGAGCAATCCAGAAATATCTGACTCTGTATACAGCAGGCAAGGGTTTGTCAGGGCTGACACCATGCTGGAGTAAATAAGCTTTGATTAAAAACTAAACTGACACAAGTCTCTGAGGTTTGCATGGCAATGTCTCAACACTTTCTGGATCAAACTCATTCCTGGAAGCACTACAGCTGTGTTCCTGGTGGGCAGCTCCTGGTTAATTGGACTACTGGACCAAAGCTAGTCTTCTAAGGGAATGCTCTGTGTATCACTGCATCTGAGGCACAGTCAAGATACAGCTTGGATCAAACCCACAAGGCAGTGGAGAATTAACTGTCCTTGACCCTAGATCTTGTCTATGTGACAGAAAGGTACCAATTTAGGCTATTTAAAATCTGATTATCTTTTGTGAAGATGCATTTCTCAGACATCTGTGTTTCACTTAAAGCTCCTTAGAGATCTGGTTTAAGCAGAGTAATTACTGATTTAAGATCTTAAAGCATTTCACCTTCCGAAATTAAAAGAAGTATTTAGTAGTGGGTCCTGATAAGTCTCCAAAACTCTTTAAACTCGCGTAGCTATGGCCTGTGTCATCTAAACGTTTCCTTCCAGAACTTCCCTCGCGGTTGCAAGTTGGGCTGGACTCGGCACCTTGCCCCCTCGCCAGCCCAAACGCGCCGCTGCGGGCACCCCGCGCTGTCCGGTTCTCCCGCACAGCGCCGGGCCCTGCCCACCGCTTCCTCAGCCACCGGACCGGACCGTGGCGACCACAGCTTGCCCTCCCCGGGCCGCCTCAAGCCCGGGGCAGCCGCTCGGCCCCGCTCCCCTGCGGGCCGGCCAGGGCCCGGTGTGGCCGCGGCAGAGCCTGGCACAAGCCCTGAACAGGTGCGGGGGGGTGAGGGGGAGCGGAAAAGGCCCTATTTGCTATTCGAATGGCGCTTCTCCGTCCGGTTACCCGCCGGTAAAAGGACAGGGCTGTCACCCTCTCTCCGCCGCCGCCTGAGGCCCGAGCGCGGCGGCGGGACCGGCTGACAGGACGCCCCCCCCGACCCCGCGGCCGCGCGCTCACCAGGTTGAGGGGCCCCTCCATCACTTCCATGGACGGCGGGGGCTGCGGGCACATGGGCGCGGAGGCGGCCTGCTCGCCGCTCCCGGTGCCGCCGGCCCCCACCGCCCGGTCCGGCTCCCGGCGCCGCTCCTCCCGCGTCCCCGCCCCGGCGGGTTGTAAACACGGCGGCCGCTTCCGCCCGGCCCGTACCGGGCGGCGCCGCGCGAGAGCCTCCGGGTCGCGCGAGACCCGGGCGGCGTCGCCGGGGCAACGGGCGCCGCTCGTGGCCCCGCCCCGCCAACGGCCGTCCTCGCGCCGCGCCAACGGCCGTTCTCGCGCCCCGCGGGCCCCCCCGCTGAGGGGAGAGGGGGCTCGGTCCGAGGGACCGGGCGAGCGGCCCCCAAAAGGCAGAGAGGTAGCGCCCGCGGCGGGGCACGGCCGCACCCGGGGGAGGGGGACACACACTCAACCGCGATTTCTTCAACACCCACCCCCTCTTTTTTTTTTTTTTTTTTTTTTTTCCCTTTTATTCAGCGCTGCGTGTGGCGCAGGTCGTCGGTCTGTAGATGCGTGCGGTTTCTGTGAGGAAAAAAGCAGCCAGCGCGGCCATGGAGCGCGGCAGGGCAGCGAGGTCGGTGCCGGTGTCAGGTGACGCAGGCGGCCCGCGGGGACAGCGAGCAGCCCCGCCGCTGCGAAGGGACAGCACCAGCGCCTGCCCCGAGCTGCGCTAGCCGGTACGAGCAACGGTGAGAGCGTCCGGGCTGTTAATTCAGCCCTGGGCACACAGCTTGTCACAAGGGTGGCTGGTTCAGCTCTCTCCGTGAGGGGCAGAAGGAACAGCTGTTGCTGGAATTGCAGGAATTGCACTGTGTGAGAGCAGGTGACAGTAACGGTGATACCAAAAGTGCCATGTCACCGTGTATGTGCAAGATAGTGGTAATAATTATTCAAAATAAACTTTCTTGAGAAAGATCAGCTAAGCAGGGCGCTTGAACGGCAAATAAGCTCACCAGCTAACTTAATGAGCCCTATGATACTTATCCTTACAATGTTGTGTTTTATGAAGACTATAGAGAAGAAAACTGCCATGAAGGGATTAGGTATAACTTTCTTTGGTGCAACTAAGGATGGCATGAGTTCTTTGGAGCATGGCAGTAATAGACTGAACAGGGAACGAGGCCAAGAAAAAAAGGGGAAAGAGAAGAGAATGGAAGGGAGGGGGGAAGAGGAGACACCTAGAAAACAAGAAGTATAAAAGCTAATTAGTAGCAAGTAAATAAAGTCCAAGATTCCCTTTGTAGATGTGATCCTCAGACATGAGTGGCGTCTGTGGGTCTCTGAGGGAGCCTACATGGCCTGATATGCCATAGCTCTCAGCCATCCCTGTGCTGTGGGGACTAGCTTTTCAACGCAGGAGTGCTGGGGGGAATTTTCCTTCCAACATATGTGGTTAGACAAGATAGTTTCTTCAGGCCGGGAGCTTCCAAAAGATACTTAGCTAGTTCCTGTTTTCATTTGCAATAATTTATCTATCACCTAGATTAATTATATATCACCAAGTCAGATTCTATGTAGTCCAGAATGATTTTGATCTAGAGCCTGCTGATTGAATAGTAAATAGATGAAGTTTTTCTGCATCAGTCATTAAAGGGATAGGTCAGCCTGGGTGAAGAAAAAAGGCTACTTGGCACTCCACTGCCAGTACGTACACTCAGACATATGAGATCATAAAATGTAATTGCTTTGTTGTACCAAGCCGTTGTGTTTTCCTTTCTCTTTCCTTTCTCTTACACTCACGAAGAGGTAACATTTGTCATCTGAAGGAATAGAAGTATAGCTCCCATCTTGACCATCCCGCTTGGTCCCTGTTCCTTTTCATCATGACAAGCCCTTCTCTAACCCTGTGCTGCCTGGCCTTTTTCTCTCTCCTGCTGGTAGTGCTGCAATATGAAAAAGTCTGCCAAAGGTCTTTACATCTGAGCACAAAACTTCATTTTTCAATTGTTAATGAAGTTCTACTGAGTTAATGTGTCACAATTTACTGATTCTCTTGCATCAGTATGTGAGATCTTGTACACTTAGCTGGTTGATTATCCTTTTCTATACTGCATTAATCCAGAGGCAAATTTTTATGATCTTGCTAAATATTATGTAGGATGAGATTTTTAGATACACTGGGAGTTAAATTGCATACCGTCAAGCTGTTATTTCTAGCCACTTTACTAATTCTTTTTCATCTTTAATAACTGAACTGCAGATTTATTTTATTTATTTGTTTAAATTATACTGCTAATCTGTTTGTACCTAATTTTAAATTTTGCATTAAATGTTTGACTCATGACAGGTAGCTGCATAGCTGGTTTTTACTATGTGCATATCAGTCCTCCACAAATCGTACCAATTTGCTAGAAGATCATTAGGTCAAACACTTTCTTAGAAATAAAACAAACTAGTTCTGAGAAATGTTTTCCATTGCTCCTGCTGCTGGCTCAGGAAAGACAATTTAATTTATTGGGTTTTAAGAGACAGTCAATGTTCACTTCCAGACACTTTAGTGGAAAAAGGAGTAAGATGCTGAGCCAATTTAGCACTTGTGGAATGGGAGCTGAAGGAGTGAGGAATATCGTATCAACAGAATAAAGGTTTAAGGAGCCGTATTACTGAGTCAAGCCAACGTGTTACAGCATGTCTGTTGTTCATGTAACCAGCAGTGGTCATTACTGTTCCTCCAGAGAGGCTGGCAGCAACTCTAAGTCCCTCTGGGGACTTGGCTATGCCTCATGTCATCCAGGGACTGTTAGCAGATGCTTAAATGGGCATCTTCCTTGACTTGCGTGTCAATGTTTTGTTTCCTATATCTAAATCTGATCAAAAACTGAAAGCAAATAAAAAGAAATCTGATGAGATTACTTTTTTAAATCTTATGTTTTAAAAACTGCTAGTGATATACAGGATTTGATTCAGAACCATCAGTGTTGTCATTTGCAGTGCTGTATTCAACTTATTTAGTTCCTGGTGTGATTTTTTTCCTGATGGGTAGTAGTACATTTTGGCTTTGGCAAAACGAATATATCTTTGTGCCCTGGTCCTTCAAGAAGCATCATGTTGCCAATTCCTGAAGCAGCTGTGGAAAGTGAGTAAAACGTGTAACATTATCTGTGTAACATTATCTGTGTAACATTAGTTGCAATGTGACATAGTGATTTTATTGCTACTTCCAAATCTAAATTTGTATGGAAGTTGTCCTTTACTCAGAGAATAGTCTTGGGGCACTTTGTAGATGTTTGTCCAAAATTCCAAGATCCCGGGGTGCTGGATGTTATATATTAATTCTAAATGGCGTGTTCACCTCCATTGCACTGGACTGAAAGCAGCTACCATTTTCTACCAGTGCCTACAGAGTTGTTCCAAGAGATTTAAAGTTGCCCTCCGGAGAAAACAGAACCATAGTAAATAGTCTACTACATTATCTGTAAACTCATCAATGAAAACAGGATGATTATTTCTTTTCATTACCACCCTTTCTGTGTTTTGCATGTTTTGCTCCTCCTTAGGGACTGCATGGGAATAGCATGTTGACTGTGTAAGTATAAATTAAATGTTCATCTAAAAGAAGAACTATTAAAATGTAATTCTGGGCAGGATGTGCCTGTCAGCAGGAAGATTCCTAAAATACCCTGTGTTTTAAGAGTGGAATTTTAGAGTGGGAGGGAAGTGTAGAATTGCCATTTACCTGTCTGATGCTGCTTTTGACACACATGATGAGCCAGCTTCATTTGACTGTCACCTCCTTAGGAGGCAGAATTCCTCAGCCCACACTTTGCTTAGCATTGACTACTTCTTTATTTGCTCTTTGTGCCTTTGCGTTTTATCTGGACTGTGCATTTTCAGTTAAGCTCCAGTTAAAGACAGGCTTCTCAGTCATGGCATTGTAGGAGAGCCCACAGAGCCTCCCACACAGTGCCTTCCTCAAAGAGAGATGGGGATGACTGTTTCTTTGAAGAAGCACTTTTGAAACAAAAGGGATTCCCCTATGCCTTTGACAATTTATTTCCAACCACACATGTACAGAGCCATTGGAATGACAGGTCTCCTTCCATTTGTCAGATTCTTCAGAGATGTGCTACGTCTCTTTGGGTTGCCTCTGGGGGAATGCCTGAGAGGAGCTGTGGGCAAGGCAGTGCATGAAGGAGATCTTTGACAACTGGGGCTGGAGGAGCCTCATTCAGAGAGCTGGGAGGTTCAGGACAGTGAAATCTTGGAGAAGGTGTAAACAAAATGAAAATCTTTTCCTGTTGCCTTTCCCCCTTCTTTTGTGTCTGTTTGGATTTTGGCTTCTCAAGGTCCTCTGTGACCTTTTCCCTTATAATTTCATGTGGTCAGCAATCAGAACCAAAGACCAAAGAGTGAGTCACTAAAATGGGCAGAAAACTTGCAATTAAAATGCCTTAACATGAGAATTTTGTTTCTGAAAGAACTTCAGCACAGCTTAGAAATTGGCAGTCACAGTTTGACACTTCCCTTAGCTACCAGAGCAACTGGTAGAATTTCAAACCAGTCAGATTTGCAGGGAAGAACGAACTGGTGAGTTAAAAAACAAGAACACAATCAAGACCATGTCTGAATAAATTTCCAGTCATCTGTACATAGACCATTTATTGAGAAAGATAAGAAAAGAAAACCTGAATTTTCATAATCCTGATTACATGCAGAGGATTGACCCAGATGCATGATTTTAGCTGTATTTATTATATTTAAACACAATGTATGCCTTCACATGTGTTTACTGAAAATAGGAACCACCACCATTTAAATTAAATGTGTTTTTAAATATTACTGTTTAAAAAAGAAACTATTGGATTCCTGCATACTAAGAAGTAATGTATATGACTGTGGTGCTCTAGAATTAATTAGGTCTCTCATTTTAGTTTTAGAATCAAGAAGATATTTTCTCCTTGCTTGCAGAATAAAATAGCTAAATCCTCTGCTTAGATCTGAAAGTAGTTTTGCCCACAGCAATCAAACTAATATTTTCTTTATAGCTCATTCTCTCTGTAAGCTTTCTGCTGATTTCATTAGGCTTTAGATCAGGTTCCAAGTAACTAATTATATTTATAGTGTGATTTCTTTGCTCAGTACAACTAATTTAGGTAAAGGAGTTGGTGGGAATGGTGAAAGGCTAACTAGTATTCCTTTGCATTACTTTGTCCAGCTGCAAGATACCAGGAAAACTGTTTGGTTTTTGTATTCATAAGCTCTCAGTATTAAGCTGAGCAGAATCTTTACTATTTTCAGTATTTTGTGAGAGCATAATGATGAACAGTTAATATACTGACTTTTTTCTTTACATTGACTAGGGATGACGTATTTCTGACAGCAAAAATGGGGGTCAGAAAGAGCTGGCCATTTGCAAGTGGTGATGAGGACTCAAAGTTGGGTATGCGAGGATGTCCATGTTTTTCACTCGTGTTCCATTGCCCCAAGTTTCTTCCTAACATTTCTTAATACATATTCTCTCCTACAGCTCTGCTGTAAAGCCACCACCCTCTCTTTCATCCCCTTCCCACCCTTACCACAAATCCCCTTTCACTTATAGCCCACAGGCCTGCCCCTATTTCCCAAACTCAGATCTGCTGCTCCACTCATGCTCATCTTTGAAAGGGCCAGTGCTGCATCATTGCTTCTGTTGCTGCCTTAATAAATGCTGCCACAGGCAGCTGAATAATGCTTCTCTCAGCTGGCCCTATCCACAAAAATAAAAGACCCTTCAGCTTTGGTTTCTGGGGATTTAAAAAGCTTGGACAAAAGTAGGTTTGTTTAGCAGCTTTACTTTGCTAAGGGATATGAAGGTTCTGTTCTTGGATCAATAGCCCTGATTCCTTTATCTTTTTTAAACTGGTTCTTTTATCCTGACTCCACAGCTGTGTTTCTTTACCTGAACAGAAAACTATTCTCTTACTTGCCCATGCAAATATCCTATTTTTCGAAATCCAATGAACATCACCTATCCTGAGTACTTATTCAGTATTTTTCTGGTTTGTTATGGTTTTCTACTCTCAGACTGCAAAGAAACAGGCCCATTTCAGGTTGACTTTCTGACAAGAGGTCTGGTATTTGATACAACCTTGTAGACTACAAGGCTGTGTCTTTAAAAGCTGGACATTGATTTTAACAGAGGAGTATAGTGCAACCCGGCAGCTTTTTGGAGGCCTGAGCCATAACATCATGCTCTGATCTAAAGTTTACTGAGGACCTTGAGTTACCTCTTTTTTTTTTTTTTTTCTGGTATGTTTCCATTCCTGAGAAAAGCAAGAGCTGCAAGACTGACTTATAATATACTCATTCAATTAATCAAGTGAGAGTGAATCAAACCTTTCCAGGCAATTTTGTTTGAAGTGTCTGCACTCTTCTCTGCATCACATGAGGTGCCAACACCAGTGGGAGTTTGCCTGAGGTAAGAACTGTGGGTTTGGATGTATTCTTCCATTTTTATTAGGTCTTACACTCACAGGAATTTTGTGCTTTTTAATCTTGTAACTGTACAAAACTTATCTGGGTATGGGGGAAGATAACTTAGTGATTTGCTTTAATTATTCTCATAACTGTTCACATTATGTTAAGAGAGCAAATCATACTTAAAAAATTCAAACCCCACTTTTACAGCAAGATGGTGTGAACTGAAATCCTTGTGCCATGGGTCTGACCGATTTGAAACCAGGAGCTCAACCAAGCTACCAAGATGCATCAATACTCAGCGCTCCTTCCCAATTGGTCCCAGTTGGTCATTAATTTCATTGTATCCATTTTAGCCTTTAAATTTCCTTTTCTCTCTCCCTTTATTATTTGTATGCTTTATCTTAAAATACTTTATATGGAATGACTTCTAGCAAAAAGCAAGTTGTTAAAAAATTGCAGCTAAACATGTTAAATATTTATTGCTCTTAATATTCAGAGTATAGCTGCAGTATTGAGTAGTATTTATTTGGTGTGTGCTAATACTGAGATTTCCCTTGCTGATAAGCATGTCCACATCATAGAAATCAGTCTTACACCCCTTATAATCTTTCAAGATAAGAGATTGAAAGTGAAACCAGGACATGAAGAGGCAAACAAACTTTGAAAAGGTATCATGGCAAGTACTGTGCAATGCACTACATTTTTGAATACAATTAACTAAGCAGTTAAGCTTGTACACTACTTCACATGCTCAAAGTAAGATCCAGTGACATCTGATATCTTGGGATTAGAGACTAGCAAAAAGATGGTCATATGACAAGACTGTTTTCTGTTTTTAAGGTACAAACAAGTGAAAGAAGAGAGCTGTTTAGTCTGTACCATGGGACTGAAATTCTGTGCAAGCGTAATAATTGCTTATAATGCTGAAAGTTTAGAATTAGCCCCTGAGAATATCTATTTCTAGGAGCTCTAAATTCTTTGGAATAAGTTTTTTTTTCAGTACAGGTTATTGCTTGAAATGTTATGTTGCAGTCTTTTAGCTAGAACTCCATCCAGTATTGGTATTTAGAGTTCATAATTTAGCTTCTGAAGAGTCATCTGTCTCTCATAAGGAGGAGTTTATTCTCTGGGTAAATACCTTGTTCCTTACAAAAAAGAATAAGTCCTTAAAATTGTAAGTTGAATCTTTCAATTAAGGAGGCAGGAGGAGATGGATGTCCAAGGCAGGCATAGGACAACATAAGCAAATCCCCTTGGACTTTTCACTAGAACAGGAAGTGTAAGTAGATAAACACAGCTCTATTTTAATTTCAAACACCTCAGTAAAAAGCCAGTTCAGTGTTTCATTTCCTTGCTGCCAGTTACAAATGCAATATAGAATTATTGACAAATATGAGTTCCAAATTTTCAGATTAACAGGTTCATTACTGACTTAAAGCTGAAAAGCAAGCTGCTATCTGCAGCAGTAGAGGCACATTCTCTGGTTTTCCTGGATAAAACCATCTTACATTTGCAGATCTTGGCTGTGAACACAATCCCCCATCTGTCTGCCTGTCCACCTTTTGCAAAGCAACAAGAGCATAATTTGGGTAAAAATGAACAGACCAAGTGTATTCCATGTGCCTGATGCCCTGCTTCTCAGATCATTGCAAGGTTTTAAATAAATTGGGCCAATTTTTCACCACTGTGGAAAGGAATAATGTTGTTTTTCACTACACAGGCCATCATCTTTTGGGAAAAGCCCTCATGCAGAGTATATGTTAAACCATGCTTTTGAAAGAATGAGACAACTTGCAGTAGAAGAAAACAAAACATTCATATCAGTTACAGACACTGGAATACTTTTGATGGATCTAATATTCAGCCTTTGGCTGGAAGGCAATTTTAAAAGAACCAACTAGTTGAACTTGAGATACTTCTATTTCCTCATAAGATTTACTTCTCTTCCTTAATCTGTAACTCTCCGTAGTGAGTTTCTCTAACCATCAATATGACAGTACAGCAATATTGCCTCATCAGTCATGATTTACTTAATGTTTTCTGAATTTAGTAATATTTGATTAAAATTTAATGTGAACATATCATATCATGCCACATATATTATTGCATCCATTAATCAGGTAACCATAATAATGAAATGTCGGAAGATTGGATGAAAAAGGAGCTGAAGTCTTTGATATATGTTTGGCATGGTTTTGTGAGTGATTAACGAAAAGATATCCAGTCAATTGTGTAAAGCTTCATTAATATACATTTACAATCATCTATGTACTGTATCATCAGATATTTTTAACCTGAGTTAAACTTGATTTTTTAATTTACTGAATGACACTAAATATTAATAATTCTGAAAAATATATAGTATTCTATTAACTCTCATAATGCCAGAATGATTCATAACGTGTCTTAATGTTTTTGTAACAAAATATGTACTAAAAATATTGTCAGAGTTAATGGATCAGTTTTGTTATAGGTGGAATAACAAATGCTTTATGCATGGCTCTATAAACCTCAAATTACACCATTGTATTAAAATAAATGTAAGTCAGTATTTCCATCTACTTTTTTAATATGCAAAGGTAACATATGACATAATTTAGCAAAGCATCCACTCCAGTTTGGTAGAAGAAGTATTGAAAACAGTAAGACTTGAGTTCATACTTGTATTTCATTAAACATATACTTTCCAGATTAAAAAAACCCCAACTTTAAATTCTTAGGCTTCGGCTCATGACACAAGATAAGAGCATATTCTCCAGATAAACTTTGAGAAATGTGGTGGTGTTTTCCTGATATTTGTGGCAAGAATCAACTAAGGTGCCGATCCTACAGCCTGAATCTGTGTAGGAAATTCTTCACTGTGCAATGGATCTCTGTGGAACTGTTTGTAGTGGCAGGAGTGCACACATGGAGCTTCAGCCGTGCATGTTCTTGCACTCAGAGCTGGATGCAAAACAGGTCAGAAGACATGTGGTTCATTTGTAACATGCTGAATGTTCCCACTGACTTGGCATACATGTCACTCGTATATGACATGAAGTGCACTTACAGTGTGTTCTGAGGTCCCATGTTGAAAAGCTGCAGCTGTTGTATGTCTGTTATTTGCCTCATATCTTCTCTCACTTTTTGTGAGAATTTAGTTTATTTAGTTTTCATTTATTGATAATTGTGAATCATGGAAGACGCTATTATTTTTTTTCTGCAGCTGCAGGTAGGTAAGTACATTTTTACACTACAACAACTTCAAAAACCAGATCTCTTCAAAATACTTTCAGCACAGAGATGCCATGTGTTTTTTAACATGGCTTATGATTTTGAAGTGTATTTGGTTGGAAGATGTGCACTGATCTCTACACTGAAATATTACAACTTTGGAAGGATGCGTGGAGGTCATTGTTGTGTGATGTTAATGTGTATAAGCACTGTGCAGTATATCAGCATCCAGTCTATATTTTTATTCCACAATGTCTTGTCTTCAGCTGATTCAAGGACAATTTCTTCAGTAGCATCTAGTGAGCAAAAGCTGATAGCAGTAATAAGCTACTTGGATAACAGTTTAGTTCTGAGCATGGTGATGTGCATACTCATCAATCTACTGATGAACGGCATTAAAAACAAGCCAGATCTATGAATCTTCTAAACAAATTCAGCCAAAATAAACCCATGCAATTCCATCTAGCACCTATTCTGTTAAGAAAGGTGAAACCATGGATTGAAATAAAAATGATGAGTGTGAATGTATTTCTAAATAATCTCACTGAACACTAGCCTCATTTTCCCTCTGGCCTGCTTACCTGGAGATTGACAGAGACATAAGTGAAATAGTTATTATTCCACCTGTAAATAAAACGATCTACCCATGCCAGCAATATTTTTAATACATTATTTAAGTTAAAAAAAACCCAAACATGTGAGTGCACAAGCTCTGTATAGCATTGCACCATTTATTTCACACTACTTAATTCACATAATACCTTTACCCCAATAGGTCAAAGCATGTCTTGAGTGTGCAGACTGGTGATGAAGAAAAACACATAGTGTATTTTACGTAGCTGTGAGGAAGAATTAAGAAGACACAGAGTGCAGAATTCTTTCCTGGGCTTAGGTGGACCTCTGGAAATGAATTTGCTTCTGAGCTCCTGTCAGTTATTCTAGCCATAACTCATTTTCTGTGGCTGTTAATCCTGCCTGTGAGGGGGTAGGGATAGTCATTTTCTTTGCAGCTGAAGGCAGGAACAGCATCATAACAAATAATGACTTTAGGATAAGTCTAAATGGATGAACTGCAATTGCAGTTGTCCTTCAAAATTAAGAACGAGAGGACAAAAAAAATGCAAAAAATATGATCTAAACTAATATTGCTTTCAGCCCAGGACCTGTAATGGCTTGCAAATGCCAAGGCAATGGATGTTGAAACATCTGTGTTAAGTTATTTATTCACATTTTTACAGGTGGGGAATTCAGAAGCTCTGGGTACAAGTGTCCCTTGTACAGTTAGCAGGAACACAACAGTGAGTTGTACCCCAGAGACTTGTGCTTTGACTTTTAGACAATGCAATTCATCACTGTAATAGCACATTGCATCTAACATGCATTTCCAGTCTTTTCTGTAAAGCAAGATCTTTTCCTTCGCGTTCACAGATTTGGGATAGGAGAAAACCCATCAGAGATTTGGTGACTTTAAACAGTGTTTCATCTTTTAACCTTTATTTATAGCTGGACAAATGGTGTCAAGTGTAGGCATAGAAAGCCATGGATAGGAACTCCTAAGATTCTATAGAAAGATCTTATTTTGGTCATTGTTTTTGATGGAAGGGATGAGAAGTTGTCTTTGGGAATGTGGCAATTGCTGCAGAGCTCTTAAAGTTATTTCCTCCTAGTAGCATCTGTTTTTCAGGAGAGAAAAATGCTGAGATTATGCTACAGCCTGGAGCTCTAGCATGTCAATGAGGTAGAAGGAGTCCAAATAAATTAACTGTTGTCAGACTGATTCCAGTGACTGGAATTTTAAGTTGTCGGGAAAAAATGATCTTAAGTATTTGGAAAATTATAGCCTGTTTTGGCAAGAAGGAAAGTGAGCAGATCAGAGAGTGTTTCTCATGTCATTGGAGAGATCGAGAACTTGTCTCCTGCTGAGATAGAAGGGAACTTTCTGCAAAATTAAGTCTGTTTGTTACATCTATCTAAAAGGTGTGGCCCTTTTCTTGATATAGGAAGCTTTGCACAGCTTCAATGTGCTCTTCTGGGCTGGGGAGGTCTGCCTTTTAGCAGTCAAAGGGGATTTCTTTCAGGGAAGAATTCTGACGCTTTCTTGTTTTTGTGTTGCTGGATTATGTAAATATTGGTGTGGGGCTTGAGAAAAAAGAGCAATATGAATTTGCAGTGCTAATGTTCTTGTCCTTTTTCTCTGCAGCATTCTCCAATATGATGAATGAAGTGTTGCAAATACTTTTAGTTATTCCTTACTGTTATGGATGCAAAAATGGGACGGGGAATTGTTTATGGCAGACAGCAGCTTGCAAGTTGAGATTGATTTGCTCATGTTCATACTTCTGCATTTTTATATTCAGATCCAATGTCTCTCTCATGGGCCTATGAGAATTATGGGGAAATGCCTGTTACACTTTGGATTTTACAGCTTTGGATGTGAAGATGAACTTTATTCTGTTCTATTCCCTTCCATTTTTATAGACTTATACATTATGGTTTTCAGCATGGTATTTGAGAACTTAATGGTGCTTTAGGCACAGGTGGTTTGTTCTCCTCGTGCTTGCAACTAACTGTGAGAGGAACTGCATGCAGCATAGGTAGGGCTTTCAACAGGTGTTGTAGGGCTTTAGTTTGTTTATTTGGAAATGAGGGTGCTGCTGTGTGTAAATCAGGGAGACTAAGGTGATGAAAGGCTACTTAGCAGAGAGCAATTTAGTTGGGATAACTTGTAGATAACAAATCGTGCTGCACACTCAGAACCGACCATTGAGAAATTTCTGTCTCTTCTGTACAAACAGCTAGCCACTCAGTAGAGGCCCCTTTGTGCAGCTCTGAGCTGAGTTACAGTACCTGAAATTTCAAATGACAAAGGAATCTTGCTGTCAGACTCTCTCTGCTGAGTTGCTGATACAAAGGGCTGTGGGAGGCGAGTAGGAACACCAAAGCATCTTCAATTGTTATCAGATAGCTGTTCACAGAAAGGTCTTCCCAGAGTTTGCAGCACAGAACGCACAGCCCACACATCATTGTTATTCATTCGTTCAGTTAAGAGGCTTGTTTTTCACAGATGTGCTCTTCCTGTTTGGCATTTGTAACTGAGGATTGTTGTTAGTTGAAGAAAAGTGTCATCCAACTATGAATTGAGATTTTCAGCTGATTCATGAACACCTTTGTTAACTACAGCATAAGAAGGAACATGGCTGAGCATGAAATGTAGGTTAAGCTGTATTTCTATCCCAGTATATTATACTACTCTGGAAAGGTGAAAAAGAAATCTTAATTAACAGCTATGCAAAAATTTCCTGCCTATTTTTATCTCAAATAAAATTAGTAAAGCAATTAGAAGACAGAGGTAATTGCTGTGTACTAGCTTCTCTTATTAATATAGAGCCTATATATAGAGAGATGTATATATATGGATTTTAAAATAACAAAAATTGCTGTATATGGCAAGTAAAGTAAGCAATCAGTATGTTTTACTAAGGCTTTCATGTCAGAAAATTGGCCAGACATGCTAAGAAAGGGTAGTAAAACTTGGGAGAAGGGAAGGAAATGAATTATCTCAGAATAATGGGACCAGAGCCATTCGTGCATGTATAGCAGATAATCTGTGGAGCTTACATTAATGTGAATCTTGCAAGTTTTGATATCTAAGTTAATGCTACAGCCAAGTAGCATGATCACAGATAAGTGGCTGTTTGTTGTTGTTCCAGGGACTAATGATCAGATATGAGTTATTTCTGCCCGAGTTTACTTCATATACATGTCATCTCATTTCTAGCTTTACTAAAAGCATCCAGATTTTTCAAAAAAGTAATCAAAATGCTTTTAGAAGTGATTTTAAAGTAGTCCTTCATATCAAAGTGTAACTGTGAAAACAGTTCTGACTTGTCAGGTCTGATTTGACAAAACAGCTTCCTTTTGGCACATGAATTAAATGTGCTCTCTGACAGTCCCAGTCACATCTGTATCTGGCAGGGTTCTCCATCTCTAAGAATTCACATTCTTCTGAAAAAATATTAGGCATGAATCTGGCAATTCTTCAGAAGGCTAACCTTGCTTAGGCTTCTTTAGATCACAGTGACTTTTTAAATGGTAAGGATATCTTTTTAATCCATAAAAGTTCTAAAAATTGGTAAACACTGAGAAAGTGCTCATAATTAAAACAAAAAGACTAAATAACAGCATTTGCCAATACAGCAAACTCTGAGTGCAATTCTGCAGCAGACTGAGAACCCAACATATATCCTTTGAAAATCAGTTTACTAAATTAAGTGTAAAATAATTATTCTGAATTATTTAGTTGACTTTTCATTCTCAAGGTTTTATTTTAGCAACATTCTTTTAAACCTAATAGAAAAGATCTAATTTCCAGTACCTGAGCATTGTCAACGCATTGGAAAGAAACATCCAAATGGGAATCAAATTTATTCACTCTATAAATTACTGCTGTATTTTACATCGAGCATTCTGGTATTCTTGGAAGTCTTTATTTTCAGTGAAGTTATCACTAAGAAGCCAGCAAATCAGTTTTAGTGGTATTGGCATGATATGTGTTCAGTTGGAAAGAATGAGTGAAAGAGGGAAGAGACATCTGGACAGTGTTACTTCTGCAAAGAAAACATATACACTCCATTGTATGGTAGAATGAAGCACCAGAGTGGCTTTTCTGGTGCTACGCAGTTGTGATTGTTCCCCAGCACATCCGATTTCTGTTCTGAGACATGATTTTTAAGACCTCTTGACCACAGAGGTCCAGATCCAGACATATGACACGAGTTGCTCTCCTTCAGGACTCTGGAGATGACTTGGCTCATACTGAGATTTACAGGGACAGAGGCTGTAATCTTCCTGGCAGCTGCTCCCAGCTAATGACCTGTCTGTCCTGGGGAAGAAGAGCACTGGCAGTGTGCCCTTAGTTCCAGTCCGTCCTCCTGTTAGCCAGTGTGGGGTCTAGCTGCTATATGTCCTTCCCAGGTCTCCACAGCATGTGTCTGGGTCTCATCCTGGTGCAGCATAAGGAAGCAGTCCAGGTGTGCTCTCATGCCTTCAGCCCACAAGCCAGGATGGCCATGGGACTGATCACCCTCAGAACAAAACATGAGACCTCTCTTTGCTTTGGCTTTTCTCACAAGGACTTTCCCAAATGTGCAGAGCAACAGGGACCCCCAAAGCAGCCTGTTTCCTCATCCCTTTCCAAAGCGACCTCCTAAAGGATCATCTCAAAATGGGGACTGATTGCCTGTGTGATCTTGGCGAGCCTCAGTTATACACTAAACCACGCAGATGCCTCAGGACCCCCACAGTAGCAATTGTTACTGGGGGTATTAGTGCATACACAGATTCCCGCACAGCATCTGTTCTGTAGTTAAACACCTTAAATAACCCTTGGAAATTATTCTAGCTGTATTCAAAAGTGGTAGCCTAGCAACTGATTTTTTTTTTCCTTTACCAAACAGTGAAGGAAGTGAGTTCTAATCCTCTTGAGGGTGCTGTTTATTAAAATTTCCACCATGGAAATTACAAAGTCTCTTCCTCTTTCTTGAAACAATTCTTAACTAGTTGCAACAGAAATATTTCATGTTGTTGAGATGTTAGAGGTAGAAAACAAAGAAAGCTTTCTTTTTTTTCCTTAGACCTAGAAAATATATAAGCATGAGGTTTGTTAGTGAATGTATTAAATAATGGCTTTATAAAATGAGGTTAGATAGGAGAGGATATAAGCTGTTTGAGTGCTCTATAGAATGGCTCAGGAGCCCATAATGAGAATTAGGGTGCTTTGGAAGTGTGTTGCAGTCACATTACCAAGATTAAATGAGATTGCCTTATCATCAGTGTGATGACAAGGAGTTATGTTCTTTACCCCATTCTGGACTGGCCTTTCCTGTGGTTGGTGAGGGCTGCACTCCATAGGAAGTGATCTGCTTTTAGCCCATCTTACTGGAGCAGGGGAACTAGATTAAAGTTAATTTGCATTATAAATTTGATCATCTTAGACACCCATCTTACAAAATGGCAGTTACACAGATTTCTTTTTTTTTTTTTTCTTCCTGCTGAAGATGTATGTTCTCTCTTGCTCTTTGTTAATATAAAATGTCTTGTTAGTATAAAGCGTTTCTGCACAGTGTAGGCATTTAAGTCTGAATCCATTAAAGGACTCCATCCTGGTCATAGTATCCTTGACTTCAAAAATGCTTCTGGCTTCAGGGGAAGTACACAAAAAACTGCAATTAAATCTGAGTCTTCGTGCTTCACTGCGCTGCACCCTGAGAGGCTTCCTGTGCAGACAAATACGTACTTGGCTATGTATCTTGAAATTTGTCATTTCACACCGGAAGGGACGATATTGAGTCATTTTCACTATATATACAAGGTATTTAGAACTGCATTCTGTTAATGATTCCTTTAATGTCTGAGACATGGAAGCCAATAAGAAGTTCTTGTGTATTTTTTCCATATGTTTCATACTTTGGCAATCCTGGAATTACACAATTTGATCACTTAATCATTGTTTTTAATATCTACCTTCTTTTCTATAGTGTTTCATTGGTGTTCCCTGTTGCACACATTATCCATCAATGTTCAGTTTAGTCACCATATTGTAACTGTGCTTCCTTTCCCTTGCATTGTACCCATTGGCAATAGATTATTCAAAGACTGCTTTAGGGAAGGAGATGCCAGAAAAAAGTAGTGAAAGAAAGATATAGTGACAACAGAAATTCAAATGCTGAGTGGTCTCTGTTGACCACTTTAAGTGGAGACAATTACATTAATCATATCTACAGTAAATATGCTAAATATCAGCAGCAGGTTAATTTTATAAAGTTGTAATTATTATCTGTTGATAGCTGAGCCATGTCCAAATGTATAGTAATAATGTTGTTACTCTGAGAGCTTCTGTTGTATCTAGGATGCCTCTTTTTCCTCCACAACACTAACAGTATGCATCCAACATGTCAAGCCAGATAGGTTTTGGATAATCCTGTCTACAAAGGTAAAATAGAAGGAGCTATGGCCCTGAAATAAATGTGTAGGTGCACATAGGTATGCAGCTGTAACCCAGGACATGGCACACACAGCCTACTAGCCACTGCTCCCTGGATAGTGGCAGACCCTGTCCAGCCCGATACTCACACCTATGCCAGGTCAAGACACAAATTCAGTGTTTCATTGTGAGGGCTTGACGATTCTGGGCTGGGGGGGTGAGGAGGGGCACCAGAAGGCTCCTGAAGAGTTTCTCGCAGCTCTTGCTGAAATGTTTAGTCATGACACCACACTTGCGTGTGGGTGCCATAAACATGTAGAGTGTAAAGTACTGAAGGCTCGGGCCTTGCCCTGGCAAAATACCTGTGCCAGTCTCACAGCAGCTCGTGCTCTGAGCCCAAGACCTACAATGAACTTGTGTTTCAAACTCACCACCTGAAGGTCTGTATTTCATAATGCATAAATTCCCAGAGTGGTTTCATCTTGTAACTCAGGCTGTAGAGCAGGAGAGACATCATGGCATGGTGCTATGGATGAGGCCAGAATACTGTTCAGCTGGGCACAGGATTCAAAGGGACCGCGTGAGGGAATGCACTTCCCAGCTCCAACTGAGCAGAGTGGTCCCTTTTATTGTGTGACCTGACAAATGATCTGCTGCAGGTCAGAGCAAAAGACACATTATGCGTTAGCTGGTGCTTAACTTTGAGTGCATATATAGTTACTAATGTTGCTACGAATATTCCGAAATAGTGTTGTGGCTCCTTGGTGTTTCAAGCCCACACTGCTTCACCCCTTGCAAGCCCATGCCCAGGGAAAAATTATGGTACATCCTCTCATGTCCACATTCCAGATTTAAGGGGAACAAATTACAAAATTATATGTAAATGTTTCCCAGGATTAAAACAGTTTTTTACAATGCAACCTTAAAATTATTATAAAGTAATTATTACAATTATTTTAAACTAGATTGCAACATGAGAAATCCAGAAATAACGTATTGGCTCGTGCTTCAGAATCAGAAAATGAATCAGGGATCATGGTTTCTGGCAGGCCTTGCTGTTGAAGAATTCAAGGGACCACTTTCCGTCTGGAATGGGAAGAAGCTGGTATAAGGCACTATTACTTGAAACCCAGGGTGAAAGACAGTCATTGAACCACCCACCAGTGAGCAGGACAAGGATGCTGTCTGTGTGTCTCAAGAGGGAAGAAGAGAAATATCTCCTCTCTTCCTTGGCAATGGTTCATGTTAGTTACCTAAAACAGGACTTTCTATTTGAACATCTCCATAGCCACACACTAGATAAGAGCACAAGATTAAAGAATAAATCTCGTTCTCCCATCCCAAGAGCAAACCTGTCATCTGCGTGACTTGTCTTCATAATACAAGCATAAGTGAAATTTTGTAAATGCTTTTCATTTTAATAATTAGAAGTTTGTCTAAGTGAAGGAAGGCATTTTAAATAATTATTTTGCTTTTTAAACCTGGGAAGGGGAAAAGAGGAATATACCAAAGGCCGAATCAATGGAATTTTTGTGTAAGTAAAAGAGGCATAAAGGATTTGATGATCCAGCCTTATCAATATTACAAAACATGGGGCAGGTACTTGTATTAGAAGCAAATAGCATCAACTTGGTATAGGACAAGTCATATTTAAAAGGGAGGTGATGTAGTGTAAATGTGACAGAGAACCACATACTCCTCTAAAATGTTTGAACTTTAGAAGAATCCATTAAGCTGTATTACAAACAGTTACAGAGCAAAGTGAACCCCATTACTGAAAAGTATGCTTTGCTGTCTATCCCTGTAATGACACAAGTCAGCCTTGGATTTATCATATAAATACCGCTTAAGAAAGATTTTAAAACCATGTGCAATTTAATAAAAATGTTTCATCTAAAACCACACACTGAATTAAAAAAGGAAAGGATTGCATCCTTGAAGAAGCTGTGAACAACAGAAAACTTCACAAATTTTTGTGTTTAACATTACTTTTTAATATCCTTGCATTAAAGATGAATGATTACTTTTTAATATTACTTGTAACCAACTATCCCCTACCGTATAGATACATTTCTTGTCTGATTTAATTATATGCTCAATAATAGTACCTATAAGCTCAGATTTCTTTTGAATACAAATGATTGGAAACAATATCTACCCCAAAGCATCTTTAATGTCATTATAGATGGGTAGGAGTAAATTAAGCGGTATTTAGCCACTAAAGTCTTTAATTTCATTGCATTTGAGTAGGAGTTAGACATTATGAGGTCCAATTAAAAAAGTCACTAATGTTTTTACATCTGAGTAGGAGTAAATTAAACAAAATCACTCCTGAGCTGCTAATATCATTTTAATTGAATGTCATTCAGTTTCTAACTGCTGTTACAACACAGTAGATAATGAGTCAAGCTCAACAAATCATCTGAGCTCCAGGTACCATGGCTACTAGGGGTGAAGGTAGAGTTTTGGGATGGAGAGGGAAACTGTTGGAAGTTAGGAAGCTGACAGGAATGATAGCAGACCTGACATCTCTTGGTTGATGAGACCTATGTTCATCTAAAAATATCACCCTAACAAGAGCTAATCTAGCAAGGCTGCAAGCCAGGTCATTATTTCTAGTGTTCAGACATTAAAAAAAAAAAAAAGGAAAAAAAGCATTTATCCAGAAGATGCGATTTACAGAGTGAATGCTAGAAAGGCTAATTCCATTTATTCACACCTCATGAATAATTCATTGTTTGATTTCATGTTAATCTTGGTGATGAGACAATGGTGAAACAATACTAGACAATATATAGACGTAAATATGTGAAAAATAAAAAATCATATCCTATCACAAGCATTATTATTTTTTGATCTATAACAGATAATATTGCATTTTCCTCATACCTGGAAATCTTTTCACTTTGGTAAATAGCAAGTTTAAGACAAGCAGTGGCACTTCGTATAGAGACTGTTTAAAGATACCAGAGTGAAAAATACCCTTCATTGAAACTCAAATTACTATAAAACAGTAGATATTTTCCTCTAACAGCAGTTCAACTATTACAGAATGCTAGGCTTCCATCAGGAAAAAGTGCAGGGTTTTAAACCTGTTATTAATTTGTGAACATCAGGTCTGTTCCGATGTTGCTGTTTGTGTACATGCCTGACTGCTAAGAGCAAATATTCCTTTAAAAAATGCATTTAATGGAAGACCAGAGAGACCAGGGTCTTCTGACTGAAGCTCAACACCTTGTTCCAAACTCAATCTAGATGTTGGCTTCGTTTATGGTCAGACACTTTTATTTGCCTGTGTGATCAAATGCTCCTATCTCTTTGCAGAAAATGATGAGGGCAAAGATGTCATTATGTTCTATGTGTGCGCACGTACCCAGACCTGCTTCTCGCTCATATTATATGTTCGGAAAGTCCCATCAACTATCTCTTGGTATGTAATCAAAATCATATAAAGGGAAATGTGCAGTTCTGACTGTTTCTTTCTTATATATGGGACAACTGGAGGAAGTCCACTTTAGCAGATACTATAGACCTGCCTTTCCTCTTACCTCTCTGCAAGACCGAGGCCCCTTCAAAGGATCTGGAACATCCTGCTAGCTCATCCTCCATGGGTAGGGAGACAGTCAATGCTGCTGGACAAGGGAAGCAACTGCAGAATTGCAAAATGTCTTCCCAGGGGCTTGAGGACACCCTGTTAGAAAACGATGGGTTGCATGTAGACACAGCAGCCCCTGTCTCCAGATAACAGGATGTACTGAAGCAGCACAGTGGCTAGAGCAGTCACCAGAGAGGTGTCTTGTGGCTTCCCAGGATGGATTCCCCCCAGTTCTCCATCCTAAAGTTTAGTTACTTAGCCCAGACACTGCTAGCTAGCTTTGAGGTAAATTCCAGCAATGTCCTTTTGGCCATACATCATACCCCATTTTTGCAGACAGTCTGTGTTGCTATTCCGGTAACAAAAACATGGTGCTGGAACTGATCTTGTGCCAATGGATGACTCTGAAAATTGTCCAGGCTCTATGAGCAGCATGGGTCTGTGGAGATAACTGCAGAATTTCAGTTGTAGTACAGGGAAGTTACAACTCCCTCTTGGCAGAAAGGACAGAATTACCCAGTGCCAAGGACACTGTCTTTTCCACTGCTTCAAATATGCTTTGACAAAACTTACTATTGTCAAACTCTGCTTCTTCCAAAGTATTTCTCTTATTTAGTTGTGAGATTCTCCATTGACTCTTTCAATTAAAACCCGCTGGGTATCGGTCTGTAATTCTGGTATCTTTTACCTGTCTTGCAATAAATGGATGCCTGATTAGACATTTGGCACGACTTGAAATAAGTGGATGAAGAAAAAGTAACTGTCAGTGGATGTAAAGAGGGAGGCAATCCACTAGACTCTAGTGAACCTCTCAAATGAAAAACTGGAGTTTGGGTCCAGGAAAGAGGGCGGGAGGTAGAATTGTTCATTTAGGTAGGTTTTGCTTTTAGAACTCATTTTCAAATGAGCAAATATGAGCAGAAATTCCTGCTTGGGATTCAAGTCTGGCTACTTTTTACACTCACCTTCCATGATGTGGAAGACCATGGAGCCAAAGTCCTGAATTCTGGTTCAGTATTCCCAGCAGGCAAAAGAGCAAGCTCTGTGAATTAAGATTTAAGGCTTTTATGCAGGGTGTGTGAAGAAAATTTTGAGATTGAGCGTGGGCTAGGTTCTCTGTATAGATGTATTGTTACAAACATGCTCTGGGACATCCCGAATTATATTGTTACTTGGGGGAACAATGATGAAATGTTTCGATGTAGCCTTTTGTCTTTCCTGTGTAGATTGCACTTGAACATGTTACAGCTTGTTTTAGCTAATATGTTACATACATCGGCTGTGTCTTGTGCTTGTGAAGTTCCAGTGATAGCACTGCAAAAATAATTACTAAAAAACCCCTACAGCATCTACTTGGGGAACTTGACTCCTGAGGAACTTAATGACTTCTGTCATGTTAAGATTTACTAAGTAGGTAGGATTTTAGTTATTGAAATGCAAAGATACAGATCTCACTTTGGAATACTGCTTAATGCCATGTCTGTGGCTAAGTAGCAATTTGTGAAACATTTTGCATCTGCACACAAAGTTGTTCCAGTTGCTCTCTGTGTCTGTCAACCATAGAACAAAACATCTTCAAGAGGTCTAAGAAATACAAACTCAGTATTAATATATTGGACCTGGATCTTAATTTCCTGAAAAAAAAAATCTCATAGCAGTCTTCTATTGCTGTTCTTCTCATTCTTTCATTGAGCTTTCAACATCCAAGAATCTAAGGGGCTTGTGAATTGTACTTAAAAGCACACAAGTATTGCTAGGGTAGAAGGCTGCATGGCTGCTACTTCTGCTTGCAAGGAGAGCAGTTTGGTTGAGTGAAGAAAATTGTCACAGTGTAGTAGAAGATACAAGTAATAAATGTCTTCCATTAATTTTTTTCTCATATCAATCCTGATTTGAGCACTTGCTTCCCTGAATCACTTTTGATTGGTCAGGAAAAGTTCCTTAGCTGCTCAAGTGTCTCTCTGGTTTAGCAGTCCTTTTGGAGGCTTTTATTCGTAAGGTTAATCAAAACCATCTTTCCTTTTAAATGGGTCACTTTAAATCAAAATGCATACATTTCTCAAAATATTCTAGGTATTGATATGGTTAGGCATGTCTTATGTAATTTTAGATTACTAATTAATCAGCCTTTTGCCTCATGTTGCTTTTATGGTCAAGCACTTAGTTTCCTATCTCAAAAGTATTTATATCCTTCATAACTGAAAAGTCAAGTTTTGTTCAGTGTCTGTTAGTTCAGAGCTGAGGAACGCTTTCCCCTGTGACTGGAACATGTAAGCTATTCTCAGCATGCAACACGCAGGTACCTCTGAAATGTGTGGGCACAAAATCAAGTAGAAAGGGTCTTGAAAGTGCATCTGGTTTCAAACAAGGAACTTTAACTTTTTCTGTAACCATAAGTTATGGAATTAGTTTGATGGTAAGAGTTATGTTTACAGTGTGTTCTTAGCTCTTGCTTTGAAGTGTGGCAGTAAATGTAAAAATCAAACTACTCACTGAATTAATCACAGGTGAATCTAGTTTGACCTTTTGCAAATCGCAGTACACTCAGCACTAGCTGAAGGTAGGAATGGTTATCTTGGGGGAGCTGTTCATTCACAAAGTTAGAAGGAAATCACAGAACTGGCTCTTTATGCCCTCTGCCCAGCCATGGCCTGCAGAAAGCTGAAACAATGAGGTACTGAACGACCTCCCCTGTAAACCGATGTGCTGAAGTTATACTCATTGCACATTTTGCACTATTCTGACAGGTGAAAAAAATCATTACAGGTTACAATATCCATGCTGTCTGCTGCAGGCATTCACTTTGTATAAATTTCAGAGCACTTACAGCTGGAGCCACTTTAGGCCAGCCTGAGTTTCACCTGGCCAGTTTGAGTGTCCGTCTGCTTGTGAAGTAACAGAGTTAGGGAGAAATCTGAGCCATTAAAGGTCTTTATATGAAGAACCCAGAGCTGGTACTTTCAAGGAGGAGGAAAGACTGCTAATCCCTTTCCCCCATGCTCTGTGGTCCTTGTGCCCTGCCTGCTTGGGCATGGCATTGCTGCCTGTGACCCATTGTCCTGCCTGAGTCTCAAGGAAGAAGAGCTGTTGTGACTTTGCCTATGCAAGCAGCTAACAGTTGTAAGTGAGACCTTATCTTTCTTTAGGGATGTTCTGGGGAACACGCATGCACCACTTACATCCTAGATTTGAGCCCAGACAGGCAAATTCTCTGCATATTCAGTTGAACAAGGATGCCCTCAGAGTACAGTTTATGACATATGAGTCAGATGCTTAAAATTAGATAGTCTATATGCATCTTGGTAGCCTTCTTCTGTCTGTGTTTTGTATGCTAACCTGAAAACCTGGATGATAGGAATCTAATGCTTCCTGAGCCTGTGGGCAAGACTGGCTAGATGATCCACTGCATGGATACTCACACATAAATGCACTATGTTGCCTTTCATCAGCTCTCCCAGGGAACAACAGCACTGAGGCTTGTGAAGTCTGCTGCCCCTGCGTCTCTCTCTCTCTCCCAGGCAAGTACTGCTCAGATAGTGCTGTTTTGCTTACCATCTTACAGGATGCAGAGATGTAAAGTTTTGCCTGTAATTTGCTGCACAATAATCGTCAGGAGTTTGTGATCAGCTTGGGAAGTTTTATTTGACTTAGTGGTGACTTTAGATCTAGAGATTCAAAAACATAGCAAAGAAAGAAGCTTTTTGTGTTTCTGTCTTGGTGTACTTTTAAAAGTTGCTTATTTGTACCCATTTAGATAAAATTGGAAAATGTCCTTTTAAACTTGAATAAAGCAGAGTATAGCATGGAGTAGTGCAGTCTGAGTACAAGTTAGATTAAGACTCAAATTATTTGATCAAAATCAGTATTATATCACAGATTTAAGTAGAGCTCTTTAGAAAGTAGGTCACAAGCTAGAGCTCCACATTAATTTAACGACTTGCACATGAAAGTGCGTACCTATACTTGTAGTTATTTTCTCTCATAGAATCTCAAATTTCCCGGTCTATGTGCCAATGTGATAAACATGAATAGAAGCTGGCAAAGGGACATCACTGTGTAAGTGCCCTTTTCCTTCTTATGCAATTTGGATAGATTCATTCTTGTTCAAACTGATAAAATTTGAGTCCAGGCAGTCAAAAACTCAAATGAAATGTAGTTGTCAGAATAGGTTTCCAAATATAGTCTTCCCATGTACAACACACGAGACTTAACTGTTCTGGTATCCAGGTGGAATGTGTCTGTGGTTCCCTGGTATAAACCGAGTGCAATACATCACTTTTAACATCTTGTTCTGAGTATCCTGGATATGTCTAGAAAACGTTGGTGCCAGCTGGCAGATTGCTGGTGAGGCTGAATGCATGAGGCTGCCATTCTTGCAATGTTGTTACAGCCCCACCATTCCTTCATCCATTCTTCTTGTCTCTGTAATTCAAGAGAGATGCTTTGCCTGCACCTTATCTTCCCTTCATTTTCCCAGGCCTGGCTTTCTTTCTCAAACCTCACCTTTGCTGCAAATTTTTGTTGTAGATTTTTTTAAAAATCAAATTCAGGCATTTTTTTTCCTATCTAATTGCTTTTACGTTAGTCTCACTAATCCATAAGTGCCAGTAGTCTCCGAGATACCTTATCTCATTTAATTTCCAAAGAAGCAGAAGAGAGCTAAAACAAGAAAATGTCACAGCATAAACAGACAACAGAAGGGAAGAAAAACTAGATAAAACAGTTTCTTATCCTCCTACTTTACATTCATTCACTCAGCCATATCACATGTAACATCAGAGCATTATCATCTCTTGAAACTCAGTTGTCACAAGGAGACTGATAAGTAGATCCCCCTTAATTTGCACAAATTCACAGAGACTGAGGAGAAAATATTATCTTGCCCAATAACTATTACGGAGTTGAAGGTCCCATTGTTTGTTAGTAGAGGCAGTCAATATTATTTCAACATTTTTTTTCCCCAGAAAATGATAATATGAAATCAAAGCTGTGGTGTGTGTAGTGGTTTGTTCATTTGTTTTAAGAAAGGATGATTCTCAACACAATATTAGTTTAAAAATATACAGAAGGAAAGACTTGAAACTATGGAAATGTTTCTTTGGATTTTGAAATTAAAAGTTACATTTTTAGTCCAAGTGACTTTTCACTTAGGAATTTAAATTGATTTAAAATAATAAAAGTTAAATGTTTAAAAAATCTTGAAGGATTTTGATTGACTTAATCTGTGTTGTATCTGGGTCTCCATTTGTGGAAAGTTTCATCTTTTTATTCTGATTCCATTATTTTCTAAAAATAGAGGGCATATTGAAGAAACTTAAGTATTATAATTTGAGCCATAGAGAGGAAGAGCTAATACTCAGACTTGAAATTATATTACCTCATTTATTAGGATTTTGCACAAGTTCTAGTTCATAGGACTACTTGGTGATGAGAGTGAAAAAGTCTCAGGTTATGTATACAGGAAGTTTCATTGAGAAAAGAAGAATCAGAAGAGGCACAAGCCCCTTCCACCTAGAGCCGCCTCTAGATTTTTGCTTTTTTTGAAAGGTCCTTCCATTAGCTTCCCAGATTAGCTCCAAATTTCAGAGCAGATTTGGATTTGCTTTTGCTTTGAAGATGTGGGATAAATGTTATTGTTTCCTACTGGTTAAGTGAAAGGCTGATCTGTTTTGTCCATCTCAATCATAGTTAGCCCAACCCCAAAGTTATTTGATAGCCTTAAGAAAAGAAAAAAGTAACAAAGGACAAAGTTTTAGAGCATAACATTTATTAAATTTTGACAAAAGCACTAGAACTTCAGTTTTCAATCTTTGCCTTTTATAAATTAATACTAGTAGCAAATCCTTTACAGTTAAGAGAAGTTATCACCAAATTATTGTGCAGCTGGAGAAATAACAGGGTACATGATGTGTCAGAGACTGGGGTAGGAAAATTTCCATTTAAAATAAAACAAACCAGACTCTAGTGTATCGTAATGCCTTGGAAGCCAGGAGAAGAAACGAAACAAAATGGCTCACTGTCGAAGTCTATAGCACCACATGGACTTAAGCAGAACTCTGCAATGGGGAAGTCTGTTTTCAAGTTATCATGTGATGTGATTTTTAAAAGCTTTGAAACATAGGTTTTGAAACTTGTTCATATACATTTGAAATTTATTCAGAGGATTTATGTTGTATCGTGCTATTTAGTTGTAAGTATCTGTGTTAACCTGATATTCATAGGTTAATATTTGAAATATCATTACTTCAGGTGTTATATATACTGTAATTGTCCCTCAGAACTGGTATAACCTATATGAGCAACATTTACAATCTTTTATAAAGATCTGAATAAATAATTAGAAGAGACAGTTATGAAGTTTTGAATAAAATATTTCCCTTTCAAAACCAAACCAAGTAAAACAGAAGCTATATGATAGGTTGATTTAAACAAATTTCTCATTCTTAATATGTTTTAGTGTTCCAAAATTAAAATAGTCTATCTTGCAGAATGAAAAATCCATCTGTGCTGTTCAAAACATAAAATTTCAATTCCAAGCCAAATGTCAAATAAAAATGTAATGAAAAGATGTTGTCCTTTTTAGAAATTAATGGAATATTACAAATGGCATGATGTAAATTTTGTATTTTTTTCATTCAGAAAATGTGTCAAGACTCTGTCATTTTGCTTGTATTTGAGACAGGAACTGTTTTGAGATCTTTTATCCTCACAAGATGGAGAAAACATTTCATTCTGGATAGAAGTTATAAATGTAGTGAGAGTAGCTTTGTGATTTATCCTTCCCGGGAGCATTGACCTGGTGGATGAGTCTAAGAGTGAAAACTTAAAAGATGTCAGTGACAGCAAATGTAAAGAGAGTTCTTTATCCAGACGTTCATCTCTGAACATTGGTGTAGTGGAGAAGCTATTTGGCTCATGCCTGCTTAAGGCACACCACATCCACTGTTGTCCTTGATATTTTGTAAGCTATTTTTCCAAATAACATTTGTGTACTGAAGTATTCTGTTGTGTGAGACTCACTAACATATGAATCTCAGAGAAAGGTAAAATTGGCTGATACACAAAATTTCAGAAGTGAAAATCAGGGATAGTTTCTGATAAACCAAAAGGTAAATGCCAGAGAAGGAGAAGAAATATAACTCATAGTATAATTTTGAAGGTAGGTATCTGACTGTGGATTGAGGAGGTTTTGCCTGCTGTGGATATATTCATCATAGCAGAAAACTATTTTTGTAGTCAAACTGTTAGTGCTGTACAAAACTGCTCAAAGTATCATAATTGTAAGGACAATTGTTAAACACATACCTAAGGGAAGATACGTTTGCAAGACTTTGCTGTCATGGAAAGAAGCCAGCCATAGCGTAGTGTTGATTATTAGTGTGGAGCTGCTTACTTTTCTCATATCGGTATAAATAATACTGGTAAGAAATACACTGTCTTTGAATTTCTTGCGGTGATTGCCTACACAGTGGGTAGCAATGCCAACCCTCCTTCCTCCAAGCCCCAAACTGATGGTCCCCACTCAATGACTTTATAACAGCCTGTCATGGGCAGGATTAGGCCATCATGGCAAAGCAGGCACTTGCGTTTGTCTCCACCAGCAAGAAGATGTTTAAAGGGCCCTCAGCCCACAGGCTGTCGTGCAGTCAGCCAGCCAGCCTCATCCTCCTCTTGCTACTCTGACTGCTCTTGTGGTCATCCTGCCAGGGCTGCAAAGCTGGTGCAGCAGAGGATGCGGCAGATGCGCATGGGACGGATACCTTTAGTGCTAGGGGGAAAAGTCTGCTCCTCCAAAAAGCTGAGTATTTCCTTCCTATCTGGGAGCAGTTCAGGGTATTTAGTACCTCACAGGAATATTGCAAATCCAGCCAGCTAGTTAACATTGCTAGTACTTTTGAGTGGTCAGCCGAAAATGGTGATTATTTTTACAGCAGATGATCTGATAGGCTTGCCGCTTTTAGTTTAGAGTGTATTTTGTGGTTTAATGGCTTCTGACAAGCAATATGAACAAATGTTAAATTGGAAAAGGCAATAATATATGGAAGCTCACAAATGTGAGCGTCAGTGGCAGCAATTTGTTCTTTCTTGTTTGCTACCCAGCCACCTCTCATTATGTTATTCTTCATGTCTTAAAGTCGACCAATTTCATGAACAAATCAATACCAGGGAAATCCTTTTGTCTTCTTCTAAGGCATAACATGTAAAGAAAGCTCAGTCAATATGTCTTTTAACAACATCTCATGGAAATGCCTGGATTTCCCTTCATGTTCTATAATTAATTGAACCCCTTGCCACCCACAACGTATAGCTGTTCCCCTCTATAATTCTCTTTTGGCTTAATTGTCATTTGTTTTTCTGTTCTATTTGTCTTTAGCACCTTTTTTTTATGGTGTTGGATGTGCTTTGTACTTAGTTTTATCTTTCTGTGCTTTTGCTTCTAAATGTCAGCATAATTTTTCTGCCTTATAATATTGGAGATGTTATAACCATCAATCAGTCCAATAGAAGAGCAGAAAAGATTAGATACCATTTATCTGTATTGGTTGCCCATTGTAATGACCCAGTGGACAACATGAACAGATAATCTGTTGCTTTGATGGAAACTAATTATTCTTAAGAGTGACAGCATCGAAATAGCTTTTGTGACATTGTTCTTAAAAATGATGACTACCTAGTCATTGCTAGTGTAAGACTGCAATTCCGTGCTGTTCCTCAATGATTTCCCTGTATAAGCAGCAGGAAACATAGATTTTTTTATTATTATTATTTTTTTTTTTTTTTTTAGGAAAGAAGCCTATTTGGAGAGACAAAAATATCTGACATCCCATGTAAAATGCCTATTAAATTTAATACAGAAAACACTGCACTAGCTGCTGAAAAGTAAAAGTGCACTGCCATCTTATTTCTGTCGCGTGTAGTTGATCTTGTTGTTCTGTGAATATGAAGCCTGTTTTATTTTGACAGCTAATGGTTCTGCTAGTGTACTGTGCTGGCATTTCACCTACTGAAAAGAAAGTTTCCTGAAGCTAAAATATGTGTCTAATTGAATGATGGAATTAAAAGCAAGTGATACAGTTAAAAATAGCTGTATCCATCCTTTCCAGGCACATGTAAATCACACGACTTTTACTATGTGTCAGTTAAAGGACTGGGGGGGAAAAAAGGCAAAAAATAACCATGCCTTGCAAAAACTTTCAAGTACCTCCTTAAAAATTGCCTGCGTGAGGATTCGTTAAATGGCAGGATTCTTCAGTGTGCCCTGAAACTTAGTACACTCAAGCTATTGTTGACTAGGGAGACGTGAGGGAAGAGTTCCGGGAATTGGTGACCACGCTGGTACAGAAAGACCATTAGTGACCTTATATCCTTAGGTAGTTACAGGGCTGTGAGTGCCACACGATGGGTGGGAAGTGCTTGCATGGCAGGTGCTGTGAGCCTTAGCCAGAAGACAGTGGCTGCTTGAGTGTCTCACAGCTGTTGCTAAGCTTGTGATACTGATGGCCTCTGGGGCAAACTGCATAGGTGAAGTGCTCTTCAGTAGGTTTGCTTTTAGTGGGTGCACTGGGTGTGAGCTGTGGTGTTTTCATCCCTGCCATCTGGTAGATTATTGACACATCTGGGAGGAAGCAGAGGGATATCCCTGTGTTCCTAAAAAAATGAAGGGAGGTATTAAGTTGAGAAAGTTAAGCTGACTCCCTTTAGGTAGGTGAGTGCCTTTTCAGTGCTGTCATTTGATTTCTGTGGTCAATAGGAGTGGGATGTCTGGGTACCCATGACCTGGCCTGGTCAAAACATCACGTTGGCCATTTTCATGGTCAGATCTGACATGACTTAATCTTACTTGGGCTGTTGTAAATCAAGATGTCAGTTCCACCATGCGACAAACCCATGTAAATGGGATCATAAACTTGGATCTCTGCCCAGCACAAAGTACTGATTGCTGCGAGCAGTCTGTGCTCTTCTGTGGTCTCAGTGGGCCTAACCACAAATTGAAATGGCTGAAGAAATCGGAAGGCTTTGCAGCAATATCAAGGCTTATTGCTGTGCCCTTCTCTGCAACGCTTTCTTGAAGGGATAGAAAAAGAAAGCTCAGAGGTCAGGAGAATGGATTTACTAATGTGAACAGTTAAAACTGATGCATATTGTGAATATCGTAACAGACGCCAGCACTGGACTAAATTTGTTTTCATGGGCACTAATGAAAATTTCTTACTTATGTAGTTATTTGGAGTCAGGAACAAGGGATAGGTGTAAAAGTCCAGACTGTTAACTAATAACCTAAAATAACCTAAATGCATAATCTAACTTCGTGGAGAAAATTAAATACTTCACAGCAGAGCACCCAGAAATCCTTTCGAAACATTCGAGAATTGAATTGTGATGGTATTTCAGAATGGAAATAGTCAATGGTGCAAAAGATTTCAAGTGGTTTTGCAGTGAACACATCACACTGGAAATACATATTTTAAGAAGCGCACTTCAGTGTGGTATCTGCAGCCAGTTCTCTGCTGTTCCACCTCTACTTTTTCTTTCACAAGTCTCTTTTCTTCCCTCTGTAAAAGCAACACAAACCTATGGACTGATGAATTTTGCTGATTGCTAAGAAGCATTTTTGCAGTTTTCAGCAGGATATGCTTTAATCCTGTATGTGTGTTTTATTAGAAATACGTTCAACAGAGACATCTCTATCCACATGTCAAATGTCCTTATGTGTGTGTATGTATTTTTTTTAAGAAGTCCCATACAAATTCCACCATCTCTTCCTATGTTTTTTCTCATTCTTAAATTGCTCTGGTGGTAGAGCCTGCTGTAATCAGCCCTTTTTAAAATACACAAAGCAATCTGTCATCTTCTACACAGCATTTCAGATCTTTCCGAAGTGTCTATCCTAGCATCACTGAAAGAAAAAAACCTGATGTTAAGAATTGCAAAGTTAATGGTTAATCAACAGTGTCTGGTCCTCATCCATGGGACATCTTGTAGAACAATCAAGCCCTGCTCTGTCATAGTCCCAAGCAGTGATTGCTTCTGCATCCTATGAGGTGTGAGGCGCAAGGGATGAAGATGGAACACCTCAGTAGCTAATTAAACAAGGCAACTTACAACTGAAGTACATGCCTGGCTAAATAGGCTCGGAGTGCAGAGTCTGTCAAGCTGTTCTGTCTTTAAGTGCTTTGCACCCTTCACTGTACCTGGTTGAACATTAACATCCTGAATTTGCTGATTTTCACCAATATCCTGCCACATGCAGAGAACTAGCTGAAAGGAAGCTGGTATTTTTTGTAATGTAGTTCCTTGAAGCATTATCCTAAAAAAGACATCAATCTTCACTGTTGCAAAGAAACAGCACAAGATGTTTTAAACATTTTGAAGGGAAAATGCACTGTCTGTACTTTCCTATTTCTCTTCTACTATTTCCTCACTCACCGGGATGTGTGTTTTTATAATAATTCAGAAAAGAAGTATCTAAAGAAAATGAAGGAACGGTAACAAAGTAAGTTATCTGCTCTTCCCTGCCTGTTCACAATTTTTCTAACCTTGTCTGTGGCTAAGCCTTTTAAAATTATCTTATCTGTACATTTCAAAGGTCACCAGAACTTCTTTCTGAGGAGCCAGTGAAGAGAGCTAAACAAAATAAAAAGCAGGAATAAATGCAGATAGGAAGCTTTTCCTCAAAGCAGTTTATCTTCATTTCCTCATCCTGTCTGGATCGAAAGAAATACATACGCAAAATCTAAAGGAAATAAGCAAAATATTTGTTGGAAATAGACACTGAAAAGGGACTGGGGTAGTTGGACCAAAAATGCAGATGTAGAAGCATGAATGTGAGGAAAAATAACATTGAGAAGCTGCAGCTAGTGCAGTTGTGAATAATGATACTCTCTGAGAAAGTACAGCAGAGATCACAGACTGGCATTCCAAAAATCTGTGGAAAAGTCTGTGCTGTAATAGAAAGATGTCAATGCAGAGAAAAAAATATTTAGCGAATTTGGCAATAGTTACTAATGTCTGGACAGAGTTGAAAATGAAGTTTTCCTTTCTACAGAAAAGGTTGTACCTTTAGCATTAAATGATCTCCTTAAAATTATGCATTGTCCTTAGACAAAGGACTGTGCAAAGTAGTTGGAATTTACAATACTGGGGCCCAAGACTCCTAGGCAATTTTGAAAAGAAACTCAATTCTTGTAAAGAGTTAAGATTTCTTAGAATAACTGGAGAGTTTGGAAGGTTTGGGGTGAGCACCCAATTGGCATGGGAGAACTTTGACAAGAATTAACATGGACCGTTTGTACCAGTCAAAGAGTAGGAATGGTTTTGAGTGGAGGATTTTGACCATCTATGAGGAGTGATGGGAAGTTTAAGGGATAAAAGAGTTAACATGAAACATGAAGATGCTTGTGTAGATAGCTGATGAAAATGTGCAGGACAGCTGTTATGAGGAACTGATATGGTGGAGGAATGGAACAAATATAGCAGGATGGAAGTATAAAAATTGAAAATGTACACAAATTCAGAAGCCCTTCCGTGGTATGTAGCGGTATTCCTAGGAAATACTGGCAGTCCCGTAACATCATAATTAAAGGCAGATAAAATTTCTGAAAGTTCATTAATGAAACTGGGAACCAAATCCTGTCTTCAAAAAGAGTTAAGGCCATGGAAAGATCTGCAGTGTCTGAAATGAAATCAAGATATTGTATGCAGGATACACAATTAGTCCTTGAGCACTGGCTGGGCCCTAAGCTTTAAGTGCTGTGTTGCAGTTCATACCCTCACTTTTCCCTGCCCGCCTCTTGTAAAGCAGCTTAAACAGGAAAGCTGGAAAGTACCTGTGCTGCTGAGGACATGGTGTGATGGAGGCTTCTCAGATGGAGCTGAATAGTTTAATGCATGTGGCAACTGCAAGCTTATTGCATAGAAGAGCACATTATTACAGGTAGTTAATCCACCTCCTGTGCTGAGGAGGAGTTCTGTGCAGAAGGAATGTTGTCTGCATTATAAAAAGATGCTCTGAGCAAGTCCTTCTCTGGGCACTTTGACAAGATCCCAGTTTTGTAATGATAAAAGTTCTTGGATGATGGTTTCTGCCCCAAATAAATTACTTCGGGTTTGTATAAATGTCCCAGTTCGCACTTGTCTATTTCTATTTCTTTTTTTCAAAGCTAAGATATTTCTAAAGCTGCATTTGATGACGGAGACCTTTTATAGAAGACGGTAGGGAAAGTTAAATTTTACTAAACCCTTGGCCAAGGAAGTACACTATAAAAATACTGACAGAGGCTAAAGTCTGGAAGTACAGACGCATCAATGTGGTAATGCTCATCTTAATTGTCTGTTTTCCGTTAAATCAGTGAGAAAATGCAAATTGCCATAATTGGAATAAGATCAAATTTAATTTATATTCTGTGTAGCTGAAGTGGTTTGTGAATGTTTTCCCCTACGAAAAAAAAAAGCCTTTTGAGATATCTGAAAACTGCTGTGAATATTTTCTATATGTTGAGATAGTCCTGCTTTCAGTGCAGTAATTCAAAATGGAAAACGCTCTAAATGAACCTGAAGCTAAAATAAAGGCATCTGGGTTTTGATTTACCCCAGTACTTCCCTTTCTCCTCTTTTTTTCTTAATAGAAAGAGGGAGGGGGGAAATTCCAAAGGCAGAAAACGAAACCATTGAAATTTTTTTAGTTAGTTTGTTTTCAAATCCTCTTTTGTACCCGTGCTACATTCCTAAGATCAAACAAAACCAATCACAAAGTGAGTGGAAAAGGATTTACTCCTATTGACATGATTTGAGTTTTGCTACTTGCCTCATCCAGTGCAAAACTGGCATAAGACTGAGCCAGACACCCTTTGTTCAGTAAAAAGCATCTTTCAAATCAGGTGATCTATCAGCCATGTTTTCAAAGGCAGTAAGGTGCTTACTGCCCATGTATCTCCTGGCAGGTGTGAAGATTTACCTACTCATTCTGCATTAGTGTAACTAAGTGCCCAAACCTCGATGTATAGTGAATTTGTCCCTAGGGCTTAATCTTATACCGCTTGGATTTCAACTTAAGGGAGAATATTAGGTGCGTGAGGAGAGAAGTGATGCCTCAGTTGTACACTGGAGCTCAGTTTTGGTCTGAGTACTGGATATGCAGGGTTTGGCTAATAGCAGTCAAAGTTTTCTCGTTATGTTGATATTCACTGAAACACCTAAACTAACCCTGAACTGATAAAATGAGAAGTGAAATCAGCAGAATGCTGCAAAACAATATTTCATTTCCTGCAAATGTTTTTCCTGCTAATAAACATCTGCCAGAAGGACTCCATGGGGGCAAGAACATCTCAATATAGAGAAAACTTAAAGAAGTATTCTTCCATGTTGCTAATGACTTGGTCAACTGAGAGCATGAAACACAGCTCATTTTTGTTTGTTGTTAGGCAGAACATGCTTGATTCCTAAGTGCAGAAAATATGAGCTTTTGATATCACTACTTAGTATAATTGACTCATCTGAGTCCTGTTTGAACCCTATGATTCATCATTTCTCAAATTAGTAGGGACATAGGTAGGATAATCTGTGGATATAATCAGTAAAACATTCACAATGCTTTCCAGTGTAATGGATTATCCTGTCATTTACGGTATCTCTTATTTCTGTTATTACCGGGGCTTCACATCCCAATTAAAAGCCTCATTAGTTTGTTCCTGAGGAAGCTGCCCCTCTGCGTTGCTGCTGACAGCTGAAGGAAGTGTGTCAGCTTGCTGTGTAGAGCATTATTTGCTTGAAGTTGGCAGCTCGCTTTAGCATAGCTGTCCCCCTGCTACATAGGAGATACTTAAGTGTCAAGCGTTTTCAGGCCATCCATCTTCTTTGGCCATTCCACCCACCCATGCTCAAGCCACGTCCACCAGTGCTGGTGCCCCTCTCTGCCTTCCCTTTGTCATTATGTCATTGTCAGTTGTTCAGTTTATTCAGTGATTAATCATCATTTGGAAGGTTCTGCTGGGAGTAAACAGAAAAGGGGGTATTCCTGCAGGTGGTTTCTCTCTGATTAGTTAAAGCCACAATGGCTGGCTGCTGAGCCTTTGTTTCGGTTTCTTCTGAAGATTGCACAGCCTTTTTCCTTACCAGAATTTAACTAGGCTGGTAACTGTGGGCCTGCCCTGGGTATCCTATTGGAGTATGCCGAAAACGAGACCTGTTAAGCTCAGAGGAATTGTGTCAGTCTAACAGAGATTGGTAGAGGGTTTTTGTAAGGAGTCCCTTGCTGTAAGTGTCCACACTAACCCTATTACAGGTTTAGCAGTAGAGCTTTATGCTATTCGTTCAGAAACACTTGCCTGGCTGCTTTATGTGTGAAAGACAAATATTGCCCAGAATATAAGGGCAATTCAGCATTTCATTTCTCCTTTGTATTTGCACCAACTATTTTATGAAGTAAAGCAATAACAGTTTTCGATATTCTCTGATAAGGGGGAATTGTGTCTTTCACACAATGTCTTAAATGCAACTATTTAACTGTCTAATAAAGCATGGTTAGTTTTACACCTCTTTGGGTCACATGAAAAGTCACATAAATATTCCATGTATTTTCTCTACTTCTGTATTGCTTGACAATAATAACTCACCAAAAGTTATGTTCAGTTAGAAAGCTGGTTGATGACAGTAACCTCTATGCTGTGGTTCCAGATCTGTTAGCTTGCCTGAGTATTAAATTGCTCTTCATATTTCTCTTGCAGATTAATATTTCTTTTTATGCTGCAGCAGCTTTTAATGTCATCAAAAGGAGACAAGATGAATAAGATATGTGTGGGAGGATGAAGCAGTGGTCACTCAAAGTATCCTGCTGTTTACTCTGGCTGCAGAGTTTATAGTCCCTCCCACAGGGCAGCTGGCACTGGGCTATGATTTTAGTACTTGCATTATTTGCAATTCACAGCCTCCAGTCATGAAATGACAAACTCTGAGCATTCAGGTACCCTTGCAGCAGCTGTATTCTGACAGGCAGACCCGCGAATGTGACAGGGTAACTCTGAGTGACATGATGAAAGGATACTTTTTTTGCATGCTTACTCTTTGTTTTATTATATGTGTAAGAAAGGGTGGATGAGTGGGTAACTGCGGGTGGAAACGACTTGAAGAGCAGCACAACTAGACTTACTGAAACCTGAAGAAGATGCAGTCAGGGGCTTAGGTGGCTGTGTGTTTAACTGAAAGCATTCTTAATTTTTGTGCAAAAAGCCCTTCTTTTGGTGTTTTTTACCCTGATTCTCGAGGGCTCTGCTCCACACCTTCTCCACATGAAGGAAGTGAAAGGCAAGAAATCCAAGGCGAGCAAATAGCGGTGGTGAATGGGATAGCTTTAAGAAGAGTTTTGTCATGCAGACCTGCTATTCTAGCTTGACTGGGTACGGCCATAGTGAGCATTCCTCTGCCTGGGAATGATTCTCCGGGGGTGTTTCAAAGAGTAAAAAAGCAGCCTGCATGCCCTTTATTGTCCTAAGGCCTAAGCTAGGACATTTCGGGGGAGGCAGGAGAGATAAGACAGGCCAGCAGTTGTACGTATAAGTGTGTATGCGGGCCCATGTCCACACCAAGTATGCAGGCATGCGTGGTAGGTAATGTGCCAAAAACTGCTGTCCTAAACTGCACCGGCATCTCTTCAATTCTGCTGAAATCATGACTCAAACAAAGTGGGGAAAAAAAGAAAAAGCAGCTTGAAAGTCATTAAGATTTTGAAAACAAGCTGTTTGAGGGTTTATTTGCCCATACTCCTCAGAGTTTCTGGAAAATCTCTAACATTTCTCACCAAGGCCAAATTTGCTGCCTAGCAGCATTTAAAATAATGAATGCACTGATTTTTCCAGAACCACATACCTCTAAGAGCAAGCTTCACCTTGATGCAAAGCACCAAAACCGACATGGCTTTTAGTATTGTAACATTGCAAGACCTGGTAATACTGCTAGCTGTCACTGTGAGAGATCTCACCCACCTGATTGCATATGCAGAGCCCTCTTACAGTTTGTGTCTGTGAAACCCCTCCTAGTCTTGTCTCCCGATGTACCTCCACAGGTGGGGATGTGCTTTTGCAAACCTGAATAATTGCGTGCTCCAAAATGGGAGCCTTAGAGTAAAAGTCTGGCAGGAGGAAGCCTTGAGAGCCAGGTCTTGCCAATCAGCAAGACTTTTCTTCCAGGAGTTGCCTGGGACAGGCAAAGAAGGAAACTCCTCTGGCATTTCTAGTCTCGGCCCTTCTTTGCACTTTGCATTATCAGAAAAACCTGGCTGCAAACCACTTGTCACTCACAGTACTCATGTTTTACCAGTTGATATCTGACTCATGCTATATCCCAGCTGCTTCGGAGTCTTTTGCAACTACTTGTTTATTGGTGTACATAACATATATAAATGAAGAGGCCTAGACAGTGTCGGAGCTTTACAGAGGCTTATTCAGAACAAGTTGCTTTGGGAAAGAGTTGAATTGCATTTTATGGGCTCATGTGGGTGCTTCAGATAAAATTCACAAGGTCGGCTGCAGTTTGTTTTTCATGAAACATAGGAAAGTGACAAAGATGGTGGCACTGTTTGGCTATCACAAGACCCCTTGCCCTCCTGGTGATTCCCCTCCCTTGTCATCCCGTGGCCAATGTGGAGGAGCAGCAGTCAGCAAAGGGCAGGGGCCAGGGACTCCTGAGGATACAAGGGACCTTCCCCCTTTGGAGCAGCAGGCCTCTTCTCTTTCTCCCCACAAAGCAAAAGCCTCCAGGAAGTTCGTTTACTTCTACTGGACTCAGTTCTGCATTTGGTGATGTGGTGTTAGCTCCCCAGGGCCATGACCGGTCGGTCCCTCCACCCTGGGGCTGGGTGGTCCCTGCCGCTTCAGAAGCTGTGAGGACCACAATATCTGATTAATGCTTTTGTGTTGGATACTTTTTAACATTAAAATTTTCCCTTCAGGATTATTTTTGTGTACTCAAGCTCTACTACGTGCATCATAAAGCTAGGTTAATATGTCTTCACCATATTTGTTATGGTTATTGTTTTTTAACCAAGCTGCAAAATCAGGTGGACCTTGTATGCAAGCATAGGCTTTACATTTTTCAGTGAAAGGTAGGTTCATTTTTAAAGCATGGAGATTAAGTTGATGTGTTGTCCATAAAAGGCACCTAATTTGCCAGGAATTTATTTGAAAAGTAAGATTTTTCATTGCGGATGTATATTGTGAAAATTTTTTAAAGGTTTGATTTAAAAGAAAAATACTTAAGTGACAGAGAAAGGGAGATCAATGAAGCAAGCTGACTGCAGGCAGCAGATACTAATTTTAGGAATAGCAAACTACCATTACATTGAATACACAAAAGAAAGTTCTTATACTCTGGCTTATGCCGGGAATCTGTACATACTAAGGGATTTCAGGTGATTGTTTTTGTTAATTTGTTAATGCTGATAATATGCCTGGTACTGTACAGTGAGCTCTGCCCTGTTGTTAACAGCACAGTCCCATCAATGTAAAAACTATATTAAATTAACATATAGCTGCAGGTGACATGGCATCCTATTTTGACATAAATCAAATGTGCACTCTGATACAGCTTCTTCAAAACTCTTAGATGCTTTTCCTCAGACCTCCTGTCACTGGAGCCATTTTGGGAATGGGGCATGATACCATGATTAATTCTAGTTCAAGCAGCTATTTTTAGCGTTCGCATATTTTCTATAGAGCAGAGCCCCAGACTTAGATGAAATCCGAACTGCCCTGGTCACATGTGATCTGTGTCTGAAGGATGCTGGAATATAGTAAAGGAGTGTCATGCTTCAAAATGGCAAAAAATCCACTGATTCTTGTCTCCTCTATTTTTAAACATAATTAAACTATATATAAAATTATATATGTGTGTGTATAGACACACACATGTATATATATAACACAGAAGAGTATCATCTTGTGTTCTTGTCAGTTTGGTGGATTTTTTTAGATCTTGTGAACCAAGGAGTAACATCCAAATTATATCCTACCCTTCCGATACTGGTGTGCTTTTTGGAAATAAGATCTTTTTGGAAACAGGATTTGATTGGTTTTTTCCACTTAGATCTCATGAGGTGTTAAGTTGACTTTATGTGGCAGTGGGTCAGCAGTGCAGCTACGTTATTGAAGAGCTGAGGGTCTTCCTCTTTGGAGCTAATGATCCAGTCCTCTCACCGCTTACTCTAAATCAATAGTGCCGAATTTTTCACAAATGGGAACATCTTAATTGATATACTGAAAAATTTCATCTATTAATATTTTACTTCAAGGATTTTTTTTCCCAGTTATTTTCATTGTTTCCGACAATGTCTTTGGAAAAAGGAAAACAGACACTGGGTGGCATCTCCTTCTGGCCCAGTGAAACTGATAAAAGCTGCTCAGCCAAAACCATATCCAATTGGAAAATGGAATTTCATTCAAATTTTTTTTTTCCTTGGGTAAAGGATGTAGATTTTGGTAGAAATCTTTCTTATCATTAAATGTAAGAATTTCAGTGCCTTGGATCTTTTATTCAGAACCACCGATTACATGTCTAAGTCTCAATTTCACTTCTCTCCCCCCACCCCTCCAACCATGTGGTGACTTTTCAAGGCACCTTCTCAGCCTTCAGAAAAATGGCACAGCAAAATTTTTTTTTAAAAATAATTTTGCTTCTGTAGGCTCAGATGTCCACCTTCTAGGCCAGATCTTCCCCAACCAGACACAGAGATTGGCCTGCAATGTCTAAGAAGCTAGGATAAGTAAAAAACTGCAAAATTAAAATAATTACCTGGTTAACTAAGAATCACTGATATAAATATATATTGCAGCTTGGGGTACTGTCCCTCAGCTGATAAAATGTTTAATAGCAATGATCATAAAACCACATGCCATTTCCTTTGTTTATATTCTTTTTGAGCTTTGAGAATATGCTCAAGAGATCCTGAACTGTGTCTCCTGAAATGACAAACCTACACAATTCAAATGTTGTCATACGATAGGTGTATGAAAGAGCGGAAATCTTGCAGATCCCGCTGGCAACACTGGTGCCAATAGCGTTGGCTGGAGGTGCAAATGTTCCTGCCGGAGCTGTTGTGGTTGGAAATGTGCACCAGATGAACAGCTGCCCTCCTCGCTCGGCAGGCAGATTCGGCATGCTGAAATAGCTGCTGCATAAAGCACGGAGAGAAAAGAGCAGATAAGCACTATTTCAGCTGTAAAGCACAGGAAGATGTGTTTCCCGTTGTAACTATAAAAAGTATTTTAATATAAATGTAGAATGTATTCTCATCTCTGAGTGGGGGATTTATATAGATTACTTGCTGTACATAAAAGTAGGAAAATACCCCAATTATTCCGCTATATTATTTATTCCTCCACAAGCATTCATTAAGCAGTTTATTTTCCAATTAATCCTTACTATCAAACAAATGTTATTCTCCTTCTCCATCCCCAATGGTAACTTCTTTCTTGTGAAACAGTTTTTCAGTGAGTGAATTAATGAAATGATGCTTGGTGATTTTGTTGCTGTTATACGAAAAATCGTATAACAGCAACTGGGAACCATGTTATTTAAGAAAGACTGTTTACAAAAAGAGAAAGTGCAGGAGTCTTTAGAAAGATTATTTTCATGGCAGATTATAACAGAGATGTGTGTGTCTGAATGGAGAAAAGTGGGAGATAAAGAAACGGAAGTGATTTGTTATTACTCCTTTCTCCTCTTCCCCAGTTTTAGACTTCTTTTAGCATGGCCCCTCCCCAAAGCTTCCTAAAGAAACTGAAGTTCTTCACTGGGATAAATGAGTTATTTAAAGGTAGAAAACAAGGAGCAAGAAAAAATGTTTGGGTTGCTCAATGGAGAGATGTCACAGGATGGTCCTTTGGGAACTTGTACTGGTCCTGTGATGTTCCGTATCTTCGTAGATAATCGCTTGTAAAGTGGGTGATGGTGTAGTGAGTGTATTCACTGATGCGACGTTATTTAGGACAGTTAAAGAAAAATATTGAAAAAATAAAGGCTTTAAAAGACATACGGAACAGTTTCATGCTGTAGAGTGTCTAGGAAATAATAATAATAATAAAAACCCAAAACAGATGAAATTCAGTACAGATTAAAGTAAATTAAGGTGCATGAGGAAAGCACACCTGATACTACATGCACATGAAATGATTACTGTCGCAATGGCATTATCACAGGTTTTGAAAACATTTAGTCAGAGCCCAGTATTGGGCAAAAACCAAACAAAATTAAGAAAAGAGAAGGAAACAGAAGATAGAAGAAACGGTTTGGTCATTGCAGTAAACCGTGAGGGTGGTTTAAAGGCTAGTGCTTCTCTGCATGGAAGAGAAGTAATGGAGGAAGAAATTATAGAACGCTGTAAAATCCTGACAGTTATGAAAAAGGTGCGTAGGGAATTACTATCCCTTTTCTCCTCCTATACAACTACAAGGAGCCATGAAAAAAAAAAAGTCAGTTTGCAGACCGAAAACAAGCAAAAGAAGTTACTTCTCCACATGGTGTGCAGTTAAACTCTGGAAGTCACCACCACAGGATGCTCTGGATTGTAACAGGCTTACATGGTTCAAAAAGCAATTAGAAAGATCAATGGAAGAAAAATCCATCTGCTAAATACAAAGATGCCCTGCCTGGCTCAGGAATCTCTGAAAATGCAAACTGCTGCAGCATGAGCAAGCGTGCCATAGACGTAGCATTATACATCTATCCTGTTTTCTCTTCTTTCTGACAATCTGCCAGTGGCTGTGGTTGGGACACAGGATGGTTAACTACCCGACTTGCAGGGTTTGTTGCTGTCAGGAGATGGGTACAGTCAGGAAGGGGGAAGAAGTAGTTTGCCTTTCCTCAGAGCTCTGGAGGTCTAATTACAATGGTTAGTAAAGGGCTAAATGATGAGACAGCTGCTTGATGCATTTTCAGAGAGGAAGTAAGTAGTGATTTGGGGAGAAGAGATGGAGCAAAATGCACCGAGGTGGAAAAAGCCAAGCCTCTTGAGAATCATCTTGGCTATGAGTGTTGGCTTTCGCAAGGAAGAGGTGGGTATCATTGCATTTTCATGCATTTTCACAGAATTATCTGTGTGAGGCATTTGAAAACTGCTGCTGCAAAATGCTGAGGTAGGTCATTACCTGCCACGGTGACCATGGCATGGCTTAGAGCCAGGAGAGGCTCACCTCCTCCTGTCCTGCACAGACACACCTCAGCAAGAAGCTTTGTCAGGGCTTTTCATGTGGAGATAGGGCTGAGCTCTCAGGACCTGCCGCCACGTGTACAGCTGGAGTGTGCAGTCACACAGGCTGTGAAACCTCGTGTGAGTGGAGTTTTGCAAGTTTGCATCCGGAAACAGCCTGGTGGGCTTTGGTTATGTTCTTATCTGTTTAGGTAAAGGTAATTTCACTTTTTTCTTGTGCATTACTTTCTGGAGAAGAATGCAAATAGATAGGGAGTATATTTTTTACACGTTGAATATCTGGTGGCTTAAAGGTTGAGCTCAGTTGCATAACCCGAGGGCTACATGTCTTGGTGTACTGAACAATTACAACAAAGAAGTCATTGTTTTCTGATATTTCTCTTTTTTTTCCCCTTTTTTTTTTTTAAAGTAAAATTCGCATTTGAAATCTCTTTTGAGCAACACTTTGAAGTAGAGTGTAGCTCCCAGAGGTGGATAATCCTAGTGCTAATTTACTATACAACAATGTGCATTATTAAAGGACATGTGAGTGATTCATCCAGTGAATGAAGAAAAATTATTCCAAATGATTATTGATGAGTTAATCAAGATAGCCACGTCAACTTTCTTTTGTCCATTAGTGTGAACAGTATTTCACAATCATAATAATAAGAGCCAAATGTTAATGGCTGAGGTAATCAGACCCTAATGAAGAGCAGTGAAAAGTGCTCTCTTTAAATAGTTTACAGTTTCCATAATCACTGGAGTGGTCAGTTGGTCCCATGATTCTTCATATTTCATGATGTATGTTTACTATGAGTTTTTGGTTTTAATTTCCTTTTTCTTTCTCCGGAAGGTGAGTAAACAGATAAATTAAGAAGCATAAATCTGTGTAACAGCATACCAAATAAAACTCATTTTATAAAATGAATTCTTTCTAAGAGAAAAGGATTTTACACCTGGAATTATAGGTAGCTAGGAGCCTGCTTCTGCCTTTAATTTCTGTTCTTCATATAATTCTTTTGTTCAGAGTAATTATCATTTTTAAGAGCTCAGCACAGGCTTAAGCTTTATGTACCAGATGAAGACCCTTGACTGCTTTGGTGTAGAAGCCTTGTGGGGAAGAATATTTTAACTGCTATCTTTCCCAGGTAGTATGCAGCACTAACTGGTTTGTGTGACTGATCTTGTGAGTAAATTTACTCAAATGGCTTTTCAGGATCAGTGCCTTTCTCCTTGCTTGTATAGTTGACTTGCCTTTCTTTCCCTGTAGTATCTGAGGCCATTCTTTGAAAGTATGTTTTCTCCATTGATGTAATGTTTGAAAAATCAATGAAAAGGGTACAATTTTTTGTCATTTTAGGCCAACAGACTTGCCCAGTACTTGTAGTTCTGACTGGTCCACAAAACATCCATCCAGCTTCCTCCCTTTTTTCCCAAATGGTGGAACTTTCTATCTCTGTCTAATAAAATTGAGACCAGATGAAAAGCCACAAAATCAGAAAGTGCCACAGGAATGTCCTAGGTCACTGTGGTGGCAGCAGATAGCAATAAAAAGGGATAAAAGCAATTTGGCCTGGGGGCAAATGCCTTTCTGACTCCAGTGGTCCTTTCCAGTACTCTTTCCTGGACAAAAACCTTTCCATCTACAAGTCCCTCATTTGCTGGATTGCTCTGGAGGCTGGAAGGGGTAACTTGAATAGTTCAGCTACTCACAGTTTGTAAGGTGGAAAGAACACGATGTTATTTTGCCACACCATGTATATGCACCAACTCTGATATCATTTTGGACAGGGCATCGTCAAGTCATTCCTTAGGCTGCTAGGGGCCATGTACCAGACTGGGAAAGACCTTTCATCAGCAGGCCCAAGCCAAATTTGTCTGTGTCCTACAGACTACTCAAGCCTCATCCACACGTTGCCTGTCTCACCACTGTTGTCTGGATGCTCGTTGTAAGGGGAAGGGATGTGTGATAAACCTGCCTGCTGAGATACTGCCTTGCATGCAGCTCTCCAGAAACGTCTCTTCTGCTTTTTTTTGTGGGGCAGACCATGGCATTAGGAACTTAGGAACCTTGTAGTCTTGGCTTATTTGGCAAACTCTCAAAACATTGAAGCATGTGCTCCAGGGAATGGCAATGGTGGACTGTGATGCATCTTTAAAACACTCCAAAGAAGATAATAGATGCAGATAGGTATTTCAGCAACTGAAGAATTTCTGGTGATGCTCACCATAGAATGATTCAGCAATGATATCCCACTAAAGGTTGTGAGAAAGTATAAAATTTGGTTGATCTCTAGGTGTGCGGGTCTCCAATAAGAAACAACCCTGATATGGCAAGGCGTTGAGATGGCTAAGAGACACCTTGATCAACATCTGCAATAGATCCAGCGCAGGCAGCAGCACATGGCCCTGACTGTGCAGGCAGCACAGTGCAGTAAAGATGCATCAGTGTTCTCCTCTGGAGGTCTTCAAGAAGGTGTTTGTCACTTGACTGCTGGATGACTCAGCCAGTGTCTGCACAATGTCAGGCAAAGTGCATGGCACCAGGGGAAGCTAGCTACTGCATGAAATTGGCCCTATTCTTGCAGGAGGCTGAGTTCTCCTCAGAGCTGGGGGGATAGAAACTCTCTTCTCCTACTGTCAGATGCATACCCAAGCCCTTTGCCCTTGAGGGGACCTATTGGGCAGAAATACAAAGTCTCCAACTGTTTAGAGCCTGTCCAGACTGTAAGGAGGTAATGGCATTCTTTACAGTTTAAAACATTTTATTTGTTTTTCAGATTCAACTCTTTGGGAATATTCTTGGAAATCCCAGCGATAGATGTATCTGGGAATGCATAAATGTGCTGATAATTACAGGAGCTATTTGCTGTGACTTTTACCCACTACAATAACTTGAGATGGTAGAGACAGTTATAGTGTCAAATGAGAACTGAGAAGGAAGATCTGACAACTTTATTATGGTTATTGCTGTTTGAGAAGCCACCACGCAGCTAGTAAGTGTACACTGTATTTAGCACATCTTGCTGTTTCCTCCAGAAAGAGAGAACGTCTTGGATTGCTAGAATTAATGGTGCTATAGTGCAGGTCAGAAACATGCTAACAAATAGAAAGTAGAGGCAAAATTTCCCTTAAAATTATTCTAAACTCTCCAGGATGTATGTGTGTATGTGTACACCAGCATGGCATAGGAAGGCCCGGGAGGTAATATTTGTCCTGCTACGGGCTTGGAAATAATAACTTTGCTTTTCAGGTTCTGTTAGCTTCTGTTGCTAAGCTGAATTTGCCCTGGTGCATGTGTGCATTTGCTTGTGCTGTCTAGGGATGGAGGGAAAATGCAAGCACATTTTTGGAAAGTGTGGCCTGTCCAAGGCGTAAATGTGTATGTGACACCAGCACTGTCGTGTATAAATCAGAAGAACCAACTTGTCCTGACCTGATAGCAACTTTTGAAGGCAAGCTATAGAATAGGGGTAGTCCTGTAAATTCAGAGCTCCTCTGACTTCTGGGTACTGAGGGTTTTGGAAAGTGAATTTCATAATTAGTTCTCATGTTATATCCTGAAATGACCTGGTCAAAGCATAGGATGTGGCCTTTTCCACAGTATAGTGAGAATGAAAATCAGATCTGTAGCCAAATCCTATGGTTTAGCACATCTGTACTGGAAAGAGAATATTATACTTTTGTGTTATAACAATTTGATATACTTGTATACTCTATACTCCACCCTAGTGTAAGCTCTGTTATGCTGTTTTATGCAAGAGTAAACTTGGGATGAACTGCCTTAATGGGAATTTCATGAGTCTCGATCTTGACCCTACTATGCTACTTATGCCTTCTCACTTATGTAATGCTTTTTTGAAAACAAAACAAAACCAAACCACCATTGTGTTATATAAGCTATTAGTAGGAGACACAAATTATCACTTGGGTAAGCTTTTGTCTCAGTTTTATCTGTTTTTCTTTGCATTATCTGACCTTTAGAAAAGTGCCATTAAAATACATTTTCTGCTGTACATAAATGATTTTAAATGAATTGTTTGCTAGAGATATGACATTTACATGCAGTGTGAGTTACTTATGCATGTGAAAGAAGAGATTAAGAGAGCTTTTTTATATCAGGTGTACAGTATAAAATTTCTGTTAAATGCCCACCTGCCATCAGTGGCCTTGTAACCTGTAAATCAAACGTCAAAGATCTTACAATCTAATTTCTTGCCCATTGCTTTGCTGCTGATGATAATGCTTGTTATGTTCTTGAGACACTTGTTTGCAAACATAGCCAGAGACTCAACATGATGCTGAATTCTACTGTATCTCTGCAAGTCATTAATTTCAACCTATTCATGTCCCCATTTGGTTCCCTCTGAGACTGCTGCCTTTGATTTGAACCAAACCTTTGCATTCACACAATATGTGATTTGTGTAAATGTATATATTGTTTAGCTCTCATGCTCTTAGTAATGAATCTGTAACAAAGGCATATCTTCCCCTAGGAAGGGCGGTGGGGCAGCAATGATGTTCGTGAAAACAGCAGTCTGGGATTGCCGTCTTAGAGCAGCAGCCTGATGCTGAACTCCTGCTGCAAGTTCAGCCCCTCAGCTGTAGGAATAAAAAGCAGGACTCAGCCTCTGAAAGTGCAACCCATGAGACGAGGCAAGCCAGCACAAGAGTATTTCATGCTTAGTCCTTGCAACCTTCTCCTGCAGCTTCATGCCTGACTCCTCCTGTGTTTGGAACAAAGTCCTGTTCTCTTATGTATCTAATCAAGCATGACACATAAGCAGCTGGCTGTAACCCTGCAGGAGACTGAGGATGTATGTGAGAAAGATGGAGGTAAAACAAGGTAGGTGAAAACCTTCCCCAAGGTTTTTGGACCACTCCTGTGCTTTCCAAAGATATCGAAATTCCTATTTACAAAGAGAGAGCAATTACCCTCTTCCTATCTTTGGGGCCTGCGTCAGCAAGGTGCTTTTAAAAAACATACAAAATACAATAGTGAATTTTTACATTTTTCTGTTTCTTCTGTGCTTGGCTTGGCAGATGTGTCTGTGTACTCATTCAATCTGCTTCCATCCATCTTCTGCAGATACCAATATGCATCATGTAGTCCTTGCATTCCTGTTGGCTCCCATTTACAAGCTGCTCTCAGTTCTGCTCTCCTGCTTCAAAGCCCTTCCCAAATGGGGAGCAGGCAATGGCAGGTACATCCCTGAACTTACAGAATGGGAAACTTCATGCTTAGAGGGTTATCTTTGTTACAACCAAGTCGTCTGCCAATTTACTTCAGCTGTGATAAAATTTTATCTTGCTTTCTTTGAGAAGCATTATTTCTCAAATGATTCAGTGTTGGTTTTTTTTTTAAAGGTTCCTCTTTTTTTTTTTTTTCCCCTAAAACAAGCAGATAACTTACAATTTAGCTAGTCTACATTCTTTCTAGATCAGACCATGAATTTTGGTAAAAGGAAGAAAAGTACAGGGAGTACCACCGACCATAAAAGGGCAGCTTTTGTGTTTCATGGGCTTAGCTGGTGGCTGATGCTTCAACTTTTTTTTTTTTTTTAGCTGGTGGTTGATGCTTTGCTGCTTCAATTCAAGCAAATACTCAGATTGAATTTGGCAAATTAGCATGACAATGTCAATGTCAAGACCCATTACAATAAAAAGAGAGCGTTCTTATTTACAAGGTAGTGTCTTAACAGCCTGGGGTCAGAGGAACCCTTTCCCTTCTCAAATTGTGTGGGTCATATAATCATGAGGAAAGAAAGTCAATGGTGATTAATTTGTTGATTTATTTTACCACTTTTTTTTTTTTCAAAAGAATTCCTAAGAAGGCAACAAAAATTTCATTTATTGTGCTTCCATCACAGTCTTCTAGCTTAATTTTTCAAAAGCACCTACATAAGCTGTTTTTGATTCCTGCAGTTTTGTTCAATGACTTCAGCTGAGGAGGACTGTCACCTGCTTGAAGTTGCATCTGGCAACTTCAACATTTTCTTCATTTTCTTTTGTTGAGAGGAGAGTGTGATTATGCTGTCTGGAAGATCTCCCATCTGGCTCTCTGCAGCTTTCAGCTGGCTCTGGGGGCTGTATCCTGCTCCAGCTGTATCTGCACAAGGTTTGTTACTGTGATTTCATTGTGCTCACCCTCACCTGCATGTCCAAGAGCTGGGTCTTAAAGGCCTCGTTTAACCACAATATTTAAATGGGTTCTTTCCTCCTGGTTGTGAAGGCGGGCATGTCTGTTGACTCCTGCAGTCCTTAATCTGGCAAATACCGCCGTAAAATCAAAGGAGCAGCACCTGTGCCCAAACTAAGTGACCTTAATATCAATATAGGTGACTTAGCAGGACTGCTCACTGATGTCAGTCGTCTTCAGACTGTTACTGGAAATACCATGTTTTGTACTGATCGTGCTTAGCTAAAGAATCTTCTGGGTATAACCGTTGTTGGAGTAACATCCAGAAGAAGTGTGTTCAGGCAAAAGTCTCTAATCTGTGCCTTTGGATCCACCCTGCCAGCACCTTGAGTTTATGGCAGGTGAAAATATTCAGTGTCTTGCAGGATCTGATTAATTGTTTGCATGACATTTTAACATAAAGCTATTGTCCTCCCTTTCCTTTGCAGATATATTTTCCATTTTTTCATGACTATTAAAACAGTGCTGAGATTCTGCTGCATGGGGATGTTGGTGGGGAAATTTGTCAATGAATTCTCAGAAAGGCTCAGGATGAGCAGTGTTGGGAAAACTGAGCCATCAGCTGTCTCCTCATTTAAGAAAATTGTTCCAAGTTTGTTGTAGTTCCGAGTGCAGAGAATTAATCAATTATAAAATTAAATGCTTAAAAGAGTTATTTTGGGGCTTATAAACTCTGAATAAACCAAATAGGAATGATTCAATTGTTTATATAAGGCACTTTTTTCCAGGAACATTTGATTGCTTAACTACAGTTCTCACTATTTTCTACCACTGCTTGGGGAAAACAGACTCCTAAAATAGTAGTTTTAAATCCTCTTCACTATCCCTTCCTTTTACTTTCTTTTTGCCGTGCCAGTACCTTTGTTGTGTAGTCCCATCAACAGGCCACGGTAGCAACGTAACACCATTTTCCAAATATAGCTATGCTGAGGGATGTCTTTTTCTGACAGTTAATATTTGATTTTGTTGCTCTTTTAGCCTCTCCTTTTGGAGCTGCATGGCTTTGGGTAAGATGAGTGTGTGTTTGTATATGTGCGTGTGTGTGTGCAAGGAGGGGGGTTATCCTTTTTGGTATTACTCTGTCAGTATAATGGATGTTTTGTTGTGAGTTAAATTGCTAAAATAAATACCTCCTGTTTGATAACAAATACCACAATGTTTTTTAAACTTTATCTTGCAATTTAAGGCAGTATGTTTCAGTAATGATAGAGATTATATTTCTAGTAATAGCATTTTATATTCACTTCGAAGTCCTGTGGATTCAAATTCCCTAGTGTTAGGTTTTAATAAGATGACATGGCTTTTCCCTTCAATGACAACTGTTCTTTTTTATTGTTTTATTTACATTTTAAACTGAACTGAACACAACAGTTTTGAACAAGAAAGAAATAGCAAGGTAGACTGAAATATTTTAAATTAATATTTCTTTTAAGCAGGCAACTTTTTGGAAGGCTGTATTCTGCAGTCTCTAAAATGTTGAAGTTGTCGTGTGAACTCATGTGAGAGGAGGAAGACGGAGAACTCAAGTGCCTCATTCTATAGTGTGAAATGAAGTTTGTGGGTGGACTTTTCACAGGGCTGCATTATGCTTTGTCTCTGTGTGACACGCTGGTTAAATGGACAGGACAAGCCTTTGTAGTTTTGCAGTGTCCCATTGTTATTTAGCACATAAGACCAGCGCAGTATTGGTGCAGCTGTTCATAAACTGGTGATTGGAAAAGCTTGTGCAGGGAAAGACAGAAAATGCTATATCATAATTTTGAGTCTGAGTCTTGAAGGTACTTCTGGCAACGTGAAACACTCCCTTTCCTTAAAAACATGATTCCCTCTAATCCTCGTTGTGTGATGCTGCAGATGGAGACAGTACTGAGCATGTATTAGCAATTCAGATACACAGGGCTGAGGTTGGAGTTTTGATCTTTTATGTTCTCCGAGGATCTCTGAAGAGTATTTTTGGCCTGGGGGTTTTACACAGCCCTATTTTGTGAGAAATGCTGAGCTCCCGTTTCTTTTCTTTCTGCTTTGCTGAGGGTGGGGCTCTGAAAGCCGCTGCTGAAAACTTCAGTTGTAGCCTGTCTTTTTGAAGTAGTTGCATTTTAAATACTTTATGAGCTTGAAGTATTCTAATTTCCCCTGGAATAACAAGCACCTTCCTCTAACGGTAGCTGAGAGGAGACTAGCTAACAACACTTTTCACACACGCTCTCCAACTCATGCGAAATCTCCTACCCCAGGGTACCAGACTTGTTTTGTACTGCTGGCCTGGACATTAACCATTACCTTTAACTTCAGCAAGGAAGGAAGGGTTTGGCCTGAACTGTGGATTTGGGATGTTTGCTAGAAGGAGGAGGTGCATAAACCAATAACTAGATGTCTTCATCTGTTGCAGCTGCTACCTTGCAACAGGGGCTTCTGGAGCTTTTGCTGTTCATAGAGTCCCAGAGAGCTGATGCCACGCAGGGAGAGCAAAGTGAAATGTCAAGAGGATGTCAGGTATGTGCTCACCTGAGGTGTTTCAGAGGTCCTGGACAAGCCATACGAAAACACTAGGATGCATCTGACGCCTTCCCACATTCCTTGCCCAGCTCGGGGAGCACCACTTTGTATCATTTTGACACTGATCCTGAGAAGTCTAGATGTTTGTCTGGCAAGTCTGTGTTGGTGGTTTGTAAATTTGATTCTCCTGTATACTGGAAGGCTTGTTTTCTGGTTACTCCCAGGTTTTATCACGGTCATTGAAATTCAACATGAGAGGGCATGTCTGTCCTTGCTATTATTTACTCATAGGTGCTTGGTTTAGGAAGCAGCTATCACACAACAAGGTGAAAATATGAATTGGCGTGTTGATCACAGTGAAGGCAATATGTCATACGTATATTTCTTCCGCTGAATGCATAAAAATATGGGACTCATGAGATGACACTCTCTGTTGCACTGGCTGCTGTATAAAAGATGAAAGTTTGGAGTAGTTTGTTTGATTAATTCTGGTGTAGCGGAGTCCATTGCCAGTATGTGACCAGAGGCACTGACACAAAGGATGATCTTCAGAACATGTTAACTGCACAGGAGTGGCAGTGACTTTCACAGAGGTCACAGAAAAGGGTCCGTCCCAGCTTGGTTGGTGAATGATCTCCCTGCAGGAAACAGCAAATGCTGCTTTTCCATACGTGAGGCTCTTATTTGCTCATGATGTGACAGTACAAAAGGCAATCAAAATGAGTTAATATATTCTTTTATTTTTTCCCTTTTTTGGATGAGTCATTGTAATTACTGAAAACTAATATATTTTCCAACATTAAAATATTTCATTGGGCTATCAATATTCTAGTGTACTCTTTCATGTTCAGAACGTGAAAGGGAGTTGCTAGAAGATAACTTCCTGTATTTAATTGAGTAGCTTATATGTTCATGGTACTTTTCAGAAAAATTAAATTAATAATCTCAGGATATTATCAGCGTTCAGATGATGAAATTACATATTGCACTGTCTTATCATTATTTTCCATTAATGAAAATATTAAAAAACAAACAAACCCACCACATCATGAAATGATTATTCAATATTTTTACCAGCAAACATTCTCACATCTGTGTATTTTGGGGTTTTTTTTCTTACAATCAGAAAATACTGCCTACAAAAACTCTGTTGGTCCTTTTATCTCTGCACAGGGTCACCTGGAATGATCTCGGGATTTCCATACAAGTAGTAAAGAGCTGCTCTTTCCAGTGTCAGACTTGCTTTCTGGTCCAACAGGTATGAGTATGTGCTGAGGTTCTATTACTGCGAATTACATATTTATAATTTTTAAAGCACCTCTTTTCAGAAGCAAATTAAACTCTTTGGACAGGATTTGTAAAGCTACTGAGGTTCCTAAAATGCAGATAAACTCCAGCTGGGACTTCTAAAATATGAATTAGGACTCCAAGATACTTCTGAGAATCCAGGTTAGAACATATTTGCATCTTTGGGCCAAACGTGGCTCTGAGTCACTTCTTGAGGATGAGATTTAGGACCCACTATCACTCAGAGACGTGTCCAAAAGTATGCAAATGTTTTACTGAATAAGACCAGACTTTCAAAAGTGTGTTTCAATGTTTTGTTTCGTTTGGCTGACAGACACTGTGCTTTGAATTTGGCAGTATGCATACGGCTGGCTAACTATCAGTACCACATTTCCTGAATATGCAGACTTTTTGCAGAAAATTGTGGACTTCAGTGCTGGCACCAATGTATGAAAGGAAAGTGTTTTTAGAAGCTGCCTGACATGTAATCCAAAATCCCTTAAGGTAACGACTCTGCTGATGAGCCTGGGCTTGACTGGACCATGTAGCACTTAACATATTTTGTAGAAAAATTAGCCCATTGTTCCTTTTTTTCACCTATTTCCTTCTCAGTCAGGAAAGAAAAAAAAAACCCAGACTTTTAATGACCAAGGTATAGGGTATATTCACAGGCTGTACACGTCACGTTTTTTGAGTTCTTGATATTGCTGGGACAAGAGGTTTAGGATTATGAGCAGCTTTAAGGCTCAGCTCTTTAGCGACAAGGCTGTCTGCAGATCTAATGTTGCAGTATCTTTAAGCAAACTAAACTCTTCTAACCCGATGGTTGGGTTAGGAATAAGGATGGAGTTTCTCCTATGTTGATATAATTTGAGAATATTTAGGGCTAAATATATTGGAGTCAGAGCTTTGCAGCCACTGTGTTACATTGCAAGTGTACTCATTGTTAAAAGACAACCTAGATCTGGTTCAGAAGCACATTACTTCTGCTGAAGAAAGAATGTATTTGTGAGAATTAATTTAAATGGTAAATCCCCAACACAAGCAGATGTGCAACCTGGTGGCTGAGACTTTTTCAGTGCCACAACGCACATGCGGGCAGCACCCGCTGTTCATTGTCTGCCATACGCAGGTGATCAGCCTGCAGCTGCTCTGGCTCACAGGTGAGGATGCAGCGTGGGAGAGCATCCTCGCTGCCATGCAGCAGCCAGGAGCATCTGTCATCTGGCAGGTCCACCCTCTTCCTCGGTTGAACGAGCCCTGCCTGAGAGCACACGCTTTGGCAATACGAAGTTTAAATAATACACAAACAGAGAGCATATATTCTAGTATGCAGACTAATCACAGGAGGATATAACTATTGAAACACTGAACCGGGAGTTTTGATTTACTTGCATGAAGATAACTTGTACTCCAGTCCAGCACAACACTTGGATGTATGCTTAACTGTAAGCCTGTGAGCCTCATTGAAGAAGTATCAAATGAAGCACTTGTAGAAGCATTTATAAGATCATGATCATACTGGCGAGAGATGAGGAAGCATCCTTGTTTATGGATACACAGGAATGGTGCCTTCTTTTTATGTTTTTACAATACAAACAAACAAACAAAAATTGTGTAGGGTAGAATAAAAATCTTAATGGCAGAACAACACAATGAAAAGCCTGAAATTCTTCTAGTGTTCAACAGCCTTCGTAACAATGCACGTTGTTCTAAGGCAGCATGACAGACATCCAGAGTATTTAGGTCAGCAGCGGGGAGATTCATGATCTTGCAAGAAAATTTAGAATTGCTGCAAAAATGGAATGAAATCCAATTTCCCTCCTTTTTACGTATTTTATCTTGAGTTGTACCTTATGTGACAGGACTGCAATTAATATCTCTTGTAAAACAGAAGGCTCGTTAAATTGGTCTCATTATGGTTGCTGAGGTTGTGTGCAGCCGCTGAAAGGGATTCCCCCATTATCTGTGTTTGGCACGTACTCCTAATCAACCAGGCCAATTCTGCTCTATCAAAGGTCTGTCACAGGAGTGGAGATAATATTTATTCTGACTCGTACTATTAGCATAAAAAATGTAGGTTGCGTTGGCAGACACATAACCCTCTGTCACAAATGGCCATGCAGAACATTTATTGAGGTGCTCCCTTTCTGCAAAGGTGATTCTAAATATAGCCCACTTCACCTTTCAGTACAGGGGACTCAGGTAAATTTGTTTGTTTTAGAAACTTCTACTTTCAAGGGATATATGTGAAAGTAAATTTAAACAGACGGTGAGGAAATCTCACAGCAAGAAGTGTTAAGGGGCAAAATTAATATCAATTCTGCAATCTCCTCCACAATTGATTGGTGGAAAAAAAAATCCAGCAGCCCTACATATCCAGTTCGTTTTGAAAGCTCATTAGCAATAAATGTGATAAATATTAAGACCTCTCAGAAAGGAGAACAATATTACCTAATTTGGTGAAAATTTTCTGAACACTTGGTTTTGTTTCATATCGATACTCAGTTTATCAGAGATACAGACATATTTCTCTCTTTATAGAACTGTTCATAGAAAACTGATGAGTGAGTTTTAACAGAGGGGATGCTACTTTAGCCTGTTGGGTTTACACAAATGCAAGGCTTAACAACATCAACCATAAAAGGTTTGCACAGATATTTTAATCCTCTTACAGTTTTATGTGTCCAAAAGAAACTTTTGTAGACGTAATGCAGCTTCATATGTTTGTATGAGAAACCACCCACCCAACCTGCAAACCAAATACTCTCTTAGTTACATGTAAGAAATTTTGGATAACAGGCAGATCCACACAAACGCTATGTACATATAACCTATAGAAATGCTACAGACTCATTTTTTATTTTTAATCCTTTCCCTTATGTATACTGCATCTCTTACCGGAGGAGGATGCTCCTCGTCTCCAGTTATACAAAGCAGTTTCTGATTTCAGGGAGAAGATGGGAACTGAAAGGGGAATTGATGGTGCTTATGCCAACTGTTGGAATGATGCCACAACACCCTGATCAGGACCGATTGCTGGAAGAATGACAGAGAAATGAGGTGCAAGGGTGTTATTTGCTATGGGAGTACTACTTTGGTTGTTTAAACCCTTTTTTGACATCAACATAACTTCTTTCTTAGATTACCATGAAACTGAGAGAAAATGGACCTGCATTTTGCAACAGACCCCTTGATACAGCAGTGCTGAATCTTGGCTGATACTTCAGACAATGTACATGAAGCCAGGATAAAACAAGCATCCCCAGAAGGAGGTGGGGGAATGTGATTGCTGCAGAAGTCACTGTCACATCAAAGAGGAAGGTGAGGAGTTGTAAGGGTGCTGAGCCTGAATGAAAGCAGACACTGTCCTGCAAGTGCCTGAAGGAGGTTTTGCAGAAGGGCCCTTACAAGCACAGCTTAGTGCCAGATCTCTTGGCTTCTCGCTTCCTTTTGTCTTGGGGCCGATGGCTGAAACTCTGGCTATCTAGGAATCAAATGATTTCCCAGTCACTATTCTGTTCCTGGAAAAGCTTTATCTGCTAATGAGGGCCTTATGTTTATGATCTGCTCTGCCATGCAGAAAAGCTTCAACATTTGTCTCCTTCTACAAGAGATGGTCTGAGTCAGTGTGGTGATGCCAACAGATTGTGCCCTTTATTCCTTGTTGAGAAGGAAACTTTCTTTTTCTTTCCTCTCTTTCTCCCCCTTCCAAGGTGAAAAGCACTGTATTGTTTCTCTTGTCCCACACAGAATGATGGAGTAATAGCTGTATTTTAAAAATGAACAGAGACAGAACACTACACTAGAGAGACTTCAGTCTGTTCTTTGGTACAGTGTGTAGAACATAGAAATATCAGATAGAGATATCATATGCTAAATCAGTCAATCACAATTTGGAAATGATCAATCCATTTTAAGCCAAAACATCCCAAACAAGTGAAGCTAAAAGTGAAATGAGGTTTCTCATCACATAGATAATAATCTTTCGCTTTTGCAGATTCATCTTCCACGACCTCCCAGTATTGTGTGTACTTCTAACACTGTGTAGCTTGGTGCATAATTAATGAATTTAGTATAATGCCATGTTTGCTTATTCATACCTACTCCAGATTTATTAGATGAAATATCCCGAAAGCCAGTGTTAGAAATAAGAAAGCATGGACCTAGCTTTTCCATGAATAATTTGTTGACAAATTGATGCTTTTGCAGACATAAATCATCAGTTAAATAAAAATTACTAGAGACAGCAGAATGGTCCTGCTGGGGTAGTTTCTGCACCCTGAAGCTTAACCAGTCCCGTTTGCACAAAGTTCCTGCAGGCCTTGTGGAGCTGCTGCCTCGTACACGCAATGACCTGCATGTGAGCTGCACGGTGGGAGCTGGTGACAGCCCAGGTTAGCAGGAACTCCCCAGCCATTGCTGCGCTGGGAACAGTCAGCAGCTGCGTCTTTTGTGCGGAGCAATTGCTCCTGGCTTCAGGAGGTTTTGGAGCCAGGCCTCTTTTTAGTTATTTGCATGGATTATCAGAGCACAACTCTGCTTGTGCTTTTAAATGTTCATTGTCTTAAGCACGTTGCAAGGTGTGGCAGGAAGGATGCAGAAACATGGGGCTGTGTTTCTGCAGTAAGTCCATCCTTCCCTCTTTAGCGGACTGAGGTCTCAAAGGGATAACTCAGTTAACAGGGCTGGGTGGACAAATGGTGGGCAGGTCATAAGTCCAGGCATGGTCTGATGCAAGACGTCGATGTTCTGTAGGAACTTCTGAACCTAATTAACTGACAACAGAGGCCACATTCTTTCCTCTGAGTCTTCCTAATCTGGAGGAAAGAACAGAAAGAAAAAACTTTCATATGCAAAGCTCAGAGATGTGCACTACCTCAAAACAGTGGGGCTGAGAATTTAACTTGTAAGTGTTTAGAGCAAGGATGAGTCTTTAAAAACATATTTCATTTAGAGACCTGGAAAATTGCAGAAACAGAGGTGAAGATCTCTCCTTGCACTGAGAGCTGATTTCCCAAGGTCAGTGACACTGGGGTCGGTTTTCACTGGTTGTGGATGACTTCTGGGGTTTTTAATTATTGCACAAAGACATCTCAATATTTTTATGTAGTGAAACCAAAGGGCGGTGGTTTATCTGAAAATACTGAAGTGAAATATTTGTGTTGTGAATGCTAGACTGTAGGAGTCAGGCTGGTATTTTGCCAGAAAATGTGATTTGGGGGAATTCTGTGGAAATTTCAAGAGATTATAAAGAAAAGCTGTCTGGCAAAAGGTATGCAATCCAATGTTTTTGTCTTCTGAAATAGACTTATTAGAAGAAATATTACAGATATATGAACAATTGAACAATGTGGAGAGGATGTCCTGTTCTTCCCTTAATCCTCCTTTTATTTCCTTCTGATCGTATAAGTATCAAGATGATTGATTTCTAACTGCACCCAGCAAAAAAGAGAATATTTTCCTTTTACCCTGTTTAAAATTTAAACTTGGTGTGGATTTTTAGAAAGGAATGTCTTTATGGAAATTGACAGTGACAATGGACTTAGTTTTCAAAAGAAACTCAATCAGGCTTCATCACTTCAGTTACTTATATTTTTATTTATATATATATATACACACACACCCTCTGCTGCACTTTTATTTTAGAAAGAACTCAAAGAATTTAGACTTCAGTTCAGCAACTTATCTAAATATTCCCCATAGGTAGACACGTACTCAGCTGACTAGCTGCCAAATTGATAGCTGCCCTGGAAACATTGTCCTCACGCTTTAATATCACAAAGGTTTTCTGTTTTAATTCCTTATACATAAGGAAAAAAGTAGAATGGGTTCTAGTGTGAACAGGACAAGAAAATGGGATGCACATCTGTATGAAGTTAAACATATGTCTAAGTGCTCAAAGTACTGCAGCCTGTACCAATAAAAATTACAGATTTTATAATTTTAAACTCCAGGTGGTTGCCGAAGGGTTTGTATTCTTGTTTGGAAATATATTTTATTTCAGAGTTTATACAGTATTGCAGACTGCACAAAACATACAGTTCTTTGTAGAGCAAATAGAACAAACCGTTATGCTGGAAAACTGCTCTGTGTCTGCCTGAGTCTTCTCCCAGTTTCTCTTAGTTATTACAGACAGCTTGAAATGCCTGCCTTTTTGCTGCTTATAAACAATGCCTGTCCTACATCCATATTTTCTCTCCTCTAGATTACACTATTAAAATAGTGTGAAAGTAAAAAGTTATTTTGGCAACATATCAAAGTTATTTCAGGGGTAACCTTGTTATTAATTTTCTATTAATAGGTAGTATTTTAATTTTTTTTTTTTCAGGCAGTCATTATTAATCAAAAAGGATTTTTGTGTTTTTCCAAATGGGTAGCTCACTGCCTTTTTATTGCCTCTAAGCCTAAACTTCAGCAAGTATGTGATCAAGTATACCGGAAAAATCCTTTGTCCATTGCTAAACCTTATGAAATTATAGATCAAAAGAATTTTCCTATCTTACAAGGACTGTGGTACTATTCATGGGCTAAAAATGACTGTCAAAGTAATAAAACAACTACTGTTGTCAGGGAAAGATTAAAAGCAGCAGCTGGATTGTACACAGTCAACTTTAAAATCTTTCTCTAGGAAGGTAGATGCTTTAGAAAATGATCTGGCTTTTCAGTTGATTTGCCGTGATTGGCAGTCCCATAAAATGGCTACTGACACAGGAACTTGTGAAAGAAAGAAGCCTTTTTTCCCCTATGAAGAGAATTTTCTGCTTCTTGCCTTCTCCCAAATTGGACTCTGCACTTGGAAGTGAGATGCAATGCAAGTGTCATGGCAATGATGGGTGCCAGCCTTTTCCTCTGTTTTATTCAATTTACCTATCCTCTTTTTTTTTTTTTTTTTTCTGAAATAATTCCTACTGTCAGTTTTCTGCAGCTTGTATTTTAACCTATGTTCTTGTTACTATTTTAGCTTTTGTTCCTCGAGTTCATCTGTACATTTTGCAGTTCTCCTTATATTCAGTATATTGCAAGATCTGTTTCCATGTAATTTTTCCAAGATCATGATCAGATGGAACAGTGACAAATACATCTAATCTCCATTCAGATTCTACCTTTATCCTCGGTATCAAGGAGTGAAATTTTTAAATTGTCTTCCAACTTCTAGCAATCCTGCTCCTCAGGTTAGCATGTGTGCAATCTTTGAAACTTTATGCAAGATCAGCATAATGTTTTCTTTAATTAATGCCTCTCTTTCCATTTTCATCATCTTTCTTATTTCTAGTCATCCAGACTTTCTTGTTCTACTGAATGAAGTAGACTATCTTTCTACCTGTATCACAAGATTTGGCCTTCTGCCTTTCACTTGTTAGTGATTTTTCACAGATCGTTGATGTCTTTGGGGTGTTCTTTCCCTATACCTTTTTGATTCATATTTATTTCTTAACATCTTCCCTCAAATATTTCTGACTACATAACTAGTTAACTTGGAGGGTAGTTTATCTTTCTTTCATCCTGACAGCACCATTGCAAATCAACTAAATGGTTTGTCAATGCTTTTCTTCTCCCTGGCTTCTGATTCTAGCCCTCCTAGTATATCAGATTGTGATTCCAGGCTCCACATTCCCCTGTGAACATCGCTGTATCTCTCCTCACCTCTGCTTGGCTAGATTAACAAATATAAGACCTGTTTGTCTGTGCTGTTTTCCCTTAGGGTTACGTGCAATGGAGTTAAGAAACGGACAGCTTTGTTCCACTACGCCCTTTTTTCCATGCACTAGTCTTAAAACCATGTATGTGTTTAGCTTTTGTGGGTGTAAGAATACATGTGTGTTGCATAATTTGTCACAACTCAGATTCATTAGTGGAGGCTGTGCCAGGCCTGTAATGTGCCTGGTTTGTAAGTGTGTACGTTTTCTTCTTGCCCATTCAGCTGCTGGGCTTGGAACATGCTGTCCCGCAGTTATCGGGGAACATCAGCAGTGTTCTTCCTATCTGTGCTGAGGATGGAAAACTTCAGCTGGGAGCCAAAAGTTACTGTCCTTTCTGATCTTTTTTTCAGTGCCCTGCCTGAAAAACACAAGGTCCTGCAGTAGGTGCTGGTTGAACTGATTTGGAAGGAATGGTGTGCAGAAGAGCTGATGAGTGGGAGAGGCGCTGGGTGTATCCACTGGCACAAGAGCAGGCAATGTGGTCCACCCCCTCTGCAGTTAGCCTGCTTACAAACTCCCTTTGCCCACATCTATAAGCACCACCGTCTGAAGGCCTTCAGCTTCTTTTCAGGCTCAAGCTCTAACAGCAGCACCAAACCTTACCCTGCCTGACTGTAGACCTTGAAAAAGAAAAGAGAAGGACAATGTCTGATATTTTTTTTTTCAGAGCTTTCTGAAGGAGAAATACAGATAAAGCAAAGCTCTTTGTAACTGATTTTTTTTTTTTTTTTTTGCCCCACTATCTACTTGAAAGGCAGTGGGTCAGAATTAAGGCATTTTTGCTGTGGAGGAAATGTGTGGGATGTTGGCCGCAAGCCAGTAGCCGCTAAAATCCCTGCTGCACTAGGAATATTTGAATGAAGTGGGCGTCAACCTCGGGAGAGCGGGCAGTACTACCTACATCAGAGGAAAACTTCATTGTGTTTCAAGGAGTACAAATATTGAATGGGGATAAACCAGTCTGTTAGATTTTTCTGTGAGGGACAGTGAATATGCAAGAATCATCATCCAGTTTGGAAGAACATCCTCTAAGATCCTGTGCCTGTCAGGTTCCATTCATTCTGCTGGAGAAGAGATCCACACAGTCACTGACTTCTTTGACAATTTTAAAGTTTCATCTTCCAGTTCTGTTTTCTCAGCACACAGAATGATGAAGTAACATCTGGAAACTTTCAGCCAGTAGTCCTTGCTACAGCTCGTCTTTTAGTATTTTTTCCAAAACCAGAATAAAGATCTGAAGTGTGTCAAATGCTTGTATAGAATATAATTTATCCAGACACTCATCCTGCTTGTGTCCAACTGAATATCCACCGGGGGTGGGGGGGGAGGGGGGGAAGTGATTTCTAAAGTTCCTTTGTACGAATGAACTATGAATCTGAAGGATCAAACGGAATACTCCCAGTGTTGTCTTTCTCATTGTTATCTGCCCTAGTTACAGAGTTAAGCCATCTTGCTGAGTCAGTCACCAGTTCTATCCAGTCTAAATATGACCACATCTTTCTTGAATCAAGTCCATCATCAAAACACCATGCCTGTGAAATAGTTTTTCTTTCCAGATCCAGTAATGTGATATGTAAGCAAAAGATTTTTTTTCCCAAAACTACAGATCTGTTCTCAGTATGCATAAGGGAAAGGAGATTCCCATCTTATTTTTGACATCATTGGGTTATTAGAAAGTAATACATTCATTTTTTCAAACAAGGAAAATGGCAATGATGCAAAAAGGGAAGGAAGTGTTTTGGCTAAGAGTTGGCACTGGACAAAAGTGGCCATATCAAGACCGAATGGCTAGAACAGAGCATCACAAATACTTTAAGCTCTTCTTGCATGGAAAATAAAGAGATCCTGGACAAGTGACAAAACTACTTCCGTGTAAGTCCAGATGTTTGCATGATAGTGATGATTTAGATTTTGGAAACAGTTGTGCATGTTGGCTGAAACGTGCCTGTTCTAATAACACTGAGGTTACAGAAAGCTAGGAGCTAGGGTATCCAAAATGACAGTTAACTGACATGGGTGAAAAAAAGTGAATCTGAGCAGGATTTGGGAAAACTAGACCCATGAACTGGACCAGGTCTACCAAAGCAGACAACGTAATTATTTGCTTTGCTTTCATTATGGATAATAGCTTCGTGTTAATAATTTGCCTTTCAAAGTCTGGTATTGGAAATGACCTGTAACAATGTGTTTGTGGACAATTGGTTTTCAGTGTCCTGCCTCCTGGCAGAAAGTCTGGGGTGGGGGTGAAACGGCTTTAGTGCCTCAGGGCTGTGTAGCTCCTGTGGCTGGTAAACTGAAAATCACCAAACAAAAGAGCAGGTCTAGGTGGGTTGATGGGTAATGTCTGGAATGAATCAGGCCTGTAAGATCAGGGACAGAAATGTACTTGCTAGAGCAAAATTAATTGCTGGGCTTCTGATGGGTTGGAAAAGTGAATTAAGACTGCAGCTTGAAAAAATGGGTGAGGCTGAGGAAATGTGCAGCCAGGAGAGCCCATTAACTGATGGAAGTGGTGGAACTTGCAATTGCAAAGGTAGGTGTGGACATCTGTGAGAAGGCACAGAACAGAGCCAGGAATCAAAGTCTGAGACAAGGAGAGGACCTGGAGGAAAGCTTAATGGTGGCAACATAGGAAGCAGAGAAGGAATCATGCAGAGCAGCTTTGGATGCAATATTGGAAGATGCTTAGGCATTTCAGCAAGAAAAATGGTCTGAGGGGTAAAATACTCAGGGAAGTGGAAGAATGTAACTGTAATGTGTACTGTGAAGAACATTTCTTTTTCTGAGATCCCTGGGTAGCAAGCAGCAAATTAGCAAATCCTCAAAATGAATTTTGAAAGTAACAACAATTTCTGCTCTGAGAGAAAAGTTTAAAACATCTAACATAGTTTTTTGTAAGGAAAAGGAAAATGTGCCAGAGGGCTGAGAGTTTTGAGATCAAGTTATAAACCTTTGAAAATAGGATTTTATAATGGAAATGCAGAGATCATTAACTATTGTAAGCACCTCTAAGAATGACACCTCTATAGTAAATTACTTTCAAATTAATATAAAACTGTAAAGATTCCCTGACAGCTTTGATTATGTAAGTTGATTTTAGTAGTTAAATGTTGACTTTCTATAACGCATTCTCCAAATATTATACTGAATGCTGCATCATATATAACAATTACCATGTCACAGTGCTATTTTGTGTAAATTAAATTATTGACAGCAATATAATTTTGTATTCACTTTATTATTTTGATTCATTTTTCTGTCAAAATATACAATGACTCTTCACTAGATTTAGAAACCAGAAAAACTCTTTAGATGGTGAAGTATTATTCTCCATACATTATTTTTCCTTAGCCTGTAATGAGGTTGGGGAGGAGAGAGGGAACCAACATTTCATTCCTTTTCTGACATTGTGTGTGTTTTTAGACACGTTGTCGACTTTAAATTGTGTTACAATAAGTGTGCTTATCAGAAAGCCTGCAAAGTCCACGGCAGCCCTGGTCAGCCTCTCTGGGCATGTTGCAGACCTGGTGTTTCTTGTGTGCTCCAACACAAGCGCTGTCCTGAATCACAGGACAGAGTTTACGATGTGATGAATATTCAGCCTAGCTTTAGGGAAGGACCGTTCTACATCAGTAGGGTGAATACTTCCTGTTCTTCGATATTTCTTAGGGATAAAAGTGAAAAACATCATCTGTTTGGTGCTGGTCTTTGTTCACACCTTTTCTTCCCATGTTCTTTGTGAGTTATGGAAACAGTGATTGTTTCTCCTTGGTGTCTGGAAAATACTTGCAGGTTGTGGTTGTAACTGCAAATTGATACTTCTAACACAGCACTTAAAGTTTTCTCATTAATCCTCTCCCAGGTACACAGCTGGCCAGCTCCTTGTGACCTGCTCAAACACCAAGTGTGGAAACTGGAACACCAGCTCCATCTTCTCACTGGATGTCAGCTCTTCTCCAGGCAGGTATCCTGACCGCTGCTGTGGAGCCAGTCCAGCTGGCTCACTTCATGTAAAGCTCAAAGTCTGCATCGGAAAGGCACAGGCAGGCCCCTGAGTGACCCTGAAACATGGGTTTGGGCGCCATCCTATAAGATGGAAGAAATGGGCTCAGCTGCATTCAGACAAACAGAGGGCTGAATCCAGCACATTGTACACTGTGGGCAAGGACTCTGACTCTGGGTAGGAAACTCGCCTCCATTCTGAGTGGTGCTAGAAAGGCTCAGAAAATGCTCATCTTCTCAGCTGGTCCAGACCAAGGAGGCTGGGGAAAGCCGACTTTGCAAATCTCAGTGGGGTTTAGTTGTGGCTTAGAAGCAGCCAAGCCTTAGTCACATCTGCATTTGCTCAGTAATAAAAATCAAAGGCACATCAGCACTCCTGAGAGCCCAGGAAGCAGTTTCTGGTCCCTCGGCCAGTGAACGCAGACTTGTTTGAGGGCATACAGCTGTGGGCTAGCTCCCTTGTCAGCAGGCTGGCCCAGGTCTGTGCCATGTGTAGTGCCCTGAGAGCCTTAAACCTAAAGATTATTTTTGAGAAGCTCTTTGCAGTCACGTTATTTAGCTGTACTGAGCATGTGGAGTCGAGGGGGCTGAGAGGAAATCTGCATGGTGAGGATGGGACAGAGGATGAGAGGGGATAGGGGAGGGCTAAATCCCCTCTGAGTTCACCATGGATTTAGCAGTGTTCTCTAAATATGTCAAAGTTAATTTGTCTGTTGAGCTGAGGCTAAGAACACTTAAATAAAACGTATTTGCTTTCTATGGCAGCACAAAATTGCAAAAACTCATCTGATACTGATGAAATACACTCAGCCATTACACTTGCATTTAATTCAGTATGAAATGTTATTATATTATTATATCTGCAGCATACACCAAATTCCCTTGTGCTCTGTTTCAAGGGACAGAAGCCCAAAGAGACACTTGGCAGTCTGTGTTGTGAATTAGTGGTAGTGCTGAAAGTAGTTGTCACTTCTTAGCCTAGGTCATTCCTTTTCCACTTTGCTTAGCCCCTGTCTGATATGGCACATTCAAGATGTGTGGTGGCAGTAGTAGTAGTGTGGACATGGAAAAGAGTCTTTTTTTTCTTGAAGACTTATCTGTTTTTCTATTAGATGGTCCAAGAGAAAAACATTAGAGCTCTGTCAGCCTTGCCCTCCTAAGACATTGGTATTGACATGTATTCTGTTGGCAAACTGGACATATTAACAGGTATTGCATAGACAACCATGGAAGCCCCATGTCAGCATGACCATTTGTGTTAGCTGGTTTATAAAATCCCAGGAAGTTATTGATAGATGGAAGAATCATTTCCTTCTAGCTTCTTGTCTAACCTTTAGCAGCCATCCTTCCTTTGAATGTTTAACTTGTAAGGAAAGATCTTGTCTCTGCATCTTTCTGCATGTAATTTCATGTATCTTTCCCTGTATGAAGGTGTTACACACACAAACACATGTACTGCAGTGCGGTTTTAATACAACTGGCTTCACTTGGGAGCAAAAAGACTTGGATCTTCTGGCACAGGCAAAAAATGCTAAGCCATGATGCTCGATTTCTCACTTGGCCTTGTTTCTTGTTTGGTTTGCTAATGTGGGAGTTAATCATATAAACACAGAAATATGGAGGATAGGGAGAAATACGTTCTGTGCTGTCCTGTTCATGTAGCTCTGGTTCTCGCTGGCTTTGTTAATGTATTGCTTACAGTAATTTAAATGGCAGGGCTGATGAGGAACAGGTGGTGACGAGAAGGAGTTAACGTGAGAGGACATGGAGAAATCACATTGCTTAATAGGAAATTGTTCCTCCCAGCATGTTTCTGTGCTAGCCCATACAAGTGGGACTCTATAACAGTATCCTGTGACTGCACCAGAAGATACAACAGCATTTAGTTCAAGTGTTAAACAAGTATATGTCCCATTTTAGCTAATTCTGGCATTTAGGATTTTAGGTGGCAGTGATTCCCCTTGGTATGTGAGTGTCCAGATGTTGTGGTGATGAGCTAGGCCTTCTTAGACCTCGGGTTACCAACCTGGAGAGGGGGATTTTGCACAAAAGGAGGATTTAAAGCTAAAACAGAGCAAACAAGAACTAATAAGTGGTTATGTTATCCTGAGATTGGGAAAGATGAACCTGCTGGGCAGGTGCTCCCTAACAATGTTATTTTGACTTTACTAGCCTGCCTTCCCCTCAAATACATCCTCTATTTGTTCAAAGAAAATCATCTGCTCCTCTCAGTTATTTCAAAGTAAAGTCACAAGAATAGCTTGTTCCCACTCTATTCCAAATATAGCTGTTGGCAGCAATTGCTGAGATAAGGGGGAAGGAAAAGGAACTACCAAGGAAGAGGAAAGGCAGGAGGGGGAAGAGAGAAAAGAGAGCTGAAAAGACTGGACAACAGAAAGTAAGGAGAGAGATGTGAATGAGAGGGGAGGTGAAAGAATAAGGACAATACACTGCAGCAGAGAAAACAAATCAAAGATAGAAACAACTCGTGCAAAACAGGTGGAAGCAGCCCAAATACAGAATGAAAAGGACCATGCCCACCTTCAGGAGCAGTTTGAGTTTTAGCCTTGAAATGTAACCAAACCTTAAATAAAATCATGTCCAATTTTGACTTTCACTCAGATTGCAGGGGTCAGAGCATCAGAAAACTTATGCTAATTTACATAGCTTGAAGATCTGGCCCTAGAAATTTTAAAGCAAAACATGTTGCTTATTTTAATCTCTTGTGGGATTAAAAAAAAAAAATCACTGCTCCAATCAGCTTTGTTGACACTTTCTGACAGAAAGCCATCCATTGGGTAACTTAGCTGAAAATGAACCTGAACACCCTTCTCCCCAGGAGTTCACAGTCAGGATGGTCTTCTGGTGAGACTGGAGCATGTAGACATGCCTTCAGGAACAGAAAATAAATAATGATAAAAACTAAGGAAAAGCCAGAACCATGCTCAGACTGACTTACCCAGAGCAAAGAGCCGAGGGTTTCCAAGGCTCAAGGCAGACTGGTTTAAGACCAAAGCACAAAGAAATGAGACATAAATGGAAACAGGTTCTGAGAACTGGTGCATAGACAGGGCAAATGAAATGAGTCCTTGGCAATCTAGAAATCCTGTGAATGGCTCTAGCTTCCCTGGAGGGGTGGGAAGTTTCTGACAAACACCCCACAGAGTTCTTCTACTTCTCAGAAGACTGCTTGGAAAATGGTGCCAGAGGGTTGCTTTCCCTTCTGGTCTGCTGAAAAGACATGCCATACGTGACTTTACTCCTCAGCCATGGATAAAAAGCTGTACCCAGTTCTGAAGCTGCTGTTTCCTATAAACTGAGTATGTGCGAAAAGCCATCTGACAGGCTAGGTAATGGGACCAAGAGGAGAACTGAAAAGGTGACGCTTGCTATACTTTTATTTCAGTCCTTCAAGGAAGGCAGCCACTTATATTGTTAAGGGATGTGCTCAATTAATCTCTCTCTGGACTAAAGGCGTAGTGCAGCCATGGGACAAGGCAGTATTTACACAAAGCACAGGAGACACGTCAGAGCAGGAAATACGAGGGTAAGTGAAACTAGTCTCAGAAGAAAGGACTGGAAAGTAGAGCTTAGCAGTCTGACTATTGCTATTCAGAGACAAAGTCATTATTTTGAGAGTCTTGTCAAATGAATGATATGTGTATCCGAGTTATTTTCCTTGTTAATGAGAAGCAACTTTTTTTTTTCCTTTGTTTTTTGTTCCCCCAGCAACCATCATGCAGAGCTGGTATTTTAGCCTTTCATCAGGGATGGCCCCTCTGTGGCTTGCTCCCAGCATCTCTCTGAGGTACGCAATCTTCATCCTGACACCTTTGGCGCTCCGGGGATCACAGCCTGTGGGACAGCCATCAGGCAGCCCTGCTGCCCTGCCCGGGATCTCTGACCCGACGGGGCTATACTTTGGTCTCTCCGTAAGGCAGCGTAAAGCTTTAGTGACGCTGTTATGTGGTGAAACACCAGCAGCACTCAGCCCAGCGCGCTGCTTTTTGCTCAGCTGCCGCGTCCTCGCCGGCTCCCGGGAGCGGCTTCCCCCAGGAGAGGGCAGTGGAGCCCGCACACGCTCCCCGCTCCCCTCCCGCCGCCTGCGGGGAACATCCTTGTTCCCTCGGGTGTTTCGTGAGGAACGGAGGGGGTGAGGACTCGTGGGACTGCGGATTTAATACATGTGCTAGAAACTGTGTACGGGAATATCCAGGAAATGTTCTGCACATTTAATAACGAGAATAGGTTTTGGGCAAATGAGTTTGTTGTTGCTCTTATTTGGCTGGAAGTTTTCCCTGTGACACATACTTGTTTACAGCCGCACAAACTTAAACTAGTATCTTACCAATTCCACATGGGTTTAATTCCTATAGCCCGAATTAGAAAATGTTATTGACATTTAAATAACCCTTCAGGATGCTGCTAAGGTTTTCCCAAGCCAAATTCTCACAATAAAGTCATTTACTTATTTCAAATTTACAGGCATTCATCCTAAGACAACAAGCAGCCTTGGCTGAAAACCACAGAGTGTGGTTTCAAGGTACTGCAATTAAGGGCAGGCTGGGATGCTTTGTCCTCTACTCTTTAACCATCCCCTTCCCCTAGCACACCAGCAGCCAGGCAGCTGTTTTCTGTAGGCTCATGTTTACAGCAGGTTTCCCTGGCTGGCTACCAAGTTTCAGTGACCAGCCAGCACAGACTGAGAGCCTGTGAGGGGCAGGCAGGCAGGGTAGATTTAAGGGAAAGTGGTCTTTGCCTGCAGCCTGGGAATCCAGCAGACATCCCTGGCAAAACAAAAGGTATAAGTAAACCAGCATTTCCTCCTGTGAGGACATGCCAGATCTCTCTACCCCCAGTGAAAAGGGGCAAATTCAGGAAACTCTGAAATCCGGCTTTGGAGAGAAAAGCTTATTTTTTACGTGGAACATAACAACCCACACCTGAATCTACCCAAGACGTAGGACGGACGTCCCTTGCTGTTGTCAGAGGACAGGGTCAGTCACCTCCTATCCAGGAACAAATGCTTGCTCCCAGCTCAGTCCCTGCTCCCAAGGGCGCCTGCTGAGCTGGGGCCACCTGAACATTCCCAAAAGCAGTGGGGTGCACAGTGGAAGTGACAGGGTGCGTTTCCCAAGCAGGCCTACTAGCATCACCAAGTCGGTGGAGTTTTGCTACAAAAGCATAGTAACCCCCTGGAGGGATGACTCAAATGTGTGATGTTAAGCTGGTTAAATGGTGCTGCCAGCTCCGCAGATGATGAGCTGCCTTTTCTTCCTCAGCCACTCTCAAGCTCAGGTATGGAGGCAAAGGCAATTTTATTTCTACAGCTCCTGTCTCAGGTCCTTGTAGTAGAGAGTGACTGCAGAAAAATACACCCAGTGCAACGTCAGCTTGCACCTTGTTAAAAGAAGAAATACAATAAATCCAAAGGGAGCTGGTTTCAAAGAAATTGGGAATAAAAGAGAAGTTTCTCCCTTCAGCTCTTAACTCTCCTCAGTCAGTTCTACACCCAGGCAAACATGTCATGGGTGTACGAGATGCAGCTCCTTTCTTGGTATGAGTGAGGCTTTGGCAATTTACACCAGTAATCTGTCCATCATATGAAACCACGTGGTTTATAGGAACCACAGGAATCAGTATGATTTTTTGCGTGTAAGGCTCATTGACGTCAGTGCAAGTTGGACGGTCTAACCCTTGGAGTCTGGTATAGTCAGCCAAATGGGGATCAAAGGCACAAAGCACATGCAAAGCACTTCAGCAAGAATATCTGAAAAGGGACCAGAAACATTTGAGTTTCATCTGTCAACATCTTCCTGAAGACCAAGCATTAACTATGTTTCCATCTTGCCCTGCACCAGATCCTGCCACTATTCAGACAAAGCTCCCATTGAGAGAAGTCGAGTGACTTGATCGTCTGTGTAAAGGCTGGAAATCAGAAACGATTTACCCCATTCTTCAGAAGGCTTTTAAAATTAACCAACAAAGTCAACTAAAATAGTAGTATTCCTTAGGTGAAGTTAGCCAGAAGGTACATTAAATTTTATTCATGTCAGTCTTTCATTGAATCCTTCTCCATAGTGGAAGAACATTAAATTCAACAAGTTAGTTCAAAGGCGGAACTGAGATGTGGGAGAGTTAAGGTGTGATGTGAAATCTTGGTTCTTCTTTCTCCTCTGTGCATTATGATTTAGTGCCATCAGTGGGCATGTGGTATTTTCAAATAATACAGGAAGATCTTGTAGACTATCCCTAAAACCTGTATCTGATACATCCATAATTTTTTGCAGTAAGGAGGATACTGTACTTAGAGTTACCTGTTTCTCAAATTCATTTAAAGTAACTTGCCTCACTGCACAACAGATTCCAATATTTTGTTCTTTCATAGTAGCGATTAGACCAATTATAGCTCAGCTGTAATGGAAAGGTACAATACAATTGCTCCTACTTCTCAGTCAAATTTCCCAGAACCTGTCTCTCTCTCTGTCTCTCTGTCACAATTTAACTTTTAAATTGAGATGGGGTTTTTAAACGAAAATATCTAGAATCCTACTGCAATTGAACACGAGCTTTCTTTCAACTAATTCTTGTATGCCAAACTGTATTGGCTGTACATTAAGTGCCAGAAGAGACTGGTAACAAAATCTATGTTAAAAAAACCAGTTAGTATTGTGTATTTCCTAATTATTGTGCACATTTCCCTGATCACCCATAAAGGAAAATATCTATGTTTATGCCTACTGTTCCTTTGCAAGTATGGCAAATGACCCTAAAACTTTCACTTTTTCAGGCATGCTCCTGTCTAGCCCAGGCTCTGCAGTGACCGGACAAGTTGTGAACCTGGAGAACACCAAAGGCAGTGAAACAAAACCAGAGGAACGGCGGGCATCTTTCTCAGCTGGTGTGTGAGGTGCTGGATGGATGAAGAGGCGCCTGGGAGACAGACACCCTGTGACAGCATTTGGGACACAAGGTAAGTGCATGTGTTTTTGTAGCATCTCTCATGTTGCCGTGTCTTGCTGCTGCTCAGGCTGTCAATATTTTTTTTTTTTTGAAGACCACTGAAAAAGGGCCTTGCATGCTACAGACCATATGTGAGAGTTGTTTTTCTAAACGCAGGAATAAACAGCTCTGAGATGAAATATTTCTAACTAATGAGATTAGTGACATGAACATAGCATGGGATACAGCTTTCAAAAATAATTACATCTGACACCCTCATCAGCAAGAAGATGTAGGGGCTGCAAGCTCTCAGCTTGGGAACAGCACATGAAAGATTGGCTCCTCCTGGGAAGGGAGGCACAAGGGAGGTTATTTTTAGTACTTCGTAAAAAAATTTTTTTAAAAAAAGCTGGAATTTAAGCACTCTTTAGTTTGATACCCTCATTATGGAGGAGATCACAGGGAAAGAAGAGCAAAACCAGTAGTGGAGCCTCGGGACGCTGTGGAAGCGGGAGGCTGCTCCGAGGAGGGTGGGAGCGGTGCGGCCGGGACGGGGGTTGGGGGCGGCGCGGGGGTACGCTGTGCCCCGCCGCCCCGTCCCGTCCCGTCCCGTCCCCGGCTGTGCCCGTCGGTACAATAACAACCCACCGACGGCGGAGCAGGCGGTTCCGTTTTCGCGACAGTATATATAGATCAGACACTTTCCAAAAAAAGCAGCGACGCGTTCGCTCTGCTCGGTGCCTCTTTCCACCCGTAACTCAGATTTTTTTTTTTTTAATTTATTTTTAAGAAAGGAGAAGCCGGATTCCGTGAATGCGGCTGTTTTCTGACCCGCCGCCGCTTTGCGGTTACGGGCTGCTGAGAAAGTAAGCTGGGTCCGGCGGGGCGGCCCCGGGACCTCCTCTGCTTTCCGAGCTTTTTAAAATTTTCCGGAACGAGCCCTAAAAAGGGCAGGCGGGGCGGGGCCGGATCCTCGCCTTTTTAGGACAAGGGCCCCGCCACCGGAATACCCCCCTGGGCGGCGCGGCGGGCGGTGTTGGGGCGCTGCCGGCGCGGCAGGGGCTCGGCGGGCCGGGGCCGCCCCCGCGGGGCGCGGAACGCCGGGGGGGGCGGGTGGGTCGGGGCGGGCGCGAGGCGGCGGGTCCCGCACGCGGGCGCCCACGTGACCGCCGGGCCCCGTTCCTCAGTCCTTATATGGGCAGTGACGTCCCGGGCATTCAGGGGGCCCCCATAAATACTTACCGCCAGACTTGTCCTCCAGCGCGAGCTGCGGCGGGAGCGGCGGCTCTCCCGGGGCACCGCGGGCACCGCACCGCCGCGACGGGGCGGCCGCCCGCCCGCACATGCCTCCCCGCCCGCCGCGCCGGCTCCCCGCGGTCCCCCCGCGCTGGTAGTGGGAGGCAGGGGGAAGCGCCCCCTCCTCTCTCTCCCCTCCCCGCCCCGAGCGCACACCGCCGGCCGGGAGCGCCGCTCCCCCGGCCGCCCCGCTGCCCCCATGATGACCGCCAAGGCGGTGGACAAGATCCCGGTGACCCTCGGCGGGTTTGTGCACCAGCTCCCCGAGGGCATTTACCCCGCCGATGACATCTCCGCCGCGCTGCCAACTTCGGTCGCGATCTTCCCCAATGCCGACCTGGCAGGGCCGTTTGACCAGATGAGCGGTGTGGCAGGAGGTAAGCGGACCCCGCGCGGCCGCGCAGGTGCGGGCCGGGCCGCTCGCGGAGGGCGGCGGAGCCCCGGGGCGGCGGGCGGGGGGCGGACTGGGACGGGGGCCGCGGCCCCCCGGGGCTCGCCCGGCCGCGGTCCCCGGCGCCCCTCGCGGCAGGCCTGCCCCCGCACCCGATTCGGGGAAAAAAGTTGGGGCCGGCGCGGAGCCCCCGCAGCCGGAGCGCAACATGTGCGCGCCGCAGCCCCGCGCCGGGCCGGGACCGGTGCCGGGGCGCCCAGCGGGCGACGGCGCGGAGGGCTGACCGGCTCCTTGTCCCCTCAGACGGCATGATCAACGTGGACATGGGCGATAAGCGGGCACTGGACCTGCCCTACGGCGGCGGCTTCGCGCCCAGCGCCCCGGCCTCCCGCAACCAGACCTTCACCTACATGGGCAAATTCTCCATCGACCCGCAGTACCCCGGCGCCGGCTGCTACCCCGAGGGCATCATCAACATCGTGAGCGCGGGGATCCTGCAGGGGGTCAGCACGCCCTCCTCCGCCACCTCCGCCGCCTCCTCCGCCACCTCCTCCGCCTCCTCCTCGGCCACCGCCGCCTCCGCCGCCTCCCCCAACCCGCTGGCCGGGGCCCTGGGCTGCACCATGGCGCAGGGCCAGCCGGCCGATCTGGAACACCTCTACTCGCCACCTCCGCCGCCCTATTCTGGATGCGGCGACATGTACCCCCAGGACCCCTCCTCGGCCTTCCTGCCCGCCGCCGGCGGCGGGGCGCTGCCTTTCCCCCCGCCGCCCTCCTACCCCTCCCCGAAGGCGGCGGCGGCCGACGGCGGGCTCTTCACCATGATCCCCGAGTACGGCGGCTTCTTCCCGCCGCCCCAGTGCCAGCGGGAGCTTCACGCCGGGCCCGACCGCAAGCCCTTCCCCTGCCCCCTCGACTCGCTCCGCGTCCCGCCGCCCCTCACGCCGCTCTCCACCATCCGCAACTTCACCATGGGGGCGCCCCCGGCGGGCGCCGCCCCCGGCAGCGCTCCCGGCGGCGGGGGCGAGGGCGCGGGCACCCGGCTGCCGGCCGGCGCCTACAGCCCGCACCACCTGCCGCTGCGGCCCATCCTGCGGCCCCGCAAGTACCCCAACCGGCCCAGCAAGACGCCGGTCCACGAGCGGCCCTACCCCTGCCCCGCCGAGGGCTGCGACCGCCGCTTCTCCCGCTCCGACGAGCTCACCCGGCACATCCGCATCCACACGGGCCACAAGCCCTTCCAGTGCCGCATCTGCATGCGGAACTTCAGCCGCAGCGACCACCTCACCACCCACATCCGCACGCACACCGGCGAGAAGCCCTTCGCCTGCGACTTCTGCGGCAGGAAGTTCGCCCGCTCCGACGAGAGGAAGCGGCACACCAAGATCCACCTGCGCCAGAAGGAGCGGAAAGGAGCCGCCGCCGCCGGCGGGTGCCCGCAACCCGGCGGCGGGAGCGGCGCCGCCGCCCTGGCCCCCTGCGCGGCGCGGACGCGGACTCCCTGAGAGCGCGGGGCGCGCAGGACCCAGCGCTGAGCCGCTGAGCCGCCGCCGAGCGCGGCGGGGCGCGGTGAGCACCTGGCGGCGCCGCGGGGCTCCCCTGGGCCGGGCCGGGCCGGGCCGGCGGGTGTACATAGGGGCTGCGGCGGGAGGATGGATGCATGCAGTGCCGTCGTGGTGAGGTGTCCTTGGTGCCTTGTGTGGTGTAGAGCCCGGTCCCCTGTCTGCATGTGGGGGGGTGCCTTACCGATCCGCTCCGACGACAGCGGCGACACCGAGACCGGAAAGTTTTCACTCCCTGATTTTCGTATGGCTGTACATTTCTGCCTATTAATATTGGGATTTTTTTTTTTTAGAGACTATATTTTTGTACGCACTCGTTTGGGGTTTTGGTTTTGTTTTGGTTTTTTTAATTTTTTATTTTTCTTTTTGGTGACTTAAAAGTGTTACGTTTGTAGTAGGACTTGGGACGGGATGTAAATATTCTGGCTGGAACCGACGCTCGTTGTCTACCGGGACCTGGGGTGCAGCAGATAACACGAATAATGCACAACTACTAACGGGAGCTGGAAGGAGACAGGGTTTCTTTCTGGCCACTCTGTAAATAAACTTTTCGACAATAGGGTCGGTGCTTACAACGTTTATAAAAGACTACAAATAAATCTCTTAATTATGCTAAATTGGCACCTTTATTTCCGTAGGTTCCCCGGCCCGGTGAAGGGCCTCCCGCCCGCCCCCGGACCCGTGCGGCGAGGGGCTGCGGGGCAGCCCGGCCCAGGCTCCGCTGTGCGCAGCGCTCCGCCTGGGCGCGGAAAAACAGCGGCCCCGCCGTACAAACACTCGCTCTAGGGCGCGGGGATTTCCCTCGGAGACGAGAGACGGGCTAATATTAACGGGGAAGCGGGGTGGGTTTTTTGACTCATTTTCTGTTTTGTTCCGCGGTTATGATCTGCCCCAGGCAACCTCCCCGAGTGGGCTCCGGAAGAGCGGGTACCGCCGCCCCGACGGCCGCTGCTCGGGGAAAGCGGCTCCCGGCGGCGCGGGGCTGCGCGGGCGGCACCGCGCCCGCTCTCGAGGGGCTCCGCGGGGGCGGCGGCGCTCACCCCCGCGGCACGGCCGGCCTTTTTCTGCTGAACCCATCTGGCCGCAACATCGCGCTTTTTTTTTTTTTAACCTATTTTTATTATTGTTTTTTAAGATGTTAGCCCGGCCTGGCCCCGCCAGGGCCCACATTCGGGTCCTGCCGTCGGTGCAGGGCCGTACCGGCCCCGCGGGCTCACCTGCTGCTACAGATCCCCGGTACGGTCTGCACCGCACAGGATGGAGCACCCTGCTAATGGCACAACCCAGCACTGCAGGGAGCAAGGGCAAAGTCCTTGCCCAGCCGCTTCCAGCATCTGCTTGACTCGGTGCCGGGTCCCGCTGTGCAAAGCCCCAGCGGCACTTGCCTCTTCTGTCTGAAACGCCCTGCGCCCTGTCTCCTGGAACTGGCATCGGCTTTTGGAGCGGCTGCGCTTTGCTTGGGAAAGGCAGTCAGCGGGAGCCAAAGCGATGTGCCTGGCTTTGAATCAGACGTGAAGCAGGCTTCCTAAGCCGGGCACAGACCAGTCTGTTTGGGATGGAGAAGCCAAGCAGTGAGGCCTGCTCCAGAGCCACCACGCTCACCATCTCACTGCCCACCTTAGCGGCACGAGTAAGCCTTTGTCTCCCCTGCTGCGTCTGCCAGCGGACTGCAGCTTCGCCACCTCATCCCATGTGCATCTGGTCCCCAAGAGTCCACAGCCTGCTGCTGGAAGGATGTCACACGGAGCCGTGGCATCCTCGGTCAGCGTCGGTGCGCTGCGGTTCAGGGAGGTGGACTGGGATCCTCTGCTCTCAGCCTGCTGGGCTCCTGGAGGTACAGCCACGGCCTCGGAAAACTGCAGCTCCGTCGCAGCAAGAGCGTCGTGAGCAAAATTGGGATCTCAGCTACCCAGGTGTGTAAAACGAAGCTCCGCTTGCACTCTCCATACTACCGTCTGCAGCTTTGCTACAAGATTAAAACCCCAGTCAAAAGCAAAACAAGAGAAACAACACAGAAATTGTAAATGAACTGACTTAAGGAAACTGACACCGACTAGCATACAGCTACAAGAAAACGGTACGTCGTGTATTAGCGTGAGCAGCTGTAAACCTGCGCCTTTGCCTTACAGCAGCAGCCAGCTTCAGAAGTGGCAATACCGCATCCGCGTGGATTTGTTTGCAGGGCACCAGAGGAAGGTTTGGGCTGAGAACCCAGTGTTAAGCATCGCCTTTTAAAGAAAGGCCAGTCACACCATTTGGACTGTTAGGAAAAGAAACTCGTGCTCTGTACTGTACTTGATTCAAGACTGTCATACCTGTGAAGGAAAGTAATGACTGGTCAGTGGTGAGATATCTTGTATTTATTCTATAATTCAGCAATAACAGTAATTTTGCTGTTGTGAAAACACAATAACCAGACCGCAGAGAGAAGGAACGGCATTACAGACTTAAACCTTCTGCTCACAGATATCCAGAATATATGAAAGAAGTTTCAATTACTGAGTAAGCAAGAAGTTACACAAAGAAGCTTTTCTTCAACGCATCTCAAGTTTTCTTTGCTATTTTCCCCAGCTTTAAAGCTTTGATCCCAACAACTTTATTAAGAAAAAAAAAAAAGGAAAAGGTTTGCCACAGTTGTTAACAGCACTCCACAGTGTAAGAGACCATGCCGTCCTCTACAGAAAGATGCACTGAAGTCCTATGCCATTAAACATCTCAACTAGATTTTACATATGGAGAAAAAAAATTAAAAATCAAGCAGAAAGACCTTAGGATAGAGCAGATGAGATAAAAAAAGGTCTCTGTCACAGTTTGTTTTTCCAGTACAGCTGTTTGCATGCACTAGGCTATCTTCTTTGTGGGCTTCTGAAAAAGCATGACGGTCTTCATTAGCATCAGAGAGAGCTGGAAACAGGCTGTAATGCAGGGAGGCATTGCGTTATAGTTAATGACTACCTTCGATAGAGAATTGTTGTACATTAACGCTAAGCTGCAGGGGAATTCCAGGAAAAACAGGTAAGCCAGCTGCAGAAATATCAGACACTTTAAAGTGATGTAAGAATAAATGGAAATTGCCTGAAATAATTTCCACCATTTTTTTCCTTGCAAAAGTATTAATCTGTGCATGCATAATGCTGACTGTGTTTTACATTCACTCTCTTGCAGGCCAAAAAAAAAAAAAAAAAAGCAATGCTGTATCAGAAACCTTTAAAAATTCACACATACAAGCCACTGTTCAGGAAAAACAAGTCTGCTTTTATAAATACACAAGGAAAAATTAAAGCCAGTTGTGGAATGATTTCTGGAGCAGGTCGGTACATTACTTAGGAGGTTGGTAAGTCGCGCTTTCTTATTCAAATTCCCAAATCGTGACCAAGAGGGCCAAGGCTGCCCGGGCCTGGGTTTGTGGTACGAAGCGTGCATTAGGATGAACGGGCATGAGACCAGTCTCTGTAGTGTAGGCGGAGTATTTCACCTATAGAAATAGTTCCTCCCTTGTTAGAAAGATTGCATCTCCTGCCGTGGACAAACTGCATCTCCAGACTGCTTCCATCATAACAAGGCAAAATTCACGGTGTCTCTTCTATCCTACGTTTATTTAAAAGCCTTATGAAAAAGTAGTTTTTATAAATAGTATAAAGAGGGAAACCGCAAGGCTTTACAAGCCTGAAGTGTTCACTTGTCCATATAAAAACACAGACCACGCTTTGAAGAGAAGACATCAGGTCAAATCTTATCTGTACCTAGGGTATGCACGCTGCTGTATATACAGTTTGCAAATATGTCACGTTTCTGGAATAGCTTCCACGACACAACAGCGGATGGTTGTTTTTTCTCTTAAGATGCCCACAGTTCTGATACCCTCCGCTGCTGCCACATGAGAGGTTCCAAGCGAGGTGAATTAGCAGCTGACTAGTCTCCTTCTCCTAGCTGAAGGAAATATGCATAGACGTACTCTGTAGTTCTTAGTTGCAACAGTGAGATCTTATAGGCAACGCTTTAAGGAACTGTTAGACATCCTGAACCTGCCAGTGTCCCTTCGGAGCGGGAATTCCCTTAACTACAGCCCTGGGGACCGACCACTGGTGGTTACTGGAGGAGCATGTCCTGGCTCAGGAGTTGTTCTGGGTTTGTTTTTGGCTGGCAGGGTACAGCTCTTGCCGAGCCTCACTCTGGAGACAGAGGCCCCAAAGGCTGCAGCCGGCCCAGCCCCCTGCCCAGGCTGGCTGGGCACGCTCTGCCGGCCCACGGGCACCAGCTGGCTCTGCCGGCGGGAGCCTGAGGCACCCCGGGACAATTCTTATTGCGTTTACTCTCCCTGCTGGAGCCCAATCCCCCTCGCTGACGTGCAGCCCGAACTATTTACACAGGATGCTGGATGATTTTTCCCCCCAACCGTTCAGCTGATCGGCACTTTAACCGCGCCGCTCCTCCGCATCAGCCCAAAGAAATAAACCCGCTCAGGCGTCTACTGCCCCCGGCAGCCCAGGAAGGCCTTGACCGGCCGGGAGCGGGACACGGGCTGAGCGCAGCCGCGGCTCGGGCGGTGCTGCCCGCGGGGCCGGGCCGGGCGCGGCTCCGTGAGGCGGGCCCGGGGGGAAGGCCGGCCGGGGCCGGGAGGCCGCGAACTCCCGCCAACCGCCCCCTGGGCCGGGCCCGGGCCGCCGCCGGCTCAGAGGCTGACGCGGGGCCCGGGGTACGGCTCGCCCCCGCACCAGAAGTCGGCGGCCTGCGGGGTCTCCATCAGCCACACCTCCCGCGGCAGCCCGGGCGGCTCGGCGCCCGCCGGCGACCCCTCCAGCAGGCGGTAGTAGTGGCAGTCCCGGCCGTGCTGGGGGTCGTAGGGCGGCGCCAGGATGTCGAGGAAGGCGGCGGGCCCGTCCACGGCGTCGATCTGGTGGAGGTTGTCGGTGTGCGGCGAGAGCAGGCAGGGCGGGGAGGCCGGCGTGTACTGCTGGCGGGAGCGGAACAGGGCGCGGCGGCACGGCCCGGCGGCGGGCGGCGGGGCGGCGGCGGCGGGCGGCGGGGCGGCGGCGGCGGGCGGCAGCGCGTCCATGCAGGCGATGCGCAGCGTGCCGTACAGCACCTTCAGCAAGCCGTTCATGCCCGGGTGGTCGTGCAGCGGGATGCAGGCGCCGCTCCGCAGCAGGAACACGCCCATGCTGAAGCTCTCCGTCTCGCAGATGTGCATGTAGCTGACGGGCGGCGCCGCGCCGGCCCTCAGGAACCCCCCGCCCGGCGCCGCCGCCGCTGCCGACGGCCCCCGCGGCGCCAAGTGCAAGTCCTCGGCGCGCACCTCGTCCAGCAGCTGCTGCAGCCGGTGCAGGTTCTCGCCGAAGGCCGGCCCCGCCGGGCTGCGGAACGTGATCCGCGCCTGCCGCGCCACCCGCTGGATCAGGGACGCCATGTTGTCCCGGGGCATGGCGGCGCCCGACCCGCTGCGGCCCCGCCGCGCCCGGCCGCCGCGGGCGGTCCCGGCGCCGCTGCCGCCGCCGCTTCCGCCTCCTCCCCCTGCCCGCGCCGCGCAGGCGCCTCCGCGCCGCTGCGCACGACGGGGCTTGTAGTCCCGCCCGCCGCCCTGCGGCCTCCGCCGGGGGGGCCCGCGGGCAGCGAGCGCCGCGGGCAGCGAGCGCCGCGGGCGGGAGCAGGGCTGCCGGCAGGGCCGCCGGAGGTGAGTGGCCGCCGGGGGCTGCGGCGGGGCGGGCCGGGCCCCGGGGCTGTGCGGCGGCACTGCCGGCCGCCGGAGTCTTGGTGCCAAGGGGGGCGAGGCGAGGCGTGGGGGATCGGGCCGCAGCCCCGGGAGGCGTCTGGGCAGCCCCGGCGCCCCGCGGCCGGCAGCGGCAGCCCGGCCCGGGCGGGGGCGGCCCGGGCGGGGGCGGCCCGGGCAGCGGCACGGGAGGCGGGGCGGCCGCCCGGGCTGTGCGCCGCGCCTGCGGGGACGGGGCAGCCGCGGGAACAGGCAGAGCTCCCGGGCAGCTGCGGGACGCGGGCGGGGAGAAGATGCAGCAGGAACTTTTATGTGTTTTGTAGTTCAGCCATGTAAAACAGCACGGTAGCGCAAGCACAGTGTCGTGGACGTATAACGGACAACGGATTTTTTTTTTTTTTTTTTGATCGCTCAGTGCTTGTTAAAGCTGAGCCGTTTTGGCAAACTTGTCAGTTTCCAGCTTTCTGGCACTGTCTCTCCCATCGGAGTATTGGATCGAGGTCTTCTGTACAGCATGCCCTGTCCTTGGTGTGTCTGCTTCTCGTCACTTTTGAGCGTGATTGTACCTGAATTCATTATCTTTAACCACAGATGGACATCGAACGAGCACATGGAGTTCCAGATGCTGATCCTCGGAGAACCTACGTGTGGCAGAAAGGATGGATAATCTCTTGGCTCAGTTCCAGCCCGGTTGAGCCTGTGCGTGGTTGTTTCAGGCTGATGTACAAAAAGGGCACAGTGGTTTATTCTTCCAGGGTGTTACATGCAACATTTTATTTCATTTATAGATCTGGGGCAACAATCCTATTACCTGCTTTCTAATACACATGACCGCACATAGCAGATCATCCCTAGAAAATACTGAAGTTTCGAAGTCAGAAATTAACCTATTAGTGCTGGGATTTGTTAAACAAAGTTAGGCTCTGATCACAAAAGTATACAGGCTCATAACACTTCGAGTTCAATTATTTAAGCAGGTGTTCAGCACCTAAGTACCCTGGTAGGTGTAGGCCCAGCTGGTTAGGATTCTGAAAAATAGCTGAACGATAATAATCAAATAGGACTCCAGGGGCTGCAGCCCACCAAGTTAAAAAAGTTCATTTGAAACCAAGGTAAACCAATGTGTTATCTTGATTAAAGGCAAACTCAAGTCTTAAGATATGCATTAAACTTAAGTGAGATATGTATGGCCTTATACTATTCTTACATATTGTACCTGAATCAGAAATATAGATGTTGTAGGCATGTGATGGCCTATAGAGGATGAAATACTGATACTGTAAACAAATATGTGTGACTTGAATCTTTCTTCCCAAACCTATTTCCCTCCCTCTATAAATAAGTTTGCTGCACAGAATGCAAATTTAGGTCGTGGCATTATTGCTTCCTCTTCATAGAGGAGGATCTTCATTTGAGTTGCTGCTTTCAAGTTCCACCTGAAGCCACGAAGCGTTGCAATCTTCAGCTGTTTCGTGTTCACACCCTGATGTTTTAAGTTATTGCTCTCTCCAGTTCCAGTGTTTGGAGCCCGGGGTGAAGATCGGGTGAGCATTTCTGTGTCTGGCAGGAGCAGGTCTGCCTGGAGGATGGTGAAGATGAGGGGGCAGAGGCCTTGAGTTGAGAGGTGGGGTTCTTACTGGCCTGGGAGCTGTTCTGCGTTGGAGTGAACTGCTGAGGACACCCACAGTCTCACCGCCGCTGCATTGGTTGGCAACTGGCATTTTGTCAGAGCCAAGGGATTTGGAAGGCTCCGTATTCAGTGTGCTATTCAGTGCCCTTCTGCAGGGACATTCACTTTAAATATGGAGGTATGGACTGGAATTTTTGGCAGTTATCGTTACCAGTGACAATGGTAAATTATCTCTCTATTGGCTTAAGCTATCCATTTGTGTCCTGCCTCAGCAATTACATTTTATACTTGCAAGCGATTGCTGGAATGCTCACTTTTGAACACACTGGTTCTTTTTCTGTGCAGTACAAAAATAAGGCGTTTTGTGGAAAGAGAAATGCTTGGTATTGGTAGGACTTGGAGTAACTTGGAGTAACATGCAGTTGTAAGCAAGATCAGCAGGGTAAACTGGGATCCTGAGCTCTGATCTCAGCCAGATCTTGACTTGCTGGGTGATACTACGTGAGTTACTTGAACCTTTTAGTGCATATCACTCTGTAAACATCCTGTGTACAAGGATGTTTATCAAGATTTTAAGAACACCTTTATGTGAACATTCCTGATGGCATGTTACATTGGTGACAGGGTTTATGTTTCACATTGTCGATGACCTTATAATCCTCAATGTTTTTAACTACCGTATTGATTTCCATTTCTAACAGATACAAACAAAAATATGTCCTTGGCACTTAATGTTCCAGTTATACGCTATATCACACTCACATTTTTCAGTGCAGTAATACTAAAACAAACAACCTCAAAAGAAAAGCAAGCTGTCCAGCCAACTGACAATTAAATTGACATGTTATTTCTTCTGAAAGGCCATATTCTTAGCAAGCCTCTACTATCTTGAGTGCAAATGAAGAAAAAAACCATCACGGTGTAGTTGCTTCTCTAGGCTTTGAGACTGCTTTGTGTTGGTGATGAAATGACCAAAGTTCAGCCCAGTGGTTTTATGATACAGCCGGTATGAGGGAGGTCAGGTTCAGGTTATGGCTTTGGTCTCCTGCTGTGTTTGGTTTTTTCCCCCACACAGAAGGAGAATGTGTTGAGAAGTGTTAGAGCTATTTTCTCCTGCCCAACTCCTCCTCCTTGTAGGTTTTTGTCCTTTCTACCTGAACTCTCTTGTGGGATGGACAGTTTTTCAGCTTCTCATTTCTTTGTTGCTGTTATGTCTTACAATTCTCCCCAAGTTTGTGAAATATCCTTTGCTCATTTTCACTCTCTTCTAGGGGCTGCTTCCCGGATCCTCTTAATTTGTTTCGAGAAGTTAGAATTACTTGTAACCATCAGATAAAACAACAGTCTTGAATGGACAGAACTGACAGCTGTCTGCCTAGAAGCTCAGTTGTTAGCTGTAATTAAATGTGGTGTCACAATGCTAAAATATTTATTTTACAAGGTGTAGAACTTGGACAGGCAGCACAGAAACCATCCGTCATTGTAATGTTGCCAACAGCTGCAGATGTATTTTTACATAGGACAAAAAATAAGAATCTGTGCCAAAGAATGTCATTTTTGCATTGTTCCTGCCATTCATTCTGTGAGGGTATACATTATTATTTTTTTATAGCCACCACCGATCAAGGAGATAGATATGAATGCTAGCCAAACATGATTCAGATGAGAACAAGACTAAAAAGAGAGAAGACGAACAACATGTCTGTAATATTTGCTGGCTCTCCAGTAATGGCTTACGTAAAAGAGAGTTGGTTATCAGTTATTCATCAGAGAATTTTATATAGCTGTAGAAACAGAGAAGAGTGCTAGATATAACTGTACTGAAATTGAAAGGGGAATTAGGTTCATATATATACCAAACTTCAAGCAGATCTATATAACATTAAGACTCCCACCCACCTTTACCACTTCTTTACTGACACACATCCTGTATTCCATTAACCACATAATTCACCCCTCACTGCATTCATTTGTTGTAGCCTTCCAGTTAAATGCACTGTTTCTGTATAAAGCACATCGTCGGTGAGTTTTATTGACAGTTTGCTACCGAACATCCCAGAGCAGGAGTTGGGGTGACGCAGCGTAGGAAAGGCTGTGCAGCGTGCGACTCCCTGTCCGTGAGTTCGCTGTGATAACGAGCCTCGTTCTGATCCGCTGCGTTTAGCTCCATTGATTTGGTGCTTTCCATTGGTGCAAACTGGGTCCCCGCTGATGTCTCCGGCACCGCCCAGGTTAGACTGGCCATGGGTGCTGCGAGTTAGTCACGGCCTTATTCCTGCTGAACTCTCTGACTGTCTAGAGCTGATCCTGGATGCGAGGAAGACGACGTTTACCAGCGTGGCTAGAAACTGCCCTCCCTTCTGGGCATGCGGTTTGCAGGGAGGCAGCTCGGGCCAGAGCCGCTTCTGTGGTGTCTCTCGTAGCCGCTGCAGCTGTGGAGCTGCGTGACACTTTCACTGGTTGTATGCACCGGTGACAAAAAAGAGAGAGGGCGAAATCCCCTAATGGTTGTGGAAAGAGTTACTACTTGACTCTTCTAAGTTTTGTGTCTATCTTTAATGTTTTCTAAAGATAATCTGATTATATAATCTGGGAAAAAAAATGACCTTTATGCCTAAAACTTAAAAATACATTCAAGAATATTGTTGAGGTGTGCACAATCCTGAGTGCTCAGATGCAGGCAGGACAGTAAAAAAAAAAAAAATTGGTAATTAATGAGATGAAAGAAACCCACAGCTCCATTTGCAAGTGTAATTCTGAGTCCGCAAAAAGCCACATGATCACTCTTTCTTATTACTGGCATAACTTTCAAAATGAAATATCAACAGGAATGTGTATGGATAGTATGTTAGAATGTAATTAGTAATAAATGGGAATAATTGATTAAACTGGTTAATCTTATAATGGATAGAACACTAGTTTGGACCATCGCTTTTAGTCTTTTAGCTGGCAGCAGAAGAGACACAGTTAAAGACGTGGCGTGTGTACTTGTGATTTCTTCCCTGCCTATCTTTATCTCTGGTTGTATTAAAACAATGTGATATTTGATATTTTACGTAAGTGCATTCGAAAGCAGCAAAATGCATAGAAGTCATTCATAATGTTATTTATATAAGTTAATTCACATGCTGACACTACCTGTTGAAATCAGTTTCCTGGGATAGCTGGCACGGAAGGTCAGTTGCGCTTGGCCGTAGTCCTGATGCTCTGTTAGCCTCAGAGGTCCGTCTCCTCCCTGGGTGTTTTTTGGGGCTCAGAGCGTGGCCCTCGCCACCATTTTTGAAACCACCTCCCTGTCGGTCCTTTGAATTCTGTCACTGGCTGCCAGACCCATAAGGCCCTTCTGGTCCCTATTCCATCAGCACCAAACTAAAGCGGGGTTTTTTGTTTGGTCTCTTTGGTTTCCTCTCTCTGTTACTTTTTCAGAGAATCCCGAGGGTCCCATTTGGTCGCTGAGCGGGAGAGCGGAGGGTGGGAGAAGCTTGCGAGGTCACCTCGGCTTGGAAGCGGCTCCCTGGCCGCCAGCCCTCCCCTCGGCAGCTGGCTTGCAAATGGCAGGGGATGGTTTTGATGACGGGACTTACATTTCTGTCTCTCTGGGTGTCTGTTCTCCCGCTATCACTGACTTCCGTGCCGTGTTTACTCTTGCCTGCCTTGGGATGGGTGTGGTATATAGGCACTTCTGTGTTAGGGTAGGCTGTGATTCTGCTCTGTTGGAGTCTGGGGGTTGGAAGTAGATAGTTCACTAAGTCTGGGGTCCCGGGGGGTGTGAGGTGTGGGTCTGCTGCTGCTTGTGCTACCCCAAGTCGTGCTCACACGCCAATTGTTAGGGAACCTTACTAGCAAGGTCTAAAGCAATCCTATTTCTGTGGTTTAAAGAGTGACTGCTGTGCAGCTGAGTCACTGTAACCTGCTCGGGGCTCACTCATAGCCTTCCCTCACTGCCAAAAGTGCTTTAGCACAGACTATCTGTAAGCTGAGCCTTTCTTTTTCATGATCATGAGTGAGGACTGAGTATGATCATCGCACAGGTGATAAGCAGTAACGCATGAAGCCATAGTAACTTGATTGCCTTTGGTTATACATGTAACGCCTTATTTTAAGAATCTCTTTTCAGCGTGAGAGAGAACTATTTCATTTCTTGATTATTTGGGATCAAATTTATCCTAGTGGAGATCTGTACAGGGTTAATCAATAAATTTAAGAAGGAAAGAATAAGTAGTTTGTAAGGAATAGCCCAGAGTATTTTTAATTTTTAAAATAAAAAATTTTTATTTAAAAATATTTTAAAAAATATTTTATTTTTAAAATAAATAATAGATTCATTTGTTTTCATGGACTTAGTGTTCAGCAGAAAAGAGATGAACTGTAAAATGTAGTGGATAAGGTATTTAGTGGGACAGGGACATTTCTTTCAGTGTTTTCAGGTGTTTGAAGTGCTTAGATTAATCAGTAAATCCAGTAAAATCCTTCTTTGTCCCATCGGTAAAGGGTCCGTTTTAAACTCAAGTCCTCTGGAAGGAGGAAGGAAATTTTATGCAAGTGTTTGAACAAGGGAGGTGGACGGAGGGAAGCAGCAGCAGCAGCAGGCCAGGAATTAGTAGAAGAAAATGGCGAGGAAAAAGAGAAGGAAGAGTTGCCAGTGTGGACGGAATGTCAGTGAATGAGGCCGGGGGGATGTTCCAGGGAAGCAGCACGCAGGGGTGAGTTGGTGTTTAGAGGAGCAGGGAATGAGGCGAGGAGGGAACCGCGCAGTTTGGTTCCCTGACATGCGGTTGTGGGGTGAACAACTGCTAAAGGGAACACACAAAGAAATTTGGAAAATCAGTGCTGTGTGTAGGTTTTGACGTGTGAATTGAAACGATACTATAAAAACGTTAGGTTCTTTAAAAACGAAGAAAGTAATTTTAATGGTGCGTTTGAGGACGAAGTGAGAAGTCACAAGTTTGGAAATGACAAATGTGTGCCAGAGCTATAAACATGACCTTTGCTGGTTGTGCTCTAGTACTCGGAGTATTTATATGACCATGCTATTTTTCAGTTACAATAATATGTCAGTAACATACTGCACTGTGCTACAGTGAGCATAGGTATGTCTTCAGATGATTGAGGAAAAAACCCAAAGGTTACCAAGGTGTAAAGGGAAATTAGTTCAGGTAATTAGTATCTAGATTTTACTTCTGCATTTCACAGAATGGTAGCAAAAGTGTGGCAGATTTCTTGGAAAATTAGGGTGCATACCAGCAGAAACTGATGCAGAGATTCAGCTTTGTCCTGAAAAATAGCTTCCGCTATTCCCCGTGGCTAAGTATTTAGAGCTTGCAGGATCGGGGCCCAACAAGCCACACATCCTTCTTACTGTTGTTTGTTTGTTTGTTTTTCCCTTCAGGAAAACAAAACTCTCCATGTCTCCATGTAAAAATGCTTGGAAATTGAACTTAAGAGGATCTAGCATGTGATTACTTTTTTTTAGATAGGATTTTCTTCATAGCTGAATTGGACTGGATCTTTTTTTTTCCTCCCAAACCAGATGGTAAGTGATTCAGTACTTCTAGCAGGAGAAAAAATATTTGTTTTCTTTCCTCAGTAGTTGGTGTGAATGTACTTTTCTTTATCTATTTACATATTGTGTAAACACACTTTACCAGCATTTAGGTGCGTAGTTTACAGTCCTGGTCCTGCAGAGAGCCCTGTGTGGGCAGGGCCTTGCACACAGAAGGAGCTGACATGGCTTACAGAGAGCTGCTCACATGGAACTCATGGCATGGCTGTAACCGTATTTGCATTTTGATGTATGCACTTACATTTATGACACTATATGAGGATGCCAACAGAACCATAAGTCCACACAACAGTTGAGTAACTTTGCACGCTTTACTTTTTTTTTTACCTAACAAACTCTCTGGGGATGCCTTTGATCTCTTTGACTGTCTTCCTCTGGTAGGCTGTAGTCCTTGGGACTTTGACTTAAAGCTAAAAACCTTTATCCTTATTGTAGAGTGCTGGGGGGAGTTCTTCCTGGTGTGCAGGGGGGGCGAGGGCCTCATTTATGTGACCTTTTGGACTCGTGCTGATGCTACTAGGGGGACTTTGGAAGGGATACTGGTTATGGTGAGAAATATTTGGGACAGTATTAAAAAAAAAATACTTTCGTGTGTGTATGTGATTTCTCAAGGTTATCTGCATCTATGTTTGTTTCTGTATATACAGTGTTAAAACAGAATGCTAAATGCAGTGCTGTTCCTTGTTATGTGCTAAATAAAACATATATGTAAACCATATATATGTACTGTGTCATATGGACATTTGAGGCAAAATGGAAGGATCTGAAGCTGATAGTAGAGTACATCGTAGGGCAATAGTATGTTATAGTGTCCAGCCACTGATTCCTTATATGAGAAGGTACAAGCAAGGTTGCCCAAGCGGCTTTTCAGTTGTCCTTTCGAAGCAGTTGTGAGCTGTTGTGTAAATTCAGTGTGCTTTTACCCTAGCTTTGTCTGAGAATTAAAACGTTGAGTGCGTAGAGTCATATTGCCGCTTTACTGAGATGATAACACACCACGTCAAAAATAGTGGCCAATTTATCTGTTTACAAATCTGGCTGTACACAGTCGGAATGGGATTATCCGATTTTCTGGAGCCTTGCCCCATCTACGCGCGCTTCAGTCGAGTCACTGGAGGTTCACGCACGGAGGAGCTGGCCCCTCGCCTGGTTTTCCAGCTTTACCAGAGAGTTGAAAGCCAATTCTCAGCATCTCCCACTTGAAAAATGTGACAATCTTCTGCTTCTGTGAATTCTAGTAGGGGAAAAAAAGACACATTAATTAGCATCGGAAATGCTGTGATGTGTCAAGTTTCTCCTCTCAAAGTATTAATTGGAAGGGTGGTGGAAGAGGGCACTTAAAACTGGTGCTACTTTTTTGATGTGGGTCAAGCTGGAGTGATCCACTGTGCCTTGTATTTGTGTCATAAATTACTTTTCCTCTTACGCAAGGGGAATAGGTCGGGGGAGTTTGCCTCTCGGGCTGTGTGGCTGTTGATGTGGTCATGCAAGGTGTCAGAAAACTGGAGGAGGACACAGAATCTGGCGGGATGCTGCGGGGTGGGAGCCCCGTCCGAGGTCAGACGGCTGCTGGGGGGAACGGGAGCTTGTGTGCCCAGCGCTCTGTGCTACGTACCGAGGGCTGAGCCTCTGGACGTACCTCATCATGGTGCAAACAGTCACAGGTTTTACACCTGGGACTTGCTTTATTGCATTACCAGAACTGGGAATGGTGCCGTGCCTGGGAGCGCGGCGGTGGCTGTGACACCTGTGGCAGATGAAGGAGCCCGGGAGAAGTTAAACCTGTCAGTCAGGGGAATGAGCAAAATCTGCCCTCGGTGTGGAGGGCTCTGAAGAAACAGGGTTGGAGACCAGTTATCTGCTACCTCCTGTGGGCTCCAGGGAGTAAATACTGTGGAGAAAACTTGGCTCAGAGCCTTGAGGACTAAGTAATCGCTGGAAGCTCGAGGTTACTTAGGACATAAGCATGCATTTATAAGCACTGGAAGTACTGAAGAGAGTTTCTTCTGGTTTCAGTTAATAATAGGGCACGTTGTGTACAGCTTCTTTGCTTATTTGGTTCATTTTATTGTGTGTAAATACACTGTAGAAACAATTTTGTCTTTTGTTCAGTGTTACTCAGCTGGCGTGCTTCTTGTAACTCCAATGAATTAAGGGGAATGAGTAACCTGCACTTGTCTGTGAAGCGAGACCCACGTAAAATAAAGGCAGGTGAGACTGCAGAGGAGTTAGGAGGTTGGTGAGCAGGAGGCAGCGTGTGCAGCAGAAGACAAACGTCTGGGCCAGGCCGTATGACTTGCTTTGGTGAAGGAGTTCTGCTCTCCCATGTGTGGTACGAAACTCAGGCTTCACTGGTCTTAGTGGAAATGACGTGGTTTTGCAGTAGGACAAATGAGAGCAGAATCTGGCCAACTGTTAATAGCTTTTTGTATTTAGGTCTGAAATAAAGTGGCTGTGTATGCAAATAATTGTGCAAGGGTGACTCCTAAGTGACTTATAAAAGGCTGATTCAATATTTAATTGTTGGAAACACAAACTGTTTGGCACAAATCTCCGGGTTTGGCTGAGCTGTGCTTGACCTGTGACAGAGAGACCAAAGGTGATTTTAAGTTCTGGGATCCAAGGCTGTAACGTAACTCAAGGCAGAGCCAGTGCATTGGCTGCTTTGTAGTTACAGATGCTTATTTTGTGTACAAAACCAGTTGATTCATTATATTGTATTTCCATTATCTCAATCTTTATGTGTGAATCTGAGCTATTTTACTTCAAGGGGGTGGCATATAACTAAATTAAAAAAAAAAAAAAAGGATTGATAACGAGAAGCTGGTTGTTTTGATATTAATAAAGGCGTGTAACCAAAATGATAAAATTGGTTAACTCTACGTGCAGAATCTGAAAGCTTTTTGGGAAGCCTAACAAGTTGAAAATAACCTTTCTTCTGCTCTGTGCTCTGCATTTCTTGCAATATTTTGACCCACGCCTCGGAATAAGGACAGTTTAGCTCTTAGAATATAAAGGAGACAACGAGAAGCAGTCATGTTGCTGTAGCTTAACACACTGTCACATCCCTCAGCTGCACTTCAGGAACCAGCTGACCTTCAGGAACTCTGCTCTCATGCCCTGCGGTGAAATGATACCTGTTGGCTTAAGCCATCTTCATGTTGTTACATTCCTAAACTGTGGTAATCTCATCGCAAGTTATCAGCTGTCCTTATGCCTAGAAATGTGGCCATCCCATTCAAACCCCTGAGAAGAGAGAATGTTTTTCCTGAGGCCAACATTTAAAAATGCTTTCAGCTTTTCAAAGAGCCTCCAGAATTTGAAAAAGTAAATTTTACTTATGCAAGATCTTTTTTTTTTTTTTCTTCTGTCTCAAAAAAGTTACAGTACAAGTGTGGATGGTGTGGAGAGACATTGAATTTTGTTGGGACATAAGTGTGAGCCTAGAGCTGATGGGTATGTCTGAAAAAAACTTCCTGGCAAAAGTTGTACTGGCTGAGAATCAGCAGCTCCCGTCCAGTTGACATCACTGGAAGATGTGCACACAAAGTGAAAGTACTATGTGGCCTTTAAGCTTCTGTTCTTGTGGTACATGAGGTTTTATACTACCCAGAAGGAGTGAACTATTCACTTTTCTGGGTAATTGAGATAAAACAGGTATCTGTGATCTCTTCCAGTCTGCTCTGTCTGGGGAATTGCCTTCATGGCTTTAACGAAGGGGTGTGTATACACAATAAGGAGGCTCTTTGGATGGAAACACTTTAATGCAGGGCTCATTAACTGATGATACTTGATAATTTTAAAAGAGATGAGTATGACAGTTGCTGCACATCTAGATCATAGAAATAACTTGAGGGAATATGTTCGCCAAGTGAAATGTTCTTTAAAATGCTTGCTAACAGGTTACTTATGCTTGTTTACTCCAAAAGCACTAAATTTTTCCCTAAGCCAAATGAAAAATTAGATTTTCTTCTTATTTAAGTTAATGAGGAGTAACTGTGAACATTGGTTGAGTTATACTGATGTTAAGTAAGTGTCACCAGCAGAAACTCAGGCCCAGTGCTTTTTGTGTGTTTGGCCAAAGGAAGGGGCATTTCCATTTTCTGTTGATGATTGAATTCTGCTCTGATCTTGTCTAATATACAGAAACACTGAAACTGTTTCAAGAGTATGGTCTCTCCTGTGCCCTACCACACGGAAAAGAAATGCAGTCAAGTGCCCCGTTCTGCTCTGGCTGACACCAAGCGTAGCTGGGTACATCAGAAACGCCAGAGCTGCTCAGCTCTAAGCCCTGTCCACTCATCTGCAGCACCAATCGCCAGGGAGCTGAGCTTACTGGATTGGGAGGGTATGAGTTACATTAAAAAGCCAGTCCCTGGGGGTTTAGGAGTGGTAGAATAAATACTTACAACTTGCTTTCATGTTACATGGCATGGGACTTGTTCTTCCTTGCAGATGACTTCTCAAGTGCTGCTTGGACGTGCCAGCTGCTCTGTGATTGCCCCTAAAGCCTTACTCTGACAGTAGCCTCTGGCTTGCTGTGGTCCTTTAAGTCTTCCTGCAGAGACTTAAAGGAGTTTTGGAGAAATTAAGTGATCCACAAATTCACCACTCTCTTCTCTGGCAGTTCCCTGGATTCGAGGCGTCCCTTGTCCCTGGCACAGCTGGGCAGCAGGCTAGGGAGGAAAGCAGCCCTGGTTTTGTTGTCTTTCAGATGCTGGGGGCTGCTGATGTTGGGTGCTGTAAGTGTAGGTTTTCTGAGATGAGTTTTGTAGGTGAGGAAGAAGCATCGCTATCAGGTGAACTGGACGGGTAGTGCTTTGACCTCTTGGCACACAGGGCAGGCTGAGGAGAAGGAATAAGGTTAACAGAGAGAAAATCTTAATCTGGGCAATGTCATCTTGTCATCGTCAGTTTGGTAGTTACCTAGCTGCAAGCCTACTGCTGCCTGCTCTGCAAGGGGCAGGTCGTTAATTCAAGGCATGGCAGAGTGCAGGAGGCTTCAGGCTTTGAGGTGCTGACAAGCTGATACCGCCCAGAATAACTGCAGAGAGCACGGTCGTGTTCAACATGAGGTACGGTTTCCAGAACTGAAAAATCCTGTTATCCAGGGTGTCACCCTTGAAGACAACACGCAACATACATACTGAAACCTAAAACTCCCTCACTTTCTGTCTCCCCAGCAGCTGCAAACATGCATTCAGCTTCTCCTTGATGTGAGGCACAAGGTGAGAACCAGTGTAGCAGAGGGATGGGAAGAGCTTTGGGGTTTGCTGGGCCAGCTGGATGTGCAGCATCCCTGTGCCTTTAGGCTTGAGAAGCACTGGAGCACCTGGGTGGCTGTGCTGGGCAAAGCAGGGACCAGGCAAACTGCTGAGGTGTATAGATCCCTGGCAAGACTGAGAACGGGGCAATTTTGTGGGTCAGAGAGAGTGTGGGACGGAGGTAAGAGAATGCAAGCGCACGCTCCCTAGATGGCTGCTAAGCAGGGAGGAAGAAAGGATTCTACTGTTTGTGGCTTGCGGGATAGAGTGAGAAGTGATGGATCAGGTAGAGAAGAATCTGGTTGGGCTGTGGGGTAGTTGTACGACATACCCAGAGCTTGCAATTTATCCCAGACCAGGCTGGAAGTGTTGTGGTATTCTTCAGTTGAGCTTACAAGCATTTGATAGTCACTGTGTTGGACACCTGGCCCAGAGCACTGACTATTTGCCCCCTCTAGTTTGTCATACACACCTGCAGATTTACTACTTTTCTTTTGGACAATACAGCACTTTTCTGTCCTGTGAAACAATGCTTCTGCCATTCTCATGGAGATGGAGTGCGATGATATCACTTCCTAGCAAGGGGGCTGGTGAATCACTCTGTTGGTGTTCATGAATCACTTCTTTGCTACCGGTTTCTGTGCTGGTCTTAATATGATTTCCGAAAGCAAAAATCATTGTTTCAGAGGCCTTTTACTTTTTGTTAAATGAGACAATACTGGAATTATCTCACTGCATAATGTGCTGAACCCAAGCTCCCAGCATGCTGCCGAAGAGCTCTCCCAGATCTATTTGTGTAGCTGGAGGCATTACCACCTCTCCAATCAATCCCTCCACGGCAGCAGGGTGGGGAGACGGAGCGTGTTTGTCTTACAGGCTCTGGTGGGTAGTCTGATGATGTAGCTGAAAGTTTGAAGCCTTGCCGTGGGTCCGATAACCTCTCGCGTGGGAGCAGAAGCGCTCTGAGCAGTCACAGCTGGGTGTGCAAAGGCTCTCCTGGTAGTTGCTAGCCTCCGATATTTTATTGCCTGGCTCAGAAGTGTGGCTGGTTCATCTCCATCAGCTTTGCGCCTCACGGGGTGCGAAGAAGGCAGGAAGCAGGAGTAAGCAGGTGCCTCAGAATTTCCTTGTCCAAGGGAAGAAGGGACAGCAGGCTGTGTGGTTGTATCGGGGCAATGCCAAAGCTCTTTGACAGGTGTCTTCTCATGCATTGGCACAGGGCTTTTTCCTGGGGAAAAAGGAGTCGTGCATGGTGCGAATACAATCTTGTGAGGGTAAAAGCACTTGTGGTTTATTCTTGGCCAAGCCTCAGGCTACTTCGAAGTCCGGCAAGCCCACTGCTGTCCTTGGAGGGTATTTCCCCATTATGTCTTTCTCTTTCTCTGTGGTACATCACACGTTGCCAGCTAGATTTGTAGTGCGTTCAGTAGAATTTTAAAACGAAACCTCTTCGGAGGAGGTCAGTGTGCCGTGCGGGACACGGCCCGTGTGTGGGCAGCATCTGACAGATTCCTGTCGCTGTCACCCAACAGGCCTGTCAGAGCTGACAGCACCTGCCTGCGGGCTGCACTAACACAGCGGTACCAGCCAAAACGGGACGTGTTGATGGCGTCGTGTTCCCTGTGTGTTCGTATTCAGAGTTCCTCCTCACTATGTAAGTGTCTGGGTAGATGAGCTATATCTGTCAGAATGATTATACCAGATCCCATTGAGTTCTGAGCAGCCGTTGTGTAATTATTGTTATAAAAAAGCAGCACAGAGGATTGCTTAAGAGTTTTTCAGTTATCAGTGACTTTTCCGCACATAGGCAGGTACGGGGGTAACCTCTCTAAAAGATTTTTCATTCCAGAGTTAGTGCCAAGGATCAGATCTTCCTGACCTCGTTGTGGGGAAGCTCTGTTCTTGCATTTACTGTGTCCACATGCTGGAGATTTTCCTGTTTCATTTCTCTTTTGTGATGGATGGAATCACTCTAAATCTGCTTTTTTAATATAGAAAGGTGATTTGACTTTCTCTGCCCGTGTTGCAGCTGTTAGTGTGTTTCATGTATGGCAGAATGCTGGTTCGTGCCCAACAGGGATTCTCAAATAGCCATTGCTTTCTCTAAGCTTGTCTGCAGTCCACTTAGTTTTCCCTGTGGCCTACTGTCAGCTTCCCATTTTTAATTATCTGCCCTTGTAACCCACAGCCTGATTTTTCTTACTCTGACCATTAAGTTTAGCAAATCAGGCTGGTGTTAAGAGAATTCCTGTGAGAATTTCCTAGTTGCATGATTCGTGCTTAATTTGTAAGTTTTGTAAGGCTGTTTGGTTCCCTGCTGCCCTGGTCTCAAATGGATGACCTTGGAAATCGGTTGATTTGAACGCAACTTTTATTTTTCATTTGCAGTCCCTGGAGGATTGTAATTGCAGTGTTGCCTTGTGACTGTGCTGAATTGAGAATCGGAGCCCAGCTGAAATTCCCAGACCAAAGGATATGATGGCTTCTAGTAACCTCAGTGCCTTTTTTATGCTTTCTTTTTAGATAATACCTTTCTGCATTGCATGTGGTCAGTATTTTTGGAAAGAAAAAAAAAAAGTTATTTCTTAGGTACCTATTAAAGTTTAAGAAAATGAGTCCTCTTCCTCCTTATGCGCACACCTTCTCCTTCCGTATGGTTTAGTGTTGTAAGCTGTTCTTCTCTTTCCATTGTTATGGGAAAATTTTTAAATAAGGCACCATTTTATAGACAAAGAAAGGAAAAAACCCAACAACTTTGTACTCCGCCTGCAGGATCTCTCAGTCCAAGTATGGCAAAAATAACATATATGAAAGGTAGGCCAACAGATAAGTAGAAGGGAACAAAGTTACAGATGCTAAACAAAGACAGGGTGAGATTGTTCGAAGAGGCAGGAGGAAGGACGGGGGATACTTGGCAAGAGACACCCAACGATGTGGGTCAGCTTTGCTCCCATTCAGCATTACTGCAGATACACGGAGATAGGACAGGCGAAGTCCTCTCTGGGAGAGAGATCTTAGCCCAGAGGGCAGTATGGGGTAAGGCTCAAAGCATGGAGAAGAAGAAGAGATGCACAAGAACCACAGACAAAGGAACAAGAGAGAGCGGGCAGGGGGGAAGAAAAGCAGTGGGGTTGGGAGCAGCACAGGATAGGACTGTGTAAATGCAAACTGGGGCCTTGAGTAAAGTCAAAGGGAGTTTTGCCAAAAATAACAGTGGTCTCAAGGCTGGCCCAACAGCTTGAATTTGACCTGAAAGTAGAGAGAATTACAGCAGTTCTGCTGCGCGTTGGATATGCATTTGGAATTTCGAACTCTGTTTTGCCTCAGGAGTCCTCAGTCTTGCACAATCCCACTACGCACTGGTGGGCAATACAGGTTTTAGTGGGAGAGAGTTCCTGTCCTTGGACAGCTGCACTGGTCACATGCGTTTTTAGTAAGGGATGTCCCCAGAGCCAAGGTGAGCTGGTGGAACTACCAACAGTGGCTTTTCGGAAAGCAGCGCTGAATTTGCCGTAGCCACAACCCGGGAGCATTTTCCTCTGCCAAGAACTGCGTGGGGAGCTCTGTTGGTTGAAGTCTGGGGCAGCTGAAGGGCAGACAGGCTGTCCTGGTGCTTGTGTGTCCGCAGGAGAAGGTGGAGGGATACCTGTGCAATATGGTGCATGCTGAAACGGCCCTAAAGAGCTCTGATTAGAAGATGCAAATGTGATGCTTTGAAAAGTGTAATTTACTGGCAGAAGAAAAGCTAATAATGAGCTGAACAATTAGCTTATCTTTCACCTTTCTAAGTGCTTTAACAGCTAAAGATTCAATCTAGAAGAAGTTGGACCATTAATTTGAGGCTGTTGAAGTCTTCCTGATAAATTTATGGTGTTCTTCTGGAGGAAGAGTATCTTACTTCAAGTTGTCTTAACCCTCACTTTATTATTGTTACTGGTCGAATTAATTGCTGTCTTTGTCAGAGATGACAAACCCTCCACAAACCTGATTATATTTATTCAGATGTTTTCATTTATTGAAAGGTGAAGGGGTATAAAAAAAGTAAGGGAACTTTGGCAGTTCATTGGCGTGAGGAATCAAAACTGGATTTTCAGGACATCTTAGTAATATATATGAATCCGTAGAACCTATCTGAAATTTTATATGTACTTTAAGGTTTGCTCTTGTTCCAGTCGCAACTTTTCCTCTCTCTTCCCAGTCACGGTTTCGAAAATGTCAGAGGAACCACAACTGAGCATTTCTCCTGTTCCCGCCTGAGCTTTGGGATGTGAAAGAATAACATTAGCACACAGAGACCTTGGCTTCTTCTTGGATGCATCTGGACAATTTTATCAAGAGTCCACTGGCCTGGGATCACCCTGACAGCAGCTGATGATGAGCATTGCCAAGATATGGTACTGGGCTGCTAATCAATTTTGTGTCTTTTAGAAGATTTGAAAAATTAGATCCGTGAAACGTCACTCTCGTAACCCACAGCCTCACCACGAGGATATTAGGGCAGCCACAATGGTACCAAGTGTCTTCACCAGCAATCTTGCACCCTCTGACAAATCTTCTCTTCTTGAAGGTAACTGTGGGTGGTCTCCCTTTGTCTAATTTCTGTAAATTCGGTACATCACTTTCTAGTTATGCAGCTGATACTCATGTTTATATGAATGGCTATTTCAAAAAAGGAAAGATCAGATGTTTGTTGTTTCATTTCAACATAAATCAAACTTTGTATTCACATAGCAATTCTAGTTTAGCCCCAGAAATAGCTTTAGTATTGCTAAGTGTCTGGAGAGTATTGACTACAGAGACATGATTTTAAGCAGGCCATAATAGTTTCTACAGCTGTTACCAGTTCGCAGAAGAAAGGCAGTATTATTCATCGGTGTTTAAAATGTGCATGACTTGCATTGCACAGAAGTCAGATTGGGAGAATGTCAGAATTTTTTTTTTCTGAAATTCTGCCAGGAAAGTCTTCAATAACTGGAGAAATTCTTTTCACTGGTGAAATCAACATGCAGCACATTGTGTTATTATAATTGCTTATAGCTCACCATGAAAGTTGTCTTTGTATGCGTGGATGTACGGCTTGTACTGTTTTGTTTTTATTTATTCTGCATTCTTATTTATTCTGCATTCTTTATTATAATGTTCTTTCCTTTTTTCCAGACCAGAAAGATTGTTATTGAGCCTTCCACAAAGCTGAAATAATGCTGTGTGTTAAAAAAATGTTAACAATTTGAAGAAGTTATAAAAATTTATAAGTTGACTGAATGCTTTGGAAATTTCTGCATATTTTAATATAAATAGGTAATGCAAATGTTTGTTCTTTGCATTTAGAGGTGGGTCTCTGTTTTCTAAAGGTCTTGTATATAAATTTGATTCTTAAAATTGCATTAGAACAAACCCAGTATTTTTTCAGATTGTATAACAGGAAAAATGTACTCGCAAAAGACACAGAACATACATGGTTGTCTCGGAATGTCATATAGTCGTGAAATTTAGCAGAAATAGTATCAGTCGTTTGAATGACTTCATTAAGCACATTTAGGGGACTGCCTGTTGCAGTCAACTGAGGTCTTTCCATTCAGTTCCACAGGTCCTGGGTTGGCCCACAAAGAACGAACCCAAGCTGTGTCCAACTGAGAAACCAGAGATGATTTCTTTATAGATAGCATGAAGTTCCAGATTGTACTGGTAGAACTTGCGTAGAAACTCAGTCACAGAAAATCAAAGAAATCACAGCAGACGAAGGGGTTGTTTCAGATGAATTTGGTGTTAGCAACGAGTTCGAGCTTTATTCCTAAATAAAATTGTAAAACAGAACAAGAATGTCCAAAAGAGAGAAAAGAGCAGACATGGGTGACAGGGAAGAGGTGAGTGACAGAATACTGGCAAATAAGCAAGGATCTACATGATGATGATAGACAGTTTTAACAAACACCAGTCCAAAAGGACAACAGTTCAAATGCTATGATCCACTGGATGTGCCGGCTGGGTAAATATCTGAAAAGAGAGGCATCAGGCTGCTTTTTTGGGAGGCTGAAGGAGTGGTGACATGGGACAGGGCAGAGGTGGGACAGCACCTGGGGGTCACCAGGGGCTGCAGTGCAGGGTGAGCACTGCAGGAAGGAGAAAGGGACAACGATTGATGCAAGGCTGCGTAGCTGTGTTTAAGAAATTAAAAAAGATGCAGTCCCCTTAACATGCATCTTGGAAGGAGGATTGTGGGGTGGTTTTGTCCAATGGAACAATATTATCCAGTAACTTCACTCCAGAAGGGGCAAAAGTACCTTTTAGATGTATGCAAGGTGACAGTGACGTTAGTTAGAGCTTTGCAGTGTCTGCCTTCTCCTCAGGATGAAGAACTCCCCAGGAAAATTGATGCCTATCCTAAAGTTATTGTAATTTAGTATTTCAGGATGGATTATCTCCTGACATTTTGCCCATTAAATTTTGATGGGACTTGAAGCACTGTAACACCAGCTCCTTTAAGAAGCGTGCAGAACTAATGCACAAGATTCCCAGGTTTTCAATGCATGGTTTTTATAGATCTTTTTCTCAAGGCAGCCTGGATCATGCCTTGCTGGGTTGAAAGGCTTCCTTGGTTGTTGTGACCAGTGCTGTTAAATAGCATCGCTGCTAGCTGGTGGTTTGCTCTTTAGAAAGCTGCTCATAATCTTCTAAGACTGCTTTCCAAATGGAATCACTATGGTAAATGAACCCGTTTAAACTTACACTCGCAAAACTGAATTCTGTTCAGGAGACAGTGTGGATTCTTCAGTCTTTTGTGAGTCATTTCCACTGTAACATTCTCTGGAATCATTCATTTTCGAGTGTAAAGAATGACTGGTTGGTAATGGGGAGTTATCACAGATTCAGAGGTATTTCCACATTCCCTGTCAATGTGGCACTTCATACTGTATTTATTCTCACAAAGCCTGTTATGTAAAAGTACCATTTTACAGAGCGGAGGCACAGAGAGAGTAGATGATGTATTTAAGTCTGTGTAAGGAAATGCGTTGCAGAACTGATCTTGGGTTTCCTCAGCTTATGGTGTTTTGCTGCTGGAGCAGCTCTGCAGTTGTTTGCAGCACAGTTCTGTTCCTCTCTTGCTGCGGCTGTTGTTGCACCCAGCACAGCCAAAAAGGCTGCAGAGGTACAGCCATCAGATGAGCCTGAGCGTTACCAGAAAGCTGATCGGGTTCTTAGCTTTAGTGACAAGATTATGTCAAATAACGTGATGATTAGCTGAGACAAATGTGTTTAGTACCTAAGTATAGCATGTTTACGTACACCAGTACTTCAAACACGAGGAAAGTGAAATTGTATGGACAATAGGTTGTTGTCAAGAACTGTTACCCTTGCAATGGGCATGCACAAAAGTTTGGCTTTTGAACTTTGCTAAAATGATTTGCTAATAAGATTTTGGCTTATGAAAGATGATGAAATGCATGAGCAGAACACAAACATCTTTACTAGATCTTGTCAGCAGTGGTGAAGATAAATGTTATCAATGTTAGGATTTTCTGGGCCTTTTTCAAAATGACTGTGTTGCCTCACTAACTATGCTGATTGTTGTATGTCATTGTCCAAGAGCAGTTGGCCTTAATAGCTTCTGAGCAATATTTCTTTCAAAGCTCTCAAATAACAAAAGGCAATCCAGAGAAATCTGAACGAATCTCTGCTTAGAAACTGGCCATGTTCAGTTTGTAAAATATGTAGATTTCTTTTTTCTTTTTTATTTTTTTTCTTGGGGAAAGGCAGAAGAGGGCAATAGGTGCAGGATGTGGAGGGAAGCAGCAGTGCCATGACCCTACAGCATTTCTGCGTGTTGAGTCAGAGTGTGACATTTAAACAATTCTCACTGCACCCAATATGAAGAACTATGATGCAGAGAAAATTGCTGGCCCTGCTCAGAGAGAGATGAGGAGGAAAAAGGTAAAGGCAGCTATCTATAGGTAGGCCTTCCTGTGTTTTGGATGTTGAAGGAGCTTACCAGCAAACCAAATTCATCTTTAATGCTTGTTTTTTTCCCCCATTCTTTGAGGGAATGAATGGCTCTGGACTTTCCATCTTTAGAGCTGGTGGTTTCCACACCACAGTGATTCAGCCAGTGTGAACTCTTGACCAAATCCCAGTTAGTTTCCTGGTCTTGTTTTTCTAAAATATTTTACATTTAGGAGGGCATAAAGGCCTCCCTGCTAGGTGATGGCGTAAGAAGGAGAGCTGTGCTCTTTTTAGTGGTTAGCTCTCAAAAGGACAGTTCTTTATGCTACTGAAAATGTTGCAACTAAAGCAGTTGAAAAGGAATCACTGAATTTTGGCTAAAACTGAGACCAAATACTTGTATGCTCCTTGCTTTTTAATGCTGTGTGTTTATGCGAAATTTCCTTTGAGGTTTAATAAGGTCTGATTTTTATTTGAGAAATATGCCCCGCCTGAAATGTTCTAAGGTTTAATCAGTGTATTGTTGCATAGGAAACTCACACATTTGTTTAGTTGCTAAATAAATAGATTAGTATTGACAATTATTTCAGAGGATAGTAGGTTGTTAAATTAATGTGAAGGGCTTTGTTCCTTTGCCTTGCTGGATGTTTTTTGATGACTGAATTCTCTGGCGTGCTCTTTTTAGGGAATATGCTGGTGGTTATCCCTGCTGTCATGTGGCAGGCTCAGTAAGGACTTATAGCGTCTTAGCTCTGGAGTTTTAAACGCAGTTTCAGAGTCCCCTTCGTGCAGTAATCCCCATTTTCTGCTTTCTTTTTTACATTACTCACCTGTATCTCCATAATTTTCTCCCTGTAGTTCAGTGATTTGGTTTCTGTCTCAGGTTTTGCCTGGGTTGCCCGAGGCTGTGGGCTGAGGTAAGCTAGCTGTGTGGGCCCAAGCCTTCTTTTCAAATATCAGTACTTTCAAAACGGTACAGGGCATCCAAAATGCAGGACGTAGACGTACGGGTATGCTAATGACATTACAGCTGGTTAACAAACATTCAGGTCTTGAAGTGTTCAGAAACTGCAACGTGTCTGATCTAAGGTTGTCTTTGCAGTGGAAGTTCAGCCTCGTTTTATGTGTGTTGCAATGAGGCAAATGTTCATAACGTGATCACGTAGAGTGTTTTTTTTTTACTTTCTAGCACAGCCTTTGAGCGGAGCAACCAGGAGGGAGCTGGTGCAGCCATTGCTACGTGCATTGGGACTTGAAGAGTGGCTCTGCAGCCACCTCCGCGTGGCACTAATGCTGTGTCACCTTGGCCTTGCCTGAGTCTGGCCACGGGGCACGTGTTGCACATGAAGCCCGAAGGGGAGCAGGTAAGTGTCCTTGCTGCTGTGGCTCTGGAATCATTGATGACAGACTGCATTGCTGAAGTCAGTGATATAAGATCAACATAACATCCATAATTATCTCTGAAACCTCAGATTTTCACATTTCGGAATGTAAAACACAACCGCCTTTTTGCAATCCGGTTTCTAATGTTACTGGGCCAGTCTGAATGTTTTGTCCTGGAGTGGGAAACAAGTGCTGTACCATATGTGGAGGATACTATGTCGTATGCCATATTCAAATATATGGTTTTCTTTGTGAATGGGGCAAGATGAAAGGAGAGAGAAATCATTTCCTCTAAGTGAATAATTCACACAGAATTTTTCTAGCGTATCCGACCTTCTTTTCTACTTGCATCATGTTGATGATGCAATTGCTATTCTCTGGTATTTATATAGCTTTCAACATTTTTATTACTCTTTTAACTCCATGGATTGATGTGAAACAGTGTTTCGTGAGCTATTGTTAATCGTGGTGTTGGCTTGGTGGGGTTTGAGTGCTCTTATTGTATTGTTGATGGCTTCTGTTTGCATTAAAGCACAGATACTTCCAAAAGAAATGCTCCTGAACTAATATGAACTTCAGTTTCCCTGAAGACTGTTCTGTGAAGCTCAGATGCTGGCTTTCTTTAAGTGCATTTGCTGGTACAACTCAGCTGCACAAATGTTTCCAGGTGGTACAGAGAAAAGGGGCACAAAGAAAACCTGAGGTAATGGGCTGGAGGAAAAGGTCTGCAGGAAAAGGTCTGCAGCACAGACTTTAGCTCCTAAAGGGTTCTGAGCTCTTTCTGTGCTCAGAGATGCTTATTGTTCAGAATCTTCATACACATCAAAGATGGAACTTGCAGGACTACAGTCTATGCTATCTGGTACCGACTTGCCCCTGCAAGCAATAGAGAGATTCCTGTGTGGGTCTGTAGTTTTGAAAATTCTATTTATTTTGTCTGCCTCCATGATCAGGAGGCCAATGTACGTCTTATCTACTTGGGGAAATCCCTGCTAAATAGGCTAGGGTATGAATTTACAGCCTACTTAAAGACCCAGCAGTCAATGCAGAGTAAATTCACACTTCAGCTTACTTCACAGGAACTCCCCCGCAGAAACAAACCCTCAGAGTCACCTCTGTACCTCAGTCTGGTGCTAAAAGTGAGTGGAAGCTTCTCAAAATGTGGGCCTCCAATTGCATTTTTATAGCTGGGTTTTTCTGTCTCCTGGGGCTTTTTGCAGCTGCTATAAATCAGTGTCGCTTTGCTGAGGCTGGAGGAGCTGGGCCACTTTACACTGCTCGGGATCTGACCCTTTGCCTCAAGTAACCTTTTATTATCAATTGGCCAGAGGGTACTTTCCTTTTTACTGGCTTCATTATTAAGCTTGTTCATTCACTCCTATCACTGCTGGGTGGTTTTTTTTTTTCTTTTTTTTTTTTTTTCCCTGTGAATTTTGTGTTGTGTCTTTCCTCCCATGTAATTTCCTAATAGTGAACTAGTGACAGAGTGGGCTGCTGGTATTTCATCTTGTGGCTGGAGAGGTCAGGCTGTTTCTGATACAAACAGGCACTCCATTACAGTAAACTCGCAGAAAGTTTCCTTTTCAACCTAAAAGGAGAAGGAAACAGACTCTCCACCCGTGGGCTTTCAAGAATTAGTTCTGTGAGCTGAACTTGCACTAGAGGCCAGTTTGGTAATGTTCTGTGTAGAGGAAGGTAAAAAAAAAAAAAGAGGAAGACATACTATTTCTTCTTTCTCTTTTTGCTGAGATTGTGCTCAAGTCTTGGCTCCTTATGAGATTGTAGTCCTGCAGTAAAAACACCAACCCTTTGCACTGTGCATTATTGAAGAAATGGTCATTGTTGATGTCCAGCTAAAAGAGCACAAGGATTTAAACCTTAAAAGTTCTCTGTCTGCTTCTGGTATTTAGGAAAACTTGGTTCTTGGCAGGAAGAACTCAGTAATATGGCAAATATATAGCACAATACATTAATCTAAAGTACTAAAGAACTGAAGTACCTCTTCTCTGAAGGATAGCATCAGAGCAAATATTCCCGGCTTTGCCCCTCCAAAGCTCTGAGCAAAACCCTCACATAGTAACAGTGAGACAAAAGAAGCCGATAGGAAACTTTCTTTCCTCTTCTGCTCATCGTTTTTTGATGTTTGCAAAAGCGCGCATGTTTGCCAGGTTTGATCACAGAAGTAGCCCTTGGCACTGGAATCCTTTTGGCAGATTGCTGCCCTGCGATATTGGTGCTCTGTGAGGAAATTCAGGCCCGCACACGGCAGCAATGCAGCTGGGAATCTCTCTGTATTGGCCCTGCTTTGTCCAGTGGCCGAGATCAGTACAAATGGTTCTAGGTTTTTTTAATTCTTGTGTGCGTCCAATGAAAACCCATTTCACCAGTGAAGTAATGATTCCTCTACAAGTGACATGCTGATCTAGGGCTGTGCTTATTTCTGTGTTGAGATTTATGATTTTTTTCATATTTTATGGACTTCAGCATGTATTGCAAATATGTTTACAAGAACAGAATTTGACTCTCTGTAATAATGTAATACCCACAATAACCTATGGATTTGCACCATCTATTATTCACTGTTTGTTTGAACGACATATTTCTATTCACTGGAGTAGTATTATTTCTGTAGAGAACAATAATCTACATAACTAACACATGTAAGCACCACTACATAATACATGTTACATGCTTAATGAATTTGGCTGTCAAGTGACAAACATTATTTCTTTGTAGGGTCAGTTAAACATCCATCTTATTCTCTATATGCCAGTTGTTCAGGTAATTCAAAAGGCTCGGTCTAATTAGTAGATACTGGAAGCTGATAGCAGTAGTACTGGTTTTTGAGTTACATATGAATAGTTGCCTGCGTGCTTGGTGACATCTGCATAAAATATGTCATTTATTGCATGCTGAAAAACAACTAAAACGTGACCGACCATCACTACAAGATAAGGAAACCTTTCTTGCTGTACTCTGGGGCAAGTGTAAAAACACTACCGCTGTCTACTTGATGGCAGCTTAATTTAAATTTATTAGACTGCTCCGGGGTATACACAGGAGTCTAATCCTGTAATCTGGAGTGAGGTTGTATGTACCCACTGTTGCAGTGTTCCCTGTGCATGCAGTAATTTGACATAAAATGTGCCTTCTACTTCTACCAGTGTAACAGAGTATTGTCTTACTGCTCACTACTTGGACTTAGCTGAGTATCCCTCTATTAGGAAGACATGAATAAAATTAACCTAAGTTTTGAAGGAATAGAGACTGCAACATAATAAATATTTATGTCCCAGACTTGACATAGTATCATAAATCAATAATTTTTGAAGAGATTTAATTATTCTTTCTGCCTAAGTACTTGATTTGTGGTACCAGTTTGCTTAATTTTTTTTCTGTGGTAACTTGAGTAATTTTATGCTTCTCCCTTCTACAGAAAGTTTAGTATTGATTTAATGATTTCCTCTTTAAATGCAGTCAAAAATCCCCTATTTGCTAAGTTAAGAAACCAATAGCATGGAATGAAAACATGCACTACATTGCATTGCCTGAGCTCTGTGATTTTTTTGACTTTGACATGTGCTGTCAATTATTAAAGTATATGTTTTTATTAAATATGTAATATTTTATTTTCCCTACCATTCTGGTATTATACCTATATGAAAATACTGGGTTAAAGAGTAGCTAAAAGTTAGCATATTATCAATTGAAAAATGTTATTTGAAAGATGACCTTGTAGTTGAAGCAGTTCTGTTGATTGAATGAACATTGCAAAGTCCAGTGTGGACCAAGTGAAAAGAAAGTCATCTGATGTGTGTGCACACTTTTCTGCTAGGTGTCAGACATGAATATTGCGTACACTTGATATTCTTCTCCCAGCTTGCATGCACTGATTTGTATTATTTGTTAAATACTTGCAGGAAAGAGACAGTGCCCTCCTGCTGCGCTTGGTTTGTGGTGTGTCTATCCCCAGCATGGAGAGAGCTTGGCCTAAGCAGCCTGCCTCGTTTATAAGCCTTGGAAACGGGATCCTCTAAGGAGTTGTACAGGACAAACTGCTGTAAGTAGTGCTCTCAGAGTGTTCACAATAAGCCTATTTTGGTTGGTGGCGTACGCCTGAATGTGACTGATCTTTTAAGAGCTGGTTGATGGGAGCCTGGGGAGCCTGCGGAGCTGGCCGTGCCCGGCTGCCCAGCGCTGTGTGCTGGCTCAGACAGAAACCCCGGTTCTTTCTGACCGCAGCTGGCACGGGCACTTGCTGTCCTGCCTCAGCCATGGGGTGGGTACGAGCCCGGTCAGATTGGTGTCTCGCTGCCATCGCAGTCTCTATGCCAAATCTGTGTTTGAAGACATATCAATTACTCTGGTCGAAATTCCAGTTTAAAAAAGAATAGTTGGAATTTTTCAGAGGGAGAACAATCCACAAGTCAATGATCGATGGAGTATTAAATGAAGAATGATGTCTATCTCTTGCAGTCTTCACACCTACAAGAAGCCTTTTCAGAGCCTGTGCCGTATTTCATCTAGCTACCTGCTTTATGTGTTTAGAATGAAAATGCACAAAATCCTGTTCTCCCCAGGAGATAAAGGGCCATGTCACACCACACAGCTGGGTGTTTCAGAGCCAGTCGAACTGAGCCCGTCCCTTGAACTGCCCTCTCACGGGCACAGCAGAAACCCTCACTGCAACACGGGCGGCTGCCCCAAGATCACTGCAGCATAAGGCCACTGTGCGTGAATCTTGTACCTCTGTACAATGTTGTGGATCCGTTGCATCATTTCTGCCTCCTGGAGAGAAGCTCGGCAGCTCACCCTGCCTGATGCAGCCCTGCAAGAGCTTTGGAGCCCCCAGGAGAGTCCCCGGCTGCTTTCCCACTGACAGAGCCTTGCTGTGCCCTGCCGCTTCCCCAGCTGCACAGCTCGGGCCCAAGAGGACTCTTTGCGGAAGGGTGAAAGTGCTGCAGAAGCCAAGCCAAGGAAGTAAAACTACGCGATGTTCAAAGGACAGGGTTACAGGTGGTTTATGCAGGATACCAAGATCATGCAGAAGGAATCTCTTGACCTGGTGCCCAACCCCTTGGGCCAATGGCTCCTTTTCTTCCTCTCTGTTTGAAAACAGACATAGCATGTGATTTGGCAGTGGCCTTCACTCTGTGATATACGTCGACACACAGGTAGGCTGTGTCACACTTGAGTTTCATGTGGAACAGTTGTTGACTTCTACGAGAATTACCTTTTGCATTATTGTCGTTACTATTAGTGTTATTTGATGACTGCTTTCATGATAGTTTTATATGGTTATTGTGGCAAGAAGCCACAGTCTGAGTTCCTTTTTCATTTGTCTTGACCACTGGACAGATTCAAAAGAAAAAGACCATCCAGGTAGGATATATCTTATCCTACTTGAGCTGTCTGAAGGCTACAGATCTAGTCTAAAGAAACTGTATGGGCGCTTTCTGATTCTCCCTCATCACTGAAGATAGCCCGAGTGATTCATCAGGTATCTAAGATAGTGAATCATCTAGCGATACTGTCTGTCTCTGATGGTGATGGAGAGAGCCAGGATGATTAGCCTAGACTAGGCATTAACTTTAGGCTAAAGAGGCATGCTTTTCTTGCTCAGAGCCAGGGAAGTGTGAGTTCAATTTCCAATTAGCAGTATTTAGATGCAGAGAGAGCCTGGAGTGCTGCGTGTCAGCAAAGGCAGCTGTTGCCCACAGACAGATGGATGTGCTGCAGATGCTTGAGCACAGTGTATTTGCCCAGAGCTCCTCTTTGTCACATCTTCAGTGAGTGTCCCTTGCACGATGTGACACAGACAGAGGTTCCCTTTCACTGGCTCTGCAAGGGCAGCTGTAACTTCTGGCAGGATGCACACAGACAGCTAGGGTGGAAATGTCTTGAAGTCTAGTAGAAGGTGGACTGAGTTCATCTGTCAAAAACCTCAGTCCTGGTTTCCTCATGCCAGCAGTGTATAAAGGTCAGTTAAAGGCTGAAGTTTCCTTTACTGAAGTGCTTTTCCTATTGGGAAAAGTGTACTGATATGAAGATGCTCTGCAATGAAAGTTTGTTCCCCTTCCTGTGGGACACATCAAGCCTTCTTAGATCAATGCTACTTTATTCATACCAGGAAAAGCAGGGGCCACCTCAGAGTTAGATCTTTTTTGTTGCTATCATGATGCAAACAGGCATTTGTTATAAAAGAGCACTGGAACGTAGTTAAAAATGTAACTTTACAGTTTATGGAAAAACAGGGCTACTGTGAGTCTTATTCCACCATGGTCAAGTAATTTCTAGTGCATAGTGTGAAAGACAAATCAAGAAGTTTTAGATATCATCTTTTGAAGAGAATGAAACTGGATTCAGTACAGTTATCTGTAGAAAGGTAAGGTCTAGGTACAACTGCAGTATGCAGTTACTATTCCAGTTGCCCTTCTCTGTCATCTTTATATATATATATACAAAGATGATCTTTGATTATCTGATTTATCTAGCTCAGGCATGCTTTAGTTCATTCTCTCTAGTGTTGGCATTTAAATCTAAGACTAATTCTGGGCATAATCTGAAGTATTTCATCATGATGAGAAGTCTTGAGGAGGTATCTCAGTGTTCACAGAGCCGTATCTTGCTGTACCACTCTTCAGAGTTATCAACACAGCCAAATCTCCTTTTAGTGTATTATATTTTAACTAGCTCCACATCTTGAGTCATAGTCTGTTTCTATGGGGCTGAAGCGTACACACACGTATTTAGCACTCACGTGTCATTTTCTGATCCCATTTCGTTTCTCGGTCATGTGTTGATCAGGCAAGAGCAGGAGAAGGAGAACGAAGCAGTTAAAAACTTGCACAGAGAGTAACCACTTCTCTCCTACAACAGGAGCAGAAAATAGCAGCTTTTGTCACTTCGTGTGATGATGATTGCAATGAGAATGGGAAATAGTACACTTCCCTCCTGTCTTCTGCAGCTTCAGGAGTAGATGAATGATAATTTTGGTTCCTTCTCTTCAGATTGAGGAGTGGATGACTAATGTCATTGTGACTGGTGCCATCTAATTGGCTCAAAAAGGATTTTCTGGTTGTTCTCATGATCAGCGTCACTTCCCATCATGTGCAAGCGATTGGAGAGCAAAGGCCTCCTTTTGAACTGTCATGGTATGGAGAAGATGTAAAAGTACTGAGTTTCTGAAGCAATTCAATGTATATGAAGTATGTATGAATCAGTATTCTGATCTTCCTGTGCAGCAAGTCATGATGACTGATCTATTTCTGCAGTTGCTAATTATATTATGTTAAAAAAGTACTTGGTGTTGAAGTGACTTTTATGCAAAGTTTCCGTGAAGTTGTGATTTAAGAAGGACTCACCAGGAAGGTATAACTGAAATATTTTGTTTGAGTCAGTTTGATCCATTTCAAACTAGTTCATTGATCTGGATTGCTGTGTATTACTTAATATTAAGTCTGAGTCATCTGCCTGAACTGCTGTGCGATTTTTGGGACAGGTAGCGTTGTATCCTGATTATTTCTTACAGCCACCCCCACATTCCCCGACCAAGGGTGCATTGCAATAACCCTTCTTACCTGCTACAGTGCTGGATCGTGGGAAAAAGCTTGGTCAGAGACCCTCACTCCGGACATATGAGACAAACTGTTTGATGTCAAACTGGGTCAAACCAAAATAATTTGGTTTTGTTCAACTAATTGAAATGTTTCAATTCAGGAATACCAAACCACTTCAGAGGAGTACTCAGTTTGAAAGATGCCAGTGCAAAAGTTACCTAGGTAAGCAAAAGTTAGGAAACACAAAGAAGAAAAACATCGGAAGGTTTTAGAGAGCGAATATTTCAGTAGCACCTTTGGAAGGTTAAGAGGGCAATGTCAATATGAACATGGGAAAAAATGTAAAGGCCCTGAGGTTGTAGCGTAGAATAAAATTAAATACTTAATAGGCACGTTAGAAATTTCCTGGGATAAGTCACAGGACGAGTATTAGTACAGCTCGTTCTGGAAGGACAGGCTTGGAGAAATGGAGAAGCGTTATCCATGCTTGCTCTGAAGACGTGGAATAAATGAGGGATAGACTTGTCTGGGTGAAGTTAGAAAGAGACAGCAGAAGCTCTTTGGCAGGTGGGTGTAGTTTAAGCCACCTCCCTGGGAGAAGTGGAAAGATGTTCTTGAGTGATTCTTGGTAGCCAAGCCCCAGTGGCAATGGACACTTTATTGGGATATTGCTTGGAAAGGCAATATGGCAAAAAAACGCAGCATGTCACCATCTTGGGATATGTTGAGGCAACTCTGTTTCATAGGGTAGAAGTTATTAGGGAGTTATTTTAGTTGAATCTTACGAAGGAGGCCTTGCCTGTGCGTCTAAAGAAGGGAACGTTAATGAAACTAAAAATGCGAATCCACTTAAGAAAGAGGTTTGGATTCCTGGACAGATAGTGGAACAGACTGTCAGACAGTCTGTACAGAACTAGATTGTAAAATGATTAATTACTCTTTGCAATTATATTTTTTTAATGTTAAACTAATGTAATTTCCCAGTTTGTAGGGTGGTTAGGTAAGGAAAAATGAGTGAGCAGTAGATATCATACAGATATTCTTTTGATCTTGGTATAGCTCTTGATCTTGGCTTTTAACATCATCCTTCGTTATGTTCTCTGACTAGGTTACCAGTTAAAATCTGGGTAATAAGACTGTGGGTAATTTGACCCAGTCAAAGTTGCCTGGTTGGACAAATATCCTAATGAGGTGATAAGGTAAAGCAGCAAGGCTCAAGCATTAGGTAAAAAGTTCTAATTGCACAAGTAGTAAAATCATGGCAAAGATGATTTAGGGAGAAAGTAGAATCTAGTTGACTGAATTTTTGCAATAACAAGGATGAGAAATATTTTAAAGAGATGGTCTAAGTAGTTATTCTGCCTTAGAGCAAGGGAAGAGATTAAATAATCTCTACACATCCCCTCTAGGCATGGATTTTTCAGCTTCTATTAAGTGGACACTTTGGGGACTTTTAAAATCCCTGCTTCTCAGATGGAGTCGGACAAGGGTAAACATTGTACTATGGAAATTTTCCTCAGGGCAGGTGTACATACAAGCATGGCTTTTGGGTTGTACTGAAAATAATTATTCTTTATCTGCTCTGCAGAACTTTAGACAAGGATGCCCTGCTTTCCAGGTTGAAATACTGCGCATCAGGCCAGCATAAGCATTTCTTGAGGCTACAGCAGATTATCTGAAAATGTTTTTGCATGAACCTAATTTCATTAAAGAGTTATGCTCCAATGATGAGGAACAAAGGAAGGGCACGTGATGGAAGTGTGCAGTGTAAACCTAGCAACTGCATGGTTTTAATTGGGTAACAGAACATGAACTATATTTGTAAAGATTATTCAGCAGTTTCAAAAACCAGAAATATTCAAGAAAAACATGCCCTTCTAGAGACAGCTGGCAAATAGATAAAGAGCCAAAGTTCATTAATAGATGAGTCATTGCTTCTATGTCTTTCCTTGAGATACTCCGACAAAACTCCTGCTGGCTCCAGCAGGTGGTGGGGGACAGCCTGAAGGAGAGTGTGGTCTCTTGGCCTGGCTCTGGCCTGACTCCATTCTCACACTGATTTGTTGGTGATTTTAGGAAAGCAGAGAGGAAAGGCTACCATAACCAAGAAGGTGCTTTAGTTTTCCTCTTTCTCCCTTTCCCCTTCTCACCCCGGCCCTCTCATTGCTTCTTCTGCTCTCCTTGTGGCCAGGCACTTGCTGTCCCTTTTTCTGGGTGGTGACCACATGGCCAATCTCTTTGCAAAGCCCTGGCTTGTGAACGATAGCCATAAAACTTCTTGCCTTTAATTGTTCACCACTGCTTTCTTCCAGAGTACCTTGCCCTTGCTATAGGGATGGCTGTTGCTCGTGAAGCAAGGGGTGATTTGCAAATTATAAACTTGCAATAATTCTATGTACTTTTATATTGAATTACAGAAGTACTGATTTAATTGACTGCATGGATTTGCAACCAGCAGTTCAGCAGCTGCTTCATGAGCCATCCTTCCAGGAGGGGAACCTCAGAGAAATGGGTGAGTTGGATGCTGAGAAATGGGAATCGGTCTAGTCATCCCAAGAGATATCATCCCCACTTGTGAGTCAAAGCCTGCAGTCTCTTGCCTGAGATGAAGGGAATCTCCCAAGAGTAGCTAATCTTGCACGATCTCATCACTCGAGATCAAACATCATGATATCAGGTCAATAGATATTTCTAAAAGTGCACGCAAACCTCATTCAAATTCACATTTAGCTCTAGCCAAAACACAACCCCAATCATGATCCAAATAACCTCCTCCTCAGCCCACCTTCATTGCTGTTCTGTTTCAGTGGCAGAGGCAGCATGGAAAAGATGCCTGAATGCTTAATTCAGAAATGTACTGTTTAAGGCATTACTTTGTATGAACACCAGCGTAACACGTAGAATACCGATGCCCTAAATTTAGTAGTTTTGTCTGAGTCATTTTCACTGTGTGGGAGGGCTGTGAAGACACTCCACTGAGTGGAGAAACTTGCTGGTGGTGTCTGTCCAATGAGCTTATTTTTTTAAAGTCAGAACACAACAGAATGACAGATATGTTTGTGAGTAAAATGCAGTTTTGTTGCAGACTTCGGTACAGGAAAGGGGTGGTGTTGCTCTCCACCCACTTCAAAAGCTGAAGTCAAGTTTGACTGATATGTATCTCTGCTACTGAAATAGGTACTGAACTTTTCATGACAGCAACACAGACACAGGTAAACACTCTGGCTGCGTGATTTGGGTGGACATGATGTGGTGTAATCCCCAGATTTGTCTGTGCAATTACATCTTATTTTCATATCTTCTAGCAATAGCAGCTGAGTTGTTACAATCCTACACATTACGAACTAGCAGCCAAAAGCTATTCCTGGGCTTATTCACTGAGGGATGAAATGTTGTCCCACTGAAGACCAGGTGACTTTTGCCACAGAAGTCATTCAGTAGGGCTAGGAATACACATAGTTTTTGAAATAGATGTGGGCACAAATAATTAGGTGTGGATATGAAGGAGACATTTAGACTTGGTGTTCTAAACTGGTAACACTTGCCTTCCTGCTAGTCTGGATTTTATTCTTACTCCATTAGCCTTTCTGCTTGAATGCAGCTGATTTCAAGTTGATATGAATGAGCTTATAATAGCAATTCCATTTTGGAGATTTTTCCCTGAACCCTGTGGAATAAACTTGCCTCTCTCCTCAAATGGAAACCTAACTTCACCGCCTGAGTTTAGTCAGAATTTATCATGGTTTTACTCTGAATAAAATTTAGTTCTAGCTCAACCCCTGCACTCTGGGTTGGGAGTGGACTCTTCGTCAGGCAGAGAGATGAAGCATGTTTTCATATACGGAGTACAGTCTGATATCAGCCATGGCAGATAGGTAAACGTGCTGGGACTGGGTCTGGTGGCCCTGATTCTCATGAGTAGTGCCACCAAGTTCAGGGCTCTGCTCACACAAACTGGAGGATCTGTTGTCATGTGTTTAATGCCAATGAGATGAACTCTGTTCCCAGAGAAACTCCAGCAAAATCAAAAGCTTGTTAATATAATAGAAAAAGTAGTTAGCTGTTATCACAAATGGAGCAAAATGCCAAACAAAATCCTGCTCTGCTATTTGTTCCCATGCAGGCATTTAGCTGCCAGGAAAGACCAGTCTTATAAACATGAAATTATATCCATGGTAACATGCAAGCTGTGTTTAACTTTGCAGTATGTTAAAAGGTACATTAAAAAAAAAAAAGTCTTTTACTGCTGAGAATAGTAATTATGACTTTTAAGTCAGCTATTTTAACTCAATCAGCTTGGGGGTTGTTGACTGGTGAGGGCAAGGGCCAGAGACACAGCTCCTTCCTCAGAACACTTCTGGTTGCTAGACATTCCCAGAAGGTATTATTGCTAAAGTACAGCTTGTGTTTTCTTTACCCAGATGCCTTTAACTAGAAAGATAAGACAGGCTGTGATATCGGACTGCGGTGAAGTCCCACCTGTGCTGTTCTGCCCATCCTGAGCGAGCAGAGCTGGGGCTGTGCAGCTGTCATGCACGCCCCATTTTTGGGTAAGTACTGGATTCAAGGAGCCTGCTTTGTGATTGGCATCCTGGGATGATAAGCACTCTGCTCAGGTGCTGTTTGGTGACTCCTGCACCATGCCAGAGAGCAGACATTGCTCATGGAGCAGGGAGTAGTGTTGGGCCTGGAAAATGGGAAAAGTAACAGAAAGATCCCAACTTGGAGCAAAAGCTGAAGCTGAAAACTGCAGATGGTTTTCTTGTATGTATGATAATGTCAAACCCAAAAAGGGAGTTTTCACACTCTGTTGTCTGTTTAGCGCAAAGTGAAAATTATATACTGGAAAATGGAGCCCTGTGTCTGGAGAAAACAGCTATGACTATGCCTATACAATACCATACAGAGCTCTGTGGAAGTTTGACTGCTTTCACAGAGGTCTCTGAAGCCTTGAACTCTCTTTGCCATGGAAGGAAGGAAAAAGAGCAACGAGATTTGTCATGAGTAATTTTTATCTATGAGCAACCTGCATGGTAATGCCACTCTGAGTGAATTGTGCCAGGAATGACTTCTAAAAACCAGAAATTTCATCTCTAGGGGCAGCAGAACAGCCAGTGCCAGATGTCAGTGAAGCGACAGAGGTCACAATGGCTACAGCTGGAAACCACAAAGTGTGGTGGAAAAGAAAAACAGGATGTTCCAGTAGCTACTGTTGTGTGTGTCTTGAAGAAAAGGGGCTGGTGGATGTAGTAGCCTGGGTGTCTGGCTCTGAAAAGACAGTAGCATCTTTGAAGAATATACACATATTTTTGCTGTCTTCCCTTAGATGTTCTTCAGGGTTCTCGTGGGGTTTTTAGCTACACAGAGATGAGAAAAAGATGATACAGGGTGTACTTCGGTAATAAATTTAAGAACACATGTACTAGCATGTACCTCTCTTAGCAGACAAATGGAGATAGTTTATCAGCACAACGTGTCCTCTCACTTGAGGAAATTCCTTTTTTACTAACCGTCAACATTGTTGTGTAGGAGAGACTCAGACCTATCTCTCTGGCTGGACAAGGAGGATTGGGTTGTGCTGTGCCTTTTCCACTTCTGTGAAGTGGACACAGATGGTGTGTTTGAGCAGGGGCTGTGATCTGGCACTGCAAGACCCAGCAGTGGCTCAGTTACTGGAGGTACTGTCTTCAGGCTGGGGAGAATGAAGAGTGTCTGAGATATCTTACCACTAAGTTGTTTGCTCACTGGTGCAAGGGGAGAGAGATGAAGCACCAGGCAGTATCAGAATGGCATCTTAGGCGCCTGAATCCACAGCAAGTTTTTTCATGCCACTTGGGGGAGAGTCATCAGTTCCATCGTCTTTGAAATACTTATCTTCAGATGCCTAAAATGAGAGCCCAGGAGCCTCAAGTACTTAATTTTGACAAGAAAATGGCCTTTGTTTATAGGAAGTTTCCTGGAAGAACTTTAGTGGTCGCTCTGTAATGAACTTTGGATTCTGCCTTGGTGCTGGTGTCCCTTGTGGGCTGTGCATAGCTCAGTCTGTAGAGGGGTCAATGCAAGGCAGATTTGCTGTATCAGCCCTGTGGGTGCTTTGGCCTTTGCTCTGGGTCTTAGATCTAGCCATGCATCTCTTCCCCTTTTGCAGGATGATGGTATCTTTAGACCTGTCTGCTGGGTTCTTCCTGCTTTCATGCTGAAGAGGTGTGTGGGAGAAGGTGGCCAGGCATGTCACTCATGTAATGACCTTTTGCTGCTGGAGACACGCTGGTGCTGTGTACTGGCAATGTGCTCCAGCAGTGGATGCATCTGTTTTGGCAAAGCTGTGCCTCCTGCTGATTGATCTTGTGGGAGCAGAAGTAAAGAAACAGTACTTGCAGGAGTCTAGGTTGGGAGGTGGTGGTGTGTGTGTAACAGCTGTGATGGTGGACACCCAAAGTGGGGGTCCAATGTTAGCTGTGGGTTTTACCCCGTCGCATTTTAGTGTGCATAGCCATGCATGCAAAAGTCAGTTGTGTGCATGTAGCTGCGATGTCTTCTGCCGCTTTCATTTCTGCTCTGGGAAATCTCATTAGAAGGTCCTTGAGCACTGCCTAGGAGCACTGTGGCACCCGCGTGGGCACACTGGGACTCAGAGACCCCATTAACTCAAGGGCTTTCCCATAACCTTGGCAGACCTCAGGGAAGACCTACAGCACTTGGATCCCGACCTCAGACCAAAAGCCTCTGTCAGGTGTCTGTGAGGGGAATTTGACAGGATTTTCCTCATTCCGCTATATGTGCCCACCAGTGGGTTGTTTTGTTGAAGAGACAACAGGACCCACCGAAAGGCTATTTTTCCATGAGGTTAACTTCAGCTTACTGGTGACAGCTATGGTGGGTGGCTATTGAACCAGGAGTGTCAAAGCCAACATCTAAAATGACCTTTAGGCTGTTTACTCAAAGCAGTAACAGACTCGCCCCCGACTTCCTGATAGGGGCCATCACTTATCAAGATATAAGAAGAGCAAGTGGCTAGATATGGAAATCATTGTGGGAGTGAGCCTAATTGAAAACATACAGCATTGTACACAAGTAATATTAATACACTGGTAACCTTTACCTCTTCTGTGGAATATGTATGTAGAAACTAAACCAGGAGAATTACCAGGAACTGGGGAAAAAAAGAAATATATATTAAAAGCCCATTCCAAAACAAATAGAAAGCCTTTCCTTGGGCAGACATATTTATAGTTTAACTCGAGTACCTCCCTAAGGCTGTTCCACGTGCCTCATGATCCTTTTTCCTAGCTGTGCAGTAAAGTGTCAGAAATCAGTGATTTTCTTCTCACTTGAGTAAAACTTTTTAGAAAAGGAGTCTAAAGTAAACTAAGGAATTAAGTGTAAAGTAAACTAAGGGATGAACTTAAAATTCAGTAAGCTGTTAACTGAGTAGCTAGATAAGTAGAAAGCCAAGTACCAAGTAGAAGCCAATGAAACTGGATTCCACTCTAATTTAGAAAGCTAAATTAGGTTCTTACTTAAAAAAAAATTCTGCATAATCATAAGACAAACAAATACGCACTTTAATACATGCTTTAATATGCTTTTAAAAGTGCTTGGAATTTTAACAGATTTACCTCAATAAGTTATATTGTAGCATTTCACCATCTCAAACTAAGCTTGCTTTTATCTAATGTTTGCCTGGTTTTGTTCAAGAGGTTGTTTTTCTGTTCATTTGAGTCAGAATAGCAGCATCATCTAATCCCACTCTTATATTTGCTAGAAAATGTCTAGACTGGCTAGCGTGAAGATTTTCATCCTGGAAGGTTTTAGTAAGATCCTTCTCCACTTGGTATATACGTCACATAAGTACCGAAACTGAAAGTTTCAGATGTGATAGAACACCTAGTAATAAAATGTTTCTTTTTTTTTTTTTTAAAGGAAAAGAAACACAATCTTTTGGCAGTGTTTCCTCTCAGACTTCAGAGACTTGCTGATCTGCCATGTAGATCTGTACTGTGGTTGCAAAGTATGAAAACAGAATTGAGGATTTTTTATATCTGCTCTTCCCACCCAGCGCTCACAGCTCCTTCCCCCTTCCCTGTCTGTCAGGTAGTTGCTGAAGGCGTCGAGAAGATGGGAAGGCGAGGGACGCAGAACCGACTGTTTGACAGATAAATGGACACATAGTGCCAACAAATAAGCCTCATTTCTCTAGGAACGTAGCCCAATAAAGCCTTGGTAATTAGAATGGATTTGGAATATTTTATTTCTTGTGGAAAACTGCAGGTTTTTTGAGGGGGTGGGGGGGGAAGCAAGGTAGAAGCAACTGGTTTCCATGTCAGATTCAGGAATTTGCAAGTCTTCAGTCGAAATGACCCATTTTCTTCCTTAAACTTGGGGCTTTTAAAATGTGAGTGATGGCTTTCTGTCATCTTGTGCTGTTGTGATACATCATGGGAAAATCTGGCAATGATGCATGTTGGACATGGAGTCCAGTTGCAGCAAATGGTCCATGAAGGATAATGACATCCAAGCTGTAACTCCAGTAAGTTGCTGGGATGTTCAATTTCTTATAAAATTTTGGAAATTTCTTTGCAATTTTCTATGTAAGGCAGACACTCGGAGTGAAAAGGGTCATTTTGATAAAAATCCAACTTTTCACTAAAATCAGTTCTCTTCAGCACCCTGTCCCAAAATCTGTTATGTTCACAGTGTTCCAGAACAGCCTTGCCATCTGTCAGAAGCATTTTTAGGTAGCAAATTATTCAACCTAACTGTGCCCTATCTTTGCCACACCGGTTGTGTGTCTCTTTCAGGTTCCTTGGGACAGATAAGCCTGAGGCTCCCCAGTGCCTGCAGGAATCCCTGCAGGAGGCATGGAGGGGGCAACCCCTAGAGCCAGGAAACAGAAATATCCTGAGGACATCCTGAAGGACCAGCCATCTCCTGAAGAGGAGGTGTCTTTACCTACTGCTGCAGAAAGCGAGTGTGTTTCAGCACGGAGGTAGCGCTGTTTCAGAGAGGAGCGTATGTCTTGCTCTCCCTTTAAGATGGTTCCTCTTTTGCATATTGTGTGTTTTGGTAGGAGTTGGGAGGTCACACTCAGACTCTTCCTGACAAGATTCAAATTCATATTATCCACCCCTAGTTACTGCCTAAAACATAGGAAAAGTCCTCAGATAAAGGATTCGTCTCTTCCAGCCATGTGTCCTAATCACTGGGCTGAACATTCAGCCCTTTTAGGATCAAAGCCTGAATTTTTGTTGCATTATTTCAGTTGGATAAGAGGGGAGTCCCCTGTCCAAAGCCCTGTGGTTAAGGCACCTTCTGAGGAGGTGAGAGACATGGGTTTGAATTGATGAATTCATACGTTCTGCTTTCCTTTCAAGAACATGCTAATTACTAGACTGATATGAGATGCAGAGGGTGTTGCCACTATCAGATCGGTTACTCAGCCTGGGTTTCAGAAGAAAGTGGCCGCAGCCGAGTTTGAGAGCCCAGCCAGCACCGGGGCAGCGGGCTTGTAGCTGTGCTGCCTCTAGCCTGAGAGGTTCTGGGTCCGGGTTTTGGTCTGGATGCGAGTTTGGACAAGTTTCTGAGGCTGGGGGGTCTCCTGGCAGGCAGGGGGAAATGGACTCCAATGGGAGGTGGTCAGATGGCAACAACATCGCAGGCACTGGTGGGGAGGCAGGAGGGAAGCTGTTTCTACTCATCGTTCTGGACTTAATTTTCTCCAAATGCTGAGATGTAAATGCAACATGTCACTATGAGAGCTGTGGAATATTTCGTCGTGAGACCACTAATAAACTTGATAGCCACCTCATCCACCACCAGTTGGTGGAACAGATTTACCCATCATTTCTGAATTTGGGTTTAAGTGAATGGGACTTCACTCGTGGTTAAAGGTTTGGGGTTTTTTTCAGTGCACTTAAGTGTCTCGCTGGACTGGGACTTTTAACAGTCTTATTTTGTCTCCTCAAGTCTCCTTCAAGATAAGGTTTTCTTGTATTCTGAAATGATGTGGCAGAAGGCAAAAAATAATCTTGTGAGTCATTAGGAAATAAACAGAGGCATAATTGCCATCTGTGTTTCAGTCCGTTTAATCTTTTCTCTCTCCAGTCATGGAAAAAAGTTCATAAAAAAAGTTGAGGTCTGGTTTTGTGATATTTTTGAGAGAAGCTGGCTTAAAAAAATTACAGAAAAGAAAGGAAAAAAACCCCAATACTGGCTCTATACATTATCTTAGACAAAATGGATTAAATTTCTGACACCCTACTCATCAAATTCTGACCTTGATTTGACCCCATTGGCTTTTTACTGTTTGATGTTCTCAAACGATTTGGTGCCACTTTTCCTTAGTAGTGCAGTTAATTTTGAGTGTTAGATAGAGATCAATAGTCATAGCTTGAAATTGGCACCTTTGGAGGAAAAATATGTTGTGTGGCAGTAACATAGATTTGATAGTACTTCAGTTAAGAAAATGGTGTACTCTTTCATTATTGTTTTCAATGACAGTATCCAGAGTGTTATTTCATTCTCTTACCAAGCTTCTGACAGACTCTTGTAATATCTTATCTATCAAAGAGTTTTCATTCCTCTCCTTTCATGCTTGGCTTCTGGAGTGGAACTTTATTTAAAAGGTCCCTGAAATTAGAAAGAATGGCCATGGCACTTCTGCTATCAAGCTGGTCAGTAAGAAATAAACCCCCTTACCTCTAGACTTGCGTCTGGCCTCCTGCTTGCCCACATTGAAATCTCATTTAAGATGCTGGCCATGCAATGGGAGCTCAGCTGCCAGGAGGAATTAAGTAGCCTGTTGGATAAAGTCTGGTCTTCTCACAGGTAGCTGCGTTTGGATATTGGCGTTAAAAGGAAGGATGGGAAAGCCATCCCTACCTTTGTCTGTACAAAAGTGCCCTGTGCCTTGCTTTCAGCCCATTGCTGCAGCGAGAGGTGGGCCTACGTTTGCAAGGGATGGTTGCTCCTACACTACTACTTGGAGTAACTGCCTCTGGAGGACACAGCTGCTCTGGAGTGCTGGGCTGGGGCTGAGACAGTCTTTAGGGTACAGGAACTGCCAGGACTCTGCTCCTTTCTGTGGGCTGCCATCCCAGAGCACCTGGTACTGTGGATGCGCGATGGAGCTCTTCTTCAGGCTCACAGCGATGCAGGTGCTGAACAGCTGGCGGAGTTTTCACCGTGCCCCTGAAATCTGCCCTCCAGCGCAAGTGTGCCCATCCTCCCAGGTAATTTTGGATATCTTGACTAGTTTCATCCAAATTTGACAGGTGGTTGGAAATAGCTTTTTGAGCAAATTCAATGAAATTACATATGTGGAGGTAGGGAAGAACATGCAGATAGGCCCAGGAGAGGAGAGGCTGTGGAGGAAGGCACGTGAGAGACAGATGTCATGACGTCCCAGATACAGGGAAACATCAGCCATGGCTTGTGCCTTCTTCATACCCAGGAGTCCAGCCTTTGGACACAGATGAATAAGGAACCTGGCTGCAGCAGTCTGCTGCTCCTGGACCTATTTGTTTAATTGTCACATATTTCCTAGGAGAATTATGAGCACCTCTGTTCCACCAGCTACTTGAAAAACATTCCCCCGATTCCCCCCAAAAAAGTTGTTTTCTTCAAAGGTGAAGTAATTTGTTTTTCAGATGCCTTCTGAAGAGCTTTTTAGATGCCAAGTACTAACAATTTCAGATCAGCAAAGTCTTTAGTTTTTCTTTTAAATTGGAAGCGGTGACAAAAGTTACCTGGATGTGTTTTTGATGAGTGGTAGTGATAAAGCAGGGAAGGATGGAGCTGTGTGGAGCGTTACTCTCCTGTGCATTAGTTAAGCATCGTAATTACTACAGTTTAGTCTGGACAATTATCTCTTTTATAACACCAGCCTTATGGCTGCTGCCTGGGGGTGGAAATAATCTTCCTCTCTGCTGGGAAACAGCCCGTTCAGATGTAGTGATGGGATATTCAGACTCCTAATTTGTAAGAAATCGTACCAAGAGAAAAACCTCATCAAAGTGACCACTGTCAGTCATGGCACATGCAACTGCTCTTTCTAAGTGATTCACTTAGGCCAGATTTAAATGACAGATGAGGGAAGACTTGTCTGCTACAATAAAGTGATGCTCTGTAGGAGCTGGTGCTGATGGTGGCAGTGGCCGGGCAGGAGAGGCCCATGCTGTAGGCTCACTGGCTCCATCGAGGCTGCTGGCAGCCAACAGTAATTATAGCACTGTTTTCTTTGACACTTCAGTGTGTTACTGCCATTTTTCCCCGGTTTAAGTTTGTGATTATGGGAAACAAATGCACCTAGTAAAAAAGACCACAAACATCATAATTGTATACAACTTAATATGTTCTTCACAAGTAATCCTAGAGGATTTTGAGAGCTGTCCCTTTAGGAGTGTTCAGCTCATTTGCGACTGGAAATGATGGAAGAGTGTTATCAAGTGAGTCCTTTCTTATCCCATTCCACAGAAAGGAATATCAGTTTCTGATTTTCACCCTCCATGGCCTCTTCAGGCTGTCTACTTGAGAACCAGGTGCCCAAGCCACAAATCATTTTCACACCTTGGAAGCCAAGATGCCCGGTTTAAAACCATACCGATTCTTATTGACTCTGTTCTCTAAGTCATGATACCTAATCTCACTGAGAAAGAGAGTGCACAATATGCAAAGCGGTGGCTCAGATGCTATGCAGGATCTCTGGGTGGTATAAATCACTGCAAATTCAAGAAATGCAACAGAGCACTGTCCGTTTACAGTCACTGAAGATCTGCCTTGCACTACTAGCAATTGAGTCTCTTTGGGGCAAAAGAGAACAGGGAGAGGCTTCCGAAAGGCAAGATTGTCTTGTGCCATGTCATTATCAGCTCTTCCTAGCCAGCAATGAGAAGTTAAAGACTCTGAATGCAAATACAGACTGCAGGGAAAATGAGAGGACAAGAGTTTCCAAAGGATTCCTGCATCTTTGGGTAAGGACCTCAGCAGAGGTGGCTCTGAATGGAAACCGTTGTGGCAGGTGCACCATAGTGCTTTTCATGAAGAAGTGAGGACTTCTGTAACAGGGAAAGGCCTCTGAAAGTGGTAATGTTTTCCTTTCTGCTCTCTTTACTATTCAATCTCTGGATAGCATGTGCAGATAAAATGGGGTAGAAATATTTCTCCATGACTTTCTGGCTGCTTAGCAGAGGAGCAGTGGCAGGGTGATAGGATAAAGACTGCTGAGAAGGGGTGTTGTAGATGCCCATGACTCATGCTCTTTACCTGACAGCACCTCTGAGACTTGCAGATACAAAAGGGAGTACTAAGGAGCTTCATGCTTTCATTCTCTGACTCAGGTCTGGAAAAGCTTTGCATGTTGCTTTTCTGGCATTTATCGCCTCCTGAAGGCAGTTGCATTTAGTGTGCTTTTCAACAGACCTGTGTTCCCCTAGCCACAAACCCTAGCCTGTCAGGAATGCTTGGACCTACCAAGGCAATGATCTCCCAGTGTGTGACCTGAGTTTAATATGGAGCTGTCTGGAGAGTTTTCCCTGATGGGAGCGCTTTGGGTGTACCAAGATACCAACTTCTCAGATGCGTGGCTGGGGTTCATAAGTCATCTCACATAGAGAAGCCCATAGGTGTACATGTACTCCAAGGGTATGTCTTTGTGGTGGACTCTGGTTGTGATCAGTGAACTCATGATAAATCATAAATTCCTCTCCTAGAGACAAAGCCTCAGTGGTGCTGAATACCAGCAATTCCCATTAGCTTCAATGGCAGCTGCAGGTGCTGAGTGTCCTGGTTGTATCTGCAAGACTCCGAAATAAAGTTGCCACACTGCTCTAAATCCAGTTTAACAGCAGGAACAAATATTCAGTAAAAACAAACCTTTAATAAAACTTTGTTTATCTTAACTACAAATTTTACCATCCCCTTAAGGTTGTTTAGCTAGGCCAGCTGCTTCACATACCCTCTGTGACTCTTCTGGGTCCCTGAGCAGCTGCCTTCCTTCCCAAGCTCAGTTTTAAATGTAAAGCAAGGCTCAGGCCTTGCCTCCCAACAGCCAGGAAGTGTGTTTAGAAAAGCAGTGCCACTGTAGCTGCTTCTGCTCCTCTTGTTTACGCTTTTCCTGGCTGATACGCTTCAGCTCCAGTGTATGTTACTTGTGAGTTGTTCTAGAGCAGCTCCAAAGCTGTGCCAGGGAGTTTTCCCAGTTTACGGCACCAGCTGTACAAAGAGGTGTTTAACAGCCTGCTTGACTGTGCATTTAGGTGTTGCCATTGATTGCTGAAGTGGCACATACACTTACAAGTAAGACGTGCTTTAAAAATGTCTTGCTTAGTCAGGACTGGAGCCCTTAATCTGCTCTGCGTGCTGCAGTTCACCAGGAATGCTGGATTTGGTTCAGCAGGAGCAAACTCCAGAGTGCTGAAGAGGTGAATGAAAGAGAGAAATTACTGGAAGACTTTGCAGATGAGATCTGATTGCCTCGCTGAAAGTGGGGATTCTTTAGGGATGGGATCTGCGAGAAATCCCTGGCATGATGCTAGTTACATAGAATTGCTATTAAGAGGGAATTATTTTTAGAAGGGAAGCTGACATATTGTACAAGTGTCAAATGATAATGATACGGTAGTTGGTATATGTAATGTGCATTTGCAGCCTGGATTGTTAGGCAGTTCTATGGTTACTAGAAATTTCAGGTACACCATTATTGCAACTTTTAGTGTGGGAAAAATACTCAGTAATACTTAAGTAAATGAATTGGAACAGGAATTACAAATTCAAAAGAAATGTCTGATTTGCTTTATTTCTAGGGACTACACGTGCTGAAAGAGCTTGGTCTGGTTCACGACAGCCAGATGTAAAAATGCTGCCTCCAGCTAACTTCAGCCCCTGCAAACCGCCTCCCGTGAGCACCTTTCCTCCCTGCTGCCCATCTCCTACCAGACCCCTGATCTCTGCCTGGCTGGTGAGTGGCTGCTCATCCTTTCACCTTTACGGACCTTTACCTCTAAGTGCCCACCCCCTCTGTAGCTGAGGCCAATGCCTCCAAGTCTATCTAAACCCATAGCAGTGTTTGCCCGGTGTATACCCATACTGGTGTGGCACGGTTGCATTCTTTGCGTGACTGTACAGAAAGGAGTGTCTGAGTATTTGTGGATCTGGAAAAGACCATTTTTGTGGGTGCACAACTCGTATGTGCGGCATGAGTGAGAACAGTTATGCAGTTTTATAGACTGAGAACAGTATGCTGGGAAGCTCCGTGGTGCCTGTGATATTTTGGCTGAGCTGTTTTGGTCTAGGACTGAGTTTGTCTGAATCGCAGGGATAGCCATTTTGGACAATGCCTTGCTGTAATGTCCTGGAGCTGACTGTAGCAATGGGATAAAAGAACGGATTGTGAGAAGCAAAGGAAATACTGGACTTCAGTGCTTCTAGGAATAATAAAATATCTGTTCTGCAACATGTTTACCAATGCATACAGAAACAAATAATCTGTGGGGCTGTTTAGTGTGTTTCCAAGCTTTCATTAGGATGTTAAAGGTAAAATCTTGGCCATCTTGAAGACAGTGGGAAACTGCCTTTGCCTATCTTGGGTCAGGATTTCTCCCTTAGATCTGTGCCTGCTGTACTCGGCAAATCACCAGAAACCCCACTGCAGCTAACCTGGGAAAGCAGAGAGGACCAAGCACTGGAGCTGTACTTTCTAAACAAATTGGAGTGTCCCCAGGCAGCACTCGGGGGTGGATGTTGTACCTGCCACCCTCAGTCCTCTCCATGCTGAGGGTCTCCTGAGCTAAGAGGTGAGAAGAGCCAACAGGGAACACGGCTGCTTGAAAACAGGGCTCAGAGGTGGCCGGGGAACTCACAACAGAGCTGGGAAGAGACCTCCTTGGTCTGACCACCGCTGACTGTGTAGCTGTCTGCATGTGTAAGGCGTTTAGATAGTATCCCAAGTAAGTAAATTTACATTGCGTTAAATGCATCCCAGAAGAAAGCAACTTCTGCTCCAAAATCCTGACAAACAAACGAACTGAAAAAAAGCCTCTCCATTGCGCAGAAATCTCGCTTATTAATATGCGCTAGTGCATGGGAATTCTCCAAGTTTAAGTGACAAATGTTTAGGGCTGGAGTGTGTGAAATGGTGCCATACCTCATCTCTGAGCAGTGCAAACCCAGACCAGTTTGACCACAGGCACCTCTCCTCTGGTGCCTTACTTCTGAGTAGATAGATTATAACAACTATTCCTACTATAGTATTGCTTTTCCTCTTTTGACCTCTGAACACTTGAAAAAGAGGATACTGCCTCAGCTCAATCCTGGGCTGGGAATTCTTGTGCCAAATTTCAGCCTAAGAGCAGTTGCAGCAACCCAACTTATAAATCTTTCAAAGATCTTAAAACGATACTACTGATCTCCAAATGATAGCCTCTTAGATATTACTAATGAAACTTTCTGGAAGTTGTGCAAACCAGGAGGGAGCAATTAATCCTTGGAGTAACCCCATTTACTCTAGCAGTTTGGCCCTGAGGGAGCAGGAGCAGTTGATGTCTGACAGCAGCCCCAAATGTCAGTATTCCTCCCCTTGTGCATTTGCCTGCTTGCTGTGGAAGATTTCATGCCATTATAAGCTGTTTATGTACAGCCTGATCAAAGTGCTTAATGACAGGGTTAATTTCTACATATAATGAGGAAGTCAAGACAGGAGACAGGTACTGTGTAATCGAATTTTTCATTTTGGAATTTGTTTCTCCTCATGTAGGGCTTAGCTTTGATTTTTATTACCATTAATGTCTGCATTTACTGTTCTTTCTAGTCTGTGAGATGAGCTAAACCTACTGCAGAAATAGCGAAGGCACTGAATTGTTCCAACGGCTTCCATGGAAGCATGATGATAAAGTAAAAAGAGTCTATAACTTCTCTACAACAAGACCTCAGAATATAGTTTGGTTTGGGGGACAGTTCTTAATAAAATTGAACTGCTTAAATAGTCTACCAAGACATCTAATCCTCTTTTTATGACTTGGTATGTGCACAGGCATGGATGCCTAGGTAGGTGTGTACCTAGCCAGAGAAAGAGACAAAGATCGTGTTAAAATCTGGAAATATTACAGTTTAAGAAGTGTATGTCTTTGACAAGACTTTGCAGACATGAATGAATCCCCACAGCATCCCTTTGAAAGAGCTGATGGTGGAAAGAGGCTGACGGTCCTTATTTCTCCAAAGATGGAAATGAGACATGGAGCGTTAGATCTGCGTTTGCCCTGCTTATTTTGGTTTTCATTTTTAGGTGCGCTCAGCACCTAAAATGTTTCTGGACATTCAAAAATCTAGGGGTACAGAAGTGATGGAGGCCTCAGAAAACACAGCTCTCACTGAGGTAGCCAGCTTCAGGAATCGAGCTGGAAGTGGAGATGAAATTACAGCTGGGCATATCCAGCTCACCCTGCGTCCACTGTGTTTCTCTTTTTCTAGCCCTCTGTAAACTTTAGGAAAACAGGGATGTAAAAGTTCATGTGATGCTAAATTCTGTGAACTCCTGTTAGCCAGATTTCCATATAGCTGAGGTAGAAATCTCTCTTTGTGAGGAAAGTGTGCACCTCTATAAGCACCATTGTGCAAGCTGTAGTTTGCAAATACGGTGGGAGGCTTTGCTCATGCTAATTTGGGCTCAGTCATGCACCTTCTTTTCCTCTTTTACATGCAAATAGCAGCTGTGTCAGTCTCTGGGATGCCTGCTTGTTCCTTTAACGGAGAGATTCCAGTTCATACCTTCTACCACTGCATTTGTGCGTGGGCAGAGGTATAGCACAGTGGTACAGTTGCTGACAAGGAAAGAGCTGTGATAGAGGTTGGAACAAGGTATTTTCTCCTCTGTCTTCAGTGTTCACCTCTGCTTTATGGTTGTGGCTACCTTAACCGAGCCACTACGTTACTGTGGCCTCTTGCTCTTCTGAAAGGCCATCCCTGTGCTTGTGTCACAGAAGTCAATGCAAAATGAAATCAGATAAAGTAATTTCAATGGCACCTTGGATGCCACTGAACTTACTGAAGAAAGTCGGCAGTAGTGCCATGGGGCCGTGCAATGTGTTGTACAACAAGGACCTGTTTAAAGGGGTGTTTGATTTAGGGTGTAAGGATCTCCAGGAATTTGAAGTGCAAGGTTTTCCAGGAAGGTCAGCTCAAAGAAATATGATGTCCCTGTGAAGTTCTTGAGTCCATAGGAGGCTTGTCACAAGGGTTTTCGGAAGGTGACACCTCACCTTTCAGAAAGCCCTGGCTGGTGTTCATCTGTTCTCCCCCGAAAAGGCTGCCTTAATGCCAGTGCCACAGCGGGATTCGATGTACGTCTGCTTCTCGGTGTGCCCATGGACATCCTTGGAGGCTGTAATGTAATAACTGTGAAATAGCTGTGCTTCAGCTCCCCTCTGACCCACTTTATAATCTTCTGGAATGCATCCCATCTGTCTGGGTGCAAGTGACGGGGAGTGGGGTAAGGGGAAGATATGTGTGTACGTGCTTTAATCGTACTGATGGAGTGAAAATGATGCCATCTTCCTCTAGGAAATGCCCTTAAACACTTCCCTACCCTCTCCACTAGTCTGTGGGGAAACAAGGCTGTGACCTGTAGAGTTTCCATTGACTTGGGATTTGACCACGCTAAATTAAGTGGATGACGTTGTGATGCCGTCCTGGCCCCAGTAACGGCAGTGGATTTTCATATTGATTTTGAAGGTATTTTAGGATTTCAGCTCTAGAAATCAGTTGCAAACCCCATGATGAAATAATCTAGTTATTCCCTGTCAAACAGAGGCTCCTCAGCAACATAGATATTATAGAACATGCTTTTCAAATGGAAATTTATCCTGTTGCAAAGGAACACCTTGAGCTATTGACCCTGCAAAGTAATACATGCATATAATAAAGTTATTGCCTGTCTATTTAAAACTTCCTTGTAACAATGTGGGTGGATCTGGTTATGCCATTCTCCACCATAACAACAATTTATCCAGAGCAATTTGTTGCCTGGCCCAAATTTTGCAAAAATATCTGGTCTTTAAAACCTTTGAGAAAGTGGGGATATTTGCACCTGACATGTCTACAAGTAACTTAGATCGGGTTATTGATCAGTCCTGTATATGTTGTTTTCCAGTGGGAGGATGAGACAGAGAGGCCAATCCATTACTGCAGCTCTCTACTACTGCAAAGCAATAGTGCTAATGATACAGGCTTTCAATAGCTGATTTATATTATCCTGCAGTCAATAAAACCTCATGATTTTGTCACTGTATTGTTTAAAGCAATGCTCCCAAATGCTGGCACGCCCCAAATCTGACCCTCTGTACCACAGCCGCTGTGTTACAAGCAGGGGAAAGCTTTACAGAGCCCCACCAGTCCCCCATAGTGTGGTCTGGGCAAGCTCTTTGCTTGCTGGGCGGCGGGTCCTGTGAGCCCCGAGCTGGTACGGGGCTGGTTCCAGTGAGTGGTCCCAGTTCAGACTGGTCCACCAGCTGCTCCCCTGCCCCGTGCCACTCGGGGTGGGGAGGATGAAGGAGTTACAGTCCTGTCTCTGGGCAAATATTGCACTTAAAATGTCAGTGACTGACTGCTAATTTGGGGGTGACTAATGAGAAATCTGTGTCAGTGGCTATAAATGAAAGGCAGTGAATGGATCCTGTCTGACCCGCAGGGATGACAAGTGTCTTGTTGGACTTGCACACACCTTGTTTTCATGCAAACATTTCGTGTGGATTTGTAACATGCGATAGCTGCCAAGCATCTTTTACGCAGTCACAGTCTAGTGACTGAAGGATCCACTAATTAAGAAGCCCCTAATTAGGCTTTTAAATGATAAACTGTAATAGCTCTAGTGCAGCTGTTGTAAACTATAGAGTAAATTATACCCAGTTGGAAGAGGCTTTAATTACGTATTTATATAACAGACTTTAAGGACTTCAAAAGCTAAAAGAACTTTTAGTATCCGCAATTAAAAAAACAAAAGAGTAACAATAGAGCTCTTAAACCAATGAAAGCAAGGAAATTCAAAGTTAATCTGAAAAGCTGTGCTCTACTTTCTTTTATGCTCATGGCATTCTAATTTTTGGGGAGTCGTTTTTGTTCTTTTTGTTTTCTTAATGGATCAGATAAAGAATTATTGTCAACCAGGAGTTTATGTCTCCTGCTCTCGATTTACTAGCTTTTATAGGTCCATGTACATTGTTAATGATACTTCGGCAAACTTTCTGTGGTTTCATTTTTGCAGAAATCCTAGCAAGAGGGCCCTTATCAGCCGGCTTTTCTCCTTGCATCCTGATTTACCGAATGCTTAATTGTATAATACATATGCCTTTGTGAAGTCAACAGGAGCTCAAAAATTGGTTGTATTGGGCCGTTGGAGACCACGTTCAGGCCAAATCTAGCCTGCACATTGTTGGTGCAGTTTTGACAGCCATTCACAATACTGTGCTTACCAAGTGGAGAAAATATTTGGATCTATTTGGAGATTGCACTCTGGGCTTCTTTTTCACAGGGCTTAGTCCTGCTCCACTGAAATCAAAGCGAGTTTAGCCCTTGCTCACATCTGGGGCTGGACCAGACTCCAGTCTGCCTGCCCTTTAGACACCAGCACTGCTCCTCTGCCCCAGCTCTGCCTGGCAGCGGCAACCCCACCGGCTCTGTCCCCAAACTTGGATCTGCACTCAGGCTCCCCATGTACCCAGCCCTGCCTGCTGCACTTCCTTGCCACCGATGCACTGCACTGAACAGATGCCTCTTTACAGGGAAAAGGAAAGATGTCTCTGATGTGCTCTCCGTTGCCCGGTGGCTTTGCTCATCTGTTGCCAGTTCTTTTCGCTTCTTAGATTACTCAGGGTTGTGCCTTTTGTGCCTGCGTGCTGCCACCACATCGAGGATACAGACGCTGGGCTGCGATGTGCAGAGTGCTCAGCTCCCTTAGCTGCTCTTCGGGACCGGCCTTCACGGCTGTAGGACGTAGCAGCCCATGGCAGCCAAACAAGGGAGCACTTTTTGTTTATTCCAGCCACATCCAAGTATTTTTATCTGGAAATGTCACAGCAAGGGAAATAAGGAATACAGTTCTCATAGTTAATTTTTATGGCTGATTAATTAGCCCAAAGAGTATTAAATTGTGCTAATGTAGTTTGCCTCTTCGATGCTGTCTTTTGACTTCAATGGAACTAAATACGTGCTTAAAGTTAACTACATGCCTAAGTGCTGTGGTGAATCAGGGCCTAGGGCATTAATTAGAAGTTGGCTCAGATTTACTTTCAAGGCTTCCCCCCCTCTTTTTTTTTAACTCTTCAGTGCTCAGCAGTTTAATTGGTATGCAGATGTTCCCCTTTATTGCTGGCAGAGGCCTCTGTCACTGTTCTGAAGGTACTCAGACATCAAGGCTGGTACAGGGGGCAGGAAGAAACCCCCCCTGAAGGCTTTCAGGCTTTGTGGGCAATAATGATGTATGAGACAGGGATTTCTTTGGAACCTGAAGAGAACATGACAGACAGAATAATATGGGAGGAAAACATTGTCTTCACAATTGAGACTGATGGTCTCATCTTGTCTCCTTGTTATTGTTACCAACCAAGACTGAGATGAGCTTTCTTATGAAGAACTTCATTTTGTGGCAGGTTCTATATGTTGGACACACTGCACTCAGTGGTAGCCTTCCATCCAAGGTACAGATATTGACAGGCTCTGAGGAACCCTTTGGGGTGGTGTTTTAGCTTAAAACCTAAAATTCCTTCCAGCATTGAGATGCATTTTGCCAAGAATGACAGTTGCAATTTGATAATCTTTTACCACTTTGCCTGTCTATCTCAAACAGCTAGCTGGAGGGGAGAAAACCAGAGTTGTTGGGCACAGGAGTGTCAGCTTCATGAATCAGCTTTTCTCACACTTCATTAATTTCACTTTCCAGCGGTTAGTGTAAGAGACAATTGATTTGTACGGATCTGTGGAGGATGGAGCAAAGCTGGAACTAAAGGAGGAGTGAAAGTTGACAGTAATGCAATAGCTCTAATTGACAGATACCAAAGGCACTATTTAAAGCAACTTTTCTTCTGCTGTTTAGGTTAAAAATGGCCCTCAATTTGTCCTCCAATTGCCATGTTCAAAAAGAAGGGTTTTCATGTATATTCATTTCAAATGGATTAGCTGAAATATCAAGTGCTCATTTTCTATACTTACATTTTCAAGTTAGATGATTCAAAATGCTGTTCTGCGAGGTACAGGAAGATGGGTGTTTCTTAACTCCTCCAGAGTAAAAGCTGTCTTTCAGGGGATGCTTTGCACATGTGAGGTTTGTGTTAGTAGTTTTTGGCACCCACGGTTTCATCAGAAATGCATTTCAGCTAATGGGAGGCAGAAAGACTAATACACAGGCTGCATGTTGTAGGTGCAAAAATGCAAATAGAAATTACACCCACCATGGAAAGGACTAGGAAAATGTACCTTCCTGGATGTGAGCAGAGCAGGTTAGGAAACATCATCTTCCTTTTACAATTGGCTGTTACTCTTTACATTTCTGGAGAACTGGGATCTTGCTGTTAATCTTACAAAAATAGATGCTGTGGTGAAGCCTCAGGCATGAATAAAATTGGATGTTAATCTTAAAGCAGATTTTTTTTACAGCTATGCACTCAGAGCCAGTGAATCCAAAATGATTTTGGAAACCCTGTGTTTGTTGCTTATTTAGATCAAAATGCCGTGGGGAAAGAGGTCAGTGGCGCAGGTATGTATTGTAACATTTGGGACTCCTTAAAGTTGAGTAGATAAGCACAGCAAACATTAAACATCTCTGGCTTGACAGAAATAATAGGCAAAGCTGAAAAAAGCCTGCTGACAAGAGGAGTGGGTGTTGGTGGGTGACTTGCTGCAGTTTTAGAGCTGTTAAGTGTAGGTTTTTTAGCATTTTCATTATTTAAAAGTGGAGTGGTAGTTTCTTCACTCCCTCTGAAAAGTTACTAATTTACTCTGAAATACAGGGTAACCCACAATGATTTAACAGATTTGTAATGTGCTTTAGAGTGATTTCAAGTAACAGATGCCCTCCTTCTCTCCAAGCTTCCCACTGTCTCAGCTCTGCCCTCACTGCTTTCTCTGTGTGCATCTGCACCAAAATGCAAAGCGGGGGCTGCCCCACGTGTGGCTTTCATCTGTCTGGCTCCAGTGTCAGCAGGCTGGGTGGCCTTGACCACAGGTGGTCATGCAGGTTTTCGTTATCCCCAGTGTCCAGGAACAGAGGCTGAGTTAGCCACATTTGGATGTTGGGATCATAGAGCATGGAGTCATTCAAAAGCGGCTGCTTTGCAGGTACGTCTTCAGAAAAACCCTGACAGGCAGAGGCTGCCTTTTGCCTACTGCGTGGAAAGTGCCCCATGGAGCACGCCCAAAAACTGTGATTGAGGTCCCCAGGACGCCCCTGGAATACAGGCAATGTTAAATAATCTGCAGTCGTCTGTGTCTGATTCAGAGAAGGCAGCCGAGGTGTTTTCCCCGCGGACTGTCCGACACGACAAGCAGCCTGCGGGGATGGGAGGTGATCAGGGGATTGTCACCAGTTCTCAACCCAAACAGGTCTCAGCTATCTCCTGCTCCAGCCCATTTGTGCCTCCACGTTGCTGTGCTGAATAACCATGTCTACGGCAGGATGCTTAAGCTGGAAGTCCTTTGGATGAATGATATTTAAATTTGATGGAGCCTTGCTGAGGAGGAGCCGGCCTTGCATGTGCTCAGAGAGGTGGTTTGTGGTGAGGAATTGGGACCTGGGGCTGAAGCCACAACTTCCAGGACGAAACCATAGACTTCACACAATGGCCATGGCCTGCCCATTTGCCTTCTCAGCTGAAGGTCTGTCTCACCACACATCTGCTGTTGTCTGCTCTTGTCATTGCTGTTTGAGGGAAGAATCTATTTTGTTCAATAGAGCTGTCTGTCTTAGTTTAATTTTATTAGCTGCTGCTGATGATTTGTTATTCAGTGCATCCATGAGTTTGTTTAGTATCAATAACAAAGGGTAGAAATACTTGCATAGAAGGCTAGGTGGAAATGCTGAGGTTCTGGAGGACTCCAGGGGTTCTTTTGCTCTTCGTTTCCGTGTTCTAGGAGGCCAGGACAACACTTATCCATTCATAACAGAAACTACTCAAGCTGCATGGGCCTGAAAGGACACTGCAAGTTTCTATTGCTCTTCTGGTGTGTGACTGGTATAGATCACGTCTTCTAGCAAACTTGAAGGAGGAAAGCTTTTGTTACAAGGAGAGACAGTGAGTTTGTGCACCCAACCTCTATTTGGAAGAATATTTTTTCGTGAAACCTTTCTTATTCTGGAAGCTTGAGCCAACTGTTTTTGATCTGGGATCTTACAGAGTGGGTAAGCAGGGCTGTATGAGGCACATTAGGTGTCACCCTTGGGATCCACACACATAATGCTCCTTGACTGGAACTGGGGAAGAGCCAGTTCGTTCACTTTCATTTTCTGTCATGGAGAAAAATGAATGCTGTTCTACAGAAGCTATAATTTCTTCCTTTCTTCCCAAATAGATGATGACTAAAGAAGGCCTGAATTGAGTACACATATTCTTATATTTACTTGAAATGAATGTAGCACATAACTCTTATTTTAGCACCAATCTGGAACACTACCGTGAACAGATTTACAATGTCTGTCTGTTCATTACCTTGGCATTCTGGCATTTATGCTCATTCTTTCACCAATATTTGGAAGTTTAATGAAGCCTAATGTCTGAAAGGTGAGTAGGTAAAAGGTAGATACAGACCTATTCCTTTTGTGTGCTACATAATCTTCTTTTAGTTCTTAAATATGGTTTTATTCTTCTGATTCTAAGGGTCTCGGCACTGATTTTTCTTCTGGTCTGTGTGTCATCAGCAGGAGTTATTAGCTGTGTTCTAGTTGCATGGTCCTTTGTTGCTGGATTGAAAAGATCTACTAACTTCAACCGTGTGTTTTTAGACTAGAGGCTTATAGAAAACCTTAGCTCTGTTTCTACAAGAGCAGTTTTAATCTGGAAGACATTGAGAGAAACCAATAAAGTACTTCCTTGATGTGATTTTTGGAGTTACTCTGTGGAACTGAATTGCATGTTTTCAGGTATTGGACAAAAGGGCACTTGAAAGCCTAAAGAAGGTTAAGTGTAGATGATAATGAAAATATTGTTGGTATTTATAGGTTGGCCAATAATGTCAGTATATTAAAGTGATGTGAAATATCTCATTTCCTGGACAGTGCCTTACTGTATATAGTTTACTGTAATAACATGATCCTTGGTATACATTGATGATAAGTTTATCTTTTTATAAAGTTTATTAGTAATCAAATTGCCTTGAAATGCCTTATGAAAAGTATGTTTCTTACAGAACACTTACAGTTGCTACCTGCCTAGTGTTATCTCTGTTATAGTAACCAAAACAAAGAAAACACATTTGGAAAAACATGTGCCAAGCAGAGAGGTTCGTGAGGGGTTTTTTTGTTAGACTTGCTGGAAACATTCATCAACAGTTGGAGATGTGGTCTTTCAACTATATTTCTTTCACACGGATCATATGCAAATTGCAAGATTCTTCAAGCATAAAGTCATATGCCAGGAGTATGATGTTAGTGTTTCTTTCAATAATAGTAATAATAATAATAATAATAATAATTTTGGAACAAGCACCTTGTCTGGTGAATTACCTTCCTTGTCATTCATCACTGTGTACCATCTTTATAGAACTGCAGTAACTGGAAGGAAGGAAGGAAGGAAAATACTGGAAAGTGTTTCTGTAATTGGAGCTGGGTTTGGCAGAGAGTTTTGCCTTCCTGGAAAAAAAATGCTGATTTTGGTTATTCACTTTGCCATCCCCTTTTTGTGCTGTTGTATATTAAAATAAAAGAATAAAAGTGAGCACTAGATGGGCTGTGAATTCCCTTTGGACCAGACTTTGGGAATCTCTGCTCTGACACACTTTTTGGTGTTACTTTTTCGTGGAGGACTTTATTCACAAAATGTCAGAACATATTCTTCCAATAAGATTTTGCATAATTTGATAAATGTTTGGATAAATTTCATGCCATTTTATCAAAGCAGACATAGTAGTTCTTTCTTGAGAAACTGAGCTTAAATGAAATGCTCATTTATGTTGGTGGGATAATAATTAAGACTACAGATCCAAATCAGTGGTTTGTTATTCTGTTGCAGGAGTAGGCTGAATCAAAGCCTCTGTCAACAAGTAGAGCTGAAATACTGAATTAACATACCAAATAACACATCAGGAGTACAGCCTTCTCTTTGGGATAGTGCTGAGATGTACCTTGCTCATAGAAGCTCTGGAAACGTTGTGGGACTTGGACAAACCCAGCACATCCTCGGGCTGCAGGGATGCTGCTGCTCTGAGCACTGCACACTCCGGGTGTGTTCTTGGCTGATGGAAATCTGCCCAGCTTGGGGGGAGCTTTGTGGTATGGGAGACAGTCACAGCTGCTCAGTTAGGATGGCTTAGCACTTGTGGGGCAAGATTCAACCTCTGTTCTCTTTTGCACCTGTGAAACTGGTATAATATTAATTAGACTGTCATCGGGTTTCATTAGTGAAGCCACATAAAAAGAGGATTGGCTCTTTAGTGATGCTAAAACGTGGTATATTGTTTATATTAAGTGGGTGAGCAGAGATCAGTAACCATGAAGACACTGCTTTTCCAGAAATACGAAATATTTACGTAAAATATCTAGGTAAAATCTGAACATAAATTTGATTACCGCCTGCTAAAATGATGATCTCTTCCCTTCTAAACAGGTTTGATTCTCGTCTTGATGAGACCCCTGCACCCTCACCTACCTTCCTCCCCAGGCCGCTGTGGTGAATGGATCTGACCACTGAGCAAATCTGACCCACTGCATTCCTTTTTTTTCTGGGCAGCTGAATGAAAACCGTGTGTCTTTTGAAGAACAGTGACTGAAAGAAATATTGATGACTGCCAGGGCATCTACAGAAAAAGGATAAGAAAATTACTACAACAGGGAAGACAAAAGGGCTTTGTTAACTCTTTCTTGTAGGTTGTATATATTAATAGTAACAACTAAAGTTTTGTATTTTTTCAGAGAAACACACAAGGCTTTGAATTGCTTTGTTTTAATTGCAGCTAACTGAATGAATTAAGTGGAAAATCGCACACAGTACTTTGATTGTCTAACTCTCTGTATGTGAGGCTTTGGGAACAGCTTGTTATTATAAAAGAACAGCACTAACAAGAAATCAGCTAACAAATAATTGCTAGGCTGAGGGGCAGTTTGGGCAAAGCTGATGTTTATTTATAAATTATTAAATAAAAGCACATAATCTGTGGATCATCTCTCACTGCCTCCACACTTCATATATTACTCATCTTCCTAAATTTCATATTCCTCAGGACATTGCTTCTTATATTATAACCAGTGCAGGCATCAAAACCACCCACATCCAGGAAAGCCTGTTCCTTTGTTACAATGGTATTTTTCGTTATGGGACTCATGTGAGAACATGAGCTTTCAGTTCAAGGACAGAACTCTTGAACAGACTTTTAAAGGTTGTTTTATGTGCTTGAAATACACAGGAGCACCTGGGAGTCTGTTCAGGTAGCCTAAACTCTGACCAGTGTTTCCTACTGACTAGTACCTTCGGAAATTTACAGTCATACAATACCCTAATCAGAAAGACTTAAGAGCAATTTAGACATTAAATTTAGCAGAGTTCTCAAAAACATTGTTTATATAATTCTCATCAGTTTTGGTAAGAATGAGGTCACCTCTGATTGTCCCTTATGGTTCTCTCTGCACATTTGGTGCCTTAGTACCTTGGGAAACAGCCACTTTGCAAGACACAGAGAGGAGGTAGGTGGTGGTTAAACTCACCAAGAAGGTGGAAGGTACTTCATCCTCAGTGTTTTTTGCTACCAAATATCTATTCCAGCTCTCCTGGGGGATGGAGCTGCCATTCTTTCCTTCAGCATAGATTTGTGGGCTTTTTTCTATGGAGAGCAGAGAGAACTCCTGTCGTTGGCCCAGCTCTTCACAGCTGTACACCTTTTCCTCTCATTTCTAGGCAAGAGCCAATAAAGTGAAATTATTAGGGGTTAACACCCTGAGCCTTTCTAGCTGTGTGGGAAGAGCATTCTCCTCTCCACCTTTCCCTTGGCAGCTGAGGAGATGATTTCTGGGGCCAGGCACAGCCCAGTTCCTTGCCTTGCTGCTGTTCTCCAGGGGCAGCAGCAGGTGCTGGTGGATGTGGCACCCACAGTCAGGTACGAAAGGCAACCAGTAATAGTCTCTATTTCAGAGGACCCAGTTTCTAACCAGGTGCCCTGATGCGTAAGATACGTGTCCTACAGACCTAGAGGCCCTCGGTGTTCTACAGGAGGGTCTGGGGATGGAAAGTGCCATCACCTGGGCAGCTGGCAGTGCTGGACACATCTTTGGACTCACTGTGCTGCTATATAGAAATGACGTCCATGCTGGACAAACAAATCACAGTATTAAACCACTTAAACAGTGTTTATGCAACTTTAAAATGGTAGAGGCTTTTATGACATCATTTGCAGGCTTGTTAAAAATTCTGTGTCCACACTGAAGTGATGTGAAGATTATGTCGCTACCTACCTGGCTGAAGTGAAACTATGTTGTGTAGAAGGTGCTCAAGAGGTTCAACTGGGCAGAGTTTAGCTTTGCACAGCTCTTGCCAAGGGTTGCTTGGTCAGTGTTTTTTGAAGTCCAAAAATATTTTCCCCCAAATAACCTGGTTTGCTACAAGAGAACACAGCTGCATTGATGAAAGGTCTTGGCTTTTACAGTAAATCTGGTTTGTATAGTTTCCTCTCTATATGTGTGTTGCCTGCATAGTTACCAACAGTCATAATGAAAAACAGTTTTGTTACATGAGCTTTCAACAGTAGTTTTCAGTAATTTAGAAAATATTGGAGCTACTTCTAACAAAGGAAAAAATCAAAACAAAGGAGATTTGAAAATGTTGATATACTTGGGGAAAGAAATCTTAATTTTTAACCCTGTTGTATTATTCTCTCTCTGATGCTAAAACCCATATAAAGCGCTATTGATTTCAGCCAGATCAACAGGAGACAGCTTGGGGCTTCCAGCCGGTGTTGGGGGGGTAAATCTCAGCTGTGTTACCGTGCAGCCTTTGGCTGCGTTTCTTGGGACAGCCCAATTCGATGCTCTGTGAACCACAACAGCTGTCCTCGCCGCGAGAAGTAACTCACCTTCGCTGCACCTCTTTTTCCAGCACGATGTGGGAAAGTTGCTGCATTAAATTCTCCTCAATCATGAGACCTGATGTATTGGAGGCACTCAAACTATACAGCCTTTCAAACCCCTGTGAGTTCACAGTATTTAAAGATAAGAGCACAGTATTGCCAAGAAATGTGGCTTGTTGAGGCCCACGAATAGCTTTATCAAAAGAAAGAATCATATTTTTGCCTGTTGTGGATATCATATTTTTGCCTGCTGCTCAAAGCAGGCTAAAGTTAAAGATAGATATAGCGTCTGGTTCAGATCACGACATGAGGAAAGATTCAGGTTAATTAGTATTTATTCTTAGTTTATAATTATTCTTTTTTGGCTTGAGCTAACAGGCAGGAGTTGGAGCCCCACAAAGTTGCTTCTCCTGGGACAAGAGATGAATGAGGCGGTCTCGGTGACGAAAACGTATTTAGGCATGGGAATGTCACTAAGGAGGTCTGGCTCGGCACAGGCGGAGCAGATCGGGTGTCGGCGGGGACCGAGCAGTCCCAGGTGCCACGGAGAAGGGTTAGTGTCCCAGGTCCCTCCCTGACCAGGTGCCCTCGCACCTCCACGCCCGCATGACCCCCGTCTACCGCCTGTCCCCCTTTCCGGGTGTTCGTGGCCGCGGGGAGCGGTTGCCCAAGCACGGGCCGGCAGCTGGCGGCCCCCAGCCCGCGGGGAGGGCGGCTTTGCAGAGCCCTCCGAGGCTGTCAGTTCCCCTTTCCTGACGCTGCTCACCGCCGTGCCGCGCGGGTCTGCCAGCAACGCCACCGCAGCCGGAGCGCGGCCATTTGTCTGAAATGCCTGGTCTTCGCCGGAGGGGTCCCCGCTGCTGCTGCAGCCAGGAGGGAGCACCTGGCTCTGGACCAGACCTCCACGTTTTCGCAGCTCCCATTTTTCACACTTTTCCCCCACCCCGTCAGTGTTCAGTCAGAGTCGAGCTGTTCCTAGCAGGATCTCCTGCGTATTTGGGCAGAGCACCCTTTTTCCAGTAGCCGCAGGGCCTGTTTTATTCCCTCTGACACTCGCAGAGAAGCTGATTTCTATTTTTGGGGGGAATTTTGTGGCTTTTAGATGCCTGGTTCCAGTTGCCTCCCATGGTGGGCGGGGCCTGGGCCTCCCGCCCCGCAGCCATAGGGCAGCACCTCTCCCTCTCTGTGCCATGATTGGCTGGGTGCTCCCAGCAGGCGGGGCTGTGTGTATAAAATGGCCGCGGGGAGGCCCCTGAGGAGATGGTGGGTGGCAGGAGATGGAGGTGGGCCTGGCCCGGGCTTCTCCTCAGGGCTCACAGCAGGGTGTGGGTGCAGCCACGGCGGGGTAGCCTTCGCCTTGAGGGCACGGCTGGAGGCCACGCAGTGTATGTGGGTTTATGACTGTCCCTGCTTTTCTAGAAATACTTGCTTTAAACTCTCAACAAAATCCAGGTTCTGTTCTCTTAATGTGCTTTGGGCCGTCCTCTTCCCGTGCCTGCCCTGTAGAGGGGCTGAGTAGGGACCTTGATGAGGAGATGCTAGGTTGAGTAGAGCTAAAATAGCACTAACTGTGGTTTTTTTGAATGCAGGGGGGTGGGAAAGGACTCCCAAACTTGCACATAAGCAAACCAGACAGTAATTCTGCTTCTGGAGAGGCTACTGAGGAGCGAGCTCCAGCCTCGGTGTTGTGGTGATGGGTCTTGCAAAACTCTGGCATCGCCAGCTTCTCAATGGGAGCCTTGGTGGACAAGGCTCGTTGCTTTTAGCATGTGAAAATTCTAAGTTTAAACCAAATCATGTATAGCAAACACTAAGACCACCCATTTCAGGGATTCTTGTGCCATTATAAAGAAACTACTGAAAAAAGGAAAGCAGGAATATGCTTTGTAGCTCACTTAATCATGGAAGTTTAATGATGTTCTGCTGTGCTGGTGATAAAGGCCTATTACCAAGGCTAAATCCTAATTAGATCAGGTGTTTGCCATGTCATTGTAGTCTTGAGAGTCAGCTGTTTTAGCAGTGCAACAAAACATTTGGGACAAGCAGCCCAGTTCTTTGAGAATTTGCTTGTGTAGATCCTCTATCGACTTTGGCCACAACTTACTGTCAGCATGGCATCCTTATACTGCTCTTAAGTGGGGACAGATGGGCTTAGAGGTTATTAAGCTGATTTAATTTGCTTTGTTTCCCTTTTTCCTGCTCCCTTTCCCTGGTCTTTAATTAAATGACTGTGTGTTCAATAAATGCTACAAACCTCCTCTGTCTTTTGTTTACCCCCAGAAAGAAGACAACAGCACTCCTACCTGTTGCCTGTGTGATGGAAATGTGAGGACAACTGTGAATCTGCAGCCAACCCCAAGCCATATGGCAGCTACAGGTAAGTTCAGAAATTAAGCTGTTACTATGGAAAGCACAAAGCTTGGAAGCAGTCTGCAGTTGCTCCTTGTGTTGACTACCTGAAAATAGATTCAGGTTTATGCTGTGCCCAGACACAGTCTTTTCCACAGGCTAAGTGTTCTGCAGGTTCACTGGACAGAACCGATTTTGTGTTTTGGAGATGTGATAAGGCTGGATGGGAAGGTATGGTAGATGGTCTTACGTGGATTTGCCACCCTGGACAGTATTTGAGTTGGATTACAGTTGTGAGATGCAAGAGTTGAAAGAAGTTTTCAGTGTGTCTTCCCTTTCTTTATGCCTTGTGCAGGTGGGACTTGAAGTCTAGGGGCTTGGATTATTAATTTCTGCTCTTTGGTGTTCCAAAGTGATGGTGGTCCTCCTCCAGTCTTTGCACTGAGTTGGAAAGCTCTGAGTGAGCCCTGTTCCAGGGCTGAACATGAGTTTAGTTGTCAGTGTTCAAATTGTTATAGCTGGTTTTCAGAGTGAGCCTTTCTTTTAATATGATTTTTGTGCTTCTGTGCTTCTCTGAGCTGTTGTCTCAGGCTTTCTACAGATTCAGGAAGACTATACTGAATGTTGGTGAGTTCATACTAAAGAGGATGTGGTTGAGTTCACATTTTGAAATAGCTTTTCCACCACAAGGATTAGTATCTACTGCCTTTCTTTTAACTGATGGCTTTGATTCTGTGGTATAAATTTGTGTCTGTGTCTCTGGAATATATTTGTAAATGTATTTGTTATAATATATTTGCCAAAGTTATATATTGAGTAATTCTTCTGTTTCCAGCATGTCTCAAATGATCACATACAGAATGTAATTAAAAATGAATATGCTATGGTAATTGCATGTTTCTATCAGCTTTTTAACACCTTACTAGGAAATACTTTTTCCTGTGTTATTACGTCTTTGATTTAAATTTGTAATTGACATGAGGAAAGTAAGCATATGCACTGAGGGAACTGACTAAAACTATTCATCATTATGAAGCATTTTCACACTACAGGCCATTACAAAAATAAAAAAATCCAGTGGCACAGGAAGCCTGTGGTTTTCAAGTATTTGGTATGTGTGGAAGGGAAAGGTTATAAAAGAGGCTTGTGGGAAACAAGTGAGGGGAAAAAAGAGGCTGACTTTTTTGCATGGTTTATTGACTAGTTGACAAGTCAGACCATATATATTTCTCTGTCTTCCCATGGCTAGCCAGGATCAAGCGAAGGATGTCTTGGAAAGGGAAGGGACATGTCTTGGATTCCCAAACATGGTGGATATCCAGTTGGTGATTATCCTACACTCAGTCCTGTAGAGAGCTAAATCTTTGGTTTAGTTTCCCATACAGAGAAATGGAACACAACTGAAGCAGAGATTGACACTGGGATTGCTAGCGTGTTTCACAAAGTCCATGAGCTTCAGCAACGCTCTATACAAACACAGCACAAGTGCCAAAGTGCTCATATTTCTTGAGGTAATGCTTCACAGTGCTGTGTTAATTTCTGAACTTGTGTAATTAGCAAGAGTAAAAAGTACTTGGAAAGAACATATTTTTTTCTCAAAGGTTTTCTGCTGATGGTTTTGGTTGAATCTACCTTACTGTACAGGCATGTGTTTGTTGTGCACTCTGTGTAAGGGGAGCACTCCCTAATCATAAGTTACTGAGCCCTGGGGAGCACCACTTGTAACTGGCCACCAACTGGATTTGACTCCATCCACCACAACTCTTTGGACTGGGCCATCTAGCCAGGTTTTTGCCCAGCAAAGTTTATGCCCATCCAAGCCATGAGCAGCCAGTTTCTCCAGGAGAATGCTGTGGGAAACTGTGTCAAAGGCTTTACTGAAGTCTAAGTACACAATATCCACAGCCTTTCCCTCATCTACTAACTGGGTTAGCTTGTCATAGAAGGAGATCAGGCTGGTCAAGCAGGATCTGCCTTTCATAAACCCATGCTGACCGGGCCTGATCGCTTGGTTGTTGTGTGCCTGGTGTGTGACGGCACTCAGGATGATCTGCTCCATAACCTTTCCCAGCACCAAGGTCAGATTGACAGGCCTGTAATACTTAGGAAATGCATGTAACTTTTACCTGTTTATGGGTTCTGCAGCATTTGTAAGATGACCTTTTCCCACTGCACTGAATGCTTTCTTGTTTTGCATTAATGATGCACACAGTATTGGGTTGTATATATTACTTTACACCAGAAATCAGTTTTATTTCATAAAAGTCGTTGTTTGTAGAGAAAATTTGCAGATTAATGCAACTTAGGCAGATGTGTGACAGAGCAGTAGAATAAGTAAATGCCTTGAAATGTTTCCCTTTCTTTCTATAGCCTTCCTTTTATCTCTGGCTACTAAAATTAGGCTGTCTGCATAGATAACCTGTTTCCCTGTTCGAATTCCAAGTGTGTTCAGAAAACTGCTGAGCTGGATGCATTCAGGAGGGTGGACACAGTGCTGATGTCTTTGCAACCTGAGACAGAATGAAAACCAGTTTTGGACTAGTATGCTCAGTGTTTTGAGGAGGCTCTTGTAGTATGAGGAGTGGGCAGATGCTGGAGCAGGCATGTAGCCTAAGTAATACTCTATGGATCTTCATATAGGTGAGGCATATAGGGTAGGTTGGTGCTACAAGCAGCAGTCCCCTTCAGCACCGTGGAGCCTGCTCTGTTTGGAAGGAGGAAGAAGAGAGGAGATGGAGCATCTGCCATTTACACCCAGGCTTTCCTGTCTTCAGGGGACCAGCAGAGCAGCCCATTGCAATCTGGCATTGCCAGTGCAACATCCTAGAGAAGCAGGTGGGTGTTTCATTTGAAACACGTTACTTTTTCTTTTCAAAGAACCCTCCCCAGGCCTCCTGGATCATATGCTTCTGTCCTCACCGAGGAACTGCAGAAATGCCTAACCATGCAATCGCCCTTTCTCTCTCCATGTTCTTGGGAGAATGATGGACAAACAGTTCCAGTAAAGCTGCTCATGTGCTTAGCTAGTCAGACTCTATCTGTCCAGACATCACTGTGAGATCAAAGAGCCAAATCCACACTGCAATGCTCCTGGGTCTCCTGTGTTTCTCCCTGTGGACCTTTCAGCCTGTAAAACATCCCTGGAAGAGCCCTGCTTTTCCACTTGGAGGCTGTGGTGTACAGAATGGAAAACTATCCAAGCGTTAGAATAGTCGTTCTGTAGACTTTCACAGAGCTGCGAATCCCTCTCCACAAGTCAAGTCACTCTCCCAATTCTTCTCTCTCTCTCCCAATGTAGAACTATTTGCTTCAGTAGATCCCTGACTGCATTGTCTGTGTGACCCCTACTGTAATACCATCCAAACTGTTCAAGATCCTCCATTAATTTTCCTTATGCTATTGACAACGCTTAGAGAAGTGATACTTACACAGGAAACATTAAAGCAACCGAAGAGCAACTGGGGCTGTAGACCACACTGAAGGAGCATTGCCACTGCTGTCCTGGGTCCCCAGATGGGATGTTCTAAAGGCTGCAGCTGCTTTGCCATCTTACCTTGACTCTCCAAACAAGGGTGGAGAGGAAGGGAGAAGAGAAAGATGTTTCCGCAGTGATTGCGACATGCCGTGATATGCAGATTCCCTCTCCCTGCCCTGTGACAAGCATGGTGTAGGCCACAAAGTGCTGCAATCCTTATCGGGGCTTTTTGGGCCGTCTTTTAAAAGAATTCGACCTTTGCTGGCATGTCTTCCTCCCTCACTGGAGTGAGGACTGACTAATTAGCAATGGTTCAGTGGCAGATGCTATTGTGAAAATGGTTTGACGGTGATCTAACTGGGAATAAAGTCCTCTTAAAGATCCAGGGAAATATTTTCTAACCTCTCTGTGGTACGGGTTCTGTTGGCTAGTGCATGAAGCCAGCCTACACAGTCCGCAAAGGATGAACTGTGTTGCTTGCAAATGGCTGCTCCTCTTCTGAGATGATACCCATGGGCCTTATAGTTGTGTCCTGTGCTTGTACTCACTGGTGTATTAAAAACAATAATAGCACTGACTGTTTGGTATACCTAGTAACATTTTTTAATAGTAGAATAAAATGCCAGGGTTGGTGGTAGTTACCTGCGTGACTCCTCCAAACACAGTTAGCATGCAATCAACATTGGTTATTTTCTTCTCAGTTTGAAATCACATTAACATTAGTCATGTAAGAGGCTATACTGTTTTGAAATAAATATTTATCAACATATCCTATTGTGGTTTATTTTTAGTCTGCTGATGTGTTTGACTAGTATCTCATATGACCATGACATTTGTAAACAGAGCAGGGAGGGTGTGTCACTGCCCTTTAGGTTGGTATTTTCCCAGTAATCGTTACCAGATCATGATATTCACGTGTCAGACCCCCAACTCCAACAGTGCAGACAGGAGACCTACAGCTTGATTTCTTGTGGTTACTAGCTTTTCCAGTTACTTTAAATTTGGTTTTCAGAGGAATGATTCAGGTGTGTAAATGCCATTTGAGGTGCCCATGCACGTGGTGCCTGAACTTCAGCTATTGCTGCAGAGGGGTGGTTGCCTCCCAAATGTCCTCTGCCACAGTCTCAGACCTATGCAGGCATTGCAGATGCCCAGAGGTGGCTAAATTGTGTTGGACAAGTTGTCCAGGCAACTGACTCTCATCCCAGATTAGCTGTTTCCCATGGGTGTCACCAGGGAGATACCTTCAGCACGAAACCATCTGGTGACACCTTGCAAGGAGATCCTTGTGCCTCCCACTGAGCAGGCACAGGCTTAGTCCTCTGAGCTACTCCTGAACTACTGCATTGCTTACGGCAAGCTTGGCGATTTGGGCAGCCTACAGGGAGAGATGTACATCCTTCTCCTCCTGGATACTGTTTGGGAAGATTTCCTCACACGTTTGAGAAAATATGGTGGTCTTGCCAGCAGAGGATAGGGAAAAGCCTGAAAACTTTATGTTAAAACTGCCATGCTTTCAGGTGCAACGAATTTGGCTTTTTCTACAAAATTGAAATTTATAGATGTAAGTCAACTGTATCCATCGTTCTGAGGCTCATAGAGCTATCATGCAGGAGATCAGTGAGAAGTTCAGAGGTGCGTGGGCTGCAGCTTGGCTAGCGGTGGTGGGCTGTGGGAGGTCGCTGTGAGACCCAAGAAAGCCATTTGGTCTCTTACATCTCTCATTTCTGATGATGAACTGAAGAGAGAGAAAGTGTCTCTCACATTTATTGTGGTACTTTCTCAGTGCCGTACTGTTTTTCTCCACTGTAATTTCCGCAGCTGTCACAAGAGTGGAACGGGCTTCGAGATGGTGGGGATGTCTCTGTCTGAGATGATGTTTGGGAACTAGCTGGCAGATTTCATGCCCCAGACAAGAGGCTGAGTCCACCAGTGGGGACAACATCCGTGCGGTCATTGCACAGCAACGGTGGGGCATGTCCTACGTGTGGGACTGCTGCCTCCTGCTTGTCCCACTGCTCACAGGTGCTGTGCCTGGCAGGTCCTTCCTTCCAGGCTGTGGAGGGATGTAAAACTGAGGGCCCGCTCCTGTGAATGGCCAGGCTGCCCAGGAAACAAGTTTAACTGACCATGGATGGTATTTTCAGGGCAAATTGAGGGGATCTGTCCCTGCTCATCAGTATTTCCATCCCACCACAGATTGCTGCGCACCTCCTCAGCTTGTCTGAGCGCTCATGGGGGCCACCAGGCTGTGCTGCGTCAGAGTGCTTTCTGTGCCTTGCCTAGCCTAGTTGATTGTGGCAAAAGCCCGCTCAACCACTGCTACAGGGAGATTTGAGTTCCCAAATCCCTTTGGCTGCTTCAAAAAATCATAAACTGCAAAAGCAAAAAAAAAAATCTGGTGGATGGAATTACGAGTTATGCAGTTAAGAATAAAATAATGAAGAAATGCAGGAAATAGAGAGTCAACCAGCTTGTTGCCTAGGAGAGGAGGATTTATGGGATGCTGGAGTTCCTGCTGCCTTAGGAAATGCTGTGATGACAGGCCAGCAAAGGCAAGAGAGAGCACATCACTGTCACATTGATGGCGTGGTGCAGACCTCAGCTGGGATGAGTGGGTGGCATCTATCGCCTTTGCTTGTCAAACTCCTGGCCACCAAATAACGAGTTGCTTGTTAAAACCCTTCAAAATACTTTACAGGGCATGCATTTGCCTGTGTTAATTTAATTTTTTTTAAAGCAGCGGTGCTCAGGCAGTGTCTGTTGTCTCAGGAACAAGTGTCTCCAGCCTCAGTGAAACTGGCGGGCTGTGCAGAGGCACCTGTGCTGGTGGGGAGGTCAGTGATTACTGGGCAGCCCAGTTTCCCTTGCTTCACAGGGCATCCTGACTGACTTTCCGTGCAAACCCGGCCGAGCCGATGGCAGAGTATGGCAGGAGGGTCCTCACTCTGCTCCCCACCTTTGGTTTTATCCTGAGGAATGGAGACTTCAAAATGCATAAAGTCACTGCTTTCCATCAGTGCTGCAAAACTAAAGACAAATGCTAATTGCTGAAGCCTCTCTCAATATGAATGGGCAGACATCAGCTCCTGAAAAATGCACTTGCTATTTTAGTTAAAAATAAACAAATCAATTCTTGGGCTTTTGAGCATTTAAGCTTCCTTAAGTAAGCAATAGATTTTTCAGAAGAAAAAAAATTTTACTAGGAAGCAATCCAGTAAGTCCCATTAAGCAGGAACACTAGGACACCCAGATGCAAATTTTAGTTCTGCCAGCATTTGCCAAGACATTCCTAGAAAATTCAGTTAAATACTTTATAAGACAAGAATTATGTTTGTCTGTTCACAGTGTACTTTTCTGATAAACCCAGGGTGATGACAGGTTTGTTACAGAAGGAATAAAATTCATCTTGCAGATGGGGTAATGCGATAACTAATTAGGTACAATGTTTTTGTAGTGTTTTTGACGCAGCGCAAAGGCAGGTGCTATCAGTTCACTGGTTGTCTGAAATCCCTGATGGGAGCAGCGTGTCTTGAAAGAATCAATTGCTGAAATGATCTTGTAGCTCATTTGCATTGAGTGAAAGGATGGTGCTGTCCTCATGTTCTTAATATTTTTATCTGTCCTCACTGAACTGAGAGTGCTGATGGAGGCACTGGCTGATAAGGACTCCTGCTTAGAGTTGGTTACTACGGGGGCTTCTCCTCCCTGCCAGGATAAACTGGATGCTGGAAGGAAAGAATAGGGAAGGTCCCAAACAGGTGTTTCTTTTAAAACAAACAAAAAATACCCACTGAAGGGTTGTGGTTTTTTTTTTCAGTTTGTGGCACTGAGACAGCCTCAGCGTTTGTTTCATGGAAACCTCTGCAGTTGATCAAGACAGGCAATGAGTAAGATCGTGCTCTGCTCATGAAAGCACCTTCTTCCAGAGACTGCTGCTTGCTCCTGATCTGCTGCTAATTAGTCTCCGCCCTGTGATACTGAGTCATTATATTCTTTGCCCTTTTCCACGGCTGCTTTGGTGTGGAAACTGAGACAAATATTGCTCCCCTGCTGGAAATCATAATCATGTCATCAATTTCATCAGTACCTGTAAGCCCAGGCAAGAAGGGAATATATTTTTTGGCCAGTGATCACTCACGGGAATGTTTTGAAGTTCAGCCATGCTACATGTTATAGTGATGCACTGCATATAGCATCTGGCTAGTTTCTGCAATGTCACAAATTATTTTATTTTTCAAAACAGCAAAGCTATTAAGCAGCCTTTAAAGCTACTCTCAGGAAAAGGTGGAGGAGGGATTCCACACTTGAGGCTCTTCAGTGCTTCTCTCTGTGTTAGTGCTTGCCCACAGCTTGAACAAGATGTATTGCCTCCAGCCCTGACTTCCCAGTTCATTACAGGATTGTGCAGGACGTTGCCCTACAGCTTTCCTATATCCCCTTGTTCCATGCATCGCTGGATTAAATGCCTCCTGCCTGATGTGGCAAGTTCTGTTTTGCTTTGTTTTCTTGGTGGAGGAAGAAGGGAGCAGGTTGCCAGGGTCACCAGCGTCTTTCCCGGTATGACCGACTTCCCTGATTTGGCAGGCATTACTAGCACTGGGCTGTTCTTGAGAACGTGCCCTTCTGCTGAACCGCACTCAGCCGAGGCTGGTTCAGGCTTGGTGCTGTGACTCAGATGAGCTGGATACAGACCTTCAGGACTTACGGAAACAATTAAATTAAGATGACCGAGTTGGAAAGTTGCTTAGTGGGCTGCACAGTGGGTTACTGTAGCAGATGTGTGTGATCATCCCGTTACTCCTTAACCCCTCAAGTGGGACAAGAGCCTCCCAGCAGTGTCTGCTCTGATGGGTGGCTGCAAATGCCCAGGCAGCAAGAGCAAAACTGAAGTGGGTCATTAAAAACTTAAAAACCATTAAAACAGTTGGACACAAGTTCCCCGAGAATCCATGTCTCCTGCTGTATTGTTCACCCCACTGTTATCTCTGAATCCCCAGTGTCTGCTGTTTCCCTTTCTTTCCCAGTACTTTGGGCCTGGGTGGCATCTTACCTTTCCAAGAGGGATTCTCAACTGAAAGGTATAATTTGCCTGGATGGCCAGCGTGTGCCTCTGGGTTGGCAGCTGTGGTGAAGTCAGGAATCAAAAACCCCAAATAATGGCTGAGCCTTTCTGCCTGGGCGGTGCAGGGAGTGTGAGGATGCTCTCCTAGGGGGCTGGGAGGAGGCTTCTGAGCACTGCCACAACAGCAAATTCCTGCTTTTTTTTCTTTGCTGGGTTCCTGTTGGAATTTAGATGGCTGTGCCACACTGGTGGAAATCATTCCACCCATTACACACATATTGCACTGATGAGACTGATGGTGACTGTCTGAAAAGACCACATAGATGGTGACAAGTGTCAGTGATAGAGGGATAAGATGATCATAATAAAATGATTTTTCTGTGGCACAGCAATTTTAAGAGTTGAAGTAGCCCAAGCATCTGATAGCACCCTGAAGAATGGAGGCTTTTTCTGTTCTTTCTCCATGTTTGTCTCTTAATAAGCATCTGTTACAATAAAAACAAAGATCCAGGAAGAGAGTAAGAGAAGAACCATCTGCACTCAGGTGAAATGTTAAAATAAAGGCAGCTTTTTTTTGAACACGCTTGGTGAAATGGTTCTATGGTAACACTGAGAATCCCAAAAGAGACAATTCCTCACCACTGAATATTTTTTCCTTTTGCATCAAGCCTTGGTAAAACTCGAATAGTCTCTGACCTTACAGTACTAGTTTACAGTATCAGTAGTTTCCTGCCATGACTCAGTGGCTGGAACAGTAATATCTGACAGTCGTTTTTTTTCCTTTCTCTTTCCAGATCTCTTTTGAAGATTCTTAGAGTGGGCAGGGAGAGATGAGTGACAGATATAGTCCTGGTTCTTGCCCTTCCTCTTGCCCCCGCCCCCCCTTTTTTTTTTTTAGAGGGAAAAAAAAAAGAAGCCTACTCCTGCTTTTTTTGTTCCTTTCAGTCCTCTTATCCATCCAACTTCCCTTTCACACATGTCCTTGACCAAATCTGACTTTCCTTTTCATTCCTGCTGGTGGTGTCTAGGCCTGCTGATAATGCCTGGGAAATACTGAGCTCATTCTCTCCCTGGCTTTTTCCCCTCACCAGTACTTTTCTACTCTCCAGATCAAACCTCTTTACATCCTCCCTTCCTCTGCAGTTATCTTGCTGAGCCTGCACTGCTATAATAAACTCTGCTACCAGCAGAAATTGACTAAGTTTTGTATAGTCTGGGCTGGAAATGCTGTATGGTTAAGGCTGGAGTAAAAGTTGGCTGTAAGATTGAGGGCAACCTGGTCTTGAAGGCACTGCTTCATCTTTGGGTCATCCATAGCTGGGATAATGAGGGATAATGGAATAAGGCAAAGGCGAATGCCACTTGTGTGGAAATGGTCCTAATTCTGCCCTATGGCCTTGCTGTCACAAGGTCCCCCTGCCCCGAGGCTAAGAAGCAGGAATTGATGTTTATTCCTGTCAGTTGTCACCAAGGCCTGAGATCTTCCCAGGAGCCTAGAGTGAAACCCTCCTGCTTCTGCACCCTCCAGCCTAGAGGTGGCTGAGCCACAGGGTTAGGCCAACTAGGAGCAAGGAACATGTTTCACTACATTCACAGATGTAGCCCTTTGCCCTCCTTGCATAAAGTGTAAAAACCTACATGTAGTCCTGACTATGCCTTCTTGACCCTACTTAGCCTTTCGGTCCGGACAACAGAGCAAAAGGCCCTTCTCACCAAAGTTAAGAAAAATATTTCAGAGTCTCCATGTACCAGTACCAATTTAGCTCTCCCAGATTTTCCAACACGGTGTAGCAATCCTGGCTTTGCAGCTTCTCTTCTGGAGATCTCTAGTCCTGCACTTCTGAACAGCACCCTGGGAGCTTGTTTCAGACCACAGTTAAGAAGTCCTTTGAATTTTCAAGTGGTGGCCCTGAGCCAATCTTCTAGATTGGCAAAATTATTTCATAATTTGAGTTCTGTACTTTTCTGCTGAACTTAACCCTTGTGTAGGCTGTGGATTGGGAGCCCATTTTTACTGGAAAATTTAGCTTCTCGGGTCTTGGAGTAATAATCATGGCTTTGCTGCATGTATTCAGGAGATGTGAATTTGGCAGGCTGACAACAGGTAGGAGTCAATTTCAGGCCAAAATTAAGTGAGAAGTGTTTTAGTCTACCAAAGGCCATCTTCAGGTTCGTATGATCCTTTCAACTTCTGTCTAACCCGAGCAGGTCCACAGGCTGAGAAAGTATCTGTACTCAGTAGAAGCCACTGGTACGTGGAATTGACTTGTTTGTCCAAGGTTACCTCTTCAGGGCATGCAAAGCTTAGGAACAATTTCAGATCTGCAGCTTGTCTGTAACCCACTACAGGGAACCTGAGTAGATGAGGAGTATAGCTGAGGCCAAAATGAAGCACAGGGTGTTTGAATCTGTTGTACTGATAACTGTCAAGTTGATCGTGTCTGTTTCAGCCTCTGTTTCTGGGAACCTTAATACTAATGTAGGCAATGAAGTAGAAATATGTTTCAGGCCAAAAATTTGAGGGAAAGTCTACAGACGCCAGTCTCCCACTTTTCCAGTGGGACATACAAAATTTGGCAATGGTCCTGGTTCTCCTCAACAAAACTCTAGCTCTATCCCTCATCTGTTATCAGCCTAGGAATGTGTCTTGGGCTGGAAAATCAGAAGATGAGTGAGACCGAAGGCACCCAGGCTCTCCTCAGGGGATCTTCAGCACTGTTCAATGCTTTTAGTCCTGCAGCTTCTGTTACGGGGAAAGAAATTAACCTAGATTTTTGAAACAGTTATAAACCTGACCCTGCTCTAGACACCGTACCAGCAATATGTTTCAGGCCAAAGTTACTTGGAAGCCATCACAATGTTTGTTTAGGCTATGGTCTGAAGATGTTTGTTAGAAAAATTTAGAAAGAACTATTGCAGGTTACTGAGATCAGCCCTTGGTTCAGCTATGCAATATTTGCTAATAGGAGGTACAGTCTTGTCTCTGAGACCTACATTCAGGCAAAGCCCTAGTTGCAAAGTAGACAACAGAGCAGAATAAAAAATGCTTTTCATAAAAAATGTTAAGGAGTAATGTTAGTGTATGGGGACCAGACTTCTCTTTAACTTGCAGGACCTTATAAAATCAACTTTTTAGCTATACTCAAGGAAACCTTTGAGTAATTATTTGGTTGAGAGAGGAGGAATGCTTTTGAGAACTATATGAAGTAAAAGCTAGTTGAATTTGCTTTTACGTGAAACAGAAGAGACCAGCCCAATAGAAAAAGCAAATCTTTCATAAAATCTGTAACATGGCTTAGAAATCTCCACTTTCGTGGAGTCTTCCTTGTCTCTGCATGGATGTCCTTGTCAATAGGAGCACCATTTGGGACCCATGTCCCTGACCTGTTGTGGCAGGAGGTGGGGTGTACTGCTGGTGGAGCTGCCTTCTCTGCATCCTCTTGGCTGCAGGGAGAGGCTTTGGGCAGGCAGAGCTGGCAGACAGCTTTCCAGTTATGGGAGAGCACATTAAGCAAAAGAAGAATTTTTTTTTTTTAAGCTGCTTTCAGTGTCTCCAGACTAGATGTAAACAAATGGTGAACTGCCGCGCTTTGAAAATTGCGTTTTTGTCGTCCTTTCCTATACATCTTGGATGTTTACTTAACTCTTTTTTTACAATATGTGCAATTTCCTATGAGAATTTAGCCCTTCAAAGCCCTGCAAGACGTTTGTGTATGTAACTATTTTTTAAAAAAGCAAAGCTGCTTCTCTGACTTCCACTTTCCCACCCCTGGCTGTTTTCACAAGAGCCTTCCTCTCCACCCAAACACACCTTGACTTCGGGCACGTTTCGGGCCGGAAGCAGGCGCGATGCTGCCCAGCGTGCGTCCCGGCGTTCACCCCTCGGCAGGTGCGGCCAGCGGTTCCGCCGGGGCCGCGCTGCCCGCCTGCCCGCCCGGGAGCCCCGCGCCCGGCGCTGCCCGAGCCGCCGGCGCCCTCTCTCGGCTCCGCGCCGACCCCGGCAGCCTTGGTGACCTGGCGGATCCCTAAATATTAAGAGATCTAGTGTGCTAGAAGCAATAGAAACCACCTGAAATTTTAGGTCTCAGTTAAGCTGGTCTGGACAACAGGCCACTGCTGGGAGGTAGGTAGTGGGATTTCCCTTGCAAACGCTTTGCTTGACGGCTCCTTTTCTCCAGTTACTTCCTCAGAACCAAGTTCTGTCAGGGAAGGTCGTTAACTTCAGGCATTGGAACAGGCTGCCCAGGGAAGTGGTGGAGTCACCATCCTTGCAGGTGTTTAAAAGGCATTTAGACGAGGTTCTTAGGGACATGGTTTAGTGCTAGAATTAGGTTAGGTTTCGGTTGGACTTGATCCTGAGGGTCTCTTCTAACTGAAATGATTCTATGATTCTAGTAAGGAGACAACTTATCAACACCCTGAAGGATGTCAGATTCATGTAAAGATAGACCAGTTGAGGGAGAGCCCTAGAGAGCTCTCAGGAGACATCAGATACTGAAAGTCAGCAGACCAGGTCTGGCTGATTAATAACAATAACCAGTGATCTAAATTCTCTACTGCAAAGCACTCTTCTATCTAGCCTGAAATTTTGGGTTTGCTAATTTTTTAAGTAGCATGTGGTTGGGAGTATTATTCATGCTAATTTCAGGAAATCTTTTCCTCATGCTGCTATCTCCAAATTTAATGTCGAATACCAGAATTTGCATGTGCAATCTGTTATGGTCCTGAAGATTATAAGAAGGTGAAACCAAATCCTGCGGTCTCAGCAGTATTTTGTGATAAAAGTAACAGGCCTTTACTTTGTCAAATGCTATCTTGATCATATTAGGCCAAAGCACTGAGGAATTTCAAAGCAGAAGTCAGACATCCCCTTTGGATCTTATTGCAGAGGTATCTGTGCATTTCTATAGCTCTGTGCTGCGGTTACCTGCCTGTCTCACATTTTTTCATGCCTTCTGGTCATCTGGAGTCACAGCCCCATAAGCTGTTCCGAGGAGGATTCTCACAATGTGTTGGGTGCTTGCGCTTGACACTGTACTTACCGTGCTCCAAAAACACTGATCTTGTGAACAGACCATTAGTCTGGCAGCACATAAAGGTAACTCACAGGCACAAAAGGAGGCTTATTAGTGGGTGCTACATCAGCCATGAAACCAGAGAAAAGTACTGCGGTAACGTGCCCTGCTCCAGCATCTCTGTCTGAGCCGAGTGTGGCACTGCTGGGTGAGCAGGGCTGAGGAAAGGACAGAGATCCTGAGCGGCAAGTGATACAGCCAGCAGCCCTGACCTGGGTACAGTCTGGTCTCGTTTGCCGGTATTGTGATGAATTTCAGTATTTGTGGAAGCTTTCAGTCAGCACATGGCTTTTCAAGAGAAGGTGCGGAGGGTTTTGCCCTGTGTAGAACAGCTGTTGCCAGCCTTGCCAGGGGCACGATGCAGGGCTGGGGGGCATTACCTGAGGCACAGGGGCAAGCTCCTGCCTTGCTCTGAGGGAAAGCTCCACAAGCACCTGGGATTTGGTTTATTTTGTCAGCACGCTTTCAGGTTAAAGTGTGAAGTTTTGTCGTAATTGACAATATTTTATGCTTTTATACCGTGCTTTTTATTACAGCTAAGATGGAAGTGAACAGTAAAATCTTCCCCTTTGCTCATTTCTTCTCTTTAATACAGCACATATATTTCTGCTATAGTTGTTGCTATAGATCCCGTGTTCATCCCACTATTCCTGTGCCAGTAAGGGACTGTAAAATTGGTTTAAGAAATCACCTGAGAATTTCTGTAGCGTGGCCCAAGTTCACAGATATCCAGACTGAACTTACTGCCCAGTAAGATCGTCCCATGTCACAGTGGGCTTTTGCTATTGTAGGGGTCCTCTGAGCTTTGCTGAAGCCAGAGCAAGTCGAGCAGCTTTCCGGTGGCCACAGAGTCTGAGATCTCATACTGAAATTCTTCCTCTTACCTGGTTGCATTGAGATGTGAGGGCTAGTGAGAAAGACACCGTGTCTGCAGGACCAAGTGGGAACCATAAACCATGCAGAAGCTTTGCCCCATTATCCCAATGATCTTTTGGTTTTAAGCAGCTTAAATAGCAAGTAAAACCTCTTTCTTCTGCCTGAGAACTGAAGTGCTTAAGCAAAGGACTGTCTCGCATGGAGAATGGAGGTGTTTGTTCTCCGAGTGTTTCCATGCTCCAAAAAGGTATATGAATTGCTGTGAACCAGCTCTTTACTGGGGCATATTAATTTCCTAAATTATTTCCTTGGCTTTTGGGCAAATTTTTGGACTTTGTTTTTGCTGCATGTCCTTCAGTCTATTGTCCTGTCTGCTGGCAGGAGGTAGAAATAATTTTGGAGAAAACACCTTTGCAGTTTTTTTTTTCTTCCATTTCCTACAGAAAAGACTGACAGGGCCAGGAGGTTTCGAGTCCCTAACCTGTTGGTCTTCAGAAGATTTCTCTCTGCGTATGTGTTCTGGAGGCCCTGTTTCTCAGCCATCCGAGAAAGCAGAGGATGGAGGTGGTGGAAGGTGGATTTTTAGCGCAGAGTTTGCTGCACAGACCAATATATCAAAATACAACCCAGTACAGTTTGTCAGGGTTTGGTGTGTCACCTAGTAACAGACTTTGCAATTGGATCTCTCTTGCTCCCACATGTTAAAAAATCCTCCCGACCTTGGAAGGGCTCTGCTGCTGTTGCCTCCCTCAGAATTGCTGCTCTGGGTGGCAGGCACTGAGGGTTTCGTGTTGAGCCCAGTAACACCAGTATTTCAAAGCCGTGGAAATCTGGGGCACGTGTCCTTCCCAAATGGCTGCATTTGGCATCTTCTCCTCCAGCGTCTGTCAGGGATGTGGTACCTGTTTCTAGTGACCTATCCTCCAGTGGGAACGCTCACAAGCTGTGAAGCATAGTAAATTTTGCTTCAGAAACTCTAGTCGCTTTGGGTTGATGGTGGCTTAACATCTGAGCAGCAACCTAAATATTTATATATGTGTTTACACACAGCAAGTCGCCTCGATAGTGGTAAATCACCCCAGTTAATGAATTTTCAATGTGGCTTTAGGTAGCCGTTGTTTTTCTAAACAAATGGTTTTGCTGTGCATGTTTCTCCACAAGGGATGGTTTGAGCAAAGTGCTGCTGACAGTTGTGAGCAAGTAGCGGTGCCACTTCAGATGTTTTGTGTCCCTTTGATGTCATGCGCTTTGTGGCAACACAGCATAGTGGTTGTTAATGAGAAAGCGGGGTGCGCTGGCTCCTGTCATTCCCGCGTGAGAGCTGCCGGCGCTTGCATGTGTCTTTAATTCTGTGTACGAGCACCCTGCTGAATCAGTGGGCAGCTTCAGTGAAACTCTTTCGAGTGATTTGTTTTATATAGCAGCGAACAAGCAGCCTGGCTCAGCACAGCTTCAGAGAATGACATTTTTAATATTTTGATTGACTCGATACAAAAAGGGATGAGACTCCGGCAGTTTCTGTGGTAGGTGTTACCAGTGATTAATGTCTCTTACTTTAAATCCAAACCTCTCAGCTCTTTTCATACATTTTTTGCTAGCAACAGCAGATCCTGTGCCAGTCTCCTAGGTCTGAATTTCTTGAGGTGCAGACACTATTGCCAAATTTGGTTTCTTGGCAATTTTGGGCTTAGGAGTTCAGCTCTGACTATGCATTCAGATCCCTGAGTATTCTGCCTGGAAGTTGTTGATCTGTTGAGCTGATTTATAGAATGTGTTATTCTGCTTGCCTGTGGCATTTTTACTGTATGGAAAACATTTTGTGCTTATTATCACTTGCCACATGCATTTAATCTATTTTTGGTAATTCTTCAGGGCCCATCACCATGGTATCCTAGCACCAGTGAACATAATGCCGATATCCACTCAGTATGAACTGCTGATGCACAACTCCTTCTAATATTAACACAGATTTGCTATGTTACTTATTTTTCATTTTCCAAATACAAGGCATTTGTGCTTTAAAGAAGAAAACAAGGCTTAAAGCTAAGACCACGTGTGCTGTGGATGGAACCATTTCTAAATGGCCGAATGGAATTAATGAACCCAGGGAATGAGACCTGCCTGTAGTAACGCTGGCTACGTGTTATTTTGTTGGTGATACACTTGAGATTATGTGTTTTTTTAAAAAAACTCGAGTGACACAAAGTGGCCCAAAGTGCCGTGGGTAGCTCTGTTTTGTGGCACTATCTAAATATTTTTTTGCTATGTGCTGGATAGTCTTGAGTCTGTAGAGAATGTAACAGTTGCTGATGTGATGAGGGGCAGTGGTGTAACACACAGGAGGAGATGGTTGGTAGACTTGATGCATAGCAGTGGATGTACACCAGTGTGCTTGGTGCACACCAATCAATGGCAGAATAGCAGTTCAGGAATTTCTAATTTTGTCTGAGCTCATACTGTAGGAAAATGAAGTGCTTAACAGACAAAAGTGATGAGTGTGAAGAAGATAATGCTGTAAGAGGTTGTGATTCAGCTCTGCTTCTTTCAACATAACACAGAAGTTTTCTAAGGTAAATGTCTTTGTGCTAGATAATAACATGCGCATGTAACATGTTCAGTATTTTTCTTATTACCGACACTTACCTCTTGCTAAATCATTGTGCAAATGATTCTGAATTAAATGCTTCACAAATATGAATGAAAACAAGGTGGTATTTATTCCCTTGGCAAGTACAAACTCAGGGTGTATTTAAAAAACATCAAAGAATGCTGTGTGGGAAAAACATAAACACCTTTGGATCAAAACCAAACCTGTAACCTTGTGCTGCTGCAAAAAGCTGTGGTGGGAGCTCTCTGGCACCCGCTGGCAGGTGTGCAGGGAGAAGGCAGCTCTGCCAGGTGAGCGGCACGTCCTGGTGAATCTGAGCTGTGTTCTGTTCCTTGTGCGCCTGTCCCACCAAAAGTGAATGGGTGGCTTAATATTTTAAGGCCAAAATCCACAAAAGTCCCAAATGACTTGTGCGCCAACGAAACATCATTCTAAAACCAAGCCTGCTGTTCCTCCTCTAACACCAGCAGATCACCCCTTGCACTTTTTGTGGGCACCTTTGTACTATGTCCCTGTGTCAATGTTAAGGCAAGTGACATTTTATTTACGTGTAGAGCTCTGCGGTGCAGTGGCTTTTTAAAAGTAATACATGCGTGTTTTCATTATGCCTGGAAAATATTTATAGGAGGATGGTTAATCTCTTGGCGGAGGTTACTTTTCAAAGTTTCTACTTTAGCCATAGGTGTCCAGTCTCTGCTAATTGCCCACATTCACAGGGAGGGGGTGGGTATATCTGAGATGTCTCAGGGCTGGACAAGTCATGCTCTGTGTTTCCAGCTACTGCATGTCACTCCATGATTAGCAGGTTCTTACAGGAGATAAGCTGTTGTGATTGAAAATCAAAACAAAACGAGAAACTTCAGCATTCAGTATCTAGGATGGATTTAGATGACAATGAACTGTAAAAAGTAGCTGCTGACCATGCAGGCAAGTACCACCTTTGCCAGTAAAGGCACTATTTCCTTTCCTTAGTTTTAAATTATGCCCTTGATCTATATAATATTATCCTAATGAGACTAAAAGAAAGTTTAGCCTTTCCAGCATGTGCTGGAACTGTTGTTTGCAGAGTTCCAGTTGACTCTGTAATGTCTCTGAGTATTACAGTCCAGAGTGACGTGGCTCACCAGCAGTCAGGAAAGATCATTTCTGTGTAGTCGTGGAGCTGGGAGGACCTCGAAAAGCTCTTTGTCAAAAGCAGGATCAGAATTATCTCCAATTTCTGAAGGATGCTTGCCTATCGTTCCTGGATGCTAGAAGCCTTACAGCTTTCCGATGGCAAGCTGTAGCTTTTCTTTACACCCTTCACCATGAAGAGGGTTTAGCTCATGTCTGAACTGTATCTTCCCAGCTGTGCAATAAACTCATCACGTCCTACTCTCTTCTGTACACTATGCACATTAGAAGGTAGTCTTCCTTTCATCCAAGCCACAGGCTTTTTTTATCCCCAAACTCCTTTCATGAGTTTCCCAGTGTTCATTTCTTTAGATGAAATAATCCTGTCTTCTTCCCTGTCTTCAACATTGGTACTGTTTTCTGGTGTTTTAATTGTTCTTCTTCTTCATGGGATTCTTTTCAGTCATTCCCATATTTTGTCAGGTGCGATGCCCAGCCATCGAAACAGGCGTGGAGAAGACAGGACCTGGGGGCAGGGCTGTGTGCACTGGACAGGCAACTTCATGAGCATTGAAGGCTTCTAGCTCAGTCTGTTCATGTCCATGCTGTGTTCGACCTTCTGCAATACTGTGGCGCAACTGACTCCTGGTCTCCCCTGTGACCCATCCTTCTCTGCAAAGCTGCTGCCTGGACATAGTTGTGAAGCTGATTATTCCTGCCTGGCAGAAGCATCTTTCAGTTTTCCCTGTTGAATTGTCCCCCCGCTTCCCTGAACATTTCTGCAAGCAGTCAAAAAAATTAAGTTCAAACCTACCCTCCAAGATACTGACGGTCCCATCCGTCTTGCCTCCCAGTTCGTGGCGCCTTGAAAGACCATGGTCTCATTTCTTCCACCTGTTCGTATTTTTCTGTCCTTAATGCAAAGCCTGAACGGGAAGCTACAGCCTTAAACTATTTGCTTATGACATTGTCAATGTAAAGTAATATTGATCTGGCTACCATTTATTTTGGCGAGTAATGGCTGGAAATGGTCAGGACTCAGCAGTCTCCCACTTGCCGCATCCAAAAGCTCAAATCTCATGAGCAGCAGGACCTGAACAGTCTAGCACTGGCATGTAAAATCCCAGTATCAATAGTAAAACACCAGACTAATCTACCAAGTGACAAATCAGTTGTCCTTTTCACTAATACTGAAACTAGGTGTGTGTTTTGATTCAAAAAGGCAATCTAGTTTGAATCTGAAACCAGCTTTCACTTGGCAGATGTGTCATGCACTGACATTTATTCTTTTCAATCTATTACATGAAATTAATTTTTAAAAGAAATTGTATTAATCACAGGCTTGCTTTTCCCTCTCTCCCTTGCTCCTGCCGGGCTCAGGGAAAGCCTGCCACGTAGTGCATGCGAGGAATTCACGCTGAACACACAAGTGGGGCTGGAAGGACCTGGTCCAGCGCTCCTGGTCTGTGACACACCGTACATTGCTGACCCACTGCTGTGGGTTTCACACAGTGTCCGCTGGAGTTTGGTGGCAAATAATTCATTGGGAGCAGCTGCAGCTCCAATAAACGCTGGCGGTGACTCAGGCTCCCAAGCGCTCATGATAGTATTTTTCCCTGGCTAAATGAGTGCTTTTTCTGGCTTTTGTGGTTTTGCATTTTGCTTTTTTAGTACTGCTTTGCTGGGGCACTTACTGCTTGCCATTCTGGCAATGTTTTGGTAAGATGTATGTTGTTTTGAGAGAAGATTTTTATTTCTGGGTAATACCGAGCAGTGGTCTGGTGCCTTGTAAAGACTCAGGAGGACATTCTGGAAAACGTAAGGTGACTCCAGCAGGTGTGACCTGTGTGTTACACAGCTCTCTTGCTCATTGCTGTTTTACTAGCTGTGCCGGTCTGCTGGTAACCTCTCAAACAATGTCCTCGAAGGGGAATAACAGTTTACAATGAGCTTCTGTTAGCTGGTGGAGCGCACTGAGCTGTGATCGTGGTCTCTCCTTCTGCCATTTGCAAGCTAGCATCTTTTTCTGAGCAATGCCTGTATTTTATCCTCGTGTTCCAGCTCTCCACATTCTTCCGTTTTCTGTCTTCTTCATTGAGAGTCCAGAAAAAATAACCTCTAATCATTTATTCTGTAACTATATAACTGGAAATGTAAGTGTAAAGGGAAATGTAAAGTCTCTTCCTGTTGCTTATTAGTCAATATAATACATTTTCTAGTCTCAGAGAGATTACAGTAATATTTTATGCCACTTTTTTCTAACCTGCTTTCTCAATTATCAAGTCCCTTGGAGGAAAACTTTTCAATTCAGTCATCAGAACAGTCAGAGTTGCTTTATGTGCTGTTCCCATTTTCATTACTCAAGTCTGTATCAGGAAGGGCAAAGAATAACCCTTGTATGAGTGTCTATTCTCAGCCCATCAAGGAACACAGCAAAATTTAGGCTGCCCAATTGCTGGCTCAGCCAAAGTCCAGGGCTCTTGTACTGTTCAACTCTGCATATTTTTTCAGATTGTGTTTCAGGCTTTCTCTGCATGAGAGTTTAGATCTAAATGTTGCTTAGAAAGTTTGTGAGAGGAGGGAAAGATCTTACAATAAGGCCAAGGAGACTAGAGCATGTCTTCACTGTTGTGGTCCAATCATTCTTTCCGTTAGTCTCAAGGATTATAAATTAATGACTCCACTATTTTTTCATTTTCTCTCACTGAAGCATTGGTTAAGCCCCTAAACCTCATGAGTCTGTAAATATGAAAGGACTTGGCATTTGATGCCTTCTGTCATACCAGTGGGGTTGCTGGTTTCTGTTTTCCTCTTAAAGTTTCTGTTCCTAAAACACCTTGCTGTATACTCCCTGTGCCAGGATTACTTCAAGGTGACAGCAATCCTTTCCGTGTCAGCCCAGGATGCTCTCATGCCAAGGGAATTCGTGACAATATTTTCCTAGCTTTGCACAGCTAGAGTAGTAGAGGAGGGAGAGATCACGGGTAGATACGGCAGCAGAGCACACTATGATTTTGAACCCTTGTTTTACTCTCTTCTGACACTCCCTGGGATATCTATAATGTGAAAATAGAAAACCATTGCATTCAACCCGCTGCACAGAAGAGAGGTGTTTCCTCCTGGTAAGGGAAACTTTCAGATGACAGAGACTGCAAAGCACACCTTTTAAAAGAATTCAATTGGGTACCAATTAGCCATAATGAAATAGGTTTAGCGTGGATGTTTTCATATGGAAGTGAGCGTTAGCTGCTGCAATGTGCAGCGTGGATGGCAGGATCCTGCTTCACAGGGCTTCATCATGAGAGGGTCAGAGGTGTAATTGTTTGCAGCTGTTCCAGACTTGTTTCCACTGTCAGTGTAAATAGTGGGGAGGAGTGCACTGGCCGGCTAGACTTTGGGCTGACCTAGACAGCTTCTGGAAACTCAGGATGTGCCATTCCTAAAAGGCTCTTAGTTTTTCCCATCCCACCCTGATTGAAAACATTCCTCATTCAGCCAAAGTGTGAAGGAGAGAGCAAGAGGGCCAGTTCAGCTCCCGCTGAGAGCAGTGACCCATCTCAGCCAGGGCAGGAGCTGGCTGACAGCGGGTGACAGCAGCCTGCTCATCAAATCAACCTGATTCTGCCATTTAGAAATACAGGATAGTGTCCACTGTTGTGTGTACCACCCTGCACCCCCCAATTTTCTTTGAAGTTCTGGAGTCAGATTCTGTTCTGGTGCTGGTATAGGGGCCTGCCAATTTGCCAACAGTTTCCTTTGCACCATCTGAAGAGCTGGTTCATTGCACAAGCCTGTAATTTTATTTATTTATTTATTTTAAAAAGTCTCTTAGGCAAAGCACTCTATCCACTCCATGGTGAGCACACGTAGGTTATGGGAGCAATAGCCTTTGATTCATTCAAACAGTATTGTAGCTTATTTCCTGTGTAAAGAAAACAAATAAACAAAACCAACCAAACAAAACATTTTAAGAAAGGAACAAAGAATGAAAAGGGTTTTGTTGTAAGGAAAATAGTTTGAAATGAGCCTGGCCATGGCAGCGTCTACCAGGCTGGTGTTTGTTTATTGGAATAGTCACATTTTAGCCACAAATGGGTGACAGAGGAAAAGCCACAATTGATGTAGTTGATTATTTGTGAGGCCGATCACTGGACTTGTTAAGTTCCTGTTATTTTTATAAATTGGTAAATTCTAGCCTTATATGTGTAAACAAGACAGGTTTGTGTTTGACAGGCTGTCTGAAAAGTCACTCATCCAGAGGGAAAACAAACGGGTGAGCCCTTGAGACAGGTTACTGAGAGCAGTGAGATCACCATGGTCACCTCCATTGATTTCAGTGGATCTTTCTAAATCTGTTTGAGCCATTGGATGTCAAGGTTTTAAAAACCTGCCATCCTGGAAATGTCTCCAGGAACCTCTTGGGCACTGTTTCTCACCTAGTTGCTGTGGCTGGGACAGCGGGTCCCAGCTCTGGCAGCCACTTCAGGTGCAGCCTGGGGATATCAGCTGTTAGGAAGCCCTGGGGCTGTGAGCCAGACCTGCTGCTGGGTACAGTCAGCCTGATGCTTCAAGTCGTGGTGACTTTGCCAGCCCTGCCCCTTATTCTAAGGGCTGAACTTGACCTCTAGAGATCATAGTGTGCTTCTGCAAGAGTTAAAATCCATGAGAAATGGCTTTACAGAGCTATTGAACAGTGTGTATTATCCACATTAATACATTACGGCCATAGGACCCAACCTCGGTGAAAAGCGACCTGGTGCATGACAGCTTTTAAACCTGATTTCTGTTCTCTCTGCTGCACTGTACAACAGGCATGAGCGATTATCTATGAACACACCTGCCAGTTAACACCTCTGATATTATTATCCCACTGTGCTAATGAGGAAGCGAATGTAAGGTTTTGTAGCTCGTTTTCACCATGTGCAAGCTTTTATTTTTGTGATGGGAACTCCATTTGAACAATGTGCTTCTGCGCATGCTGCTGCCCCAATGCTTGCAGCTGGCAACTGCTTTGATTCGGGCACAGGCAAATTAGCACTTCTCTTTCTTTGTGAGTTCCTCCTCTCCATTTATTGCCAGTTTATGTGGAAATATGTTCAGTTGGCTGTACTCAGAGTTTTCAATGAAAAGGTAAATTTGTTTCCCGTATTTAAATTATGACTTTGAGGTACGAAAGATCTTGCTGTTTGCTGTGAGGTATTGAATAAGCTTGCTAGCATTTGGGGATGGAGGGAAGCAAGAAATGTTTGTGAGTCTTGTTGCAAGTCAGAGGAGCTTGGCAACACACTCCTACATGGGGAAGGAATTCTTCCCCGCTCATTGCCAGGGTAGCCCTTAAACAAATAAATAAGATGACCAGTCAGGCTCAAAACTTGTTCTCCACCCTGGTGTGGAATCTGCTGGATTTTGAAACTCCTGGTAGGATGATTTGCTGTTAGCCTTTCTTCCCTTTCTGGTCACTGGTGGAAGATCTGTGTCGGGCAGAAACCTCTTAGGCTGATGGTTGGGGTGCAGCTGTAATCCTGGAGAAAGAGGATCATACCTGTTCCTCTGAGGGCAGCCAATGTGAGAGCTTCCAAGCCAGGTAGGAGAGGAGGAGAGGGACAGGCAGGGAACCTCTGTGTTGTACCAGCCTGGGCTGTTGCTGGCATGTAACATAAGGTGGTCTGAAGCCTTCACGCAGTCATGGTGGTTCTCAGCAACTCCATGTGAGTTATCACAAGGCTGTTCAAGATGAAGCAGGTGTGCTCCAGCTGTTCGTCTGTTCCAGCTGTTCATCTTGCTTCAGAAGGGTTTTATAGGGGGTGCTAGTCCAGACCCAGAGCTCCTGCCACCAATGCATGGAGCTGGGCAAGACCGAGGAGCCAAAAACCAAAGGAAAACACTCCAGAAAATCTTAAGAAACACTGGTGCTGTGCAGCACGATCTCACATACTCCTCCAGCCTTTTCTATCACGCCTGGCAGCCCAAACACAAGGAGCAAGCTGATGTTTCTCTGCCTTTTTGTCAGGTGGACATGAATTTCTACTGCTTGGGACAGGTCCACTTATCCCATAGCAGGTGTGTATGATGCAGCCGAGATATTTTTGTTTGTTTTCCACCCTGTGTTTGGGTGTGATTTCAGGGATGTTTGCAAGCACATAAGCGGTGCAAAACGATGTGAATTGCTTGTTCCATTACCAGAATCACAGCATAGATCCTCTTTCTAGTATAATTTAAAACTGAAAATAATTTATATATTGTCCCCCAAAATGGAAGACGTTCCTAGAATCTGAATAGAATATTAGAAAATAAACATATGCATGTATACATGCATGCATTAAAAAAAGCTTTTGCCTCAAAATGTTGAGCCAAAAAGAAAATTGATTTAGCATCTTAAAGTTTCATTATCTCTTGGGTAGAGATGATTTTTTTTCACAATTCTGTGTCATTGGGTAATCAAATTTCATTTTAAGACCACCCTACAGCTTTTTAAAGTTGTAAAATAGAAATTATTGAAATACGCTGGCTTTTCCAAATAAGTATTCTCTGTCAGGATAAAGTAAAAATAAAGGTAACAAAAAAAAGTATATTGGGTTGCTTCTTAATGTGGTCTCTGCTACAACTGACATCCAAACATCTTAGCAATGTTAACCATAAAGAGTTTTAGTGATTTAGTTGCACTCCAAAAATTTTAGATTTTTTTTTTTTTAAACAGTTTTGGTAAAAGACTGTCTTGACATATTAGCAAGAAAGAAAAGGTTACACAGTCAGGTAAGAATTCATTCCTTGATTATTCATTGCTTCGTTCATATTTTTCATAGAAACAGATGAAACTTAAATTCCAGAGCATGATGCTAATGAAAGTGATAGTCTAGTCACAAAAGTTTGGTTTTTTTTTTTCTTCCCTGACTCTGTCTCTTTTTCCAATCGATGTTTATTTGTATTGCTGTCTGAATTGGTTTTGGACACTGACCTTACAATGTTTCCCTAACTTGAGACCTCATGAAATGAAATATGGTTTCCTTAGACCCATGATGGAAACCAATTAGATGGGACCGGTTATTTAGATCACGTTGTGCAACAAAACTGAGGGGAAAAGTCTTTGGCCCAGGTCCAGGCCAGCTGTGGCTGGTCGGATGTAGCTGACTCAGAGGATATCAGACAGTCCGTGCTGGAAGACGCTGAGCACGGTGACGAGGTGGTTTGGAAAAGGCTCCCAGCTTGTTTTTGAGTGGGCAGGGAGAGGAAAAAGAGTGCAAAGCCACGGCACATAGTTCAAAATAACCTTCGTGATAGGGGACCCGCAGGGTGAAATACATAATTATAATGCTGCATGGTAATAGCCTGTGTGTGAGCTGCGCCGGCCAAAGCTTTGAGGGGTCCCGTGTCAGGAGCTGGGCTGTAGAAGCGGCTGTGATTGCTGGAGGCCGCAGTCTGTCGCTCTTCCATCTGGAGCTGCCTGAAGCCGTCCCTAAAAATAGATGCCTGCCTGTGAGTCACAAATTACCAGTCTGAAAAGAAATTAGATTAGTAGACCTCAGCCTTGAGTATGCTAGGAGCCTTCCCCCAGATGTGTTTTGGGGAGGGGGAGCCTGTCCCAGCCACGCACGGGTACCCGCGGGCTTGGCAATGCTGTGTCCTGCGGTCGGTGGTGGCTGGCAGCTGCTGGGTGCCCTGTTTTCTCACAGGTGGGTTCTTCTGTGTGATCGTCACATTGCGTACAAGCTTAATGCCAAAACAGCAAAGTCTGGAGGAGCAGCCAATTCCCCCTTGAGGTCGCTGCCGGCGTACCATCGGCACTCTGCGTCGCTCCATCCCTGCCCAATGGACATGGTAATGGGGATTCGGTGGGAAAATCCTTATAGATGGCTATTGGCATAAACTGTCTACATTCTCCCTTCTCTCCCGTCTTAAGGAGGTGCTTTGGCTGAGAGTTAAAGTGTTTCTTTACTTAGAAAATGGATCTCTTAAAGAAATTCACCTACATCACACCATGGCTTTTTGGCAGAGAACGACACTCCATTTGGGATGCTGGATTTATTGAACTGTTAGGCACAAATAGTATTTGCTCCTAATTTGTTCCACCTCTGTTAAAAAGGACAGTGGAAGGGTTGAGTGGCTTGCTTCTCTCTCAGGAGTGCGATCTGTTCCATGCGGAGCCCCTCTGTTGGCCTTGGCAGGAGCAGTGACTGGAAAGGGGAGGTCTTGGTGCTGGAGTAACTACACTATTTGCTTGGAAAAAGTGTGAAAAATATTTAGCCTGAGCCTCAGAGTTGTGGAAAGAAGCCTGACAGTTTGTTTAGGAAACGGAGTGCTTTCTAAGAACAAACAGAAAACTTTCTACCCCCTTCTCTTCAGATAAATAAAAATATTGGTGACAGTGTTTTTCAGCCTCCCTGCTGGTGTAGTTACTATGAATTCTGCTTGTCCCGTCCTCTGTCTTGCTCGGGGTTGTGTCTTAGCACCTTAGATTGATTTTGTTTGTTTGCTCGTTTCTTTTGTTTGTTTGTAAGACATTCATATTCAGGTATTTATTTTCAAATCTATTGGCACATTTCTGAAATTAGTGTATTCAGAAACAGTTTGTTTAGTTTGGGTACCACAATACATTTGTTTTCCCACCAGTATATCGAGGGTCTAGATAAATACATGATGGATTTGCAAGAATGCAATTCTGTTTCCAGAAGTTGCTCTAAGGATCTTCTGTTTGCCTGCATATGCAAAGCAACGCCATAGCTGGAATTCATATTGAAGGAAATATCCAGCGGCAATAATCTGTTTCACCTCTGCTGCCTCATTTACCATTCTCATTAATAGTGGTTACATATCCGTGGTTCAGTTTTGCAGTTTTCCACATATGTTAAGCATGCAATTTCCTGTTGTATCCTAGCTGGCAAAAATAGAACTGACATTTTTCACACAACTTGGTTTTTATTTGTTAATATCCGTATAAAAAAAACTGGATTTACTGACAGAAAGTTTCAGAAGGACACCCCGCTTCTCCAAACCTGAAGGCTGTAGAAATTTGAAGTGCTGAGGAAAGAGACCGATGTTCCTCTCCTGTGCAGCGACACCTCCGGCACTGTCAATAGAGCTCTGCTGATTGCAGGGTGCTCATTGCCAGCTCGGGCAGATAGCAAGAAGCAGGGCACACCCTCACTTCACCAAGTTCACCCTGGGCAGCACCTCAGAAATGGCCGTGAATACTTTTATCTGAGTAGATCCCCTCCAACCGTCCCACCTTGCAGAAACAAGTTCGCCTCTGGACCTCCGAGGTCATTCTTGCGGATTTTGAAAGAGGATGTGGGAAGCACAGCAATGTTTTTGTCTACTAGACCCTAAGAAGGGGTGTTTCGGGACTTCTAAAAGTCCAGATGCTGTTTTTGAGAGCTGCGAGAGGAGGGAATGAAATTGGGAATGGACAGCAGCTCATGTAGGACTCCCTCGCAAGGGAAAGCGGGACAGGATGGAGAAGGGAGGGACGAGGGACAGCTGAAGCTGCTTCTCACCCTAGTCACAGCACGGCCTTTCTGCCTGCGCCTGGGCTGAGGTTTGGTGTTGCAAGGAAAAATTCCAGACGCATTACTCATTTATGTTAGAGTCTGTTGACCTGATACTGTAAGCTGGGAAAACAGACTTTGAAACAAAGGGGCCAGACATGAGTGAACAGAATGGTAATGACTTTACAGTAAATTGTGCCGTTCTGAAGAGGTTAATAATATGCTCGTATTTTACTGAATGTATTAAAACTCTTAGTTAAATATTGTATGTTACTGGAAGGGAAATAAAATTTTATTTAAGTGGAGCATTTTAATTTTATCACATTTCCTTTGATTTCCTTGAAGTCTCCAAAATTGATTTTACAGGATTTTCAAAGTGGATAGTGTATTTATAGTTTTGCTAGGTTTGCTGCTGAAAACAAAGAAAGCAAGGCTTCAAGATTAACATGGTTAAGAACCAAGCCCTGCCAAAACTTACACATGTGCAATTGAAAGCCTGCAAGTATTCTCTGTGCACTAATTCAAACTACTCACGCGTAAAGTTAAGAGCTTAATTGCATGTAGGTATTGTTTCCTCAAAATTAAGTAATTTGGTTTCTGAGGCTGTGAAGACCTGGTGTTGTGCAGCTCCCATGACCCTTGAAATAAGAAAGCATTGTGAAGACTGCACAAAATGACTTCTTTTGTTAAAATATTACTGAGATGAATGCTCCCCTCCCTGGTCTGATCAATATAATCTGAACGTTACATCATTTCATCTAAAAGAGCTGCAGGTTTATATACTTTTTCTGTGCAGAGCCATATGAAATGAAAACTAATGAGGTTCAAAAGGTTTCTGAACATTTTTTTAAAGTTTCATTTCAGTTTCCCATCTGGAAACTGCCAGAATTGAGGGGGGAAGGGCTCCTTATTTTTCCATAAGATCGTCTTGAGATCTTTTGTTGCTGCGAATTGGCCCTCACCAACCCCCAGAGGGTCTATTCCCAGATGTTTTCCCACCTGCCTTTCGGGACAGACCCCCAGATGTTTTCCCACCCGTGGTCCCTGCCATCGGCACGGGTGAGCACGGGGTGTGAATCCCATCTCGTGGATGGGGCTGAGCGTGGCTGGGTTGGAGCAACAGGATTTTTGGCAGCAGCGGGCAGCGCGTGTCCCTGGCTCCACGCTTGGCTGTCTCAACCTGCCAGTGCCGTTCACCTTCCTTCCCCGGGCTCCAAGTGTCATTGCTATAGATGTGCCCTCCACCCTGCTTGTCATTTGGGTTCATATCCTTTGTAAAACCTCAGTGTGGAGTTGTTTCCTCCAACTCCAGCAGTTTTTTCAGCTGAGCCGACATTTATCTCCTTCCGTTGAAGTGATTTTCACCTGCAAATGGTTTGAGTCCAGTTAGAGATGACCGCCTTTCCTGAGTGATATTATCACCTGTTCTTTAATTCTCATGCATCCTCTCCTGATGAAAAGCATTTTCTTGGACACCTCGTCAGGCTGATGTCCATTCCCTGTTTATGTGACAGGAGTTCTCCGATGACAGGGTTTTCCCATTTCGGACTAAATTAATTACTCCTTTTAACATCTGCTGGCTCCCTGGAGCAGTTAACTTTTAATAACTCTCCCCACTTTCTGTAGGATGGCTGTTTGTGTGCCACAGCCTTGACTCCTGGGAGCCTTTTTTCTTTCAGTTGTGACATCCAGGACTCTCAGACCATTTAAATGGAGGGTGCTTGTGACAGCCCTGACTTCAGCCAAGATCCTTTTCAGTGTATATTTTAAAGGACGATTTTTCATTTTGGGGTAGCTGGTTTTGGCCCCCCAAACTTGAGCTATCTTAAAATTGTTTTGCGTTTTGGAGTTTGGCAGGAGATCATCCTTCAGGGATCCTGGGATTATCCCAGGCCAGAAAAAGCCCTTTCAGTTCTTGAAGCAAACAAAATATTTTCCCTTCCCGCTGCGTACGGATTTCTATGCAGACAGAGGGTGCTGAGGCAGGAGGAGGTGGGGAGGTGACCGAGGTGCAGGGGGATGGTCAGAGTGACACAGGATTTTTCCCAGCCCACCTGTGGCAGTGGGAAGTGCTCTGTTTGCTGCCTTTCTCTGCGCCAAAGAGGAGGGGGAAAGGCCGTTGTTGAAAAACGCATCTCCTCATAGGTACTAGTTAACTCATTTAAATGTCACTTAGCAGACATGTAGACACAGCCCTGCTGTTTAAAACATTCTATCTGCTTATAATCACTGCGGAGGGAGTAAAGGCAGCTGTAATGAGCTTGTGGGATCAATAATTACTCTTAAGAGTCTGTTTCTGCCTGGTTTTAAACACCAGCAAATACAGAGAAATACCCATGTGAGAGAGCTAAATCTTGGCTGCCCACTTTGCCAATGCCGGTGCTGTAGAGAGCCAGAGTAGCAGCTGCCTTGTGAGACGGGATCAGGGTGCGTGTGGCTGTGGCTATGGGTAAGGCAACATACAAACCATCCCAAAATACACCCCTCCTACTCCCTCGGGGGGCAGCAGCAGTACCAGCCAGGCTATGGGGCTCTGAGCCACACAACCTCTTTCCTGAAGCAGCGAAATTCATTTTCCTTGACTTTACATACCCTCCCAGCTCCAGTCAAAAATTGTCCTCTTGAAGCTGGTATATCTGTGAGAGCTGACGGCTGTGACAGCACTCACAGGTGGCCAACCTCCTCCTTTCACTCTGCTCCGGAGAAGTGAGCCTGGCTTATCCGTCCTCTGCGAAGGTCTGCCCCAGGTACACTCGGACATCTTTCCCCCTCCTCCCCATTAAAGCTCATGTCTTATTCTTCTGACGAATTTCTGAGTTGTTGAAATCATCTGCATTTATGGGATATGGCTCCTGCTTTTGACATACGTCTTAGCTCCTTGCTGTCAAATTCACACGTTCCACCAATAAATAACACAGAATAAATAATGTAACTGATAAGCAGGCTGAACAACATTCACTCCAGTGCCGATGCTGGGGGAGCTGAACTGATGCTGCTCCTTGGCCTCCTGCAGCACCCGCTTAATGACTCACTGCTTCCTGGATGCCAACTGGGTTTATATTCACCTTTATTGTATTAATAACTAGACAGTAGTTGCTTGTTTTCTGTGAGCCACCTCTGTGTCAGAGATTTTGTTAAAACCTGACAAATGACTGCTTTTCCACCACAGAAGTCTTCAGATTTACTATCTGTGCTCAGCAACTGCTCAGGCTAAAAAAGAACGATCACTGAAGTAATAGGTCCTAAACACAGAGTTGGTATTTGCTACACAAGTGAAAACTGCAAACAAGAGCCACAGGTGACTCACTAAAGCACTTTGGTGTGATGTGTTTCCAGAGGCTCAGCAGTCAGCAGAGTACTGTAGATGGCTCAATATATGACTGGAAAGGAAAATAAATTAAGCAGCAGGAAAGCCAAGGAGAGGCTTGAAGCAAGATGCTGATACAATTACAGCAGAAATGAAACTCAAGCACTCTCTGAAGAGCTGAGTAACATGTATGGTAGAACTGTTAATGTACCTGGACACAATACCTTTAAAAGCAAAATCCTGTTCATTTCCTCTGGTAGGTTTGTTTCATACTGAACAGGACATGCAGCTGGAACACAATATTTAAGGCAATGCAAGATGTGCTGGCGAGCAGCCAGCAGCCGCCTTTCCTCCTGACTGGCCCGGCGCTGGGGACGGGGAGCTGGTGGCTGGCAGGGCGCTGTGTCCCACCTCACCGCTGCGGGCAGGGGGTCCCCAGGAGGTGTGGTGGCCCCCACCCTGCTTGAGAGCAGCCTGAGCCCCCCAGGCTGGGTGAAGGGCCAGCGGGCCGGTGATGCACCCCTGCACCAGAGCAGCTGTAGGTTGGGACCATGTGGCACATCTGAGTAGTGATTTGGGGAGCAGACATGTTGCTCCCTGGCTTTTCCCTTTGTTGGGCAAAACCTCTCTGCAGCTCCTGAGAGAAACATTAGCTTTTCTTTTTCTTCTCACCTGGTTTCCTCATGGGTTACCATCCCCTTCTCTTGCCCACGGCTCCCCTTTGGGCTGGGTTGCATTTGGCCCCGTGATGCTGTCTGTGTCCCTGTCCTCTGCAGCAGACCTGGTGGTGGTTTCTCCCAGGTCTGGGTGCTGTGCTGCTCTGGGGAGACTTGGGCATCAGCAGAGCAGAAGGATAGTGTGGATCCTTGGGCACCGCTTTCCTCAAGTGTCTCGTATAACAGACCTGGTTTTCCAAGCTGCAGTGTCGCCAGCAGAGCCCTGTCCGTCATTGGGCCATGGTTTCACAAGCTGCAGTTTTACAGTGCAATCATGTTTTAGCACATCATTGCTTTATCTTGTAGTAACAAATCAGGTTGGAAAACTGAGCCCAAATGATAAAATACCTAATAAAGAAAAGCGAGAAATCAGATTCCAATACATATTGGGCTTTATTAACTTAAGGAGCAGCAGTATTAAAGCATCTCTTCTCACTGCTGGTATTTTTTTTTCCAATGAAAGCTGGAAAGGCAGACCACTGGTGCTATTAGAAGCAGGTATTCCAGTCACTGGGGAGAGATAAGGCAAAAAAGCCAGCTGAGCTGTGGACTGTCTGTGTCTGTCCTGAGCTGTGGCTGCAGACAGCAGTGACACAGGAGGAGGTACGTGCCTTCACACGAGGCTGTCGTGCGTGACAGATGTACACCATCAACAGAGGGACAACTGAGTAACAGTAGTATTTTCCAGTGAGGTTGTTTCAGAGAAGTACAAGTAGTTGTACTGATAAAATATTTCCTGGTTATTTTATTCTCGATGCAAACTGTCTTCTCTAGAAGTTGTCGCTCTGAAATTTGATCCTCCATGAGCACCAGTGACTTTTCTTTGTCTTATTTGCTCTAAATAGCATTGTTCTGAGGAGGGGGCTGCTGCTTCTCTAGGAAATTGCATACTTATGTACGGAGTTCTTTTTTGTTTTGAAGGGTAGGCAAATATGAGCATTCATTTTCAATCTTCTGGTTTTATTTTTAGGCATAGGACATTAATGAGACAAAAATGTATGAAAGCACTCTTCGTCTTAAACGATATGCAATGTACTGATATGAAATAATACAATGAAGGAAAACAAATAATTGCAAATAGCTATTCTAATTGGTTCTACGTACATTTGAATATGAGTGGGAATTAAGTGGGAATTTTTAAAGGATGATACTGGTGCTTTCTGATGGTAGGTTTATATTTGTCCATAATGACTTGTTTGTATATTTGGCAAAGCCACATCTAATAGGCCTATGAGTCAGTCCCCTTGGTAGACCTCTGACATTCTTCTTGAAAGCGGGCACACCAGGGACTCTCCGGTGACAGGTTTTCTTAGAAAACAGGCTCCAAAAGGCTAACTTCTTGAAGCAGAAAAAAGTCTCGGGTTAAAATAAAAGGTTCTTCTTGCGTCCTTGGAGGGCAATCCTCATTTTCGAGCCCCGTGCCTCCTGTGTCACAGCCTCTGGCCCACCCCCGTGTGTCCCCAGGCAAGCCACCATCTCTCCATCACCACCCAGGCTGGCTCCAGGGTGCTGCCCACTCTTCCCGGGGGTCATGCCGAGCCCCCTGGCTGTTGCGGTCATCTCCGTCCCCTTTCACGCTCTCTCTCCAAATTGAGGGTGCTCTGAGCTCTCCGAGAAGGGATGACTCCTCTCTCCTCCCTGGAGGCTCCATCGGACTCCAAGTGCAATAGCGAGAGCAAAGCAAATGGGCAGCTCCCCTCCGCGCAGGTGCAGCAGGCTGGGATACGCTGTGCACATGCAGACAGCAAACACATCAAGCAGAGCTGAGCCACCAAACTGGTTATGTGGATTGCTCCCTCTTTTACAGAATTAGTTTGCATTTTTGAAGCTCAATTTTTGGGCCACCCCAAAGAAAGGGCATGGAAAAGAGATGGGACTGAAGATGACATCGTGGTATTGCCTTGGGCAGTTGTGTTGGCTTCACAGCCAGAGATAGTGGCATTTGTATTGCGGAGTAACTACAAATTGCTGTCAATCTAGTCTAGAAACTTGAAACTTCTTGGTAATATCCAGCTGCACAGGGTTGTTTCTTTGCAAGTTTATTTACTTTTGTTTTCTAGTCAGAAGTGTGAGGAAGCGCCTTGTGGAAGGCAACAGGAGCAGCTCTCGATCTGCTGGTACTGGCTGAAATGCCCAGACAGCACAATCACGTTTCTATTTTTTCTCTAAATAATTGAAAGGGGAAAAAAACGTAACATCTTTGTCTGTAAAGACTTTGTTTATATTAAGGAAAGTTTACACAGCTTGTAGAGAATTAATTTGTAGGAAATTAAACCTCTGTATCTTCTCCATCTTATATACATGGTCACCACCTCATTCCAAATGACACAACCTCTTGGGTTGGGACTTAGGGTTATCAGCAAGATTTCAGGTTTCAGAAAGAAATGCTCTTAGTCTTAGAGAAAAATGAACAGAAAGAAGAAATGTAAAATCTTGCTTTATAGCCTTTTCAGGGGCGCTAGGCTCAGTTAACATCCTGATCTAAATCTGAGAGATCCTGGGAGGACGCGATTAGTCCGGTTGCCCTACTCTTTATGTCGTGGGACGCAATTTATGTTGGTGCCACCAGGTGTGGATGAGACTCTGTGTTTTGCTGGCCTTGCTCTGGCAGAGGACACGGCAGCAACGCGAGGTGTGTGAGGGCTGCCGGGGCCTGAGCGTGGTACACAGACACTGCAGGGATGCTCAGCTCCGCGGGGCAGCAGCGGGGAGGCATGGCCGATTCCTGGGCATGGGAACCAGGAGAGCTGTCAGAGTCGCAGGAGAGCAGCATCAAAGTGACGACCCAGGCTCTGAATCCCTCTTCCCAGGAAAAAAACCAAGCTTTCCGGTCAAAGCTGAATGGGAAGCTTACAGTGTTTAGAGTCACTTTAAGAATGTAAAAAAGACAGACTCCTGAATGAACTTCTTATATCCTCTGATCCTCTGCACATCCTGCTCCCGTGGGCAGTGGGAATGACAAAAGCCTGAACTATGCTTGTAATATTTTTAGCCCAGGCTGCAACAAGAGGTGCTGGACATATTATGGGAGAGCACGTTTCCACGGACCTTCAAAAACATTTGTTTTAATCCGTAAGGCTTAGGTAGGAGTCAGCTGCCATCTGAGTCTCTGATGCTGGTGTTTGTCCATCAGTCAGCTGAAACAGGTACGCTTGTGCTTGTGAAAGGCACTTGTCATCAATGAACACGATACTTAAACAAAAACTACACCCAAGGGCACTTGAAATCTTTGACCAGTGAAGATGTTTTGGTGAATGTGGAATCCTTCTCGAGGGACAGAGGAGGAGTGAATGAATCCAAGGGTTCTGGTTTCGGCAGCAGCTGTGTGCGGTCGGTCAGGAGTGGTTCTGCACAGCTTTGGGGAGCTGCTGGGCTGAGACGCTGCAAGACCTTGGTGCCCCATGCTGCTGGCGTTTTGGACTGAGGGTGACCAGCTTGCCGGTAGTCTCCAGCCCTCCCTCTGTGGTGCCACGTGAAACCAACAGTTGGTAGAAACCTTCTTCACATCCAAAAGTAAAACCCTGGTCGGGTTCATCTGAGAAACAGGAAGGAAGCAAAAGTGTCATTTGGGTGTTTTCAGTAGATTTCCCTTGCCTTCCCTGGGGAGTTCAAGTGCTCCCGTGGCCTTCCTTGTTTAGCCTGGCACAGCTTGAAGTTTTCCATTGGACTGTCACCAGGCACTCACGGTAGCATCCACACTCCCCCACGCAGATCCCCAAGTTGTGAAAGTCTCTTAAAACCAAAATGAGAGCAACAATAAATAAATAGTGTGATCCAGGACTCCTTGAGAGACGAGAATGCAGCCTTAGTAATAATTAAGGGTCAAAACATCAAGGAAACACCAGACAGGAAATAATGGGGGCGGTGGGATGGGACGGGACGGGACGGGATGGGACGCAGCAGGGGCTGGATTTGAGTGGGGACACTGAAGTGGCAGCCACGTTGTCAGCTGATGGCTGAAAGAGCTGATGGCTCTCATGGCATGGCCTCTGAGTGGTGGGGCCCTTACGCCAAGAGAAGTCCCTGTTGTGCTGCCGAGCTGGCCAACAGGGCACCCCAAAAGCAGGGCCAAGCGGCACAGGCAGACCCCTGTGGAGACTTGCTCTGCTGCTGACCATGCTGGGGGTCTGCCACAGATGAGCACTAAACACACTGCATTTTTATGAAGAGGAAAAAAAGATTTATTTTCAAGATGGATCATGATGTCTTTTCCCGTTTCCCTTTTCCCTTTTCCCTTTTCCCTTTTCCCTTTTTTTTCTCTCTGTGTCTCCTTCTCTTTCTCTCTCTGTGTCTCCTTCTCTTTCTCTCTCTGTCTCTCTCTTTAAATAAAGACCAGTGCATGGAGGGAGGGACCTCTGCCACACAAAATCGATATCAATTACTACGCTGTAAAAGACGAGGCCACGCATACGTGCTGTGGCAATAACCAAACCGAATCCCCTTTGTGCAGGGAGTACTTAGCTCTTTCATAGCATTTGTGGCTGTAGTGGTAGTTGAGCTATTATAGGAACAATTGATGAGACTAGCTGACGTCAATACTTGAAAAGAACTTCAGCTGTTTTAGAAGCAAAAATAAAAACGGATGTCTGTTAAAAAAAATAATTTAAGGTAATCAGAAAGCCATATAATGAGAGCACATAATTGGTTCTTCTCTCTCATTTAGCATAGCGGTTTGTCTGTATTCGATTTCCTCACATGGTTTGGTTATTGCTTTTGGTTATTACTATCTGTATCTAATGACAAGTAAACTTATGTTCTTTTTTTTGTCATTGCTTTCAAAATGGCCTCGTGTCATTTTGCATTTAAGGGCAAAATACACATGTATCTGGCTGGGCAAAGTCCTAGATAGGTTTTGCCGTCACAGATCGCAACTTCATTCAGGATTCAGGCTGGTTGGCTTTGGTGAGCAGCTGTGTGCGAGCGGAAGGAAAGACGCAGGATTTCGCCTGGGAGATAAAGCTCTTGTACCACACTGGCAGTTCGGTGCTCCAGGGTTAGTGGTTTTCTGTCGAGGTCAGGTTGTGATTCAGCATTTTAGAGGGAGCTCCAGAGCCTCTCCTGCTTCTCCAGCAAGGCAGGCTGACCTTTCTGTTGTCCCATGGCATTCGGCAGGAGAAGCTTTCTTTTACAGTCTCCCTTTGCCAGAGCGCTTTCCCTCCCAGCCCCTCTGCCCCAGCATTAGCTGCTTGTGTTATCGGAGTTTGCCCCCCAGATGATCTGTTAGTTGGGTCTCTGTCCAGGATATATTAATTTGAAAAAGAGGATCATCAAGTTTAACAGCTTTCCTTTCCTGTGCCAGCTGCTGTAATTTTTCCTGGGGATTTTCGCTCAATACTGAGACAAAAGCATACAGAGAAGGCAAGAAAGTCCCTCGTTTAAAATGGGCTCTGTTCAAGGAATGCTCCCCCTCCCCAAGCAACGGCTGAGTACTCGGATGTGTGGAAAGGGCCAGCTGAAATGTGTATGTCTGAGTACCATATTTTGCTGAATGTTTACTCTTATGAGATTTCTGATGAGATTACTAGATGACCTCTTAAAGCCCTTTCCCACCCAATTATTTATGATTCTGGGTTGCTCTAAGTTCTCATAATGGCTCCTTTATGACTCCTTACATAGTTTACTTGCTATTGAAGTTAAATGAATTGCTTAGTAAATTCCAGGATGCCCCTTTTTATAACTCAGTTGAGTGCTGTATTTTGTAGCTCTGAAATCCTCTGGCACCTCATCTGTTCTCCATGAACTTTCAAAAATCACTGCTCAAGGTATCGCACTTCCCTCTATTAGCTCTGTTAGCAATCTCGGATGCTTGTCGTTCAGTTCTGTGGGTATATAAATACTTTCCCAGGAATTCTTTTCATGTTCCCCTTTGATTTACTCATGGCTCAATCAAATCATTGATAGAATTCAAGCCTCAAAGTTCTCTTCCTCCCCCTCCAGTCTTTGATTACAAAAAGGCAGCAGTAATTGCTGAAGAGACCTCAGTTTCTCAATGGAGGAAAAATGCTCTTGGTCAAGGTGGTCAGCTGAGACCCAGAAAGACTAATTCCTGCTGTACATTGAACGGCTTTTCTGTTCATGATTGTGAACAACATGTTGGTCAGAGAGCATGCAAATTATCCTTCTATGAAGGAAAGCTGTTGGTGAACTACAAACAAATATTTGATCTGGATACGAAGACCATCGTTGCTTGAAGAGCTGACTGCTCTGGCCACATCTCATTTAGTCATTTTCCTTCAAAATTTAGGTTCCAGCAGCTCAGTAGCAGATCAGACAGGGAATAACAACGTGGGATTAGACAAATTAATGTAATAATTGGAAGAATACTAATAAAATGCCTGTAATACATTTAATGATCCACTGATTTCAAATACCCTGAATCCCCTTGACAAGAACACTGATCGTGACATATATCTGATAAAATCTTGAGGGAACTAGGCTTAATAAGAAATATGTAGGCAAAAGCTCCTTGAAAGTGTGAACAATCTTCAGTAATTTGGACAAAACTGTAAGAAAATAAATGAAATAATTATTCAGATTAGTTTTACATTACATTAGTTCCCATATGCCGCCAGCTAACCTGTAGTTGAATCTAGAGGAACGCTAATCACCATTATATAAAAGTACATTTAACCAGATTGAGAAACAGGTTTAGCAGCAATTAAAATATTAGATTAAAAAAATAAAACCAATAGCTCCTGGTTATCAGGGGCACATCTGTTGAGGGAATCTCGTATTTCTGGCTACGTGCTGATCTCAAAATACTCCGGACTGCAGCAGAGGCTGTTTGGTTGACTCTGCTCAATATCCGTTGTGCACGTTTGAAGTCAGAAAAAACTTCCAAGTGATCTAGAGGAGAAGGGCACTGAGGTCTTGATTCTACGCACATGCATATGTTTACACCCATGAATTAGAGTGGGAACATTCATGTGCAGAAAGCTTAGCATATGTGTTAATCTTTGCAGGACTGACATGCCCAGTCCTGATACAGATCCTTGATGGAGCTTGTTCTCCTGCCAAGTGTTTATCCTGAGCTCCAAATGGGCCAGTCCTCCCTCTCGGTAGGGTGTGAGCTTCCCCCACAGCAAGATCTGTCTACAGAGAGATTTCCCGCAGCAGCTCCAAAAATACGTCCTTTGGAGAACGCTTTTTCCCACCTTCTGCAAGTCTCAACCCATGTGACATTCAAACTTTTTTCTTCTGTCACATCCCTCCTTCGTAGGAGAGAACAACACTGGCTGCTTTTTCTCTTTCAGGCGTCTCCAGAGACTTGCTCTTTCTATTTCGGTAGCTTTTTGGAATAGTTAATCTCTGCCTATGGATATCAGGCGTAGAGGAGTTCGTTGTCATCCCTCTGTACTTGCAGACCTTGAATTTTGCTCTCAAAGTGGCAAGAGTGGAGAAGGACTTCTATAGAAATAAATAGCACTTATTTAACCAAATAATATTTCAGCTTCTGAACTCCAACAGTTACAAGTGACAAGAACTAGACTATCAGATTTCACCAAATGCGGGCAGTATTTTGATGTGTGGGTGTCTGTTGAAAAATAGACCACAATCTTTAGAAGAGCCCATTGTGTGGTATTTCTGAATAGTCCAAGTCCAAAACACCTTTGAGCTCCGCTCTTGTAGATCACAGCTCTGTATCCTCCCTAACGTGTCCCTTCTGTTTGAATCATGTTGCAAGAAATCCTATCTAGTAACAATATTTTGCTGAGATCTTCAGTAAAGCACTTGTCATCTTCCCTCCTTCTTCCTCCCCCACAGTTTCATTTGTTTTCACACTTGCAAATGTCCCTTCTACAGCTGATCACTTACCTCCTGTTATATAAAAATAATGGAAATGTAGCTGGTACACTTGCCTGAGAGGGACTGCGGATGCTTAAACATAACCATTGCACCCAAAGACCATACTGAATGAGTTATGCACAACTTCACCAACTGGTGTTTACAGATGAAATATTTTCTGTGCATGTGAACCACAACAAACTTCCCATTGCCTATGTAAACAAAATCCTGTACAACAGAAACCGGAGACTATCCATATTCATGAAAGTAATTGAAGATTTTTTTCAGTTAGCCATTTAAATGGTATTTAGTACAGAAACTGAGTTGAAATGCAGGCACAAGGAAATTAAACAGGGTAGTAGTAGAGATTCTTCAATGTCCTGTATCTTATGTCATTTGTATTCCTAGAAGTATCACAATTTTCTAAGCTTCCTAAAAGTGTGAAGTGTATCTCTGTTTCCCACATACATTACTCCACAGACGTAAGTCATCTGTTAAAATAGGCTCTGTAATAGTCTGAGAAATGCCTCTGTATCTCACATGTTTGGTTTGGCATTTGTGCTCCAGGCAGATGCACGGGAGGAGGGGTGACGGGGGTGTCCAAGGGGCCTGTGACACTTGGGGACAAGTAGGGAAAATCAAGACATTTGTGAGGAGAAAGTCCGCTCTTCCAGTACTCTCATCTCTTAGAAAGGCAAGTGGATCGACAAATCTGGGTGATAGGAGTAGACATACTTATGTGCGTGTATGGGCATACAGAGAACTCCAGCCGCACGACCTTTGCTCTGGCACCCCCACAAGCTTCTCTGCCCTTTGGTTAAGCAGCTGAGCAGCATGATTACTTTCACAGTGACTAGAAGCAGGCCCAGGACACACAAAATTGCAACCCTGTCCCCTGGGGGCCACTGGTCCAAACCAAAGAGACGTCCCAGTGCTGGGATAAGGATGCGCAGAAGCACGTCTCTGAGAGCTTTGTTAACAGCTAAAGCCAAACTCCTCCCCAGGGCATGGCAGCAAAGTGGGGATGCCAGGGGGTGCCTGGGGAGCATGCTGCCCAAAACCGGGTATGTGGCTCCTGCCCAGGATCTTGCCCTTGGGGATGTAGGCAATGGTACAGGTAACAGGTCAATGTCACATAGGGATCAAAGAGGAATAATGCTCAGAGTATTGTGTTTTTAATTCAGTCATCCTGTGATTTTTCCATTGAGTAAAATAGCATGTGTCGGATATTCAGTCCTTTACCACTTAGAGGATCTTCCTAGCACATTGGAAACTTCAAAAGATGATGTCTGACCCCCAGACTGGAGCCTGTTACTATTGCAGTGGTTGTAGCTGGACCTGGATTTCCAAGAAATGGATAAGCTGTGAGCTGGAGGCACCAGCTATTGCTGCCAGGAATGGCTCCCTGTAGCTGTACCAGGGGGAGAGCAGCTGGCGCTGTTACCTCCCGATGCGTCGTGCTGTAAGTGAGGCAGTAACCAGCCCTGAGCTTGCTCTGCCCATCAGTTCAGGAAACTTCTAAAAAAAATAAAATCAGTTCTGGTTTGATTCTCTACCTCCACAGACCTAATGAAGCCGTGTATGGAAAGGGCAGTGTTCCTATGTAATTCAGTGAAAAATACCCACAGGTTAAATAACAGGATGCGCTTTGCATGTGTGTTTTCAAAAAAATCCCCTCCCAACAATGGCAGTAGGGACTGTGAAATAAGGTAATAGCTGTGTTTTTCTGTTCCTAGATGGCCTTTAGCTGATTGGCCCTTGAGTGTGCACGGAGAGCAAGGTGCACTCTTTTACCTTTTTCTTTACATTTCGTCCAACTGTGCTTTGTAAGAAGATAGTTACCAGCATCAGTAGGAGTTGGAAGCAGCAGGGAATGGCATAGTTCAGCGTGCTTCTGCTTCAAGAGGGTGCTGTTGAGTCACCGCTTAGCAATCCAGAGGCTCACTGCATCACCAATATTTAACATGTCCAATTACTGCAATCTTTGTATTTTATTATAGGGTATTATTCATTGGTAATGTACCTGAAATCAGAGGGACAACAAAGAAAGCAGTGAAGAGCTCTGTAGCTCTCATTTTTCCTGATGAAAGTGGTTTTCTGTGCATGACAGATTGTACACCTGATAGAAATGGTAACAAACAAAATCCAGATCTGTTGCCTGCAGTAAATCTTTGTCAATAGCCCACATACACCAAGGCACAAATCTTCTTCGTGAAGAGCCCTTGGCGTTAAGAAGCAATTCCTGCAATAATGTTTATTTTTGCCCTGTGATAATCCCACACTCTGACTTATGTAGACGTTCCACACATGAAATTATCTGAAATTGAACAAACGTCTGTGCAAAGTAAACATTCAAAATGTACAGAAAGAGAAAAAATTTAGGAAGTGTCCTTCAGTGTGCAGCAGCCAGCCCTGAAAATAACGAAACAGGGCTTGTAAAACATACCTCAAGTTAATAGTTTCTCAGTTGTAGGCTTCATAGCAGCACAGGCTCTTCTTTTTGAAGGGGCTAAAGAGGAGTCAATTCTCCTTGTGCACCCTCTTATGCAACTTACGCCATTGCATAAGTGCCACCACAAGCTGCACTTGTTCAGCTATTTTACAAGTGGGCCATATTTGCAGAGCGTGCTCGTAAGAAGGTGGCAGTGAGACAATTTCATTCAGCTGTTCATCTCAATGCAGCCACAAGCCCTGCTTTGCTGCACTGGCCAGCCCTTTTTTTGGTGAATGCAGAAAGCAAAATTGACCAGGGAAGTGGGCTGTGGGTTTTTTTTTAACTTTGTGTTCATTTTGGTTACTTTACTCTTCACTTTTTGTCAGCCGTTTTCTTTTTCTTCTCCATGTCTTTCCCCTTGCCCTCCTCACAGCTGCAGGTGACAGAGTGCTGGAGGGAGACGCGCGCTCCGCCGCGGTCCCTTCTTTATACCTTTCCTCATCTATTTCTTTATCCTTGTAGTTTTAGTTAATAATGATATACGTGAGTATAACGCAGTCACGTCAAATGCAAGTGTGCAATTGAGATGGCCACGGGTCCAGCCTGCAATAAGGCTCTCAGTGCCTCTGGAGCAGACGTGCAGGGAGGAAATTGCTGCAGCAGCTTCTGGGAGGTACTCGGCTTTCCCCTGTCTAGGAGTTGACCCACAATGTGCAAAAGCAGTTTCCAAAGTGTCCATGGCTGAAAATATAACCTCAGTTTGGCAGCTCTTGGTAGTCGAAATTCACTTGGCCAAGTTTATCCAAGTTTCTTGGTGGTTCACGTGCTGCTGGCAGAAGAGGAGTTGGGGCCACGTCAGCATGAGACTGATACGAAGCTGGTCCTGCAGTGATCATGGCAGTGCCTTGAGACTCGAGGCATCGCTCCTCCAGGCACACATGGCTCTTTTGATGCTCAATTCTCAGCAACAATTAAGTGAAGAGGGGATGAAATTAAATACCTTGCAGAAGGATTCCTGTGAAATGTTTGGCCAGTGTTTTTGAGAAAGGGCATCATGTGAGTGGGAAGCATTTGTAAGGCACTGGAGATTTTTTTTTTTTTTGCACTACTTGTGGTCTCAGCATCCTCAGTAGGTGTTACTGTGAGTGTTGTGCCAGAGTAGCATGTGAGCACTAGTAGAAAGAGACGTGCATCTTACATCTTGTTCAAAATTGGCTTCTCGTCTTCTACTAGCTTGGCATGAATACACAGACCTGCTAATTTCACTGTAAATACTCAGATACACTAAAACAACCAACCAAGACAGCCATGAACCCATTTAAAGAGCTTAGATATAAAGTGTTTTATGGCAAAGGCTTCAAATGCTCACACCCAGTTGTCCATCAGCCTAGGCAGAGGGTCACTGAGATGTTCCACGTGACTATGAAGAGTAGAAAATATTATAGCATAAATAAAGGCAGTTAAATAAACCTGGATGTCTGAGGAGAGAAAGCCTCTTAAGACTATGTGGGTGCCTTTTTGGTATACTAACCTGTATCCAGGATCCCCAGGGATGTTATATACTTGTGAGATATGAGCAGAGAAATTCAATACTTCGTGTGCAGCTACAAAGTAAAAGTGCCATCTGGACAAAAAGCAAATACATTAAATACCTGACAGATCTGGGAGCCAAGGAGAAATATCCCACTTCACCATTAACCATGTGAGCTGCATTTCAGCAGGATTTATACCAAATCATCCAGCACCAAGGGGGATGAAAGCCAGGCAGACTTGTTTCGGAGGTAGGCACAGTCTCCGACACAGAATACTTTGAGGGAAAGTGGACCATTTTTGCACAAGGCAAGAAAATACTTGGATTTGGGGATGACATTAAGAATTGAGTGCTTTACTGGAGATGTGAGCATTGCCAGGGAGCTGCTGGGCAGTGGCCTCTCCTGCCACTCGATGGTAGGACACGTGTGACGTGGAGTGAAAATCAAAGCTGCCTTTTAGTCATCTTTCCTTTAGCCTTTTTTCTAAGTATCAGGTGCATTATCAGTGCAGTACTGAAGTGTGCAAGGTTTGTGCTGTGGTGATGGTTTGGAAGTTACCGATGAAGTTGTTTCTGCACACGCAAGGCACTGACTCAGCCCATTCACAGTAAAATGCTCCAAGATGAAACAAAGTATTTGTGAAATTTGGGAGGAAAAAGTGCCTCGTGCCCCCCTCCCCCCATCTTTCATCTATCACTGTTTTTAAACCATATGAATGAGTTGTAATGCCAGTCGTTTCAGCAACACAGATGTTTGCAATAAGCGTGCAGTTGGGAAGTGTAAAGTAAAGATGAATGTATCATTATTATGCGTAAGTAAACTTTTGTGGCCCATTTGTCAGATCAAGCTGAATTGCGTCTTGTCTTTCCAGATTACAAATGGCTTGCATTAAAGCAACAGCTTTTTAAGAAGGCTGGGAAAATGTCCTACTCTGACTGCTCATTGTAAATACTTTAGCACAGAAACTTTGCCCAGGCTCTTCTCTCTCAGCTTTGGAAAGAAAAGCTTAGGTAAAAGTGCTATTATTTCCAGTCTGAGACTCTGTTCTGTGAGAGGCTGCCAGATCCTTTCCTATCAAGGAGAGGTCCTAGCAGCTATCAACTACTGCATCTATGACAAGATGCTCAAGTGATCTATAGATGTGTTCCTCCATTTGTTTTTAAGTTGCTCTTAAACACATTTTCTTTGGAGCAATGTTTCAGCCAAACAAGACAGGAAGGTAGATTTTTTTTTTTTTTCTTTTAAACTGGTGAACATTTTTAAAAGCGAGCTATGCTTCAGTGTTTTTTGGCACACGGAATCCATCTTAATGTGGAGTACATGACAAAAAGTGCCATGCTTTCTATAAAGATCTTAAGGAGAATGACTGAGCCCCAGTACCACACTGTAAATTAACTATTGTCCTTTGTCAGCATCGAGTGTGCCCCATCACGTCAAGTAACCGCAGTTGGCATCCTGTCTATGAGCATGGCCCCATTCATTCCATCCACCCAGCAGTGAATAATTCATATAGCAAGTTTTACCCTGGGCAAAATACACTGACATCAAGAGTCACTAAACTATAGTCATTCATGGAACAAAATAGTTATTCATGCTTTCAATGTGAACCATGAAATCTTGCCAGTTAAATTTAAGAATGAATCGAATTAATTCATTTAACATCATCCGAGCTCACAATAACGTTGTTGCATACTTGCTGTGCTTTGCTTTACTTTCCTTCTTTTTTCCCAAACTGTTTATACCTGGAAACTGAAATGCTGTGCCAAGCAGGTTTTAGTAAGCCCTGTAAAGGAGAGACCTCAGGAAAGAAGATAATTCCTAAGTCATGATGTGGCGCCATCAGTTTACAGAGTTTCCTGCGTTACACATCATCAGTTAATAAATGGTAACGTGGTTATCAGTGGCATTTAATGCAGCTAAGCGAGCCGTGATTGCTCCTGAACACCTGTACCTGCCTCCCGCTGTGCACCAGGCTGGTGGAGAGGGACAGTTGAAATGGGAAAGGGGTTACATGAAAAGTCCTGTTACGATCGGCTCAGGCTTCCTATTTGTTGTTTCCTTGCAAGAAGGAAAATGGCTCTTGTGTGCCGGAGGTGGCTCTGTGTGGCAGTCACCACAGAACCCCATTAGAAGGGACGGTGGAGCCCTCGCAGGTGCCCCCGGTGCTGGCGGCCTCTGGCAGGGGGCTGTCACAAAGGCCCGGGGAGGGGTTTGTGGGTGTTCTCTCAAAATGCTGTCACTTACAGGAAAACAATGGTTCCGTTGGAGGTTTATCGCAAGACGGTAAACAGGGGAAGTGAGTTTTCATCTGCCACGACCAAAAGGGCTGATGGATGGGTGGTGGTGGTGCGGTCCCGCTTAGTCATGTGGCGAGGAGATTGCATTGTTAAACCTCCACGTGCGGTGGCTCTGTCCTTTCAAAGCCTGGTGACACCGAGAGGCGGGATGGGAGTGGCACCTAATTAGGAGGTGTTAATAATTTACTCTTTTGTGAGTGACGGATGTGCTAGCAATATTTGCACTGTAGGCTCTCTTCCCTTGCAGCGTAACCACTTTAACCTGTTGTGTGCTGGTCATTTCAGGGGTAATGGGTGTCCATGGCCTAGCAAAAGGAGCATCTTCTGGTTGAGAAGGGGTTGACATCTGTTCTTTGGCTCTGTGGCTGACAGTCTTTTCTCCCCAGCCTGAAGTAGTCCCTGTGAACATGTGCATCCCCTGGCTGTTTCAGCCAGTCTTCAACAGCTGTTTTGTTTATACTACACAAGGTCTCCCTCACGTTTTCTATTTCATTGCTTAGTTTTCTTCCCAAATATGTTTAAGTTGCTTTGTTTGGAAAAAAGCAAGGGAAGGATGCAACCAAAAAGTGTGGTTTACCCCACGCTGGCTGCCAGTGAAGCTGTGTAGAGATGCATCTGAGGCAGGTTGGATCCCTTGCTGCCACCACCCACCATGCCCTATGATCACTGTCAAGCCTAAAATTTGGTCTGAAGTCCTGAGCGTCTTCCAAGCTGACAAGTCCTCTTCAGAGACGATTTCCTTATGGTTTGGTGCAAAATAATTAGCTGAAAAGTATTTACCACATCCTCCTGGAAAAATAGATCATATTCCAAAACACCTGCTTCCCTCTTAGAAATCACAGCTTCTGATCTGTGTAACATAACACCGACAAATCCAGGTTGCTGCTTTTATTGTGATGAGGGTTGTATGTGCAGTGTTGTTTCAGCCTCTGCTCGAAGCCTATTCCCTGTGCGTGGTGGGGAGAGGGTCGGGTTTGGTGCTGAGCACCACGTAGCAGGTCATGCACACACAGGACGCTGCTCCTATAGGCTGCAGTGGCTTCACTGCCTCAGCATGGTACAGCAAAATTGTGCAAAATGAGCCTGGATCAGCGTTTGATCCGCTAGACAGGTTGTCTCACCTTTTGAGAAGTGTGCTCTCAACTGTATGAGCCCTTGTGCCTCGATGTGAGCTACAGCCACATTTACCGCAAGAATTTAATTGTGCGGGTCCAGGTTATCTAATGAGCGTGACTAATCCCTCGCTGTTTACTTTGGATCGCAGTTCACCCGGAAAAGCTCCCCCAGGGGCTGGAGGGAGCCAGGGGATGTGCGTGCCTGGGTCTGAGCTTCCCCATGTTCCCTCCTGCCTCTCGTCCCCCATGGCCAGTGCCTGTCCTCGCAAGGTGACCGTCCTTTGGTGCCACCTCCCTGACGTGATTCAGGCTGAGGAGCTCTCTGGGGGCTTCCCCAGCTCTAGTGGAGACAGCAGCTTCTCACCGGGCACTCACCAAATTTTAATGTGCACAGCCCCCTGGCTACCCATGAAACAAAACAGAAAACAACTCCCTTTCCTCCAGCTGCAAGGGCGGTTATGTTCCTCTATGGGAAGTTCTGAGGGAAGCGCAGTTTTGCGTGGGTTATCCGAGGACATGGGCTGTGCACGGTCTTCTTCTCAGGTACTTTTTTTAAGGATGAGGGGTACGCGAGGTGTGGATTATTATTATTATTTTTTTTTTTAAAAACTATATAAATTTCTTCGGGGGGGGGGGCGCTAATTTGCATTTTAGTAAACTGGCTTTCTGGCCCAGTTTCCTTGAAATTGCTGTGGTGTCCCTCCAAAAAATCATGCTGGTAGAGAGAAGAGCCCTTGCCCTCTCCCATGGCAGGCTCTGCTTCACCCCGTGGGACGCAGAGGCTGAGGGGCTGGCAAAGAAAGGGCCACCTGTGGCACTAGCCACTATATATCTTAGATATCTTATATCTTAATCTTCTGGCAGTTTCAGGACCAAATAATTTATTTCTGATTGTTGGTGACTTTTTTAACGTGGCAGAAGAAGGCACGAGGGAAGTCAGTGAATAAACATTAAAGCTAGACAAAACCAGGCTCAGAAGAAGGTGCACATTTTTCATAGTGGGCATAGTTAACCATCAGAGCAACTTGTGTAGGGATTCAGTGGGTTTTCCATCACTCAAAGGATTTAAATTGAGCCTGCATGTAATATAATATGCCTTAAGCAGAACTTGCAGACTTGATTCAGGGTTGCCTCGGTGAGATTTTTTTTGTCTGTTTTGTCCAGCTGGACAGAGCAGATGGTCAGAAAAGCTATGAAAATAACTCCCCCTAAGAGATCTGTGCTTAAATCAGCAAACAAACAAACCCCTTGAAAATTATATCCACACATACAAATGGATGACAATTACAGGTCCTTAGCAAGACTGGAAAAGGAAATGTTCATATCTGCTGTAACTGACTGGTTTTGGTACTCCAGACACAGGGTAATTTGCAGGAGAGCATGGTAAACTAATAGTTCTGAGGAAGAAAGGGTTAAGATGTGGCACTTTTTTGAGTGGGGGATGACCCTCCTCTCCCCCAACAGCCACCATCTCAAGGCACCAGCCCTCCCGGAGAATGTCAATGAACAGTTGGAGCTCTTCATTAGAGAGAGCCTAATTAGACGTTTATTATTTATGTGATTTTACATTAATGGCCTGGCAACAAGATTTATTTCTCAACTTATTTGTTTCACAATGTGGTTTCTTCAGCAATCAATTGATATTTGGTTAGCTTAATAACTATCTTGTTAAAATTAAATTAAATGCTACTCTGATTTAACTGTATTAAAATAAATGTTGTCATTGTTAATGAAATGCAAATAACTATTTAAATTGTGGCAGTGCTTCACTGAGTTGCCACTTTTGGGTAGAAGGATGTTGAAGAACGCGTGGGTGAGGTGGGGGGTGGCAGGAGGTGCCGAGAGTTGGGACCCCCAGCCAGAACCAGGGAGGTGAACGGGAGCTTTGCTACGTCTCCGGCAGGTCCTGGTCAAGAACTGCAACAGTGTACGAAAGCAAACTTTCGCTGTTTCAGCAGGAAATCTGTCTAACTTTCACTAGGCTAGAAATGAAACTGAGCCTGGCTATGAGCATCTAAGAGCAGAGGTGAGTCCTCTGTGGCTGAATAGATGTTTTACAGACAATGAGTTAAAATGAGGGATCCTCTTTCCTGGCTATGTGGGATAAAGCCTGACAGAAAGATGGGCCCTGTGCCTATTCGTGTCCCAGCACTGTGGGGTCCCAGGCACAGAGGCCTGAGCCCCCACCTCAGCAGAAGCAGACGCAGGCAGGGATGGTGAGGTGACTCCTCTGCAGGTTCCTGCTGTGCAGAAGCCTCTCCCTCCCACCTCCCCATCGCATCCCATTCCTCTGCCAGAGGAACAGCAAGCAGACGAGGAAAAAGTCTTCAGTGAGTTTGGGCTGGAAATAAGCATTCACGAGCAGGCAAGCAGCTCATTTGCTGTAAACTTCTGCTGCTCCTTAGGTCCGAGGAGGATTCCTTGGGTGCAGGTGGTGGGTTACAAAACACCAGCAAACTCGGCATCTTCAGCACATCAGGCAGGGGTAAGGGAGGGCTGTGGATCTCTCCACCTCTGTAGATGGACACAACAATGTCCATACAAAGGCGAAATGCGTTACCAAAGCTTTCTGCTGATGTGGATGCCTACATGAAATTGTGGAGACAACAGCTGGAGTCATCAGGAAGAAAAGTCCTGACGTGTTGCCAAAGCTTTATGCTGAAACTACGTGACCTAAAACGCGTGGCATGTAGGGTTGATGCAGCTTCCTTTGTAGCCAGCACTGATACCCCCTGTGCAATTCCTTGTTTTTGAGGTGCAAGTACTGCGAGAACAGTTGTGTGTATGCAGTGGGAGCTATGCCCACAGAGAAATCCTTGAAACGGCTCGTGGCAAAAGGATCAGGCACGGGGTGAGTTCCCTGTCCTTCTCTCCAAAACCATAAGCACATCCAGGTGTTTAATATTCACACAAGCTGTTAACCACCAGTGGGGCAGCAAAGAACAAACTTCTAACAGAAACCGTGCTGCAGCTTGTAACACTTGTATTTTTGCCTGTGCGTATTACCAGTTATTGACAAAAGCGCGAGGAGCACACGTGCAGGCTGCAGCGAGAAGTTATTCAAGATGAAGTACAGTCCTGGGTCTGCATTCCCTCCATGGTCCAGACACGGGCATTTCATCACGGACGTGGTGGGGGTTTTTTGGTTTTTTTGGGGGGGCATTTCCAGATATAGTGATGCAACAGCTCTGAGCGTGGGTGATATAATAAGATGAGGAATCAGAAAAAAAAGGGAGTGAACTTCATCTCACCGTGAAATGTCTAAAGATTTAAACTTGGTGTGGTTTTTAATAGAGTTAGATGAGCAACATATGCTTTGTGCTATATTTATGTTCCAGCACTTGATGCTCCATGTGATTTTCCAGCAGTTTTCATTTACTGAATTTCCTGCTCAGATTTTTAGTGAAAAGCAAGGAAGATTATGAAACATCCCCTTTTTAATTCTAATTTAATTGCATACAATTAGCTAAATACATCATTTGCTACAACTTCAGTTAATACATTGTTAAATATTATTTTTACAATAGTGTGCCAAATGACATGTTAATAGTATTTTGTGTCATTAGTACTAGATTACAAAAATATTTGCATACTGCTTATTAGGATGTGATATGATGTGTTTCCGCATTGGTTGACTATGTAGGTGACTAAGGATTATGAAATAGTTCTCAACCTGGATCCTGGATTTTAAAACTTCCAGATTTGTTTATCTTTAAAAAGAAGTAAAATCAACTTCCTGACACTGTTTTTGTGGCATTGTTTTCTAGAATAAGTGCATTCAGCCTTATTCCTGGTCAGATTCGCTTTTGTAGTTACCCTTAGCCTGCCCCAATTCCCTGAAGTTTGGTTTCTTTATTCTTCTCTGTTTCTTAGTCTGCTGAGAATGATGAGGAAAAATTCATCCTGCCTTGAGGATGAGGGACCGGAGTGAATGACCTCTGTGGGGTCTTTCCAACCCTATTTTCCTTTGATCCTGTGCAGTCTGGAGCTGTCTTACATCCAGCCAGCTTGCTGTGGAGTCGGAGCAAACCAGTGTCCACGCTTGGCTGCAGCTTCTGTCCTGAGGAAAAAAAAAACAACAGTGCAGCTCCAGCTGTCTCTCGCTGTTTTTCTGACTGTCGTGCTGGTGGGACAGGGGCACGCAGGGCTCCTGGGCTGCAATTGCAGAAAAACTGAAGGTGTTGCCTGACACTGCGCGGCACAGAGAGCCAGCAGCAGCCTGTGCCGAGGTGTGCAGGAAACGTCAGGGTAACGCGAGAGGGACTTGAGGTGCCAGATTTCATCCTGGGTTCAAACTTTGTCTCTCCTAACCCTAGGGACAGCTCGCTCCAGGGCTTTGGTCAGGCCTCAAAAGTGATGACAGGAAGCATTTGCAAACTTGAAATGACATTTGGCTTTCCAGGGCCACCCAGTATTTGGGCTGGCCTTCCAGGGCTACAAGTGCTTCCAGGTGTTTGGGGCAGAGCCACGTGTAAAAACATCGTTTTCAAGAGCAATAGGCTCTGCCACTTGTACTGTCTGCAACACGGAAGCAACAATAAACAGGAAACCTTAGGGATGAGGGTCAGACAGAAATATAGGTTCTAGTGACTAACTGGAAACATTGAAGTTTAGTGATTAATTTGGAAAAGCAAAAGTGAGGTGTTACTTTAGTTGTCATGCCAAGTTCTGGGCTGGCTGGCCTGGAGGCTGGAGCTCCTAGGTGTGCTGAGCAGATATGGCAGCTGCAGCGAAGCAGCAGCATTCCATATTTATGTGATAATCTGAATTTTGTGATTTGCTTTGAAAAGAAATACAAGTAGCTGCAACTCAAAAAATGCACAAGCTCTGCCCCAGAGCTGCCTTTGCTCTTCTCGGGGATCACCTCTGGCAAAAGGAGAGTTTAATCTGGGTTTTCCTGGAGTTCTTGGGCTGGATACCTGTATCTGTACTGGTGGTAACCCCAGGCAGGCTGTGAGACTGCAAAGTCTGTTTGACAGCTATGAGGTGTAATGATGAGCTCATGGAGAAAGAATGGTTGCTTTGGCTTTTATTGTGTCCTTCTGGATTTTTGTTCAAAAGTAAAATTCCAGGATGCTGGTGGAGCATTTCTTTATTTCTTTCCTTCTTTCCTTCTCTTAGCATCTTGAGACAAAAGTGTTTAACAACAGACCTTAATAGAGTGGAAAGTAAGTAACAGCAAAGAGCAATCAGCGAGAGGTGAAGTGAACACGAACTAGCTTCCGCAGCCTTTGACAGCTCATCTGGTGGGAATAATGAGTAATTTACGTAGCATTCCCCACTTCAGATTATCGAGTGGCTAGACTGAAGCTGGGAAACACTCCAGCTCCAAATCAGATACAGCAAAGGGGATATTTGTAGTCCTTTGTGTATTCCTTTATTGTGTTCGTTTTTATTAATTTCCTGATACTGAAAGTATTCGGGGTGGGGAAGACAAGGTTTCACATCCCACACTCTGTCCTTGTGGTAGTCGCTCAGGGTGCCGGGGCCAGCACGTCTGTGGGGCTGCGCTGGCGGCCTCGGGTGGGATCCCCACGTGGGGTGCTCTGCCCAGCCCTGCTGCGTAATCCCTCACGTCCTGGAGTCCACTGCTCATCGGGGAGAAGGGACTGGAGAAAGAAAGTATTTAGGTTTGGTTTACCAGTAGGGAAGGGTGCCTGTGAAGTACCACCAAATCACTTGCTGGTCTACAAGCAAGTCAGTTTGCCGCCTCTTGTCCATTGGACACGCAGCTGGTTCTGGTTTGTCCCAAAAACTGGGCTAGCAGTGGACCTATTCCTCCTCAGCAGGGAGCATGGCGAGAGTGTAACTGCAGCCCCTTTCTCTGCAGTCTCAGCCCGTCCAGCAGCTCCTCGCCAGCGGTGTGTCTGGCAAACAGCCCGACTTTGTAACCTGGTGGCCATACGTTCAGTCCCGGTCTCACCCATACAGTCAGCATGGCATCCTAGGGAAGGATGAAGGTCAGAGAAGTGCTTGGGCAGGGGAAAGGCTTCTCCAGGCTTGTCCAGGGCATGCTGGAGATGAGTTCTCACTTTGGGGCAGTTCAAGGAAAGGCGACTGAAAAAAACCAAAAAAACCCACAAACAACCCAGAAAGATGCTGAGGGAGAGAGTGGTCCAGAAGACTGGAGATGTTGAGCTCGTCAGCTGCTGCCTCTGAGCTGGTGGTCCCAGCCCCATCCTTGCTCCCGGCACAGTTTCTCTGTTTAACAGAGACACTTACATCGGGCAAGATCATGCTTTGTTGGGTGGAACGTACCAGGGGAGCTGGGGTGACCTGCTCCGACACCCAGGAGTCCATCCTGCCTGCCCCCCTCACCTGGCTGGGTTTGGTGGGGCGAAGCGGTGGGACGGGTGTCCTCCTCGCACCTCGGCTTCTTCAGAGTGTGTGAAGAAGAGGGCTCTGCTGATGGAGAGCAGGCCGGCTCAGGGGGCGCTGTGCAGCGCTTACAGCTGCTGCGAGATTTTGGGTTGGTTTTATTTGGTAACATTTGTAATTACTCCACTAATTGTGAGTGTCCTTTTGTGTATTTGCCTGAAGAGAAATGATACATAGTAGACCGGGAGACATCTCCTGTTCTGTAAAAACAAACAAAAAGAATGAACAAAATACAAATAAACCCCAAAAAGGCCTTTTTCTACCGCACCTATTCTACTATAAGGAGTTAGGAGAGCTTTTGTTAGAGGGGGGAAAAGGAATTTCAGCTTGCAATATATTTTGCCTGTTTTGCTGCTAATGAAATTACATGCTAGCCATAACACTTAAGGGCATATTACTTTACAGATTGCAAATAACCTTTTTGGGTAACTATTCAACAAGTGTAAATGTGTCCTAATTACATTTATTCACAGCAGCTAAGATTATTGGAAGTAACGTTACTTTTCCATTGGAAATCTTTATAGCCGATTTAACATTTCCATTTATTTCCAAACACATATGTCCTCAAAAAAAAATACTCCAACAATTTCTCTGAGCATGATGCTCTCCAACTGCAATTCTCTTACACCATTGCATCCATCTTTTGTTGACAACATTGCTTACTTTGGTTTTATACCAGCGTGGCTAGAAATAGAACTAGGTCTTCTTCCTCCAGTTGACATTATTTGGTGTTAATCCTCTTTGGCAGAGGCAGCAGCCAGCTCGCTGCCAGCTGTTGGCAGGTCGCTGCAAAGTGCTGGTGTTGATGTCAGTTTTAGAAGTTGAAAATGCACACGGTGTTTAATGGAGAAGTATCATAAATTTCTTTAAAATGAGTGAGAACACGTAAAGTTTAAGGCAGCTGTTAGGATGGGTCCTCTGTACTCCCTTGAGTATTTGGTAGCTGCTGAGAGAGGAAACTGAAAATGAATCATCTATTTTTTTTCCATTCTTATGCCAATGTACTGTATTAGCACCTCAGTATCTCGGTTTGTCTGTAAAATGGACAAATCGCTCACCGGGACACTCCACCACAGAGCAGTGAGGCTTATCTAATACCCTACAATAGCAATGTTATAATTGTAGCCACCTCCATCAAAAGGATGGAAAGTGCTCGAAGGAGTAATCGTTATTCTAATTTTATAAGTGGGGAAAACAAGGCAGAGAACCACGATGAGCTGTCAGAGGGGGTGAGGGGCAGGAGCTGGGCTTCCCAACACCCCCCGCTTCTCCCTCGGGGCATCAGGTACAAGCTCAGGGCAAGGCAGGAGACTTCACATACATCTTGAGATACTACGGGTTTGTACGTAGAGTACAGCCTTAGGATATTGGCTTCCGTGTGTGCAGGGGAAGCTCCTGCAGAGCCTTCTCAGGAGGTGAGATAAACCTTATTCTCCTTACAAGATCAGGGCTGGTTCATCTGTTGTCATAAGAAGAGAAATATCCATAGTTCTTCCTTCTAAAATTTGATATTAAGAATTTCATAATGCAGTTTCTTATGTACTCTTCCTTGACTTGTTCTTGTATTGATAAAAATCTACATTTTTCTCTCCTTTTAAGCAAAAGGCTAGTATTTCTTTCCATCCCACACAAACTAAACCTAAAATACCTGCAGTTAGCTTAAACACCACTAACAAAACCTCAATGTTTTGCAAAGAGTTGGAGGCAAGATGATGTAAAGTGACTCATGGTTTATATACAAGTATATGAAAGCAAAACTAGCCTTTGGATATCTATGGATAATTCTTTCTGTCCCATAAAAGACTGGTAGTTCATACTGTTTTTCGTATTTTAGTCACTGGGATTTTGTACCGATTATAGTATTTATTTAAAATAACAAGCTATGTGAGTCTGTCCAATTCCCAAGAACCCCATTGCCATCGTTCATTGCGAGCTACGATTAGTGACAGGATTACATTGTTAATGTCTGCAGGTATTCTGAATATTAGACCTGTGTCTTGTGTGCAGTTCTCCCTTCTGGGAGATGTCTGCTTGTATTCCCTCACCTCAGATCTTTACCAACCAGAAATTATACACTTGTAAATCAGGCATGTTATTCTCTTACCATGAATCAATGGCTTTGCCCTCAGTCCTGTTTTTGTGTGTTATTAAAAGTTTTTCTACATACAGCACGACTGCTGTTGCTGATTAAAAGTTTGCGTTAGATTTTCAGTTGAATCCTTGGTACAAGGGCAAAGGTTAAGTTTGCTGACAGCTTGTGGCTCCAGGTTATGTATCTTTTAAGCTGGAGGTGAGAGAGCAGGACATTATGATGGGTCTTAGTATCCATCTAGAAAAGGATCGAGTGACGGACTAGATTTTGATTTCCAGAAGACTGAATCTTATTTGCTAGAACAAGCTAGTGTTGGCTTAGACCATGTTCAGGTGCTCGGTTGAATTTTCAGCCAACTCATGACGTAGATCTACTGTTCTGATTCATCTGTAACATCCCTGGAATGTAACTTAATTTTCCCATTAGCCTGTACTTTCATTAAAAAAAAAAAAAATCATGTACTTAAACAGTGGGTACAGCCAAACTTTCTATCTCCAGTTTCAAATTCTACAAGGAGAAGCCAGCAATAGCCAGATTTGTTGTGGCTGCTGGAAAATGTAGAACAGCCCGTACAACCACACAACGGTCACAAGGGCTTGTTAAACAGAAGGACTTGTGGTCCTAGAGATTTGGTAGGTTAATTCAGATTGGAAATGCTTTGGGATTTTATCTATAAGATGCCATATGCCCTAGCATGGAGTGGTTACCTTTCTCCTTAATGCAGTCTTCAGACATTTGTGCACTGCCCCATACGTAGCTGCACAGTGTGATGAGTAGGACAGTCTCTCGGTGGAGCCCTGTAATACGGATTTTGGAGTATGGTAGCAAGGAGAGCGGCATTCAGTGCACTCGTAGTACAGTAATCGAAGGACAGGGTCGGGCTGTGTCTGTCACCGATATTTACTTCCATGGGAAACCAAACTGCAGATAATCTGAACAGAACACTTGCAGAAGATTTTAGTCCCTGTATTGCTGCAAGAAGAACAAGACAGCCTGAGTTAAAGTGGAAAGAAGCCCTCATTCTGAGCCCCATAACAACATGTTTTTCATGTCTTTCTTTTCAGTTTGACCAAAGTGAAACCAATCTGCCTCAAATTTCATAGTGAAGATTTTGTGCCAAGATTATATATAAAGTGGGTCAGCTATTCAGAGCTGGTAATTTATGTGAATACAGGATTTGTACCAACTTGTTGTTATCTGAAATGAGTAATGTTTCATAAAAACAAATTTCTGCTTGTGGATCGCTCTGAGAGCGGCAAACACGGCGTCTGTACCAGCGTGTCGCTCTCTGATGCCGCTCGTGGGTGAGCAGTCACTCCAGCCACGCAGGCCTGTCCCCCTCCTTGGGCACGGGTGGCCGCGGTGCAGAAAGGCAGGGCAGCCCCTGAAAACACTCCAGGAAAGAGCGGCTGTAATTTCTGGAGTGAAGGAGGAACTATGCCAGCTGGATTAATACATTTCTAGAACATCTGATGTTGTTTGGGAAAAAAAAACCCTAACCTTTTAAATATATATTTGCATCCGTAAAGCCCCTTGAAGCTTTCTCGGGGCAAGAAGCAGCTGAGCATCAGGCTCGTGTGCATGGTGAACTGATCAGTGTGATAATGATGGCTGCAACTGGTACATTGATCTACCTTTAATACATCACCTAGGTGAGAGTTGCCATAGCTTGGGTCATCTAGCACACCCCTGGCATTGGTTTGGACCTGAGCAGGAGCCCACCAGGCAGGAGACCGCAGGGAATGTCTCCCTGCCACAGTTCCCACCCACGTGTGGTCCGTCCTTTCTGCCTCACCCTTCGCCCATGTCTTTCCGCCCCTGTGGAGGGGTCCCCTGTGGCCCCCGTTTTAGCAGTACCCTTGCCAGCTGGGGGGTCTTCAGCAGACTCCAATACACGGGCCGTGGCAGAGCATCAAGAAGCAGATGGGTGCACGCCAAAGCAAAGGGCCATTTGGCGTGTGGTCATTAGCTGTTGCCAAATGCATTAGCCCTCTTACGTCATGCAGAAAGTCATCATTTTATAACAGAAAATTGCCATTTTGTTCCAAGCAGACTTGATTTCTATAATAAGAACAAAACCCGTTGATTAGGGTTAGTAAGAGGTTAGTAAGGTGCTGCGCGTCACCAGCCTGACCAGCACCTCAACCTTCGGCCGCTGTTCCAGAAAACTCTGCTTTTTGTCAGTGGACCGTGGTGGACATTGTACAGATTTGGCTCTGTCAGGAAAAAGAAATTTTATTCATTTATGTTTGGTTTGTGTGATTTTGGGATTGGCTCAGCTACCGATACTATTGCTAGCATCTTGTTGCAAGTGACTACGGGTAGCATGCCATTTGTTGTTCTCTTCGTTCACTATCTCTGGTTAACTAAATGACACTTTCACATAATTTGGTAAAGTCCTGTGGTTAATGTGTCACTGAGGCTGAGGTCAGGCAGAGTGGACTGTCTCTGGGAACAGTACAGTGTGTTTCAGTGCAACATGCACAAGTCCCGAGGGGAACGTGAATGTTGAGGCAAGTGTGAGCTGCTCAGATGTCGTGGGACAGGGGCTGAGAACATGCTGCACCAATTCATTATCAGCCATCACCACCTACTGGCAAAAAGGCTCCGTCTGGATTCTTCTGCCAATTTATGTGTCTCTTTCAAGGCTTTTTTTTTTTTCCTTAGAAACCGGAATATCAGATAGGGTACACATTTGCTAAGCTGATTCTGGGCTCACACTGGCTTTTGTGACAGCGTGAAATTTCCTTCCGTGCAGGGAACCGCTTCTGCTTCGTGCAAACTGACACCTGAACTGACTCGTATGTGTTGCCTCCTTGACAGCTCTGCTGCGTACAGATAAAATGGAGCTGGTTTAGCTTCAGTCCAGGAGGCGAACAGACCTCTTACACCACCCAGATTCACACCCCAATCCTGAAATCCAAGGAGATGGGGATCCGTGATGTAGGTTTTCATCTACATACAACAAAAGGAATAGAAGCCCCTGTCCCTAAAATAAAAATTAATCTGGTTCTTATAAGCCCTTTAATGGTGTACCCTAGAAAACAGGGGTGGGAATAGTATACAGGATTGAGGTGGGACAGGCACCTCCCTTTCCGTGTTAACAAAACTGAGAAGTTACTGAAGCCCGCTGGAAAGGTAGATGGGAATAGAAACTATATTGCCGTCCTGGCCCCTTTTTTAGCAGGTGCAGCGTTAATCTGTTTCAACTGCATCAGTTGCATCTTCCTTTTCATTCTCCCTGCCCACGCTTCTGGAAGCTTAAACTTCTGCCTGTCCCCTGGCAAATGTTCCTCCTGGTTCACTTGGACCCAGGTTTTTGCTTTCTGCGTGTTGCCCCCAGTGGCGCCCCCTTGGAGGGGAGTCTGCCGGTGAAATCCAGATAACATCTGGTAACATTTTCTTCACATAGAGAAAGACTCTACAATAAAACTTATTCCTGACAGTTCAGTATGCTCACTGTGGCAATTAAATCAACTGATAAAGGAGTTACGGCTCCTTGATGAGAGTTGTGATTATGCTTTTAATTTCATGATATGCTAATGGATGAAATGTTCGATGCTCTTAAGAGGACGTCAGCGGGATGTTTGCTGGCAGAACGGGCTCCCTCTGCCCTTTCTCTGAACTAATCAGCTCCCAGCACTGCTGAAATAGTTCCTCTGCTTCCAGGGGACCGGAGAAGGGCAGAAGGAGCTTGTACACGCTCACAAACTGCCCTTTGAGACGGTCCCTCAGTGCCTGTAAACTCTGTTTTCAAAGCTCCTGTATGCGATAGAGTTTTTCAACTTATCCTCATGCCTTCCGTTACCCCAAATCTTTTGTAGGGCTGGTGGGGAGCCCAGGCAGGCTTGGGAACTGTGCAGCCATGCTGGCAGCCGCAGGCGTGCCGAGGAACCAGAGAGCCGTGGCTCTTGGCGCAGAAATGGGTTCAGTTCCTATAAATCCAAATTGCTTTGGCTGCCATCACCAGGCTTTGGGTGATGCCTGATCCGTCCCGTGGAACCCTAGGCTAATCCCCACGAACGGGCTGCCCGGGGGTGGCCCTGGCACAGCTTGGCGTGAGCACCACGGCAGACACTGGTGACATGAAAAACTGGTGACTTTCACGTGCTCCTCCTAAACAGGTGCTTGCTCAAAGCTTCAGAGGGTGGGATAATTAAACCGTGTCATTTTTGGGAGGTCACCTCTATGCCATGACCCTCAGCGCAGTTGGTAGGCCAAGCAGTCTGACACAGAAATAACTAATGGCTCAGTGGTGGGCGAGTTTCTTAGCATAAGCGTCATGGATTTGGGATGATGCCGGTCCATGATAAAGCATTTCAGTTTTTCTGGCTGTTTTTTCTTCCCTGTAAGAAAACATGAAAAAAATCTGAGCCTATTTTCTGAAAAGGGGCTTCAGATTAATATGTTCTGTGATGCTGAAAGTGATTTTCAGTGGAAGGTGTATATACAGTTCCCTGACTGGCACAGTAGTTTTCTTTTGACAAGTTCAGGTTTGGGATTATATACAACAGCGATATGTAATCTTAGTGAAGAGTAAAATCAGAATAAAACCTTTTTTTGGGCATTTTCTTGACCCTCTCCTAGTGTGCACACCAGAGCTGTAGTTTGCATGTATGCGTGTTGTTCAAATACCCAACACTCAACCTTCACTCTCTTACAAAAAAAACGCCCAGCAGTGCTGACTGGTGAGTGATCAGAAATCCCCTGAGGAGCAGAGGTCTGCGATGCCTGCCCAAGCTGTACTTCAGTGAAGGGCAATTACCATATGTATAATATTCCTGTCAAAATACATCTGAAGCGTAGGATGCTTGGCCAAGGCTGCCCTCATTCTCCAGCTGAGGGGCGATGGGCTGCAGATGTCTTCTCAGAAACACACACACCTTCGACCTTTCCTTGTTGGTCCATCATCTCTTTGCAAACAGGCATGAGAAGCATGACTGGCGACAGGCAGGCCTGGCACCGAGCGGTGAGAAGCCTGCGGAACACGTGGGATGCTGTGCTAGGAGCAAAAGAAGGAAGGTTCAGATTGGATATTAGGGAAAATTTATTCACGGAAAGGGTTGTGAAGCAGTGGGACAGGCTGCCCAGGGAAGTGACTGAGCCATCATCCCTGGAGGTGTCTAAAAGGCACGCAGACGAGGTTCTTAGGGACATGGTTTAGTGCCAGAGTTAGGTTATGGTTGGACTCGATCTTGAGGGTCTCTTCCATCCAAAATGATTCTATGAAAACAGTAATTAGCCTTCAAAAGCATGTGTCTACAGTGTGATTTAAGGACGGAATGTGTCAGGCCATATATATGCTGACGTGCTGTATGTTAAAGCCTCTTGGGAAGAGCGGGCAGCAACATGTCCCCCATCCTTTCACTGCCGCCTTACACGTAACTCCGGTGTCCCCTCATCTTGCACCAGTGCACAATAAATCCCTCTGAGCTGTCACGTTTAATCTTTGAAAGTGACTTCTCAGTCAAGTGGAGGATTCTTCCTTCTCTTTTTGTGTCTTGGCTCAGAAGAGCCTCTTCCTCTTTCATAACATTATCACAAACCCAAAATCTGCTGTATCTATTTTTTCCACCATTTTATGAAAAATTCAAGCCAACTTTTACCTGCCTGCAGTATGTAATGCTAGGACAGAGACAGCGAGGGGGGAAAGGCTTGTCGAGCCAGTGACTGCATTTAACCCATGTTGCTTGTTTCTCCCTCTCCTTGGAGAAATGTACAAATGAAAATTCAAGAGACCAGAATAAAAAAAGCATGGCTAGAGAGAAGGTGGCATTAGCAATAAAATGGGAAAGGACATTTTGTTCGTGTCATAACAGGATCTATTTTTAAGAGCTTGTTGTATGTTTCATGTCATAAAATCACTTCTGGGATTATTTTTTCTAAAAAAAATATTTAATAAATAAAATGCCCATGCCTACTGCAGAGAGCACTAAAATAGTCCACTCTAACCACTTCAGACAGGATGTATGGAAACAATCAGCATTAGTCTGAGGCAAGAACAAATAGAGGCAATGATCTGGTGACGCAGAATAAAGAGAGAAGAGCGGGATTTTGCTCAAGTAGATTGAAAGAGCTGGTGGCATTGGAACATTGGAAGGATTATTAGGGATGATAGCAGTGGCAATTTGTTTGACCTAGTAACGGCTCTAATTGATGGCCGTCCCTTTGAATATGAATATTGCATTGAATATTTCCAGTAACTCTCCTGGAAACAAAACAAATGTGTTCAGGTCTCCTCTGGGCAGGGGGAGACGATTTTTACTGCTGAGGCAGAGGGGGAGTCGGATGCCATCAAGTGCTTTAAAAACATGCTCTCTTTTCAACTGGCAGGAGCATCTCGAAATGATTGTGGTTTTTCTATGTACAGCTCTAATTAAAGGTCTTGTTTCAATTAGTCTCTTGTTTTCCTGGCCTCTAATGTTACATGTCAGCCAGAACATTTTGTTTTAAGCAAAAGCTCACCTGGAAGGGTCCAGCTGGTATACATACTGCTCTGAGATGTTTTTAGTTACAGGCAAGGTACGATTTTAAAAATGTGTATGGGAATGAGACATCCAGGTCCTACTGAATTTCACTTTGGTGCGAGCATACAACCCACCTAGATGTCTTCAAAGCACCTCAAAGGGCAAAACTTGGTAACTGTGCTTCAAATTCATTGATGAGTGGTCAACTTTGTCAGAACGCTTTCAGATTTTAAAAAATGTTTTAAAACTGACATTTTCTCTCCTCCCAGAGCTCCCCCAAGCTAACAGCGGTGACGGTCAGGCTCGTGCGCGTACAGATCCTTCTCAAGCGTTCCACCTTTGTTAATGGGACATGAAGTATAGACATGATCCACACTTGCAGCATCAATTTCTGCTGATGGCCAGACATTAACTTCAAAAATGAGCTAGTAGATTGTGTAACCATGATTGGGAAGGAGCCTTTTTTTCCTGACAAACATTATTCAGACTCTCAGGTGTCAGAGGGACCTCATCTCCATGTCCGGTCTTCTACAGCATCTTTCCCATGGGTTATCATCTGGACAGGAACCTGGTCCCCCCAGGGGAAGACCTCTCTTTCCAATGTAACTAGGGAGATACTTGATGAAATGATGATCCAACATTCCCCTACATTCCCCAGGAGCCCCTCTGCCCTTAATTTCCTTTTTCTGACCCTTCCCTCCACTCTTCCACCTCTGCTTCGGGCAGGTTATCTGACCATGTGGGTGATCTCAGGAATTATTTTCAAGCATCATCGAATAGGAGAGGGACAGGTGACGTGCAAGCTCTGTGGGCAAATGCTGTAGCTGTCGTTCAGGTTAATTTGTAATGCTTTGAAAGATCACAGTCAAACTTCACTGACGCGGTGTTTTATCTGAGGAATAAACACAAGCCCAAGCAGGGGCTGCTGTTTCTTTTTCCTCTGTTGTTGGGGAGGCTTTTGTATTATAAGACACATTGTGTTTTCAGAGAGTTAAATGACACAGTAACTGAGAAATATATCTTTATTATTAGAATGTTTATATTCTAAAATCTTTTATCTGGGGTTACAGTACAATCCAATTTCTTTCTAATTAACTAACCTGGCATTTGTTCAGGAAGCAACTCTAACTTAGGATTTGAAAAGTCAGGGAACATGCAACTTCTTTTACTCTCTTTTCCTCCCCCAAAAGAACAATTTATAGTCAAGATTTTGGTGTGATAATAAAATAAACATCTCATTTGTGAGCTAGTAGTTGCACTTAACTTTGGTGATTAACAGTAGATAGGCATTTAAAAATAAAAATATTCTTTCAGTGTCAAGTGGATAAAGGAACAGATTAATATATTTTACTTTACTGTATTTCTAAAGTTCACTTTTATTATCTTCAAAAAGGGTAATTTTGGGGGGTTTGTAAAAGGATATGGGAAGCAATAGAAGAAACCAAAGGATGTTTCTATATTGTGGCTTGCCTAAGAAAGTTGTCGTAACATACGATCTGACCCAAACCCATGCAACACAATTAATAACTCCTTTTCACCACACACAGTGCCCAGCGTAAGGCCAAGTGGGGCCTCGTGAGGCGGTTAAACAAATATTAAAACGTCATTACAACCTAAATACCTGAATTGGTTTTACACTGTGACTTTCTACTGAAACAGTGTCGAGAAAATTTAAACATACATCGGATTGTTTCATATACACTATTTAAAATAAAAGTGAGGAATAACACTCTCTTCTATCTGCTACTTTCTGGGAGCTCTGTACACTGACAAATGTATGACATCTGTAGTTAGCTGATCCTAGCTGACGGATCGGTCATCTTCTGCTTTAAAAATATTGGAACTCAGGGGCTTATTGCAGCAGTAATCATAGTGATACACTGTCTGTTAATACTCATTTCTGCTTACAGTCATAGTTATAAAAGATGAAAAACATTTTTCACAAATCTTTGTACACGTACTGTAAAAATCACCTTCCACAAAAACAATTTACATCTGCTATGAGCATTTAAAAAATAAATTACACGGACTTGTCTCACCTATCCTTTCTTTTTCTTGAGAAAACAAATCTCATCAGTAACAACAACAGGATGTTCATATCTGTAAACATGGCATGAGGATTCATGTTACCAAAATACTGTACACAAAAAAAAAATCATCTCGATAAATACTCTGATAAATAAGGATCCTTTTAATTGGCACAAACCAGTGTAAACACGCGCATTCCAGTCCTGCAATCTTCTCCAATTTCCTTGCTCTTGGGCTTTTACTTCAAATTCAGGGATCTCTCAGCCCCGTAAAGATTTATCGGAGATAAAAATGTGAAGGGTTTCAGATGTGACCGTAGCCGTTTAAGGCCTCTCATGTCTAAAACCACGCAGAGGCACCGATGTGGTGCCACGCGATGGAACACGTCGCTGTGGCCTCTCCCTTGCTGCACCACGGCTGGTGACAACATGCTGCTGGAACTTCTCCTGCTCCACGCGGTCCGTGCTGCTCAGGGCTGCGCTCCCCGCTGCTGGGCTCCTCGCTCAGTGACACCACAGGCTGGTGCTTGTGGAAAAGTCATAAAGCTTACGGAATTCGAAAGCTGTGCCTCACACACCGGTGCAGCCCAAACATGTCCCAGCAGACGACATGGCTGCTGAAAGGATCGAGTGGTTTAATGTATGTAATAAAATCTGGAAATGTGCCCAACTGGGCTTATGTCAGAAAATCCAGACTAGCAATCTACTGCTGTGAACAGCCTTCAGGTAACTCAAGTACATCTTTTGCATCCAAGTATGTCTGTGCAGGTAACAGTTATCATTGATCTTATTTCTACCTAAGCTGAAAGATTGAGTATTTTGGTGCCGATTAAATGGATTCTTCTGAAGTTCAGCAACAGCACAGATGGAAGATAAATTATCAGGCCACATGCTGCCACTAAAATAATTAAACGTACAGCCACAGTACTGCCCAGCAAGGTAACTGCAGTCATTTAAAATAAGCTTAAATAAATAAATAAATAGGAAAAAACCTCCATGTAAACTGAACGTCACTTCTCTTAAAGCGCCCAAAGAGGGAATGGCGTTACTTAATAATATAAATCTTCTATACTGTATATATTTCTATATATTATATCTGATATGTTTTGGCATGGCCAGATGGATAGGAAAAAGTAGAATGACTAATTTAATTCAATATTATTTCTGTTGAAGCCAAGCTCCTGCATTACTGTATATTGCCAACGATTTCTATAGCGGTTTGGCCTTTTTACCCATCTTGGATTTTGCGCTCACTTTCCTGGCAGAGCAAACTGGTTCACCTTTCTTTTGTGCTCTCCATATTTCTCTTGGGCAATCAACAGGTTCATAGAAGCACTTCACGGGCTGCAAGCTGGTTTTTTCATCCTTTGCCTTTTTCAACAAGATTCTTCCTTTTTGAAAGGAATGAGGCTTTGTGTCAGGGATGTTATATGAAGCGTGTTGACTTCCTCGGCTCCTGAAATTAATAACAGTGGTTTTTATAACTGTTATTCTATCTTGCAGAGTGAAGGTCCCCAAAATTTCCCAAACCCATACATTTTTGAAGACAGAAATAGCCTTGTTTTACAGGACCAGGCTGAAAGTTAAAAACAGAGCTGCAAGACGAATTATATTTCTCAATACTCAAAAGCATCCCTCACTATAACAACCCCTAATGTGTTATTGGTGGACTCTTCATGCATGTTCATCTACACTTTCATTCAGACAGCATTCTGCTGATTTTGGAGTGCTGAGACCTATCTGAGGTCTATGCTCTCATAACTTGGTGATCTACAGGGATCTGAAAGATGCGTATGTTCATGGCAACCTTCTGCAAAGAATGAACATCCCATGGGCTTTGGAGGACCACACAGCACGAGTAACAGTAGAAAGCAGGTGCAGGAACTGTAGGAACTTCTTGGTGGGATCTCAGCACTGCCACTAACAGCCCGTAGCTCAGGAAACTCCCCGCCCTGCCTTCATGCTGGCCACCCATCTAGGGAAACTTTAGCTTTGCTGTTAAGCCGTGATTTGAAACAGGAGAAGAGGAAAGGGGAACACAGAAATTGTTGGGGAGAAGGGTACGGAAGCTTAAATGCCAAAGTAAGCTGAATTCTTTGTTCAGCAGCTGAATTCTTTGTTCAGTTCCAGTGTATGATCGCTTCTTGGGCACTGTTACCATCCACTACTTTGTTGTTGTTAAAAGATGTAGTGCTCTGTTTTTCTCAGATGTTGTTAGGGTGAAAAGTTACATCACTTATTCTCAAAGAACATGCAGGTGATGTCAGTCGCTCCTCTGCCGCACTGAGTTATGCTATTACAACCAGAATTGAACGAGTTTAGGGTACAGAAGGTGGACGCCTGTCCGTAATCTGCAGTCAGGGTAAGAGGGCATGTAAGACAAATGAAGAGGCAGGTCATGCACATGAAATGTAATGATGCCAGCTCTAGATGTGGGCAGTGTTTTTTCATTGAAAGCAGCAGCTCCTTGATACATGTGACTGAGAGTTTGAACTTCTACTCAAACATATTCCTAATCTCCCTCATTATGGAGAAAGCTAATGTGACTAAATGCACTCCATTGGCACAGGCACTTAAAAGCAATCCTATTCTTGCTGCATTTCACAAATATCACATATATTTCAAGACAGGTCTCATGATTTCAGGAGACCTAATTCTTAGTTTCTCCACAATGGGAGCCGGCATTTAAAGTTGATTACGCACAGATGCGCAGGCAAGTCTCCTTGCCTTTGAGAAACAGCTGGTGAGCATCAGCAAAGCTCTGCTGTGCCCTCAGGGGGGCATTTCTTGAAAACAGCCAGGAGAAACTGGAGAGAAGGAACTGGGAAGCAAGGTGGAGGCCTTGGAGCAAGAGGGGTTGCAAGACCAGCCATTGATCCCAAACAATGTAAACCATCGGAGGCTCCAAACCCTCTGAGATCATTCGGAATTTTCTGGATGGGTGGTAACACTTCGCATTTTTTTTAGCTGGTACAGATCATTAAAACCTCGTTTTATGTATCTGTCTGAGTTAAAGCTCATAAAAACAGCCGGTGTGGTGAGTGCAAATGCTGGGTTCATCCACAGAATAGGGAAAGTAAAACTTTCCTACCCCTCTGAGCATACTCTCCTCTATCCTCTCTGCTTCATAAGACAAGTTGGGATATTATTAATCTGGTTAACTCCAAATAAAGGCTACTACTAAATTCTAGTTTCGACAGTGTCTTTTCAAAGGAGAAGAATATCAGTAGTTAAACAGAAACCTCTAAACAATTTCATATATGCCTTTGAACTCCCACTATTTGTCAGCAGTTAATGGGTTTTACCAAACTACGTTATATTTAGACCAAAGACTTTTCAGTGGAAGGACTCATCTCACTGAGTCATTGAATTCACTGGCTGTATTTTAATACTATCTTCCTTGATTCCAATCATATTAAGACATCTAGAAGCCTGAAAAGTATATATGTAGTCAACTCAAAGCCTTCTTTTGGACAATCAAGTTTCTTCCAGAATCTCAGGTCAGTAGGGAAAAACAAAACAAAACAACAACAAAAAAAGCCCACACCAAAACAAAAACCCAACAAACTACAAAAGCTATAAAAATAAAAAATAGAAAAAACAAGGCTAAAGCCCCATGCTAATTATTAATGCAAACACTGCTTATCAGCAAAAGGATACTTGGTCAGTTGCTTGCTAGGACTAAAATTTATGAAAACCGAAACCATCACGAAGAGCAAAAAGCTCCAGACCCTGCCCCAACCCACTAGGCTATACATTGCATTTTTAGTTTATTTTCCAGCCCATCCACCCGTTCATGTTCTCTCAGTCTTCCAGTAATTCTTGAACCCACTGGACAAACAAACAAATCTGGCAGGGACGCAGAAGTCCCAGGCCTGCGGTGACGTACCAGGTTTCATGGCAATAGGAAGACCCAAATTTGTGTCCCCACTGAGAAAGGCCAGCCTGAGGGAGGATGCGCAGCCTGGCCGTCACTTGGCCAAGCAGCGCACGTGCTGCCACGAACCAGGCGCTGGGACTCACGACCAAGTCGCAAAGCCACGGGAAGCCAGCCCCAATGAGTTCTGCTGCCCCAGGACAGCTGCTGGGGTAACCTGAGGTGCTGGCAGTGCTCGTGCTTTGTTGGGGCACTTGTTTGCTTACACGTGATTTTTAAGTCGACAGTGTTACTGTCAGTTAGGAAGTGACAACTGTCTCTACCCTACCTACAGAATGTTAAAGATATTTGCAGCTGAAACTTGGCCTGTGTTTGCTGAACAGATTCAACTACTGTAGCTTTGCACAAGGCTGTTATAGTCAGCAGGAAGGAGTCATTAATTTAGCAGATTTTTTTCTTTAAAGAATATCTGATTTTAGCTTCGATTTAGCAGAAATCTGTTTTTCCTCTACTACATGACATAAATATAGATTATACTGAGGTACAGAACCTGATTCAAACCCAACCTGATTCAGGCTTTTGAATAAGGTGAAATGCAAAAGCAGAAATGTAAGCATGTCAAGTTAGTATATTTAAGTAAGAGAAAAATAAAAATATATACATACAGGCATCTGGGTTTCTTATTTAATGAAATGTCTGTAAACTGCAAAGGAAACAGAAACAGGTTATTAACATTACTATTACATTATCAAGTAATTAAAGTACAGGGATAAAATATATTCAGTCTTCAAAATCATATTTCCATTCTCACCTGCTATTAAAACTATAACAATATTCAAGACAGAAAGCGAAAAAAAAACTTTTAAAGAATATATACTTTTAAAGAATATATACTTTTAAAGAATATATACCAATACTACTCAATATATTCATCAATGACTTGGATGAGGGAATTGAGTGTACTATCAGCAAGTTTGCTGATGACACCAAGCTGGGAGGAGTGGCTGACACGCCAGAGGGCTGTGCTGCCATCCAGCGAGATCTGGACAGGCTAGAGAGTTGGGCGGAGAAAAATTTAATGAAATATAACAAGGGAAAATGTAGAGTCTTACATCTGGGCAGGAACAACCCCAGGTTCCAGTATAGGTTGGGGAATGACCTATTAGAGAGCAGTGTAGGGGAAAGGGACCTGGGGGTCCTGGTGGACAGCAGGATGACCATGAGCCAGCATTGTGCCCTTGTGGCCAAGAAGGCCAATGGCATCCTGGGGTGTATAAGAAGCGGGGTGGTTAGTAGGTCGAGAGAGGTTCTCCTTCCCCTCTACTCTGCCCTGGTGAGACCTCATCTGGAATATTGTGTCCAGTTCTGGGCCCCTCAGTTCAAGAAGGACAGGGAACTGCTGGAGAGAGTCCAGCGCAGGGCCACAAAGATGATGAAGGGAGTGGAGCATCTCCCTTACGAGGAAAGGCTGAGGGAGCTGGGGCTCTTTAGCTTGGAGGAGACTGAGGGGTGACCCCATTAATGTTTATAAATATATAAAGGGTGGGTGTCACAAGGATGGAGCCAGGCTCTTCTTGGTGACAACCAACAGTAAGACAAGGGGTAATGGGTTCAAGCTGGAACACAAGAGGTTCCACTTAAATTTGAGAAGAAACTTCTTCTCAGTCAGGGTGACGGAACACTGGAACAGGCTGCCCAAGGGGGTTGTGGATTCTCCTTCTCTGGAGACATTCAAACCCGCCTGGACACCTTCCTGTGTAACCTCACCTAGGTGTTCCTGCCCTGGCAGGGGGATTGGACTAGATGATCTTTCGAGGTCCCTTCCAATCCCTAACATTCTGTGATTCTGTGATATTACTCCTCCAACTCTTTACATCTGTTTTTAAAATTCGTAACATGTGAGTTGCTAGTGATTGGATTTCTCCCCATTATTTTTATCCTAACTGTAATCAAAGTAAATTGCTAAAGAAGTGTGGGCTGAGCAGAGATCTTCCACATTAGATTAAACAGTATGGATACAATGAGAAGTAATTATTCTGTTCAAGATAATTAATAAGGGACAGTGCCTGAATAAGCTGTATTAAATTAACTTTCTCTCAAGCCTTTAATTCTGCAGTGATACATTTCCTCCACACCAATGGCTCGGAAACTCCTGTGACGAGCCCTTGGCCCTGCTCCCAGCAGCACTGAAGGGCAGAGGGTGAGAACTCAAGTGTTTCTCTCCCTTCCCAGCCCAAATCCTGAGCCCTGCTAGGGACAATGTAGCCTCAGTGCCAGCACAACTTTGCAAGACTTCATTTTTTTACAACAGTTTGGTTCACTGTGTGGAAACACGTTGTCTAGTCCTTCTTTTAGTGGGGGTCAGGAAAGGAGGTGTTTCATGCCAGGTCAGCCTAAATCGGTTTGCGTACTAAATCAGTGCTTTGTACTCATCTCCCATCAGTAATACGAGCACTAAGCCTTTGAATATCATTTAATGAAGTCACTGAGCCAAGCAAGTCCGATCTGGCATCTGAAAATGATTATGTTCTCGTAAATGTTCCCTCTGTCCCTGGTATTGTCCGCACTTTGCAGATGGATTTTTGCCCAGCCTAACTTTGCTTGTCATCTGTCTTGGATGGAGTCTGGAGCCATCTCCTGGTGTGCTTTTCTGTAATTACCTCCTGAAGGTCAGGCTGGCCAATACTTGGATGGATGACTTTGGAGGAATGCTGAAGTCACTCAGAAAGCAGGGCAGCTGCCTCAAAAATTAGTGCTTTCCCCAAAGAAGCCTGCTGAGCCAGGGATCCCAGTAACACATCAAGAGCAGGTGAGATGATTTAATACTGAGGCCCATCTCTACAGTCCCCCTCAGTGTTCTCACAGACACTGAGATATCCTGCGCTAGATTTCAGCACATCTACATTTATTCAGGTCTTGCCTGAAGTTCTTTGTCTTCCCAGTGTCTATTGGAACGTTTGTTTTCCACTGTTACGTACCTGTTCAGTGCTGGGCATAACCCAACACCTTTCCTCTCACCTCCCAGGACGAGCAGGTACTTAGCGCAGGCAGTACAGGGTACTCATTTAAACTGACATGTTCTTTGGAAGTCGTGCGGCTAAAAATTGCTATATGAATGTAATGCATTGCATGGAAAATACTGAGTTTAAGTATTAATAATGAGAGTTTTCAAATAAATTATGTATTTTAAAAAACAACGTTCAGATAGCTTTGGTTTCTAATCTGTGAGGGACAAGCCTGTGGGAATCCATTTTTTTTTCTAAGTCCCGTGATAGGTAACTACAGAGAGCAACTCGACTTGCCAGCAGGCTCAGTATGTCCTCTATAGGGATCCACATCTTTCCTGAAAATCTTTACAGACCTCCAAAAAACTGCCAGGTCACTAAGTGACATAAAGCAAAGTGTTTCTTGCAAAGGTAACAGCAACAATAGCCAAAGCCGGGGAAAAAAGTTCAATATCTGCCAAATATTTCTTTATTCTCTGCTCTCCCTTTCCCATCTTTGCCTATTGCTGCCCTTACACTCTCTGCTCCTTTCACTCATGTGAAGTGGCAGTTTAAAACATAAATAAAACAAGCTTGAAGAAACATTTTACAAATCCAAATGTGTCTGAAGTAGCAATGAGCCTGTCCCAGTGAGCCCACCCGTATTCAAACTCCAGCACTTTCCCTCTGGTGGCGGGTGACAATGAAGGGAAGGACTTTGCTGGCTTACCACGTGCTCGCTGACGTCGATGTGGTTGCAAACCATCTGCTGATTTTGGTAATATTCTAGCTGCCTTTCTGCCAGGTCCACGCGCTGCAGCAGGTTCTCGATGAAGTGCTGGAGCCTGGCTTTTCCCCGCACTTCTTTTTCCGCTGCTTCTTCCAGGAAGTGGTTGAAAGTCACAACTTCTCTGCAGGATGGAAACATTGCAAAGAGGCCACATTTAAATAATAGGAAGGGCTCTGGTCTCACCACTGTCAAAAAATTACTGTTTTTCGCAGAGATAGCCCATGGTGGCTAATTACTGTCCTTCACCTCTATTAAAAGATTTCAACCTTTTCGTGGACACAGGAAGATCTGGAACCCTGAATGCTGAACTTAAGTTTATGGGCAGTGAGTTTGGGTTTTTTGGTCACGTTATTATGTCTCTTGGAAATAGTCCTTAGTGTCCACAGCGTAGAAATGCCACTGAGCATCACCTCTCGAGGTACCTAGAGACAACTTATAGCCAGTTTATCTTTTTTTTTTTTTTACTTAGCCATGTGAATATCAGCCCTGAAACATTAAGGAAAGTGGATGAAGCCCCAAATTCATCTTCCTAGTTCATCATAATCTTACAATGGTAGTTTGATGTTGCTACTGGAGTGGTTCGTAACTTAAAAGAGCTACTGTGGCCATAAAAATTTTGGCTGCAATCCTGCAAGTACGCCAAAGTGCAGCGTTATGATCTGGAGCTAGTGGGAGCGTGGGAGATTAATAGATAATCTACAGATTACAGACTAAGGAGTGTGTGCGTGGGAAGAGCAAGTTTTGGGTCAGGAGTTTAGAAATGTTTCTTGTCTGGTAATACGATTGGAAAAAACAGATAGTACTGCTGATTGTGAAAGGTCCCAGCTCTGCACTGAGACATCGCTCATTTTAAGTGCTCTGCATACTATCAGTTTGCTATGGGTAATCAGGCCACCGCTTGGACCTTTGATATCAGGAGTTTCTGGGTGGGAGAAGTTTGATTACAGAGTGAAGCACGTATTATGAAAAATAGCAAATCTGCGCATGTAGGACTTCCCCAGTTGATAAACACCTGGATGAACAGTTCTTGCTCTGCCAATGAAACCATGTTAATTTTTGCTTTGTACAAACCGGAGGGGTGGGAGTTGGGGGAACCAGTGCTTGGCAAATGAAAAGGGCATGATTGCTTGGTGGAAATACATTGCCCGAGGAAAAAGTGTTTTAAGCAGAAACTAGGAAAGAGTTTGTAGCAGTAAGAGCGTTTCGAGGCTTAGCTTGTTTATAACACATCCAAAGTTTCTCTGCATGTCCTTGTTTTAACTCGGTATAGTTGTAGCTAACTGGTTTCACAGTCTAGGTGTTGTAACAGTGAGCTGGTTTGTGTTAAGAAGAGTTAGGCACAAGCGGTCAGCTATGGCCATTTACCACTTGGGATTCAGGCTGGGTTTGCCTGCCTCAAACCACAGCAGAGCTCAGCAATAGGCTGTTTGCACGGCTGACCTGACAGCAGGAACGAGGTAAAAACAAGCACGTATTGTCTGGATGAAGAACATCAATTATTATTAATCTATATTATCTTAATCTGATTTAAGAAACAGAGAGGTACCTTGTTTGTTAAGATCAGCTAATCCATTCCATTTCAAGGCTCTGTACAGTTTCTGTGACTATTAGCTTGCCCAGAGAGACCGAGTAATAAAAAGCCTGAAGAATGCTTAGGAAGAAGCCAATCCAAACTCATTAAGGACAATTTTAGGGCTTCATTCTCACCATGCTTACAGCATTGTAACTTCTTTGATTTCATTATGCCAATCCGTGGCTGTGTTGGGGTAGCAGCCACCCCAAGCCTTGGCGCTCCGGCAGGCTCCCCTTGGACAGTGGGCTGGGAGCTCAGCAGGACAGCAGCTCAGCAGGACAGCAGCTCAGCAGCTCAGCTTCCAGTCCCTCACCCTTTGTGTGAGGAAGGCAAGCTGTGGTGGCCCGCCAGGCCGCTGGCTGTGCTGCAGGAACACTGGGGCAGAGCAGGAGCTGCTGGACTGGGTCACCATGATGAGGGACCTTCCGAGGCCACTGTCGTTGTGCATCCTGCTGCAGTGGAGGCCACAAGCGTTGAGGACTTGGCATTTGATTTTACAAGGGTGGTAGTTTCATGCATGTTGACGTTTGTAATTGTGTCAGCAAAGGCAATTCAGAAGCATTCATTAATCACCTGCTCCGTGGCATGAATAAATGACCCATACATTTTCCTTTCCTACAAGTATCTCCTTAGTGAGCTGTGCTATGGGGGGCAGAGGGAAGCAGTGTTTTTTTCTGGAAGACTTTGGTCACTATCAGGAGGAGAACAGAAACAGTGTCAATAAATTCCCTAGTATTTTCCTTGCTTTCTAGACTACTCAAGGTAACTTCGCATCCTACCTGCTTTCATTTGTAGGAATTGTTATTAGCAGCAGAGGTAGCACTTCCATAATTTTTTCTCTGTTTGTTTACCTGCCTCTGTAGAGCCTATGAACTTGCCTTTAATAACTTTTATCTAAAACTTTTCCTTTCAGCTGAAATGGTACCAGCATTCTGCAAATTCCCTTTATAAAGTCAGGAGCCAGAATATACCCACCCACTAGGTCTCGGTCACACACCTTGTCCTGATAAGCAGCCCTCCTGTTAGTTCAGCAACTTTATTTGTTTCCACTTCATTCTCATCTCTCCGAAGAACATCACCAAGCCCTGAGTTGTGACGGCTAGTAAGTGTCTCTACTTGCTCCACCACCTCTTCCTCAGAGAGCTTGCTCTGTGCCCTGGCTGTGCCTTGGTTACCTGAAGGGAGTTCCCAGAAGAATTTTTACCCTCCTCGCCATGAACGATAGGGAAATGGTTCAAAGAACTTGTGTGGCTTCCTGCAGCCGCTGTTTATCTGTTTAATTGCCTTTCTTGTCTCTGGTAGTTTGTCCAGACTTTTTCTTAGCCATACTGATGACCTTCTCCCTTCAATTCTATTTCTAGATTAGCCGTGATGACTTTTTGCTTATATTCTTCATTTTACTTTCAGTTTATATCTCCATGCCTCTGCCAATTTTAGGGAGATTATATGATATTGATGTCTATGTTTTACTCTCTGCTTTTAAGCTTGTGGAGAGATGGATGTTCACAGAGGTCAGATGCTGCTCTTCACAAAGTCAGGGAGAAGCTGAGCCTGTGAATATTGTGGGGCCCAGTTGGCAGAGGCATAAACCACTGTGGGCCTGCTGGGCTCTGTGTCTTGACAGAACAGCCTCGTCAGCAGCGCTCACCTGAAACAGGAGCCATTTGTTAAAGCCTGGCTCAGACCCGAAGCGTTGCCCTTTCTAATGAGAGGTCTCTGCTACCCTGTGCAGACTACTCTACATCTGGAGCTATACTAAGCAAAGGTTTTATAGAGTTAATAACTGCCCTTGTAACTCCTCTTCTCTGAGCATCACCTGTTTGCCACTGCTCTCTGCTCCTCCGTTTGCTCTCTGCCTGTCAGCCTGCAGACCCTGCCCTCTGCTCAGCTGCACCCTGGCACTTGCTGTAGCGCCATGAGCTCCTGATCCGGCTCCTAAATCTTCTGAGCAGCGTAGATGATGCTCAGTGCAGCTCAGATCTCTGTAACTTTCCGTAATGGAGAGCGGCGTGATCTCATCTGTTTGCTCACAGTTTACTATATTAAGTTAACCTGTTATAGTTAACCAGAATTAACTATTAATAGTTCGGTGTTTTGCATTCCAACTGCAGCCTAGCTGCCCTCATAGAAAAACTGCAGATAGCCTGCCTCGAAACTTTTCCTGAGTTCTTCTTATGGAGGCTGTTGTCATGAAACAGCATGAGTTGTGGTAAATAAAGTTATAAATCATAGACCGACTAGGTGACATTTATTCTTCTGCCTTCGCCACTAGATTATACAGCACTTCTTGCAGGACTAGTGAGCTGCAGTTCGTGTTTACCAGAGCAGTTGCTGGCACGTGGACCCTGCAGATGCCCTTAGTGCTGGTGTGGCTTTCAGCAGGTAGGCATGTGATCCACAGAGGCTGGGACAGCTCCAGCTCCGCAACAACTGACAGGAAGGACTAATGATTTCTTGCATTGTGACCAAGCCCTCCTACAGATGCACAATACTGGTCCCAGGACTATTTACAGCAACTTTGACACCTGCAGCTGCTCTGTAGGTGGAGACAAGCATGAGGCTCTACGCAGATTCTGCACCCAAGTATCAAATGCCTTTACAGAATTGCACTTGGAATAACTCTGCCTGAGACTGATAGAAAACCAAATACTTAGTGTTATTTTACCTGAAGATACGAAAGTTCCTACTACCGTAATTACAGTGATTTACTTGTGAAAATTTCACAAGTGATTTACTTGTTGAAAATATTTAAAATATGTACGTTCGTTAAGTATGAACACCACTGACCTCATCCATCATCCCACTGGTGTTATTGCCTGAAGGCTGCTATTTGTTATTCATTAGGCTGTGGTTTCACATTCCTATACCACTGTCAGCATATTCGATTTAAGAGGTTCACACCTCCTCCCTTCAGAAAGTTACTGTCCTACTAGCTGCAGCCATTCAGCGGGCTGTGCTCTAGATCTGAGCCCTGAACTTAATGGGGTGACACTATGAAGATCAAATGCTTTATTTCACAGAGCCATTCTGTGGGATAGTCATGCTACACTGGAACCAGTGCAACTCGGGAGGGAGTAATCTCCTGAGTGGGAAGATAAAAGGAAATGGGCAAGAGGGAGTGGGACCACCTGAAAATGAGGGTGGAAGAACAGTATGTAGTTGTGGTCGTATTCTTAGAGCACAATCAAAACTGGTTTGTTGTATAACTGTAATATGCATTTTAAGGAAAGCTGTTGTTTTAAAGCAAAAATTGCAGTGATCTCTAACAAGCCAACTCTTAACCTCATTGTCGAGATGTTCTTTGCACAGATAGTTCCATTACCTGCAAATTTAAGGTGAAGGCAGTGCCAAGAATAACTGCTCCCCACCACAGCTATTCTGAAGTAGCCCTCGCACTGCAGGGTATACCAGAACAGAGACATGACTAAACAGTCTCAAAACAAATTCATTAAATTGGTTGAAGAAATTACTGTCAGAGATATGGCAACTTGCTACAGTAATGCTCACAAAGTGAAATTGTTTAAGTCTCTGCTGAAGGTAGCTTCCAGCTGACAACTGTAACTTCAAATGCTTTCCCTGTTCAGACTGACCGAAAAACCATCTCCACCAGAAACAAGCCTGTTGGTGTCCTCTAGAAGTTCATAGCTGATTTTAAATGGTTTTCTTGATATCTTATTCAATGCAGTCTTATTCCCTTCGGGCAGGCTTCTGTGTTATCTTTAAGATCACAGTACTCACTCTGAGTTGCATTCTCCTTCATCAAACATTGAATAATCCCTTTTGGGCCATATTTTCTAATTAAATAATTCATTTGCTCAGCAGCTCTGCTGAAAGCTTGACCCTGTAGCCATCAGTCATCAAAACTGCCCAGGGCCCAAGTGAGGCAAGCTGGTGAACTGGGACCCGTCTTTGGTAGCTGCACCTGCTTCTCTACAACATCCAGTTTCCATTTTTTCCCCAAGTAATAAGAAAAAGCTTTGGCCTTTTGTCTTTCTAAATATGAGAATAAATGACCCAAGAGTGACTTCTGTAACACTTTCCTGTGCTTAGAGTAAGACTACTTCGACTATGTATTAGTATCATTACTGTGGTACCTCCACCTGTCTTGCCCCTCACCAGATCTCATCTCCGTGAGGGCACCGCGCTAGTGTAACAGCATGTACCTGTGGGCATGTTAGCACAGCCATTTTGGTAAGGGAGCAGGAATAAAATTTAACTAAAGAGAAATCTTTGCCTTATCACTGCCTTTGTTGGACTGCTATAGGTTTTATTTAAAACAAACAAAAAAAATCAACTGGCAAGTCTAAAGAAGTAACCCTGCTGACCCTACAAACTCTTTGTGCCTGCTGGTTGCCTAAACCAACACAGAATAAGGGAGTAAACAGTGAAACCTCCTTGTGCTGTCATTTGAAATTAGTGCTTTAATTAGCAACGACAATGTAACTCTGAGAAGAATTTACTCGCTATGGAGTTGTGAAGTCCACAGCCTTGCTGCTTGCTTTGGAGAACACACAAGAGAAACCAGCGTCTGACAACGTGGCCACTTGGTAGATCGCAGTTTTTATGTCTCTATTTCACGTGCTTGGTCCAAGCAGACGCTCAGGACATCCAGGGGCTTTTGCAGGTAGAACAGGGAAGCAGGAATGCAATTCCATCAAGTTGAAGTGACCTCAGGTCTCCTGCCTTTGCTACGCTGGACAGAAAGATGTGAGGCCTAGAAGAACTACATCTCCTCCTTCCAGAAACCCAGGTGCTTAAACAAAGAATTTAGATCTCTCCTCCCTAAGTCTTCTCGGAGGTTCCTAAACAAATTATTCTTGCTAATGCACATTTTTCCTTTCCTTTAGCTTTCCTATTTGCCTGCACAATTAGATCCAAAATCAGAACCATTATCCAAAGTGCAATTGTCCTGTTTTGTTTTTGTTTGGGTTTTTTTGTTTGTTTTTTCTGTCAACTTCTTGTACACCCTTCTGTAAAAGAAACTTGTTAAATACCAACTTCCTCTTTTTTCCATAGCAAATTTATAGGTCAGGAGTGATGGTTAAACCTGCAAATACATCCTCTTCCATATTTCTTTAATTCTTTCATTCTTACATGTAGATGCAGGTCTAGCCTAATAGCCCAGACAGGTCCCTGGATTATATGGCCACATTTTGTAAAGATGAAAATAAACTGACTATAAATTCAGTATTACGGAGCTTTTTGATCTCTGATAGTGAATGTCCATTCATGTAAGAAACTGACAGAGTAGGTGTATACAGAGTTCACTCCAGTATGGGCCCAGTATAAAAACCTGTACCTTCTTTATCAGAACATCGTTAGTTTTCAAAAATTACTTGAAGGAATGCCCATAAAAGTAGTCAGCTTCTCTACAGAGCCTCCAAATAATATTTTTTGTAACCTTATCTAAGACTTGGACCAGAATTTTCTTCCTCTTTCAGAGAGTTTGTTGCTTTGGAGTTTTGTTGTATTTGGAATTGTGTGTGGTTGTTTGGGTTTTTTGTTTGTTTGTTTTAACCCTCAGACTGATCTCCAGTAGTCATACCTCAGTCCCTTTGACATCTAGAAATGCGTATTTATTATAAACTCTTTCTTGTTTTTCCCATGCACCCCATTCCATGATCTCTGGTAGAGGGCGAAACCATTCAAAGACCAAAGAAAGACTGGTTTCTTTTACTTTCTTAGAAATAGGATGATAATTAGATGTTTTCTTTTTCTGAGGAACAAGTGTTCAGCTACAGTTGCTCAATATCAATGCTTTGGGAAAGCTATCCATATTCACAAGACTGCTTATGGAAAAGAAAAAAATCCAAAGAAACTGATGAAAGCATTTATTTCTGAAGGTCAGCAAGTATCAAAGCAGTCCCCAAGGGCTGCCTTTGATTTTCCACAATCTGCAGTGAGAACTCCTGCTTCTGCAATTTCCATTAAGCAGTCTTGCTTGGCTTTCTAATCATCTGGACTTCTTCCAGAAATCAAAGCCAAAGTTGAGATCCTCCTTTTTGAAGGAGAAAAGGCTTTTCAGCACACCAAATGAAGTTTGTGAACATACAAAGGAGTGAATATGTAGACAGGTCTCAGAATTTACCAACAGCCCATGAGAAAACCAGACAAGTGATGCTTTTGTTACCAGAGTCATGAACATCTATTCTTCTCCCCTCTGCCATCCAGGGCCTCCCTGCTACTGGCACAAAGTAAGTGTCCCAGGCACTTTTAGACATTCAAATCCAAAAAGCTGCCCTTAGAAGTACTAGCCCTACTTTTGCTAAGCATTGTTTATACCTACGTTTCTTCTCAATTTGCTAATCATACAATGACCTTTTAATAGGGAAGCCGTACAGTGCATTTTTCTATGGCACTATTCCTTGTTATCCCCAAGATGGGGAACGCGGGAACCATCCGAACAAGAAAAAAAATTATGTATTTTCAGTGTTTCTAAGCGGACTTTATTTTTACACCCTATCTACCCTTCCGGCCTCCTCAGAGGAACTTAATAGTGTCTGCTGAGAGACAACGCTCTGGGGCCAGGCACGGGCACATGCAAGAACATACAATGACTCTCCTCTCTTCCCCTCGGTACTTTGGGCTGATATTCTTTCATCCCACCCACTAGAAAGCATTAGGCTCATTTACCTTTAGAAATTAACACACCATTGCGTAGTATCTATTCACTCATTCCTATTGCTGCTTTTGCTTCCAAGGTTTTTCTGTCTTCTCTATTGAAAGCTGAAGCAAGCTGGTGCTAATCCTACAAGAGCAATACCCTGGGTACTCAGGTGAAGTCTCTTGTGCAACCGCCTCTTCTCATTAGTGTCTCTTACCAGTCAAATAACCTTCAGTTTTCCCTGTAACACCGACTTAAGAGCTGCCTCCTCAACTGCTCATGCATTCACCCTCCTCCTTTAGAGATGGCTAGAATTATAACAGCAGTCTTCTGAGCTCCTGCCCCTTTCCCAAGCCTGGCAATGTCCTAGTGCGAAGGACAGTAATTCCCCACTTTTCCTCTCCTTCTGTGTTCAGTCTTTTCTCGGAGCCGCAGCCTGCCAAGGGGGCAAGCGACCTCTTCCTCAAAAACTGCAACTTTTGCTGCCTTGTTCTTTTCACAGATCAGTTTCCTTTGCAATTCTCCCCATCTTATACCCATTCTTTCTACCCGGATAACTCTATTCCCCCCTTCCTCTTTTTCCATGAGCTCTTTTCTTCTGCTGCACTGCAGAACTCCGGTTTTGCCCAACTGAATGGTTTCTGCTTTCTCCCGACAGTCACGTTTTTCCTGTGGATCTCAAGGCTTGAATCTTAGAAGCGCATTCTGTGTTTAGTTTGGGGTAAGATTCATACCACTTAACTTTTGATATCTGAAGTTCAGCATCTAGCCTAAGATGGCTGTTTGCCTGAGGTCCCACCCTGGTCTGTAGAGGGAGGAAGGACCTCCACAGAGCAATCCCTTTCTCGCTAAGATACTTTTCTGTAGCAGATAGGGTGAATCACACTGAGAAAGAACCCATAAGGGGAGCTTGGCTAGATGGGAATACCAAAACTGCTTCAAACTGTAAGTTATCTTCATGGCCTCCTTCCAGCATACTTTCAAATCTCAGTTCCACTATTATCTTTATCTTCATCTTGAGTCCTTCAGTTTTCTCTTCCATGAGGATCACCTGATATTTCAGAAACAAGTTCTGTTGCATATCCCTTCATGGAAGATACACACCACAGGGGCTCAAATCCCACCTTTGCTGTCCCCTTTCCTGGGAAATCTATAGCACTACTTCATTAGATAACTCCTACTGATATAGGAGCCATCATCATATTTTCTTTCCAGTACTTAGTCTACAGGAAGAAATCATGAAAGCCCTCTAAACTTCCTACACTGAACTCCTACACCACCTTTCTCATTTCTTCCAAGATCAGCGTCATGGCAACTAGCGCTTCTCTTCTTCCCTTTGTAAGCCAATGAATTGGTTTAAAGGCATTCGATTACCAAGGCTCTTTATGTGCATTCCTCTAAATAAAGTTGTGCTGCTCCAAAAAGCCTGAAAGGTTTCAGCAAGTGCTGAATAAACTAAGTAGTTCATGCATAAATAATATATCAGCTATCGCTACATATTTAATGGATGCATCACAAACATATTTTTAGATGGCCTAGGTTAGTCAGAATGGCTCTGGCATCTGCTTCCCATATAAGTGACTCCAGTTTCACAGTTCTGTGTCCATCTGAAACACCTACTTGGATATGGCCTTTTCGTCACCGTCCCCAGTACAGCTTCACCGCTGCACAGGAGACCATCCCACTCCACAGGCTGACCGTGCTGGGATGACTTCAGGAAAAAGGTGCTATTTGGTATTCTTACACACCTCCTCCAGCACTTACTCACCCATCCCTTCTTAAAACGATGGTGGATTAGAGTTGTCAGTGTAAATCAGATTACACACCAATGATAGCTTCTACTTGACCCTACCCTGTGAAACCAGGGACACAACACAGACATTTGAGAGTGTAAAAGTTGGTCACTGGGGAGCCATGCATGAAAGCCGCCTGCCTCGCTGGGGACACAGTCACACGGGCTACAACTCTAGCAATACAGTGATCACAAAGCGGTGAGCGCCAGGGCCTTTTATAACCAGCGAGTAACCGGACCGTCCCCCCCTCTTCTCCCCTCACGTCTTTCGCTCGCACAGGTGCCGGCCAGCCCGCGCAAAGCCACGGCTCTCGCCTCCCCACTCACTCCTCTTTGCGGTGAAGCTCCTCCTCGGACTCGCTGAGCCGCTGCTTCAAGGCGGCGATCATCTCCACCGCCACGTCCACCTGCCTGCTGAGCGCCCGCTCCCGCCGCTGCACCTCCTGCTTCTTCTGGGACAGCTGCACGAAAGCCGCCCGCACCTCCAGCAGCTCCGCCGTCTTCTGGGCCAGCTCTTTGGTAAGCTTGTCGATTCGCTTCTCGATTGTTTTGTCCACGGCCTCCACCATCCTGTTAAACTTTTCCCTGACGTGCGCCTCGAAGGAGGCTTTGGAGTCAGTGCCCGGGAGGCCGGGTTTGGAGATCTGCTCGCTGGGAGACTCGGCCGACACATAGTTTGCAACGTAGGAGACGGGCCGCTCGGCTTCCACGTCCAGAGCCTGCCCGCGCTTCTCGCAGGAGGCGTCGCAGAAATTCAGGTAGGAGCCTTTTTGCTGCGCGGCACCGCCGGGGCTCCCCGGGCTGCCCTGGCCGGCGGGCTCCGGCGGGGAGATGAGCTCCGCGTCTTTCAGCGGGGAGAACAGGCTGCCCCTGCCCAGGAGGCTCCTGTCCTCGAAGCTGTGGCTGTACTCCAGGTGCGCCCGCAGGGACGCCAGGCTGCGGAACCGGCTGTGGTCGCCGCATCGCGGGCAGCGGAAGGGGAGGCAGAGGCTGACGCTGCCGAGCGGCTCCTGCCAGGGCTGCCTGCCTTCCTCCCGGGCCGCCCCGTGCATTCCTCGCCGGGCCCTGCGTGGGAGAAAAGAGCCCGCGGTCACGCCCGCCCGGGGCAGCCCCGCCGGGAAACTTGGGAAACTTTCCCGGTGCTTTTTTTCAGGGGTACCGCGCCATCTCCGCCCGGCGCCCGGGCGAGGCACCCGCCCGGCACGGCCAGCCGCAGGGCCCCGGCGACGCGACGCGACGCGGCTCCGCTCGCCGCCGCCTGCCGGGCCTCTCCGGGGCGGGGCGGAGCGGGGCAGGGCCCCGGCTCGGCGCGGCCCTCCGCCGGCCGCAAGGTCGCCGCACTCACCCGGCTTGTTGCTGCTGGCGGTGCCCGGTGGCGGCGCGGCGGCGGGGGAGCCGTTTGCAGCACAGCCGTAAATCAGGCCGAGCGCGGCGCCGCCGCCGCCACACGCTCTCGCAGCCCGGCCGCCGCGGGGCGGGGCGGGGCGGGGCGGGGCTGCGCGGCGGCACCGGGGGCAAGCGGGGCCGTTCCTGCCCCGGGGAGCCGCCTCCCGCCCCGCGGGCCGGGGTGCTGCGGGCTCCGGCATTTTTATAAAAGCAGCGAGCCCTGTGCGGAGCGTGGCGGGGATGCTGAAGGATAAGGCGAAACTTTAAGCAGCAAGACAAGGCTGACACGTGCAAATAGGTATAACCTGGCCTTGGCTTCTGGTGTGTGGTTGTTTTGTTTGTTTGTTTTTAATACACTTAGGAGCTAGAAATATATGTATTTAAATATGACCCTAATTTAGCCTCAGGATTTAGGGAGGGGGATTCAGGTGGTAACAGGATTTAAATTTTGAGTACGAGGAGTGGATATTGCTGCCTATGGGCTCCCTCAGTATGGGAATGTGCTTCTAAGCTTTTATTTCTTAAATACCACAGATGTGTGTCTGTTTTAACGAATTTTTGGAGACAAGAACAAGGCTGGTTGTAGAGTAGCAGCCTTTTTGAGGTAATAGTGAAATACTGCTCTTCTAAAATCTGGTGCTTGAGGCCATAGTGGTAACATGCTGCAGATATTTTTTTATTACTGTGGGAGAAAGCACTGCGGTAAAGTTTAGTTCTCTACTAATATATCTGTTCCTTGAGTGCAATACACAGGCAGAGTCCTAAACACTGAGAAAATCCACGTGCATTGATAGATGCCTTTGATGTGCACAGGACATTCCCAGTAAATGATTCACCAGACGGCACATCAAAGGAAGTTACGCAAATTGCATTTCAGAGCTTCATCTAATCTCTGAAGTGCGTGGGCTACCATCCAGGCTGCAACGTTTTGCATGAGTTAGTTGTCCTGCATCACCTTGTCCAAATGCGGTGATTTTTCCTTCTTTTGTCATCAAGCAGCACCAAAAACCAGGAGGGAGGTCAGGAAGGAATAGTTTTGGACTGTACTTGCCTCCAAATTGGGGGATCCTGACTACTTCTTGGGAGGAAGCCAACATTGGCAGGGCCAGATGTGTGGGCATGACCCTGTTTTGGTCCCCGTTTTCTTCGCTGTTGTCCTCTGTTCTCTATTATCTCTCTCTGTTGTGCCCATTGCCCTCCTACCTTCTTCACTTCAGGAGAATGTAATTGATGCTGATGCTCAAAGACACAGACAAATGCTGTGAGGTTGACTCAGCGTGCTGGGATGCTACCTGAGGCTCCATCCACATTTAAAAGAGCTGGCACCCACTTGCCACTTCCAGCTGACTGTAACAAGAGCCCTCATGGTCTCAGGAACAGAAAAATGTGGGTGGCTTTGAAGGAGCCCATTGGTCTGCAGCCTAAGCTGTGTGGTTTTGGTCAGATCTCAAATCCAGCAACCATCTAGCCCCAGCAGTTCTTCTTTCCCGATTTCTCAGGGTTTACTTGCACTCTAAATATTTGTTTTGCTGAATTGGGATCTCTTCAGGTATCTCCTCCTGATGCTCCCATTTGGATGCGCAGTTCAGTCATTCTCTCAACATTTGGAGAAGAACAGTCTCCCTTTGATATATCAGCAAGTGTGCATTTTACAGTGGAGGATGTACATTCAAGCATTGCATGTCAGAGCTCCATCCCCTGTGATTTAAATCTGGAGTGGGTAGAATCTAACACGATCACTTACACAAAGCCCAAATTTACACAGCCAGGATGTATGACTCATCTCTGAAATTCTGCCAAGTGCTGGGGAGGCATTATCCAGTTTATTTGTGTGCATCTCTCAAGATCTCTTTAAATACTTTGCAATAAGATTTGCAGAAGGACCCAAGTTATTTAAGTGAAACCAGCATGTACCAAGCGGCCTGATGCTGCAATGAAGGAGAGAATATTCAGACTTTTTTCAGGTAGTGATCTATGTCTGCCATACTGGGTCCTGTAGTTGCTGATTTTGGGTGGAAACCGATTATCTGACCTCTTCCTATTTGAAGGGTTCCTACAAGCTTAAAAATCATATTTCAAAAGTGAAGTAAATTTTGTTTGGCTGATAATTCCACTTTACTGAAGGTGGCTAGAAAAGGGAGTTTTATAAAATCAGTTTGCTTTTCAAGAGTTGCCCTAGTTGTTCATCTTCTGGGTTTTTTTTACTCATGATAGGCAATGAAAATAGGTGTGTCAGTTTTGGCTTTACATGCAGCCACTTTCCCCTTCAGGCTCACGATGCTGACATGGGGGCGTTTTCAGGTGGTGTCGAACTGGATTCACTACAATCACTTTGGCTGCATCCGGCAGCCTCTGGTTTCCCTTTTTTGTTTACTGGCTCGCTTTAAAAGGGGGTTTCAGGAATTTTTGTCTCTCCCCCTCATGCCTGCGCTCCCCACCCAGGTCTTCATTGTGGGATCTGGCTGGTTTATAGGAGATGCGAATCTGCACAGAGTTTCTGTTGGGAAAGTTTTACTAAACTCTATAGGGGTATGTTAAGATAGATGCACACAACGGCACACCCATTACCACTGCATACAGATGGGAGTGTGAGCTTGGCTCTGGCAAGCACCACCACCATCCCCCTGTTCTGTAAAAGCTCTGCCCGAAATGGGGGTGTCTGGTCAGCTCTGTTTATGTGCGGGGAAGTGCCGTGTTTGTCTTGGTGTCTGAGCACGAACCACAAATGCACATGATAATTTGGGTTGCTGAAACTTACCTGTGTTTAATATTCATTGTCTTTTCACTCTGTTTATTGAAAGGAAGTAACAAACGAGTAGTAAAATCTAAGGAAAGACCTTGGAAACTTGAAAGAAGTATTTTATAGACTTTTACAGTAGTGGTGCATTAGACATTCATATTAGCTTTGCGTGCAGATATATTCAGGATACATCAAAGATACAATAAAGTTCATTTTATTGCCATGGGCATTCGTACCCACCTAGTAGGAAAGAGACATTCTGTGGTGCATTTCTAGCTTACTGACTGGGCTGGACTCCGCTTGCAAAGAGAGTAAATGGGAAGGAGGACAACATGACTGTACATATTGGGTTTGTGTGGTGGTTTGGTCCTGGTCAGTTGTTGCCTTCTCTTCATTGGGGGCTTACATCTGGTCACTGAAAGTCAATCTACCATCTTTGGAAATTAAAAAAAAAAATCAAGTCTGTGTTTTCAGATGAGTTTTCTTGTCACAGCAGTAAGAGGCAGCGTGCTGTGAGAGTGCTCTCGGTCCTGCAGCAGCTTAGCCTGCAGAGTTTGCAGTTGGCTTCCAGCCTTTCTGCAGACTCTTCAGACTCATTAGTGTTCCCATAGGCAACCCCCTAGCTGGAGCTGATTCCAGTTATTTAGCTTTCCCCTTCTCTACCCATACTGTTGCATGCTCTTATGGGTAAAAAAGAGAACAAAGTGTTCTTTTATAGGTTAATTTGCACTGTTTAGCCCATACCTGGTCAGAGTTGTCAGGTGTGAGATGTCTGCAGGCATATTTTCTAAGAGACAAGAGACAAATGAGGTAGGAATGAGCATCAGCAGTAGTCTGGCCTCCACTTCAGGCATCTTGATTTTTCCTCAAAGTTACTTCAGTTTGTTAGGAAGATTAAAAAAAAAATTATATATATATAACACCTCTCAACAGAGGAAAAGTTGGGGGACGAGGAACTTCCCTTTCAACTGGGCTGCTCTTTACTGTGCACATTTTGAAGGGGAAAAGTTATATGGTCTCCAAAGCTACAGCTGGCAAACTACAGATAAGCCATGCCAGGCTTGGAGCCCGTTCCTGTCTGTGTTCTTATTTTTTGCAAGTTATTTGCCTTGTTGGGGCCTCCATTGCCATGCCTGATCCTGCTGCAGGCAGAGCAGAGCAGAGGTCTCAGGGCAATTTAACTCTGTGGAGCAAGCCCTCGTGGACAGGAACTTGCTAAGTTTCCAACACCTTTTCCTCAGGGGATGAAAGTCTAAGCTCTAAGTTGTTATGTACGTAAGAATGAGGCAAAGCCTTTTAACAAAGCTGTCTCACTTCTGCTCCTTTTGAAATCTTCCACAGTGTAGCAGCACCTCTGGCAATGGCACTGGAAACTTCAGGTCTGGTACTCAGGGACAAGTAAGAGCAATTAAACGAGGTCAGAACATCACTGACAGCAGCAAGGGACAAACCTAGCACGGCTCTCCAGCTGGGACAGGATGTTTTATATGGCTGCAACAAAACAGCCTTGCTTAAGCCAGCTCTGTGCAGCAAGTCAGTTCCAGCTCAAGTATTAACTGTGGGTTTAGCTACCAGATCTGTGCACCGAAAGAAGACAGAACAGAGCAGAGAGGTGTACAGCAATTGCTGTTCCTGGAGCTTTTCTGAAATGAGGGGCAATCTGCTGCAGAAAGGGGCTCATTTGTTTTTGGAAGAAGCTTCCCCACACAAAAAGAAAGAGACTAAAATACAGCAAAAAAACCATGTCAGAGTATCTTTAAAGAAAGGTTTCTCCCTACAGCAAAGCCTTTCCCTCATTGGGACTTATTAAAATATATAAAATATAAAATAAAATATAAAAAATTTTCTCCAAAGGAAAGAAAAGTACAAAGCGTGCCATCAAAGCAGAATTTCAAGCTATTTCATTCTCATAGCGGTCTTTCTGCAACGTACACCGGATGGTAAGGGATATCACTTTTAGAAGTTCATACCACATGCCTTCCACGTTTGAGGAATTACGCGTGAAATAATCACACTGATTTCCCAGCTGAAAAAAGCACCCGAAAAGGTCATAAAAGGACTGAGAATTCCATCTATAACTAATTAGCTTGCTTCGGTGCCTAATCTTATGTGCTGGGGTTTTAAAAGTTTTTAATTTACATAAGCAGAGACATAAAAAGAACAGTGTTAAGCTGTGCTGGAAAATTCAGCCTCTGCCGTTTCCAAGCAGGTGGGAGAGCTGTCCCGAGCCCTGTGGGAAGCAATTGGGGCTGTGCTTCCCCTTCCCATGTTCTGCCCCATCCCTGACATCTGTGCTGTGGGTAGAGAATTCTCCTGTCGGGTGGGAATGTTGCATCTATTTCAAAGATGTACCCTTGCTATAGGGAACATGCTGAGGAAGAGAAAATGGCATTTCTGCAGGAGGGACAAAGTATGGCAAAACCATGTTTCACTTCTTTAATGGACAGAAGATCCACTAAGGGCCATGTGATAGCAACTCACATCAGAGTTGTCAGGTATCTGTCTTTGAATTTTAGCCTAAATCAACAAAATGTGAAAACAAAACAAGCCAACAACCAACACCGAACCAAACAGGCAAAACCTCCACCTGTTCTTACAAGGACAGAGACCAAATATCACATGGGAATGCAGAAGACAGTTCAGAGCTGTGTGTTTAATGGTATCTGAAAGTATATTGATTTTACTGAATGTTTAGGGACAATTTGCTTCCATTCCTTCATGCTCTCTCCTGTTTTCTGGCATTCATACAAGCAGTTAATTTTCTAGTTTCCATTATGTGTAAAGGTCTGAGGGATCAACCATTGCTCTCCTGGGAGAACGACTGGCAGGCTGAAGGTTCCTGCAACTGGGCAGGACACTGAATGGGGAGAATTAATGGGGCTTTCAAAGAAACTGGAGAGGGACTCACAACTAGCAGGCTTCCTATGTGATGAAGAGAAGGAGAACACAATATATGATAAAGGGGTGGACTTAAAAGGAAAGTACAGAGCATTTATTAGTTCCTAAGTCCTAGTGAGAGGAAAAATCTTGGTTCTCTCTGGTGTTTTAGCTTTGCTGGAAACACTCAGGTCAGAGTCAAGCAACAGCTAAAACCAAGCAAGAAAAGTAAGGTGGCTGCACAGCTGTTTTGAAGTCCTTTGCCTTTTCCGCAGCAGGTTGCATGTGTGAATGACAGAAATTTGTTAGACACAGAGGGCACCTGAGCACACACACCTTCAGCGTGATGGCAAAGTGTCATTTGTCCCTTGATGCAGCCCTGGTCTCATCTGAGTGGTTGTTATTGTGGGAGCGTTAGGTGCTGGCTCTCAGCAGATATGGGCCTTTATTTACATCTGCTCTTTTATGCCAAACAGCCTATGTGAAAGCAATGTGCAAAATAAGGCATGAGTTCGTTGGCCTTCAAAGGACAATTTTATTTTTATTGTTATGCTGAATTTGCGATTGCTAATTCTGCAGTACTCAGAGCAAGGTGATGGATCATCTCTAATATTTACCACTTTGAAGGCACTGTCCATGAGCATGTGAGCAGGTTCAGCTAATGGTTTTCCACACAAAGCAGCTGCTTTTCAAAAGAAGCCTCTGAAGCCAGTGACAAGTTCTTATTCACAAGGGTTAAAAAGTGTGATGAGCTGCTGAGGTCTAAAGATTTATGCAGGTAGCAAATAAACAGTGCCATGCTTTAGTCAATCTTAACAGATACTTATCCTTGGAAAAATTAAATAAGTAAAAGGCACAGTACTTGGGAAATACTGTGCTCCTGCTACTGCCACTTCTGCAATGAAAACATAAGTACACATAATTTGACAGATAAATAACAGCTGATATGGAAAAAGATTCCTGAAAACAGATGTTTTCACATACACTTCTGTCTTTCAGGTAGTAGATCTTGAAGGCTATGTGACTGGACACTTCTAGCTCCATATGAGGGTGGACAGTGGAAGAACGTGTCTTCACCAAAGGAAAAATAATAGTATTGTGACATAGTGCATTATATCTTTTTCTCAAATTTCTTGCCCTCAGGTGGCTTTCAGCTTTATGTAATTTGTAGCCTCAGATCCTCCCACAGGGAGCAGGAACACAGCCCAAACCGATCCCACCCAAACAGGGATGGGATCCCGTCTCCAGACTGACTAATTCCTATGTTAAGCTCAGGTGAGACTGAGCGACACAAAGGGCAGCTGAAGAGCAACAGCCCACTCGTGCCTTTCACAGCTCCCTCCTGGGCTGGTGTTTTAAAGATGGAAGTCGATACAGGTCTGGAAGAGACTGTATGACAAAGTAGGGGTATTTTTTAGAAATTAAGGCTGTTGTGTGAGTGTCCACACTATGAAATAAATGAAGTCAAGTCGGTCTTCATGTTAGGTAATGGCTTGCTTTTGCGTATGTTTTCCCCCACAAAATGTAATGCATGTACATGTAAGTAAGGTGACTCAGTGTTGCAGAGATTGTTGATGGATGGGGTCATGGAAAATATTCCCGAATGTGGAAAGAATAAGAGAAAGCAGAGATTTTAACTTGTTGGTTAAAACTGTGTATTGCAGGCCTTTGTGCACAAACACTGTTTGCACAAACATATTTGGGAATTATCTTAAGAAGGTGAGATCCTCTGTGTCCCAGATCAGACTGGGATAACTTCCCCTCTGGGTCTGCATTAGCTGCTTAAAGAAACTGTTATGAAAAATTTACGTGCTGTTTGTTGGGTTTTCTTTAAACAGCCTGATTACATTTTGATGACACTGTACAAACACATGGTTAGAATCAAGTGCTAGAAATAGCTTCCTAGAACTCAAATGTTTTTTTAAAATAAGCAAGTAAATACGTGCATGTGTGTAAGTCATGCGTGCGTCCAGGCAGAGCTAGTAATTTTTGTTCTTCCAGATGAAATTGTCTGTAAAAACTTGAGATGCTATTTATTGTTACCATTATTTATAATTTTAACTGCGAACAGTGACATGGAGTGTTGTCTCAGCTCATTTAACAGGCCGTGAAATGGTTATAAGTATGGTAGAAATCTCTGACAAACCAACCTCAGGTAAAATGTAGTTATTCATATTTGCTACTCAACCCCTGCTTTTTTCATAATGGTGAGTAGAAATGGGTCATCCTATTAGGCAAAAAATACTATCACTAGCAAGAAATGTTTCCATCTCCCATTGAGGAGAACATAGATATAGCCCAATGTCATCCCCTCCCTGTGCTTTGGCTTCAAGGGGAACTGGAGTAACAGGAAAAAATAGCTGGACTTGCTTTCCGCAGTGAAACCATGGTGAGCTTGAAGAAGGTAACGCTGCCCATCCCTCGACTGTGGGGCGTTTGCAGGGCACAGTGTCCTTTGCAGCAAACGTCTCTCCTGAGATCTTTCTACCTTAGGAAGAAGATATTTCAGTTTCTCTCACATGTGAATGGACAATTTTGACCCAACACTTGAGTGATTCAACAAAAAATCATCACCTGTATAAAAAGCACATACGTCATGGAGCTTATTCTCAGGAACAGCCTTATGTCCCTGAGCAGGGTCCCAGAATCAGCCGTGCCCTGGCAAATGCTTTTTTTTGCATTATGGCTCTTTTGAGGTTTCTTGGAGGCAAGTTATTTCACACTGGTATTGCACTCTGAGGAGGAAGCACCCTCTCCAGATGGTCACACAGAAAATAAAACACAGCAAAACAAACAGAAGTGGCACACATCCCCACTGTGGAGTGCTGCCTTGCCTCTGGTCACTGCTGGCAGGAGAAAAACCACCGCTGAGTTTGGATTTAGGGGGAAGTCTGGTGAAAACACAGGGACTAGGGATGCTCGGAATGGAAAATTGTCTGGCAGTTCTAAAAATGTAAATCCTTTTTTTTTTTTCCTATGGATGTATTTCTTTAAGCACTTGAGTGGTTGAACTGCTCAATAGCTTTTTGGTGACTGTTTCTGTAAGAAATAACTGCAAGTGATGTTTTCATTAAGGACCAGAGGCTCAAAACCTCTGATAGAGTCCTAACCACAAATGGTTATTATGTTGCTTTTAAAAAATGTATTGATAGTGATGATATATTATTTGGTTTTAAGTGTGTTATTTTTCTGAAATAACATTTGCCTTAATTCTCCTTGTTTTGGCACTGTCTCCTTCTTGGCCTGATCCATATGACAAATGCTTGTTTATGCAGCTGGTACCCAACTCAGGACTTGGAATAGTGCAGAAAAAAATCATAGCTTTGTGACAAGGCAGGAAGAACTACAGAGCTACAGGTGGTTATATCCCTAAGCGCAACTGGGAAAACTATGGAGACAAACTAATTGCTTACTGATGAGAAACATTTCTTAGGGCAAAGTGCGAGTTTGCAGTAAACTATGGATTCCTACCCATGCCCCTTTGAATGTCCTCCCTGAAACAGGATCAAAACAATCCAGAAAGCATGTGAAATGCAAAGAAATAGTGGGTTTTTTCACTAGTCCTATGAGACATGGGCAATTGTGCCTCAGTTATTTAGGACGACAGCTGTCACCTCAAAACGTGCCTTGGTAAGGGACAGTCGCTATTGACTTTCATAGCAATGCTGCAGTGCAGGGGAACAGCCTCAAGACCACATTGCTGTGCTGTTTTTCTCTCCCTAGATGCAGTACTTGTAGAAAATCAGAGAAAGGTAACGATGATTCTGTCTAAGCTAATTTAGGCACCCACATGTTTTAGGATGACATCTTCATTGACTGACTCCATGACTGCCTTAGAGAAGACCCTTCCTTCAGACTGCTCAGCTATGTAAAATGGAGACTTACAAACTTTTATCTTGCTTTTGCCGTGGTAGCGTTAGGCTTTAGCTCACTGTTGTTGTCCAGATGATTAATTTTCACCTTATCCAGTCAAAACTGAAGTGGAAGCACGTGACAGTAAGGTCAGTACCTATATTTAATTTGTTTTGCAGGACTACATGTTGACCCAGCTCAGTGAATGGAAAGACTTCAGCTGACCTCAGCAGGCTGAAACGAAGAAATGAGACGGAGGCTAAAAATTTTGCCTTTTAACTTAGCCCTGGCATCAGTAAGCGTTCAGGTAAACACCTTAAATTACAGAGTCTCTGCTCATTAACCAATCTGTAATGGTCATGTGTCATGGAAATCCAAGTCAGTGGCAATCCATGGTAACAGTTTGCTTTTCGGTTTAAAATTGAATAAGTAGAAGTCAATTATAAAAAGCTTTGCGAACTCTTTTCCATGTGTCCAGTACAAATCTTCATATATTTCCAGTTGGGTGAAATCTGAATGTGAATTGAGTAGATTTCTACTGGCACACTCTGATGATATTCAAGGAGTAGGTGTAGCAAGTTGTGGGAACTAAGAAATTAAGAAAAATATTGCAGTGCTGTCAAGAGTAGGTGTAGACATTTTGTACCTGCTAAACCAAAATGATGGGCCTAACATTTAAAATAATATGCTGATGTAACGCTCGAGCAGAACAGTGATTTAGATAGACAATGATCTTTCCTCTGCTATCCAGTTTCCCTAATACTAGAGGGAAGCCAAATGTTTTGCAATGCAAATAGAGTGGCAAATAAAAGGATGGTGTGAAGGTGTGATTCATCTGGAAAAAATAAAAATCCCCTAGCAACTCCAGGAGGCAGAATATAGATCCCCGATTGAATTCACCCTACCCCCTTCTGGTCTCTCCGTACTAGTGCAGCAGTTGACTGCAGGATTTTCCTTGTTTTGTAGCTTGTGCCTTGTGTTTCCTTGCCCTTCAGTGGATGTTTGTTTGGGGAAGAAAACGCAGTTACAATGCTTCCTTTTTTAATTGTTGCTGTCTACTGGGATTATTCTTAAATTAGGGAGCAGAATAGTCACTAGCCAGGTCCCAAATCTCTGGATAATACAGATGGCATACAGCCTTCTTTATTTCCAGTTAGTGTGTGTTCTGCAACAGCAGGACAGTGTAGCTGGAGTTAGGCTTGGAGTGTGGAGAGAACATCTTGCCTCATGTAACACCTGCTGATGTGCCATTTAAAGCCTCAGCCTCGTGTTCGCTTAAAGGACTAGAAGTTGGGTGAAATGTTTAATTTTTTAACGAAGCATCTGACAGATCAACTGAATTATGAAGCTTGATTTTGTAAAGAAAAAAGCTTAACCTCTCTAGGAACTGAGTGCAAAAGAGGGCCAAAGCAGAAGCAGGTGCATGAAAAGCCAGACTTTGAGTAACGTGTTTCTAATGCTCAAGAGCAGATATGCACTGAGCTTGAGAAGATGCTATTCATGTTAATTAGGGCTGAGTCCTACACATTTAACTCCCACTGATTTCTTAAGGGTTCCAATTCAAGTCAGTGTCAGTAGGAACGTGTAAGGGCTGCAGGCACGGGCTTTGTAAGTTATTAGTAGTCACATTTTGGGGCTTATTAAAATGAGGATTTGCTGAACAGACTGTACTGCAAAACCATGCTAATTATCATCTAAAATTTTGGAAAGCTGCCACAGATTCCTGGGAGCTGTCTACACCACCAGAGAAATGGCTACAGAGACGCTGATTGCCTGAAATAGATTGGGGCATAACTTGTGCTTTGGCGGTGATTTTTATTGCATCCATGTAGCCACCCCAGCTTTTGACACAACACTTTTGGTGCACACCTGAGACGGCTGTTCTCAGCAGCCTCACAGGGAGCGTCTCTGGAAAACTTGAACCAGTGGGTTTGTTCCAGCATCTAACCCGGAGTGCTGAGCTGCCTGGGATGATTCTGGTTGGAAAGTGTTTCAGTGTGTCTTTTTTACATGTTGTGTTAGTTTTCTGTGGTAGCATACTGCTTTGTGAGCTGGTGGATGAATTTTGGTAAGGCTGAACTAGAGCGATTCTTTCCTTATTTGTTTATGGTAAGGCTATCATTTCCAGCTGCTCCCATAGTTACATAAAACTCATCGAAGGGTTTCAGCCATTGATATTTGTGGAGACTGGAGCTCCTCCTCACTTACTTTGGTCAAGCCTCGATTCAACAATAATGCAGTTTAGATAACTGGAGACTTTCACTTGCTTCGTTTCAATCCCAGGAACGGTCTCTCCGTGACATGTCCCTGTTTCTAGTTTTCCTATATAACCCAGAAAATGACCTGGAGATTCTTGAGGGTCCAATCCCATCCCTGACTGATTCAGGAGAGTAGAGACCACACCTTAAGAGATACACCTTACCATGAAGCAAAAGGGCACTCTGATTTGGCATCTCTTGTGCTCCCCTATTTTGACGGGTCTCTCCTGATGTGTCTGAAATGCCGAACTCTGTAGCAGAGACAGGAGTGCAAGGCTCCTGCTGGAATGCGTGAAGTACCAGGATTACATGGAGACTTTCCTTTCCATCTCCCTCAAACTCACTCTTAGATATCTTGGCTGTCCATAGGCAGCTTGTAAGGATCATACCTTGATTAATCAAAAGCCTTTTGTCTCCCTGATGGGATTTACCCACTGGACCTAGTGCAGAAACATTTATTTTGAACAGGGAGTGTATCTAAAAATGGGAAAAAACGTAGTGTATATGAACATATAACCTAGGGTAGGGCTTCCCACTTGTGGCATGCGTCCTGCCGATGGTACGCAGTGGACTTCAGGGTGGTTTGAAGGTATTTCACAAATATCTGAATGCCTCCTTACCCTCATGAATGTGGCCCAAGACAGAGGCAGGCACTGCTGAACAGCTGCTGCTGCCTCTGCCTGGAGGTGGATATTGAACACTCTGGAGTAAGCAGAGCTTCCTGTCCTCTGCTTTCCACCCAGGAATAAATACCTTCAGTCTGGAAATTCATGATTTTCCTTGAAGGCTGGCCCCTTGGGTTTGTGCCCAGGTTACAAATGTCACGGGGCAGGCTGAGCTGCCAGGCACCTGTGTGAAATCCCGACAAAGCAATTTGCAAATTTCCCCTTCTAACTGCATTTTCTCGTATTTTTTTAAAAAGCATATGTTAGCCAGGGACTTCTGTCTCCTGCAGAAAGCTGTTAGCAACACTGTGTGTCTCGCTTGTTCCAGCACATTTTACTTCTTGCAGAAGCTGACAGCCCCAAGTGAGGAGCTGTGCCCGTGGCCATCCGATTGGAAAGATGAGAAATCGGGGATGAGGGGTGGATAGGAGCCGCTATTTTGGCTAATTTGTCGCGTCTGCTGAAGACAACCTGAGCTGCAAAAACTGGCAGCAGGGGAGAGACGGCTGCCACTCCTCTCCAGTCAGTGCAATGAATAATTAATGCACTTTCAGTTTATCACAGAATCACAGAATATTAAGGATTGGAAGGGACCTGAAAAGATCATCTAGTCCAATCCCCCTGCCGGAGCAGGAACACCCAGATGAGGTTACACAGGAAGGCATCCAGGCGGGTTTTGAATGTCTCCAGAGAAGGAGACTCCACAACCTCCCTGGGCAGCCTGTTCCAGTGTTCCGTCACCTTCACTGAGAAGTTGTTTCTTCTCATATTTAAGTGGAACCTCTTGTGTTCCAGTTTGCACCCATTACCCCTTGTCTCATCATTGGTTGTCACCGAGAAGAGCCTGGCTCCATCCCCGTGACACCCACCCTTTATATATTTATAAATATTAATGAGGTCACCCCTCAGTCTCCTCCAAGATAAAGAGCCCCAGCTCCCTCAGCCTTTCCTCATAAGGGAGATGCTCCACTCCCTTCATCATCTTTGTTGCTCTGCGCTGGACTCTCTCCAGCATTTCCCTGTCCTTCTGGAACTGAGGGGCCCAGAACTGGACACAATATTCCAGATGAGGTCTCACCAGGGCAGAGTAGAGGGGCAGGAGAACCTCTCTCGACCTACTAACCACCCCCCTTCTAATCCACCCCAGGATGCCATTGGCCTTCCTGGCCGCAAGGGCCCGGTGCTGGTATACTTTGCACAACACGCGCTACTCGCACGGCTGTTGAAATGCCATGGTATTATAGTCGGATAACGATCCTCGGCAGGACCCAACCCGTGATTCCAGCGGCGCCGGCGGTTGGTGGGCGGGGCCGCGGCGGCCGTTGCGGGGGGCGGGAGTTTTGAACGGCGGCGCCGCTGAGGAGGATGCGGCGGTGGCGCGCGCCGGGCGCCGGCGGTGAGGAGCCGGTGAGGCGCGGGCGGGCGCGGAACGAGCCGGTGCGGGACGGGGGCGGCGGGGGAAGGTGCCCGCCCGCGGCCCGGCGTTGCTCCGCCCCGGGGCAGGTGCGGACCGTTGAGAGCTCCGGAGCGGGGGCAGGGCCGCGGGGCAGCCCGCTTTACGGGCCCGGGCGGGCAGCGGCGTGTGGGAACGGCCGGGTCGCCGCCCGGCGTGACGCCGCTTTGGGGCTGAGCTCCTGCTCTCACCCCCTTCAGGCTCTCGGAGCTCTCTTTAGCCATTGATTTTCCCATTAATCAGGGCTTTTTAAACCTCGGGTCGCTTAAAAACCCGAATTGGTTGAACTCGACTGTGTCTTTAAAGCTGTTGCTGTCAATTACAATAAATACTCGTTCCTGTGTCTAGCTAGAAAAGTGTCCAAGCTAGTATCTTGATTTCACAGCCGCTGTTTTAGAAGAATCCTTGCTGCCTGACTCCTTGCTTCTTTTAAATAAATGTAGCAGACCTACGGGGTTTAGATGTAAGCCACTGTGCCAATCGATCAGCAGTGTACCCTGGAATAAGATTCTGAAAGCCTGTATTTAAGATTCCAATTAAATTAAAATTTCAATTTGTCCTGCCTTCAGCAGTACCCATATCATTTTTCTTAGTTGCTGTTGGATTTGTTCGTTTTATGATTCCATCACCTATGTACAACTAGAAATCCTTTAAAATTTTTTATATCCTAGGTATAATTAGGAGGGCAATACAAAGATTTTTTTTTTTAATTTTTTTTTTATTTTTTTTTTTTTTCTTTCTGGAAGTATTGCTTAGGCAGTTTCTGAGCAGGCAGCTGAAAAATCTCAACAGCTACTAGTGATCTTGGCTGGGTTACTCTGCTGCTGGTGGGGGAAGGATGGAGACCGCAAGGGAAACGGTGCATTAGTAGACAGCATATGGCAAAGCAGTGCTGTGTCATTCCTCCAAGTCCAGATGGTATGCTTATATTTTTAGAAGGAGTCGAAGAAAAAAAAGTGCTGACCATTTTTTTTTTTTGTAGGCATGAAGAACTTTATACATTCCAAATCAGGCTGCTAAGTTATTCCTTCAGCTGAGATTTATACGGTGTAATTATTTGAGCTGTGGCCCAACAACCATTTTAATGCTAGTCCAGAATATTTTATGCGAGCCTGGCTGAGATGTTGCATAGACAAAATCCTTTGTGTAGTTCTGAAAGTCCTGATACTGATAAATGCAGATGCCCCAAACTAGGAGAGGTTGTTTCCTCCCCATAGTTATGTACCAGGTGATGGAGCTGGAGAGGAGCTGTGTGTTGTGCTGGGTCAGTGCAGAGGCTTGTTACCCTGGGAAGTGTTGGGGGGAAGTACCACTTCACTCTTCTGAGATGAAATTCAGCTTTCTAACAGCTGATGTGTTAGTTTAGGCTCAAAGAATGAGTAATTATTTCTTAGGGACAAGTGTGGGCCTTGCTTAGCTTTTCATAGCTGTATAAACTTTGGCTTGCAATAAAAGAAGATTGATGAAAGCTATTTGCTTCTCCTTTCCTTCTAGAACAAGCGCTGAGAAAAAGCGTGGCTGGTGAGGCAGGTGCTGGGGATGCAGAGGTGCTGGGGTGCTGCTTTACGTTGCACTGCTTGGGATTGAAACGTAGGAAAGCAAAGCCATGAGGGGAAAACTGGGGTAGTCTACGGTGCTGTGCTGGGTCTCAGGCCTTTGTTTATCGACTGCAGGAAATACCAGCAGAACTTCAATGGAAAACATCTCTGATGTGGTCTTTGGGAGCTGTTCACCACTGAGCAACCCAGAAGTGCCAGAGGGCCAGTGTCACGGTGACCTGTCCATGTGCCAAACATTTCTCATGGGGTCTCAGGTTGAGAGTTACTAGTTTCTGGAGAGTCCTCTGTGCTTTAGTAGTGTCCTTCTCCGCGGTGATGTCCTATCATCATCTGTGTTCTCACCATGTGACTAAATTGTCTTAAACTCTGGCAAATTCAGTAGAACATATATTTGTCCTACTTTGCCTGATTACATGAGCCTGAGGTCTTTATCATCTTGGGGGGGAGGAACCCACCTCCTTTATTGCCTGAGGAAAATGACAAACTATGTTCGTGTAAGGGATTTTAGCAACTTGCTGGCTCTTTATGTGGGGCAGCAGAACCTTCTGCACAGCTTTAGGTCCCATTTTCGCAAGAATGAAGTTGCCGTGTGTAGCAGAAGAGGTGGGAAACAGAGCGAGAGGCTTATCCCGCTGAAGGGATCTGATGGCCTCCGGGTTTTTATTATGTTCTGGGGTAGCTGGGAATCAGCTCTGTTCAGATGCTGCATAGTAGAGTATTACAACTTGAGCATGTTGCTGTGCTGGTACTGAGTGTGGCTTATTGGCTGGATCTGTGAGCAGATGGAACAGCAGCTGAAACATTATGTGTTTTTGCATTATGGCATCAGGCCTTCAGAAAGAATCGAACCCACTCCTGCAAGGTTGGGAGGGAATGGGTCATAACTATGTAGTGAGCTTCCACTGCCTCTTGTGACTGCTCTGAAGGGTCACTTTCTCGTGGCAAAGGCAGCTAATGACAGATGAGTCCCAAGTAAAGAAGAAAACTGTCTGTGTTACCCCTTTCATGGCTTCCGAATTTCTGAGGTACTTGAGTTGCGGGGAAATCAGCTCCTTCTTGTTTCTATCCCTTTAGAGGCTTGAGGGAGAGCAGCTGCCAGTACTTTACCAGCTGAAATACTGAACTTGTCAATTCAAATTATCGTAGCGTGAGTTTCAGTCAGTTGCTTATAGATCCATTCCAAGGCACTTGTTTAGAGTTTGGATGTACTATAAAACTGAAAAGTGGCACAGTGCTTTTAATTCCAGCTGGGACACTTTCTCGGTGTTGAAAAAGCTTCACTCATCACCAACTTGCCATTTATTTGCCATGCAGCCCTACAGTACAGTGACAACACTCTGGTTTTTATGTGTCAGAAATATTTGGTTTGGTCAGGGATGGCCACATAACAAGGAAATGTGTATCAGTCACCAGTGGCATCCAACACACCTTTGGGAGACAGCAAATGGTCTATGATCCTTCACCTTCGTTATCTTCTGGCTTGCTGTGGACTGACATCTTTGAAGTGGCAAGTGAGGAACAACGCACATTTATAAATATTTGTTTTCTCTGAAAGTAGGTAGGAAAAAGGTGGCTCCCCAGAAGTTTTTGTAATACCTTAAAAAAACCCCACTCCTTCAAAAAAACTGTCAAGTATTGGGATATTCTTTTTTTGCCTCTGATGTTACCTGAATTTTATATCAACTGGAAGTGAAAAAACTCCAGTTTTTAAACCATTTTAAGATGTCCAAAGAAGTAATGAGATTGAATATCTGATTTAAAGTATTTCAGATAATTTCTAGAGTTTAGAGTTTATTTTAGTAGGGATCACTTTAAAAAAGTGAGATGTTAATTTATAAGCTTTGTTCAGTTAGGATTCTCAGTGACCATATGAGGAGACCATATGTTATTATCCTATGAATGACTCATTGAAACATACATTTTTAGTAACTTTCAGATGCTACCCTGAGTTAATGTTGCTCCGTGGTTTGGAAGTTGCATGTGTAATGGCTATAGTGAATCTGTTACATCCTGTGATTTACTCTTTTGTTCCTGAAAAGAGAACCATCATTTTGTATTTAGTAACCATCTCCTAATGGCTTCATATAATTAAAACCTAGGGTTTTATATCCCAACTGTGAAGTCAGTAGAGCTTGTTAAAAATTCAAGATATTGTTAGTTGGGTTTTTGTTTAGTCCTCCACTTGTTTTGTTTTTTTTTTTTTTGCATATCTAGGAATGCGACATCCAAGAGAAGATTAACTTTGAAATCCGCATGCGAGAAGGCATCTGCAAACTACTCGCAGTGAGCACACAAAAAGACCAACTCTTGCAAGCAGTTAAAAACTTGATGGTTTGCAATGCTCGTATACGTGCATACAGGACAGAGCTACAGAACCAAATCCAAGAGCTGACCCCGTGCAGTACCGGAGACCGGTGAGTAACAGCTCAAATTCAAATGGAGCATTTCTATGATTCATTATCAAGCAGGCTTTTGGGTAGCTGAATTCTTAGCAGCCTGTCTAGGAAAGTGAATTTAAACCCTTCCTTCTGTCTTCCCCCATTCAAATATAAGTCACTACTGCCTTAAAATATTATAAGACCATTCCAATATCTTCTTTCAATTTCAGAAAATTAAATACAAGTCATATTTTTCTAGATAGGTTTTATTATTAACATTAAACTATAATTCTGCATCTGCATATCAGGTAACATAATAGCCATATATTCTTGATTACCTTTAGCATGCAAAAAGATACCTAACCAAGTCTGAAGGAACAAAACAAAACTATCCAAGTCAGAATATACCTATTTCTACTTTTCATTCTTTCTATTGTTATTAAGGTCCCCTTAATGATGGAATCATCATGGTTAATTGGTACCCTCTGCTGGCCATTTCTGTTAACTACAACAAAGTAAGAATAAGTATGAAGAAAAATCAGTTCAGTTGAAAATATTCTCACATTATAACTCTTGAATGAGCTAAAGTATACGTGGTTTATTTCAATAATGTTATAATTTTTTGCTTAATGGAATAGATTTGAGAATCATGATGCAGAGATGCTATTGCTCTCATGCTATGTAATGAAATATTATATTGCAATTCAGCATAGAAACCTTCCGTGAACATGTGTAGCTCTAGTTAGTTTTATCTGTAGGAACAGTTCTACTTTTTTGCTTTCAGAAATGTGGTCTTACAGGAGAAATTTATTGAAGGAAAGAAATGTATTTTCTGACTATATCAACTATTATCGTGAAAGCTGATTTTGAAAACTCTCATTTATAACTTGTGGTATTCTGTAATTATTTCAGTTGTATTGGTTTTTCATACTAAGATGAAGACCTTTGTAGCAATTAATCTTTTATTTATGCTTTTAATGATGGAATAATATGAAGTATGTATAGATGCTGATTTACTCAGCTCCTGGTCTTTGATGTGAGTGAGCACAGAATGGTGACGGCTCATGTCCAGAGCAGGGCAGAGCTACTTGCAGATGTATCCGAACAGCTGCACTGTTTTCTTACAGTCATAGTCAGCTGTATTGTTTACTTGATTTGTGTCTGTCATGCAGTGCTTAGAGTTCTGTCTCAAGGGGTTTTTTGGATTGTCAGCAGAGGCCATTGGAGAGATGCATTCTATAGAGTTATTTCTCTACAATTTAGATCATATCTTTGATAGCCGATAGTACATTTGCCGTTCTTTTTCTCAGTATTTGCTCAAGACTGGAGTTCAGTTAAGGCTTAATCCAGATAAGATGATGATGGCTGAGAGAGAAAATTCTAGGGTTTTCAAGTGAGTTTTGTCTCTGTTTCTTGTTACGTGGGTCTGTAATCTGTGATCTGAAGATCTTACAACTGCCTCTGGAAGTCAGGATATTGGTAGCAGCTAGAAATTTTCATTTCACCTTATTTGGTTAGGAGTTAGCAGTGGCGGATACAAGGAGAGCACTCTATTGTTACTCATTATCTACAGATTGTTTTGATTCAATTCAAGGTTGACCTTGAGATCTACACTCTGGCTACATAGTAAACTGTCTGCCTGCATGTAAAATGACAATATTAACAATGCAACATTTTGTAAGTGGTCTTTATTATTAGAGGAGCAGGCAATTTTCTAACCAATAACAGAACTGGTAAATTATGTTGCTTACTCATTGATGTCTACAGAAGGGGAAAAGTTAGAATCATAGAATTGTTTTCGGTCAAAAAAGACCTTTAAGAACAAGTCCAACTGTTAATGTATTTGATTCTGTTAGAGCTGGAAAAGACAAGGAATATTAATCTACTTGTCTTTTAAAACTCAGGTTAAATAAGCTTTGGAGTAAAATCTTCTAGGGAATTAGGAAAATTGATCGTGTACTTTCCTTTTGGATTATCCTCAAGAATCTAATGATTCATATCTTATACCGGAGATACCAAATTTAACTTTAAAGAAAAGCTGTTGAAATGAGCTATAATATGAAAACCCTGACACTTTTTAATGTTTAAAGGGTTGCGTTTTAGAGGTCTAAATGCACAGATCTCAAACCTTGTTTTTCTTTTCTTCATTTTGGCAGGTCTTCAGAAAATGGGACTAAAGACAGGGTGGCATGCAGAGCAAAGGTTGCTATATCAGGTAAGCAGCTGGGTGGTCAGTTGTAGGAGCTAATTGGCTGGACAGTAACTTGTAATACAAATTATACAAACAAGATAGTATTTTTAAAGTGTGTATGGGTTTCAGGGGCATAAATCCTCTTGTGCTTCAAGGGCACTTGTGCTTTTAAGTCACGCACGTGCTTTTGAAGATCCTACCTAGTATTTCTATTTTGCTTTCAGGGACTCTCACAGTGGGAAACACTTTTTTCTGTTTGTCACTAAACACTGCATACATTTCAAAGCTAAATAGGTGTAAATGTGCTGATAATTCTTTTTCTCCCCACAAAGACAGTCTTTGATGCGATCATACAGAGTATTTCTAACAAACTGAGGGCAGAATTATAACTATTAATAGCATGCAAATGTTATTTAGATAATACAGATTACATTACTACAGCAAAGGTATAGTTGTATGGCTTCGATGCAAAGTAGTAACAAGAATATTTAACAGTGATTTCCAGTAGGCTGGTACACTGTTTCCTAGCCTGTTCTCAAACTTCAGCACTATGAATTTATGATTTTGTTTGCGTGTGCCAATAGAGGATGTTATGCTCAGCGTTCTCGTAGGTGTTCATTTGGGCTGTTCTGCTAGGTTTGCTAACAGATCTGTTTGTGCTCCCTGACCTGCTTCATTAAAAATAAAATAGTGTAGAAGGGCTCGCTACTTAAACTGTTTAAGTTAATTCTGCATATTTTGACATATGTTTAAGCAAGGTAACTTCTAGTAGAAGAAGAGTGAAGGGCACATGGCTCAGTAATGTTTTCTGCCAGCACAGCTGTTTGCAGAATGCGTAGCTGTCTTTCCTCCTTATGGTAGTTGTATAAAAGCATCTGTTTGCCTGTCTGTGCTGTGGTTGCACCTTTCTTTGGATATGTAGAGTTATATGCAGTGAAGACTTTAGGATCATTTAATACATTTTGTTATCTTTAGAAAATCAGAATTGTGTAAGGACTCTATTTTTAGTATGAAAATTTTGTTTAGTATATGAAACATTTAGGAATAATAGTTTCCTTTGATGGGACAAGAGAATAGAACCACTTTCTATAGTGTGCCAGTGATTCTGTCCTGTTACTAACGTAGCAGTTCTCAAACTGGAGGCTGTGATCCTCAGAAGTGTGGCATAGATTGAGGCGAAGAAGAGAAAGAGGCATCAACTACGTCCTTGCGAACTCAAGTCTGTCGGTGCTGGGATGCTGCCATGCCTCGCCCCTCTGCAGATACTCGTGTCAGGAAGCCTGGCTAGGTCCAGTTTACAGCAGGGAAGCCTAAATGTTCTTCTTGGCCTCTGCTGGGAGATTTATGCTTTCTATAGGTCACCTTTTATTAACTCTTTGTTTTCCACTGTGCGTGCCTGAGAAGCAGAGAACTGGGGCACATGAGAAGCAATTGTGGGGACAGGCTTGTTTGTGCTTGGCAAGGGCAGGAACCTCTGGGCAAGATACACAATTGGGAGACCCTGAGATGACATTAATATCTGCGTCCCTGGTTCCTCCTTGCGTTGTCCTCTGTCCCATTACCCTGTGTCTCTTTAGCACTCCAAATCAGGTCCTGCCCACTTCCACAGCTGCAGTACGTCCACATCTGTAATGTCCATTATTTGTCTTTCCCAATCCTGGTGCAGCACATGGGGCATGCTGCATTTCTTCTCTCTTGTATGCCGGCCTTCGGTGGCTTTGCAACTGGAGCTGCCCTGTGTTTTCGGGCGGCACACCTGCGTGTGCATGTGCCTGCCTTGTTGGGAATGCAGTTGTGAACAGAAGCAGCGTGAATCAGGAGATGTCGTAACTGTATTGTCTGGGAGAGGCTGGAAATGAGGAGTGAGTGGTGGTCCATGTAGTGTGACAGGGCGTGTAGTCTAAGAATTGAAGATATAGAACCGATTTTTTAGGGGAAAGTAGTCTGTCCGCTTATAAATATATTAGCATGTCAGATGGTTAGTACATGCCATAAGCTTAGACTATTAGCAAAAAAAAAGTGCGATCATGTGGCCAACACCTAAAGTTCAGGAACAGCTATGCCAGAGTTCTGAGGAATGTCCTCCTACGGAAAGCAACTGTGTGTCAGATACTGTGTGGGGAGCGCATTCCTTAATCCACAGATTTTCACACTTCTATTATTTTTACTTATTTATCTCCCGTATGTGTGGATAAATTATGTGATTTATGTTATCAATCAATTATTTTGTCAGAAGACAATACATTAAATGTTGATCAAAAAGCATAATTGTAAGTTACAGTAATTTTATAAAGCAATCATTGGCTTTAAGTCTGATTAATTGTAGTGCTTGAATGTATCCAATTTGAATCCACATGGATTTACAGCTAATGGTAACTGAAATTAAGGTGTGTGAAAATTGATCTTTGTTTTTGATAAATGGCAGCTCTTTCAATCCAAGAATGAATTGAAAACTGATTTACAAGTATCATGTTAAACTTGTTCAAGCAATTGACTATCTATATCCTGATGATTTTCTGACTAAGGCATAAATTTTTCAGCTAGCATGATATTGAAAGTGGCATACAGAAGTAATCTTTAATCTAGTACTCTAGTTGTTAACAAGACCTATTGAGCGCATTAAAATTGTCATTCAGAGTTTGTGTATGATTAAAGATGAAAAAAGGCTTTTATTGTAACTCTATTTTCACATATTTGTGTAAATTTAAGACCTTTGCCTTTTAGGGAAGTAACATTCTGTGCTTTGTCTCTGATAGAGATAAATATATATGTTTTTAAAGTTTAAGAGAGACTTCTGTAAATTTTAATGAAAATATTTCTGTTTCCTTATTTAAAAACCTTAACTATTTTTAGAAATGTTTACTATACAAATGCTTCTTTAGAAGTGAAAGGCAGTTTCACAATGCGGTGACACTGGTTTTTAGGAAGTTGTGCCAGTCTACAGCTGTATACTGGCAGTTCACAGTTGAAAACTCCTTAGTTTTCATGAACACTTAAAAATAGATGAATTTGCAAGTTTCAGAATTGAAATAGCATGTATAATAACATGTCCCGTACTATAATCAAAATTACCTTAAGTTTAAATTTTTCATTTAATATAGCTTCTGAAACAGAGTGACTATATGCAGTTTCACTTAAATCAACAAGTTTTGTGGGTAAAACCCTGTAGGAATACATTACAATCTGTTGCCAAAATACCACTACTGTTTTGCATCTCAGCATACTTTATGCCAATTTTTCTATCAGCCTCATACAAAGATCAACACTGGAGTCAGCAATGCTCCTTCACAACTTTTGAAGATTTTTATCAAAAGACAATTGAACTAGAGCTGTTCACTGCTGCCATCATGTGTCACTTAATATATTGCATATACTTTTAAACAACGCTGTGTTGTACTTAGGAAAACAACTTCGGATTTAGAAAGCCCTCACTGCATTTGTCCTTTAACAAGGGACAAATAAGAAACATTATGTCTGACTTGAGTCCTCAAAACTGGGGGAAAATGTCACTCAGTACTGTGTTGGATTGAGTGGATAAATTGGAAAATTTCTTGAAGAAAATACTCTCCTAATATTAAAATTGCAGGCATGACTTAAAATGATGGTTCTATAATTGCCTGTACTATGGTTCTGATGTAGAAGGAAATTTTTGAGTTAAAACAACATTCTAAACTCTTTTTATGCCAACGAAGAGAATTCTAACTGGGCGTGTGATGAGAAGTGGTATTTTCTCTGTCTTAAGACTTAAGTGTTTGCAGTATAAATATCCCAGTCACTTCCATTAAAACAGGAAGCTTTTCTTGCAGTTGGATGAGCAGTTTCCAGCAGAAGGCAAGCAGAGCTTCAGTTTACATCTGTGCGTAATAATGGGCTCTGAACCTCTGAGTTCTGAGAATACCTCTCAGAACTATGTTACACAGCTGCTCTGAAATGTTATTTCAGATACTTTCAAATGAGATTTAGAATATTCTTTATCCTAGAATAATTTATACAAGAAAATGACACTTCAAATTGAACTAATTGATTAATTTTCTTTTGCTATGGAAAATAAAATTGAAATAGCTATGCTGTTCATTGGGCAGAAGGTCCTGTTACTTCCCAAACATCAGGAAAAGAAACAAGAAACCTTTTGTAATTTGTTTGACCACAGATCTACAGTATTGGCTATAACTTAATTTCCCTACCTTTTTCTTGCCTTTAGATATCCGAATACCTTTAATGTGGAAAGGCTCTGATCACTTCAGCAATAAAGAAAGTAAGTAAGATGTAATGAACTACTGTGATAAGCATTTGCTTGTGCCTGTAAATTTAAACTGGATGGGGAAGTCCCTACTCATTCAACCTCTTCTTTGACCTTTCAGTAGGTCCATATTTTACTCTGTTTGTTGCGTAGTTGCTCTGATCTCGAAGCTGTTGGTTGTAGCAAGTTGAGTTAGTTCCAAGTCCTGTATTTCTGTATGTCTAAACCCCAGCCTCCAAGAAGCCCTTCTGAGGAGAAATTCCAGAGGAAGTAATGCAGAAGTATTGTTATTAAATGGATAGCTGAGAAACTTCTGATTAAACATGTTGTTCTATGTCTTGTCTACACTTGAGAGAGTATATTGGCAGCTGTTTCCAGTGAGAAATTTAAGTGAAAGTTGTCTGTTGGTGTTGAGTGGATTATTGGATAGTCTTCAAGTACATGCATTCTGCTGTGTCATGGAGATTAACCCTAAATCTGTTCCAGCTGTCACCTGGCATTGATTTCACTTTGATTTTCAATAGGGTCAGAGGGGCTAAGCGTGGCAAAATAGTCTAATCCCATATTGTACATTCATAAAATGAGACAGGGTTCGGATCAAATATTTGTGGGGTTTTTTTGCTTAAGATCAGTTTTATTAAACAAAATTGCATTTTTACTAATATTTCTGAAGTTGCTAACACAAACTACCCCTGATTATCAGAAAAGAAAAAAAGTTGACTAGAGGTGGGCATTTTTCCCCTTGAATGTTGTTGATAGTTCAGTTATAATAAAATCCTATGATAGAAAATTTCGGTTGGGAAGAATTTGAGGGCAATTCCTTAGAGGTCCGAATTACCATTTTTTCTACTTCTGTTTACTGGAAGCATTTAGTATTGTGATATGTAGTATGGCTAATAAAATATTTCTTTGTCTCTCTCCAGAATCACAGCGCTATGCAGTTTTTTGTTTGTTCAGAATGGGAGCTGAGGTTTTCGATACAGAGGTGGCTATTGTAGATAAAGCAATAACAGATATCTGTTTTGAAAATGTAACCATATTGTGAGTATAATTTAGTTCTGTTGACTGAAGTACAAATATTGCTGTTTCCTTTTGAAAGTGGATATGACTGTGAATGTATTGATTGAGATCCACTAAATTTTTCTGTGGACAAAGGCATCCGTAAAGGTCCTGTTAGTTTCTGTGGATGGTTGATCCCCTCCTCTGGAAGTTTGGTTTTTATGTACAAAATGATGCTGATTGTTGATGTGCTACTTTAACTGTACTACTTTTCATTTTTGCCATGCCGAAGCATTTTTCTTTTTATATAAAGAGATAAACTCGTACCTCAAGGACAAAATTAAATTAATACTAAAACCTTAAAGCCTTATAAAAGTGTAGGCATGAATGTTGCACCCAGTGTTTTAAGTCTTACTCTGTACAGGAGGCTACAGTCTCTTTTGGTGTTCCCCGAAGTCGCAGTTCTCTTAAAACCAGACCTTCTCTTCCACACATCATGTTCTTTTACACCTATATGAGCATGTGCTACAGCCACAGTCCTTGGAATTGAGGAATACTAGACAGGAAATTATTCACTTATCTTTAAAAGTAACCTGGAAAAGAGTAGAAAGGTGTTCTCATGTACTTTTTTGTTTCTTTATAGTTTTTAAGAGAGTCCTGAGAGGCACTTAACTTATTTTTTTTTCCTTTTCCCTGCTTTATTTTTTATATTAGAAATTTAGATTCAGTCTCCTGAGGAAGACTGACTGGAAAGCTAGAACCACTCAAAACTTTAAATCAAGCTCCTGAAAACTGTGTGATTGAGAGTGGATCTTTAAATCAGATTTTAAACTCTCCTAAACACCCGTTAAAGTTAAGAGTGGGGGGCAAAGATTTAAATCTGATTCTTCAAAGATAGGAGACTTGACCATTATTATTTTCTGTGAAATACCACAACAAAAGCAGAAAAGACTTCGCCTTGTATCTCGTGAGATAAAGAAAGACTTCTTATAAAAGCCTTTGGGCTAATTTTGTTATGAGCGTGTGTAATGACATGATTTGTATCTGAAAGGTGAGGCCAGGCTTCTGTTTTGGTGATGAAGCTTGAGAATATGAGAATCAGTAGAACTGAAAACAGAGAGCGCAGGCGGCGGACAGAAGAACACAGCAGTAGGTAGTTAAGTTGTGAATGGCAATTTTTGTTGGTTGTGAGACAGGATTTTTTCAGTAATGTGAAAGGGATGAGGTGCAACTAAGATATCTTTAAAACAGTTCGCTCTGATTTAGGACCATAGGCACGGATAGGTTTTCGACATGTGATTTTTGCATAGCAATAGAGGGCAGATTTAAGTGTGTTTGGATGTCTTGCCTATGTATTTCCATAACATTTTTTTTTTCCCCAGTTTTAACCTAAACATCAAATTTCCTGTTTACAATTGTTTATGGTTAATTATAACATCTATCCCATGACTTCAACACTAGATTACTGCTGTGTACTCCAGTCTTTAATTCCATATTAATGTATGTTTTTGCCTGAATCTGATGGCATTGCTTTTCTTGATTAGAAATATATGTTATTCAATATATATAGTAACAGTAGCATTCCTTGGCTGCATGCTCAAGTTTATTAACAAATGCTCTGAAATTTTCTCCTCCTCCCCTTCAGTGATGAAGCAAGACCAGATTTCCAGGTGAAGGTTGAAGTGTATAGTTGCTGTACAGAGGAGTCTTTATATGTAACAAACACTCCTAAGAAACTAGCAAAGAAGCTTAAAACATCCCTCAGCAAAGCTACAGGGAAGAAACTCAAAGCTGAGCTGGAGGAAGACAGCACCGAGTCCCTTTTGCCTGCTGACCTTGTCATCCAGTAAGCCCTACATATTGGTGTTCTGGTTTTATATTTTTTTAAAATAGAAATAAGCCAAATCTATTGTAAATTCTTGGAAAATTGCCAAGAAAGTGGTTATTTCTGTACTTACCCGAATGAAAAAAAATTTACATTTTAAATAGGAAATGAGAAAGTAGGTGTGAATTCCAGCGATGTCACTCAGCCCCGGGGCCTGGTTCTGATCTGAAACACATGAGTAGGCTTTATCTTTCTGCTAGACAGCTAACTGGTAAATCCACTGTTATTTGCAAACTCTAGTATTTTTAGTTTGATCTCTGGAGGAAATCAAGCATGTGTGATCAGTCTGTCTGTGTCCCTCTGTCCACCTACCTCTCCTTCTCCCCTCTCCCATTTATTCCTCCCCCACCTTATTTTTGTACCCAGCCAGTTTTGCTCATGCTTGGCAGACAGGTAGATGTGTCTGAAAGTTAAAGTTGTGTGAAATAAAGAAGTGTGGTAGATAGAAAGGAGAAACCTCCCTTGTAGCCTCTCCCCTAATGAAGCTGACCTGCTGTGCATATGGGGACCATTCTACTTGCTGGCTTTTTGGTAAATTTTTGGATTGTCAAAGGCACTTTACAGTTACAAGCTGCTTAGCAGGAATTTTCTTAATTGACTTCAGCACAGAACATTTTAAAATGACTTACTGGTTTTCAGTGTTCATATAAGTGCGTGCTGCTCCCGGTAATTTACCTGTTTCCTTTTAAAAATGATCTTAAGTCTTTCGTGCATTTTTTAATGAAGTTAACTGCCTACTAATATTTCCCAGCTACTCTAATTGCATTGGGATTTAAGCAGGCCAAGTACCTAAACTGTAAATACTAATGATATTGATTTATTTTTTTTTTTTTAAGAAAGCAGTTTTTTCAAGGAATTACTTCTTTTTCTTTCTTTTTTTGGTGGCTGAACTGTAAAGAATCAATGCCTAATTCTTTCCAGGTGTTGAGAGTAGTTTTAGTCTAGCTTCATATATCTATTTGGCTGGATTTTAAAAGGAAACATTCAAGCATACTCTATCTTTGTCAGACTGATATTACCGTATGCCGATATTACTGTTCCAATCAGAAATACACATCCAAGAGATCCAGCGTGTTGTACCTAATGACAGTGTACCTTTCAATCTGCAGCATCTCCAGCAGATGCGCTTTGCACAAGCTGCACTTGGGCGATGACACACTGTCATTAGGCACAGTTTGCTTCAGATCTAACCACTGGCTTATTCGCCGGCCGTACTCACTTGAATATAGATTGCCTGTCTTTTGAGGAAGAAGCGTCAGTAGACAACCCAAACAGCTGCCTCCTCCCTTGGGTTTTGCTTTTGGTTTCTCAATTGTAATTGTATTTTGCTTTCCTCCATCTCGAAGTTTGTTGTTTCTACTGTAAATAATTATCTCACAGTGACTGTTACTTTCTTAACAGAGTTAAATAAACAATGTGTTCAATGATGACTTTGCTAGGTGATTTAAAAAGTGTCTTGGAAAGAAATAGGTTATTATAGGCAGAAAATAAGTTGTCAATTTTGTTCTAATAGGCTCCCCTTAGGATTTATATTATTAGGACCTTGGTATGTAGCCCTTAAAAAGGGAAAGAGATTGCAAGATTACAAGAGATCTTTCAAGTATTCCCAGAGAGTTTTACCAGCCCAGCAGGAGAAATTAAACTGCACCAAAAAAGGGAACTTTCTGTATTCTATGAACACCTTTTCTCTGTAGATTTCATACAGGCCTTTTTCTATTCAGAGCACACATGGGCGAAGTTCTCCGTTTTCCAGAAACTCTGTGATCCCTCTGTGTCAAATTCTTGGCTTAGAAATTTCTCTGGTTAGTGAGGAAACTGTCAGCCCTGTAACTTCTTGCAAAAGCTTAGTGACAAAGTGCTTTGAATGGTTGCTTAGGTTGGTGAACTTCAGTTATACTGATACTCTCTCTACTCTTAATTATCCCTCTTTTCATTTCTGTACAGTCTTTTGCTGGCTTAATTTTTCTATGCTAGCTTAATTTTTTTTTCTTTTTACATTTGTTGTAGAAGGAAGATGTTTAGTGCAGTTATAGTATTGAATTCCAAAGCAATTAGGTTGCTCCTTGGATAAAACATTGGAGAGACTCCCTGAAGAGAGCACATTTATTCACTTGCAGAGCTGGCCTACACATGGACTTGTTGTTGTTGCCTTTAATGCATTGTCCTCCACTGCGCTGGGGCACAGCTTCGGTGTCCTGTGTTTGAATTGTCAAATTCATAGTGATGTTCTGTGAGAAGGACATCGTCTAATCTAACGGCCTCACTTTTACAGCTGGGTTCTTTTCAGTACCTGAAGATTATATTTGGTTTTGCCTTCTATTATTTAAGATCTGATTGAAAAGTAAGCATATTAGCTGATTTGTTGTTGTTGGGTTTTTTTTGACTCACAAATCCTCCACTCTCTGTATCTGGATGAGTGAACTAAGGTTGGGATTTCTGACATTGGGATTAATATTCAGGAACAGATTCTGGAATCTGAGATGTGTTCATTAATATGCATTGATGGAAAGGGTGATGTAGTTACACCTTCCCACGCCAGTGTCTGTGTGGCAGCTTTGGTGCCTCTGTCTCTTGATCAGTAAACAGATTTAACAACGAGCCTTTGCCACAGGCATGTTGTGGAGACAAGCTGATTTTTTTAAAAATAAAGTTATTACACAGATAAAGACTATAGATATACAAAGTACCAAATGAGATGCAGCAGGCAGATTATTCTTTGTTATACAAAGAAACTGCCATTTAAGGCAGCTAGCTAATTCTGTGAAATGTAGTCAACAATCCTGATTTGCCAGTTAAATTTGAAAAATATTTGCAGATAAAACTTTTCTAAATTACATTGCAGCTGGCTGAAAGGAATGACTGTTATATTTTTGAACGAAAATGTTACCGTGAAGCATATTTTAAAAGTGAAGTAGCTATTTTTTTTGGCAAGGTTGTTGTGGTAATTAGTCACGCTTTAGAAAAAAAGTAACTTTAAAATCAGCACAGAAGTTTTATCTCTGAGAAGAAACTGAACTTTTTGGTACTTTTTAGATAGAATGCTAATATATTGATCAACTCCATGGCGAAACATAATCAGTGGAGAATCTTTTGTTAGGGAACAGTCTAGCGGGGAATATATACACATGGCGACGAGTTTCTGTTCATGTTGCTCTCTTGAAATGTTTCATAGCAGTGTTTTTTTGCCCAGAATGTTATATTTAATTTTCTCTTTATTCCCTTGAGATAGATGTGTAACAGACCTCCCTGCTAACAAACTTGCTACTTTTTCTGTTCCTCCTCTTTGGTTAAGGTTAGGGCTAAGTAGGCATCCCTCTTTTTCCTCTGCAGAGCCATGTTCCCACTGTGCTATTAGGAAAAATAACATTTGAAAAATATTATCATAGAAAACTATTTTTTACTGATGTTAGTTTAGTAGTATCTTCTCACCTTTTACGCCACTAACCTATCTTATGAGGTGTTGAAGATATTTTAAGGATCTTTTGCTAGATCCTGTTAAGGAGAGTAGTTAGCGATATTGACGGATTTGTTTTCTTGTGAACTTTGTTTAAACTGCCATTAGCCAGGTGGAATTCTTACTGCATTGCTGGCCTGTAAATCTGTTACTCGCTCTGAAGAGTATTTGAGGGAAAAGGTTAAACATGTACCAAATTTATACTAGTTTATTCCAAGAATTGCATTCCATGTGCACTGTGCTGAATTGTAAATGTGATATTTTTTTCCCCCCCTAGGCAAAATCTAAAACAAAGATATAAGATTCTGAAACCTATAAGCACAATAAATGAGAGTCCTTTATGCTACAAAGCTGACCCTAGGATTTCTGCACAGATTTATGCATGTGAAGAATCAAGCTATCAGATACTATTAAAAATATACATATATAAACAACTGTTTCATAAAGTATAGTCTACACAGGCAAAGCAAAAGAGCAGAGCAACGTGGAGGAGCAGTATAAAGCCCTTAATTTTTAACATGTATTTTCAGATAAAGTTTGTATCAGTTGTTCTATTAACTATAGATTTTTTTGAACCTATTACCAAATGTATTTGATTTAGGCTTAGGAATAAAAGCTGGGGGGTGGCAATCTGTAGTCACCAACAGCTGCTGCCTTGCGCCTTGGCGTTCCCTTGTACCCAAATGTGTTATCTCAGGCACATCTACACTGCCTTTAATGACTGCCTGAGAAACGTAAAGCAGAAATGTCCTAAACGTGCCTTTTCTTTCACATTTAGTGGAGCAAGATACAGTTTGCTGGCATATACCACTTTGGGGCTGGAGAGTGCTGAGGACAATTTCAGGACTCACAACCTTACCATTGTAGGAAATGGTAAGTACATGTGGTACCAATTTAAGGAAATAAAAAACCAGTAACATTTTGCATTTTTCTTTCTTGTAAACTAAAGAGCTTAAAGAGATTATTTTTCTTGATACTTAATATAGAACAACTTTAATAAAATATTTAACAGCTCTAAACCAGGCATCTGTACACAGCTGAATAAACTCTAAGTTGAGTAAAATTTCAAGTCCAGATGAAAATTTAATTCTTTTGGGAGTTTATTCTGTCATTTGCATCTTGGTCTTAGGTGAGTTGTAGCTATATACAAATTATTTCCCCTTCCTCGCAGCCAAGGAAGGGCATCAGAATGAAGAACAGCTTTTTTCCTCTGCAGTCAGAAGGAAAGTAGAAAAGTAACTTCAGCAAGGTTGTTTCAGGCCCAAATTTAACCCAAGACGTAAGCACATGTGCTTGCAGTTTGCCTTGGTCGCTGTACTTCAGGTCTGGGACAGCACAAGTTGGCAGCAGTCAACCTAGATGCCAATACAGGGACTCTGATTATGCTGCAACGGAAGGTAATGCTTTAAGTAGCAGGAGCACAATTTTAGATACTCCATCCAGTATTTGCTGAAAGTAGAGCCCCTTCCATAAGCCACTCTCTAATTGTTAACTTAAGACATGGGACTTTCAACATAGCTTCTGGGAACTCTATTTTTTACTTGGGTAAACTTGACCTCAAAGAAAATTTCATTCTTTACACTTCATTAATTCCAAATAAGTAGAGATTTGAAGATTTGTGGGGCATTTGTTTCTTGAAGGGTTGGATGAATAATTCTGTGTATCTTTTATATTTGTAAGCCTTTCTTTATTAGTATTTTATTATACTTTTTCTTCAAATTCCTTTTTCTGTCATTAATTTACATAACTTCGTCTGGTGAGAAATGACATACCTGGATGTTTTTGTTCATTACAAGCATTTTTAAAACATGACCAAAGACAGAGTCATGTCAATGGAATGTTGTATTACCTGCTTCTAATTACAGAAGAGAGAGCCTATTGCACAACGGAGCTGAGTGAGGAGGGATATTGCAATTCGTTAAAAACTCCTCGGGATTCTAAATGCTCTTCCAGTGCTGAAGAAAGGAGTAGATACAAATTCTAAGCATTAATAAAACAATCTGAAATGAAGTGCTCATGTGTAAATGTAGCTGTGTGCCATGATGGGATGATGAGACGGCCAGTGTACTTATCTTTCAAAATGTTTCTAGTTGTGAAGTGAGATTTAGAGCTATATTTTATGTAAGAACAACTTGTTCTTGCAGAACAACATGTCCATTTTTACTTGAAATTCTTTTGGAAATTATTTTTTTTAATAAAAATAACTTACTGAAGACTAAAAATCAGTTTTAGCCTAATCCTACATGATGAAATATCTTTCTTTAAGCATAAAAGTTACATTAATGATCTTAACGTAAAAATGGATGTAGAAAGCTAAAATATATATTTAGGGCAAATGTTTGGAACTAAGTGTTTGTCTGTCTTTTGCCTGGGCTTTTCCCCCAGAGGAATCCTCTTTTTGGCTCCCCCTGTACGGAAATATGTGTTGCCGTTTCGTTGCTCAGCCTTCCTGCATGGCTAGGGATATGATGGCAGGATTTCTTAATCAGCAGGTAAGAAGACCTTGCTTCTGTTTACATCCTCTTCTGTTAATGGCTGTCACGGAGAGTCAATTGTTAAAACATTTGCTTTAACTCGAAGTGGTTTCTTGAGAACTCTAAGTTTTCACCTGTTCTACCTAGAGCAAGGGGAAAATTCTATCTCACAGCTGCATTTCCAAATAGTATCTTCAGCGGCTAAGTGTGAAGAAATAAATGTTTCCTTGTCATGCTTATCAATAAAGGTTTCTAGGCTGTTACATAAAGATCAAGTGTAGTCATTGTTTCAGAGCTGGTTTAGGCTGGTGCTTGATGGCAGCAGTCCTGATAATGCTGTGGGTCTCCTCCTGTCCGTGCCTCCCCTTGTGCTGGCACTGGAGTTCATATCGCAGCATGGCGAATCTGACTGGTGAACCGAGCCATATTTAAGCTCTCCCTTCAAAAATGATTCATCCGAACTCAGTTTACTTCTCTATTTTGGTTCATTGCACAACTAGGCAAACGAGAAGGTGACAGCGGAGGGCCAGAGAGGCTGGGTCATTTGTCAGGAGTGCTGAATTACAGGCTTTGGACTGGTTGCGAAACTATAATGTGTTTATGAAAGCTGTTCAGAAAGTTCATTTGAGAAAGTGGAAATTCTAGACAAATGTCTTTGCTTGACATTTGTTGAATGTACAGTATTTACGAAGTGAGGTAATCTTTTTATTTCTCTTGTTGTGTAATTACTGTAGCTAATAAACGTGGTTTCTTTCTTAGGGTAGACATCAGTTCTAGATTTCTTCCTGTGTGAGAAAGCAGATTCTGTATTGTTAGTGTCACACAGCAATAAATCTGCAAAAACTGTAAAGCACCTAAACACATTTGAAGTATTGCTAACATTTCAACAATCAGTGGCTCTGAAATGTTCTGCAACAGAAAGCCTTTGTTTTAGGAAAGAATTCAGTGTGTCTAAGTTTTGATCACACAGGGCTGGTCTTTGTATACCTTGTAATACGTTCTTAATTTGTACTTTATGTTTGGCAATTTCTGACTGTTTCTTCCCCTTAGCAAATGATAGGAAGTCTCACTAGCTGGAGGAGACTGTATTGCATACTAAGAGGTGGGAAGCTCTTTTGTTATTACTCACCAGAAGAAATTGAGGCTAAACTGGAGCCAGCATTGACAGTTTCCATCAACAAGGTAAAATAGGTTGTACAGGAGTTTTTTGTTTATTTTGGGGGAGGTTGGTTTTGTTTTAAGACATACCTACAGTCATTTGGGCTCTAAGCTGCTGGTATGTAGAATGCTTTATAGGTAGCATGTGGGTGGGATATGCTCCACTGAAATTTGCAGTTGCTGAATTTTCTAAGCAAGGACATTACATATCTTAGCTGTGGACATAAGATCCTTCTATTGCATTAGACCGGTTAACATAGAGGTAAAAAGGAAGATGTTTTTCTTTAGGAAAAGTGATAACTTGTTATATGACAGTTCCATAAGACAGTCCTTGGAAATGTATTGCTTAGAGTCCCTTAGCAATGTTCTGGTAGACTTTTGTCTCAGCAAGATGGAATTTTAACAAAAGCTTTTTTGTTGTTGTTATTTGGCCACAGTCTTAATTAGAAGGAGAGTTGGAAAATTGTTCAAAATACTTTAGTGCCTTAATATAAGCTGCTTTTCTTAATACTGGTTTTGTACAGGGCACAGTAACTTTGGAAGTTCTGTTCTCTAGGATGACATTATTGCTGTTTTTCAAACCCTGATTGGAAAGGCTGAGTTTAAAATGTAAAGTGAAAATATTACTGTTTGGCTAAAGAAACGTTAAGTATTTAATTTGACATAATATATAAGTGTTTAATTTAGGAATGTTATTGGAAGGACCTTCTAGAATGGCAAGCATTAGCGTGAACAGATGCTTTCAAAAACTGGTTTTGCTGCAGTCATCAAGAGTTAATATGACACAAGGATGAGCAGAGGAATTTAATGTTATTTGCAATTGACATAGCTGGCTTCATCTTACATAAGCGAACAGGCACATTTGGAAGCGGTGTTAAGCACCGGTTGATCTGGATGCCGGTGCTGTGCTGCCGTGAACACCCAATGCCAACTCTAATCCTGGGAGAAGCATTCTCCCTGCTCCGGTCACTTGTTCAGGCTGCTGTGCTGGGCAGGCACTGGGGCAGCTGACTGATGAGTTGGCCAAGGGAACTGATGTGGGTTAAAATGAGCTCATTTTGGGGGCAGGGGGTGGGTTGGCTTCAGCTGTGGTTCCCATTAATAAATTCTCTTGTCTAGTTCACTACATGGCTTCACAAATGCTTGTGTGGTACAAGAAAGGGGCAAGGCTGCGACTGGGAACGTGTGGGGACACAGTAACAAAGAACTGCTGCTTACAACAGCACTGTCAGCTTTTGGTGTCTTTGAAGTTTCTGGAAAATATGACTGCATTCTCACTGAGAGCAAGACTTGTGTATAAACCAAACATTTAAACTAGATATAAGAGTGTGACCCATTTGTGTTAGGTCTTCTTTTTTAATGTGCTAAGATTTAAATTTATTCCTTAATTAAAACCACCTTTCTGCTAGTGCCGTATCTTTTAACAAAGCCATTTTTTCTTCCAGTTGTTCACACATTTAGATGAAATAAATGTTTAGACTGTGGTATATATTTAAGCAGCTTTACTTGCTTACCTCTTCAGTCAATTTTAATTGCACTAGTCAGCCTTTGCCATGATTCTGTTTTCCAGCTGTTCACGATATCAGTTAAGAAATAGTAAACTTTGGGAAATTATAGAAGACCAAATCCATATTTTAAAATGTGACCGTAATATTTTGAAATGATCTATCAGGCTACCTTATATCTTTCCTTGGAGGTCTTTGTTTTGGTATATATCCTAGTTTTGTCTTTCCTTTTAAAATAAGCATATTCTACTAAGGTATTTTACTCTTCCAAGTTACCAACACAGATAAAACCTAAAATCCAGCTTATTCAGCCTTTGCTGGGAGACCGTCCATACATTTGCAGAGTATCATTAAAGCTAACATGTAGAAGGTATATAAATCTTGTATCATATACCATTTTACACAAATGTTAGTCTGCTGGAGAATATGACTGTAAATCTTTCTTCAATTTAAATTGAAACCAGAAAAAAATTACAATTTAAAGCATATTTGGGTACTTTACTACTTAAACAGTTTCTCTTGAAAAGTAGCTTAATAACGTAATGCCTGCAGGTATTTTTTTATTCTTTTGTTATGAAATTTCTCTTACCGATTAAATGAAAGCAAACTAATCATATGGGCTTTTCTCCTACATGTTGTTATAGAAACAGCAATTTCAAAATGCAAGTTGAGGTTGAACATCAACTCTGGACTTTCTAACTAAAATCTCTTCAAGTTGCATATGTGGCATCTTCATTTGTAATGTGAAGCTGATCCTTTATGTGTAATTGAAAGGTACTTTCTGAAAAGTAATGAAATCATTTGGATTTATGAGAAACTCTCTGGAAAATATTCACACTGATAACCTTATTTCCCGTTCCCTTTGAATCGAGACTTGAAGAAGCCATTAAGACCAGTAAAGTCATTACTTCAACTTCAGATGACTTCCCTGCTACTGCTGTTGAGCAAGAATGGTTCTGCAGTTCCTATTATGCAAGCGCTACTATTATTGTTCCAGCTAAATGTGATTATAACATATTATCTTGCACAACTAAATAGGAAAAGAGAAATTATATTTTCTGTAGCGAAGAAAATTTGCTGGAATCCAATTTGAACACAAAATATTCCTCATGGGCCAGTCCCTGAATTTTTTTTGAGTTTTCTTTAGTTCGAAATGAATAATAAAGGCCTTGCCTACACCTGATAGTTTAGCAAATTGGTGTATGCACCAGTGGTTCACGTTATTTGCTCAGTATTTGGAATACATATTCTATTGTCTCCTGGTCAGAGACTAAAACTTTTTTTTGTGCCATGTGTGCCTGAAGCTTGAGGAATTCGAGGATGTCACTTTGAATTAACCATACATATCTCCAGGGAACCAGGGAGCAGAGGGATATTGATAGGAGTTTTTGACCATGTCAACATTTAGGGAGCAAGCAATAAGAGAAATATTCTCTGTATGTGTCAGGGAGCTCCAGCAGTGGTGAAATGAGAGCAGCCCTGAAAACATCTATGTTCTCTGTAGTAAGGATGTTGTCCCACTGGTTGGCTTAGACAAACCTTCATACATGTGAAAATATTTTGGAAAAGAACAGATTAGTTAAGTGCCTCCAAATGTCTGGTATCTCAAATAGCATTGCTCAATTTAGTCCTCAATTGCTTGAAAGAGCTTGTGGACACGGGCAGGGGAAGCAGATCTAATACCCAGATCCCACAGGCTGGACCTGGTAACACACACGTTCAATTGAGTGGTTTGGAAACGACGCTTTATGGCTCCCTGGTGCTCCACAGAATGCTGGCTGGTCATACAATGCCGTCTCCCCTTCCTGGTTTTTAGCTGCTGCGTTGTACCAACGATAGCTAAAATGACATAGAAAGCCTAATATTGTTTTTCCATATTATATTTACACGTTGTACTTGTCGTCCAGTGGCCACAAGAATGTTACATTAATAAAAGTACACAAAGCAATGAAGATGAAAGGAAGAAATATTTGCAGCTGATGTGGTGAATTTGGTCTTGGCCATTAATGTGTTTGAAAGCCATACTTTTAAATTTAACCATATTTCCCTGCTTGCCTAAAACAGGCCCCGTGGAAATTATTAACATTACCGCAGAAACCAACACATGAACAGACTGTATTTTGTTTACAGTGTTGCGTTGTTATTTCTTAGTTTATTTTTTGCTACTAAAAACATGACAGAAGTTTGTTATATGTGATTCGGTTTGTTTAATCTTAAAATGGATACACAGAACTAGATCCTAAGTTATTCAATATTACTCTCAAGAACTGTAATTTGTTTTGATGTCTTAAAATGATCTTTATAACCAATGCTTCTCACTGTGTCAGGATTGGCTTAGCAGGAAAATGTTGCACCTCAGCAATAAAACAGTTCTCTCTCTCTCTCTTTTTTTTTATGTTTCTGTTTTATTTTTAGCTTAAAAGATGAGCTTTCCAGAGAGGTATTATCAGGCAAAGAGATTTTTTTTTATTTTGGAGGTAAAATATAGAGGAAGGTTCATATTTACGTTCCATTAAAAAAAAAAGCTATCATTTTCTCTTAGTCTTTCTCCACCTTCAAAAGAATAATCTTTTGCATATAGGATGTAAAACTGTCTTCAGCTTCCCCAGAGGAGTCATTTGAGTTCAAGATCAACTCAGTTTTTCCTATTCCAGTCCACCGGTGGTTCTGGTTTTTACAAGGGCTATAACGAAGTTGGTTCAGTTGTCTGTAAGACGGCCAAATGATGAGCATTATTATAACATGGTACCTTAAGACACTTTTGTTGTTGTGGTGGTGGGTTTTTTGTGTGTGCGTGTGGTTTTTTTCATGGTTGTTTTTTTGTTGTTTGTTTGGTTGGGTTTTTTTAATTTTCTGTTTTGTTTGTTTTGGTTTGGGGTTTTTTGGGGATTTTGTTTGTTTGGGTTTTTGTGGGGGTTTTTTTGGTAAGTGGAACTGGGCATGTAGTGTAATTCACCCAAGCTTGGTAAATTCATCAGCCCATTACTGTAATAGCATCTTGTACCACTCCTTAAATATTCAAGCATCAGATATAGATCATTGCTTGTGGATTTATCTCCTTTGAATAATACTGTAGTTGTGGGATAAAACCTGCAGCAAACATCATTAAATAAACCTGTGTGTATGGTATGCTTGAAGTTCTTACCTGTCAAATGTTAATCCATTTGATTTAATTTTTTGCTGGTATCTATGGTTACCTGAGTTAATGGGATATAGAGCACTTATGGATGAATTACTTCATCTCCTATTTTTAGACAGAAGAATTTAAATGAGCATATCCATCAGCTATGCTACAAGCAGCTGTTGGTATTTCAAATGGTTACTTCAGTAACGCATTTAAAATCTGGGGAGTGTTCTGTAGAATAATTTTTGGTTTTTTCTGAGTATCAGAACTAGGCTTATCCCCATGGGATCCCATGCATAAACTTAATTTCTGTAGGTGTATGTTTAACATCTTTAGCAGATGTTTGACATTTGGTTGAATTGTGTAAGAAGGAACAGGGCTGATGTGTCCCCGCTGTGTTTTGAGGAATGGCCTGATGCCACCTCTGCGGTCAGGGTCACTGTCCATCCAGAGGGGACACGCTGGGACACAGCCTGGCTGTGGGTGCTGGTTTGAAATTTTTTCAGTTGTGTTTTGTCCGACTTTTACTAAAATCTTTCAGTATTTTACCCATGGGAAAAAAAAAAAATTCACTCAGGAGTAAGTGCTCCTTTTATTGTGGTAATGCCATAACAAAGAAACTAGATACTATGAAAATACCACTGCATCTAGTCTAGATATTAAAAATCAATTGAACTATGTCCCTGAACAGAAGAGGAAACCTTGGCTGTAATAGTGCTGCTATGTAATCTGAGAACCTTTCTGACATTAGCTGAAGAAATTTGATAGACTTATGATATACTTCTCATGTATATTTTTAATTGTTTCTATGTAGCTCTCCCTAATAAGGGAAAACTAAAATGTCTATTTTGAAAATAAAAATAGGAATTTTTTTTTTATATTGGAGCAAAATGTTTTTCCATGCTGGAAATTTGTTCTGGCAGAACTGTATGGGTAACTGCTACAAATGCTCTTTTAAATGTAGACTAGTAAGTTTCTTTTTAAATTTCCTGTCACTATAGTATTAGCGCTGAATGTCCTGATTCACTACGATGAACATAAAATAGATACTAGTTTAGAATACATTACATAAACTGTGGCCCACAGAAGTACAGCAAGAGATTAAATAGTAGCTGTAACAATGTGGTTGTCCCCCTGAAGAGTCAGAGAAAAGGAGCTGCTCGCTGTTATTTTAGATTATTCACAAAACTCCCGTGGAGAAGAACGAGGAGTGTGAGATGAGCTGGTGAGGGCAGAGGGAGGGGAAACACAATGTATGTTCCATAATTCAGAACTAAACTGCAATGATTGTGCTCCATTCCCTTGTTTTTCATATTTTATGCCATTTTAATGATTGTATTAGAAAATATTTTTATTAGCAGTTCTTTTTATTAATTGGAAATTAATCTGGATTAGATAGAAAGCCAAACAATGTCTCCCTTACGCTGTCCTTGGCCAGAAGGTGATACCAGAGTGGAGCTGAGGCGATAACTCATTACTTGTTGTCGTTCCTAGGAAACCAGAATTCGAGCTGTGGAAAAGGACTCCAAGAGAAGAACTAATAACTTCTCCATTATCAACCTCGTGTCCGGAGAGGCTGTGGTGCAACTTTTTGCTGCTGACGGTGGGGAAGAACTTCAGAAGTGGATGGAGGCTTTCTGGCAGCACTTTTATGATCTGAGTGAGTAAGCAGGCAGTGCTGGCAGCATGCCCGCCCACTGAGGGGGGTATGTAACATCAAAGGGATCTTTGCACAGTTTGAATTGGAATTGCCTCATAAGCCTTTGTTTGCAACTATGAGAAGAAAAATGTTCTTTGGGATAATATTGGGTGGTGGTCTAAGCTGTTGGAAGGCAAATATTTGACTAAACCAAAGTCCATGTGTTCAGTCCAGGTTTTTGCAGGCAGCCAGAAGCAGATTATGTCCAGCAATCTCAAAAGAATTTGGTCTCTTTTAGCAGCGTTCTAGATAATTTTTTTGAGGACTGCTAAATTCTCACAACCTCTGCTGTAGAGTCCACCTTTGCCTGGGAAGCGACAGTGGGACGTGGTGGGGCTGCTGGGTTCACCTGGGGCCTTGGCTGGGATGCAGGTTCAGCTGGCCCTTGCAAGTGGGCATGTCTATGGGATTTCCTTGCCCTGCAGTATTACGGATGAAGTAAATTGTAATTTATTGCAATAGGATTTACTTGATTCTATTGGTAATTCTCGGATTTTGGTACCCTTTGTCACAGGGGAATATGCTCACCAAGACACACTCCAATCCAGTCACGCAAATACACGCTGCTTACTAGATCCTGGAGTAAACTGTGCCAGAGGCCTTAACAGATGATATGAATGAGATGATAAATTGATACCCCGACCCTTTCACTAACCTCTGGAACAACACTGTTCCTACAGGAGAGAAGAAACTCATTTATAGGTGTAAAACAGTGAAATGGTATTGAAGTAGTATACTGTGTTGCTTGTTTAACAGCCAATATTTATTATAAGAACTATATAGATTAATTTCCCTTCATCTTTTTCCTCTGCTTTAGTAGTTTGACTCACAGGTTTATTAGGAGTAGAGAGCAACTGTCAGTAGTTACACTGCCATTGACAAGGTATAGTTGGTTCCTGATAGTCATTTTCATCAGGTCAGAAAACAGAACCAGGTCAATTAATGAAATATCAGTGTTCAGTCAGAGGCCACACCAATAAAATCAGTGAATTGAGGCTGCAAAAACTAGGTATTGTAGTTTGTATTTCTAGTCCTTTTTAGCTCTGATTTACAATGAGAAAAGGCTCTATCAATTAAAGAAACACACTAAGCAAAAACTAGGGCATCCTCTTTAAATTAGCTGTAGAGTGGGGTAAAAGAACTACTTCTTATTCATTATAGATAGAATACCCATGGATTTTTTGAGACATTTTCCTTAGGTTCAGAAAAAATGGGTCACTTGGCATTTAAATGCCTTTTTTCTTCCCTGGTTCTAAAATTCTCTTAAAATTAATGTGCTCAGAAAACTTGGAATGATTGGTATGAACAAAGTAATTTTACTGTGCCTTGTTTTCCTTAAGGTCAAAAATCTATTAATAGAGAAAGAGGTTTCCTTGTCTGCTGAGGGATAAAAGGCAAGTTACCCTCCACTGAAGACAGAACTTTCTGTTACTATAACATTGTAACATAGTTGTAGAACATCCAGCTTGCAGTACATTGGAGGTTGTCCCCTATAACTTCATGAAACTTCCCTAACCTTAATTTTTTTTTTTTTTTTTAAATGAATTTATACTGTGTTTGGGGATTTGATGGCAAATTGTGATATTTAACCTTCATAGTATAACAGTACTGCTGGGATGCTTAAACTAAAGGTAGTATCTTATGACCTTTGTGCTAAGAATTAGAATGAGTACAGAGTTGAAAATGCAAATGTATCCTGAGCATTCCTGCTAAACAGAAGGTAAACACTTACTGTTTAGCATTACTTTGGACATAGTTTCCTAACACAGTCTAATAACTTCAATTTTTTTCAAGCTGAAGTGTTTAAGTTCCAGTCATTGTTCTATTTTCTCTCACAGGCCAGTGGAAACATTGTTGTGAAGAACTTATGAAAATTGAGATTATGTCACCACGGAAACCACCTTTGTTCCTGACAAAAGAAGCAACCTCCGTCTACCATGATATGAGTAAGTGGGATTTGTCTTTTCAAGTTGCAGAGTAACAGAAACAACATTGTCTGTATTCAGATGGCTTCTGATGTTGATGTTGAAACACTTGGTTTTTCAAGGGCAATTCAGACAATGAAAGAGCAAGATAATTGCATACCAAGGAGTTCACATTAAATCTGAATTTGTAATAGCAAAAATAACTAATACATTTTTATACCTTGAGCCAAAAAAATCTGCATTCTGGACTGTAACTAGGGAGCCCTGAACACATTCAAAAAAGCTGTCACTAGAAATAAGCATTCATTGTAAGAGTAATATAAAGCTCAGGAAATGTAAAGGTAAAATAGTCTGGACTGCAAACCAATGATGTCTTTAACTAGTTGCATTAAATTAATTTGCAGTCCTTAAAGGTATTTAAAGACTTACCTGACATAACTTACCTAATTATTTGGTGTTTGGTAATGGTGTTGAAAAATATGCTTGGAAAATCTCTCTAGCATGTATTTGAGACTTCTATTTTTACTGAGCAAAATGGTATGCAGCAGGATTATTTTAATAGTTTCATTACAGAAATAATATTTACAGACTAGAAAAAGTAGGTCACTTTGTTTTAATGGATCCGATGCAGTGTTGGCTGAGAAACTCTGTACAACTATAAATGCCTGACTGCTTGCTGCTGGAGATTGGAACTGTGAAGATGCTCAAAATGCCACGTGGGTCATTGAGTTACTATGCATCAGAGCGCTGAACAGTCGAGAGAGTCCTATTGAAGCTATGAACGCAGAGCAGAAAGGCAGTAAATCACCTATATAGAAGTTTTATGAAGGTAACGCTGTAGCATAATTCTACTGATACTCAAGCACAGCAGTGAGGAGCAGAACACAAACTCTGTTTCACTCTCAATATGCCATTTTTTTCCTGCTTATTTATAGCATTAATAGGTACAACCCTGTGTTTAAAAATGTGTTGAAAATCATTAACTTGTGGCCTGCAATAGAAAAGATATTGCTGCTAGTTTAGAGGCTAGTATTACTGCAGTATATATAGAAAACTCAATATGAGGGATAAGAAATGAGGCAAGACAGTCTTAAAGCACATAAAGAAAAATGATATATGTGTGAAGATGTCCCATTTTCTGCAGTCTGGAAGCACAAGAATATTTAGTCATAGTCTTTTTCATGGGCCTTCTGTGAAATGAAATTTTCAAAGCACTATACAACAAAATATGTTTAATATCTAATACATATAGGTTTCCCAGTAGTACATTATGTTTTATATTTTTACTTGGAAAGAAATATCAATGCCTAACCTGTTGCCTCAGTGCCAGCTGTCACGAAGACTGTTCCCTCTCGTCACCTCAGTTCTCTCTTTGAAAGCCTGTGTATTCTTTTTCATCCATTAATACTCTTAATAGTAGTCCAGACTTCATGAGACGTAGTTAATACAGTTTTGTATTCTGAATAGCAATAACGAAATAGGTAGCAGTAAAATCATTGGTAGTGTTTTAATCTGAGTTAATTGCTGTCCCTTAAAATTACAGGCATTGATTCTCCAGTGAAACATGAAGGCTTAGCTGATATCATACAAAGAAAAATAGAAGAGAGTGATGGTGAGTTCCTGCTTGGCCAGCAAAAAGAGTCTGCAGCTTCCTTATGGGCTTCACTCTTTGATGGATCTCATGAGATGGTTGTTCAGAAAAATGTGCATCTGAGCCCAAAAAGAGATACTACAAGTCCTAACGATAGCAGAGGAAAGAAAAGAAGAGCCCCACCTCCACCCTCTGACAAGGCACCGTACAGTGCAAAAGCGCAAGTGAACACAGAGCAATTGGGCAAGGAAAACTGGGTGAAGTCTGACCGTACACCTGCTGGTAGTTCTTCCTCTGATGCCAAGTTAGCTACGAGAATGCAGCAGTTGCAGACACCTGTTGCTGCTCCTTACAAAGCTGGTGCTTGTAGAAAAAGCAGCTTAGCTGGCCTTGGGAATCCCATTTCACTGCTTACCAAGACCAAGTCTGAAACCAAACCGGTACCAGCACCTAGGCAGAAATGCATCACAGAAATGCTAGACCCTAGATCGTGGTTGCAGCCGTAGACATCATAATTAGCTTAGAAGAGTCTTGGAATTTTAAGTTTCTTAGCCTTCTACTATAACTCTAGTAAAAATAGATTTTAGCCTATAGCTTGTAAGAACTGAGGCTGAAGTTCTGGTTTTTGGTTTTTTTTTCTTTTAGCCAGGGCATTACTACTAGCTGCAGTCTCGGCTGTACTCATTATCGCTAATATCTGCATAATTGCACTAGTAACAGGAGTTACCTCTACCTGAAGTAACGGTGCTACTTCTGAAAAGACCGGTTCAGTGCTTTCCCCTTGAAAAGCTGGCAGTGTTCAGGGTAACTCGGTGTCCCTGCAGCAGGGATGTCACTGTTGCCTTCTACCAGTCGCTCCGTTTAGCCCACCTGCAACTCCTCAGGCTGGTTCAAGTGGGAATTTCGCACACCTTCAGCACAGATCTTGCAAAGCTGCTTTTCTTGGGCTCCATACTTGGCTTCACCTAAAATATTCTTATCTTTCCTTTGCTGTTTGGGAACCACTGCTTTTAAGTTAATGTACTATGACAAGTTATTGTGCGCCCTGAATGGCTCTGTAACTCCGTATGAATTTCTGAAGCAGTTCTACCAATTTACTGTGGGATCTCCTAAATTCCTGCTGATGCGTACACTGTCTGAATTGACCAGGGTTGTCTGAGTGTGAGCAAGAGTGTGATCCATCACTGCAGCTTGTTTTGGACTAAGATGAGCATTTAAAAGCAGTACTGTGTGTGAACAGCTATTCAGGCTCTCATTTTCATGGTGGGTTTTTTTGGTTTGGTTGGTTGGATTTTTTTTCTGGCTAATGGGACTCTAGCAAAGTTTTTCCTTTGTGGAGCCTCTCGGCCGTTCCTGGTAGATAGCTGGTTTGTAAACACAGCAGTGTTACTGGTGAAAAAATCGGGTTTTTTGCACTACTCGTTCTTTCAAATAGCAGAGAGTAAGTACTTTAGGTGAAAATATTGAACTTTGATGTTCTTCCAGCAACATGTTCTCCATTTTTGTAAGAATCATGGGTTATTAGGGTTCCTGTGGCACCTGCCAAACATTTATTGCATACAAAAAAGATTCTATTCTCTGGATCCACAGCTTAAATATCCAACCCTTTGCTTGGTTGATGCATTTATCTCAGGTGCTGGTACTTAGCCACGAGCAAAGGTCCGCTCTAGAGCCTTGGTATTCAGACCTGTGTTGAGAGGGTCATATAGGCAACTGTTCATGAATTTAACTGTATTTTTTTTTTCTTAAACTGCAGATGGTTTTGGGAGCTTTACCATTTCTCCAGAACATTCTGTGTGCATGGTTGGTTTCTTTATCTATTTTTTTTTTCTTCTGCTAGGCTCTTGGCTGCCCAGCCGTAAAGGTATCTGCTTGATTCCCTCAGTGGTTCATTGGCTATTATTTGGGATGGGGCTTGAGGGGCGGGTTTCATTTACGTATCCTTCTGCAGGATTAGAGCCCTTCATTTCTAGAATGTTCTTGTTCATTCTTCGTTTAATCGCATTGCATTTTTTCCCCCTGAAACAACCACAATTATTCTTACAATAAATCACACTGCTACTTAAGTGGATGGTTTGTGAAAGTTTTATAAATAGGAACAGAAAAACTGAAGAATAACTACATGATTATGTAAATTGGACACAGTCGGCTAAGTGGACTGTACAACTCTGAACAAGAAATGGGAAAAATAAACAGGGGGGGAAAAAAGCATATTTTCCAAAATGCAGATGCAGTTTATTTAGCTTTAAATCTAGCTTTAAATGTTACTGTGCTCTGGAAAGAAAGAAAACCTTTTTTTCTTGGTAACCCCCTTCCATTTAGTTGTTATATTTCACAATAGATCTCATAAATATAAGGCAAGAAGGGCACCATAATGAGCATTTATTTTTAAATTCAACAGACCATTGAATTTCAACAAGCAGTTTCTCTATTCAGTGGCTTTGTTTTGAACTGAACATTTTAGGGAGGCATTTAATATTAATTTGAAGTCTTCGAGTGATGAGAATTCACTCACATCTCCTGTTGCAATAGTTAATTACCCCAGGTACATTTTTCACTTGATTTTCTATTTGCATTTCTAGCTCCACCTTAAGTTATTCTAGTCTTTTTATGCATTTGATTGCTTATATTGATCTCTGTAGTATCAGCTTTTCTAATTGCTTGTGTGTAGTTATAAATCATGATTATGTCCCTTTTAACCTTTTCTCTGATGAGATGTAGTGAATTCCTTAACTTTCTTATGGCAATGAATGTTATCCAAGACTAATTAATCTTCACGTTCTTTTCTGTACTTCTCATGTATTGAAATATTTTCAAGTGTGACATCTGAATTAGATGCCACATGATCTATCAGGACTGTACAGAGGCATAATGTGATCCTCTTATTCTAATTAATAACTCCTTCCCTTCCTTGCTCAAAAATTGTATTCTCCTTTTTTTGCGGAATCATTGCCTTGGGTGGTGACTGTTATGGCTCAAGTCCTCTTCAGAGTCTCTTTCAAGAATGTGGTACATGATCCTCTTATTATCATACCTTATTTTTTTCTTAGAAATATACACTGTATTTTGCCAACATTACAATACTGCTCATGAAGTGATCCTGATTGCTCTGTATAAGTGACCTGTCCTCATTCTTTACTACGCCAGCAGTCTGCTTGTCCTTTGGAAATTTATTGCAAGTGATTTTTTACAGTTTCTTCCAGATCATTGATTTTTAAAATGGAATGCAAGGCAAGGTTTGTGGAGAGAGGTGGTAAGTTTTTATTGCATCAGTGACATGGGTAGGGTGATGGGGAAAAGCAAACAGGCCATTGAGTTCATGTTCCTTTTTTCCCAGAGCCTTTAAAAAAATTGTATAAGATGGAAAACAACTATAGTTCTTACTGATTCCCTATTAGTACTGCATTTTGAAATGAGCTTTCTGTCTTCAACATAACATTCTATATTGATGTTACCTTATACTGATATTTTAAAGGAAGTGAGATGTTCATCTGGTTTTCAGGAGGTGATTTTGCGTCCTGACGGGTAACACCTCAGTGCGGGTGTCTTGGTATGAAAGAGTAAAATTCAACCAGTTTTTCAAGACCTATTCTCCATGAGGCTGTGTTGATTGACATTTTATATCTATCCTTAAATTAGACACATATGAGGCAGTTCACTATGTTGCTCTGCTGACTGCTAAGCAAACTAGGCCATTAATTACTCTCTGATCATCCTGCTCCAGAACCCCAGTGCTGTTCTCATGGTCCTGCGAACCATCCAGGTGGTGTTGGGACTTGTGTAACTAATTGCACATTTAGGCTCCTACAGCTGGGAAAGCTTTTGCTACTCAATGTAGTCTCTGTTATTTCAAACAACCAGTATGTAATCCCTATTATGAGGCATCAGCTGACTTCAGGTTTTAGTATTTATTGTTACTGACTTAGTCTTTTTTTTTGTTTCCTTCTGTGTTGCCATTTATTATTGTCTTTGCATCGTCTGTCAAGCAATTTGGTTTAACTGATAAAAACTGCATGTTACCAGCAAATGTTGATCATAGGTATAAAGTCCTTTGTAAGAAATACATTTGTACTCAGCTTTTGTCTACGGAGGAGAACATAAATATTAGTAATAAAAACAGAGCACAATTTTAGGAGTATAATCAGATGATATATCTGTGAGGAAAATCAATATTTTTTTTTGCTTTTTCATATAGGGATGAATTGTAATGCTTTATTACTGACATCCCTTATATCATCACAAAGACTTGTTCAAAAATTAGAACTCTTTCTTTGTAGTTGTTTTTTGTTTGTTTGTTGTTTGTTTGTTTGTTTGTTTTTTCCTCAAGTTTTCCTGACTAGAATGAGGATGAATATTCAAAACAGGATTTAAGACAGATAAATGGCTTGTACCTGGGTGCTCTGACTCATGACTCAAAATATCGATGATCAAAAACCAGAAGTCATTTGATCAGCATCCATGGGACGTATTTCACAGAGGCACAGGTGACATTGTCCATCTCAGAGTGAATGTCCCAAACCACCCAGTGCAGCGCAAGGAGGCCATGGGGGCATCTGCTGCTGCCAAACCACACGTGACGAGGTCCTTTCTGAGAAATGTATCAGGCCCGTGCTGAAAATTGTGCCTGCTTTTTTGCTGCTGGAATGAATTAATTGCTGCTTAAAAGCAGAATTAAGTAGTGGGATTGCCGTCTTGAAGCTGGGTGGAGACGACAGTCAAACCGAACTCCTCTTTTAGGAAATTCAGCTTTGAAAACAATTGCTAGTCCAGACTTGAATATAAATTCCACAGAACATGAACAGCTTGTGAAATATTGACTGAACAAAGACTTAATTTAGTAACTTTTAATATTGTACCTAACGTCTTCAGCTGTTTGCTTGGTCTTGGAATGGTAGACGGTACATTTTGTGATTTTAAAGACATTAGCTTAAAATGTTTACATTTTTACTAGTAATGTGATTTTTTTTCTATGTTAATTATATTACTAGTTATTTTATGGTAGTTTGTACATATTTTGAAATCCTGTTGTAGTATTCAGAGTTGATTTGTAATTAATGTAGATTGCCTTAATAGCAAAATGCAGATTGTGAAACATTAGACCAGAAATCTCTTTCTGCTGCTAACACTGTATTTCTGTTAAAATATACAAGTTAAATTAAAAACGTTTCTAGAGAAAAAGTGTTCTGATGTAATTTTCTTGAATCCTGGAACTACATTAAGCATTCTTTCAGTTTATAAACCATGGGTGATGGCTGCTATAAAATCAGAGAACCTCCAGGTAGCTGCCTTTCTCCTGGGCCTGCGGAACGTGTCCCTCTGGGCTCAAACTGATGTAGCTCACAGTGTTGGCCTCAGCTTTCTGAGGTGGAGAAAAGGAGAAAACACCACGTGGCAGCTGGCACTGGTTGCTCAACTGCTCATCCAGTGCAACCGACAGATCTGTGAGTGAACACCTGAAGTCAGAAACGGTGTCTGAGATGCACCTTGTTCCCACGAATGTGCCTAAACTTTTTCTTTTAGGTGCTATTGTACTTCTCTACAGTCCTGCTAAATAAATAAATAAACAAATTTTAAAAAGCGAAGCAGCTTTACCTCATTCAGTCCGCTGTGTGAGGTGACTTCCACGTGGCGCTGCTAATTCCAAGCTAACTGTGCCACTCCAGTAAAGCGTTCTTTTGGCCCAGTTGTCATAAAAGAACCGTAATAAACCTAGAGAGAATTGTTAAGACATTTTAGTTTTGGAATATTTGACTAATTAAAAAGTCCATGAAAAAAAACCAAAGGGTGACTGATAATTGCAAAGCCAGGCAATGCAGCCGAGTGATTTAACGAAAATCACACTGCAGCTAAAGCTGCTGCAATTTGCTTTAAGGGATCATATTAAAGTAAGTTATGATGATCTCTTCGTATAAGCATTGCCAAATGGTTATAGTGTAATCTTTTTATATATATATATATATATATAAAATATATTCACAGAAAATTCTGTTTGCGAGACATGAAAATAAATTAGTTTTCATGGGAAAAAAAAAGCAATCTTTCAACAGGTTTATATCAAGATATCTTTCTAAATGTTCTTTACGTACCATCCGAATGGAGAAAAAAAAAATAGTAACTGATTAAGTATCTTTTATTCTGTTAAGGCTTTTCTTCACATTCCTATAAACTTCTTCCAAAATATTAGGTTGGTGCAAAAGTAATTGTGGTTTTGGACTGTGAATTTTAAGTCATTATAACTAGACTCAAACACGTCTTTGTTAATCAAAAGAGGAACCATTACAATCAACACATTTTTGCCAACCAGAAATAAGTTTGTTTATTCCTGTAGCACAAAAAAAATTCCATGCTTCAGGATTTGACGAACTCTTGGAAAGCAAGCATTTTCTGCGTCCTGCTTGTTGTGGAAGTGTTTTCCCTGCAAAACGTTGTCGAGATGCTTGAAGAAGTTGGTGGTTGGCGAGCCATCAGGTGAATATGGCAGATGAGGCAAAACTTTGTATCTCAATTCGTTCCACTTTTGAAGCGCTGTTTCTTCATGTGCAGTCAGGTGGTGTTGTGGAGAAGAATTGGTCTCTTTCTGTTGACCTATGCCGGCTGCAGGGGTTGCAGTTTTCAGTGCATCTCATCGATTTGCTGAACAGACTTCTCAGATGGAATGGTTTCGCTGGGAATCAGAAAGCTGTAGTGCATCAGCCCAGCAGCAGACCACCGAGCAGTGACCATGACCTTTTCTGGGGGGACAGTTTGGCTTTGGGAAATGCTTTGCAGGTTCTTGGTCCAGCCACTGAGCTGGTTATTGTATAAAATCCACTTCTCATCACACGTCACAATCCGATTGAGAAGTGTTTCGTTGTTGTTGTGTACAAGAAGAGACGACACTTCAAAATGACGATTCTTTTTTCTTTTTTTTTTTTTTTAAATTTTCGGTCAGCTCATGAGCCACCCACTTATCAAGCTTTTTCACCTTTCCAATTTGCTGCCAATGCTGAATGACTGTAGAATGGTCGACGTTGAGCTCTTTGGCAATTTCTCATGTAGTTGTCAGAGGATCAGCATCGATGATTGCTCTCTATTGGTCACTGTCACCTTCCGATGACTGGCCGCTACACTTCTCATCTTCAAGGCTCTCGTCTCTTGTGAAACCTGTTGACCTATCGCTGCACTGTACATTCATTAGCAGTTCCTGGGCCAAACACGTTGTTGATTTATGCACATTGTTTCCACTGCTTTATGACCCATTTTGAACTCAAGAAAATCTCTGGAATTTGCTTTTTGCCTAACATCATTTCCATAGTCTAAAATAAATATAAACAGCAAGTAATGTCAGTAACAAATAAAGCAGAAAGCGAGAAAAGCGCATTAAAATGATGTATAACATAACCACATTTAAGAATGTGTTCCAATATCAAACAGCAAACTTCAACAATGCAAAAAAAAAACGACCCACAATTCCTTTTGCACCAGCCTAATAGTTACAAAAGAATAGAATTTATAATCTACATTGTCTCACCTCAGGTTTCTCTGATATTGTCCCAGTGTCACCTGTGTCAGAGGCGATGGGGAATACCTGCAGAAGGAAGTTGTGGAGTCACTTTTGGTACACAGCTTCTTCCCAGCCCTTGGTAATTACGGGCTCTTTTATAAGCAGATGTGGGAAACCATTTAGTCTGTTGAAGATTCACTGCACATCTGTCTGGACATGAATTCATACTAGCACTTCAAAGTTTTAAAAAAAAAAAGTGTGTGTTTTTTTTTTTTTTAAATTTACTTACACCTTTGCATCACTATTGCCTTGTAGCATTTGCAGTTTGATGATATGGCACAAGAGGGTTTTTTTTTTTCCTGAACTTTAAAATTTGTATATTTCCTTTTGCTAAGAGGGAACGAGTTAGTAATTGTCCATCACCTTCCTTTTTTTGTCACTGTTTATAGAGATGGTACCAAAACACAAATATCTTTCCATAGTTTTTTTCACTGTGAAGACAAGCAGTCCCAGTCTTCTCCATCTTTCTTTAGAGTATATTTTCCATTATCTAATTAGTGTCTATTTCAAAATCCCACATGGATTTTGATAGTATCTTTCTTGAGCTGGATGCTTGGAGCTGTGCACGCACTTCTAGCTCGGGTGTACTTTTGGTTTACAAGAGCAGAGTGTGTTCATGAGTATCGTCTCCATTTTAGCTGTTCATTTTGCCTTAGCAAAAAAACAAACAAAAATGTTTCCACTGCTCTGTGACCAGAATGGTCTGTGCTTAAATGAAGATGCACCTTAGGAAAGGAAAGAAAAGAAGATCCCAGCAGCATTATGGTGAGCTTAACGTCTGACTTAAAAATTTCTCAATAGCAAGAAAAATATTACGGAAGCGGAGCTGGCACAAGTGAGCTGCTCTGTGCACACAACATTTGTTTTTCAGATGGCAGCAGCTGCTTTACTTCCTTTGTTTTGAGTGATCGCTACTCTTGAGTCCCTCATGTCTGTACGCAGGGGTTGAGAGATTTTTAAAATAAAGAGAGAGCACTTTAACTGACCTTCTCATGATGTGGATGCGTCAGCCGGTGTCACAGGATCCACAGTCCTGAGCTGCCGGATCCTCAGCCCGTGAATTTGGGAAAACCGAGGGCCTGTGGCAGGTTTGCTTTTCCTTCTCCCGAATCCGGACTCATGGACTGAGCGCAGAGGACAAGGCTGCTCCTCTCACCGCCCCGGCTTTATCTCACAGCGTTTGACATTACCTGGGGCACACCAGCTCTTCAAACCTGGAAGAAACTTTGCACTAAGTCAGGAGAGTCTCACATTCTATGAAGTAAATGGAAAGCTTTTTATTAAGGAGAAATCCTAATAATGTTATTCCACACACAGCTCCAGGTCAAACCAGATTTACTATACCATGCCTTCAATATATCAGCTATTTTTATTATTTTAATAAGAGTTCATTTTTACATCTAATAATACATCCCATTTTACTCGTGATGACCTCATTAGAAAATTTCTTAAGTATCTGCTTGATCATTACCCTTCAGTGAAGAATGGTCTGCTCACTTGGGACTAGCTCAGGTTTATCCCAGCTCACGCAATAACCAGTTAAGCCTATAGACCAATGCACGCTTTTCCATGTATCCATTAAAATAATTGCATAATTCCTTGGCAAGTAAAGCTAGTGATTTCCAAGCATTAATGCTTAACCCACTATTTACATTTTTCATAAGGATAAACCAGAACATACCAGTTTTCTGCTACTTGTACAGTTTGCTGGAGTGATTAACACAAACTTCAGCAACAATTGTTTACTTGCCTTTTCCTACGTGTTTCCTTCAGCAGGGCAAATTCTGTCAACCATACCTGAAAAAAAAAAAGAAAAAAAAAAAGGAAAGATAGAGCCAATTATTTAGTTAGGCTCCATCTGTCTCTTATTGAAGCATTAAAGAGAGCCAAGGGGTTACTGCAGAAGCAATTATTTGAATCAGGGCACATCGTTACAAGTGTATAAATACAGTTCAGTCTTACCTCTATTAAACAAGAGCCAATGCAAGGGCTATGGCTTCTCCTCACCTACAAGCAGGGACAGGAGTGGCAGTAGTGTCCGTCACAGGTTTTGAGGCATTAGTCCTTGGCGGTGCTGGATTTTGCAAACAGTGCAACGTGTCATGGTCGTGACCTGAATACCGCCATCCGCACAGGCTCTTCTGATCTGGGATCGTGCAGGAAAGGGAAAAGAATTCCAATTCTCCCCATTTCTAGAGAGATTACACTAAATAAGATATTTTTAATGGGAGAACAGGGCAGTACTGAAAAGCTGACTGTGCTAGGAGTTTCATCTGACCCACAGAAGCTCAATTAGGATGTTTTTTGCAAACCTGCCTGATGTTACCACTGCCCCTCAGCTTTCTGGGCAACTTTTCTGGCTTTTTCTAGTGACAAAATGTTCGGAGATGATATTGTTTAGTCCTTGTACTTCACTTTTCAAGCCCCTTACAACAGAGAGTTTGGAACCTTTAAGTCCTCCTTGCCTTTCAGTGTCTCTGTAGGAATTAGTCTTATCTGGCAGGAACATATTTAATCTTGGCTGGCTTGCAAAGCACGCGAGGTGCGGCAGCTGAAAAATGGAAGCGTGGCTTTATGTTTGGCCAGCGTGTTGCAGGCTGTGACTGGTCTGCGGAGCGGAGTTTGGGGCTGTCTTGTGATACACCGAGATCCTCCCCGTGCTGTCGAAGGAGCAGCAGTTACGCCGGTGAAAGCCCTTCCCGTAACACCCCGCGGACAGAGGAGCTGAAGAGAGATCAGAAACTCCTTTCCGGTGGGAAGACCCAGGTCTTCAGTACCTGGGTCAAACTTCAGCAGCGATCCTGCGATTTTCCCTGGTGCTCTGTTCACAACGAAGCACTAAAATGTGCACAGGAGATTCAGACTCTCCTGGACATGCGACAGAGAGCGGCCGGCCGGCACTGCTGCGCACTGAGACACCCGCCTGTCCGGTCCCCAGCTCAGACACCCACAAGCCTTGCTCTGCTTTTTATCCCACACCAGTGCAATCACAGCACCTCCCTTCAGGAGAAAGTCTTAAAGTGCTTTATAATCATTAAACCTCACAATACCCCCTGGGTTAATGATTTGTATCGTGCTCAGGTTTGTTGTGGGGTTTTTTTTTTTCCCTTTTAGCAGGATCCTGACCTGATAGTCAAATTATACGTGCAAATTCTGATTTCGATAAACTAAAGCTTAGAAGAACAAACGAGTTTTCCATGGCCTCCTCTTCTGTTGTAGTCCAGCATTTCGAGGTGCGATCCTCACCAAGTGCTCCCCAGAGCTGCAGCTTTCCAAGCCAGAGCCCCTTCTGGCGCTCCCATTCATGCATTCTGTCAAACAACATCCTCTTTGATTTTTATCAAGGTCTTCTTGACTGAGAGCTTCAAAGCAATTAATTCAGTGCTCCATGATTGCAGCTGCTGAATAATTGTTTGTTAGAGTATTTTCTTTCCCAGGCAAGAGATGTAAAATAGTTGCTCCTCTCAATAAACAAGTTGTCAAATGTGATTAGTTAATGGACCTGTAATCATGCACTATCATAAAGGTAAGGATTTGGTAAGTGCTATGTGAAAATGCATATTTAAATTAAAGCTATAGGGGAAGATTTTTCCCATAGGAAATCTTGCTATCAATGCTGAAACAGACTATTTACCATTCATAATGATTAACTGTAGATCATTAATTAAAGAAAACAAGAGATTAGTCATCAAGCATTTCAAATTAAAGATGCGTTGATTATTTGAGTTACCTTTAGGTCTGGTTGGGAGATCAGGTTAGTGCCCAGGTCCCTGTGCCTGAGCCAGCCTTTCCTTGTGACTGAAGCAAAAGCCTCTTAAAATTAAGGTGAAAAATGTACTGGTATATTAAACTGCAAGAACCTAAATGTGATCTGATGTTCCTGGTCACCAGCCCTGTGACTTGTTGTCCCGTTCTTGGTCAGACGTGTGTTAAGAAGCAGAAACAGAGCACTTGGGCTCGTCAGTTAGTGGGAGAGAGGGAATGTCTCATTTTTTGGCGAGAGTGCTAAATTCGAAGCTAAATGCAGTGACAGTGAGTGTGTATTATAGCTGAAAAAGCTAATTAGCTTGTTTTCATTCCTAAATAATAAATCTACCTTTCCAACAGCCCTTTAGAAGAAACCTCAGACAATCCTGCAGTGGCATCTGTGGAAAACCAAAGGCCTGGGCAAAGGCATCTTGCAAGGTTGGGGTTTTTTCCGCCCTCACCTGGGAAATGTACATTCAACAGTATCATTTCCTAAAGACTTTTCCTTGCCAGAAAAAGAAAACATTTTTTTCCCCCCCCCTTTGGTTAAAAGCTGTTATCTATTATAGAAATTTAATTCTCCATTTGGGAATTACAAGCAGTAATACAATAATAATCATTGTTGGTTACTACACACTAATTTCAAACTATTCCAGGCAGCCGCCTTCTGCTTTCTGTGCAATCTTTTAGCATTAGGCTCCAATATAAAATGAAATTACTCTAAACCGTCTGTCAAATTTGACTATTCTTTTAAAAGGACATAGCTGTTACTTACATCATATAATAGCAACAGGAGTAATTTAATTACTAGTCAGGTATGAAAAATAAGACTTCAGCTTGCAACGTTCAGGTAATTAAGCACCTACCTGCTATAAAAAAGAAAATAATCGGGGCCCGCGTGAGGGACGATGGCACTGGATTTCTGCAAGACTTGGGTTTGATGCACCTTCCTGGATGCTTTTCAAAAGGTGAGCGTTTGACCGGGACTGCAGGCTTCCAGGTATGTGTAAATACACTTCTTTGCTAAGAAGATTCCCCTTTGCTAACCCCAGATCATAACACTGAGGCAGCTGGCTTTAAAAAGGCCATGGAATATTATTTATATCGACGTTTTGGCTGTTCAATCCAGTAGGTCACACTGGAGAGGCTTTGCTTTTCTCCTCCAAGGCTTTGTCGTAACGAACCTTGAGATTTGTGAACACGGTGTTTTCAGACACAGCCCCGCAAATTACATCGCTCACAAAGAGCACCCGTGTTTCCTTGAAGGCTCACATGTGCTGGAGCAAGTGGCTGCGCCCCTTCTTTCCCCACACGTTTCTGGAGAGCCGTCCTCCTCCTCGTTAGTATGCAGCTGGTGCGGTGCGCGGGGTCTGCCAAGCAGAGCTTTTTAATTCTCCCTCACTGGAGAGAGGAAACTTCTGAACAAGAGAATGATTAATGGGGGGGGGAGGGGGGAAAGCAAACAAAATTTTAGAAGGAATAATAAAAACCCTCATCAAAAGTGAAACGATCAAGATTTACGAGGGTTCTATGAATTCCTCACATCCGTTCAAAGCAGGATGGCGTAAGTTGCAGCACACCGCGCTCGGCACGGCTATTAATGAGAAGAGCCGTGTTTACGCTTTCATTTACACCGCCTTCGTGCCCGCGGGCTCCGAGCGTGAGGCCTGCTCACACACGTAAGGAGAAAACGCAAAGCCAGGCCTGAGTAACTCAGGACCAGCTGGAGGGTTTTGGCTGCGGAAGGCGGGTGCTGCTGGCATGGGGGCGACCGGGGAGGGGGACACGTAGTAGGCGACTACAGTGAAACCTGGTTTCTTCAGGACTCCATGAAGCGTGGTATTTGGATAAATCCAGGTTTCCCTGGGAAGGCTAACTAGCTCACATCCAGCAGTGTTCACCGTAGCCCTGGAGAGATTTGTCAGGCGCTTTTCTCCTGCCATCCCCTTCACAGCTTTGGTGGAAGTCAAGGAAACGTTGCTGATGAGGTTTCTCACCACGGCTGTGGACATGCAGTCTTCCCATGCTCCTGCAGCAGAAAGCGCCAGCCAAACTGCACTAAAGGTGCCTCCAAGATGCTTGAAATTTGAAATCGTTGGAGCACATATACTTCAGCAGGTCTTTTTTTTTTTTCTGTTGTGAATCCAGCAGAGAAGTGCCTGGCTCAGCTGTGACACGTTTGCAATGAATTGTCTTCATACGAAATACTGAACTGGAATAATATCCCTTCACTCCCCATGACAGCAGTAGTAGATGCTTGAGCACTTTTCTTCGAATAGCTTGGCTTTGCTCTGCACCCCTCATACTCCCCTTCAACATCCAGCTCCATCACTACGGGTTTGTTAACAGCAGGCTCACTTGGGTTCCAGCCAGCAGAAGTCATAGAATCATCTTGGTTGGGAGAGACCCTCAAGGTCATCGAGTCCAACCATTAACCTAACACGGTCACTAAGAACCTCGTCAGGTCGTTATAAAGCACAACTCTTACACGATTATCTTTGTAGGCAGCACGAGCTGACATTTGTTCAGGGTGGATCACAGAAGCTCTCCCACATGATGTGTTGCAGAACAACTGATAGAAGCGTTGGGGACAATAGCCACAGATGGGCAGATGTGACACCCGAGCGCAGAGACGTCTCGGCCCGGGCAGACAGAGGTGACACCTGAACTCTTCCGAAGAGGTTTTGCAGCATGGTTGCTCCTCAGTGCCATGATCCTAAGCCCAGACTGCAAACCTTTCTGGACAGATTTGGAAGCCAGATCAAAATGCTGCAGATTAGTACGACCTACACCGGAGAGTTTAAGAAGTGCCCATACCAGTACACAGAGTGAATGCAGAGGCCGTGAACAGGAGAGGCAGAGAAACAGAGACTGCATCCCTACGTAATCCGGACAAAAATAATTCCATTTTTTTTTCACTATTTAAGCTTCATTCTGAGTATTAAATGTAAGGTAAAAGAGCCATACAATACAATGCAATAGGAGGTGGTCTAAACCAAACTGGGCTCCTAGGAACAGAGATACTCAACATTTACTTATGGAAATTAATACCTCCGTTCTAGCTGAAGCGGCAGGTCAGGAAGCTTCTAGCGAGCTTTGGCAAGGCTGGGGACACACCAGAGAGTTCCGGCCAGCAGGGCTGGCTGTGGCAGAGCACCCGTCTGCTCCCTGCCCTGGGACCAAGGCCTTCACAGACAACGCTAAAACAGCTGCTTAGAACAACTGTGGGAAGAGAAATACACTTTCAACATGAGGCAACTGAGCCCAGGCTTCTAGGAGCCCCTCTAGGCACTAAAAATACTTCGAAGATTCCGAAAAAAACCCTGGGAATGACAGGATTTAGGAAACTTTGATGAAAACAGACACTAATGGTCTATGAAATGCTTTGCTCACCACAAAGCAGATACTAATGCTACAGAGTCTACAGTTGGAAATCTGGAGTCATTGTATATTAATAATCTAAAATTAAAGCCCAAATGCTCTGCGTTGCACAAAGCTGGTATAAACCCATCCACCCCTCACACTCCTGCAAGCCCCCCAAGCCCCTGCTACAGATGGGTTATAGGGGCAGGATCGGTGCTGCCGAACACCGGGCACCAGAGCGAGATCCCAGGTTCCAGCAGGTCCCTGCCGGGACACCGGTGTTGGGTTTGCAAGGGCAGGACCGGGCTCTGCTGACGGCCCCGCACGGAACTCGCCTCTCCCCAGCCCTCCCGCCTCCTCTCCTGCTTTTCCCCAACCCTAACCCTGCTAAAACTGTACTGGAAGATCAGGAAAAATAGAGCTGAATTATCCATTTCTGGATAATAATCACCACAAGAAACCAGCACCGGCTCCTTGTGGAAAGCCACTCCAGTGCAAAAATGCCAGTGGTCCTCCTAAGCGCATTGCCCTCACAGCAAACGCTGAATCTTTGGCATTTCGGAGGGTAACAGAAATTTGCCTTTTCACCTTTTTTTTTTTTTTTTTTTTTTGAATGGTCTCACTTCTTTGCTTATGGACATTTAGAAAATGGTCTGTCCCTCACACCCAGCTGGCATGAGCCAAGGACGGCAGCCCCTGCCACCCCGGCGGGGACTCGGTCTCGAAGACGTGCGGCAGCCACACTGAGCACACACACGTGCTCCCTCTCTCTATTAGTGTTGTATATAAATCAATATTTTCTACTCCTTATTGACTGTTTTCTCCATCAGAAATTCAAGACCCATCTAGCCACAGTTCCTCGGAAGCCACGGGTGGCTGGAGGGAATCCAGGCAGGACGGCGTCAGTGCCCGAGCAGCTACAGGAGAAAGCAAATACATTGCAGCGCTTGGGCATCCACATTTTGCAAGCTTGAACCCCTGTGGACACGCTGCTTACGCAGTCGAGGCGCGTTTCTCTGTGTGCCCATGCGTGTCGATTTGTCCGTCCGTTTCTTCCGAATAAATTTCGAGACTAACACCAACCAAATAACCTACTAAACAATCCTGACCACCAGGGATGGAGGAGCAAGCAGTCTCTGAGGTAATTACATATTTCATTATATATTTATATATCTATTTATATATTTATTATATAAAAATTTATATAAATATATAATATATATAATATTATACATTTATATAATGAAAGTATCTACATCTCCATATAAATATATATTTAATATATTTCATTATGTATTTTTATAATTATCTATTTCATCATGCCCACAGGCATTATGAAACACTGCGAGTGGCTGGAGAGGTGAGACAGCTGGTACCCGCATCCTGTGGAGGAGCTGAAGTGCAGGACCGACTCACACAGATGCTGAGGAACCCCCATGGGAAGAGCCATGGGAGGGTGGGTGCGGAACCAGCTCCCTACCAGGGGACACCCCTCGGCGAGCGGTGTCCCCAGCCCGTGCAACGCGCTCTGCCCGCTGCCGCCTTTGCTCCTGTGGTCAAACCGCTGATACCCAGTTCAGTGGTGAGACAAAAAAAAAAAAATCTCTCTCTGCTAGAAATTCACCATCTCACTGTTTCAGGTGAGCACTGAGAAAAACATCCACTTCATGTCCTCCAAGGAAGTTACCCAGCTAAAACAGAGACCATCAGCCTAGATATTTGCAGTCCTAGCAGAAAGCAATCCTCTGCTCTCCTTCATTAATTTTTAGGGGAGGGGAAGCAGACAGAGACGATGACAGAGGGAATGAGGTGTCAGTTTGGCTGGAGCCATTTCACATTCACTTTCTCCTGCATCACAAGAAATCACCAGTGACACAGATTATTTTTGTTCCTCTTTGTAGGTCACCTTTAATAGAAATGTTAATAACGCTCGCTATCTGTATATCTGAAATCTTATATGGTAGCTGTGTAATTCACTGTCTTTATCAGCCTTCTTTAATGTATAATTTAATGCTTGTATAACTATTTTGTTTGGGTATGACTCTCAGAATTACGACTGAAAAAAATCTGTATGCTAGTTAACTACTTTTTACGGAAAGTATTTCTTTCATGTTATTTTAAAACCATGGAGCTGAGGGAAGTATTTTACGGACCAAAGAACCGCACAGGGTAGTTAATTTCTGTTTGAGCTGGTTTCTCTGCTATTTTAAAGGGTGCCATCAGGATCATTGCTATTTCTCTTGGTTGGGAGCCAGCTGACTCTTCTGCAGTTGCGACACATCCTTAAGCTGCTATTAAAGCCGGGGAAAATAGTAAATACAGGAGCTGGGTGCTGCATCACCCCACGCCGATGGGCGGAAAGAAGGAAGGAGGGTTTACCTGCTGTCCCAGGCACCCCAGGGCAGCCACTGCTGGAAATTAGGCACCGGGGATGCTGCATCCTTCTCCTGATGGGCAGAAACTATTTCACCGTGGGAATATGGGGAAAAAATGATGAGGACAACTCACACACCCGCGGCCAGCGGGCCGTGTCCCAGCCGTCCTGTCCATCGCGTGTGGGGCGGCCGAGCCGCCGCAGCCCCAGGAAAGACGTTTTCTTCCCACAGGCAGCAAACGGGTCTTTGTCACACGTGCGCCGGGGACTCCATGATGCATGTGGGCCCTCGCCATGTGCCGTGGCTCGGAGAAAGAGCTCTCCGCTGTAAAAGCAGTAATTGGGTGGTTAGCCGAGCCCTAGGCAAGCTCAAGTTATGCACTAAATATTCCGCCTTTTGTTTCATAATGAATTATTTTGTGTATCTAAGCAAAGGGGGTTTTCTTTTTGGTCTTTTCTCTGCAGTTTGTTCCTAGCCTACTCGTGGGTGTGTGATGAAATCCTTGCCTTTTGCTTATGAGGTCAAGTGCTTTAATCAGGAGCAAAAAACTTGTGTGCTTTAGTCCTAAATTCTCTGAGCGGCTGCCAAATATAATTAGAAACAAATGGCTTTATTCCTCATTTGAGAGCTCCACAGACATTGGGGGGGTTGAAGGGAGAGAGCTTGCTTTGCCTGGTTGCTTTTTGGGGAGCTTGCAAACAAAAACATTGCCAGAAAACCCCGAGGAAGCTCTGTGGGAGAAGGCGAGTGCCTTGCGCTCTCTGCAGAGGCCAGAGGGTTTGAGGGGTGGTGCGGGACACAGTGCATGGGAGGACGAGCATCCTCCCCACCTCTCTGGTGCCTCCCAGGACGAGGGGGGCGTTTGCCACATGCACGAGCTCTTGGAGGTCACAAACCACCTGTTTCAACAAACAGCTTTGGTGCCAAAATGGCTGAAGAGCATCACTTACCGGCTGGTTCAAGGTGTGAAGTTTTGCAGTGTTGCATCACAGCCTGGCATCACCTCAAGGCATGGCATTGCCTCATGGCAGCACCTCACAGCATGGCACCGTCTGTGGTATCATCACCTCACAGCATGGCACCGTCTTGTGGCATCACCTCACAGCATGGCACCGTCTGTGGTATCATCACCTCACAGCATGGCATCGTCTGTGGTATCACCTCACAGCATGGCACCGTCTGTGGTATCATCACCTCACAGCATGGCACCGTCTGTGGTATCACCTCACAGCATGGCACCGTCTGTGGTATCACCTCACAGCATGGCACCGTCTGTGGTATCACCTCACAGCATGGCATCGTCTGTGGTATCACCTCACAGCATGGCATCGTCTGTGGTATCATCACCTCACAGCATGGCATCGTCTGTGGTATCACCTCACAGCATGGCATCGTCTGTGGTATCACCTCACAGCATGGCACCGTCTGTGGTATCATCACCTCACAGCATGGCATCGTCTGTGGTATCATCACCTCACAGCATGGCATCGTCTGTGGTATCACCTCACAGCATGGCACCGTCTGTGGTATCATCACCTCACAGCATGGCATCGTCTGTGGTATCATCACCTCACAGCATGGCATCGTCTGTGGTATCACCTCACAGCATGGCACCGTCTTGTGGCATCACCTCACAGCATGGCATCGTCTGTGGTATCACCTCCTGGCACAGCATCGCCTCAAGGTATCATCACCTCATGGCATGACATCGCCTCACGGCACTGCCCCATGGCACGGCATCGCGGCATGACATTGTCTCATGGCAACACCTCACAGCACGGCGTCACCTCACGGCGTGGCCTGACAGCACGGCGCTGTCTCATGGCATCACCTCACAGCGTGGCAACACCTCGCGGCGTGACCTCACCTTGCGGCGTCACGTCACCTCGCAGCGTCACCTCGCGGCGTGACCTCACCTCGCGGCGTCACGTCACCTCGCAGCGTCACCTCGCGGCATGGTGGTACCTCGTGGCTTGGCCTGCGGCTGAAGAGGGGTGCTGGGGGAAGAGAGGGAGCCCACCACCACCACCACCACCACCACCAGCCCCTGCAGCCACGTCAGTGCTCTGGGCACCAGGACTGCCTCATACACCGGAAGGCGATTTTTTTTTCCTTTTTTGAGTAAATTTCAGAGCAAACTGGATAAAACTTGCAAGTCCTGTGGTTTTTCCCTCGCTTTCTCCCTCTCTCCATGGGCTGGGCACCCTCAGCCACCTCCTTTTCCGGGAGAGCAGACTCTGGGGACCAGGACTTTCGGGTCTCCTGAACGCGGGATTTGTACCTGAGCCGTTGGTTTTCAGCAGCCACAAAAATCCTTCTGAATCTGTCTAAGGCAGTTCTGAACAGCTTTGTCCCCAGCCCGACAGCCCTTGCGGGACCGGTGCTGAGGGGAAGGAGGGTTCAGTCCCCAATGCCCCAACCCAGGGACGGGGACGTCCCGTCCCAGGCTTCACCCGTGACACCGGGGGCTCATTCCCCAGGTGAGACACTAGATGGAGCATCTCACATCGCAAATACTTTGTTTTTAATCACGTAAGGGATAAACGGAAAAGCTAAATGAAAACACAGATTAAGCTGTATCCAGCAGCCCTCGTGTCCCTGTCCGCTCTCTGGACACGCGCCGCCTCAAAAGCAGGCGCCCGTGCAGGGGGCAGCGGGGACACCGCCTGGGCCGCGACCACGGCTTTCTCTTGCGGAAACACAAACCTGCGGTACGCACAGGTCCAGGCGCACACGGGGGAGACGGGATGCTTTGGTGGCCACTCCTTTTGCTTTCCTCTGGGCCACCCACCCTCCCAGGTGCCTCTTCAGCTGGGGAGGCAACACACGCCGATAGCAAAGATACAGGACCCAGTTTTCTTGCTCTGGGAAGAGCCGAAGGTGTCTGATATTCCTAGAAAGCCTGTGGGCGAGCGCTGTGTTTCCCAGAGCAATTATGGTGCCAGCGAGGTTTACAGGTGATGGCTGTGCGTGATCTGCTCCTCCCAGCACCAGCAACTTTCCTAAGAACATTCCTGAAAGCTTGTGGAGCAGAGGCACCGCCGGTGCAGCAGAGGAAGCTGAGGAGGTGTCTGCGTTCCTCCGCAAGCCCCTGGGGGGATGTTAGCGCAGCCTCCCCTGCTCCAGCGCTTGCACACGCATGGGGGTGCGCCAACACCAACACGCAAGGGACCCCGACAAACGCAGCCAGGCCAAGGCGGAATGCTGCAACCCCTCAGTGCCACTCACAGCCCAGGCTCATGTGAGTGCCAGAAGCTCCAGTGTGCTGCTCCTGGGGGGCTCTTCCTCCTGGCACACGCTGCGGCGTGGGTATGGCAGCCCAACAGGCACGCAGCAGGAACACGCGGCGTTGGCTTACGTTAATCCACAGGCTCGGAGGGGCTAAAGAAAGCAAGGAAGCAAGCGCGGTGCTGAAAACCCAGTTGCGTTGGCCACCTCTGCAGCTACTGCAAAGGCCAGCATCCACGTGTCCGCATTCCCCTCACTCCCTTCAGGCGTTCACCACTAGGCAATACTTTCAATATACGAAGAATAAAATACTCAGCCTGACAAAGACAGAAGTGGATGGGGGAAGAGGTTTGCTAGAGGCTCCCATCTTCTCCCATAGCTTCACAGCTGGTGTGGGGACAGCACATGTGGCGTGATTATTTACTGGTTCTCACAATACAAGAATAGACAACAAGCATCAAAGGAAAATTATCGGGCAGCAGGTTAAACCAGAGGAAGGTTTATTCCGTCTGCCCATTCACAGTGCATACTGAAACCACAGAATCAAGGAATAGTTTAGGTTGCCTTCTCAGAGGGCCACCAAGTTTAAGGGTACAAATTAATTTTACTTGGTGGCTGTTTACTGTCATCAGCAACATTACCAGGTAGCATCTGATTCCAAAACCCTACTCATGGTCTGGGAAGAACGGAGGGCAACTTTCAGATCCCAGCTCGAGTCTGGAGTACTGGTGGAAAAAAATCTTGCTCTGAGATGCGAATGGAGCAAATCTGCCACTGGAGCTACTGGCTAAGCATGGATGTTTATCCACCAAAAGCTATTCCTACAGCCTGCCTGACCATGCTTTAATGCGAGCATACTGCAAAAATAGAGGGGCACTGACTGAAGATCTTGTCTCTTCCTCCTTTAGGAAATTGCAGACTTCCATTTCTTTAATCTAATCATTTGCAGGAGGAGATATTTTCTCTAGAAAAGCCAATATAAGAGAGCTGAAAGGTCAGATGGGATAATATGTAATCCATTGCGATAAGGGCTGTTTACAGAATTATTAATCAAACACAAAAGGGAACAGATAGTAACATTTTTTATTAAATATTACAGTGGATCAAAAAGTACAAAATATCTTTTGCCTGCTATGTGATTGGGAAACTATTGGCACATAATACAGTATCAAAAGCATTAATAAGTACAATTTGGAAAACATACAAAAATTGAGTGTTTATAGTTGGCTCAGCTTTATTTCTGGTAGTGTTTAAACTAACACAAAGGTTACTCAATAACCTTTTAAATGGGAAACTATATAATATTACTGGGCCATTTTTATATATACAAATCATCACCTTACAGAGCATATAGGCTACATAACTTGAATCACAAAAAGTATACAATATTTACAACAAAAGAAAGTTAAAAAAGTATAAACAGCTAGTAGATTATGCTGCCATTATTAGAACATATTTAAAACTGTGGGGCTGGGGGGGGAGGGGGGGAGGAGGAAGAGAACGAGCGAAATCTCAACCACGTGTACAGCAAACACCGCAGGACGCGCTCACGGCAGCGCTGCCAACGCCGCCACCTCACACCAGCGCAAGACGTCCTGTCGCTCATTAAAATCACGGCAATTATGAAAACCGGAGCAGATGCCACCTCACTGACCACCGCAAAGGCAGGGAGTTGAAGGGGGGAACAGCCAGGGGACCCCAGCCCTGCGCCCCCCGAATGGGGCCGAACTCGCCTCCTGCACCAGCTCCGGGGGCTGCCGAGCGACTTCTCTGCGGCGGGGACGAACCGCTTCCCCGGCGCGACGCCGCGGCAGGTCCCGGTGCCACCCCGCCGGCAGCCGCCGCTGACCTGCTGCGGAACGCCAGCGCCTTCCTGCCCAGCCGTGCTGGGCTTAATGGGGCTCAGACCCTACTGCCCCCGCGCCTTGCAAAGCCCGGCTCAGCGCGCGCCTGGGGGCTACACGCGAGCTGTTTGCTGCCGGGCCTTCTCCTTTGAATCTCACAACCTTTAGCATCCCTAATGAATCCTAGACATAGCGCGTTTGAATTGCAACATTTCTTGGAACCGGCTCCTGGTAAACAGATTTATGACTCCATTGCCAATTAGATTCCACAGTTTCCTTTACAAACCTACCAATAACAATGGTTTGATTGCACAAAGAAAGGCTTGTGCAATTTCATTCAATAATAAGGCTCCTTGAACTCAAACAATGCAAACAAAGCCCCATTTAAGACATTAAAAAAAAAAAAAAAAAGACTTTTCAGCCAATGGAGAATTCAATAGTCTTTTGAAAGATTTCCAAGAATTCTGTTAATAGTTTTTAAACAAATAATGCACTGCTTCTGTTGGGGGTTTATACTACCATTTCTTCTCCTTCGCCCTGATGTTTTGCCCAGGATATTACAAGCTTGCCCAGCCAGCAGCGGCCAGTCTCCCCAGCCCCACGCTGCCCCAGCACGGCTCCACAAAGGCTGCGCCAAACCCCAACGGGACGTAACCAAAAGGGAAATCAGACACTTCGCGTCAACAAACGCACGACTGCGGGACACACAACTTAAGCGCAACATGAAAGAGAAGCGTTTGCTTCGCCAAACACACAACAAGCCTCTGTTTGTGTTTGCTGTAGATTTTTATAGTCTCTCCCTTTCCCCCCCCTGCCCTCTTCCCCCGCATCCCCAAACCCCTGATTCTCACGTGATTCAGATCTAGTGCAACTTTACTAGAGGTGACCTCCACACTGCGCCTCTGCCGTCCTGCTTCCTCTACGGTTTGTTGAGCAGCAGGATGCTCTGCACCGGCACATCCATGTTCTAAGTTCTACTAGTCTGTTTATCGATCAATTAAATATCGTTTTACCACAGGAATATAAAGTATTTAATTGAAGAAGCTGGATCTTTAACAGCAGACGAGTATATTATTCCGGTTTCCACCTTTGGATATTAAGTATGATACATTATATATTGTATTTGGCTTCATATCATGGGAAAATTTAATGACATGCCTAGCATGCAAAGTGTTTCTTAGTAGTTTCTATTTTTCTTCTCGTATTGATTACACTGTCTTTGAACAGAAACTGAGATGGTTTGAATCACAACCAATTTTCACATTATAAAAAGCCTCCAAGTCACACTTCGCTTTATCAATGTTTATGCTCAGCTGCATGTTGGTGACGTCCTTCAAAGTGAATATACATCCATATAGGGAAGCCTCTCCATGCCCGGGCTGTGAAAAGGATGCCCAGGGAGAGGCCAAGATCCCCGCAGGGGTGTGAAAGGACCGTCCTGACCACCGCACGCAACCCCCGGCCCATCCTACCGAGCCCGGTCGCTCGCCTGGCCCCGGCCCCACGAGCCTCTTGTTCACACCAACACTGGCGCCTGTCCTAATTTCCCAAATTCCCGACATTCTCGCAAACCCCAAAATGCGTTTTCTGGACTCCTTTGTCATCCAGCAGCTTGTGCCAGGGAGGCGTTGTTTTCTAGACCGTCTCTCTGGTAGGCAGGAGGGTTTCACAGCCTCGGTAAGGTAAGTACAACGCTCGACAAATTCACGGACCACAATACAGGAAAGCAAAGCTTGTCAGGAGGGGAGAAGCGGCGAAGGAGCCATCGCAACAATGGGAGAGGGGAGAGAGGTGCTCAGCACCTCGCAGGGGCCGACTGTGGGGAAAGGAACCTTGTTTGCACCCTCGCACCATAACATCACCTACAGTATGTTTATAACCATTAAGATTAATCTGAACCAGTTGCTTCAGTTTGTAAACAGTGAATGTTACCACAAAAACAAAACAAAAACGCTGCTCAGAAGTAAAAAGAAACCGGAAAAATTACAAACACATTAAAAAAAAAAAAAAATTAGGACAGCCACAGCCTTTAAAAAAAGTTGCAGGTAAAATGATACTGTTTAATTTAAAAAAAAAAAAAAAAAAAAAAAAAAGAAACCCCAAACAAAAAAAGCATAAAGAGCACAGAATATACTGGACAAACAAAACTATATAAATTATTGTGACCAAATGTGACACTGGCAGTTTACGAAGTGGATATGTACAGTCAAATTAAACAGTGTTTACCCTTCTGTTCTAATAGTGTTAAAATGAAAAATCTATTGCCGTTTTACTATACATTGCATTGATTGAATCTTTAAAAGTCAAGAAAAGTTACCCAAAAAAGCACATCCACTGATTGTACGGATTTTCGGCCTGCTTCTCCTTTCCAGGTTCATCTCGAGTCCTTGACTCGTGGGCAACAAGGCGCAGCCTCTGTCCACGGCTCAGAGAAAGGCAAAAAGGTGAATCCCTCACCTGGGATTTCAGTGAGCTCAGGACAGGGCCTGCACTTCCACGGCTCCCTTTGAACATTCGCTCTTACCATATAAAAGTCCTTTCAGAAAACACATATGCAAAATCCAATGATTTTTTTCCTTTTTATTTCCTTTTTTCTTTTTTTTTTTTTTTGTTTGTTTGTTTTGTTTTTGTTTGGTTTTCTTTTATGCAAGGGCAGAGATAAGGGGTGAGGGGGCTGATGTGGGAGCCAGAATTAAAGAAGCAGTCCTGTCTCCATCAAACTCTCAAGCGCTCTTCTAGGTGGGATACAACTGCATCCTGGTTGACAAAAACACAGATCACTAAATCTGCGTGACAGCGTCACGGGGGGAGGAATGTCGCCAACTTAACGTTTCTCCTCAGACCTTTTTTTTTTTTTGTGAGCCAGGGGGTTTTACAGTTTTGTGCTGGGATGTACAGAGGACAGCTGGGAAGGTGGGAACGCGGCTTGAGGGTTTATAGCAGCTAAAGGATAAATGCTGTTATGCAAAAGGTCACCATAGGAACTTCCTACAGGTGTTGCTGCAGCCAAGTGTCTGTACAGTTGCTGGGAGCTCGCAGGGGACGTGAGGAACTGTCTCTGCACCATGAAGGAGTGAAGAGCCAAAGGCTGCATTAGTGGGGAGAGCACGGTCTGATTTTTCAAGTACTGCAGGGGATGAGAATACCCGGGCGGGAGGCGATTGTTCAGCCCCGTGCACAGGCTTCCCGGGTACAAGCCTGGGAAGATGGGGGCTGAAAGGGGGAATTTGTGGCTTTCCAGCATGCTGCTGGAATGGTGGCCGTGCACCGGCTTGCTGCCGTCCCCCTCCGGGTCAGGAACCTTGTCTTTCGCCGGGGTCTCCTTTGATAAGTGCAGAGGAGAGACAGCTCGGATCTTTTTTTCAGAAATGACTTTGTCCAAATCCTCCAGGCTCCGTTTCAAAGGCCGGGCAGCCCCCACGTTTTGAGGGCTCGTTCTGCGGCTGATGATAGGATGTACCATCCCCTCCATCTTCCTCAGATTCTCCAGTCTCTGGGCCTGCTGCTTCCCAGACCTGTGGAGCAACTCACTGTGTTTTTTGGGGGCTGTCATGGCCATGGGGGACACGCGGCAAGCTTTGGGGTTACAGTCTAGGCTCACCGCCTGGCTGCTCACAGCCTGGAACGGGGAGATACCTTTGCCTTCTTGCTGGGCCATGGAGGAATGAGAGAGGCTGGAGCCCGGAGCCTTTGCAGTCTGTTTGTGTACGCTCTTTGGAAGACTCAAATCTGTTGGCTGATCATCTGAAGAGGCCTCCACTGCTGCCTTTTTTTCTTGCTGATGCAAAGATGGGCGATAATTTAAATTTAGTTTTTCTTGGTGTTTGTGTTGAGTAAAAGTAGAAATATTTTCAGACTCTCTGAACATGTCCCGGGGGAGGTACTTTGATGTCTCTTCATTATTAAGGTGGTGTTCTGTGTGCCTATAAAGGCTGTGCAGATGAGGTGATGAATAAAAATCTGCCAAGAAAGTGGGCACATGGGAGTGCTGCAGTGCCCTTTTCTCACTCATTTTGTCTTTGCAGTCCTGGATATCCGTCTTCGGGATGTACGACTCGGCAAGAGAACTGAGGTGATGCTTCGAAAAATCACAGCGCTGAGGATCCGGTTTACTTAGCATGTCGTGTTTAAAAACATCATTAATCGATTTCCTTTCTTCCTTGGTTTTAAAACTCTGTACATGTTGTATGACTGAGGGCCTATTAATTGCTACAGGATCAGAATTAGGGGCATGGGAACCTTGCGATATGCTCAAGGACAGTTCATCTCGGCCGTTCAGTTTCTTTTTGCTGATCAAAGGTGGCGGTGAACCGTAAGGATAGCTACAGGACAGGGCTGCCCCACTGACCTGCGACAGCAACTTCTTCTTTGCCAGGGGTGACATGATGCCTGGATTACCCTTTGAGTAGAGCAGCGGCGTGTAACCAAAAGTGGAGTCATCGTTCATGGACCCGGGCAGCTCCTTCTCCTTGAACATGTCAAAGTTCTGGACCACCAGTACTTTGGGCGTTTGCTTCAGTGCGTTGTGGATGTCTTCGTTTCCCAGCTGGTCCACTTTCACCGTGCAGTTTGCGATGTAATCGGCCATCCCTGGCAATTTGTCATCTTCCGCGTCACTCTGAGTGGGCAGCTGGACCGGGAAAGCCGTGAAGGGCATTTCTGGAGGTTCGCTTTCTAAGCTGTCAGCAAAAGCTTTGTGTAGTCTTTGCTCAGGCTTTGTATCTTCCAGGGCATCTGCTGCGGGGTGTAATCGTTTTGTGACAGTGGCATCCAGCATGGTGTCTTCTTCTGGGGGCACAGATATGCTTGAGAAAGAGGACGAGTGCTGAACCTCCTCCTTGGCTTTCTCACTGTTCGTGCTGTTTTCTGTCAGGTCTGTCTTTTCCAGCGGCGCTGGCCGGGCTGTCTCTGGTAAAAGAGGTGGAGGGCCTTGCATGGGTTGTTTCATCTCTCCTGTTGTAGGATGTTCAGGGAAATTTTTCTGGTCTGCTGCTTCTTGATCCTTCTCTTGTTCGGATGAAACCTAATAAAATGATTCAACAGACAGTAATAAGAATGTGGTACATTCGGGCAGACTGTTCACAAGATCATACACAGGTCACTGTTGGCTACTTTTAGAGAAGTACTTGTCAATCACCTTGCTGGAATGTGAAGGCTGTAACGCCAGGTACCAGACTCAAAAAAAGAAACGTACCTCCTGGAAATGTTAAGAAATAGCCCATCCCTGCCAGGGTCACAATAAGGCATTTCAAAACAGCAGATGTTTGTAACCTGATGAGAGGCACTGGTGGCTTGACTGGATAGCTAAACGTTGAGGTTATACTGCTTAAAAATTAATTAGGCAAATGCAGGAGAGCAGATTTCATAACATAAACGATAAGGCTAAAGAAATTTATCCCACTAGCCCAACTTCACCCACAAAAATGACAGGATTCTCGTGTTCTTTCTTACATAAAGTCTCTCCAGCATAGCTATCTTAAAATTCAGTGATCACAGAGGATATCATTCACACCCAGTTCTGCATTAAAGTGTGAAAATGATAGAAATGGCATACTAGGAATCCCTATTGTAGGCAGCAAATCACTGCCACAGCTTAACTAGGACACACATTTTTTTATTAATGGATTAAAATGAAGTTGTCAACATTCAGTAAGTGTGTGTGCCTGCTATTACAAACATGGCTTTTATACGTTATCGTCAATGGGACTGCAGCTCTTTCTGCTCCTCTGTTAATAAAGCTTGTGTGCACAATTCACACCATTCATCCCATTATGTAGCCGGCTGAACTGTGACCCACAGAGGTCACCAGAGCGTCCCATCTGCGACCCAGCTGACTGACAGCCCTTTTCAAAACTGCTGTCACTCTCCTCTGACACGTCGTGCTAGAAGACAGTCATAAAACGGCAGCATTGTGCGAGTCCTTCATTATTATTGTTTTCTTTCTTTCTTCGTTGTAAAGATAAGACGCATCAAGAAAGTTATTATCTAAATGCTGCTTTATGGTCTGTCACAGGAGCGGGGGATTGGCGAAGGTCCTAACGAATCTAACCCTCTCAGATTTATTTCTTCACAGCTGCTTTTAAATATTCCTGTCTGTTTGGTTGGCCTATTAGTTACAGTGTCTGTTAGTCATCCTAACTTCTTTTTAAACTCATAGCTGCCTTTTGCAGCCAAATACCATCATTAGGTCCTTTATAAAGTACCATCGCTAGTCTCTGGAGCTTATAAAATTACAGGAAAATACCAGACAGATGAGCAAAGCAAGTAGGACAAAAAAAGAGAGAAATCATATTTAATAACTGTACATTCTGCTCTTTGTTTCTGTTAAGCAACATTTTGATTGAAGTTTCAGCTATTGTGAGGAAATGTGCAGTCTAAGGCTAATAGCATTTTCTCTGGTATCTCGTTACATTGCCAATGTCATTGTGATGGCAGGAAAACACCGCTAAGAGCACAAAAGCAAACGCAACCCTAATAAATTAAAGTTATATTCTCTCCCTGCACACTTCTTGGGGTGTATGAGTCGAACATGCAATTGAGAGGACCGCACATTTATAACTTGGTTAGGCTGTAACAGCTGGACGTCTCCTTTCTGCGTGCCCCGTGAGGGCCGTGTCCCGGGCACGGAGCCCTCCCCGTGGCGGAGCGTGGGGAGCTCCGCACCCACCCGGGGTGAAGCGCCCACCCCGCGGGCCCCTTCGCTGCTCGGGCTTCGTGTCACCGCCGACCTGGGTGGTGACCTGCGCGAAGGCTGAGGCCCTTCATCGCCCACCCCGTTAAACAGGGCAGGACACGTCCTCCACTCCAGTCAGGGAGGAGACGTTAATTCTGCTATAAAAGGTACCATTTTACAATAGCAAACTGCTGTAATTGTACATTTTTAGTGTCTCATCTCGGCTCCCTACATTTCCGATAGGCGCAGCTTAAGAACTCTTCCTGCAAACCACACAAAAATAACTGCAGTTTAAGCAGCAGGAAGTTTGAGATACGGAACAACAAAAGCAAGGAAATTCAAAGTTAAGGCTGACGCTCGGTTGCCGATGTGTTGTGCTTAGCGGTGGCGGTACGGACAGCGTGCAAAGTATCTTGCTGATCCAAGGCTCAATAAATAACCAGGCACGAAGGAATGAGATGGAAAGGGAGCGAAAGCCTTCACCTGGCATCTCCTTGCTTTGGGCAATTTGTGTTGCAACCTTCCAGTGACTGAAGCGGGTTTGTCTGCACTCTCCTCTCTAGGTATTTTTCATCCGAAGTGGCAGGGTTTTCCCCCAATAAGGTTCCCTCCTTTAAAATTACTGTGTGAAAAGAATTAAAAAAACCCTCCCCTCTCTGTGGAGTGCTCTTCTATTAGATATTAAATGTACTGTTGAGCGAGGCAATTTAAAACACAAATTCTGGTTTGGATGGGAGATGAAATTGTCCTTTTAAGCAGAACTTAAAGAGGTAGTGGGACATGAAAATCAAGATTTTCTGTTCTCAAAACCAGGTGCACAAAGTCTGAGAGGCATCAGTGTTCACTGCCCTGCATTGCTTTGTTTAAACGATAAGGAGGAGGGCTGTTGGTAACTGACTCAACACCAATTTCCAAATGGGACTTACAGAATCATAGGATCATTTTGGTTGGAAAAGACCTTTTAAGATCATCAAGTCCAACCATTAACCCAACACCACCAAATCAGCAATGAAATCAAGGGAGCAGCCGTAGTCTGCCGGGCACATCATGTGTTTCGACATTCTTTAAATACTTACTTTCACTGCAATGCCTTGAAGGCCGCTGTGATCTGGCAGACCGAGACAGGAAAAGCAATGCGGTGTGTCGGGTTGTGTGCGAGGAGCTTCGCCGCCTCCTTCGCACAGGGCACAGGAGAGCGTGGGTGGGAGGCGCCAAAGTCCTTCAGTACCACCGGAGCAAAAACTCCATTGATTTTATACCACTTAACGACACGTGAAACTTATTTGCACACAAATACGAATTCTACTGATCTGTCTTACCCCAGGCTGTGAACATAAAATCTGTTCCACTAGGGCTGTCCCATGACTGCAGGTACCGTGATTCTGCACGGAAAGCAGGGCCTGCCCAGGGGAAGCTGGTCTCAGGGCTTGAAAGGTGTTTCCCTCAAAATCTGACCCTTCTAATCCAAAGAGGAATTTAGTATAACACAATAAAAATCCTAGGGAGTGATCTGGTTTTTGACACGCATCTGTGAGCATGGAAGGGCTGATCCAGAGGTTACTATTACAAAAATCAGCTGCGTCCAACAGTTACCACAGTATTATCAACAGCATTAGAGGTTCCCGCACCCTACACTTAGATTAGGAAATAACTGTGGTAGTTGTGTGGTTTCCTTTTGGCAGCTGCTGATCTTTTAGTGGTGACCACTGTGTAATACAATGAGCAGAAATGGTACTTGTTAGATCCAGTGCTTGGTTTGCTGCCATCGCTGCTCTGCAACGTGGAGCTAACCGGCTGTGCTTGCAGCCCAGCAAAATCCCACCACAGACAGCACCACAACAACTGAATTTCCATTGCCGAGCAAACTCAAAGGCCGACTGGTTAGAATTCTCCAGTTTAAATTACGTATTTTATCATTGAATTTCACATGATTAAAGCTGTACATTTTTAATTGAAAAGTTGAAAAGCAGGAAAGAAACCAACCTCAGATGCATCTTGGGGTTTCTGTGCATTATCTTTTTCTTTCTTGCTCTTTTGGTTTTCATTTTTGATGCGTTTTGTTCCAGACACTTTTGTTTTCGCTTCGCCCTCCTGGGAACTGTTATCCTGTTTTCGAGGTTTCACTGGAGGCAGTGGCTTATCTTCCTCTCCTTTAATAAATCTTTCATACGGCAGGATTAATCTAGGGGATTAAGGAACAAATAATTGATCAGGTTTTGCCATTCTAGCAAAGAATAAAAAGTATCTACTATGAGCAGTTTACTTAATAAATCTATTTTCTTCCATGCCATAAAAGCAGCAGTGTAAACTCTACATCTACAAATCCAAGTATGATAAATCAATTTATTTGGCGAGATTATCATGTGGCATAAATTCAGTGGAGTTGGAGTGGATCAATTGTCAGTAACGCTGCAGTGGTTTATGCGGCTACACCGATTTGTACCAGATGAGGATATGAGCCACCGCATTGCAGACCGATTAAAAAAAAAAAAATTAAAAAAATCCACCATTTATTTTTATTTTCCCTCCCTACACACAGCAAAACCCCAGGAAAACACCCACAAAGCCAGAGCCAACTCGACAGCAGCTACATCATCAGCGCAACGGGACAGGGACACGAACCCGCTCCCGCCTTCGCCACCCAGCCTTTGCTAAGGAAGGAGGAAAAGAGCTAAAAGCCAAGGAATTTTTCACGGTGGAACCATCCTCCATGAAATCACTTCGAAAAAAAGCAAGGAAGAAACACAAACAAAAAATATCCTCCCTCAAAAGCATCAAACACACCGAGTTTTAATCTATCTGTTTTCCCTTTGCAATTCTTGATCTGAAAGGAAAAATAACGGATATAATTAAAAGGGATGGATTGCATTACAGTCTCAGTTTCAACTTCAGTGATTAAAGTTTTTATAATGTAGTTGGTATGATTAATGACTTACTGTGGGATTAATACAAGACTCTGACTTTAAAAATATGAACTTTAATACAGCAAACATAATTTGTTTAGAAAAAAAAAAGACAAGTTGACTCTATGAAGAAAATGTACTTTGCTTATAAACAACATAAATCTGTTCAAATACCAGGAATCCTTAATTATCTTTAATCTAAGACTCCAAGGCAGAAACCTCTTTGGTTCAGATATTCGTTTGTTATCCTAGAATCAGTTTCTAAGCATGCAATTTTGATTTACATACTAGATGTTCAAACACGGTTTGGGCTTAAGAGAGCAGAAATGAGATTGCTCGTGATCATAATATTTTACATTTTAATAAAATACAACATAAATTATGTTAAAATATAAACCTAATTTATGCTATATTAGAAACAAAATTCATTAACTGAGCATGCTCTGACATGGTATGTGCAAAGAGGCGTGAATAATACTTTCTAGCCCTGAATTTGGCAGGGCTCCAGTAATGAAGCTAAGCAGAGCCCACAGGGAATATTCATCTTCAGATCCCATTACAAACTGAGTTTAAACATGTTACAGCTGCTAAAACTGGAAACTGCTCCCTCTATGCAAACTTAGCAAAATAATACATAGTTGCCAAATACCTGCTTCCCACTGTAATATTACAGTTAATGTTTATATAATAAAAAGCATAACTAAGCAGAATAAGAAAAAAATAATCCTGTTCATACTTGAGACTGCTACATTTCATTCGCAAAGCGCAAATATTGGTGAAAACGCTCAGTTCCTGCCTGCGCTGCACAAAGCGCTTTGGACTTCACTAGAGGCAAGGTTGGGTTTCACACAGGGCAACGGCGAGGCCGCTCCGCCATGTGTTAAATATTTAAAAATCCCTTTTAATAAAAACACATTTTATTACAATAATTGTTAGCACTGCAAGGGGAGTGTTTGAGTTTTGTTTTGTTTCCACGGGAACGCGTCGCCAGTTAAAAAAAATTTGACGTATTCCATCCGCAAAGGTTTCGGACGCCGTCCCGCACCCCGCGGGAGCCGGGGACGGCCCCAGCCCCAGAGCGGGGTCTCTCCCGGGAAGATGCCACCCGGTTGCCCCCCGGCCACGGCCAGGAGCGGGGCTGGGGACAGGAGCAGGGCTGGGGCCGGCACCATTAATCACGCTGGCGTGTTCTGCGCCGAGCCTTGTAGGGTAACGCGGGACGCAAACTCCTCCTCCTCCTCCCGCACCTCACCAGGACTCATTAGGCTTCGGCGCTAATTACTAACCGTGGCTTAAATTTCCTTTTCTGATCTTAAGGGTTCATGTGGGAGTAACAAGGTTTTCATTTTAGTTATTTTTCACTGAGCTCAGCAGTTGGCAGGCCGACAGCAGTAAAAATACATTTCACAGAGCCGGTCAAAGGCTCGGAGCCAGCGGCAGGAAATCTGGAATTAAATGTTTCGTGTATCGGGGAGGCGGAATGACTAAGGTAAAACTGAACCAAAACACAAGCATGGCTTGTTCTAGGATTTTCCCCTCCTCGTTTGAAAGGAGGGCCGGCGGCTGCTGTTGCCCACCGCCGCCGAGGTGGCTTTTGGGGGCAGCTGGGGAACCCGGGGAGCAGCGCCGAGCCCAGCGGTGCCAACGATTGCTGCTTCACGTAGAGATTTCCGTCGGTTGCAATTTTCACTGAATGTTTTTTCAGTTATCCTGTCATGGTACAGCACAATTACCCACAGGATATGATCTTATCATTTGATTATTAGAAGTTTTTATAGCGCAGGAGTAATAAAGCGCATACAGCTCTCGGAACATGTAAGCAGCCGCCTCGCATACCATGAAAGCAGCCGGCTCAGCCAATTTAAGGTCAATATTGCCCAACACAGGAAGAATGCGATCTGCTCTCAGCCAAATACTTTAGCAGAATGTGACATGTCTGAAACCAACAAAAGATTTTTTTTTTTGGAGGGGGTCAAATATTTGCAGCGCAGGTAAGATTTAATCAATCTTTGCGCAAGGACAGGTAAAGATGACATCCAAAAATGAGAGCCGGGTCCCTCGAATGTACAGCACTTTGGAAACAACAGTCACGTTCTCGGTTGCTTTGAAGTGTGGCTGTATTTCGCGGCAGGGGGCAAGTATCAAAGTATTCATAAAAAAGGAAAAGGGAGGGAATATTTTGTGGTCGAAAGAATATTTACTTGTAAAGCCTGCGAGAAGACCAAATAAAAGGGTCTTTATCATGATCAAGATTCCAATATTAAGATTAAGAAAATGTATTATTTATAAGTCAATTAACATAAATAGAATATGTAAGCACTAGTGTATTAAAAAAAAAATCTTTCCACAGGCAGCAGATTTTTAGCAGCATGAGAGGTTTTTTTTTTCCCCTGGAATAATACAAAAATAACATTTTCCAGCCAAGAGCAGAAACAGTAGGGGAGTCTTTGCTATCACAGGGCTTCTTATTAAATTCAGTCACTGTGAAAAGCCAGTCTTTTTTTTCTCTTTTTTTTAAAATAAAGACAACTTAAAATCAATACAAGTTAGATTAACAAATCAGTACTATACTAATCCTGATTTATTACAATCGGCAATATTAAGTTTAATCACGTATAAACTGCTACTCAAAAAAAGATTTTGCTTTACTAAGTCCTGAATTAAATAATGGTGCAGAGTGTACTGAGTTTTTAGATCTGCATCATCTGATATTATGAAAAATTCAATGTACTTCTCTGCAGCAGATGTCAGAGGTCAGCAAATCTATTACAGTAATGTAAGTAATCTGGCTTTCTGCCAACCTTTTTTTAAAAAACACTGAAGCAGATAATTTTATATTTACAAATTCTAAAATCCTCCAGGGACTGAATCTCTTTCCCAACAAAAAGCAGAAACTTCACATTAGAGGAATGTATTTCACAGTATATCAAACATGTCTTCATCATTAGCATTTCATAAAAAGAAAAAAAAGCCCTTAATCTTTATTAGTCAACATTTTTTTTTTCCCAGCTACAGAACTAACAATACAAGATTCTCGTCTGAGCCAGTAACCACTACATTTTCATGTATTGATTATGCAAAATGAATGACTTTTTTGGCCCGACTCTGCTTCAGAGGACATGAGAGCACATCTATTTATAGACATGATAAAAAAAGCAGTTACAATAATGCAAAGGATCTGACCAGCCCAGAAAGAGGAAGGAAATTAAATGTTAAGGCTGCCAGTTTCCTCTTTAATTCTCCCCACTGTGTACGCATATGACAGGGCTCTCGGGCCGGGGAGGAACCATATGCCCAGGACACACAGGGTGAAGGAGGCACTTCAGCACAACCCCCACGATATTTTTTTATATCACTCGTTTCAGTGTTTATTTTTGTTTTCTTTCTTGCAGAATAAAATACTCCATCACGTCTCCCATTGACATCATCTTGCTTTCTCAAGTGCTCCAAGCCCAACAGAACAGGGCACAATGGAACCTCTCAGACACAAGAATAATCTAGGAAGGATTTAAAATACCGAAGCCCATTCCTTGGGAGATGCTGCCCCATTCCCATGCTTGGCCAGAAGGTTAAGGAGGGTGATTGCAATGGAAATAGAAAAAGATTTAAATCTGCCCCACCAAGTGAATACAGCAACTGGTTAACCCATGGAACTCACTGCCAATGGATATCTTGGGGCCAAGGGATTAGTGAGATTACGCAAGGATTAGATGCTAATGTAAATCATGAGAACATTAAGCTCTTACAGTTTCAAAAACACTGAAAAGGGACAGGCAATAAATCTCTTTACTGGTAGGAATTTGGAAAACCCTTCCCTCCTGGGCACATTATGCCCCAGTGGCTCCTGCTCCTCCCTCTGAAGGCAGCACCGGAGCTGGGGGACGAAATGACCGCTCTGCCCGGTTCCACAGGACAACACCTGGTTTAGTGGGTCCTCCCAGCAGCTGCAGAGCTGCCCGCACCCCCTGCAGCCAGAGGTGGCTCCAGCAACAGCCCCCGCAGCGCAAAGGGGCCCCTATCAATAACCCCGGTGAAAGAAACCCGATTCTTGTTCCCTAAAAACTCGGTGGCAAAACATTCTCTTGTTTTAAAGGACCAGCAGGAATGCCCAAGCTCTGATGCCAAGAGAAATCTTCTCTTTTTCACCTTGATGCTCTTCAAAAGTGATAAATCTTGGAGCAATGGTGCCAGAGAAAGCACAGGAGACAAGTCACCTTCAAGAGCCATGAGCTGGTGGGGATGGCCGGGAGCAGGAGGCAGCTCTCCTGGGCACCAGTGAAAAACTCCCAGCAGAGAAGAGGGGAGAGGAATAACCCGAACTCTAAGGTTTCAGCCTGTTTTCCAAAATGGGAATATATGATGCGTTGAGGAAAAATCAAGCAGTGTTGTTCCTCAAGCCAAATTTCCCTGGACCACATTGTATAATCCAGGACTTACGAAAGCCTCGTGTGCTTTTATGCAAAACACAATAGCAATGGGATTATTTGCATTTGTCTGAAGTACAAAACTGGCATGTATTTTATCAGCAAAGACAAAATATGTTTGAGTTCAATTTTCCTTCCAAGGAACTTTCCTTCCTTAAAGAAATGGCTCTTTCATCCTTCCATCAACAACTTTCCTCTCAGCCCACTGGGAGTGCTGGTGGGTAATGAGAATGGCTCACTGCTGAAAGGTGGGAACTGCCTCGCTCTAAGAGAATTCAAAGACACTTTGTTTTAAGTAAACTGGAAATTAGTGACATTACAAGCACAGCTGTTGATAGAGCTGCACAGTCTGGAGAGGGAAGCTCAGCCACTCTTGATCCAATGGCTCAGCAGGAGACGGTGAACAACCCCAGTCTCTCACCTTTGGTGCAGATTTACTGCATGGGAAAGATTCAAAGGAGGTGTGACAGGGACAGAGCAGCTTCCCCAGGTCACTCTACAATAATCACTGCAAGCCTCTGTTTTGGCCACAGTCACCATTTCTGCATCTAAAGGCAGACATGCGTTTTGCTTGGTAGGTCCATACGGTCCCTGCAATGCCGGGTCCCTGCGCTTAGGACAGCCTCGCAGATGCCATTTGGCACTGCCTGTGGTGTGCAGGTTTCCTGGAGGGACTCCGAAATCCCGCCAACCCTCTCTGGGAGCTCTGAGCCACATCTCCACTGCACACCGCTGAACAAAGCAGGGGTATCCCCTGCCGTGTTTGCAAAGTCCTGCAGTAGAATACACAGTGTAGATTCCCAGCGGACCTGGGGAATCTGAGGGGAAAGATCTTACTTTCCAGCCCTGGTGCTTGGGTGACAACCCACCCGGGAGCACTGGGGAGGACACGGGATCCCCCAGTTCCACTGGGACAAACTCCCAGGCGGAAGGAAGGATGTACTGGGAAGAAAACAACTCCCTGCAAGCAGAGAGGTATTTGTCTCCAGGCACGGGAAGGCTGGGCCTGACTGTCCCACGTTCTTGCACCCAAGGACTCCTGCTGACTCCAGTGCTGGCCAGTAAGTCTCCGAGGCTGTAAGCCCAGTCCTGAAGAAATTTTGAAAAAAATTGCGTGTTCTCACATGTTTTGAATGGACAGCTAAGGATCTGTTTTAATGGTAAACAATTACATTCCTCTGTCATCTGATACCTTTTAAATTTTGGGGAGGGGGGAGGCTTTCTGAATTTTCAATAGTTCCTTTGTTAAAGCATCTGTTACTCACGTAATTGAAAAGATGTTTGTTCAGTGGTATGCTTGAGAGTACAGTTATTTAATCTTAATGATAAAGCCCTGAGGGCAGAAATTCATAAGTAAAAACCTCTTGTTATTTATCAAAAAGAAAAAAAAAAAAAAAAACACACACAAAAAACCCCCAAAACCCAGGGAAAGAGAGAGAGGACTGAGACACCTCATCTATCTTGAGGCTTAAATTTGTGCTTGATGGAAAACTATTGAGACAATTTGCAACTTGTGAAGTTTTCTGGGAGTCTGGGACTAGATGAATTGCGAGGTGGTAGGAAAGTGGGGTGAAGACAAAAATAAAACAACCAAGTTAGTACAACAAGAAAAAACTGCTGCTTGGCAAGTTTTTTTGGGTCAGACAAAGCGCTAGCTGTAGTTTACAGCATGACATAACACTTGATTAATTTTTGCCTGAAGATGTTTTCACACTTAACAGCCTAAATCAAAATCTTCTATTAATTACAATGTGTATGAAAAGATAACCATAAGCATTTTCATGTAGATGCTACACTAGCCTCCTATTTTTTGGTCTCTGTGGCTGCAATTTCCCACAAAACTCCACAGAAACGCTTACACATTACCCAAGTTATCCAAATGCTTTAACAAAACCAAACAGCATTTGCATGGAACGCAGGGCACTCTTGCATATTGAATTACTGCACAATATCCTTAGGGTAGAGAGACTTTACGGCTGTTAAAGGGACTTATCCTGACCCACCTCGTGTTTCTGATAATATGTAATATTTATGTGAGCAATTCAGATAGAAAAATGGCAGAATGGGCTCTGAACTGTATCTCCTGGGGTTTAGTCCCCTGGGAAAGGTCTGATGTGCAGGGTCCTCTGCAAGTGCCCGGAGTCCACGCTCCCAGCCAGAATAAGCCCCTCCATGGGTCCGTGTCCCCAGCGCGGGCACAGCCACCCCGCTGGACCGGCAAGAACCCATCATCTCACCTCCCTGCTCCTCATCACGTCCCAGGTGGTTGTGGCTCTGCAGAACACTTTCCCACTCAGCTGCCTCAATCTGATGAGAGCATGAAGCCTAATAAATCCCCCTCCAGCTGAGTTTGACCCGGACAGTCTGGTTTTAAAGGCACTGGTGACTCGTGTGGGTCATGGTACAAGCTACGCTGCCAAAGAGCAGGGCACGGCCTGTGGGAGCCTCTGGGTCCATCCTTGCTGGAGACCCCAAGGGAACCAGGCTCCCCACGGCACCCAACAAGGTCAGAAGAGCTACTCCTTGACGTGACCATCCAGCTGCCTGCCAGGAGACCCTGCTCATATTTTTAGTTTTGTTCAATGCATTTTATTGGGAACTTTATATACCTTGCAAAATAGCAGGGTTTGGTGTGGGGGTTTTTTTTGTTTGTTTTTTGAGGGGTCATGGGGGTGTAATACTTATGAAAAATCCCTAACAACGTCACCACCGCTGCAGAAACACAGCCTATCGTTCACGTCGGAAAATTAAAGCTGCCGATCATGTGTTTTGTGTAAAAGCGAAAGAAACCTCAAACCCTGCACGTGAAAACCACATCTGCATTATGAGGGGAAGGCAGCCTGGAGAAGAGTGCTTTGCAGAAAAAATAGCCGTTTCTGAGGGTTTCTTGATAAGAGAGAGAGATGTAGGGTACTGACAAGGGCTGTTAAGAGTTTCACAGGAAAGTTTGAGGCTGAATCAGCCAATGCCAACCACACACGCCTCTTGCTTTCTGTGATCATGCAAGGTAAGGGCATTAGAGGAGCACGAACGAAGAAAGTAATGACCAAAACAACAACAACACGTAAGCTCTGTATGGTTCGAGACGTGCACAAAGCAACAGCCCCGCGATGGGAAAACATTAATGCTTTTTATATTGGTAATCATCTGTAACATGAGCAATTAAGTACAGTACTAATGGACTATAGCCAAGAGCCTGGTACTAATATTAAAAACTGACAGAGATGAATAGGTTTGGAAGGAAAACTAGGCTGACAAAGACATTTTTATGAAGTGCTTGGGCCTATTTGGAATAACCCAATCAGAGGCAGGTTCAGACCAGCCGTGCCTACAGTGACAATAACGCATTCATTGGCATTATACAACGCCTGCTATGCTTTAAATAAAAACATCCATTGCTTCTACTCAGCAACCTGCACTTTCATTATTATATTCATTAATAAAACAAAAGTTGTCTAACTAATATACAAATAACACTTACTGAAACACTGGCAACCTCGCCTCGTTTTAAAATTAAACCAGTTAGGAAACACAAACCGTACCACATGAAAAATGAATCCGTTGCTAATGCACACAAAATCTTTCTTCCCCTCTTACCAGGGACACAAAGCAAACACCGCACCAACCAAAGTGCTCTGCCCACCTACAGCCACCACCACAACCCCTGCTCCACACACGGGGGTGTGGGGGGGGTGCAAAGCATCCCTACGGCCTTTACATCTGACTGTCTTCCAGCTTTTGCCATCCTCGGTACCGCGGGTCTGCAGCAACATGTTGGCTTTCTAGAGGTTATAAGGACCTTTAAGACAAAAGCAACAGTTCTTCATGGGATTTGCTAGACAGAGTAGCAATAATGTCCTCTCTATTTTTTTTTTTTGTGCAAAACTCCACCTTGCAGAGGGGAACTTGGAGTGGGCAGGAGGGTGGGATGCAGTACCTGAATGGGACACACGTGCCATTCCACTCCTCAGCATCCTAAGGACGTCACTGAAAGGCTGCTGCCACCTAAGCACCCTCGCTGTGCTAAAGCCGGTGCAAACAGCTAGTAGCTTCTCAGTCCTCTTGGGCAAAAGTTAGGTAGCACAACACGGATGCCCTTGAGATCTTAGTTTTGGAGACAAACGGCAAGGACAAGGCAAATACAGCAGCAGGATCAGTGAAGTCAGGGAACTGCCTGTTCTGCCTCCAGTAAGCAAGGAAAGGCCAGTGGGATTCAGAAAGGAAAAGCCATGAGGTTTGTTCAGCATTTACCTCCCAGCTTAATTTAATTTCCAGTTTAGCTTTACAGCTCACCTTCAAGTTAGAAAATGTATGTGTGTCCTGAATCATGAATACGTATTCCTGCACTGCAGTTCTAGTTTTAGATTAAATGTCATCTGAGCACTTTGGCTATAAACGAGCATTACATTTACAGGTGCTGTAGTTAGAATTACCAGCTGAAACAAACCATGACAATTTCATTTACTTTTTTCCAAGTCTGAGGCTTAATATAGCTTTCCTGCAGTGGAAAATAAACTGTCTTAACACTAGAAATCTAGAGATTGGATCAGTCACTGAAGTTTTTTGTCTGCGTGTTTTGATTTTTCAGAGCAGGGCTAACCTAAAAATCCTACAAGACTTTTTCTCCAAATGCCATCTTTTGACAGCCTGTCAGAGACCTGGAAAATAGATGCCGCCTCATATCAGACCTAACTCAGAACTACACAATAGACTGGCACCCAAGAACTCAGATTTCAGCTCTTTGGTGTGCTAAGACCAATCCAACCATAAACTAAAAGACTTTTTCCCCAGACTGGCTCAAGGCAAGCAAAACTACTTTTGGGTAGCCTGGAAAGGCTTTTCAGTCTTGAAAGCATCACGACTCTGCTCAGGTTTTTTACTGAGCACAATGGGCTTTGTGGCACTTTGTAGCACACCCCCGAGTAACTGCTGAGTAAGTCACACGGATGAGTCTCTATGCATCGAAGAGGAGTGCAGTTCAAGGACTTTGCATGTAAAAAAAAAATGAACCACTAGTACGAAAGCAGAAGAGAGAGACAGGGGTTCATGGAGTACTTATGAATACCTCATTTATTTTTCCACAACTACAAGAGACGCTCTCTGGGTGACTCCAGGATTCCAACACGGAGCCAGCCACGCTCGCTCCCTGCGCGACCTAAACCCACAGAGACCCAGCTCTCATGTGTGCCTGGGTCTCCTCAGTCAAATAAACAACATCTCACGAAGCACATCTGGCAAGGGAAGGCCCAGACTGCCAGTCTGACACCCACCAGCTGGCTGGGGGGCAAGAGGAAGCCCCGAGCCTCCCAGGGCTGTGACGATGGAGGGGAAGAGCCGAACACCCACAATCTGACGAGTCAATTAAAACAATCTATAAGATCCGTCCGCGACGGAAAGGCAGGGAAAAGCTTTGGTCTGACGCACACAGCAACTCACTCTATTTGCTCTGCCACTTGGCTCGATCTCCAGAGAGCTTCTAACTCCAACTTTTATAGTGGCATTGCGTGCAACTTCTTTGTGCACTCAAGTCCTCCTGTAAATGAGGGTGACCAATCTCCCCCTCCATGAGGAGGGCAGCTTCTCCCTTGGAGCAGCCAACATGCCAGGCACATAAGAAGGTGAAAACCTGCCCCCTGAGCACGGGTCTGCTGTGCCGCCCCGTGCACAGGCAGTACAATCCCTGCCTGCCCCCAGCAAAGTAACTTCTTTATGGCCAGGAACAAGAGACTGGGCTTTCCTTATCTGAGCCTGAAAATGCAGAGCTTTTATTAACATTTGCTTGTCTAAGGAGAAAAAAAAAGAAAAAAAAAAGAAAAAAGAGAGTTGTTTCTAAACCAAACCAAAACAACACTGTAGCTCCAGTATTTTATTCAATGCGTGCTGGCTTCACAAGCCCTGGAAGTTATTATCTACATGGCAAGAATAAGAAATCAACAGTTCTGACCAGCAACAATGGCTGCAGAGAAAGAGTGTTTGGCAGCGGCTGGCAGGCAGGGAGGAGGGAAGAGGCACAATGAGGAAGAGGAATGCAACGCTCTGCACGACCTACAACAGTAACAGCACCCTGCATTGTGGGCCGCCCCATTATTTTGATCACAACCACAATTTGCTTAATTGGTATTCCTAAAAAACGACAGAAGACAAGTGTTTGCATCAATTAGCTGTCGTTTCTTATTTTCCCTTGAGTATGTTTTGCTCAATTTTTCAGCTTCTTTAACCGGAAAGCTGTTGTAAAAATTAAGATATGTACCAAAGAAAAATCAGATGCTTGTTTTATTTATTTAGTCACTGGAGACAAACACTCTACTTTAAATGACAATAGATTATCCGACTAAACTGTTGGGGGAATATTTACTATATCTTTAAGAAGCCTCCCTCTCTCTCTTTCTCTAATTCTTTATAAAACACTTTGAAGGCTCTCCAAATTAATTTTTTCATTATTAAACAAGCATTTCAGATTTGTTATCTTACCTTTCATAATGTCTGCGAGTACATGTAGCAGCACTTGTGCTTCCAGGGTTACCACCTAATTCATCATAAATATGTTTCCATTGTCGACGGGCTGTTATCTGTAAAAATGGCAATGGAAAATTTAATCTTGCATCTTTACAGATTCTACAGCATTTGAGTTCACAACAACAAATGCATGTGAGGCACTTTCAGAACAGCATGTACTACAAGCACTATAAAAGCCCCTACAGAATCTATAGAGTACACAGAGCTCTGGGTGTCTTTTTTTTTTTTTTTTGGTAAGTTAACACTATGTATTTTGTTTCCCTCTAAAATGGAGTGATCTGACTAATTCATTATCAAGTCACAAGCAATACAGCCTCACAAAAGAAAATCTCAATCAATACAGGGTCATTAACCATCAGAAGTTATGCAGACAAATCCCACGGTGAATTATGAAAATGGAGCTAAAACCATACTCAGCACGAATAATGATTACATAGTTATTTTAACTGAATTAGAGAAAATAAATCCGCTGCGAAACCCAAATCCACCACAGAATTCTGTAAATCCACAAAAGCATAGTCCGTAACTCTATATGTTACAAGCTGTTTATTTTTACCCATTTATGTCAGTAAAATATACAGATCAAATAGTAATGAAATCTTAACACGCTCCAATGTTAATATTTGAGCTATGTACTTTATTGGACCACGTTGATGAAAATAAACATCTTGTAACATATTGAGTTGCATACCATGGTTCTGTTTTTTTGTACAGAAATTAGGATTATACAGAGTAACAGATGGAAGACCTGGCAAAAGAATTGTTTCTGAATTGTTTCATTATTTTATATATTCTGCTATATTTAAAACAGGAAGAAAAACAGGAATAGGACAAGCACAACAGATCACCCTCTGTTGCCCGCAGCTCATAAAGAAAACCAGTGGAAAATTGTGGGGTCAATTTGGGGAGAATTTTATCATTTTCTGTGGAATGCTGTGGATTTTAATACATTCAGCCCCGGAGGCTTCTTTGGAGTTACCCACAGAGCAGTCAATGGCGTTTGCTGAGGAGCTAAAGGCAGCAATCAGAAGAAAACAAATATTACAACTTGCAATCTGAGGTCTGTAATTTTAATCTAAAGAAGAGGAGATAGGTACTGTCATTAAATATTACGGGGTGAGAGGTGTTTCTTTTTCACTCAATAGAAAAGGAAAATCCTTCCTTTGCAGAAATTATTATCCAAAGCCAAAAGAATGGATTGAGACTTATCATTTGATAATATTATATTTTTTTCAAGTGTATTTTGTTTGTACAGTTCTCCTTAGAAAACATCAACACCTCCAACTCACTGTTAGTACCTGTACATAGTTTGCACCTATAGATACTTAAAAAAAAAAAAGGGGGGAGTATTTTATCCTAAAACTTATTTAAAGCAAAATGTACTGACTGCATTGACTAATTTTATTTTCTGTCTTCTGTAACCAACCCAAAGACCACAAGAGGCACAAGAGAGAGGCTGCAATTCAGGGATAAATTCTGCACAAACAAATTATTTAAATACAAATACAGAGCAAACACTCATCTGAGGAGAAGGTTAATTACGAGGAGAAGGTCTGTTTTGTTTAAGTTCTTATGCTGTCTCTTCCCCAGGCTACCCAACACTTCTTCAAGCCCTTTAGTAGTAATAATAGGTAGAACTGGAGTCCAAATAAGCCATAAAGAACACCACCTCCCAAGAATACGAACAAATGCTCCTTCTGCAACCTGAAAGTTCAAAAAAGGGCTGGACCAAGTACCCTGCTGTGGAGGAGCGGGAACCTGCCTCTGCTCCCGGGAACCTTCAAGCCCAGGTCTCATTAACCACGAGCTAAGACAAGAGCTGATACTCAAGCTGGAATATCAGTTAACGCGATCATCTGCAAGGGGAAAAGGCAATCTCTTTGAAACCACTGGAGCAGTTTTGGTGTCTCTGTCTTCTAGGCTGCTTTGAATAACAGTATTTACACAAACATTTGCCCAGCTTTATCCAATTCTGCCTCTGCAATGGACCAGAACTCCTTGGCAATTAGCAGAGCTGTGCCCTCCCACATACAGAGCTAAGTTTAAATCTGACATTCCCTGAAACAACTGTTATTCTAACAAAGCCTGGGGTTGAGTCTCCTCCTGCTCTGGAAAGTTTAGTTTTTTATGCTTAATAAACTTCAAAGGACTAAAGTAACAGATAAAGTACAACCTTAAACAATCTGAATAAAATGCTGCACTGTGGAAGCTCCCCAGTAATCATGCCGAGCAGCACTGCTCAAGCGGGACGCTCACGCTGGCCACATCCAACTCAAGGACAGCTTTCTACTCTCATACAAGTTCCCCCCGGCCACCTCAGGGATGATGAACTTCCCAAGGAGCCAGGAAAGGGCAGTGCTTGGCAATGCTCTGCTTATGGTTGCTGATCCTACCAAAAATGCTTGCCCTGGCTGCTTTCACACAGCAATTTTAAGTCTGAAATGGCTCATATGTGCTCCCAGTTAGTAAGACATTCACGACCAGGGCACATGAGGAACAGAAAGACGGATAATGGTAAATTATTTTAGCTGCCTGGGCATGGAATTTCCCACAAACATTAAGGAGCAAAGCACTGATTTTTTTAAGGGCATGGAGCTATAGTGGCATAAGGCAACTAAGACCCTTCAAAAGCTTTAACAAATGTCCTGAACACTTTCATTTCACACTTTTGATTAATTCAGTTTCAGTTTCCTGATATAAGTTGACCTGCCATAGTACCAAACATAGAGAAGGCAAGGAACCTTTGCTGCTTTGGTTCTCTGATTTGTTTTTCCTTATTAATACCAGTATATACATCCCTCACAGTGCCTGCCACATTTTTGTAAGTGCAGGATGCTCCAGGCTCACCCATTAATCAAGGCATTTGCACAGGCCCATCTCATCTCTGACAGTCTCCCATTCCAATCCTGGCTTTACCTTTAAAGTAGTCTTCTGGTTTGCAGAGCCCTCCCACAATTTGCTCCCTTCAACCTAGAGCTTCACGGTCCTAGAGCTGGGCCCACTGGAAGCCAGAAGCTTTGAAAACCTCTGTGACATTTTTCCCAATCAGCAGAATTTGGAGTTAAGCAAGAGACTGGTCTGGCCAGGGACCTGAGAGCAGATCTGACCTGGTTCCTACGAGCACAGTATTAGGCAGTGACTGGTACTCAAGAACAGCCAAATAAAAGCAATTATCTTATCTATTAAAGTAGAGGACTGTTTATACACATGCTTTTAATGGTGTCTTCTGCTTTGAGAAATCTTAAGGACTCCAGCACTGCAATCTCAGCTCCCTTCCTCATGAAAAGGCTTCTTGCTTATCTCCTGCTGCAAATCTAATGGGAGATTTTCTGGTGATGGTATGTGACAGTCACAACACTCTTCAAAACAGAGCTCTGGGTATTAGCTTTGTATGAAACAAACCCAGGTAGCTTTGCATTCCACTGGCATATCAGTTTCCTTGGGCCTGCCCAGATGCAGGACTGCTGTACGCATCAATCACTAATTTTTAAAAACCAAAGCACTTTATTGTTGCTTCCAGGAGGCAGCAGCTAAATGGGATCCCACCGACCTTCGGCAAAATTTAAGCTGCTACACACCAAAGGTTAAGCTCCACCTAATTTTCTTTTTACCCTCCTTATCTTTCTAAGCCATCTCCAGGTAGAGTCCATTCAACACCACAGCCCTCTGCAAACATGTCAAGGCACTCCTTTTGTGTTGGTTCAAAAGGAGAAATGCCACTTCATGACTTGCCAAGAACAACTGTTTAGGTAAGTCCTGGAAGCTTCCCATCTACAAACATCTGCACCTTTTACTCACCTGACCTAGGGTGACTGAGAAAATTCCAGGCAATGGCTGTTAAATGCCACTGCAGCTGAGCTCCCTAGAAGGTGACATTGTTTTGTATTTCATCCAGAGACTTGAGGACATTTTAAATCATTCATACTGTGAAGGTCTGCTATAGAGAGTGCTTTCCAATGCACTCTCCTAGTATTAGTAACAAAGATGCTCATTTCATGTATCTTTGTTTAAGAGAAACATGATCCCACCAATTTCAAAGAAACAGCTTCACCTGTTAAGGACTTAAACCAATTTGTACAGGTTGCTGTTTTTATTAAGCCTGTATTATGTCCAACAAGAAGTACATGGGAGTGTGGTACTACACAGTTACAGATGACAACTAACTAAGAATTAGTAATCAAACAGATAGCGGACAGATAAGAAATGACCCTCACAAGTACTTTAACTGGAGAGCCCTTAAGTATGACATATCACACACAATCATGACTTGACACTACTAGACATGCAGTATATATATCCCATATGTACAGGTAATACTGTCTGTCAGGCCCCACTGGGTCCATTCCATGGATATACATGATAATAAAGTCAGACAGATTTCTCTGCATCTCAAATCCGATCCTTGTTTTCATTCACTTTTAGATCCTTGACTGACAGGACTGGACTCAGAGGTCTTGCACTGTTCTGCGAATCTGGGGGCAACCTGGAAAACACCGTACATAATCTCTGCTTGTTTCTCAGATACGTTTTTAAAGCCTCATTGAAACATCTATACAGGGACCAGGTGGATAGGGCAGGGGATTAAACTGAAAATGAGCTGACTATCATGGTTCTGCCAAACAGAAAGATGTAAAGTTTGCAACTGCTTTAACTGTGAAGGTGTCTACACTTGGTAGTAAAAAACTAGTCATCTGACCACTCTAAGTTCCCATATGTGATTTTAACCAATCTTTTGTTTCCTGTTTATAAAACGGCTCTCATATGCTGAAGCCAGATATCTACTTTAAATATTATTTTCTTTACAATACTTCCAAGTGAAAAGACCCATTTCTATCTCAATGCACAAACCAGAGACTTGTGAAATTTTAAAATAAGTTAAAAATGTTAAAGCCCTTATAACAGACAAATGACTCATTCAAGTCTGATGGAAGGGTCCATACAGATAAACGTCTGTTTATCAAGGTAGATTTGAGAATGCCTTTGCTCTGCACATGACATCATCAATAGATATTGGCACTGGATGTGTGAGTGGCAGATTCTGGTTGTTACTGAATTACAGCACTCACTCACAATTTCTACATCTAAGCAGACCTGCCTAAGATTCTGGAACTGACATCGAGGTCCATGTCACCCCAGTCATCCACGGCCTTGCTGAAAAATGAAACAAGAATAAAACGCAAAAGCCCTTCAGCAATGCTTACCATGATAAAATATATACAAAAATTGCAGGCTGGCAAACTCAAGGAATATCAATTGGCCATAAAATAATAAAAATTGGGGTGTGCACAGGTCAAAGTATTGCAGCAGCTACCAGTTTCACATTCAGGGAATGTAAAGCAAAGAGAGGTCCATATTGAGGACGAGACCGTTAACAGAAGAGAATGAGGTCAGGAAACCTCATGCTCCTCCTACGACCTAAACTGCATCACAATGCTCCTCATAACTTCAGCTCTTCTGCAGAGAGCGCAGACACTGCTCATGTCATATGAACCGATCAGGCCCATCACTTCAGCCAGGGTCACTCTCAACCAAAGCTGGGCTCCAGGTATGTCACAGGCTGCAAGCTACACTGGCCTTGCTGTTTACTGACCCGTAAGCTGTTGCCTGGTTTCTTCTCTATGAAGAACAGGCAACTCTGGTACATTTTCATCAACGGTGACAAAAGCCCCTAAACAGAGAACATCTGTCACTGAGAAAAGGACAGGAGCTTTGAGATAAAGGTGGACCGATGCTACTCTGGATGACATTCTCACAGACGTGATCCTTCCCCTCTGCTCCTCTCACGTTTCTGCTCCCGTTGGTAGACCTGGCTCTCTGATCACCAAGGCACAGTCCTATTCCTGCTCTGCCCCAGGCACAGAGGTTCATCCAGCATCACTAAAGCCATCCCTTTCCCTCTCATTCTGGCACTGAAACTCAGCTCTCTCAGGTCAGCCACCGCTCTGGCATCCCTGCTTCTACACTCAGTCGCTTCGAGCAGATCTGAACCACTGTGAAAATCAGCCGACTCCCTGAGCACTCCGAACACACCGCTCTCCTTTCAGTCTCCCTCCTGGCCTTCCCTTGTGCTCTGGATCAAGTTTAAGATTTCAGCCCTCATTTTCATCGCACTTTACAACTCACGGCAATTACTGTTGGCTCATAATTGCTGTAACGATCCATCTATGGTAGTTATTCATTCATACATACCCATGAGCACACCTACACACACCCCTGTACGTAAGCATGGTATGTGCTGATTAATGAAAGATAGAGGAACAATAAAAGCCAAATCAAGCATATATTTTTGTTCAGAAAGTCAGATTTCGTGTTTCACAAAATCCCAGCCACACCCATGCTAACCAACCAGGCTGCTGAGTTGCAGAACAATATGCTGCATTGTATGGAAGGAAAACAGTGAGTTTGGTATTTTGGTTCAAACGACTTTCAGTTTCTTGATAGTGCATTTCTTCTTGTCATTTCTCTACAGCACAGATATGTCCCAGATTACTTCGTAAACAAAGCAAAAATAATTTCTTTCATCCAACTGTGGCAGGAACTGAACAACTTAATCTGATCATTGTGTGCAAAGAAAATATTTCCAATGACGACATCTTCCTATGTCAATTGGTTTTTATTACATATGTCATCTCGATGTGCCGTATTAATGCAGCTCTTTCTTCTCATTTCAAGATTTTAATCTAAGTTTGTTGCTCTAATATTTTATTGGTTCAAAATACATGCTGTAAAATCCATGGCCATCAAATTTTCCTGTGAGCTAAAAATAAACTGCTCTTGTCAGATACAGTTAGCTGATAAAAAGTGTCAGAGACTTCTCTGAATTGCTTTGATAACTTCCTGTTTATGTGGTACTGACCCTTGTCTAATAAAGATCTTTTACACTTGGAATAAGAGAAGATACTGCAGCATACTATTCCTTAATGGACAATGCTGATTACTTTTGAAAGCCTTTAATACATTTCCCATATTAGACATGAACAGATGTCAGGGATGCTGCCAAGTGAAATTTCTTTTATGCAATCTTGGCTTGTTGTACAATAATAGCCCTTTCTCAACATGGGAAAAAATTACAGACCCAACTAATTTCCTTGACAGGGAAGAGTTACATATGTTTTCCACTTGTAGTTTTTACGGCAAGTTTGCAATTTTGCCAAACCTGGAACTAATTGGGACCATTTCCAAGAATGGTCCAATAAACTCACAATGTGTACAGCTAGCCTAAAATGCAGCAAATGATTGTTTGCTTTTACTTTTTTTTTTTCTAACAGGGAAAAGTTAGATCGCACAATTATTTCATTTAAGTTACTTAAACACTTACTGTTTCATATCCTCCCAGTTTTTGAGCAGCTTGAAACATAGTCCAAAGGTTAACTGTTAGAGGGACAATAAGTATTTAGATAAGCATTTCATTAACCAACATATTTCAAAGAAATGTAAATTAAACAGTTTTTAAATAAGAAAAATAGAGAAAAAAAGCTCACAGCCCCTCAAAAAGCTCCTGTGAAACATTTTCCAAATAAGTATTTACATAATCTGAAGAGTAAATATTAACCCATACTCTCTATATATTTTTAATTACATAAAAGAGAAAACACTTAGATTCCTTAACAGGACTGGAAAAATACACTGAGACAAAGGTAATAGGCTCATTTGACTTTGCTGATAAGAGGCAATGTGTAATGACTGTTGCATGTTTCCATAACTTTGATAATAAAAATTACTTATTGGGAAGAATGTTGCTTTTAATTATTTGTTTAATACTGATTTCATTAGGAAGCAAGCATGAGCCACACACTGGCTCTCAGAGAAAGCCGATCGATTAAACAACAATATCCACTATTTACTGCAGCTCTGATAATGGCCTCCGTAATCAATAAACAATACGCTGCATTCTAACGGGTCCTGTGTGAATGAACCCAGAGGGAGCACAAATGAGAATTACCATAATAATTATGGCATGGGTGGTTGTGTCTTGCCCACAGCTGTGGGGTCAGAGGAACAACTCAGTTCCAAAGATGTGTTGGGAGATGCTTGTTTCTTCCTGCAGAACTTCTCTCATGTGCTTCTCACCCTGGCCCACAGTCCCATGGGGCCACTGCTTGCTGCTGGTGTCTCACTTTTATTTTATTATTTTTTTATTTTTATTGCCGGAAGAAAAAATGATGTCTTAGTTCTACAAAAGGTGTATGCACTATTCCACCAAACAACAGTGATTCCCCTTAGACGTACTACCAGTACTTCAGGCCATACTCGGCGATAAGGCCATGGACCACAGAGGACGGGATCTCTTCCTCCGCGGGGGATGCTCTGTTGTAGTGTTCGTACTCCCGCTTCCCACCAACCTATTTATATCGGCAATGTTTGCACGAGTCTTGCTGGACAAATACAGAGCCCCGTCCTGCAAACATTTCTGTTCTTCTCAGCGTACTTACTCTTGGCATTTCAGTATTTGCCGGATCAGGCCCCTAATTTATAATGAATGTCAGGGAACTTTCAGTGTATTTCAGCTAAATGTTAGCAGAGGGCCCTAACCCCAGTGGGAAATTTTAGAAATAATACTTTAGCTTGTCTTTGAAGCCCACCTTGTCCTCATGCTTGAGGGAATGCAGAATACAACAGAGGGGGGAAAAAAAAAAAATCCTCTCTTCGACACAAAACGTTCTGAAAGCCTCATTGAACCTTGTACTGTTTCAAAGCTATCAAGAGCTTTGCTTAGGCCTTGATTTAATCTGAATCAATGCATAATGCAACGAAGCTGTTCATAGTACATTAATTTTACTTCCATTTCAAGCAGCCAGTTTTCAGACAAACACTGTAATCATTCGGAGTTATATAAGTTTATAATGGCTGCTGGAGGCCTGTTGCAATCAGTGCCAATTGCTATTAGGTATGTAAATTGTTATGTAAAACATACAGGTTTGACATTCTTCATCAAACTAACACATGGTTTTAATCTGGGAGATAAATTAGAGTAAATAATATTTCAATGCATAGAGTTTTCCCTTTAAGGAAATAAAGTATCCTTCAATCTATAGATAAGAAGGAAAAGTACCCCCATTTACAGCTTTTGTTGGTAACAGAAATATCTACATTGCGCTGCAATATTTATGTAAAATTTAGTTACAACTGTATCTTCCCCACAAACAATTGCTTTACAGATTGTGGCATTACAAACTGTACATGCCAAAGCAATTCTAAACATTGCATTCTGCATTAAATAGATAGAGTCTGGTTTTATATTCTCCACAGTCAGTAATTTATTATCTATAAACACATTTTGGGGGTTAAAAATACGATCCCTTTTGTGCCTTTCTTGACCATTTTTAAATGTCTTCCTTTAATATTTGTCCTTTCATAAAGAACATCTGGGCACAATAAAGATACGTCATATTATTAACTCAGAAGAAAGGCATTACAGACACTGCAGATTTACAAAACAGAAAACTAGAGAGTTTTCAACATGCCTATTTCTAGTCATAATCAGTGGATTTAAACCTATAAATATCTGGCAGCAACTACCCCAGAAGGGAGAGATGCAAATCTAGGCATAAGACAGCGAAATGCCTGGACTGCAAAAATGTGTAGATATAAACGCGGTCCCCCCATCCGTAAGGCTTTAAAATAGACTTCGTGTGCAAATGCTTTCTCCAGAGAAGCCAAACCATTCTAAAATGCCAACAAGAAAGTGAGAAAAAGGATACTTACTCTGCTTAAAACCTAAATATGGTATTCGTTCAATTGGTGTTTTCCTTTCTTTCATATATTTATAAAGAGCCACAAGGAAAGCCTGCTCATCAGCTCTGCATTCTTCACCTACGGCAATCTTTGATTTATCCTCACTTGAGCCTTTTTTACAGTTGCTGTTGTTACTCTTGGGTTTGGGCAAAGCTGACTTAGCCTCACATTTTACCTGGGAAAAGAAAAGATGTCATATCAGATCTGGGTAACCTTTAATTTTCACTTAAGGAATAAAAACCCTCTCCTAAGCAGAACGGATTGTTGAAAAAAAAATGGAGGCCAAACCATGCAACTGTGTTTGAGGGGAAACAAAGGAAGCTATTTATAGAGCTAAATGTCTTGTTCTGAATCTTAGTCACAACATTTTTAAATAGCCACATCTTTAAATCATTATAACCCATTGGTAATGTTCTCCAGATCTGCATTTTTATGACTATACATTGCTATGTCACAGACAGCTCCCATCTCTCACATACACTTGCCATTAGCAAGTCTAATAATAACCTTCGTTCCGGGATTGACACCGAGCGTTGTCAACTCCCGTAGACAACCCTTGGAGCTGAGGGTGCTCAGCCCCTTCCAGGAACGCTCGAGCAGCCAGCTCTGAAATGACACATTTTTCTCTCCTTCGGCCCACCAAAATAGATGCAAACCTTGGCAAGCCTTACCCAGGCTGATCGGAGGCTCTGCTGTAGCACGGACTTAAGCGGGGCTGAGCATCTGCTTAAAGTTAAGCGCAGCCCCTAGTATTTAGCAGAAGGAAGCGGCTGGTAGGCGGAACCTTTCCTGACAGACGCCGGCAGCCCCAGCGCACGCGACTCCCAGAGCTCCGGGTGTCCCACCAGCCGCCCCGGCAGACCCGTGCCAGTCAGGACGTCAACAGATTGGAACCGCTTTACCTCTCATCAGTATTCAAACGTGGGGAAAAATGTCCAGTGAGAGTGGCTTAATCCTGCGGTCCTCCTGAAGATAATCCTCTCATTGAATCGAGCAAATTACAACTCTGGCATTCACATAATTTATGTATACAAAAAACAAATAGCAGCACCTTGCAAACTGACGTTTAAAAGCCCTCCATGATCAAGACAGGATCGATACATCTCCAGTGAAATACTGGAAGTCCTCTAATACAGAGCAGTGGAGATAGTTACACATATTTTGGGTTCGCACTGTCCCTCCAATGCTTCCGAGTGCTGCTCCATGCCCCATCCAAGACATGCCTTTTGTGCTCCCAGGGGGAGCAGGGAAAGTGCAAGAGCCAGAATTTGGTATTTTAGGAGGACAGCAGAGGAGAGCAGGGTATCTCGCTGAACAGGAAGGCAGGAGCTCACAGCCAATAAGTCATTGACTCTCGTTCACTCTCCCCACTTCCAAACCAGGTGCTTCCTGGGTACTTGTTGACATTTTGGAAGTGCTATGAAGAGCATTACGTAAATGCCTGTAAACAAACATCTCATTGGAAAGACTATGATATGTTTATTTTATCTCAATAAAGCTACCCTGTGTTCAGGCTCAGGGAAAGCAAAATCTTTTATACTCCTCCATGGCATTAACTTTGCAGAAAGCACTGACTTAAGGTTAGCTGCCTCCATAGTTTTCCACAGATGCTGGACAAAGCAACACTAGCTCCTAACCAGAGGGGAGAAGTGGCCATGATTTTCCAAGGTAATGGATGCTGCTGAAAAATCTTCCTGGTGGACACTGCATGGTACAGGCTCGCTCCTCCGAGGCAACGCCACAGGGACTGGGAAATGGATTTCCTGTGGGATTTTCCTTGACCACTTGCTGCTAAGTTTGTCTGCTGCACTGCTCGATATTCTCCGTTTGCGTGGTTTGAAGAGGTATTGTCTTCCTATGGCACAAGACACCATGCTTTGCCTTTTAGCAATAGATGTGCTTGTTCATTAAACTTCTGTAAAGATTCTGGGTTTCATCCAAAACTCAATGGAGCTAATGGGATTTTTTTTCCTATTAAATGAACTTTGGATTTCCTCATCCACTTTTCAGTTCAGAACTGTAATCCCTTGACTTTTTTACTTTGGCTCGTCGCAAAATTATTTAACAGCTTCCACTTAATAAAGTTTAGATTACATTGTCACAGTTTTCAATGCTATACCAAAGACTGGGTTAGCACTCCCACTATGAACCCATCTTCAATAAATTTAGGATTCTTAATTTGAGCTGCAAATTTGTCGCAAGCCAAAACTTGGAAGAAGTTCACTGGACCTGGGAACAATTCTTCTGTTTGTCGCCCACGTGCTAAGTCAATCAATCAATCATCTTTTTAATGGATTTTCCTTTTTCAAACTAGACAATTCAGAACAATATTTGCAAAGACAGCCTGGGCATGGATGCTAAACGACATCAAAGCTCACTACAATGCAAGCGAACTAACGGCAAGGGATGCTACTCCCAAGGAGACAAAAGGAAACAGAGAAAATGACATTAAAAAGCCACCAGGAGTGAAAAACAACATGTTAACACACAACCTCCTTCTCTCCAGGGTACAGCAAAGTGAGGTAAAAGCACCTGTGGAACTCAAAGGTGTCAAAATGCAATGGATGGACTCCAAGCAATGTCAAGTTCAACGAAGCTTTGATGAAGGCTGCAATGCTTCATCTGCTCAGGGTTCAAGGATGGAACCTCCCCACTGTCTGACAGGAGATACGGATGAATGCCATGATCAATGATTAATGAGAACCAAAAGGGCCAAATGCCATTCTGGGTAACATCGGTGTAAATCCAGCATAAACATATAAAAGTCAGTGACAGCAATGCTGGATTTGCACCAGGCACCACAAACCACCTTTCCCTCTCAAAACAAGATTTTGAATCCTCCTAGAGGGCAAGGACTGGAGGAAGGTCCTGAACACAGAGTTTTGCTTGGCTCTGCTCTCTTTTCTGGTCGGCTCATGAAGCCTGAACGACTCTATTACAGAGGAAGAGTTCGATTTCTGAAGGAGGAGTTAAAGCTCTTTCATTGTAGCCTCAGTGTGCGGCCTCCAAAAGGAAATAGGGCTATGGCCCCGACAGGCAACCCAGCGCCGCAGCATGGATAAGCTGGGGGTGTTCTGAGATGGGCTCTGGGAACATCTGACCACCTCCTACTGTGTGTTCCATCAGAGGGGTATGATCCAGGACCAAATGGCCGGTGAACACTCGTGGGTACCCCCGTGCGTCTGTCTTCTCCTGCCAGAGGTCACACACAACACAGACCACCACAGACCTGCATTTTGGAGTTTCCGTCAGATAACGGCTGGGGCGCTCAGAATAAATCTCTAGGTCTGAAGAGCACGCCGGGCCACCCGTGGCCACAGGAAAAGCATATCCTGGTAACTTTTAAACTAATTTCCCAGATCTTGCTGTACAAATGAAGTGAGAGATTTCCTTTGGCATTTGCACTAGGAGATGTAATGAGTAGATTCATTTGGGGACAATTTCCGTGTTTAACAAGTTAATCCTTTCAGATCTTCAAAACGGTCGGATCAGCCAGTTCTAAAAAGCCCTACAGTGCACTTCCACACACTTCACATGGGAACACTCTTCGGGAGCTCGAAGCAGGTACGACGAGTCTCGTGCTGGAGCCTACAAGTCCCAAAAGCGGGTCCAGCACTGATGACATGTGAAGTATGAAAGCTTCTAGAGTCCTGGCAGTGCTTGGAGAGGAAGAGCTTGATATATGTCTCTCCAGAAGAGCTGATCCTGCCTCAGTAGGCCTCGTATTCTTGTGATTTTAACATTCCCAGCCTGGGAGGGAACCCCCCTGGGATCTTCCCCAGGAGGTACTAAAATGGATGCAGTGACCAGCAAGGACATCAAAAGCAAGAAACGGTTCACAAACGACCCACTTCCCCTGGCAGCACCTGCAGGTCCAGGACAACATCGTCTGTCATGCTATCGCTCTATTTTTAAGCCAACTACACTGGAATTTATTCAGAGTTGCTCCTACCCAACCAAACGCTCTTCTGTGTCAGGTTAACAGTAAAAGCCCACAAAACGATCTGCTCATGGTTCAAGGTAAACAAACCTAACGAGAACTAAGTTGTAAGAAGGTACAAAGCTTTCTAGTCACTGGCAGCTCGGAACATGAAATTCAGCAAGTCATTACAACCACGTGGCTTCCATTGGTCTCGACAGGCTCAAACCCTCAGTCTTCAGAATGCCACTTCTGCCATTTTCCAACCCAAAGCGTACAGCCACTGTGTCTCCATCAGAGCCGTCACCCTGCCTCCCAAGAACGGAGGCTGCTGTCAGACACCAGGTGCCATGATCTGAGGATGAAAGCAGCAGAACTTCTGGTCAAAAGGGATTTTAGCTGGAACAGGAATACGACCAGGACAGCTGCCAAAATGTTTCAGCATCTGACAGAAGTGGATTTGTCCTGTTTACACTAGCAGCGTTCAACCCTGCTCTCCATGGAGCCGTTGTCAGCATTAATTGGAGATGGAGTACGGACAGAGGAGAAAAACTGATCGTGAAGCCCGACATGGAGCCTGAGATGGTGACTTAACGTCCCAACTGTTCCCAACAATGAGAAGACCATAGGTGGATCTCCATTCTCCCCTTCCCCAAATACTCTTTCCTTCCTTCCCCAGAAGGGTCTGTATAAAGTGCAATACTTCTGCTGCAGAGGGTTTCTGATTCACTGTCCTCCTCTTATTAAAGTATATCCACAGCCCTGAGATGCAGATTGATGTGAAGAGCCATGGTGAAGTCAGCGTGACTACATGCAAGGACATTATATCATGAGCATGTCTATTATTTATAATGAAATTAAGCTGGCCAAGATAATTAATGCTATTAATATCTGCACAATGATGAGCACAGTATGACTAGATAAATAGGTGGAATTACTTCTTATCTGAAATATCCTCCCATTTGACTAGTAGGGTGAACCCAAATATAAACAGAGAGGATAAACAATTTGGTATGAAGTGTAACTGTTGTTTTTAATTATCTAATACCTATATATCAGGTGCTGAAGAGGCAGAACTACTCGTGCTACAGTCCTGGATGCTCTGACAACACGGTCCATGCAGCAGCTTGCTGGTAATATTCTAACATGAAAAACGGGTTGGGGGAAGGGGGAACTGAGGCAAATTGAGACATTTTCACACCACAGATTTTGCACGTTCTTCCACAGAGCAAAAACATTCAAGCAAACTCTATAGTGTCTGGCAGGACCCTGCAACTCAACACACCAGGCTCCATCGCCTTCAACCATGCCTGTCTAACACGATAGTACAGACTCCAACCGAGCACAATAGGGCACAGAAAGAAGAGAAACAGTGACTTAAGGGCAGAGCTTCATCATGAACTTCAGCCTCTTTAATCGTCATCAACAGAAGGCACAATTTTAACCGAACTCCTAGGGAGGAGGAGGAGGTGGAATTTAATTTGCCTTCCTCTGAGAAACTGAGAGCAGAACACTTCCACTTGACCTCTTTAACCTCCTAATCTCCCAGGACATTCACTGCCTACAACAATACCAATGCAAACAGATCTATAGATCCACTGTATTTCCTAAAGAGATGGTCACAACAATGGAAGTATTTTTTCAGATACACATCCATCTAATTTATTGAAACAATGGATTCAGGAGGAGTTGGCCTAAAAATTCAGTCTATGCAAACCTGTTTAGCTCAAAAGTATCACAGTGACAAAGTTCTGCCTCAGATAAAAATCTACAAGTATTGCTCTAAGTAATTTTCCGTCTTCACGTCTTACAGTTTCAAATTAAATCACCCTGAAAGAAGCCATTTGTGCCGCCCTTTTTTTTTAAAGAGAAAACCAAATTCCTATTTAAAACCACACAGACAACATAGAAAATAGGATATAAATTACACTACAGAAACTCAATTTTAAAATATTTTAAGGAAAATATACAAACCCATAAATATCTAAAAGATTAAGTCTATAAACACAAATCAATGATCCAATTTTTACTTGCAGTATGGGCTAAGCACTGCAGCACATACAGACGACTCTGTAAAAGCAAGCACTATTCAACAAGCCCTGGAACATGCAGCTCAGCACTAAGAATTAAAGAAACAGCCCAGATTTTGTTTTAATTTTGTACTGAATTTCTGCCTTTGTATCTTTTTTTTTTTTTCCAATTTAAAAAAAGTCAATATCTTAACATCGAGGTGATGTCGTTTGTGTGTGCTTCTTAGAAACCATTACTGAGGCGGCTCTTGTTTCATAGTCTGTTTATCTTCAAACTTATATTTAGAAGTACATTGTAACAGGGTGAGCTGCTCCCAGGTTTATTTTTAATTCAAAGATACTGTCACAAACTATGTTTGTGTGTCACAGAATGTGAAAACTAACACTAGATGCCAAGAAAGCTTAAGCACTACCAGTTACCAACAAGCTGATAGCATTAGGTTGTTAGGTGATTATAGTTGCTGGTAACTTTGAACACAGCCACAATTCAAAGTGAAGAACAAAACTAGTGAAAAAATTACATTTATCTCCTCAAGAAAATAAGTTACATTCTAAATTTGAAACAGCATGCTGGGAAACAAAGGCAGGGCTGTACCTAAAAAAGGAGAGTGTACTGAAAAGAGTATTATTAAGTGATTTACCTTGGCAACAGCTTTGCTTTCAGAATTATTGTTGGAATCCTTAATGCCATTTAATGAATCTCTTCTCTGTGGGCAAGGCTTCTTTTTGCGCGGTCTGCCTTTAAGATTTGGCGCTGAAAATTAATGGAGAACAATTTGAGCACATTGTCTTATACTGGCTTCTTAACAGCTGAAAGCACAATAAATAATTCCACTACAATCAATCACAGAAATGTACAAATCTGTCTACAGTAAATGCTTATTACGAGACTCCCATCCTCCATGGGTTACATCTTGACACACTATACGTTTCTATAGAATATTCGCCCAAGGCTAATCTATTCTACTTTCGCATAACTAATTAATAAAAAGTCAAACACTGGTCTCTGAAGGACTCAGAGAGAAAGCACAAATATTCCTCCATGGTACAAAAAAGAACAAAATAGAATATTAATAGGTAACTTTGCATTAATCAGCCTGCTGCATTTATTATTTCTAATCTTCAAGTAAGAGTACTAACTACTATTTCCAACTTTGGGAAACATCTGGTTTTGGAAATGTTCTGAAATATTGAAATCCTTACAGCTCCACGAACTGTTTATATATCCTGTCATTCTTGTCAAAGTTCTTCTAAAAGAGTTAAAAAAAAAAAAAATTACCCTCGAGTCCTGAAATGGATCAAAAAACCCCTTAACAACTAGCTCTGGAAGTTGACAAGTACTGAAATAAGTGATTGATTGTTTCATAAGGGTTACATACCACACATATAAATTAACATGAATCACTTTCAGTTTTGTCCAATTCTTAAGATAAAACAGCTCTGAAATAACACAGTGACTAAATACTAACCGTGCTGAGCCATACGTAGAATGGGATATGGATCATCATAAAAAACATCAGACTCATCTTTCAATAGTGGTTTTACAACATAACTTATGATCACATATAGAAATAATAAATGAAGCAGATGTTTGCTCATTATTACGTGTCCTGCCTGCTTTCAGATTTAAAAATCAGCCTCCGACTACTATGGCAACATTTAAAATGATAAACAATTATTAACTGATGACTGTACCGAAGAAGATAATTTCCTTTAAACCTTTAATTTCTAGGTAACCATTGTCTTCATTACTTAAAGGGATGATTAGAACAATGTCAGAAATCTAAACACCACAAACCTCTTGAGTGCCTTCTAATTGTTTCTAATCTTATATTTGTCACACAGTAAGCCAGTGGTTTCAGGACATTTTACATTTTAATTAGTTTGCAAACACAATAAAGGGTGCTAATTTGATTTTATAGTTTGAGTAACAGTGTCATATTTAGTATCTTCAGAGAAAAAGAAAAGCCATGGGTTTAAAACCAAAAGTCCAAAAGACACATCCTTTTTCTTCCCCCAGCACTGGCACACAGTAAATATATATATATCTTCATGTGCGTACGTGTGTAAGTCTATAATTGTGTCTACATAAAAATATGTTTATCTCCCTATAGAAATATCTCCATCTATCTCCAGTGAAGCACATTCTGCTTATTGAAAAGTACTGCAGAAAGCAATTCTCAAATTGTCATCTGAGGCTAACATGCAAAATCAAACAAAGAGAGAAAGAAATTATTACCCATTCCAGTCGACAAACATCTGCCTGATTTATATCTGTACTCATGAATGCGACAGCATGTGACTGCACACTACGTCGCTGGAAGTCTCGACTTGGTGTGGATGTCAGTCTTACACAAAATGAACACTGAGAGTATTTGCTCCGTGCTTACAACTCCCCTCCCCCCGCCGTTCCATTACTCATCTGAAGAGAGACGAGCGGCTCGGCGGGAGCGTGGGACGAGCTCCCAGGATCCGGCTGCCAGCCCTGGTCCCGGTTATAGACCCCGCTCGACCCGCCGCCTTTGATGCCTTCCCAGTGCTTACTGGTTCGTGCACGCCTCTGCGATGGGACGGACAGGTCCTTGACCACCGTTAGCCCCGCCAGTTGCACCTTCTTTAAAAAGGCACTGAAGAAAATAGAAGTGTTCCCTCAATGTACTACGCCAGCATTAAAACATCAGCCTTCGGATAAATGGGTCCCTGACCTGGTCCGAGAAATGGCCTGAGAGAGATGTGGTTCAGCTGGGACCAAATACACTTGCATGTGAATTGCTTTTTCTTTTCTTTTCTTTTTAATAAACAAACTAGTTCAAGTCTCAATGTTTTCCAAACATACTTGTTATCCTGGGTTTTGGCACTGTGCTTTGTATCACACTATAAAGCGCTCCTCATGTTTTGCTAAAAGCTTTAAATGCAAGAAGGCATTTGTTCCTGAATTCCAGGTATATTGAGCTTGCATATAAACGCTGTTTGACTTGGAGCCTTCCATGGCCGTGCTGGCACTAACCCACCACGAAACGGGGTATTTGCATTCTGCCCGTGGCTCGGGAGCCACAGCGGGAAGGTCTCTCCGCAGCACACACGGGGACCGTCCCGCACCCAGCACCGCGCGACTTTACAGCACTTCAAGCCGTTCCAGATCAGACGCACAATTAACAAGAAAGCAGCAATCGGAATTAATACCAGCGGAGAAGGTCCCTGCCTCTGGTATCTGCTCCGTAAGAGAAAACATTTGAAATAGTTCCAGTCACACTTGAAACAAAGCCATTAACACTTGCTCCCTAAATCGTTACAAATAAATGCATTATTTGAAGATTATTTATACTTCAGCCATATCCATTTTGTTCTCTTGAGCTAGGAAATATGACTAGGACCAAAGGAATAATTTACGAGTCTCATACTTGTTCTAACTCTTTCCATCTTTTGTTTCATTTGTGACATATTCATGAGCGCACTGCAGATTTTTTGCATTTGTTATTCATAATTATTTTTAAAGCAATTTTACACACATGTTGTGGACTAGTCCCAGTCAGTTTTCCTGATGACATTGAATGTTCAATATGCACTGGGCAGCTAAGTGAATATCCCGTGTTTTTTTGTGCTTTCTGGTGGAAAAGGACTTCCGGCATGACCACCTGAGAATACCTGAAACAACTCAACTTCTTCATGTTTGTGCATATGGCTTTCAAATACATTTTGTCAAAGCGTTTGTGGCAGCTAGACCTGATAACTTGTACATTCCCAGAAGGTGAGAACATAAGCAAAGCAAATTAAAGAAAAAACTGAATAAATAAGTACAGAAAAAAGTTTGTATTTGTTTGCCACCTCTTTGGTCTAAGTGCCTGAAACAGGCATATGAGAGATAGGACATGCTACCAGTTTAAATACTTGCTTTCCCATGTCTTCGACAATGTTTGCTTTTGTCATTTCTTTTCCCCCTTCCTTCCTTTCTTTTTCCATCCTGATATTATCTGAAAGAGGGAAAACTCAGCTACTGGTATGTCCACTGGGAGCCTTGGTGGGCTGCTGGGAACTTTTTTGCCTCTACTTGGGTGTGACTCAAAGGATGGATATTAGCACAGCATAGGTGCCCTGTGCACTCAAGGTCTGGGATGCAAAGCAGAACATCCCCACTCCTGCAATCCACAGGTGACAACACCCTGGGAGAGCAGAGCTGCTGCTGCTGCTCAATGCGGGGACGGACGGAAGGGCTGTAAGCAGAGAGGTACACCCGGTACAACAGAAATGACCCAAACCTCCGAGTTCAGACCTCTGGAAGCAAAAGGGCGACCATCCACTTGAAGCCCGCACACACCTGTGCCTTGCTGACTCGAGAAGCCTCTTCTTGAGATTACAGCTCATCGCAAGTTTGCTAGTCATCACAAAGGGCAAGGTCATTTCGAAAACAGCAATGCACAAGAAATTGTCTTCCCTGCAAAATCTGCCAGTGCAATAACAATCTAGAGCCCAGCAGGGAAAGCCACCTCGCCTGCTGAACCCAGGCACATGTTTCAGGTACGACCAGGTAGAAGACAAGCCGTTCCAGAAAGCACACAATATGAGCCAACACTCCTCGTGTTTTGAGAGCTGGGGGAGCATGAGGGCTCCCCACCTTGGGCTGGTTATCTTTGCCATAAACGTCACCATTGTGCCTGCTACCTATACCCATCAAAAGGAGTTCAGAAGGACATTTCGGCACTCCTCGGATGCCAGTTTTACACCAGCATGCTGCTTCTTTGTTTCCCTCAGAGCCCACCAACCTGGCTGGCCCCGCAATGCACCCACCACTGCCCGCACTGCTGAGTCTGTAACGTGGGGCTCCACGAGGAATCAAGCAAGAATCCAAGATGAACGAAGATCTAATTCAAGTGCAAGCATTTGTAACTGTAAAGAACAAAAGGTGTGATTATTAAGTAGGATGCATGTGGTGTGGACTTTGTTTTTCAGCTGACTACTACTTGGTGGTAGAAGTGCTCCTGATTAAGTGAAAGCGTGTGAAATGGATATGTCACAAGTATCAGTTACACAAGCCATGATGACAACCATATCTTAACAACTCTTCCCATTCTGGAACACGTCTTATTGCCATCTCGATTGTGAATTCTCAGGCAAAAGAAAATTATTTATAGGAATCTGAACAGAGACAGGAATGTTTTCTTCTCCTCCATGTTTGAAAGGGTCCCTGGGTGTTGTCTGGAAACAGGTAATCACCGCAAATCACACACAGATTGCTGCTTGCCATGTGACATGAGGGATCAGCATTTCTCAGAGGACCACGAAAGGCTAACTTGGGACTGAGCGGGACACAAGAAGACTGGGAAGGAGAAAAGACAAGAGGGAACAGCTTGTGCCTGTGCCACTGGAGTGAGAGAGGGAGATGGGGAGCCCAAGATCTCCTTTGGAATCACACAACTTTCCCTGGCTACAGCCATGCTGAGCTCCTTCCCAATACCCCTTGGTCTGTCTACAAGCACCTTCAGGAGAGCAAAAGGAAGAGCACACAGCCATGGTCTTCATAAGCAGCAAGTGAAAGGGAAGGTGAGGTGCAGAAGCTGCCACTGCCACCTCCTCTGTGCAAATCCTCACTTACATGCACATCTGCCTTTAAAAAAACCAAAAGCACTTAGTCCCTGATGTAACGGAAGTGCCCTCAGTAATGGGAGATTAAGATTTAAACACTTTTCTTCCTCCTATATGAAAACTTGTACCTTGCCTACTTCCCCCCAAACCGAGGTTAAGCTCTGCAGTGCCAAAACACCAGCAATGTCCTGCATGTTTTTATTACAAATCCTCACACCTGAGAGGTTAAATGCAAACCCTGTGTTTTGCATGGCACAGCGAGTTAGATTGTCTGTATATGTAGACTGGCAAATCCTTGCTGACTGAAATGTACCGTAGGAAGAAGGTAACCTGGTGATCCCAAAGCCTGTTCTTGTGAGCTATGGGTCCACCATAATCAAACAAGCAGAATCCAGAGGCACCTGCAGCAGAGAATTAAAGACCAGGTATTGGAGATAAGCTCAGTAGTGGGCTCTGACCCATAAAGCAAGACAGCCCCACAGAAAAGAGAAGAGCTCAGGGTTAATGCTGCTCACACTAGCCAGATGTTTCCTCGAAGCCAGAAGTCCTCTCTGTTCATGAAGCCATGAAACAGCATCATTGCTCAAAAATTACATCTTCCCCTCCAGCACTCTGATCAGCCTGTGCAACCATCAGGATATTGCAGGTGATCAGTAGACGACTATGCTGCCCACCCACTCAGAAAATTCACAAGGCTGTGGTCACTGCTCTCCTGCCACTACCACCCTCAGCTGCTCGACTTCCAGGGACACTCTCTGCTCAGCAGGACACGGGAAAACAGGAGCATCCCCAAGCCTCGCTGCCTAGTATAACTCCCAGCTCTGGGTTAAACCCAAGTATGACAGGTTTTATGCAGGGGAAAGAGAAGCCCCCAAGAATGGGAGCTGCTGAGGTCAGCCGTGATTAAACACTACATATGGTGGAAAAGTGTAGGCTGCCACAAGCAGACAGAACCTCCACCAGCCACCTTCTTTACCCCAGGAAGGGGAAACGATTGCTGGACTTACCATCTCCCTGTTATCAAGTCATCCTCGCTTGAGCCATGTCCATGCTGAGAATGCAATGTACTATGTACACACAGCCACCCCCAGACGCACAAATAAGAGACAATGGCTGTTTTGGGGGTACCTGACTTTAGCAGGTTAGTTACAGTAGAATTATCTCTTTCATAGGAGTCTGATTATCATTGGAAGTCCAATGAGTTCAACCCTCCCCACAGCGCTGTTCTCTAGATACACATATTTTGGCTGATATAAAAGATGTGTTGTTATAGGAAGGGTGTTAAAAAAATAGTGGCCTTCACACAGCTGAGGTCAAGCTATGTTGGCACTTTGTCAAAATCAGTGGTGTAGCCAAGAGTTTTTAATGAGCCTGGAATGCATTACCTCATTTGTCATACCTGGATCACTTACTCATGCTGAGTCCAAAATAACCTTGGACCTTGCTGGCTGCTCAACAAACCATGTAAGTAAACAGTACTGTACTCATGCCTAAAACATGTACCTTTTTCTTGCTCACTCAACATTACTTATTCTAGAGAACATCTAAGCAATTGTAATGCCCACGATCAAAGTTCTTGCCCTTCCCAGGCTTCTCTGATCTACATAGCTATTTCCTGATATTACTTTTGATTCTGGCTTGCGGGTACTCCAGTTTCTCAGAAACACTTCAAAAGTCCGGGGGACGGGGGGAGCGGGAAGAAAAAAGGAAAAGGAAGGATGGCCATTGCCATATTTCGCTCAGGAACGTGCTGGGATAGCTGCTCAGCATTGCTAATGCACTTAGAACTTACACTGCCAACCAGATTCTGGCTGCCTGCTGTTTTTGTGACCATGTTTCTATCCTGTGCAAGGATGAAGGAAAAGGAAGGAACAACAGCATTTTTGCCAACTGCAACAGTATGACAGCACAAAAAACTCAACTGAGCTTGTAAAAATGTCCAGGACCACTGGCAAAGAAGGGCCAGTGGAAGATCTGGGTCTACATTTAGGGTGGGCTTACAAAGTCAGGTGAGCTCTAAACCTGAGAGGTGGGAATTCACCAGAGGGAGGTAATCACAAAGCCGGGATTAAGGTGGAGCACTGGAAGATGCAAGAAGTTAATCAACAGGGATGTACCGTGGTGCTGGGTTCAGAAGAGAAGTGTGCTTGCATGAGGCAAGCTGCAGCACACCTGCTAAATGCATCAACAGTCCCTCCTCACTGTAGGACACCTTGCAGAACATCTCCTCACAGAATCCTCTTGCTCCGTGCCAGACCATCATACGTCTTCCAGTTTTCACACACATACACAAAAGCTGTGACATCAGAATGCTTGGCCCGAAGTTGCACAACCATCAGTAGATACAAAACAGACTAGGAGACTTTCCCTCTTAGGCAGGTGGAAGCAGTAGAATGTGTCAAATCACAGATCACCACGAGTCAGGGGCCAAACACAAGCTGGACGTGGCATACGGAGATGCCCAACCAAAGTCAAGGTGAGAAGAATGGTCCCAGATCTCCAGGAAATCCAGAACCAACCATGCCTGCTGGCAGGTGGCAAATAGCTGGTTGCTGGGGACACCCCTAAAGCAGCCTGGCAAAAGTTAGCTCTTGGCTGAAAAACATGCTTACGTGTTGCACCTTTTAAAATGTAATGAATAGAAAGTTAACAGTTTTAATGGTTTTAACACTTACCCCTCTAGGGGGCTTCTGGCATTCTGCAATATCTGATAGTTAAGAAAAGCATACTGCTATATTTAAGCACAATCCCAAAAACTGTTCAAAGGTTAGTTAATCTCACATACTGTTCTGGAGTCCCAGCTGCTCCCTTGATTTCCTCATCACCTCCATCTCTTTGTTTTCTCTCCTTCACCTCATTCCCTTTTCCGCATCCTGAGTTCAGTATCTTACATTTCATTTATTTTCCTTTCACTCCTCAAAGTTTATTTAAAGGCATCTGCCTCACGGGAACAGAGTCCAAGGAGGGCCTGTGGCATTTATCACCTAGGCACACTGAGCAGAGCTGGTAAACAGAAGCAAATTGCGACCAACCTGGTACTGCATCAAAGGGCCAGAAACTCTACAGGATCCTAAGTACACCTTTGGAAGTCAGGGATGAGCACCTACCAACGAGAGCTCTTACACGGCCTCTCCGCAACACACACACACTTGCTTACTCAGGCTGCAGAGAAAACAATTCCAATATTAAAACTATTTTAATAAACACTTGCTTATTTCTTTCTTTATAACTGAACATGCCAGGCCTGACCTGGAAACTCCAGAGTGCAGCAGCAAACAACCTTGCAGGGAACACTGAGGATCCACGCTGCTTTCTAGCCCACAAGGAGAAAGAGCAGACTTGTGTAGCCATTTCTGAAAGTTTTGTTTTGGAAATGAGATATCCCATGCTCCATGTGGGGAAAATCAATTTGCTACCTCTCTAAAGAAAACATTCCTCATTTGGAAATAAGTGAAACAGACACTTCCTTGTGTGGATTAATGTGGAGACATATGACTTGCTGCAGACTGTTGTTTTGACCCCCCTCCTGACCAGACAATCTCTGAAAAAAGCAAAAAGGTGGTATTTTTCATGGATTACAGTTCAGACTAGCGTTGCTTTTAATAGAAAAGTTACAGGCATTGCAAATACCAGGTTGGCCAATTATGCCAAAAATTGAATGTTTTTCGTTTCCATGGAAGATGGGACAAGCCTCAGGATGAGGCTTGGAGTTTTGTTTTCTTCATTTCAGCATGGTTGGAAGCTAAGACTTTTGCTTGATCTGGGCTTCTTTATGTCCTGCTGACTAATATGGGTTTAAAAAAAAAATGGAAAAAGTTTGAGGTTGTTTGTTTGTTTGTTTTTAGACAGAATCTATTCATATGTTAGAAATTACAAAGTGTGGTAAATTGAAAAGGGAAGCTGAAGACTTCAGAGAAAAATCTATGCCTGACAAATACGGACATTCAAGGAGACCTTAGAGCAAATTAAAATAATAATAATAAAAAAATCCAGTGTAGGCCTATCACTGCTTACAGATGACAGGATTGTTATTAATAATTCAAAAGAAGCAGAGGTGTTTGGTAAATATTTGTTCCGTTTTTGTGAAGAAGCCAGATGATATGCTTGCAAAAGAATATAATTAAAGCCAGTCAATTGACTTGGTTTTACACAAACCAGACCTTAAAACAACAAAAAAGAAAAACAAAGCACTTTATTTTATAACTTGAAACTACAAGCTTGGTTAGAGAAACTAGCTGCACACGGGGAACTTACCTGCATTTCTTTAAGACAGCTGATTTAATACTAGATAACACTTTGATTAAAAAACAGCACTACATAATTTTGTTCAAGCATATATTAAATGGATTAAGAACTGGCTAAATGATAGAGTTAAAAGCAGGCATCAGTGGGGAATTTCTATTAAATGAAAATATTTCTGGTGGGATTCCACAGGGGTTGCTCTTAGCCTTGCTAGCATTCAACATTTTTGTCAGTGAAATAAATATAAGGTCCCCGACAGTAACATTCACACTGACACAAGGACTGGCACAATGCTAACACTGAGTCATACAAACAACTAATCAGAGGGAAAAAACAGACCACGCAAGCTCTTCAGTAAGGCTCCAGCACGAAACCTGCAAGCAAGGACTCCAGGTCCCACTGGCCAAGCCAAGGGTGGGACTTCACGGGCCACCCCCCCACTGGAAATTAAATATGCCCTGGCAGGAAGACACTGCGGCCAAAGAGAGGTCTGTCTTCAAGAGAGAGGTCTGAACAATTCAAGCTGTGCTGAGTTTGAGCAAAAATGACTTCACCAGGCAACAACGAGTGGTGCTCAGAAGCGAGGAGGCACAACCAGGCATGCCTAGGCACTGCAGCCCACAGACGCGATCAAAGGCCCGTATCCAAAGGCACATATATGACCAGCTTTCAGAAGACCCTTTGGGAAGAGCCTGAGCCAGACACAAGCCGGTGTGCATGGTGCAGGAGGAAACGTACGCAATTTGAGGGTCTCTGTCAGCCACGGCGAGGGTCGGGCCCGGGCGGGAGGCGGCCGCAGCAGCCTGGCTGGCTGCACGGAGCCGGCGTCCAGCTGTCTGGCTGCGGTCCTGGCTCAAACAGCTGTTTCCCTTCTCCTTCAGAAAAAAGGTGGTGAACTGGATGAAAGCATTTGCCGGTAATTTTGGCCGATGAGCCACTACTTGGGGTTCATACCAGATTAGATGACTCAGTGGTTCTTCTGGTGAGAAACTGCTTGAGTATAGGGTCAAATACAGCAAAGTACTGTGCTGTGCAGGACATGGCACACGGGGAGCTGTAGCCTTGATTCAGCAAAGTACATGCCTGACTTGTAAAGACCTGAAGCATGCAAAGACCTCTGATGACCTCACTGGGGCTATTCACATTTTGAGGCTGAGCCTGTGTTAAGCGTCAAACACGACCAAGTCAGCATGACTCCCTCTGTCACTAACGGGAAAGAAGCATTCAAGCTCCGAACAAAGAAATCGGCATATCTCATCATGAAACACCTTGTGCTTGGGCAGCATCACAGGATCAGACGTGGGTTCCTCAAGTTTCCCTTTCCCTCAGAAATCTGCAGTTGATCTCCAGCCTCCAAGCCCTCTGCCCCCAAAGGTCACTGCCGGGAAGCTGCGCCTGGCAGACAGGGGCTTCACTTTCTGTAGGAGGGTCACAGCCATACTCAAGAAGTGCATGTCTGACTTCTCAGAATTGTCTGGGTTTAAAAAAAAAAAAAAAAAAAAAAAAAAAAAAAAGAAGAAAAAAGGCAAAGACAGGAAGGAATGAGCGGGCACACACGGATTATGTAATAGCCAAGACAAAAGCAGTGCAAACACGGCAGCGGGAAGCGAAAATGCACAGCAAACCCACACGAGTCAGCCTATCCCACCGAAAACTCTGCAGAACACCATCCAAGGTAGACTTCCCATTAGAGGGCTTTAGAAAACAACAGGCAAACTTGAACACACAGCAAATCTTAAGGCGGCATTCCTAGCAATATTTCCTTTTCTTTCCAGTAGAAGTCAGCATTTGTGAAATTGCTGTCTAGCAGAGTCAGCAGGGCCCAATGGAGACGTGACCTACATACCTCAGAAATACAATAGATACGTAGCCAGTCTTATCCACACAGATTTACAGATGAGATAGGCTAATTGACTGGTAAGGGATGGACACTGTGCATGAATCTAAACAGGCAGAAATTCATGCAAGAAGCATAAACCGGACAGTTTCCTGAGACCTCGCTTGTTGTAATGACAACAGCAGGTAGGAAGCTATGATCATCCAGTTATGTACAACGTGAAAACAGCAAATATATTATTTAAATCTCTTGAATTTCTGATTTGTAACTGATTATGTAAGATTTTTTTTTTTTAGTGTAAGAATATTATAATTTCCTTTCATTTTTTTTTTCTTCGCACTTGATCATTGCACTGCAAAGTAATCAAAATCTGTTAGGCATAATCAACCTGCATGAAGATACTACTAAAGTGACATGCAGAAACTAGAGTGAGCTCCCGCCTTGATGCCTACATCCAGCTGCCACCACCATGAGGACTACACAGAGATTTAGGTGGAGACAGGAGCGGCAGCCTGAGCCCCCATCACTTCTCTGGGTCACCACCAAATTCCCCAGCAGGGAACGCTGCTGTAAAGAGGTTCAGGAATAACTCTGCTTTGGCAAAAAGCTCAGGACAAAGCCCTGGCACCCCTGGGGTACACCTGACACGGGGCTTTGATGCCGGGGTGTGGAGGTGACGCTGCTTCGCGTTGCTGAGCAGAGGAGGGATCTGCACGTTTTCACCAGTAAAACACAGCGATGGTAACTCCAATAACTTTGCCACGTTGTGTACGAGCAGAAAGGGAACCTGCAAAACTGCCAAAGCACCCGAAGAATGACATTTTTAAAGTCCTGATGGTAAGATCATGGTGCCCAGCTTTAAACAAATAAAAATCCCGTGAACCCAGTGTGGTCGTCCCAAACATCAACACAAACAGAACTGAGCACAGCTCTGTGATATAGCCCCTGTAAATCTCCAGCACTCGGAAAAATCCAAATAAAACCGAGCTGTACTCATTAATTTATCTGAGCAGGCCAGGGTTTAAACTAAACACCAAGTCAGTTGTGCAATATTCTTTCGTAGTCAATACCGGCTCTTAGGAAATTATCTGAGTGAATTAAGCGGAGGGACTATTAAAAAATTTACACACTTCCTTGTGTTTCAGATGTCTAATTATAGCCGTGTTTGTCTCTCCCCACAGAACTGTTGTATACCACATGGTATGCATATTTCAGCATCCAGCATTATTAACTCATGACCGACTGTCAGTTGATCATTATCTAACACACGGGGTCTGCGAAAAAAGCCTTATTTGGGCAAAAGCAGGCTTCTGACCTGCTCCCGCTGTATTTTCCCCCAGAAGAAACTTCAGCTGGATTATTATTTGCTGTCAATGGAAACTCAGAGGTTACATATGTGAAATCTGCAGACAGGAAAATAAATCCTTACCGAGTTTAAACACTTGGCTGATATTAAAACCATCTCCAGCTTGGTTAAAGAAAACTCTCAGTTGCCCTCTAGTGTTACCCGGCTGCCATGCCAGGCAGCCCACTCGCCGCAGCCAAGGTCACAAAATTTAACCTGATTTCATGCAATGAGATTTACTGTATGTGTAATATTTCGTATAAAAGGGCGATGGGGGTGCTTTTCCCTCCTGGAAATTTCAGTGCTTGGGCCCCTGGAAGCCCAGAGCTTGCACGATGTTTACCGCTGTAACTGCGGCGCATGACACATGGGTTTTATGAGCGAGAACCTCTGAAATCGCTCTGCGTGCTGCACTCCATAAAGTTCATTCATAACTAAAAATAGACTAATGTACAAACTGATTTAGCATTATACTGAAGCTAAGGAACATAGGGAGACTGCAGAATTCCCTAATATGGAAGAGAAGCTGAGTTTTCAAAAGCAGCAGTTTATTTGTTTCTGAAAATGGACAACATATGTAAAAGATTTAATATACAGAACCAGGTGTATATATAGCATAGATCTCCATACGTGCCCATTTTCGTTCTATATAAAGACTTTATACAGCCTGAAACTATAAATTCAATAATAGATTACTAAATTAAGTCTGCACAATCACTTCATAAAAAAAAACCATTTCAATTTAAAATACAGCTGTAGGGGTTTGGACAATTTCCTGCATAATAGAGGCCCATCCCTGAAATGTAAATAACACTGGTATTAAAACAAGTCAATCAGGCACATCAGGAAAAAAACAAAACAGGTACATGAAAACATAAATGCATTTTCCAGCCTATCCTAAGTAAGGATGCCAAACCTTTATTTTATTTGAATGCTGCTTTGATAAATCACTACTGCTTCAGCTGTCCTGGTTTTTCCTAAGAGAAATCCGGGGCCGATTAAGTCTTAACATTGTGAATACAACAAAACATCAGGATTTTGCAATAAGAATTATTCACTTCTTTCCTGTGTACCGTCAGCATTCTTAAAATACTGCTACTATAAAATTAAACAGCGTGCTCTTCAGAAACACATGACGTTGCCTGCTCTGGTTTTTCAACTGCAATTGTGCAATTTTAAAATTCTCTTCTTTCTCAATGCCTTTTCCCCAAACAAATACCTTTGATACTTACAAGATTACAAAAAACAAATTAGACTTTTTTTTTCCCCCTAAACTTACAGGGCACCTGTAATATTATTGACTGATTACACAGTAAAAATGACAAACATTACTTTATTTGGTATATATCCTAAGCTAATTGTAAGGCTTTCTCTTCTTAATTTGACAAGACTGAAATATCACAAGAAGTACATATGGCAACTCAGAAAATATAATCAGGGAAAAGGCAAAATGAACATTTGAAAAGACAAATGATTCGATTTGCATAAGCAGATATCTGTAAGGCTCTGCCTTTCTCCACCGCCTCAATAGCACCTCCCGGTTGCTCCTGCTCTCACAGCATAGCTCACAAGCACAATAATTGCCTTTTCTAACCCAAAACGTTGCCCCTGTTGCCATCAGGAGGCTTTAGCCAGCAGCACCCAGCGATGCTGGGACATGTGAAGAGGAGACACAGTGCAGCCAGGCAAGGAAGCAGCAGCGAGGTGCCAGGACTCCCTGCCCAGGGACCCTGCCCCAGCAGCTCCAGCGTCCCAAAATACCGAAATGGCCACTGAAATTATAAAGGGGGTACTGCAGTCCTATTTGATGTGGCTTGCTCATGTCAGACTATTTGTTCCACGCTCCCAGTGACCGACCCCTGGCTCTCGAGCAGCCAGGAGCATGTAGGGTTTCCAAGCCTGGCTCACAAGCCCAGCAGCAGGGAGCAAGGGCTGGGGAACAACTTTAATACTGACCTGTAGAAGGCCATGGCAATGGGGATGCAACTGGCTGCTGAGCCCAGCATTATCCAGTTGTGCCGGGGCCCAGCTGCTCCCCTAGCAAGCCACTGTCCCCTTGCCTGCAGACCAGTCTCTTGGGCAGGGCCTTTCTTCGGTTCTGCACAATACCTGATGCTGTGCTCTGGGGGATTAGGTTGCTAGAAGACTGTGGGATGTTCAGAAAGCTCAAAAAACACCATTTCTCTGCCTCATGAAATACACAGCAAGAATTTTATTTACTAATCCCAGTCAGTTCCCTCCTTCTGACAGCATCTGGAAGGGTTTTCACACTGTACGGGAATCCTCATCCCCATTTCCAATAAAGGGATTGCTCCACTCCCAGATTCACCCGCTCTGCTGCCGTCAGATCTAGGTTTTTCCTAGAAGCCTTCCCACCAGCCGTGACCTGACACTGTGCTGTTTAGGAAATCTGACAATGTGACTTGAGTGGCCAAACCTTCTGTATATCTAATTTTAAACAAATAAAAATAACAAGACAACAAATCAGCACCTCTCCTGGATTTCCAAGTACACTATTAAGTAGACTTGGACTTCGGCTAAGGTGAATATGAAGATTCATTTTCCCAAAAGATAAATATTGACTGAGGAAAAGCAAAGGTCAAATTGGTCAATATTTACTCAAGAAACTCTAAATCTTGATGCAGTGTAACAGACACTCTGAATGTCTTCATCAGCTGCCTCTGGAGATCTTTTCATGATGACTAAGGATTTCAAAAGTATAATCTTGTCCCCTCTGAAATTTATATTTAAAAAAAAGAAACTCATGCGCACCTATGGCAAGTAGGAAGCTTTCCATGCCTATGGCCTCAGCAAAAGGGGATGTGTTGGTTTGCAAATGCTGTCTGCACAGTCTGCATGCCAAAGCTCAGCAGCCCTGACCTCCGAAGATGTGCACAATAAAAACTTTCTGACTCATCACATGACAGTATTTCAGACTAACATGAACAGGAATTTCTTCTCTGGTAAGGATTAATGCACTCCCTTCTCCCTCCATCTCAAATATCTGTAAATTAAGGCTGAAATTTTATCTCAGGCTTCTGTTTCACATAAGGAATTACTTTGAGACAATGTCAATCAAGAGCTTTAGGGGAGTTATAGTCCTATTATTTACTGTGGCAAGTATATTAGTCCTATTATTTATCTAAGGTTTCAAGCTTACTGCCTGACTTCTGCTGGTCTTCTACCATGCTATTTTTGTTTGAAGCCACAGCCCTACAGACTCTTCTTTCCACAGAACAGCACTGTTGAAAACAAAAATTCCAGGAAATGCATAAAGGCTGATTTTTCTCAAGATGCATGAGGAAGGAAGACACACAAATCCTTTGGAGTTTCAATGTTGTCATTCCCTGAACTCCCCCCAGCACCTTCACATGGTCACTCAACGACCACAAAGGTCCCAAGCCTCCCACTCTGTTCATTCAAACAGTCCAGCATGGCGAGTAAACTCCTATTTCTAACCTTTGTCTCCACTGAACAGTCAAACATAGCACAGATTTGTTGCAATCACCATGGAGATCAGCTGGTTTCAAATTAGGCACAAACTGTTTGTTTCCTTTGCTATTTTTATTGAGTTTTGAGCCTATTATGCTCCTCCCACTCTGCCCTTTCCTTCTCTTTACTGGCAAATGAGAAAAATCTTCCTTTCTTGGGAAGTCAAACCCTGGCCACAGCCACTCCTGAACTCAGCGGGGGGCGGCAGTGATGCCCCCTTCTCAATTGCCTTCCCTCGCTGGTTGGCAACCTAAGAGCCTGCACGAGGTCAGACTCAGCAGATGACACAGAACGTGCAAATGAAGCCCCTGTTAGCTGCGACAAAAACGCGAGACTTGCTCTACGTTAGGACTACTAGGGATGGAAAAATTAATTTGCTCTCTGTAAGAGGGAATAACAGGTAGGCTTTGGCCTCACATCTACAACGGCATGGATGAGCCACCACGGGCTGCCACCAGAAAAATGGCATTATCCTGGTGTAACAAAGAGGGACCAGGATGGGGACATGGCTGGGACCGTGCGGACAAGGGGGCAAAAGGCGAGTGCCTGGCACGGGTTACTGAGGAACAGAAGCACTGGAGCAATGGGCAGTGGGGGAAGCCAGACCTCTGGGCTGTTTAGGTTACACACAGAAAGTAAATAAATCCAGCACCACAAATGCAGGTGCAAGCGTCACTCTTCCACCGGGCAACACCTGGGCTACTGCAGCCAGTGGCTACTGAGCACCCTCTCGCCGCGGAAAGGCTGTCCTGCACCTCCCAAAGCACGGAGCGGTTCTTATTTGACTCCCAAAGACGCGAAGTCTCTAACAGAAGTTCCTTTGGAGGCACAGAAAGAGACACAAGGACCGATAGATAGTGCTGAATGTAGGTTTCCCACAGCCCAAGTCAATGGGCTCCCTGTGCCAAAAATGCAGCAGGCTGGGATCTGACAGTCCCAAAGGGGCATATGCCAAAGGCAAGCCTTTCCCACAGCTCTGTGACAGGTACAGCTTCCCTCAAAACAGCACCAAGTCTCCACTAAAACATCCCTCTGCTTCTGGAATCATACACAATCCATAATGTGGACTTAAGTTCAAATTCAAAGACCAATTAAAAAAAAAAAAAAAAAATCAATGAAATGCTTTTATGAAACAGGAGATTGATCTGCAGCTTAAAACTTCCAGTAATGTAATATTTTAGAACTTTAATAAATAATGCTTTTATCTTGATTGCAAAATAACACCCTGCCATGAAAACACAGAGCAGAGGTAGGAAACTGTTCAACAAGAATTAAAATGTCACACTTTGCACAGAACGCAGCATTACAATTATTGGTGAAACACATTTTTCAGACTTGTTAACACAAAATTAACAATTACATACATCACTTAATTCTATAAGTGCATATCTCTCGAAGTACCCATTAGCTAACCATGCCTAGTTCAGTTTTAATATACATGCAGGCTTTGCAGCACAGAGGGGATGTAACTATGCGAGTGCTGGCACAGTAAACCCTGAAATGGCAAGTGCTATTAAATTGAGATGCAATCACGTTGAAAGGGAAACATTAACAAACAGCAGACAATTGAGAAGAAAATACAGGGCGCTTGTGTTCTAATACATGTGCTTCAAAACCTTATATAACTATTCATTGTCTAGTTCATCTGGCCAGGGGCCCAGTTTGCTCTATGCTATGCTATACTAATTTTATAATAATAAACTGTTACACAAGCTTTATGCAGTCATGCATATGAAGAGGTTGTGGAAGACATTACATTTGATTATCTTTCTAGCAAAGACACCATCTTGAAACGAAACATAGCCTGGTACAAGTATATGAGTTAAAAAAAAATAAAAAGAAAACAAATGTGAGTATATCATTAAAAAAAAAAAAAAAGAAATCCTTTCAAAAAGGCTCTTTTTCTCCTCTGCATATCACCTTCACATTATGCACGACAGATGAATACCACTAATCCCATAATACAATGCAAGAATCTGCATGTTCCTGGACTATGTTCATTTGAAGACAATCAGTGATTTTTGGAAATGCATGCCTTTTTTTTTTTTAAATATACCTTCTTTTTGTAAAAACAAGGCAAAATGGTTTACAAAGCCAAAAGGAATGTGTAGAATAGCTGGGGTTTAAAAACCCTTTATATTATTTGTTGCTTTAGCATGAACTAACATGAACCACTGAGATGCTTCAGTTAAGATTTATCTGTACCACAAACATTTGTAGGATAGTTGGAAAACAAGGGGACAAGAGACAGGGCACAAAAGCATATACAGTACAAACCAGATGCGATCCAGAAAAGTCATTTCATATTCCGCATTTGTCTATGGAATTGTCTGAGAATTTTCTGCTGAACATTATTTCCAGGTTTATCGCAGCAGTTCAAAACTGGCTATATTTAGTCCCTGACCAGTGCCAGAAAGCACTACCAGACTATAGGATCATGGCATATTTTAAGTTTGATATGTCATCAGCCATCAAGGCCAGAAATAAATGCCTTTTATAATCAGAAAGAGTAAAAGCCTCAGACCTCCAAGATACATAAGGGATTTTTTTCAGCTCTAAGTCACCAGATATCAACCTTAAAAATCACATTATTCTGATTACCGTTGTGCCTCTGTTACTTCCCAACCACCCCCTACATATTTTGATTTCACTGTTTTAACATCTAATCTAAAAATCCCCCCACTAAAGCTAGTGGACCAATGTTTTATGTGGGGCCCCTGAGGCACTTCCACATGCAAATACCACCACCACATACCAAAAGCAAAGAGTCGGCAGTCAAGTGGCACTGAAGTCAATGGGTGTAGGAGCAAACCCCAAAAAGCTTTAGTGCCAGATTCTGATCTAAATCACATCACTGTCAATCCAAAGTAATTGACTCCTGTGGATTTCCATGAGTGGAAAGGAGATCATAATCTTGCTCTCAACCTTTACCTTTGAAGTGGAGATGGTCATAAATCCGATTTTTCTATCCAACAGGAAAATGCCAGAATGTCATAATTTTCTTTAAATCAGGGCAGGCAGTCAAAAAATTTCTGAGCAACGCTAATAGGCAACTATCAGGCTCTTTAATTTTAACATATCTAATGAAAATAAACCAACTGAAAATACTTCTAGAGACCAAAACCCCAGGGCCCCGTGCTCCTGCGTCCCACCACATCGAGCACCAAGCGATGGCACAACCACTGGGGAGACCACGGAGCAGCACCAGAGCTCATCCAGAGACAGGGACAGGCACAGGACATGGCCACACCAGCATCGCCGTGACTGAGATGTCCCCAAGAGTATGTCAACCCAGCGTGATAAGGTTGTTTCCCACCCTAGACCAAGCATTTCATGTCAGCCGTTCTGATGGAAACCCAAAAAAAAGGAAAAAAAGACCATAGTGGCTGCAGGCTGTTACTGGAGAAAAGATTTCCATTTCATTCCAATGGCATCTTCCAGTGCTAAAAAAGGCATCAAAGACTTGACTCAGAAAAGTGCAAAAGCCTCCTGTGAGGTAAAAGTTACGCCAGAATTAAAATGCAAAATGAGAAGTGGGAACGAGGTGGCAATGCAAGAGACAATGCAAGGGGTTTGCCTGGTACTTAGACCCATGCCCAAAAACCTCCACCAAAGGCAGTGGGAACTTCACCCCTTCTCTAGCTGCAGGTGGAATCCAACACAAGGCAGCAAAACTTTCCTCAGCAAACAAGGAACGTTTTGTTGACTTTCCGTAATTTAACCATTGTTACATTGTTTTGGTCTAGGCTTCTGAAACTAACAAAGCGCAAGTGACTGCAACCTCCTGCAACTGCTTCTGGCTGCACAACTCACCCCATCTCTGCATCTGATTGACGTGCAAGGCTTTGGCATTGTCCGATTTTCATGGCTATTCATGCTCGGGTCCCAACAGTCAGCGCAGCCCTGGCGCCTTCTCCAGCTCACCTGAAATGGGAGCTGATGCTTCTGCTCATTCATCTCGGCTGCCTTTGCTCTCCCGAATATTTCTGATGGTTGCTAGGCAACTATTGTTGAATAGATGCATGAGGCGTTAATTGTCTGAGCACTTTAAAGGAGGAAAATTCTTTAAAACTGAGGACATTGCCACACCAAAAATAGGATATTTCCTTTATGAAGGGCAACACTCGTGGCTGGTAACGTTGATGGCTGCAGTATGTCAGAGACGAGATGAGTCACAGAGATTACTCACATGCAGCGCAACACAAAAGCAGCGTCTTAGGAGACCTGACTTTATAATAAAGTTTTATTTTAAACTAAGTGCTTCAGTTCTAGTTTTTTCTTCTAACTGCTGTCATTGGGATATCACGGTCCATATTTTCTTGAAATTAATGGCGTTGGGTCCAGCTGCTGCTGCTACAGTGCTAGAACTTACCGAGTGTATCAGTTCACTACCCTCTAAACCCAAAATGGCACTGGCAAGTACTCCTCTTCGCTACACTTCAAAGAGATACTGTAGTCTCACTGCTGATCCTAAGCGCTCTCTGCTCCTTACCCGTAAATGTGGATTTCATTTTATAGGGTCTTTTTTCCACAATACATTCCAATGTCATGATCAAGCTCTAAAGACAGTAAACACAGACTTCCATGAATTGACTTAAAACTTCTAAACTAAACAACTGCAAGGACTTGCAGCTAGGTAATTTTGGGGTTTTTTTTTTGTTTGTTTGTTTTATAACAAACCCATCTCTACCGTAACTAAACATTCATAATGTAGACGTATTCATCTTAATTATAGACTGCCTTTCAAAACAGCCAACACCAGAAAAACTCTGAAGAATCATCACTTTTTTGGCAAATCAGTCGAATTATTATGGTTCATTGCAAAACCAGGATGCTATAAAAGAATCAGGGCAACCATACTGCTAATTTTGAACGTGGTATTCTGATCTAAGAGCTTCTAAAGACCCCAGGAATAACCTTTTCCTTGTTTTTCAGACTTGTGCTCTACCTTTGTGAAAGTAGGTAATGGGACACAGGCTCATCTCAGGAAAATTCAGCTGAGGTTTGTAAGACTTCTAAGATGAAGTGACTGACTTAATCAACGAAGTGAGAAGTAGAATCATCAACACCTACTTAAAGTAAACATGCCACCCCACAGCAAAGAGGTATTTTTATTGGGAGTTTAACTTCTACTATAGTTGCAAATCCGGAGCAAAACACAGGAGGTGATGACAGAGCTGGAAGGCTACACACTGCCCCTCTGTTGAAGCAGCAGCAGCATCGGCAAATGTCATCCACGGCAGCAGGATGATCACCATTAGTCTTTTCACATATTCTCTCACTCTTTCTGTGGGCTGAAACGGCTGATTTCAAATAAATTCCTCCTCTTCTATTACTCACTTGTTGCTAACACCTACTTTTTAATTAACGTGCTCTTTAAAGCTATTACGCAAAAAAGTAAGGTGACTGGAGACGTCTGTGAAGGACCCATCAGAGAAGACTCATGAAGTTGGTACAGTAAGTCTGTAGATCTTGCAGCGTGTAGCTGCACATTCAAATGAGATGCAACTGAGTTACATTCTCCATACTTCAACTGAGGAGACAGCCCTTTGTAGACATTACTGAAGTGGCCTAAAATGGACCAGATCTAGTTTTCCCTGAGCAGATGTCCCCAACGGAGCAAGGGACTGATGAGCCCCCCAGAGACCAGAGCAGAGGAGCTCCGAAACACGCAACTGCTCGCAGTGGATCGAGACTGGTAAGGAGAACAAAGAGGACAAGAGGTCTCAACAGCCATGAAGATGGACCAGTGAAGACACCAGCATTTAGCTCCTAAAGCACCAGCTTCCTCCGTAACCCTGTACCTCAGCCCCCAGTCCCAGCAGATGCAAAATGCCACCTTGTCTACTTAAGAGCTTAAGCGAATCTTAGGAAGGTTCGTTGTACTGTATAATGGACAAAAGATCCAACACAGTCAAGCCTTTACTAGCCCAGATGCTACAAATTACTTTATTAATAAAGTAACAGATTTTAAGGCCAGAAGGAATTCATAGAATGTTAGCGCCCTGTTTACTTTCTGCAAAGACTGCCTATACAACGTCAGAGTGACCACTGGATGAAGACAGTATTTCTTCCTTGAGTAAGGATCGTGGCTTTTGGAAAGCAGTCCTGATTTAAAAGATTCAAGTAATAAAGAATCTAAGTTACTCCTAGCAAAGTTGTTCCCATGCTTAATTACCCCTCACTGGTAGATGATTGTGCCTTGGTTTCAGCATTAATTTATCTGCTTCCACTTTGAAGCACGGGGTCCTGCTATGTGTCTGTCTGCCAAATTAGAGAGGCCTCTACCGACACAGGTCTCCTCACGGGGGTACTAAAAGACTGTGATCAAGTCCCTTCTTAGTCTTCTCCTCCATGCACTAAATGGATTGCTATTCTTTAGTCTTTCACTTGAAGGCAAGATTTCCACGCTACCAACTGGGTTGTGGGTCCTTCTTTAACCCTGTCCAGTATTTCAATCCAGTGTGCAAAGCACAGGCATCAGAATTGGGCACAAAGCTGAAAGAGGGGAAAAAATCTCTCTAATAAACTCTTCCTGCTCTTCCATGTTCCTTTGCAGCCCATAGTTCAGGATAATACATTTGAGTATTAGTAGTGCAGTTATCCCATGAAATTGCATCACCTTTTTTTGCAGAGCGCCATCATCATTTGACTGACTTACCAAAAATGTTAGCTCTTAGGGGGTTTGATAATGATTTCCTCTAGCGTCATATGCAGCAGCAGTAACACCTCTCTATTTCTTCTCACTATTCCCCTGCTTATTCATCTAAGAACCAGGTTTGCTCTCCTACTCCTGTCAGTCGGTTATCTATCATTACCCTCAAGTAATTTATGGCATTTAGACCAACACAGCAGCCCCGAAGTACAAGGAAATGCTTGTCTGATCACTAAAAGACCAAGATACAGCTACATCTAGTACCATGGCCCAAACTTCAGCTGAAATGTAAACTGCTTCACTGGCCTTTAGCTCATAATGGACAATAAATCAATTAAAAAACATTATAAAGTTCGAATTGCCAATAATAAATCTACAAAAAAAAATTTTTTTAAAATTTTTAAATTTGCCTTCATATTCAGTACTTATGCATAGAAACAAGGTCCTGCAAAGAAACTATCAGCATGCACTGGCTACCACTGGGAGGATAGATGCTCGTACCTTAACACAGTAGTACCTTCTCCAGGGGACACAAGCAAAAAAGGATTGCCGAGGTCTCTTTAGATGTTTGCGTAAATTATAAAGTAATTCACATATTGTCCGTGATTTATGGCCTATGAAGATGCCAAGAGGTAATGAAAACTTACTCAAACAGCACTGGGAAAAGTCCTTCCTCTGGATCACCCTGAATGCCTTCCTTGATTTCAGAGAGAGAAAACTATAGCAAGAATTTTAATGCCCTATTTTGCCTCTTTTGCAATTTGCCTGAAAAACAAATTCATAAAACCCCAGCCACGTCAAATTTAAATTCTGCAGAAGTCTCACCCACCAGTAATTACTACTGCAGTGTTTAAAATTTTAAAAGAAAACAAACCCAAACCCGAACAAAACACCGTTTTTCAATTATTTTTCTTCCTCTGATTTCTCTCCACATTGCATCATCTCCCAATTACTGTGATTTTGCTGAGTATGCCAGTTTCTTAAAGACACAGCTATAAAATGTATGGACTAATTGTTGAGCAGAACTGAAGAGCTATTAAAACTGCAATAGTACAGCACTTCCAATGGTAGTCTATTATTTCTACATGATTGGTTTTGTACAGTCCAACTCATGCAGTGAAACTCTTAGATAAATTAACTCCTTCGTTTTGACATAAACATCAAAGTGAGAATTAAAGGAGAACGAACATTATTTTCTGCTGCTATTTTAGACATCTGTTCATAACACCCATGCATGTTCCTGGAAAGTTACAAATTATTTAAATTGAGAAAGCCATTTGCTGTTTTACCAAGGCTGTAATACATAAAATCTAGCTCCAGAATTATCTCATTTTCCCATTTCATGTTTCCCTGTCATCTACATGGTGGAGCATGTTTACAGAACTTTATAATATACAATTCAGTCATTTCTAAACAGCACTATAAGAGTAAGTCTGAAATGTACACATTTTAAAGATTACATAGTGAACACCAAACCCTTTCCCAGCTGTTTTGAATTTTGAATTTCCCAATAAATGAATAACATACTAAAAAAGCAAACAAGACCTGACATTATTTAGTCTAAGTTTCTAAAATGGCATAACATCTGTAGCTAAAAACAATTTTCAATAACTATATTTAACTAGAGCAGTATTCTATTATTCATAGCTCATTTTCCTTACAGTCTAGGGGACATAATGTGGTGTTCAAACATTTCAAACATTTCTTTTAATTGTTTAGTCCTTCCAACAGCCAAACTGCAGCAAAAAGGGGAAATCTTCACTCATATCTTTTATATATATTCATGTGACCAACCCATGATCTCAGTTAAGTGCCACAACTGTTCATTAACACACATCACAGCCCCCCAGTCAGCACTGGGAGCTTTGAAACCGTGCCAGAAGCAGGGGCTCAACAAATGGCACTTTGACCTTTTCACTGCTAACTTCAATCTTTATTAAAATCTCTAAGACGTCAGCTCGCTCTCCCTCTTTTACCATCTTTTATCTGCACCCCAAATACCTAATATTCATTCATTAAACAGAAAAGTTTGCTACATTCTTACGTAACTATAGATTCCCCTTTCACTGGCAATCGGCTTGTGAAATGCCTTTGATTAAAAAAGAGAACGAAACGCTCCCTCCCCGCGCCAAGCAACTCTAAATTCAGATTGCTCACTCATTTCCAGGGAAATCAAGCATGTACCTTAATATTAAAAAAATCCTGCAGCATCCAGGCAAGTTTAGCTCCATTTTACGTTCCTCTTATTAAATTCCAACTTAGCAACAGACAAAATGCTCACCCTGCTCTTTGCTTGCTTTCTTAATTTCATGTTTGTAACTTCACATCTTCAGCCTGAGCATTTGTAGGGGGATAGAGACCGATTTTTTTGCCCAGCGGGGTTTCTATTCCCTACAATAGAATCACCAAAACCAGTAGTCCCATAGAGTAAAATGTAACTAGAGACAAATAGAGGCTTTGATCACTGTTATGGTGCTCAAACATAGATAGAGGGGGAGAGAAATTATGCCTTTTTTTTTTTTGCCTAGCAGTAATTAACTAATTACACATTAAGAAAAAAAAAAAATCAGAAAAAGTTCACATGAGTCATTTATGTGTTTTCATTCTTTGTAAACTTTCTGGCACACCCTATATGCTTCATTTCTTGCTTTAAATAAGTAAGTACTGGAAAATATGCACAATATTTGGAACCGAGGGGAATGACATATTAATTCAAAGTTTGCTTTGTGTCAGTTTGCGTTTTCCAGATTTGAAATGAAACTTCAAGGAAACCTAAAAACTCGCCTGCAACCTTTAATTTATACCCTCTCTCACCCCACGGATTACCTAGAAGGTATAAGCTACTCATTTAAGCGGCCCAGGGAAGTATCATCATGAGGTGGCTTAGTTGCCTGGGATACTCCTATCAGCCTGAGCAGTGGGGAACCTGGGAAGCCTGAGCTCCAAAAGGGGAAAACTAAACAAAGTAATGAGTAACAGTTACAGCTCCTTAAAACGTGCACATTAACCTCGGTATTGGGAAACTACTTGCTTTTTTGAAGCAGCACCCTCTGATTGAAATAATGACAAATATTTTGGAAATTCCATCCGAAGCCAAAATGAAATTACTCAAGTGCACTCCGGGAGAACGAAGCTTTTTAGTACGCTTTCAAATGAACTCAGGTAAATTTACAAATGGCCTATACCTAAAAGACCATTAAGTAAAATTACATTTGTTTTTATTGAAAGACGGCCTCAAGTGCTGACATGTAATATATGACATGTGATACATAATAATACTCTTAAACCAGTTCTGACATAATATCTCCCAAGGCATAATAACCACAAATGACTGCTTTAGTTAAGAACTAGCCAGGAGCAAAATAGATCCATGTAAAAGTAGCTTTAACCATAAATACCTCAACAATATTTTATGTCACTTTGTAAAAAAGTTAAAGGACTCCCATAATAATTAACAACAAAAACTTCATGTTCTTTACTATTGTATGGTGGTTGTGAAAGGTTATTTCATAGTCCCGCAGCTGCCAATGCCGTAAATTATGCAGGCACCAAGAAGCATTAAGGAGAAATAATAGCAATTTAAACTAAGGCTGACGTAATTCATGATAAACAGTCATTGGAAAATATTACAATGTTGTCCTTTTTTTTTTTTTTTTTTTTTTTTTTAAGTGGGTTTAATCAGAAGAATGTGACCATATTCTGACATAAACCACTTCTCTTTTCCATTGTACGGGTGCGGGAACAGGGGCCCTTCCCTGGCTGCAAAGGTCTCCCCAGCTCCCGGCACCTCGGGGACGCTGCTTGTGAGGCTTGGGGTGTGGGGGACCAAAAGCTCTCCCGAGACAAAGCCCAAGAGTTTGGGCAGTCCTGGTGCTCCAAGGGAGGCATCGACACCAGGGGAACAGTCAAACAAGGATGCTGTAATGAAGACATATTGCAAACAAAAAGGATGGCTCCAGAAATGAAAACATGAATGAGGGACATGGCTCTCACACTCACGATGAACACATCTCACCTTACTTTTCACTATAATGATAAGAAGTGATTTTGACAGCTGAATCATAAAACTAGCCACGGAGTGGAAATCTTATATAGGAAGAATTAGTCATTTATACCTACGATCATTTAGTGAACGGACACCAATAAAACAGATGCGTGTGTAATAGATAACAAACCCCATGTGATAAGTTACATTTATCAGGCTGAGAAGAACAGCTCACTTGCTGGGGTTACCTTTGTTTGCTGGAACCACACGTTAATTCTTCGCCAAACTCTGGCTAAGAAAACGTGTAAACCCCACAATGCCATCACATAATCACTCTTCAATCAAGCATTAAAAAGGAGAAGTTAAAGGCGCCAGACGGGATGTGGACACACCCAGGCCCTGGGCTCACGGGAGGGCATCTCACCCCCCATCCCGTGCCAGCCCCAAAAGCTGGGGCTGTCCCAGCACGCAGCCCACACCGGCCACCCCACAGCTCCCAGCCCTGATGCTCCCTGGAGCAGCCGGGCCACGGCCACGTAGGAGCACCATGGGACAGTGGCATCGTGCGACCAGCGCCAGCCCCTCTCCCCCGGACCCACCCCCAAGGGCACCCGAAAATGGAAGGAGCCACATGGATTCCCCAAGTGGCCTGGGCATGGGAGCTGCGCTCGCAACTCGCATGAAACACACAACTCGCATAAAACCAGCGCTCTCCAGAAATGAGTTTTGATTATAAAGAGAAAAATAATCTATCTTAATATTTATCCTGGTTACAGCTATGGTTGCTAGTGAAAGTGTACCAAAAAAAAAAAAAAAAAAAGTAGAAGCTAACAGCATTTGCTTCTATTGAAGTTCTTGCAGACAGGAAGGTATTTTATCTTACTTTACCACACATTACTTATGTTCACTTAACAGCTTGCTGTTAACATTGAGTGAGATTCTGCCTTTGGTTAACTGGTGAAAATCTTGAGTAACAGCCACTGAAGTGGATCGAGTTATTTTGGATTTACGCCACTACGTGAGACAGAATGTGAACCCTTATCGGGGCCTTTTTGCTTTGAGTATACAAATATTTTATGCATTTCAATGAGTGACAGAATGCAAAACTTGCAAATATTTATTTTTAGATGTATGGGGAAAAAGCAATTAGAGCTAAAAATGTTAAGAATGAAGAAATCACTTAACAGAAGCGATTATGTTGGGCACATAAACAGCTCTGCCTTCAGACATTTTATTCAAATGCTGCAGAGCACACTAGAAAATATCAATTGTTTAAAAAAACTGCAAGTATTTTTTCACAACTGAAAAAAATCAATCATTATAAACAACATCTGGGGATCATTAATATCTTACTCTACAGTTGAATTAACAAAAAAAAGAAAGAAGTCTGACCAGAATCCAGAACATTGCCAGATTTGCTTTTTCTAGCTAAAAGCTTATGTTTACAGAGGTGGGGTGGGAGGGAAAAGGAAATGTACATTTATCTATATCATATATAGCACTATTATGCATTAATCGCTACTTCCCCTCCAGCTATGTCCTGTTTTTGTTTTGAGAGAGTTAAAATTTGAAATATTTAGCTAAGCCACCCTGCCCAGGACCTTGGAAAATATTTGCATATTTTTCAGACTGTAGGAGATGCCACCATAAAGCTCCATCAGGATCCCAGTATCCATGCTAATAAAAAGCCTCCATACTCTTCCCGTTGCATTTCTAAACACTCTACACGTTCTAGCCTTAGCAGAGGAGCACCAACACCGATTCCACCCTAACATCACATTGGCGTTAAAACAAAGAAACCCGAAGCATCTATCTTGAAACTTTGGGGTTTTCTGAATTTTACTGCTATAAATTATCCTGCAGGTAGCTAAAACAGTCAATATCAATAATGCTGATATGTCAGCTGAAACACATTAAAAAACCCCACTCTTTCAGGCCTAAGTACATTTTTTGTACCAGAGCTGGTTCAAAAAGAAAAGCCAACTTTGACTCACGCGAAGTCACCAACAGGAAAACTGTATTTCATTTAGACTGGAAACATTCTTTCTTCTTTTTTTTTTTTTTTTTTGAAGTCTCTCACCCTGCCAAGGTTTTGTTTTGTTTTTCCCCTAAACAATTGATTTTATCTATGAGTCACGAACTTTAGTAAAACTGAGATGCGCAATGAAAGCAGAGACCAAATTTCACCTATAACCAGGAGTAACAGTACCACTCTACACCCTGACGTCAACCGCTTTCATCCAACACATTTTTTCCGGCACATGACCTATCCCTAAAAAGCCCCTTCTTCTTCACAGCGCTGTCCTGCCGCGACAGGGAGAGCAGGTAGGTCCTTCTGAAATTGTGGGCTCGGAGGTCGGTAACTCATCCCTCACTCCTCACTCCCCAGCCAGCCCTGGAACCCAGAGCATCCGCTTTCTCCATTGTGTTATAGGGACATCCCAGTTGGTGAAGGTTTTGGTTTTTGTTTTGTTCTTAATGTAGATGATTTTTCCCTGTGCAAGCAATATATTGTGTTAAGTTTTACTGGAGGGGAAAGGGAGAGAAGGGAAGTGAGGACTGCAATGCCCTTTACACACACACACATATATAATTTTTTTTCAATGAGCAGTTTCCGTTTGCATTGCTCGTGTTATGGTAAAACGAAGCAGTTTCCTTTTTCAGAGAAAAAAATGATATTAATACCACAGCAGGATATAGTTCTCTTTCTTTGTATGAAATGTTTTATAAAAAATTAGCCTTTACATGCAAAAATTAAACTTTTAACCTTCTTTTGGGGGTGAACAAGTGTTTACAGTACCCCAGGGACCAAACAGCTTGTTTAATGGCATATTGGACCCAGCATGCTCTAAAACTAATCCAGAATTATTTAAGATTTACCAAATAGATTAAAAAAAAACAAACAACCCACGAGAAGAAATAATGTATTCAGTTTTCTCTCTTACTTTTGTTTATACAAAAAGCAACCCCATGCTCACAAAATGAAAAAGAGCCTTCTGGTTCATCTTTAGCAGGCAGAATTTATAATATTTATCTAAGCTAGGCACCATGATAAATCCTTCTGTGCAAGATCTTCACCTAGGAAAGCTGATGGAGCTGTAGGAACCCACCACCACCCAAGCACCTGACCCTCCTGGTTCTCAGCTGTGTGTCTGTTCCCACCACCTTTTCAGTCCCTAAGCTGGGAGAAGGTGGAGGTCATGCTGACAGACACATCTACGGGCTCCCGTGCTGTAGGCGCCCATCTGCACTTGGCATTGCAGCCCACAACACCACCGCAAAAGGATCCACACTCAACAATGCACCGTGGGAGTCACTCGAGGCAGTGGAGCAGGAACGAGTCCAGTATAAGGTTGAGGCACCTCCTTGGGACAAGCAAACACAGAGGCCGTGTGCTGCTCCAGCAACAGCTGCTCACCCATTTCTGCCCAGTGACCTCAGATACACCTTCTGGACACCACACAGGTAGCCTGGCCTCCAGCTACATCTCCTCAGTTCATAATGAGAACTGTTAGGATCCTGATTTTTTCATTTCTTCTCTCTTGCAGCATATCTGACCACACAGCAAATGCCCGTAAATGACATGCATTTACAAAAGTTATCAAAAAGCAGTAACCCCAGAGGCTGACAAATGAAAAAGATTTTGAAAAATGCCTTTACCAATGATCTTGAGTTGAAGAGAAATGAATTGTTCAGCTGGCACATGTTTTTATTTTAAGGGAGCAGGGGAATGAGGAAATAGTGGGGTTTGTTTGTTTGTTTGTTTTTCTCCCCACATGCCAATTTATAGGAGCAGGTAGATGAAGGAACGCGTAGGTGAACTCTACTCTGTGCTGAGAACTCGAAGGAGGTCATGAAGAGAACTGACCCCGTTTGCTGACCCTGCTGTGTCCAGCTGGTCCCTGCCTTGGCCCGGCAGGCACAGCCCAGGGGCTGCTGCAGGGACCCTGTTGGTGCTGCCGCCCGGGGCCCGGCCGAGGTCTCCCTGTGGCCCCCAGCCAGTGTCACCTGCTGGTGACAAGCCTGCACGGGCTGGTGGCCCTGCCAGGTCGGGCTCAAGCCTTTGTGCTTCAGTTCAATCTTGGACAACTCCACTCCAGCCTCCTATGTGGGTTCAAAATTTCAGATTTCTTGTTCCTAGCTGTTCGTCCCAGCATTTCACTGTCCACCCAGGCTGTTTTGTGTTGGTGAGGACCTCTAATTGCTCTTGAGGAGAGAAAGAGGTACACAGTCTGACTGTGGTCATACCCATGACCTTTGGCTATCAAGACATCCAAGCACGGCTTGTGTCTTCTGCTTTCTCAACAGAAGCATGCTTTGGAGACTATTTGCATTCTGGAGGGGAACCCTTCAAGGCAGTTAGATTAACTAATCAGTAGTTATATCAACAAGCACAGGAGCAGGAGGCTTCTCACTCACAGCAGTCTTCCCTCGGCAAATGGAGAGCGAGCCTTTCCCTGGCAGGCTGCAAAGAAATACACGCAAATGTTTGAGCCTTCCAGCTGTGGAGCCGATTCCTCAGCAGCCCGCTTCTCCAGCGGCCGCCTTCACAGGACCTCGTGGCACACGGAACCCAGTTAGAGGAGAACCAAGAAAGGGCTCTGCAAGAACAGTCCTGCCCAGACCACCTGGGCACACCAAAAAAACCCCCTGCATTATTTATTGTCAAAAAAACTTTAATTTTTTTGTCCGGGTTTTGTTTAAAACAATTTCACATTTCCTGCTTTATTTATTCTTGTTTTCCGCCATTCTGTAGGGTTTAACAAGGGGGGAGTATGAGGAGTCAGAGCTGAAAAAGATTTTTTTTGTTAAAAATGTATAATAAGAGTAGAGAGAATACTTCCTGGAAAAACATTTCTTTCTATTAAAATTGCCTAACAAGGACAACAGCTTACACGCTGCAGTGAATGGGGCTCTTTGTAAAGGTATTTCTGGTGTCTCACTTGTGACATGCTGGATCTGTCGCACAGTACTCCAACGCTCAGAGAACATGTAACACCTTCCTCAACAGCAACGCTTCTGAAAAAGACCTGGCATCCGTATCAGAAGCCAGCGCTTCCCACATAAAGACATTAGTAGACTGTATTTCCCAAATTTTGTACTCGCTTTAGAGTTTGGAGAATTTCAGGTGAGAAGCAAATATGCATTCCTATCTTGCTCCTTCTGCACACTTCTTTCATTTGCAAGGTAAGCAATAGCCAACCTCTTCAAATTAAATGTGTCTGGATCTCCTTATAGACACCTTTTAAGAATTTTAGCCACATTTCTGTAATCTGGTCTCCCCTCAGATTTGACTGATAAATACCAGCGCCTTAAAGTAATCCATTTATCTACTGTACCACCCTGCCTCTGTTTAGCTTTAGCAGTCATCACTTTCCACATGTGACATCCATCTACATGATATCAATGTAAACTGTTTGGATAACAAAGTGTTGTACATTTTATTGTCCTGCCAGCAAAGAAAAGGATAAAATAGCACTTTGCCTGTTGCCTGCAACAAAGGTAGTACAATTGACACCATACATTTTGCAATACAGGAACAGAACCATACCTTGGCCAGTTTTTTCTTCCTAACACAGCAGGGCTTGCAAATCTTACCACATCATTATTTTCATAAGAAACACTTTTAAAGAGTAGTAATTTTTTTGCTTGTTTTTATAGGCATTTTTAAAAAAATCTGTTTCCAAAAACCAAACTAAATTTTAAATTCATATTATTAATTTCTATGGCTAAGATTTCTGTGGCTCTGGTTTGATAATGAGATAATTGCCTCACAAAGGTCAAGAGAATGGCATAGTTAGCTTTCAGAGACTGAACAAAGCACTTGCTATGGTTCACTACGCATAGTTTCTGCATCACTCCACATCTCTTTGATTCATCTATTACTAATATTCCATGATACACTTACATTATGGATCCAACTATTTCAACAAACCTGTAATCAAGGAATGACCCTGAATAAAATACTCCACAGAAAGCAGATGGTAGGCTCATCAAATGCCTTCAAGCCTAAAATAACCTTTCCCATACAAAAAGGATAGTTAAAACTGAACTTCATATTCCAAGCTGGAGCGCAGAGTAAACAAAAAACAACACGATACTACTGTGTTATTGGACTAAACTTCCAGGGCATTTCATTCATTTTTTCACCACCTCCACCCCCTAAGAGCAACAAGCGCTTTTATTCATAGTTCATTCAAAGCCTGTAATGTTTTGTGTGAGCGTGAGCAGACTTGACAGTTTGGGCCTGATCCTGCAAAAGCCTGACATCACAAAATTACAGCTACCCACAGCAGTAACGTGCTCCAGCGACGGCACATCACGAGGCCGGATCTCTCCTGCCTGTCGGGAGCGGATGGGCGCAGCAGCCGAGGGGCAGTCCTGCACCACCTCGCAAAAGGCCCCAACGCCGCCGGTTGGGTTGGCGCTTCTCTGCCAACACAAGGCCTGGCCTGAGCGCCAAGCTCAAAGCCAGCGCGCTGGAGCTGCGAAAAAGGAGGAGATGACTCTCCCGTCGCAGGCATCGCCAAACCCCTGCCCTCTCACTGCTATTGCTGTACGTTAAATGCATAATCAGAAGTTCTCTCTCTAAGAGACCACAGGAGCTTCCTCGCGGAGACGCGGGGATCTCACACCACAAAGGCTCCGCAAGCAGACTGCTGGCGTCAGCCGCAGCGCTCATCCGTCTGGTGATACGGGTAATAGAACTTAATTCTCACAGCACAGCTACACTGCTACAGAAATTACACTGGACCCACTAACTGGAGTTACTCTGGGTGTGTACACAACATGTATTCTGCCACACACTCAGCAGCACACCCGCTGCCCTTGGGTTGATCTGACACACACCAAGAAAAGTGTGAAATCACCTGGCAGCTATCAGGAGTCAAACCTTGCAGCCCTCTCTCCCAGCTGTAAGGGGCTGCACACTCCTCTGGAGCTGCAGAGTATTCTCCGCATCCTTTGAATTAAGAGGCCACCTCCCAGAAGTGCCTCTGCACTTGTAAAATGAAGGTCGTAACAGTGGCAAAGGCCCCACTGAAGAAGCCCATATTCTGAAAGGCCAGAAGCACACCAGCTACAGCTGACATTCGCTCAGGGCCCTGGGAGCGTATGCACAGCTGATGAGTGCTCTGCAATGGGACATGCAGGGAGTTTCTCCTGTTTTGCATTTTTCAGCATATTGCACCCACAAGGACTTATAAAACCCCATGCTTTGTAAAGCTTCTGGAAAGACATGCGATATAGGCGAATGGTTAAGGTAGATAAATTTCAAACCCATACAAGGGATCCTTTCACTTATACTGGGTAACTGTGCTACACACTCTACCCATGTAGCATTATCTTTGATTGTGATAAACTCAAGTTGCAATACCAAGACCACTAGTGGCTAGAAGCCTTCAGTCTCACAGAGGAAAGGCCGTATTTGGTACTTAACATTTCAAACATAAATAGCATAGGCTCACTTCAAAGGAACCTCATCTCGCCCTTGGAAATCAGCGGACACTTAAAAACAAGAAAAATGTCTTTACTTGTGAGAAAAAGAAAATAGCTGTAATGTGACTTACCAAACTCATCACATATACTTTCATTTTCTATTAGAGTTGGGTGATCAAATGTGTCCCGACAGTAGAAGATTTGGGGATTCTTGCTTGTTACTGCGATGCCTCCCAGGGCTAAAACAAACTGGTCTGTTAGTATTGAAGAAGGCTTGTCCTGAATACGCTTTAACATGGAACGATATCGACAGTACTGTGGGTAGCTGAGAATTAGCAGGTTTGAATCTTCATCATCCTCACCTGGAAGAAGAGAAAAAAAAAATACTCTTAGTATGTCAGGAAAATACAAAACAAGAGCTGTATCTCAAGCATCTCAGAAAACTCACAGCTCACACATTCAGTCTTTTCTCAAGACCTGTGTTTTATAACACAGTGTTTTTTGAAAGAAAGGTTAAAAATAGAAATTTTTTAAAAGTTTATTAAAACAGCTTATTTTCTGTCTTTCTGTTCAGTTCTCCCAGCTTACCCACAAAGACTCTACCTGGATAAGCAAGAAAACATCCCTTTCCAGAAGCTGGCCAACAGCCTGAACCAAAGTGCTCTCCACACTTTGCCAACTTGGCTGCTTCAATAGAAACATTAACCGTCATTTTTACTCAGCTCCCTATACAGCCTTACTGAACTCGTGTTTACACCAGCTAACGTCTTTTAAAAATAATAATATACAAACCCCAGAGCACACAGCTATTCATTCTCCTTCTGAGTATCTGATACTGGCAAGTCCCAAGGGGCCCCTGGGCAGGGAGGTGGGTTGGTCTGACCTGGCCATTAGTGCTGAGCTGCCCCACAGGTGGAAATAACTTTCCTCACATTAACTGCAAATGCAGCAGGACTCAATAAAACACCTGCAGAGTACAACGAGCAAATGAATTTTCAAACAGCTCATACTGACAAAATGTGGGCTCAAAATATAAAGCAATCTGGAGCTCAGACCTTTCTATTCCCCCAGGTTTTAGATGATATTAGGCATAAAGGCGACAGATTTTGAAATATCACAATCAAGTTTCATCATATGATAACCAGCAGGAAATCTAACAGCAAAAAACCCCCACAAACCAACCAGATATGCAAACATGAGAAATTATTCATTTGCAGGTATGCAGCCAGTACTTAACAGCACTAATTTTTATGCTCATTTATCTCCTCGGGTGGGGTAACTGAACGTGGCTTTCCATGCATGCCAATGAAGACAAAGCAAGAGCATTCACTCTTACGTTTTCTGCTCTACTCTGATTACTGAATAGCTCAGCTATTTCTTTTGTCAGAGACAAAAGGTCTACTATTTAATCCCATTACCAATACTGATATCATCTTTCTTACTCTTAAAATAAAAATCATTTCAGATATTGAAAGAAATGTCAGATCAGTTCTCCCCAACTAAACACGATGGCACAACTCATCTTGATTCGCATGAGGCAATGGAAATGTTGACACATAGAAGGCTACATTTTAAGAAGCCTCTAGAAGCAGATATATCACCTAGAATGTCATCACTGAAGACGAATGCAGTGCTGCAAAAAAAAAAAAAAAAAAATCAACCCGGCAGACGGACTTGGGAAGTGCTAGTGTTACAGGCACAGCTCCTGAAAGCCAGCGCTTCTCAAAACTCAGAACTTTCCCCACTAGCCTGACGTAGGCGGAGAAATCAAACAATTTGTGTAAAAAAGTAAGAGTAATACATTTTGGTAAGCAGCATTGACATTTCTAAGAAAATACAATTTATGGCCCTAAACCCTCTTTTGGTCGATAAGGATGTGGTCACGCTTTTCTCTGTTTACAACAAGTATCCCACACACAACAGCATGACTGAGCTCCTTGGCTCTCTCATCTTTATTAGGAAACTAAAAATCAGATCAGAAAAACTGTTCTAGGAATTAACAAGCACATGATCCATCCTTTAGCTCCTTCGAGAGTTTCATATACGCCTGACCGACAGTTATTACTACTTTATACCTTTGTGTAGATAGTGGAGAGCTGAATCTGTTGATCTGACAGCACTTTTCTTATGCCAGGATGTGGTCAGCTTTTTAAACAGGGTGTATATAAATGTATGTCCCATGTGCCTTTGTAGTAAACCATTAGTTTCTAGACAGATGTGCTGTAAGTCACCGCACAGAATTATACAAACTTTCTACCCTTGACAACTGACAACTTAACTCAAAACCCTGGCATAAATTAAAATAAAGTCATTTTTTACAAGATCATTCTTATACACGCTTGTGCAACTCCAGTGAGTACTTTATGATGCATTTGTTTCCTCTCCTTATTCACTTCAGGTTCAATAGATAAATCTAAGAATGAACAAAGGCTGCATAAACTGAAGATTTGTTTAGTGAAAGACAAACAGAGTGTTCCAGGAACAAAGACTTTTTTTCTCAACCACGCCCACATGAGAAAAGAGAAATCAAAGTAGACCAATCCCTAATAAAATGCAAGCCCAAAGAACTATTTTATTTCTTCTAGCAAAATCTAACACGTGACATTTAATGGTGGGTTTAGTGTATATTGCTGAGTATTCTTCATAACTATGATCGGCAAGTGTTTACTCTTAGGAGGAGCAGAGATCAAAATGTGGATCACATGTCATTAAAGTCAAGAAAACAACATAATTTCTAAAAACATTTAACTGAGATGCTGTATTTCTGAATCTCATTTTAGCTTCAAGGGAGGGAACGTGGTAAAAGACAATACCTACAGTAGGCTGCTTGTAAGGCTCAGTTGAAATCACGCTAATCCCATGCTTATGTCATAATTGTGTGTTTTAATAACCACCTCCAATGTCAATTTCTTGTTTATTTATATATTTCAAGAAAACAGAGAAACTGTAATTAGGAGGCCAGGTTCCACCCTTGTTTTCTGAGCAGTGCCTATATATGCATCGATGTAATCCAACAGTTCCCTTTGTGAGGGGTAAAGAGCTGGGATTTGGCACAGCCTGGCATTTATGTTGGATTACATGTTCTTCAAGTTGTCTTTGTAAGTAAGAGACGCATGAAATGCCAAACACAATGAATCTATGCAAGAACTGACTTTTCAAATCAGCACAACCATTTTTAATATGTAACGCAAGACAATTAAAAGCCCCAAAAGGAAAAAAAAAAAAAAAAAAGCCTGCTAAAAGCACGAATTCCTAACAAATCCATCTAGAGCCAGAACTATTTACAGAGAGAACAGACAAATGCAAAACTGTAACTCGTTTTTTGTTTGCTTGTTTCGGAAACATCAGCCCATAATGTTATTGCTAACCGCCATAATCTACTCTCAACATCAGTAAGCTTTTTTTTTTTTTCTTTAAAAAGACCTTCACACCAGGATTTTATAGAGCTTGATGGAAAAACTATGCATGTTCCTTCCTGTACCTAATTACCTCAACTGCAAAAGCTGCCAAGTATTTTGCCCTTTAGTTCTTTTAATCGTATTAGTGCAAATGCATTTGGATGCCAACAGAAACAAACATTTAAAGATTTTTTGCTTAAAAGATTCCAAATATGTACGAGGCTGGTGCTAGGAAAGCACACTCTACTTCTTCCCAGAAAGCACAGAGTTATTTCTGTGGAAGAAATATGAATTTGTGCCTCTTGTAAGACTAAATGTCTAGTTTCGACCCAATTTAAGTAAAATAATGTCAATATGAACCGCTCTCACAATGATTTATGCTACCTTCTGTTACTTTATTACATTAGACATTCCTTTCTCTAAGCTTTATACTTTTCGCCGTGCTCCTAGCAACCACATAAAGGCTGAGCACCAACTTTACGCGCCTGGCACCCTTCCAGGCTCGACTGTTATTGATAATTATATTGAAGTTTCAATTTAATTGCTGCTCTGTTGTGACAGAGAATATTTTTTGTAATTAGGCATTTCCCATTTTCTGTCCATTCATTTTTTGTATTACTGAAAATGATTTTTCTTTTCCCCCAGAAAACATAAGCAGAACAATGATACAGATAAGGGTACGTACATCTGTTACTATCATTGCCAACACAGTAATGTGAAGGGAAGAAAAAAAAAAATTAAAGGAAAAAAATTCTGAGTATAATTTCTCAGAAGGTAATTTTCTTTTCAGTTTAAGTGCTCTTATTCTTCTTGCAGTTACTCAATGATTTCCTGTTCTAATTACAAGACATTATACAGAAAGTCATTTTTAAAAAGGAAATGTACTAGAGCAGGAAGCTAAACAGCATCACTTGCTTGGTATGGTTTGAAATTCCAAACTTCTGCATCTCCTTTATCAATTCTCTGTTCTACCTTTATGCAATACATTCTACCACAAATCTCCCATCTCATCCAAGGCAGGTAACACAAATGTACACATCAAAGAAGAAAACACACTGGCAGTTAAACTGCGGGCAGAAAAGAAAAAAAAAATATCATTTTTTCCTCTTCACTGTAGCTGGTAAATTGGAGCCAAGCCAAGCCTAAGAGTGGAAAATATTAAAAAGTAGGAAAAAAAAAATAAAGAAAGGAGAAAGCTTGATTAAAAAGCGAGAGAAGAGATATTCAGTTCTGAATCTAAATGAGTAAGCCACAAACTATTTCATAAAAACATACTGTGACGTAAATTACACATCAGTATTGCACTGTTGTGGTTATTTTGAGAAATGGCTTGTACTGTAAGTCAGCTGGTAAAACCCCACCCTTAATGATTTTGTAATTCTCCATACAGCAATCAACTGGAGCAGTCATGAAATTGCCAAGAAGGAAAACAGACAGAGCTGTAGAGAGTTTGTAATAAAAAGATAATGTACTTTTAACATAACAGAAGTAGAAGATTGGTTTTATTAACTAAAAAAACTACTTAAAAGGTCCCAGGCTTGCCATTTGTTTTGATAAATGTTAACACAGATCTTCATAAGATAAGCAATGGAAGCATCAGGGGAAGCAGATAAAATGGGACAACGCTTTGGTGTGTGGGTAGCAAATTGAGCAAGGGAGTTATTTGGAATATAGAGCCAAAATGAAGGCAGTTGCAGGGCTCTGTCCGTCAGGCTCCGCTCCCGCACGGTGCCCTTGCTCCTCTGCCTTCTCTCATTGCCCTCAGCTACTAAGGGGGTCTCCCAGAGGATACACAGATCATATTTAGTTTATCATCGCTTGTATGCGAGGCTTTGACCATATCATCGATGCGTGGCAGACACAGAGGTAATGGAAGACGCATCCGGATGTCTGGAGGGACCAGGAATGGCGAGGCTTGGCCATGCTGAATGAACACGGCTGTGAATTCCAGGGTGGGATGTCTCTCAATTATTGCGGGGCAGTGTTCGGGTGTCACTGCCTTCCCAAGCCACTCCACAACCCACTGCAGCACACATGATGGGGCTCTTTTCACCTACTAATGCAGATTTAGTCTACAACATTTGTGCAGATCCCTCCGTAGTCCGAGAGATCTCCTTCCAGACCACTGTTTTGTAAGACACGGATCAGCTCACTCTCTGGAGCTACTACTCCCTCATCAATGAGAACCGGCCTTAGTCTAGAGGCTTAACTTGCAGATCAAATTGAGGGAAATGAATTCAACCTATGTGACAAAGTAGTCTGCCCGATGCTAAAGCGACAGTCCAAATGCATACTAAAAAATCCTCTCCCAGCTGATACACTTGCCAACCAGATAAAAAAAGTTGATCTCATCTGTGACAATGGACTTCGGCTTTTCCGGCTCTTAGGACAGGATCCTTGCCTTGTTCTGCTCCTTTGGCAAGGCCCTTCTGCAGTACAGGCACGAGAACACAGGTGTAGACGATACAGAGATGTGTGTATCTGACCCTTCAAAACCAACAACTGCAGGTCAGACAGGCTCTGCACATCTCAAAGCTGCCTGTTCTAAGAACAGCCCAAAGGGAGATGGCACAGCCTTCCAGCAGATAGAAACGAACTACTCAATTACCTAAAAAAACCTGAACCTCTCGGAAAGTCCAAAAGCAACAGAAGCAGTGGCACAATGAAAGAGTAACCAGGAAGAGGAAGAAGAAATTGGGTCTTTATGACCTTTAAGAGGAATCATGCAATGGGAACACCTTCTCGTATCACCATCCAGTCATAACCTGCCAAACACCCCCAAATCATTGCCCAGGTAACTGCAGCTGGCCAAGCAGCAATGACAGTCATCACATACATCTCTGGGTACTCCTATGAGAGAAAGGATGGCTCTCCCAATGAAATAACCTTCATTGGAGAATGTCGTCTGGCTTCTTGCTTGACTACTTCTTGCATTGATTCCTTTGTGCAGAGACAAGGCTAAGAACTCCGGTAGGAATCCACGTAAGAATCCTTTGCACCAGGCTGCTGTGATCTCGGAGCAACAGCTGAGCAGCTCAGGTACCTGCATCACTGTCACGGAACCACTTCTGCATGTTCTAGCACACCAATCCACTCTCCAGTTATCGGCAAAGACTTAACAAACACGGCTCTTCCAATCCACTCTGCCTTCTCATTCCCATGGTCTTTGTTCGCTCTAGTAATGCCACTTGGTGTGCCTTGGCTGGCTAATTAATCACAAGACCTAAAAACATTGATCTAAGAATCATGTTTCTCTCACAGATAAATGCAAATACAGCAACGGTTTAGCCCCATTAGGGCTAAAAAAATCTGAAAACCTGTGTTTTGGGGTTTAAATAAATTTGGTTAAATTACTGACACAACAGAGATACCACTTTGTTGGTAGGACCTGTGCTACTCATCCTTGCTTTGAGAACCCCCTCTATTTGAATGCTAATGCAATCAAGAACAAAGGCAACATGTTGCAGGATACCGAACACAGTGATTACATTTATGTTTACCAGATAATGATGATGTTAACAAGTTGCCTGTAATTCTTAGGTGGACATTTGCCTGCCTGATTTTGCTTTTAAGTTGATCAAAAGGCAAAAGCCATTCCTGCCAATATACAGAATAAAACATGCGGCGTGTATTGGATATTTCTTCCCTTGTAAGGAGGAGACAGAGCTAATTCTCAGAATTTTGTGCCACTTCCCCAGCCCTCTGTTTTCTGTCACAGCGCCAGCAGAGCATCAGCCTTTCGAAGAATTCCCAAGATTAGTTTAACATTTGAAAGAAAGAGCACACTTGCAAATCTACCTGATATTGAAACTGCTGTTCAACCCAACAGCAATACAGCCATTAAAAAAAAAAAAAGGACAGCACCATCTAATACGTACTTAAAGCACGTGGCTGAAGAACATTTTACAGTTGCTGATTTGGATCTGAGTTTTTCTAGTCCTATTTAACAGGGACAAAACCAAGTATGTTGATTGACAACTGACAATATGTCCATACAATCAAATCTTCCATAATATTTATCTTGTTAAATCACTTTGAATTTGAATCATAAATCCAATTTTTCAAGAAGACGAAAGAAATTGAATACTGAAAAAGTTTCCAACCAGGCATTCAACATCCTTTTTCAGACCCTAATCCAATATGCAGCTCCTCGTAACTGCAGCTCCTGCCCTGCGCTCCCAGGATCCTCCTGCGCCTTAGGAAGCAGGTTTATGAGGTGTTTCTAGACTCGGAAGAAGAGTGACTGACAATCGTCATTTCCAGCTTTTATATAACCCTTCCATCCACAGGCCTCAAACTGCTTTATGGAGACGAGTAAAAGTTATTATTGCCATTACACAGAGAGAGAAACTGAGACAGAGGGAGCTTAAAGGATTTATTCTATGGCATCAAGCAACTTAGAGAGCAATGGAGAGAGCGAACAGGCCAAGCAGAAATCTTTGTCAGGGAGATTTCTGGGTACGTGGGAGCTCGAGAACAGCGAGCTGACGCTGGGCTATGAAGTTGTCTCCTTGCCTCCCAAAACCTCCTTCTCTCCTTACCCCTCAGGTCACAGGTATGGGCCAGCAAACATCCAAACAGCCATAGATGGCTACAGAAAACCACTGTGACAGAAAAGGTTTTTTAACTGCCCTATTAGCTTTCCTTCTAAAGCAGATGGAGACAGGGGGAAGGGGGAGATTGATTGTTGAAGGGAGCACATGCTGCCTGTCCTCTTGAATGTTCTGGGTCATGTGGACCATTCAGGTTGAATGTGCATCAGCTTTAAAACAAGTATTTATCCTGGTTGTCGTGGTTACTGATAAGCAGCTTCAATTCTGCTGATAACAAAAAGAAGAAAGAATTAAAGAGGGGGGGGGGCCCTGAAAATATAATTTGGTAATATGACAAAGCCAAGAAGAGGAATTAAATCACATTAAACAAGCCAATTGTACTGTAAATGGCTCTGCCTCTGTATTTGGTTTGAAATCATCTAAGGCTCTAACATGGCAGCTGCTTCAGTTTTAACAAACAAACAGTAAAAATCCCTTTTAATAATGAAAGGAAATAATGATATACTTTGCTTTAGTCAAATTCAAACATAATTTAATTTTTCCTGAGGTGAGATTTGCACAGGGAACAATCAGATAATAAGTGTTATCATTCTCATAGACAAAACTGAACCAGCACTTTGCAATTCAAAGTGCTATTTAATGCACCGTTTTCAGCAATCTCTGAACACTATCCAACATACCACTGAACTACGCTTCAGTACTTACACATAAAGCCTGATCCTGCAAGTACTTGAGCAGGGAAGTTACGCTACAACACAAGTACGTCCACTGCTGCTGTGGCTGAAGTTACACATTCCCTAAAGCGCCTTTATGAGGGGAGTCACATCCAGTAACTTTTCCTGCAACACCTTCTCATCACCTTTATCATTATTACTATGATTATGTGTTTTGGTGTCCCTTTCTTCTGAAGTGCAGCACCGCACAGAGAAAATACTGGAGAATGAAAAACTCACAGAGAAACACACAACTAGAGCCACCGGCAAGAGAGGAGCACACATCTCTACCATGATGACAATTAACCACTGGAAAAATGAGCTCAAGGATGTAACAGGTTCCCTGTTCCAGTGCTCGAAACTTATTTTTTCTTTTTTCCTGAAGATATTCTCTGGTCCGATGAGTTTTAAACTTGTGGTCTGTCATTTGCCCTCTGTGCTGAAGAGGTCCACAACAAATCCATACTTGCCTGGGAAAATTTTATGGCATGAAAAACTGGGGGGGGGGGGGGAAAAAAAAAAAAAAAAGAGGAAAGCCACTGAGAGTTAAACTGAGTTACTGGGCTTAATATCAGAGTAACTGGGTCTCCTGTCATCTCCTCTCTCTTTCACCTCCGCACACCATTCAAACACAAATGAGAGAAGCACATGCAGCCTGACTTACCAGGGACTGTTACACCACCTCTTCCCCACGGCAGCATCAACCACCTTCATTTTCCATTGCCCCCAAAAGTATGAGTCAAAAGCCTTATCTGGGTGTTTCACACGGGGCCCTTTCACTATCATTCTGAAAATTCGGAGGAACTGCACCCTCCTCGAAATAGCAACGGCAGAAGCTGCTGGTCCCAGATCTCTGAACAAGGGGTGGAGGGTGGAAACGGTCCAGTGATTTAAACAGTCGAGCTCCGCTTTTGACATTTATGCCCTCTTTGAAACCCTTAATGAAGCAACAACCCCGTTAATTCTTGCAGGGTATTTAGTACACATAAAACCTGCATTATCTACTATTTACAATTTACTACACACAAGCAGTATCTGGCTCCGCACAAAAATAACAAGCTCACTGTAACCCTCCGCTCCCTAACCATACTGCTGATTTCTTTGACACATGGAGAAGTGAGAATAATTACATTTTACTGAGTGCATCTCAATACACCGATTTAAGTAAGATTTCCAAAGCTGCAAAAATATGCTTTTCGATTTCGTTTGTTTCTAGCAATTCACCCCGAATACGGTTAGTAAAACCTTCAGAAATCATCATCAATATGGACAAAAATTGTACCCTTCTCATGTGGGCATTTGACAGGGGGATAATAGGGTCTAGAAACACCACAGTCAGACGTTTCTTTTCTATTTAATGTTTCCTTCTGTGCCAAACATAATATAACAGACAAGTGTTAGAGAGACATGCAGGGGGGAGCCTGAATAGAGAGAGAGCTTTAAAAGAGGTCCTTAATAGAGAAGCTGTATGCTTAGTCTTCAACAACATTCAATGGCAATTTATTTGCAGCCATTTCCTCAGGTAACCTTTCACACGGGAGCAGGTAAGATAGAGCACAAGACAATTTGTCAACTGCCAGATATGAACAAAAGAAACCATTTTTAATAAGCTTCAGTGGCCCCTTGCATTTGTTTTGCAACATGTTAATAACTTTTTTGGAAGCCAATCAAAGACAAGAAGAGAAAAAGAAGTCAAGCTGGGAAATAAAAACCACAGTTAAAGAATTTTACAGATAAACTTGTGTTATCATCTGCAGTGTAATAATGCTTAAATCGAGGGGCAGCACAGAATCAGAATTAGCACGATGCCATTCCTTTAAAAAAAAATAAATGGCAGTTACAAAAATGTTAGCGCCATGTATTTTTTTCCAAGAATTTGTTGTTGTTTATCTCATCCTGATGCAGTACAGACCTGTTCCCCAACACAACGTTACTCTGGTTCCTCTCCTTCCCAGGGACGAGGTGAAATTCAATACAAGGACTATCACGAGGAACGGCCAAACTCCAGGCCCCCGACCCAACGCCCCCACACCCCGCTCCCCCAGCTACTCAGGGAGCCTCACCTCCTCACTGAACCCCTCATGTTGCACCAAATAACCCCCAAATTGTTGCTCTGAAAAACAACCCAAACGTAGCTTCAACAGCTGTTACAGGTATATGACTAAGTCAGCGGTTATTCATTTAATCCAATTCTGCATCACAGCAAAGCAGACTCAAGCTGAAGAGGAGTAATAGGAAGAAGATGTAAAGGAAAAGGGAACCAATGTACTCCCCCTTCTAGGACATGAGGACCGAAACCAGAGTGATGTGCAGGACGAGATGAACAAACCAACTGTGCAATGCCAGAGCCTTCCTGTGTGACCAGGGTCATAGCATTGGGTTTTTCTGCGGCACAGCTTCATTTCTGTGGAAATGGAATCAGTCGCAGGTGTGTGAGAGCTTGTGGGACAGTTGCTCCTGATCCCTTCCCCTTTCTGCAGGCACAAGAGGAGGTGCAGAGAGTCTCCCCATATCTGTGCCAGAAAGGTTTCTGCAGGACAAAGGTGCAATCATTGGGCCAAAGGCTCATAAAAGCCCTCAGCCCCATTTCTAAGGGAAGTGTGTTTTGGTGCTGAAGAAAAGTCAGAGCACCCAAACAGAGAGGCATGAAAATCCCAGCAACATACGCTGAAAAATCTGATGAAGTGTTAAGCAATTTCATTAATGTTATTAAAACACAGAAAATTCCCTTGGAAAATTTCACACAGGCTTTCCGTCTTATTGCACATTACTCATGGCTTGAGAGACACAAGAGGAGAAAATGGAGAGAAAAAAAGCTTCTCTCAAGTCAACTTGGACCGAGTCCTAGTCTCACTGGTAGAAAGACCAGGCTTGTGGGCTTCAGTGAGAATAGGGCTGGGTCCTTTGAACTCGATTATTATGGCATCTGCAAGAGAAGTACAAAAGTATATGGTGAGAGAAGATGCGCCAGAGAACAAAAGGAGCTGCCGGTCAACCCTCATGGTTATGATGATGAAAAGGCTCCCAGAATTCAGCAGACACACATCTGTGGAGTTTAGTATCCTGTCCCCAAAATTAGATTTTGCCTCCTAAGGACTTCGCAGAGGAGTCTGTTATCCGGTGAAGAGAAAGAATACAGGCATTTGCTCTTCAAGGAAGAGGAATGGCCTTTTGAATAAGAAAGGGCTCCCTGCGATGGGAACCTACCAGCCCAGCCCCAAGCTCCTCCTGAGAACTAATACAGGATCTTCTCTTCCTCTTCTGCAGAACCAGGAAACCATCGCTGCAGAAGAAGAGAAGTTGTGCTACCTGAATGATCTGAAAAGGCCGCAGGTGGAGGCAGGGTGAGAAAGGATTTCAGGGCAAGTTATGCCTATGAGCTGAGGAGAACAAGCAAGTATCCTCCCACTCTTTTCTCTCGTCAAACTCTCTTTGCAAGTTTTCAGCGAGAGCGTCAGTCTCCAGTGAATCTGCCCAGGAAGGGCCGGCAGAGCCCTGCCAAACTTCCAGAAACACCAGGCAGCTTTTGCTTGGCTCCTGATGGGCTTCGGTCCGGCACCCAGCAGAGAGGACGGCTCCCAAACAGAAAACAATCCTAACATACTATCTACTAGTCTGGAGCACACTCTAATAATAGATAGCACTGTCTATTTCAAAGCACTTAATGGACGCTAATTAGTCCTCAGGGCATTTCTATGAGGCAGGTAGATAGATAGGTATTATTTTCCCTGTTTTACATATGAAATAACCTCATCGGAGATGTTCTGACTTGCTTAAGGCCACCGAATGAGTCAGTGAGCTCAGCTCTCAGCAGGTCCTGGCTCCCATGCCTGTGCTCAGACCTCTCAGTCACACCTTTTTCACTAGTGCAAAATCTTCATTTCAAACGTGGAGGGAGAGAGGAAAAGATGATCAAGGAGGGGTGATAACACTGGAAAAAAATACTCTCTGGGAAAGGAGGTTCCAGAAGAACGACAAAACAGAGCCTTGTATCTGCTGAATGCTAGATACCAAATCTAGGACAACGAGAGAGATGAAAAACGCGCTCTGATACAAAATTCTAAGAGTTTCTGTTATATATTCTTGTCAAGCACGCACAGCTATTTATTGTGATTTGTAACCACTGCTAATGCCAGTTAAATAGTTTTAGACTCCTAATTTCTAGCATGACCACGAGTGTTAAAGAATGTGCGAGGGCAGCAGTCCTGGATGCACAGAATATATATGCTTAGGACGTACCTGTAAGTTACATGCCCGCACCCACAAAGTTACACCGAGGCGGTATTCCACACTAGAGACTATAGATACCACACTGCCGTGGCAGGCAGGAACAGACAAGTGATGGATTCTTTATCTCTCTGGGAAAGAGCAGAGAAGGGTTTCAGCCACCACTCGCGAACGGCGACGGCCCAGCAGCGAGTGGCCCAGGGTGCTGTGGGGACCACTCCTGCTCCAGAGGGTGCTGAGGGCACCAACACACGCAGGGTCCACGTGGAGACGAGAGAATAACAGCACTGACCATACAAGCCCCACTTTTCTTATTCCAGACACCCTCGGTGCGTTTCTGACTCTCAACTACGCAATTAAGTGAACCAGGCTCTTTGAAAAAGTGAATGCAGTGTGCCAGTCCGCTAGAACGTTCACTAATTGTTTGTGCTAAAAATAATCTTTATTTTTGTTTCTACGGGATTCAAGGACCAATACCCAGCAACTACAGGCTACACAAAACATTCCTCATTTTTCAGAGGGAAAAAGATTATTTATGCAATACATTATCAATCTCAAATGGTGATGCTTAAGTACAAGTTTGATGAGCTATATGCAGCATAATACAGCTGCTTTGCATTTGGATTCCTTTATTTATAGACCACGGCAAATTAATAACTCAAAAATGTTGTTTCAGGCAAAGTAATGGACACACAATAAAACTATTCATTTCCTCAAAGGTCACTCTAGGAGAAGCATACATTGTTTAAAAGTCTACCAGCAATGCTATTGTTCCCAAGAAAAGCGAAAATATATAAAGAGCAGTTAGTGCCTATATCTGCATCGGAGACCCCAGGCTAATTTAAAGTGCAATCTTAAGGCAATCAATCATACTCTGAAATTACTTCATTTTCCAAACTGTTTACACTTTTTAAGTTACAAATCCACTTTCTGCTATTTCAACTCGAGATTTACAGCTCCAGATTGAGCCTGCCCTGGCTTGCTGCCAAACCCAAGTCATGAGGGAGCTAATGATCTGAGCAGATCGGGGGCTTCTAATGGAGAAAAGCGCATGCACATTTCCAGCATGTCTGCAAGTAATCACGGCACGATGACTGTAAATGAGGCGGCCTCACATTTATTTTAGGAGAAATATCTTAAAGCTCCACTTTTGATCTGGCCCAACAACAACACTAAAAACCAAAAATTTAAAAAAAAAAAAAAAAAAAAATCCTTTTTCAAAGGTACTCCCAAGATTATTCCAAATGATTCTAAATGAAACTGCCAGGCAAACAATATGTTAAAGAATAGTACAATAGCTAATTTCCTTTAATGTTTCTATCTCAACCAGATCATATCCTTATCATGGCAAGCTGGAACATTAAACTCTCTAGTTCATGGAATCAAAACACAAGAGTGCTTCATATTACATTATAGAAAAATGAGCCATTCCCTACAAACAAGGTCAGATTTCTGGAATGCCAAAGGTCTACATTTAAGCAGAGCTGGGAGGAGGGGAGGCTTTGCCCGCTCTGCTCTCTCAAAAGCAGTGGGAAACTAGACCAGCAATTTAAATTTGTTTTAATAGCCAAAATGGTAGACGAATAGCGAGAAGTCTCTTGGGAGATGGTACTCAAATTAAGTATGATCTTTATTGTTTCATTACAGTGGCATAGCCAAATAATGACTTTGTGTTACTATACAAATAATGCCGGATCCTCATTTTCTAGCGGAAATAATTGCTCTATCATTTTCTGCTTACCATCAACCTACAGCCCCCTCCCCATGGCAGCAATGGGTTGTGGTAAGTTTGGGGCTAGACTGAGAAAAGTTTCAGATTTTCTCCTGTTTTTAAAGGCCATGCCAAGGAGGCATATTCTGACCCAGAAGTGGCTCTAAGAATCAAGCTATAAATATTCTTGCATTGTACTTCATGAAATTCAATCTATTGTGATGGATATTTCTGTTATAACATTATTACATGCCTAAACTCAATTGTATAATTGGATAGGGCCAGAAACAATAAGCTGGCATTGCTTTGTTACAGCATACTACAGCTTTAAAATACCTGTAATCATAAATCAACGTTATGATTTAAAGTTCTGTCACGAAGCAGAGCAGGAAAAGAAAAAATAAACTAGCTGGTAAAGAATCTCATTTTACTTTCTAGAGACTGAAAGTTTTTACCAGCTTTGAGTCTCACCACCGCTACAACTGGGAGAGTCCTTCCTAGGTTGCCTGGAAAGGCACCTCCTCCAGAAAGATTTTGCTTCCTTACAGCTTTCCAATGCAACCGGCAGAGCTGCACCAAGGAATCCCGCAACTCCAGAGTACGACGGATGCGTCTGCATCGCAGCCATTGACACCAGGGTAACAGGGAGCCAAGGCTGGAAGGGACAAAGGGACCCGAGCCCCTGCAGCTGCCCGAACGTGCCCTGCAGAGCTTGTGCCCTGCAAACGAGAACACCGGAGCATGCTTTGGGATGGACAGACGGACTGCACCGTGTCACCGTAAGAGGCAGAAGCGCTGAAGGTGGCTGAGGCATTTCTTCTCTCCCCTCATCTACGGTTATGCAACCGTTCTCCACATCTCATCTCCACTGACCTTCCAGCCATGCGGAGCTTCGTGCTTACTGGAGGCACTGGGCTACAGCATGACTGAAGTTAATAATAAAACACGGATTCCTCCTATGGTTTCACTGAAAACAACAACATTGCATTCAGAGGGACAGAGATCTCCAAGAACCTTCTTGCTCTGTTTTTTTGGCTTCTATTACAGTTCTTAAAAAAATCTCTTTTTCTCTCTACTTTGTATTTTAATACTTTGGATACTTATGTAAAAAATGTTAAGTCTTTCATAAAGATACTCTTTTGGCCAAGTGCTTTATGGGTATCAGAGCTCAGCAACACACAGCTGTGTATAAACACACACACACACACATATATATATATATACACTTGCAGTTTCATCATGGATAACTACATGTATATACATGCACAATAAAGGATACAATTACTGTAACATCATTAAAACCCTTACTTTCTCAAATTCTCAACTTTTATTCTCACACACTCTGACACCATAAAATGGAGAAGTAGCTGAAAATAGGTGAGACTTGAATTTCCACACTCAAAAAATAAGGAAGAAAACCCCCTTCTCTTTCAATATATCTAACCACAAACAGATCTGAGGGGGGAGAGGCAAGTCAAGTCAAGCTCAGCAAAAAATTCCAAGTGTAACCACGTATAAATAAAAAGAGGTGATATAAATAGGTGATGTGAACAATTCTCGAGAACAAAATAGCATTTGATATCATCAGGGTTGGTGTCACAGGGTGGCTATTAACCAGCATAAACATTCATGTTCAGTCCCACTGAGTCACCCAGAAAAGCTGGCTCTCAAATAATGAGGCTGATGGAGCCTGAGATCCAGTCCTCCTTTTCCTTACTCCAACTTGGAACTGTTGCACAATTACGATACAGAACGTCAGGATACGATAAACAGAACTGAAAAAGGGAAAGAAAACAATTTTTTCCCCTACAAGTCAGGTTCAGTGCTTTTGCCTATTAAAGTAACCAAACATGTTTCTCTCTGAAATCAAAGCCAAAAGGCAGCTTGCCAGGCACAGTTAACAGATAAATCTATGTTCCCGAAGGGTGGGCTTTTTTGTTTTGGGGGGTTTCTGCCTGACAACAATCTTGCGGTGAGCAAACAGAACACCCACCGCACATCTTGTCAATCTACTCGCATGAAAAAGGGAAGGAAACATGAATACTTTTGAAGATCTAGGCACTGTTCGGAAAAACCTCATGTTCTAACCTCCCTGTCAAAGGTCATGGTTTTCATAACTCCGAAGTCTGCAGCTATTGTAAAGCCCACTACATATAACGAGTAATTGCAGTTAATTTATCACTAAGGTCATTGTATACTAGCTGGGAGTTTGTAAACAAGAATGAATCACAGGTTTCATTTCTGTGTCCCTTTCAAACTGGAAGACCTAACAGTTTCCTGCTCCAACACACAAAATAGTATTGCTTCTATAAACCTCTTTGGGTCTCCTTGCCAGCAGTTTCCATTTAATTAAACTGACAGCAAAACAGGGCCCTTGCTAATGTGATCCAGACCAGTTTGCCTTCAATGTAAATTCTCGGGCATGAAATTACATCTGAAACAGACACAATAATCCCTCTATATCTTAGTCATGAGTTTAATCTACACTAAAATAACATTTTCTTTGTCTATATTGAAGTCTGTTTTAGAACTCAGTGATCTTTTCTTCTTTTCCCACTTGAAGCTCAGGGAATTATTCAACTTCCATTCACCTTAGAGTCAATTCAGAATTTTCTTCTTTCTGTAATTTAAACATTCATTGTTGGTTTCTAGGTCACAGGTAGCAAAATGATCTCGCATGTGAGAAACCAGATTCAGGATCTACTTCAAACTTCCACTTTCTGGAAACGGAATAGGCTGGTAGCACTATAAAACTAGTTCACCACTGCTTAAAGCCATCTAACTTGCCTGAGCTAGCAGCCTGATCTTCCACACAGATCCTCAGGTCAACCAGCTGTAAAGAGGAAAACTGGTGAGATTTGTAGGTACCTTCAACAAAATGAAGGTGGGCTTGTTTGTTTGTTTAATGACCCCTAACATTTCACGCCAGTGTAGTCATTCTCCTCAGTACGCAACTGATGCACTAATTCCTGCAGTGCCCGTGAAGACCAGAATATGCAAACAAATAGTTAACTTATTGCACAGCAACCACTGTGTTCATAGCACCTCAATAAACTGCAGGGTGCATTTACGCCCTATGTGAGACGAGAACTTCAGAGAGACGCAAAGCATTTTGTTCCTGGCCCCCAGGCTCCTGCACAAGCATCAGGACAAGCTTGGGGGCACCGCAGCTCCCCTGCAATTCAAGCCTGTGATATTAGAGGGCTTTGAAAAATAGGGAGGGATGGTACCTAGAGAGTAAAATCTGAAAAAGTCACAATTAGTAGGGGAAGGGCAAATAACTGATCTTTTCTTACTCGAGCCACTGTGTGCCACTGGGAGGCACCTTGTCAGCCACATTGAGCTCAGAGCATTCCTTACACCACCTGCGCCCCTCAGGACGTTGTGGGACTGGGCCCAAGGACTTCTGTTTCCTGAGAGCTTGTGCTCCAGCTGGAGATACTACGACCATAAGAAACATAAGTGACAAAGCCACAGTAAAGACAAGAGAAAACCGAATCACAGACTATTTTCCAAGTTTCTACTTGCCCGACCAAACATTTGCAAAACCTTAGTTACATGTCCAACTAAAAATACCTGCTGCCTAAGAAATCCTACATGATTTTAAGTAAGAAATTTGCCACATGCCCAGTGAGGTACAAGCAATGCTTTTACACAAACGCAATCAAAACATTTTCAGAACCTGGACAATAACATTTCCAAGCACTGTTGTCACAATCTTCCTCTTCAAATAATAACTTTAATTGCATTGTTTTCCTAAAAAGTAGAAAGTGAAGTGCTTACTTAAGAAAACCACCCATGCATTAAGCAGCCCGACATTCCTGGGAAAAAAAGAAAATTTAATTTGTGCAACAGAAGACAATGGTCAATCATTAGCACAATCAGAAATCATTACAGGTCCTTCTGGCAACTGCTGCTGCACTGTTCATGAGGGTCTCTTGTTCTGGAAGCAACACTCAACAAGTATGTTCCCAGTAAAAGGTCCATAAATCTTTTCTTACTGTTATATTGACTTTGTCTACAAGCTGATGAGGGAAAAACGGTTTAATACAGAATAGCAGCCTTTCTTCTACTCTGCCCATTAAGATTCAGCTGCCTGTGCTACTCCAAGCGTACAGAGATGGCAAAGAGCTACAGCTTTGTGCAAGCACCCTACACGACTGGCCAAAGACGAGGGTATGACTTTTCATATTAACTTGTACGGATTTGTCAGTATATTCGATCAGTTAAAAGTCTCTCAACAAGTTAGCAAAATTACCAACAGTTTCTGCTGCAGAGGGTGAAAAATGCTCCTATTCCATTTCTGCAAATGTGCTGGGCTCATGTTATCAAACACATGAATTCCTGTCCACGCTCTCTCCTGCACACCCTGCCATCAAAATAGCAGGGACAAAATTGGCCTCATTTCCTGTAAATTTCATATAGACCTGAATGTTCTCAAGTATGTTGTCAGGGAATATGTTTTAAGGCTGCTATGCTCACATCTGATCTCCTACTCCATGCTTTTAAGATATTAAATAGGCTTTACCCAATAAATCACATGTTTTGTGCCCTGGAATCACATGGTATCTGAAATCACCAAAGGCTAAATCCTGGTTTATTCACATTCATTATATGCAAGTCAGAGGGCCCAGGTCTAAAAAACAAAGTGAGCAACAACCTTCCCTGCAGGGAAGGCTAACAAAAAGCCCAAACCACACCCACCAAAAAAAAAGTGGCAAGAGAGAGCAGCAGCCCTTATTGCTGTCTCCAGCAATCCACCTGACCCGTCCTCCGAAATACCAGGAGCCTCCCCCCCCCGAAAACTACAGCATCTAACCTTTGATGGTTTACAATAGCACAAAGAAAACATAAAACACATTCAAGAAACATTGTGGGAAATGCGCCAGCATTTTAAGGAACGTTCCCTTTGGACATGAAGCCTTTTTTAGCCAAACCACTATGATTTTGTTTTAGTGACTCATACAAATGGATTCTGGATTAAGGTTTAAAAATGGGATATTTTCTCTTCTGCTCCCAGGTTCACCTCAAGACATGTGAATGAAAAAATAGCAGTAAGAATATTAGGCTGGACTTACATTCACCAACAGACACTAAATAGGGATCTACTAAATTTGTAAAGCTTAGTTGAAGCTTCAAATATATAATTCTAAAAATGCAATTCCTTCTGAAGTCGGGCTGGGCAAGGAACATAAAACTATAAAAAGATACTTTGTCCCTAAAGATTGCAAGAAGCTAATCATTAGCCACCCGTTTATAGCGTTTAGCTTTTTATTACATTATTCTGATATTTTTTTCCTTTGCAGGGACCTACTCCTTATTTCTACCATATGGGTAACAAAAATGATCCACTGCCGCTAGGCGAAGTGTTTTTAAAGACAAAGACATTTGCCAGATTAAAAACAAACATACAAACAAAGTGTACATAAATTTGTGTTTGACTACTGTTGGGCGTCTGGAATGGCACACATTTTCTTTGGAAAATTTTTCTTTCAGTTTTTTATACAAACGACAGTAAAATATGTACCCAGCAGCAAACTGAGAGAACTAAATTTAAAACGCACTTTCAGACCACTCTTTCATTTTGCTTCTTTTCAACTTTCCTTTTCCAAGGCAAGAGGGGAGGAGGGAGCTTGTACCGATGTTTTGAAGTACTGTTAGTTCTTTTGCCTTTTAACAGAAATATGTAAACAAGGTGTATGACTGTAGGGTAATGTTCTACTCAAAAAGCATTCAAGAGCCAGAGTGAAGCTATTTAAAGAATGGAGTATTCAATTCCTGAGGCCAGATGCTAGTATAAATACGAAACTATGTTCACACTGCAGATTAAATTATTTTTAGTTTCTGCATTTGAACTGCCAAAATTATTTGGGTTGGTGTTTTTTCTTTTTTCTTTTTTTTTTTTTTTTTTAACTGCACCACAGAACTTACGGGGCCACACTATTATGTATCTGAACAGAGGATTAAAACCACAAGTGTAAAAGGACTTTTTCAGCTATTTTCTCTGTGCAACAAAACTAGAAGTGTATAGTGACAAACACTGTCACAACTAAGGGTCATTGAGGGAGTAAGGAAACGAAAAATAAAGATGAAGCTGAAACATTTGAGATTCTTGAAACAGATTTTTATAGTACCTTATCACTTAATTTTCAACCCACAAAGCTTTTAATCTGGAAATACTTAATGTGAACAAAAAGTGAAGACTCTGGTTTTAAAATACTTAAAGAGAAAAAACATGCATTAAGACTACATTACACACTGTCTGCGAGGATTTTTATGAGAGCTCACACAACTATTGACAAGAATATAAAGTTAAAATCACCAGTAATTAACTAAAAACAAATAATCAACAATCCCATGACCTTGCCATAGCGAAAAAAGTGCACAAATCCAAGAGAGAAAGACAATGAAATAAACTGGGGGTGACAGAAGCAAATCCAGGCTCAGTGACTGGCTGGGCGAGGACCTATCACTGACACATGCTCCACCTAAAGTCACCTAGGAGGCTGACAAGGACCCCCCTTGATGAAAACCATTTCACTGTTGGTATTTTTTTGGTCTTGTAATTATCTTCTCTTTGCTCCATCAGCTGTCAAAGACAGAAGGTCCAGGATGTATCTCAAGGACATGAATCATCTGCTGATGTCAGGGCGCTAGTCTACCAAGACACAAAGAGTCAAACAGGAACCACATGGGGGGAAGTCAACCAAACCATAGACCCTTCCCACTACAAATACCACGAATGCCCAGGAAGGGCTGCGCGTACAGCCAGGAGCGTCAATCTGTGAGAAGGGTGAGCAGAACGACTGCAGCTTGGTCAGCGGAGGGACTTCCTGCAACACTAGGGAATGTAGAATTACTGAGCAGACTTGCTCTGCACCGCGCTGAACATGCATATTTTGCCAATGAGTTACAAGAAGGAGGACGCCAGTCACCCCGTACAGCTGGCTGGGGACAGGGGCACAATGCTCGGAGGAGAATGGGTCCCGCAGCACCAAGGCTGTAACCCAGCTCATATTGAGATGCTTGAACCAACACTAAGTACCTGCTGAGACTCTTGTCACTGCCCCAATGCAGGAAAGCAGGGGACACCAGGCTTAATTACAAACAGGTGACACGGGACATGGTGAAAGCTGTACATGCTCTTGAATATCATGTCAGGTTCAGCCCCAGTTCCTAATTAACTGTTCTTATCAGGCACGGATCTGGTATCACAACAGCAAAGCCTCCTTTTGGTGGACAGGCTGACAATCCCGGCCTTCCCTGGGTATTTACAACGCGCTTTTAAAATGCATTAGCCTGCACTTTAAAGAAACCTGGGACCAGAACATCTGGGCTTGGGTTGTTTTGTTTCTCAGTAATAAAAAGTGAAAAAAAAAGATGCAGCTGTGGATAAAATGTTCAGGAACACAGCAGCTACCTTGTCATCTTCTACCTATTTTCCATTCACTAGCCTTGTTCACAGGAGATGAGGGAACTTGGAGGAGGATGAGAGGGAACGTTTCCCACTTTTTTCTTAAATTAGATTTTCAATTTGTTATTAGATCCTGGAATCGTACAACATGTGAGGATCTATTCTGCTCATGACACACACGCATAACTCCCCTTGGCACTAATGGGAATGACAAACGTGTTGTGAGAGGAGAATTGCCCCCTAAAACTGCAGGAGTGTGAACAAGGTTGTAAATATATCTCAAGGTTCTGGTAACATTAGAAACCAGCCTAGCATCTTTCTCATGGTTTATTATGATATCACCAAATCCGCTCTATGTATTTATAGCCTTGTAATTCACAATTATTCTGGGTCCGTAAATGTTTTTGGCATCTGAATGTAGAACTGATACTATTATTTCACATATTATAGTACTGTCCATGAATGCTAAATTTATTCCAGCAGAGACTCCTGGAGTTCATTCATCAGATATTTTATGCTACTGTTCTTTTAATGATTCGTTTATCCTTAGTAATATTTGTATTCTGAAGTGTGGCGTCTCCAGCCAACAGCACAATGCTCTGCTGAATTATCTTTTTCTTTCGCAGCATAACAAAGTAGAGCACAGTCAAATTGAAGATGGCCTTTAGTACATTGTCAGAACAATACTGCTTACCAAGCATATCCAGACACATTTCTCAAACCACACGTAATGCTCTGGCTGCCAACATGCTCATAAAGTCATTAACTGGCATCTTTAAATGAGGGTGTGATACATATATTTAAGTGTTTAGGAAAATCAAATGTGTGCTCTTCTAGAAGCTTATTTTGAATTTCAGCTTTTACATATATCAATTATGCAGCAATGTGCACATGTGAAAATTCACCTTGATTTTTCACAGGCTGCTAAAATACACTCCTGCTAAAATAATACACATTATCTATCACTAACAAAAGCTTCTTTATGGTGTTGACTATTTGTACTTCACAATGTAACAGAGCAAGAGAGACCAAGCTGAAGGTTTACAGTGCTGAGGATTCATTTTTACATGCAAATTACTATTAGCAGGAAAATTAAGGAGGAACTTATTTTACATGGTGCAGATTTTACTAAATGAATAAAGGTTATGCCACAATGCTCTCCAATAAAAAACCTACCAGGTAAGTTACAATTCATGCTGTTACGTTTTTTAAATACACACTTTCTCTGTCACCCACTCCTACAAACTGCACTCTAATTTATACATGTACTAGGTTCAGCCCTTCCCTTCCCAAACACCCTCATCCACCAATGGTCTCATCACGCAAGGATCACCAAGCCAGCAAAGACACGCATGAACCAAATTAACCAAAAGAGATTAAGCAGTCAGAATATTGATACCGAGAGCGTTAAAACGCAGTTTAACAGTGGCAAGGATGCCAGAACCACAGTCTTCTCCTGTGCGCCATACAGCCCCTCTTGGTGCTCACAAAGGTGACCCACAACGCTGTGGGAGATGCCTGGGAAGGCAGGTTGGCCACTGCCCACTCAGCCGCTGGAGCCAAGCCCCTTCCCACACTCTGGTCCAACACCTTCCTTCTCTTTCTAGCCAGCCCACCGCCCACCTTCCCTTGCCTGCCCAAGCAAAGCTCCACCTCGGCCAGCAAAGGGTCCATCAGCTCCTATTGCTACGGTCCCCATAAATGCTAACATGGCATTACAGCCCCACACAGCTTGGGGGGATAGCCTGGCTTTTGCTCCTGTGTACCTCTGTCCTAGCAAACAATTTTGTGGAAAGTGGAAAAGGAGGAGAAAAAGCAAGTCTTCTCCTTCAATTCCAGATGCACAAAGGATGCTTCCTCTGACAGACTTTCACGGCACGAGATGGGTCATGTGTAAGAAGATAAATATAGTATCTCAAACAAGCACCAGCCTTGCTGCAACACAGCAGTCAGAACCTAAGATATTTAGGAAGACAGACAATGACAGGCCAGGCACGTCACTGTGTGCCTGTAAACAAAAGGCAAGTCATCTTTCTGGGCACGGGAGTAACGAAGAGCAACTTGGAAAAGCAACTTGGAAGGGAGGTGGTGAGTAAGTTGGGTCTGGCTTGGGTCCTTCCCCCTCTTCCCCAAAGGGAATTGACACCCACATCAGGCCATGGTGTCAACAGCACCCACAGAAGAGCCCGAGCATCTCAGCACAGCAGCACAGGTCACAAGCCAGAACGATTCATGAGCTGGTAGGAAGACAGCTTCAACTCGATTAACAGAGCGCTCGGAGTCAAAGACGACCATGAGACTCCAAGTCCTGGGCTCCGGCAGCGCGCAATTACAGCACAGGAAAGTAGCCGGGCAGGAGAGAGAAGGTCCTCAGGGCTTGCCCTACAACGTTATATAGGTGCTTGGTTTACAGATCTTGGTACTCAGCCAATTTTTGGCTGGCTGCGTGGAAAGGATACGATGCAGGAAAAAGGCGTCGATGATCTATGAGGGACCAGCAGCTCTAACCAGCAGGCACGGCGCACGAGGAGATCGCAGATCACCTCCCTCCATAGCGCTGGGCAAGGGAAGCACAGGGACACAAAACAATAGACGTCCCAATCTGGGTCCCCCTGGGACCCAGAAACAATATGGGCAGGGACGGAAACTAGAGGGAAGGCTGGGGAGGAAAACGGCACCCTCTAAACCCAATAGTTAAAAAAAGATAAAAAGAAAAAAAAAAAAGAAAAAAAAAAAGGCAGACATTGAGATAAAGTCAGATTCAGAGCGCAGCAGCGCTGCACCAGGAGGCACACGTTTCCAGTTACTGGAACGAAACCTCATGGTCAGTAAGAATTAAATGCAAGATCCAACAGTGACTAGAAGGGAAAAAATCCTGGAGAGCAGACACATGTGGGTTATTACACAGCCTGGCAAGGTCAATCTCGGTGCTAAAAACAGACAAAAATAAAAAAAGCCGTCAAACATTTTTAAAGAGACACTGTCCCACACTGGCTGCTTTGACACTGTCTGTGAATGGTCCTTATTTTTTATCTACTTATTTTGTAATTATGTAGGCTACTCCTGTTCCAACCAGAGGCTGCAACAAAACTCTTATTGATGGTGCAAACTGCTGCAACTTGGGCTTTAGGAGAATGTGGGGCAGTTCCCTCTAGCTTCACAAGGCAGTAAAATTTAACTCTTCCTCCCCTCTTGTTTTGCAGCAGTGATTCCTTCCCTGACGTTTCCGAATAGACCAGAACTGCAATTGCAAATGGCTGTGTTCTACACCAACGACAAAGTGCCCTGTCATACCAATACATAATTGAAAATGCTGACACAGTGACAACTGCTATCAGCACAATTCTGATAATCCCGTTAGCTTGCTCCTCCTGCAAGAACCGGTGGGGGTGGGGAAACAGGCACTGTGCTTTTGGGGCTACGTAGAAAGAAGTTACGGGGGATTTTGTTTACATTTCTTGGCAGATCTTCTGCATTTCAAAGAACAAAATACCCACCTCCTCAATTCCCGGGGCAATGCTACCACCCCCTTTTAAAAGAGCTCAAAGGCAGGTCAAACTTTGAGAAGAAATCCAAATTTTATCTCATTGATAAGGTACACTTGAAGTCTGAGATGTGTGGTGTTAAAACTCCTTTCAAGAGCTACAAATAGATGAGGCTCAACACAATCCAGTGGCGAATAAAAGGCTTCTATTGCCAGTGCTGCATATTAGAATGTTTTAGTCACCCGCATAGGCTTCCTCTGTAATGAAGTAGGCTGTCCTCCGAAAAAAGGAAGAAATTAACAGCACTTAAATCATCACAGCATTGCTTGGGCAAACACGTGGCTTCAGGAAGGACCAGGTGGCTACAGACAAACGTCCTGAGGACCCAACCAACCTCCCCCCAGGGTGGCTGGGGAACGGGCAGAGGAGAGCAGTGGCTCAAGAGAGACGGGCAACCAAGGAAGGGAGCCCCAAAGTGCTACTGGAGATAGTGTCACCTCCAGGAGAAAATACGTCATTATCACAGATTATTGGGAGTACACTGCACTTAACAACAGCATCACCTTTCAGCACTTAGAAAGTAGCCAGCAACTGAAGCCAACAAGCATTAGTTATCTCAAACCAATTGGTTTACAAACAATAAAAATAAATATTTATCTTTCCCCCTTCACACCAGACCAAAATTGTCTGTCTGCTCAGCACCTCGGGTTACCTCCGATCCCAAACACGTTAACACTAAAGGTGAGCGGTAATTAAACCGAGAGAAGACGTACAACCAAAGGAAGCCTTCCTGCTCCACAGCCGCTCTGAACAGCAACCCCAACAGCGTTCCTCCACAGCCTTCCCCTTCTGCGCCGGCATGTGCTGGGAGCTGCACGAGCACAGAAGACACGGCCAGGCCACAGCCCTTTTCCCCAAGGGAGCCGTCCTCCTCCCACCAGGCTCCATGCAGCACAACAGACAAGTCAGGTAATAGCCTCATCTGTGGCAGAAGAGCTGTATCAACTGGGCTGGCTAAAATGAGCTAGAGAGGTCACTCTGACCCACAAGACAAAAAACAACATACAGTGCACAAGGGCAGAGAAGAGAAGATGGGATAATGGGACACTTACAGGAGCTTTATCAAGATCAAAATGGCATTCAGCTAGGGCAATGGGGACAGGGAGGCACAAGGAAGAGGCAAAAAGTGCAGCCAAACAGGGAAGAAGAGAAGGGGAAGAGAGTTCGAGGCATGGCTTAGGCATAAAATATCCAAAGCAGCTGTACTCTGAATAGCTAACAATTAGTTGGTCAGAAAATTATTGCATCAAGTTAAGCCAGGAGAGACTGACCTCAGCAGCACGCAACAAACAATGAAAAAGGAGATTCGGCATCAGTTCAGAAGTCACCACAAGCGCCTGAGCACACTACAGCTGCAGATCATCAGTTTCAATAATATTATAGCTTGACTACATTATGACTTGATAATCTTCACCTGGAGAAGTCATGCCTGCTGCAAGGCCACTGGTAAGTGAAATCAGAAGGGCTGTGGCACAGCCTAGTGCCTGATGAGGAGCCCAGATCTCTCAGATGAAGCTGTGCAAATTATGAGACTGGTAAAGAAGAGAAGGAAAGGAGAGGGTGAGCCAGTCCTGCAGCAGCCAGCCCCTGCTGGCAAGCTCCACCGGAGGGTTCAAACGAGCGAAGCAGGAGACAACTGCTGGAAAACCACCTATGGACTGCGAAAGGGTGACCGCTAAAATATAAACCTCAGCTAGAAGTAGTACTTGATTTTATCGGATTTCACAGAGAACGGATATCTAGATTACACCCTCCCAAACATACGACTGTGGGGAATGACACAGGACAGGACTGACTGCTAAATTTTCTTTGGGTTCCCCCTCCCTGGACCCAAACAAACAAGCAACAACTGCAGCAAAAACCCTTCAGTGAGCACCAGAACGTGCTCATCCCAATGACTAACGCTGCCCATGCAGGAACGGGAGTGCCCACCACGTGGCAACCTCAACCACCCATTCTGGTGTGATGAAGACTCCTGAAGGATGGACAAAAGGCAATGACGGTTTGGGGACCAAACCCAGAGCTCTCTCATTACAGACCCATGAGCCCGAGGGATGCAGATGGCCAGGACAGTGGTGGTTCCCACTCCCCGGCGCAGGGACAGGGGCCGTTTGTTCCTCACCAAAACCTGGGCAGCACCGCAGCCCAGCCTAACCCAAACCAACAGAGCCAGCGAGCACTGAATTCAGTCATTTTCCCCTCAGTCCCTTCTCTCAATTTCAGCTCTGACTCCTCTATCTTTTATTTCTTTTTCTAAAGACACATTTAGAGATGAAACCATTCATAACTGCCTATCCACAGACAGTTTGTGGCAGCGTAATTGACAATGAGTCTGCTGCAAAAATGAAAATGCTGTTTTAATAACCTTGGCCTAAAATACATTCTGTTGTATGCCTCAAAGGGTTTCAATAAAAAGTCAACCTGTAGAGACATATTTTCTTGGCTTAAACAACAATCCAAAGCATATAAATGTAGTCCAACTATAATGACATATTTATAGGCCAATAAAGCTTACACTGCAGCTTTCATACTTCACTTAAAGGAAGTCTGTAAGAAGCAGTGTTATATAAAATAATTTGAATTTTTTCAAACTATAGCCTAAGGAATACAAATATGCAACTTTGCTATATTTAACCAATAGTATGTACGTTGCTTAGTTGCTAAAAATTTTGTAAAATGAAATAATTCCTCTTTTAGTGACTTGCCACTGGTTTACCAAATATGGGTACACAAGTCCATTTTTTACAAAGAAATATCCCCTAAATAATTCTAAACACAAAAATAAATAACTAGCGGCCTTAGTAGTGAATGATTTAATCAGACCAATTCTTCTGGAAAAACAGGTTCTCATGTTCATTATGAATAATGCATTCCTGAGCAACTCTATTTTTATATGCTGCATTGTTGTTCTTTATTTTTCTCAACATTTGAAAGAAATATTCAGAAAGCTATAAATAGGCTTAAGACATAAACTGCTAGCATTCAATATTGACGTATTTGTAGAAAGGGACAGAATGTATAACATAAATACCTCAACAAGCAGAAAGAAATAATTCTTAAAAATCATTTTTCAGGCTGAAATCTTGAAGCTCACAAAAAAATGCCATTGCTAGATCTTTTATTTAATACAGTCCTAAGGAAAAGTTCTGCATAATTCACTATTGGTAAAAACAATGGCATTTTACAGAAAAAAACAAACCAAAAAAACCTAGTTTCTGCAGAAAAGAATGGCAAAGAGAAAAGAAAAAGAGGAAAGGAAAAAAGAGACAATAGGGGAAAAAAAGAGAACAAAAGAGGAAAAGAAAAAAGAGAGAACAAAAAAGGAGACAGAAATACCAAATTTGAATTAGGCTCAACTTTGAATTATAGTTGCACGGTTTCTCTGGGTTGTGGATTAACCAGGAGTCGCCTCGGTTTTGGCTGAGCGAGTGCCACAGAGCGTATGGTCCAGGGAAAACGCTGCTCGCACGAGGCCCCACTTTGCCCGGTTACTGTGTGAAGCTGCCCTGCTCCCAGCAGCAACGTGTTTAACTAAGGATGCTTGCGCAGTGCCACTTCTGTGGTTCTGTATCTGCCATGTTTTCATTTTATCCGGGCTGTTTCACTGTCCACCATTTCTGGATCGTGTATGAAAACTGATTTTGTTTCTTCTGTAGAGTTTTTTTGAGCTCTTTGGTAGGGATATAATTTCGTATTACCTTCTACAGCTTGGCTCAAAAAACATCTAACAGGAAAAATTTCACAACCTACTCACTTTTATGGGATCTTTCTGTAATGGAAACAGGCCATTTCATAAGAAAAAAGGGGTCCGGGAGATCACCTTGTTTATCTAGGCCTTTTCAAACACGTGGTTCAGCAGCTTCCCCAGCTACAGCCAGGGTCAAATGTGGGCATCACCACAGATTCATGCACGGCCCGCTGGACCAGCACAAGAAGGGATTTGTTCCCTTCAGATCCAAGCTCTGTACAAAGCGATCTGCCCCATCACAGCCACCCACCCTGCCCCATGGGCCAGCCCTCCATGGAACATCCCCATGGGCGCAGCACTGAGCACCTGATCAGAAGGGGAACGGTGCTGCGGAGGTGGGAAAGGGTGGATGTGCGGGAGATCACCTCTCCATTTGGGCTCATTAGCCTTGGCTAATAGAGCTGTGCTGATCTTCTCACCTGAGAGACCTTTGTGTGACCACATGGTGCTCCCTCACAGTTTACAACCCTATTTTAAGAGAAAAACTACCTCACCCCATTGTGCTGGAGACCTACTGCAGAAGTTATTGCTAGTAAATCTTTGATTGCCGCAGCTGAGCGTTGCTCTGTTGGCAAGATGCTGAGTATTGGAAAAGGTCTGTGGGCACACGTCGCAACAGGCGCTAAACCTGCCATTTTGACAGCAGAGAAGATAACACCACCAGCAGCTCAAATCTCTATGCCTTGGACACCGCACATTACGCTACTGCCTTTGCCTACAGGTAGGGAGATGGCAATCCTCAAAGTGCAACGTCAACCTTGACCAGCCTCTCAGAATGAGAAGAATAAATGTTCCTCACCCAGTGGGTGTCAAACCTCCATCCCATAGTTAAGCCAAACACCAGAGCTCATGGGTTGCCTGCAGGACACACCAAATAGGGCTGCTTCACAAGCAATGAAGATCACCGTTCTGAGTTCTTCTCAGATCTGGGAAGCAAAATATGCTTAAATTCTTGGGTGTCTCAAATAGTAAAAAAAAAAAAAAAAAAATCTTCATACTAGATTTAAGAAATGTCTTTGATTGCCTTTCATAGGCTGGATCGGTTGTCTGTATCAATATGCCTACTCAGCTAACTCAGCTATAGGTCTTCCTGAACCTTTGGTTTCACTCCTGCCAACCAGTCATGATGAAGAAAAAAGTAATCATCAAACACTAGTAAAAATACCCCTTTCTACTGAAAAAAAGAGACCAAACAATAAAGCCAAAGCCACCAACCAAAAATGAGCAACATCAGAATGTGGGTTATCAAAATTACACCATATAGTTTGCATTCCATAAACGTTTTCACTATAACCCCTACTTTCAAAGGCTTACCATGCAACTATAAGCTTTGGGCTTAAAGATAATTTTCTTTGGCTCCTAGGGTAGATAATTGCAATTTTGTAACTTACCACAAGGGTTGGTTTGTTTGTTAAAAACAAAAACAAGAAAACATTAACACACAAAAGTTCTGTCTGAAAAACATTAAGATTCTTCTGACACAACAAACAAATGCAAATAAATGTAGTGCGTAACGAAGATGCCAGGGCAATAGCAGAGAAAATTATGGCATGTAATTATGAACCAGAAAAAAAACCCAACACACACAGAAAAGCAATGGAAAATAGAAAGAATTGCACAGGTTATTTTTTTTCCCAGGGATGGAATGAAAAATATCTCAACTTCCAACTGTACTTTAATCTTCCAACCTACATATCTCATGGTGAAATCTGAGATTGACAAAATCACTTCACCATTCGATAAGATCAGAAGAACGAGATGCAGAAGATAAATCCTCCAAGACAGATCTTCAGCTTAGTGTAACTTGGCTTCGATGCCAATACAGTCGTGCTGTTATAAAACTGAGCTTGGTGCTGCATCTCCTGTTCACGTAGGTACAAAAGCATTTCCTCGTGTACATCAGCCTTAGCTTTTAATTTCTTACCTTTTCATGCACTATGGCCTAAAGTTGATACTCTTCAAACTTGGAACATTTGTTAAAAGCTTGGTAAAACAGAGAAACGTCCCTGGGATGCGCTTCAAAGCACCGTCTCTGACAGCTATTACACATCCAAGGTCCTAATACCACAAACAGGCACGTTTACTAACAGAAGACTCATCTCCCCTGGACCTTGGACCCCCACCACGGATTTTAGAGGTGAGAGTATCTGTGCACCAAAGCAGCCCCAGAGCCACAAGCCTGCCTGCAACCATCCAAAGTAGCGGAGCTACTGTTTCCCTCCCTAAAAACGGACAGGGAAAGAAAACACAGGTCTATCTGGAGAGAACAGCAGGGCGCTCACAGGGCGCTGACACTGTATAGTAACATAAAGCTCACAAGGAAACCCTATAGAAGGCTATGGAAGTGCCATCTCCCTACCAAACGAGACACAAAGACGACTGCACAGAGACAGGACAAGCCCCAGAAGCAGGGGACAATCCTGTGCTCCCGGAACATGGGACATGAGAAGTGAGAGGCTTCCGCTCTCCCCTGCCTCTTGGAGGAGGCCTCGGGAAGATGCATCAAGGCTCCTCTCCCCATGCACAGCTCTGACCTGATCCCCCAGCCTGCAGAGCCCCAGGGAGAGCCCTTGACAATTACTTGTGCGCACATCTTCAAGGGTTGAGCCTGAGTGCTCAGGGACATGTCTACGGAGCAGACAGGTATCACAGCGTTACCCCACGCTAAGCTGGAAGGAACTGCGATGAGCTCAGCACCAGCACCACCACCCATCCTGCTCTGGCAGCTCATCACCACACCTCTGCCCCAAGCACAGACATACCTTGGGAGTCGGCGACAGCTCGGCAGGATCAGGCTCATCCGCCTCCAAAAGTTGCTCCCCCATAAGTCCCCCTGCCCCAGCAGAAAGTAAGGGATACTCACCAAGGTCAGCCTTCTCCTTCAGAATGTCTTTGAAGTTCAAGCCGCTGTTGAGCGTGGATTGTCTGTATCTCGTCAAAGCCTCCTTCTGCCCGTTCTTCCCCACATCCATCGGTTTGACCGGCTCAGCCCGGAAACCACACTTCCACTTGGAGAAATCGGACTGCGCCCATTTTGCCAAGTCCTCGAGCTTCACTGTAACTTTCTCTGAAACTGCAATAACTTCATCCTGCAAGAAGCCGTAAAATGAGAAGACGACACATCACGCAGGGCTCCACGATGACTGCTAAACCCGCAAACGCCACCCTCCCGTAGACTACTAGAAAAGCCTATCTTGCTGTTAGCAGATTAATTTTTCTGTAATGCAGAATAGCTAGTACTTAATTTATTCCTCCTGCCACCTAAGTGGAAATATTAGTTGTTTACTTGAAGCAAATACACAAGATCTAAAGACAATTTGTAGGATGGGGGCAATGATCCTAAAAGGCATTTGAAATGCAGGTTGCCAAATCACATTCTGCACAACCCAAAGCCTTGAGGGAAAGTTTGTTTTTTAGGTGCAATTAGCTGCAAATGTAAAAATTCATGGCTGGATGACTAATGGTTATAGCTAGTCCTGAAATAAATGGACTAAGTAAATCTCAGATTCTTGGAACTCTGACTCACCAGAAAATTCCTGTGTTTATGGTACATTTTCCCTTGGCTTATACACAAATATTGAATTTAACTTTTGTCCTAAAAATTAAATAAAACTGTGATGTAATCCCAAAAGAAATACTACATAAATGTTATGTGCTTCCCACCAAAAGAAACTTGCACATTCTCATGTTTCTTAAAACCTTTTTCGAGATCAGAACTGTAATTTTTTTCCGTTCTTAAACATACATTCTAAGAAAAGCACTTAAACTTAGTTTAGCCTCCAGAACATATACTCGAATTAAACAGCTCTAATTGCTGAATTTTACCCTTCCAGGAAACAATCAACTCCTCTCAGTCATGATGAATAAGCAGAATGTTTTATAGCTGACTGCAGCAAGCAAGGGCTCAAGAAAGCCTCAAAAAAATAAACAAACAAACATACACACATAACCAGCAAGATACATTCAAGATTTTTTAGTTAAAAAGGCAGAAATAATTTATGTTGTAATGAGAGCTGGCTGCACACCACACCTTGCACACTGCACATTTCTAGCACTAAATAAGGTTACAGGTTCTTGAAATAAATAAACCAGAATCCAATTTTTCCCTCAAATAAACACAAGTATTTGCAAAGGGGACAGGAATTCTTTGAGTTATTAAACAAAGAGAAAAGCACAATTGATTCTCTCTGTGTTTTTTTTTTTTTTCCACTGGACAAATTCCTCAGGAAATAAAATACTGCTCAATAGGAAAGGAAAAAAAAAGCAAGCTTTATTGTGATAAGCTACACACAATACAAAACCTGAAGTATCTCTGGTGGTAAAAAAAGCAGATCTGATATTCCACTCTCCCTTATATAACACAAAATAATTTTATAAGCAGGCACCTTCATTACATTTAGTGCAATAACAAATATTTGGTCAGAAATGAACTGCATGTTTATGTGCTAAACAAGCTTGTAAAAAAATATTTTCCTTTATCATTGCACAGCATAAGAGCTTCCTCCGAACAACAAACAATAACAGTGATGTTTTAAATCTCTGTTTATGACAAACGTCAATACTCTGTAAACAAGCGTTGGGTACTACAAAGTACAATTTCAATGGATGGTTTCACCCAATTTCATTACACCATCCACTTGAAATAAAAAAGCTGTAGTTGCTATGCATTTTATAGCTATTACATGGTGATTATTAAATGTCAGGATGGAAAAAAAAATAAAACATATATAAAAATATCAGCCTGCCTGCACAGCCTCAGCAATTTCTGGATGAAGTCCTCTTTTAGGATGTTGAATACCATCACCAGCTACTACACAATTTCTAATATTCAACACTAGAGAAATCTATTTAGCAGCAGTTTAAAAAAACCCAAACTGACTTGGAGATCAGACGTGGTTTTGGTTAAAATATTATTTTCCAAATAGCTCTCATGATCAAATGATTATGATTTCAATTACTAGTTTCTTCATATCCTTTCCAAGAACTGGTATGACTAATTTTGGCTGGTATACAAAGTAAGCTGAGCAGACAATTTATTAACCAAAAGAAAAGTACAATCACTATTACATCATCAATGAATAAACTTGTTTTCGAGAATACAACCTTCGCACACACGCACATGATGTGTACACAGAAAAAAAAAAAAAAAAGGGAAAAAAAAAAGGCAAACCTATTGTAACAAGGGTGAAGCAATGCCCATCTCGTGCCCACTGTAACTGCAGCTCCATGGCCACCAACCCCCCCAAAATCCAGAGCTGTTCCTAACACCAGAGACACCGCTGCGGGGTTTCGGGGTCGCCCCGAAGGAAGCAGGGCTGAGGCCTGGTCTGGCCTGCAGAGGCAATGGCCGCAGGATGTGCCCCTCGTGAGGGTGGCTGGAGCCACCTCTCCAGCACCCAGCCATCCTTCCACACCAGCTCTGGCCTCATGTCCTCCCCTTGTGCCACAGGTGATCACCACGGCGGCACCAGGAAAACACGGACGAGTTCACTTCTAGCCAGAAAACAGAAAAATTACCCTGTATATACCTCAGCGCCTGCCTTAGGTTGACCTACCTTACACACAGTGGGACTGGGTAGACCTGCTTCTCTCAACACTCATTTTTTGAGCTCTTGTTTATTTTCGGCTCAATTCAGAGACAACCAGCCACCCCAACTCCCCCTACACCACAGCGGTCACAGGTCGGACCACGGTCCTCCTCTGAACGCCACTGCCAACGCCAATCTCACCAAAGAGGGACTGCATCTCCAGAGACATTTTCACAGAATCACACAATGTTAGGGATTGGAAGGGACCTCGAAAGATCATCTAGTCCAATCCCCCTGCCGGAGCAGGAACACCCAGATGAGGTTACACAGGAAGACGTCCAGGCGGGTTTTGAATGTCTCCAGAGAAGGAGAATCCACAACCCCCCTGGGCAGCCTGTTCCAGTGTTCCGTCACCCTCACTGAGAAGAAGTTTCTTCTCACATTTAAGTGAAACTTCCTGTGTTCCAGTTTATACTCATTGCCCCTTGTCTCATCATTGGTTGTCACAGAGAAGAGCCTGGCTCCATCCTCATGACACTCACCCTTTATATATTTATAAACATTGATGAAGTCACCCCTCAGTCTCCTCTTCTCCAAGCTAAAGAGCCCCAGCTCCCTCAGCCTTTCCTCATAAGGGAGATGCTCCACTCCCTTCAGCATCTTTGTGGCCCTGCGCTGGACTCTCTCCAGCAGTTCCCTGTCCTTCTGGAACTGAGGGGCCCAGAACTGGACACAATATTCCAGATGAGGTCTCACCAAGGCAGAGTAGAGGGGAAGGAGAACCTCTCTCGACCTACTAACCACCCCGCTTCTAATACACCCCAGGATGCCATTGGCCTTCTTGGCCACAAGGGCCCAGTGCTGGCTCATGGTCATCCTGCTGTCCACCAGGACCCCCAGGTCCCTTTCCCCTACACTGCTCTCTAATAGGTCATTCCCCAACCTATACTGGAACCTGGGGTTGTTCCTGCCCAGATGCAACACTCTGCACTTGCCCTTGTTATATTTCATTAAATTTTTCCCCGCCCAACTCTCCAGGTCTCGCTGGATGGCAGCACAGCCCTCTGGCATGTCAGCCACTCCTCCCAGCTTGGTGTCATCAGCAAACTTGCTGACAGTGCGCTCTGTTCCCTCATCCAAGTCGTTGATGAATATATTGAACAGTACAGGTCCCAGTACTATTGAGGGACTCCACTAGATACAGGCCTCCAACTAGACTGTCCCATTGACCACAACTCTCTGGCTTCTTTCCTTCAGCCAGTTCACAGTCCACCTAACTACACAATCATTCAGAACATACTTCCTCAGCTTAGCTGCGAGGATGCTGTGGGAGACTGTGTCAAATGCTTTACTGAAATCAATTTTCACCCTGCTGCCTCATTGTACAAACACTGTCACCCAGCGAAATATGGCAGGTAGCTTCAGCCCCTTTTTTCTGAGCAGCCTGAGCCACGTGCAGCTTCTAGAGAAGCTGTCTTCCTGAAATCTTGGCATTTTGCTGACACAGGAGGTCATCTGCCCCAACGCCACCCAAACAGAGGTCATCCAATGATTTCATCAGCTCTGGGATCTCGATGCACCTTGCCAAGCTTTCGCACATTTTTAAGCAACCTTTCCAAGCGCTCAGACCCAAGCTATGAGTTGTGGGTTGGTATTTTTTTTTCTTTGGAGCAGCAGGTGACAAAAGGGTCATCTTCTGTTAAGCAAAAATGCCTCACAGCCCTGTGTCACAACAAAAGTTGCTTCAGGACCTATAGGGCTCTGCCAGCCGCAGGAGCCCCTGTAGCCATCCTATATCAACTGCTGCGCACCTACTGCAAGAGCCCTTCTAGAGAAACCCTTTCAATGAGATGATGAAGGAATACAGATGCTGAATAAATAAAACCCAGGTACACAGTGACACATGACTAACAAACCTTTAGAAGATTAAAGAAATTTGCTGTATAACCTTCATGTCATTCATAATTATATCTCTGCGTAAACATGAAAAACCACCTGCATCGCGTACAGTGCATCTATGTATCTATACAAAAAACAACTTATGGTGTCTTAGCTATGCTCTGAAGTGATATGTTTAAGAGGTCTCCATTGCATGGCTAAGTCTTTAATTGCAGTTTTTTCTCGCTACAGCAAGATGAGGTTTGCAGGAGGCAACAGCCAGCACTGCTCAGGAATGAGATTTATCTCAGATGGGCCTCTCTGGATGCTGACTGACCAATGGCAATGCTTTTCCCAGCCACAAAGTTGTCTAAATCTCAAAATAAGCACTGACTATAAAGAGACACTTTTTCTTCTCTTTCAGTAAAAGCAGGTATCTAGTCGGCCTATAATTTTAGCACCTCTTACAAGACTCCTGAGCAAAGTACGATACTTTTACCTATCAAGTGGCGAATGGGGAGATGTTTCAAAAAAGATGGTGATACAAAACCTTCTCAATCTTTTTGTTTGTTTGTTTTTTTAAAGAGCACATCGGATCTGCATTTTCAGAGAAGTCATCCAGGGAGAAGGGGGACAGTATCTTCTCGAGAGCCGTTATGCTTAAATATTATGTCACTGTTGTCTAAGCAACCATCACAGCCTCCTGAAAGCACAGAATGCTATATTGCCTGACTCAGCAGATGGCTGAAATACTTACATTCAGGGAAAGAGGTCAGGCAGTTATAATAGTTTAAAGCAGATAATTATTTTTTAGAAGAAATATTAACTCTTACAAGGCAGGGAGTCACAGGGCAGCACAGGGAGGTCGTACATCTTGATTGCACACCCGCATACGGTACGTCACAACTCCTCACTCATTGCCAATAACTAGGAAAGATTTATATTTAAAAGACGCCAAGGCAGCCTTAAAAGAATTACGGCGACTGAGATATCTCAAAATTTTGACATGCTGAGACTGTTTTCACTCCAGTGCTTCCAGAGGTCATTTAAGGAATTCTGGAGGGCACGAGTGAGTCAAACACCTGCTTGGCTGTCTCCTAACATCAAATAAGTGGCCTAGAGAGAAACAGGAGATGTACTGTAAAAACTCTTGCCAATAATTACACGAGATACTGCATGTCATTTATCTGATCAGTACAATTTGCATTAGAAAACATCTTCAAGCCTTTTTACTGAAACCTTTAGCATGGCAGATAGTTGGGGATGCATATTTTACAACCCAGTACATTGCTGATGAAAACACATTCATCCATGGGAGCAAAAAATACAGTGCGACTCTTATGGACTGCATTCACCGAGGATAATAGAACTGCATATTTCACTTCGGCGTAAAGGCCTCTGTTATTGTGGCATTTTTTTACATCCCATATATTTTTTAACTTTTTCGCGATTTAGGTAAAAAGGACCTTCCTGTACCTTACGCAACAATGCAGTTCCTACCCCGGGAATCTGGTTCTCCACTCTAGATCCCTTGGAGGGGCAGAAGATTGTGTTGTGGAGGTGGAAAAAGGAAGAAGGGGGCTTATTTCCAATAAGCACCGCTCCTGTAGCAATGTATTTATCTGGGTGTTTGAGGAAAGTACCGTCACCCTTACTTGACAGTACAGTCAAACCAAAAAGCTCTGTTAGCAGAGTCTACAGTCCAGAGCTCTTCTCTGCCATACAGACACTACCAGGGCTTTGGGACAGCAGTGAAAACCAGGTCATCTCCATTCAGCCCTAACCCACTTGCCAAATGTCAGTGAGGAATCTGAAGCCAGATCTCCAGACTCACGTCCTACTAGCAGTACTTCACCCCAGCTTTGCTCCAGGGACCATATTCAGCCCCGAACGGGCAGAGAACATTTGTACAGGGCTGCTTTGCTCTCAGAGACTTTCTCCAGAGTAAGAAGGTCCCGTCTCCCTACCACCTGCTGTGGACTGCGGGCACATGTGGGGCTTCTTAAGACCGTGGGGTCACAGCCTAGCTAAAAACCTGTGGCTGTGCCATACCAAAGGTCTGGCTCTGGGAAGTGCCCTCTTCAGCCTCCTGACAAGGCACACGAAGGACTCTCATGCCATCCAGTCCCTTATTGCACGTTGCTCTTCCAGCACAACCTTTTTCAGCAGGTTGCAGACCTGAGGAGCCGGGGCACAGCTCTGTCAGGCAGGCACCGCTGCTCCTGTTCTGCATGTGGGACCACCGAGTGATGGGGACGCCTTACAAGAGGCTCCAGCGCCTGACACAGGCAGGGGCTGCTTTCTTTTCCCCTTTCCCTGCCCCGAGTGCCTATTTTGGTGCCATCTGCTCACGCATCCCTTAGCCCAGGACAGACAGATGTGTCCCAAAGGATGCCTGGAGCGGAACCGCCCGCGGGGCTCTGGGCCTGCAATGCTCCCTGGAGATGCCAGCGTGTGGGGACCATCGCTCCCCACCCATGAACGTACAGGGAGAGCCTTGAGAACGGAAACACGCACAGCCCGGGGATTTACCTGGCACATGGGAGAATTTTAAAGAGGCCAAGGCAGAACCTTTCATCTGTTAATCCTTCACTAATTACTTTAAAGGGCTATAATGATCTTGTTAAATTCAGGTGACAGGTATTTCCCAAGCCTAGGCACAGCCGCACGTAGCTGTCTGAAACTCGCACTGACGGAGAGCACTATGTCCCAACGTGTTCATCCCATCTGCTGGGGTCCAAAACCCAACAGACAAGACCAAGATAAAGGACACAGGTATGGTATGTCCTATGGTGAATACCATATCCTATGGTATTCACTTTCCCTGGTATCAGCAAGCAGCTTTTTCCACATGACCCAGTAGTTCCAAAGCGAGACAAGTGAAATGTCCTGGGGCAGGGCAGCACCGCGTTTCTGTAGGATGCTTTGTGGGATACTGGTACATCTGGGCCAGAAGTAGGGTGGAGACGGAGCACACAGACGACGGCTGTGAGCAGCCAGACTTGACATTTCTACTGCGTGCCTCCTCCTTCATTTCTGGGGTGGTTTGTTCTCCCTCCTCCCACTCCCAAGCAGAGGTTCAAATTGAATTTATATCTGTCATTGCAGATAGAAGTTCTGACCAAAGAGAAAATAGGCTTCAGTCAAAATGTTTTCCCGTCAGATAGCTCACAGATCCCGAAGAGCTGTTTTAGTTTAGGCAAGCTGACAAGCAATTCATTCCTAATTTTGCCTACTACAGTTACAGTATGAAAAGCTTTCCTCGTAGATTACATAATTATATTTTTCTTAACAAGGAGTACATTGCACTAGCAGGTTTAAATTATGCAAGCTTATTCTTTTGTCTTTTGTTATATTGTGTTCTATTGTGCTGGTAAAACAATATGTGCTTTAATTAGCAAATATCTGTAAATAATTTACTTGCTTTTCATACAGCAGAACAATGGAGCCAATTTTCACATACATCCACTGAGCATGTCTAGGGGGTTTCTTGCCAGAACCTTCCATTGTTCCGTATCTGTATCAATCTGCCCATCATTAGCAGCTAACGTTCAACAACTCAGGAAGACATTAAAGTTTTTGCCCCGGGACCAGCCCCAAGCCTCCCAAAGCGGAGGCTACGCTTTGCAAAGAAAGATTAAAATATCCAGAAAATGAAAACAAACTCTTTTATTATCTATAACCCTGGCACCTTCGCACAGAAACATGGACACTTGCCAAGCATTAAGGTCATTGGATTAATGCCATAAAATGCCGATGTTCATCTGACCTTCTGACTGCATTTTAGCTACAAAATAAAAAGCTCAACTTGATACGACACTATGAATCACGCAAACGTCTAGGCTCTGCAGGGTTAGCGCTGGGTGTGAACCCACACTGCACACACACTAACACACACACACACAAAGAAAAAAGCTCTTAAATCAAGAGTGGATGACTGTTCGGAGACTTAAGGCATTGTTATTTTGAATGCGAATGAAAGGGCCAGAACAAGCATTGCAAGAATATTTCAATTATGTATTTCCCAGAACTACATCTCTGAGCAACTAATGCAAATATTGCTCCCATAGCAATAGAACTTCTTCCCGAATAAAAGCATATAAGAGCTTGAATCAGAACATACTTTCTATATCATTCGCATATTGTTTGAATATTATTAAAAATGCAAAATCTATGTATGTGTTACTCTCCTGAGCAATACAGTAATTATGATTAAGGGACAAGCAGCACAAAAAGAGCCAATTTATCTTACTTGTGCTTAGGAATACTATTGTGTAACTAAGCAACTAAAGACAAAATATAGTCTAATTAATTCACTCCTATGCTTATTTAAAAGACACAATTAGAACATTTTTATTTTCCAGCCTGCACAGTATCTCAACATGCTTGAGGGTGTACCATGTGAGGCCTATTATTCTCCAAAGACAAGAGTTTAATGTTTAGTGCCACTGATCAAACTGGGGACAGCAACTCGGGAGAGCAGTGGGTGTATTTTACAGTCTGAATGCACTGGGAAGCCGGGGGGGGGGAAGGGGGTTAAAAAAAAAAAAAAAAGGGAATCTGTCTTAAGTGACTAGATATGCCAGATTGCTGGCTAATGGCTAGCAACATGTGGCTTCTGTGAGTAATATCATTGCCCTCTCTTTCCTTTGCCAGCATATGCTACTGGTGGCGAGAGAGATAAAAACATACAGAGTGGATATGCAATTACCAAAACCATGATATTTAATGACAAATGCCATTTCTCTTACACTGCTATTACAGTGTGCCTGATTTCCAAAGCTGAATTAATTTGAGCAAGTGTACATCGGAGATTGATGCTATTAGCATGATTTTTAAAGCACCCTTTAATAATCATAATCTGCATGTTTGAAACTTGTTGTCATTACCAGTGTTGACAGATACGAGCATAAGGCGCACACCGTGGAGACGTTCTCATTTCAAATCAGAATGTACAGATTCCTACGTCTCTCTCTCTCAAAAAAAATCTATTACTGTGCAAAGGGAGTAGCACATTTTTCAAGGTGGATGGCAATAAAGCACCAGCGGTGTAAGACGCCATGCTCGGGCCAGCCTGCTCTAGTTTTACATGCTGAGGTAGGACCTCCACACATGGAGAGCCCCTAGGAAACAGGTCAGGCTTCTGAGGTATGCTGTGAGCATCTGTCCCAAAATGAAGAGAGAACAAACCCGCTGCCTCCCTTAACTTTCTGGAAGAATCTCCTCTGCCATTATGAAAGACATACATTTATGGAGTGACTTTCCCCCCCTGCCTCAATTAGTCTGAAAATGCAAAATACTGCTAGGGAAACAATTACAGGAAACTAGCTGTCTCCTCTCCTCTGTATGAGCAACGCTTACTCATGTAAATTGCTTGCATGAGTAAGGATTATTTGCAAGGCGAAAAGCATTGCATCAGATCCCCAGTTCGGGAGAAGAGATGAAATCAACACGAGTTCGTAGTAAACTCAGCTGCTGCTGAATGAACCAAAGGCAGACAGATTCCCACCGACAGGCTGGCCTCGGTGGAGCCAGCATTCACTGTGACACAGGGCAGTGCAGGGAACGTCACACCATGCAAAATAAATCAGTTGCTTGTTTGGGTTTTTTTAGGAATTGTACGCATCACATCAAATACCATCCCTGGATTTAACAAGAACCGGCTTTGATATATATATATTTTAAGCCCAGTCTAATTAATGCCAACACCTTTAAGAACATGAAAATACAAGGCACTAACAAGCATTTTGCTCTAGAACTGCTTCTGCAAAGGTCAGTCAGGCCACAGCCCCATGCTGCCCCTTGGAGCAGAAGAGTAAATGAGCTGGAGGAGGATTCAGCCAGGACCCCATGGGCTGCAGGGCTCAGGGGCTGAGCCCATCTTGTGCCCCCTGAGCACTGCGGGTCCAGGGCACTGTACCAGGGGACCGACCGGCTGCCGGCACCTACTTCTCACAGACGGGCACTGGAAAAGCTGAGGGGCTGCTTCCCACATGTGCCCCATGAAACTGTTTCAAGTACAAGCGTGTGCTCTTACAGCTGGCCCCGAGCATCCTCCTCCAAACCCTGCACGAGGCACCTGCCACCACAGAGGTCTTCCCATCCTGTGCGGGAGGTGGCACGGGGGACCATGCCAGCCTAAAAGCAGCCACGAAAACCAGGTCAAGGTGGCAACTCCGTCCAGTAAAACAGATGCTTTCTCTGTTTCGGTGGTGACCCCTCGCCACCCAGGAACAGCAGCCAGCCACGTCTTCCCCACTGGAGGGAAGGGAAGAAGGCTGCTCCCACTCTCCCACCAGCACTGCACCTGCTGCAGCATTTGGGCATAACAGTGAGGTTGGGCAGCACAACTGCACCCCTGTGTTTTAAAAGCAGCAACAAAGTTTTCAGTGAAGTAGAGCAAAACTCTTCTAGCTCACCTAACAGTGTCCTCTAAGACAGCATCACTCTCACAAAAACATCTCTGCCGCTCCTGCACATCAAGACCACTGTTCCAAACCTGATGCCAGACCTGGCCCCACCTCTCCATCGCATGGGATGCAATAAACATCAGAAGCCAGGAGTGCTCATACCTGCGGCGTGCGACTGACCCCATCCCATGTTTGCCGTCCACTGAGATTGCGGTTAAGGGGATGCTGAGCCTTCGGCGGAGGGAGGGGACCCTCAGTGGAATCACACCTGGGCTTGAACCCTTCGCTGGGTCTGGGCCGCGGCGTATGGAAACATCCAGTTTTAGCAGCCATCAGGGTTATATTTAAGTCTGGATGATGAATTCAGCTAGCTATAAAAAGACTTATATTTACACTTATCACTGATTAGCTCAAACATTTGGCAATCAGATAAAATACGCCATCAGAAATTTCTGAGTAACAGAAGCAATACATACCTCCTCACTTCTCCTCCCCCCTCGCAGCCACTAGCTGAATATTGTCATAGTGTCAATGCTGCTATTACACAAAACAGGCAGCGAGCTGCTCCTATTAATCATGCTGCTAGCGCGGGTAGCTGCTAGCGACTATACCTAAATCTCCGGTGGGCTCGATCACTAGCCTGCGATTCAACCACTCGCTCCCATCACCAACAATTTTATTGACAGCTGGCACTCCGGCACCCTTTGTGCCGGACACCGCGGATTTGCAATACACACTGAAGCACCAACTCACTTCATCCCCGCTCCCTGAATGAAAGACAAGGTATTTTACCCCCTCAGCAGTCCCACACCACTCTAGGGACAGATAGCCATGTCATTTACGTAAGGAACTGCGACCGCGGGGCAGCTGGGTGAAACAGCCACCCCTGCGCGCCCATGAAGCCGGTTACCCCCAGTCAGCGCTTCACAAAGCGCCAGCCAGCACCGAGCCTTTTGTCTCTCGGCTGCCTGCGCATCCCCGAGCACAATTCAAATTGTTCCAAACTATTAAAAATCAATAATAAAAAAATCATTCCGATGTCTATAAACAAGTTAATGGAGTAAGTGAAAACAAAGTACATTTCTTAATGGGAGTGTTATGTTGCCCTCTCTAGGCCCTGGCTCTCAGTGCCGGTTTCTGTAGGCTCCCTGCCAGAGAAGTATCACTCAGAGCTGTTGCTGTTGCTGCTGCTGCTACTCTGCTAATGAATGACTAACTTAGGCCAGAGGGGAAATGACATCACCGGGGTGTAAAACACAACTGCATTAGGAAACTTTTTACCTGCTTTACATTTGTCATAATTATTCTGCACAATACAACCAGCATTTGCATAATTTCAAGGCGTGCCATTATCTTAATTGAAAATTGTTTTCATATGGTTGAATAATGCAGAATGACATCAGTTAAAGCTCCAATGAAATGCACAAGTATAATCACACGGCTAATTACTAGCGGTGTTTGCATGTAAAAATAAATAAAATTGTGCATATTATTAGTAAGGTACATGCAGCTGAGAACTCTAGTACCGGAGCAGCGTTTTACTCGTAATGGTAGGATTAATTTTCTCTGATGTTCCTACCACAGTAACATGAGCTGATCATTAAGGCGTATTAAAATGATTTGTGTCCCTTTCCCCACCCCCCTTCCCTTCCAAATATCTTTCATTTTACACACACACACAAGACACACACAGGCACAGTTTTAAATAGTCACCACGGGCAATTTCAGAGCATCCATTGCTCACTGTCATCTCCCTGATTCTTCGGAAAAGGCTCCCTTATCTCAGTGGCACGCACAGAAAATTAAAGTGAAGAGGTGGCAGCGAGCGAAGGCGGCTCTGAAACGCGTTTTGACTGCGTACGTATGTATATGGGTACACGGCTACATCGGCACCTATAGCCACGCGTGCCTCTGAAAACAGCTCCTGCGGACAGCCGCCCCTCCTTGTACCTATATCCCCACCCCGGTATCTCCAACAGAAGTTCCCCCAAAACATCTCGTCTCCCCCCGCCCGGTTTCCAGCCCCTCTCGGGGACCCTCCCCATCCCCGCAGCCCTTTCTGGGTACCTCATCCTTCCCCCTCCCCAGATCACGGACCGTGCCGAAGCAATAAATTTGAAAAGCAAATAACGGGAGGGAGCGGGGATGGGGGCGGGGGAAGCGGCCCGGCGCGGGGAGCGGGGGCGCAACCTGCGCGGCCCCATCCCGGGCGGCGCGGGGCGGGCGCGGAGCCGCCGCGGGGCTGCGCGGCCGCCGGCGGGGGGTGCCGGCGCGCAGCGTGTTTGCGCCGGCCGCGCGGCGGCTCCGAAATACGCCCAGGCATATCTGCAAGTTATTTGAATGTATTATTCCCGTACCTGTCATTTATCACTTTATTCAACACGTCCCTGCCAGCTCAATAGCTTTTGATCTCCCTCAGCCTCCATTTCGTAATTTCCGCCCTCCTAAACATATCGAATACTACAAAAAAGCCCCGAACAATATCGAAATCTCCCCCCAACATTTTTTCCCCTCTTTTCTGTTTGTTTTGGGTTTTTTGTTTGTTAACGAAGCCGGAGAAGGGCAGGGCGAGCCCCGCACGCACTCCGCTGCCCGCCGGGCCGGGGGCGCCCCGCACCCTGACCCCCCCCCGCCAGCTCCCGCCCGCACAAGTTCCCGGGCAGCGCGCACCGGAGCGTCCCGACGGCGCGGCCCCTCCGCGCTGCCCCGCCACGCACCGCGGGGAGGGGGACGCGGGTGGGGGGTGCGGGGGGGTAGCCGAGCCCGGGCATGCAGGTGGGGACGGGCGCGAGGGGGGGGGGCCGGCGCTGCGTTTACCACCTCGCCATGGTCACTGGTCCTGCCCTGGGGGGTGTCCTCGGGGAGAAAATAAAGTTTGGCGCTGGAGAGAAGTTGCCGGCTGGTGCGCTCCTCCCAGAGCAGCTGCAGCTCCGCGATGCAGGCGGGCTCCTCCGCGCGGCACCGCACGAAGAAGAAGTCGCCGAGGGAGAGGACCCGCGCCCGGCCGCCGCCGCGGCGCTGGAAGCGGAACGCCCTGTAGAAGACGTAGGGGCCGTGCGAGCCGCACGGGGCGCCGACCCACTGCGGGGAACAACAACACGGCAGCGGCATCAGCGCCGGCTCCGCGCCGCGCCGCGCAGCGCCGCGCAGGAGGAGGGAGGGCGGGCGGAGGGAGGGAAGGAGGGCAGGGCGGGAGGGCGGTGGGGAGGGGAGGGGGCGCGCAGAGGCGCGGAGGCTCCGCGGCGGCGGGGCGGGGCGGCGTGGGGCGGCGCGGTACCTGCAGTGCGCTGCGCTCCATCGCGGCTCCGGCGTGATTGAACTCAACATTCTCCCAAACTTGTTGGCGTGAATGGAGCCCGGCAGGTCCTGGCAGGGCAAAGCCGGCCCCGCCGCCCGCCGCCCCCCGCCGCCGCCGCCCCCGCGCAGCCCCGCCGCCGCCACCGGCCCCCGCCCCGCAGCGCACGGCGACTCCCCCCCCCGCCGCCCGCCCCCCGCTCCGCCGCCCCGCCGGCGCCCCGCCGCGCCCCGCCGCCGCCGCCGCCCGATGCCGGCCGGCCCCCAGACGCCCGCCCCGGCCCGCTAAAAATGCCGCGGGGCGGCGGCGAGTCCCCGGGGGGCGGCGTGGGGGCGGCGGGCCGGCGACGAGGGCCCTCGCGGCGCCCGGCGATTTTTGGGGGGCCGAAAGGGCGTGCGGGCGCGCTGCGGATCTGACAGGACCTGCCTGTATATGTCTAATATAAAGACCATTTCCTGCGGCGCGAGGGGCGCTGCTCGTCCCCGCGCGCGCCCGGCGGGGCTGCCGCGTTCCCACCGCCGGGCCCTGCGGAGCGGAGCGGGGAGCGGGGGCTGCCCGGCCGCCCCCTCCCTCCCTCCCGGCAGGCCCGGCCGGGCGCCCTGGCGGCCCTTGGAGGGCGGGCGGCTCGTCCTTAATTTATTTATCGTTTTTCTCCGGGAAAGGAAGAAAGTGGGTTATCGATTATATAAACACATCAATATTCATGCGCCGCTGCGCTGCGCGGAGAGACGCGGCTCGGCGAGAAAAAACAACGAAACCGGGGAGGGGGCGCGGGGAGGCGCGTCCCGCGGTGGCGGCGATGGGAGCGCTACCTCCGCGCCCGCGGAGCGCGCAGCGGGACGTGCCGACACTGCTGATCCGCCGGACGCTGCCGGAGCCGCTGCCGCGGAGAGGCGCGGGCAGGGCGGCTACGCGCCCTGCGGACCAGGGAGGCCTCTCACCTGCGCCCCGCCCGACACCCCCACGGCGGTACACGCGTCGGGGACAGCCTCCGCGACCCCGCGCTAACGCGGGCAGCTTTGGGCGCCGCCGCGGAGCCGCAGCGAGGGAGGGGGGTGAGCTCCGCGGGGCAAGGGGCCGCGTCGGAGGGCCTCTCCCGGCACCGCACCCGCGCAAGGGCCGCCCGCAGCGCCGGGCGCGGAAAGTTTCTATCGGGGCCCCATGAGCCGCAGCCCCGCAGGTAGATGTTGCTGCGGCCGGCGGCGGAGCGCGGCCCTCCGCTCCCGCGGAGCCCCCACCCACCCCCGGGCAGTGACGGGCCGGTCACTTCGGTGGGGTTCTGTCCCTTCCACCCTCATTCCTAGGTGCTGCCTCGCTGCGCGCCAGCGCACCCAACTGCAGCTCCGTGGGGCGGGGGTGAGAGGTGAGGAGCGGCTCCGCGGAGTCCTGTCCCCCTCCCCCCTGCCGTTCCCCAATAGTGGCACTTTCTCCCCCTTTTTTGGTTTATTCGCCCTAAGCCTCCTCCGCGTACACACGTTTGAAGCCGCCCCAGCGGGGCAGGTCCGGCCCTGCCGCCGCGAAACGGCAGGGGACGGAAATAAATAAATAAACAAGCAAATAAATAACGATCCTTAATAATGACGACAGCGGTGACGTCAGCGCTGCGTGCATCACGACACAGCGCGGCGCGGGGGGCAGCAACAAGTGCGGGCGGCGGCGCGGCGGCCGGGGCGACCCCTGGGGGCCGAAACGCGGGGCCGCCGTCCCGGCCCCGGTACACGGCGCTTTGGGGGTGCACCGAGTATGGAAACGCGCGTTCCACGTCGCAAAAACAGACTCCTGTGTTGTGCATAAGGAGCAAAATGGCTCTGATGGAGTGCAACGTGCCCACAGCCATGGTGTGGCTGGGCACTTCACTGGGTCACCCCACCGTCAGCCGCAGGGAATGCTATTTTTTTGGTGACAGGGAAGAAGGAGCAACCCCTGTGTGAGGCGCAGGTGAGGGCTCGCTTGGGCCCAGGCAGAAGGCGCAGGGTGGACACAAGATTTTGGGCAGTGCTCGCAGTGGTGCGGTCTGGGTGGGGGCTTCATCCTGACACCCTCAGCACTTGCCTGGGGCTGGGCGGGTGCTCTGGGGCCCCCTGAGGTGTCGGGTGCTTCTCCAGGGGGAGGCCACATTTCTTCTGGATCCTCTGGAGGAAATGCCAAATTCTTTGTTCGAGTTTGTAAAAGGTTTAATCTTTCCTGCTCTACATCCTCCTCAGATGCCCCGAGCGCCTGTACAACCTGTGGCCCCACAGCCTCTCAGCTCGTCCTGCAGCGAAGTGGAAGAAAGATATCTTCAGTGCCAGGGAAGGAGAATTTGCTTCAGGTGATTGGCGTGCCAGAGATGAAGGCGCTGGAGCTCAGGCTGTGGGAAAGTGGATATGCTCTCCTAGGGCTTCAGAAAGCAGGTGCAGGCAGGGCAGGGGCAAAACCAGAACAGCTTGGGAGGGTTGTGCAAAACAGCTCTTTTGGCCTCTGAAATCTGGTGCTTTGTGCTCAGGGAGCTCAGCCACCCAGGGGAGGATGTTTTGCTGGGGCTGCGTAGGTATGGGAGGTGATGCAAGGGAGACCCACAGCTCAGCACATCCCTGCAGAACGGGGAGTGGTGCTCCATTTCACCCCCGGTGAACTCCCGGCTGGAGTAACCCGCATTTCTTCAGAAATTCACCTTTGTTTCCACTGACCTTGGCATGTTTAATCAGGGTTATATTCTCATACAGATAAAACAATCCTCAAATGATTGTTACAATATATTGGGCACAAGCAGGTTTTTATTTGTTTATTCATTTTCTTTATCTCAGGCAGGTAGGGCTGCTCCTTTCCCACAATATATAATCAAGCAGCAAGAAGAGAACTTCCCGTCTCTGTGCCTGAATCCCTCTGCTTCTGCCCCAGCAGCCGGGGCCCGGGCACCATCGGCAGCCTCGGTGCTGGCCCTGAGCTCCTGCCCACTACACAGAGGATCACTCACAGCTTTGATAGTTGCAGAGCCCCATCCTTCCCACCACCCACAATCCTGCCCCTCAGGAAGCGGAGCATCCCTCCAAACCATGGTGTTAGAGCTGCTATCAAGAAGGTGGTGAGGCTGGATAAACACACAAGGACACGTTTTGGTCCTTTCAGCAGAGACTGCTTATCTGTGCAGCACGCTGGGAGGCAGGGGTTATGCACAGTGACCCAAGCCACCATTCCATGCATTGAGCTCCAGCTCACCTCCACATTCTGGGGGAGCTCAACTCCAAAGTCCATATGTGAGATGATGTCTGTGAGGGTTACATCTAAAGCCAGAATTCAGATGGTGAGACGATCTGAAGTTCACTTCTAGACCCAGATCTGTAATGTCTCTAAGGTCCCCTGAGTAGGTAGGTTTCTTCTTACTGAACTTTCATTATCTGAAGTTTGTTTTTCAGTGTGAGCTGGTGGCCCAGCTTCATGCCGTAGACACTAGCAAAAGGCAATTACTGAGGGTCAGTCACCACTCAGAGGGGACACTTGGTCTCCTACAGGTATAGATTTGCTTCACCCAAGGCAAAGGTGCATGGAGCCATCAGAAGAGGACAAGATGCATGTGGTCATCCACCCACTGTCCCACAGGTCCCTTCCCTGCCACCTCCCAGTGTCCACGGGGTAGGGGAGGGACCCCAGCAACAGCAAAAGGGGGGGTTCACCCTCCATCCCCATGGCTCCAGCCCCCAGACCATGGTGTCTCTTCAGCCAGTGCTGATGGTTGGTAGGACCATCGGCATCCTGCTTACATTTCTAATTTTGATGGTGTTTTGAATGGGATAGCAACGGAGGCAGTGGCAGTGCACAAGAATACACGTTCTCAGCAGCAAGGGTATGCATGTTCATCATTGCTCTGACAGCAATTGTGTAGGAGCCTTCTCCCACCCCCCCCCCAACTCTTTATACTTCAAAATAATAATAATAAAAAATATACAGCTTGTTTATAGTAGAAATTGAAATTCCACATATAAGTTGGATTTTGTCCTGCAGGCACTGGATAAGTCTCTTCGTACGAATATTTTGTAACTTTCTCTGGCCAAAAGAAATGTGCAAAATGTTGTAATGTTCCTGTGCTTTCCTTTGGACATTCCAGGCTTTTGCTTAAGCCTCTCATAAAAGGCTATTTTCAGTGGAGAGAGGGGGGAAAAAAAAAAAAGAAGCCTACAGTATGCCGAGTCAATAAAGTAATGCAAAACCATAAAACACAGCAATGATAACAACAGAAGATCTGTAGATTACAAAGGAAATAAGATGGGGATCAGACAGAGCAGTAGCTGGAAATGAACGCATAAAAGCCAAAATAAGGCTGCTCCTAAGAAACAGCCAGAATTGAACCGAAAAGCATGTGAAGCGTTAATTTATTAAATAGCTTTATTTTCATGCCTTACAATTAAAAATAGTTGTGGTCAGGCATGCTGGGAGACAGGAAGCAATTGGAGTCTTCGAGCCTGGTTTTATGCTTGGAAGGAAACCCAGCCTGACCCAGTCAGTGAGCTGGGCTGTGCCGGCGCAGGGGCTGGCAAGCCAGCCTGGCTTTGGGGTGCCGGAGTTCACTTGCTCATTTGCTACTCCAAGCTTTTCTCTTCCAGGCTTTCAAGGCACAGAGAAGTTTTACGGAGAGCACGCAGGGTGGGAAATGGAGCCATGAGAGCGATACCAGCCCCTGCTGGGCACCTGGGGTGGGATGCAAAGCCCTTCCAAATTGCCAGGAGGCCCCGTGTTCACTTCAGCAGATTTTGGGACCAGTCTCTCACTTCGGGAGCCCTTTAGATCTGATGTTTGAATCACCAGATTGAAACTAAGAATACCAGGAGTCATAGCGTTTATCTTCCCTCCCAAAAATCCACCAGCCCAAATCAGTGACTTAACCAAGCATAAAACTCCACGTGAGATCAGCTTTCAAATCCCAGCCGTTAATTCACAAGTGCATTTGGAATTATTTTTATTTACTGTGCATTTCTTTTTATCGTCCTGCATCATGTTTTTAAGCTCCCCTGTAGGACTGCTAGCAGCTCACCGGGAACAAGCACCCCACTGCCCCAGGGCTCCCGGACCAGGCTGGTTAAGAGAAATAATCATCACCGAGTATTGAGAGATTTAACAGTAAAAAGTGACTGTGGTGGGATGGATCACCTGCAAATGCAGAAACTAGGAGGGCGCCCGGATGGTTGCAGAGCGTTATGAGCCCAATAACAAGGGGTGCAGCCATGGGATGGGAAGAGCTGGTGGTTCAGCAGCCCCAAAAATATTTGTTCAGCTCTCCTGGTAACAGTGAGCTGAGGCGGCTGCTACCTGCTGCCTGGAGAGCTGGTTTCATGTAGCGGCACAGGGTGATGGGTCTGCTAAAACAGAACCCACGAAGTTTCTGCCTGATCGCTTGCTAACCAAGATACACTTTTCAGATGCTGTTAATTGAGTCTGATGAATTTTGCTCCAGTGGGACCTATTACGGGCAAAAATACAAGTGACATCAGAGCCATAACTCATAAAAATCAAGTCCCTGAATTACATCTGAGAGTAATATGAAAATGCAAGTGGGATTTCAAATGGTATCAAATAACTTTCTGTCATACCTTATTAATACCACAGAGCTAATAGAAACAGCTATATTATCATCCTAATGTCATTATACATATATAATACACAGGCACGCATACACACAAACAGTGTGTGTAATTATAACAACATTATTTTGTTCACATAGCCTGAAAAATGTGATTAGATGGTGGCTCTGAAATGGCAATATTCAATCAGGTGTGACTGGTATATTGGCTCAGAGCACAGACTTCTACTTACGTAAAATTATGCCTTGTTACGCGTGGTGGTAGCGCGGACAGCTGCGAAAGAAAGAGGGAGCTGAGGCCATAGAGATCATTTCATCTGGATTCAGAAGGGCTGAATTGTCATTTCAAAGCTGGAACACCGTCACTGTCCAGTGTGCTATCCCTGGCTTTCCCTTCTTGCCTATATCACTTCACAAAACATGCTAATTTAGCTGCTAAAAATAGCTTCCTTCTCACAAAATCCCAAATAAAATCTCTCCACTGGAAATGATCTTAAATATGACCCAAAGTATTTCTTTTCATCATAAAGCTCGGAAGGGAATGTTGCCTGGTAGGGCTTTCGATGGGCTTCAGTTTCCAAACGGTGCACAGGAAACACGCACACCAGCCATCTCGCATCCAGCTCCTGTCAAATAATTTAGCTCAACTGTTTTTAGTGAAAATATACATATGTATATATATCCCTGTGTGATGGGGATAGCTGGAGCTGGAAATATAGTCATAAGAATGCCAGGCCATATTTACCCAAGTCAGTGGTCAAAGCAAGTTGCTATTCTCGGTTTGCCAGATTTAAATCGGTTTAAGTAAACAAGCTGGCCTCTTTCCACTTAACAGGTCTCAGCCATCATAGCTTTTTTTCTGAGAAAGTGGTTTTTTTTAACATAAATTTGGTGGGCCCCAGAAGAGGGTAAGCAGCTATCTCGGAGGGAACAGCTGGTACTGCCAGGGAACAAGCCATGGAGGGCAAGGTGGGTTTCCCAGGCAAAGGATGAACCAGCCAAACTGAAAATTTGCTTTTTTTCTGCCCTGCCCTCACTTGAAAGCAGGGGATTTCACCTCCTCATTGCCTCTCAATACCTTGCCTGGGTCTTAGTGCTTATGGCAACTCTTGCTCTTCTGGTTTGGGATTGAGTTTTTCCATTTTTCCCAGTTCGGTTTGTGCAAGGACATTTGACCGCTTGGTTATCAGAATCTTTTTTTACCAGCACTGGGATGAGACACAGTGGCACAGAGAAAGGGCTCCTGCAGTCCCGCGAGTACCTCCCGTGCTTGCAGCTGGAGGACACGGGGCTGGTGTGCCACCGCCAGGACCTCCCTCTTCCCTTTGCGTATAAATTTTTCCCTGTAAGCTCTAGCAGACACTTCTACAGATTTATTCCCATGTCTTCATCCTTTATCTGAGCTACAAATGCAACAAAACCGATGAGTCAATCGTCCAACACAGTTTAGCAAAGTTTGACCTTTGGCTAAGCTGCCTTCAAGCCATTCCTACCTAAGTACATACTTGAGGCAGCTCAGCAAACACTTTGCTGGGGGCTGCCCCACGACTTGCAAATCCTGAATTTTGCCTGAAAAAGGCTTTTGGCATCTGGCGCCAAGTGGCGGTAGAGGAGAAACAAAGCAAAATAGCTGCTGGTACCTCAGCTCCTCGGCCTGAAAGCCGGTTCTTGCCTCGCAGGACAACCGGCTCAAAGAGCAAGCGCTCCTCTGTCCCAGGGCTGTGCTCCCTGGTGCTGGCGTCGGTGGGACACGGACATTTCTGCACCTCCTGCTGCACCAGCCTTGCGGTCAGGCTGAAATAACTGCAGATTATAAACACAGGAGTTGGCTGGTAAACATTGGAGAGGATGCAGAAGTCATTCCTCCTCCTCTCAATTCAGGTGCACACATCAAACTAAAACACTAGAAGGGAAAAGGAATTGATCTGGAAGTCCAGCTCTGCCAAACACACAGGGTTATCCAGCCGCTGTTTCCAGGGAACACAAATATCTGCTATACCAGAGAGTCTTTCTTCTCCTTTCCAACTCCTTTCCTTACCCAAGTGAGCACTGGACACCTTTCTGAAGTACAAGAATCTCTGAGGTCTAACCCACCGTGGATCCAAGCCTCTGGGGATGGTAGAGCTGGTGTTTCCTTTGTTTATTTATTTATTTAAAATCCTCTTGAGAAACAGATGCTTTGGCTCATCTTCATTATACCTAGCCTGATTTATTTTAATTGCTCTGGGTATCCGGATACTACGATTGCATAATCTCATGCACATGCCTTTAAAAGGAAACCTTGGCTGCAACGCTGGGAAGGCAATGTTAGATACGGGAAAAAGTACTATGCAAAGTCTCGTTTATTTTGGAAATCACTGGAAAGAGTTCTACTGAAAATTTGCAGCAAAACATATGCCACATTTGAATAATGATTTTGAGAAGTGGTGTACCTGGCTTTGCAATAAAAAGGGCTCTGAAAATTACAGTTCTTCAAAAAGATCTCGCTCGCAACCTCTCAATTTCAGTGAAATCGGAGGGCAGTTTGGTCCGCGGGGGCAGCCCCAGGGTCGGCTGCCGGGGCTGCTGGCACTGTGCCCCTGGGGGTATCACTGCCACCTCCCACCAAAATAACCAGAACACAGGAACCAAACGGAAAACCCATCTGAGCAGAGTCAGTGGGAACCACAGACTCAGGATGGTGAGAAAGGAGGCAGCCTGCTGAGATCTGCCCTTCCTGGGTTCAGAAATACAGGACTTCGTCTCAGTAGAACAAAGCAGGAATAACAGGACTGCGGAGAAATACCTGAATAACATCCGCTTGCCTTACCTGATGCAATTCACAAGAGGCCAAATATTGTCTGCTTGAGAAAAAAGGTCTGCAGAAACCTTCTTCCAATTAAGAAAAAAATATTATTTAAGGTACTTCATAATTGGACGTAGAAAAATGATTTCTTTTGGAGTCAAGTCAATATATGTTATATGTTATTAAGACTGCTTTTCTGGAGAGAGATCCATATCTTACCAAAAGCTTTTTCTTTCTCTGTATTTTTTTTAAATTTGTCTCATTGAACAAATTAATACCTGCCATAAATACTGTCCCTGAAGACAGTGGGGGTACTCTGTGAAACCATTTGACCAAGAACTAAAAAAAAACCACCACAAAAACCAAAATACAAACAAGCCACACCATACCCATACCTTTGCCTTCTTGATATGTTTTTCTGTCTAATAGGAAAAGGAAAAGCCATGGATTTTATAGGTTATCTACACTGTATTAATTATTTAAAAATACAACTGAGATTTTGTTTTGCAGGAAACATATTCAATTTATCCTCACCAGCCTTAGCGTCCACACAGAGAAACGTGTCTGTGCAGCTTATGCCCCTGGGTGCACAACAGGGATGATGGAGAATGATGAACCCAATGGGCTCTACACAACCCCCAGGTAAGCAAGGCCAATAAACTGCCCAGGTGAAGGAGGAGACCCATAATCATATCTTCTGGTCTTGAAGAGGAACCCTGAGCGCTTTTCACTTGATTTCCCTCGGTATCATTTATCTGGGAGGACCGAACTGGACTTATGTAGATTTGGCAGCACTTGTTTTCCATGCCAGACCCCAGGAGCACAGTCAGTGCTACTGTACCCAGCTGGCGGGTGCTTTGAAAATGGATCGGATGAGGGGTGGTAGGCAGGCAGCAATGCCACAACTTGCAGGCTACACCTTTAAATGCCCACAAATTTACTTCGCGTTTGCAGATGATAATAAGATTCACTTTTGGGAGAAGGAGCCCACAGAGATTATCAGGAATATTAATGTTCTCATGGAAGTTTATTAGTGCCTGTGTGTTGAGAAGCAGGTAAGGAAACCCTCTGGGTTTTGTTGTGCTATCGGCAATTATCATGCGAGAAGATTTCCATTCCTGGTCCTCCCTCTGGTAGGATTTGGGAAAAAAGGCTCCAAGACTGATCTTTGGGGAAGTGTTTGGGTTTTTAAGTGGCGTGGACGTTTCCTTCATTGCCTTCTGCAAACCTCCAGTTCTCAAACAAGAGCTGAGGGCTTTCCCTGTGCATACCTCTCTGAAGCATTGCTGTTCCCAGCTCGACTAACCTGCCTGCCCCACACTTGTTACATTTGCAGGTGCATCTGCCATTGCACAGAACTAAAATAATCCTTCAGGTGTGAGTCTGCACATCTGTTTTGTTCATGTCTTTCAAGCCAAGCTACAGCCCTTCACTTCACTCCCAGCTTTCTCCTGGTGCTCCCATCTCTGTTGGTGGGGAGGTGTCCCCAGGATCTGATGTCTGGTAGAAGCGATGTGGTCCTGCTGTTTATTCAGATGCCAAGAAGTAGTCAGGGGTTGACTCCACGAGGCACAAGTCATCCATATGTGAGTACGGGTTCTGGAAACCTGTCCCTGACACGTCAGAAACCCTTCCTGTCCCTTTTCCTTTCCCTTTTAATGGCTTAAGGGCTATGAAACCTTGTGCCTGTTATCTAGGCTGAGATCTAATCTTTATGAAAACTTTGCATTATTTTAAGCTCTTTATACATTAAAGAAGGGAAAAAAGAATAAAAAGGGAAGGAAGAAGCCTGTAGCCGGGCTGACTGATCAGAGAGGAACATCTTGGCACAGTTCAGGGCTGCTGCCTAAGGAGGTGTCGATACCATAGGAATTGATGCGCTGCTGGCGGGAGCGCTCAGGAGGAGATCCATTTCTGCTGAAAGCTTCATCAAGGCTCCTGCGTCCAGGAGTTAACGTTAAAGATGAACCAGACCTCTCTGACTTCAGAATGAACACGCCTGTGCTGGGTTCCAGAGGAGCTGCAGCACACGTGAAACTTCAACTGTATTTACGTTTCGAAACAAAATCCAGCCCAGGCACTTGCTCCAGTAGCTGCCTGGGCTGAGATGAGGCCCCGCAGCCACCGGTGCCACCTTTCTGGAGGCCAAAAAGCTCTGGCTGGTTGTCCCCGGGCAGCACAACCAGGCACCGCCGGCCCCTTGCTGGGAGGTTCACCTAAACCTCGCCAAAGCACCCTCTGCCAAACAGCTCCATCACTGATGGATGTGGTACCCATTAGCATCCCCCAACACCGACGTGTCAGCAAACCTCACCAACTACAGATGCGGCTTTAAATCGGTCTTGGTTAAACTCCTGCCGCTCGGTGAGCTTTGAGAAGTGGGATGTTTGCTGGTGGAGGAGCTCCTGGCTGTTACATTTAATTAAGGATTCTGATGAAAGTTCTGCTTAAAATAACAAAGCTTGCTGCTTAGAAAAGCGTAGGTGATTCCCCCAGAGGCCTGGCCAGCATTCCTGCTCCTATTGTACAACATTATTGATTAATCAAAACTAATGCTCACAGCTGTTGCCTGATGGATAATGTCTTTGGTGTTTGCCTGCATATAATTATTTACTACTTTATTGATGTTATTTATTTCTTCATTAAGTATTGTTGGCTGTTTAATTATGTGAAACACAACTGCAAGTGTTGCTGCTAAAAGCCAAGGGAAAGACTGCCCAGAGCTGAAATCTTTCAACGATAAACTCTAAAAATAAATCTAAAGACAAAAATATTTTAGCCAACATTTTGAGTGAAGACCATCAAACCACAACTGCGTTACATGTCATCTGAAGGCTGATGCCGCAGCACCGTGTTCAGATAAATTTGCAATGCTGATTTGATTGCACACAGCAAAGGACTTTTGCAGACTTGTATGTTTTATTAAATCTCAAAAACACATAAGAAAGGTCCCTATCTTATTCTTGGTAGCTGAATGTTTGAAATAAATCAAAGGGAAACTCCCATTTCCCAGAGCTTACTGTCAGGAGTGCCTAACCAAGCTCCTTTCAAAAACCAGTTCCTGTGCCGAGATCCGAGGACCTGTCCCACGCTCCAGTGACAAACTGGGGAGTCTCTCCAAGAGCTCCCCCAGGCTCTCCCTTCTGCCCCCTCTGTCCATGAGTGATGCAGACCCAAGGGCCCCCCTGCCCCAGCACCCCACTGTCCTTCTCCTCCTCTCAGCACCGGGCACAGCTGCCGCAGCAGGTCTGTGCCCGACCCCGCTGAATTACAGAGCCGACATCTAATCCTTGGATCCATATGAGATGAGAAGGAATGAGCTGAGGCTTACTTAGTTCCTGATGTAAGACCAGCCTTAAGAGAACCACTTTTCTTTGCCAAGACCAAGCCATGGGGGCTTGGGGGCAAAATCAACATCTTAAATTCTATCTGGAAACCAAGAGGCAGTAAGGACAAACTAGATTTAAGACATGTTGTGGCTCTCAGCAATCTCTAGGTACTTACCATTAAAAAAACCCCAGCCAGGTACACAACTACAAATATGATATTAGAGAACTTGGAAGAATCTTCTCACTCTACAAGCGAAGCAGAGGACCCACAAACCAACCCTGCTGTAGCTCACAAATCATTAATGCACCTATAACGGATCAGAAACAGCCTCTGCATCTCCTTATTCATAAAATAAAAATTCCTCCTCTGACATCCTTTCCAAACAGCCCTCATCAGGCCCGTTCCCCCAGGCAGGAGGACAAACAGCTCTGGCAGTCCTCGCTTGGCCATCACTGCATTTGTCATTCCGTAGCTACTAGCCGGCATGTTTCTACACAGCTCCCTATGGATCTCTTGCTCACTTCTGAGGTAGTGCATTAAAATTAGCGAGCTCCTAGCTACTGCTTTATGAAAAGTACATAAGATGGCCAGTTGCCAAACCTCTGACTTCCTTATGGCCTCTGGCCTAGGCCAGCAGCGTCTGCTTCGTCTTTAGGAGCCCAGAGAGGACCAGACTAACACCTGGTGCCAGCAGGTCACCTGCATCTGTCCCAAAGCATCTCAAGCCCAGAGCACGAGCAGAAGTTGACTGTGGGGTCCAAGTTCTGCCCTTGCTCTCGATACACAGCGTACACTCACTTCTTTTTTAAAAAAGACACTTTGGGAAAACGGGAGAGAAGTAGTAGGCAGAGAAGAAGCATATATCTAAAAAAAAAAAAAAAAAAGAGAATAAGGAAGAAGATGGATCTAGGGAATTTGGTCTCCATTTCCCTCTTTGTTTCCTCCCCAGCCTCCACGTTTTCATGCGTTTCCTCTGTCTAGAGCCAGTTCTTCCTCCGCCTGTTTTTTGAAATGTCACAATCTTTCCTATATCCCCTGTGCCCACATTGTGAGGGCACCATGGGCACCTTTCCAGCAGGGATGCGCAGAGCGATGGGGAGCACAGCTGGGATTTTCAAAGGAAGCTAAGGAAATCTTTATGGAGAACTTGGTGAGAATTTGGCACTTGGCACTTTTCTGCTCTTTTGCAAGTCTCACCCTACAGGAACAATCTAAACAAATGTATGCCCCAACGCTGATAAATCGATTTGGAAAGATATCAAAGAAAAACTTGCTGGGTTTGGAGACCTTTGAAGAAAGGGAAATATCCTGCCAACCTGACGCTGAGATCTACTTTGTTCCACCATGTGGTCCAAATCATCAGAGTCCTCCCCAGTTCCCCTTCCTCCTCGGGGCATGGAGGGCACCACTGCCTTGCTGAAGAAAGGAATCTGGGGAGCAAGAGGACAGCATAATTTGAGTAAAATTCAAACAAAAAATTACTTGACAATGGAAGTTGTTACTGTGTCTAAAAATATCTCAGTGAGTCAGATTACTGAAAACGGCAAAGCTAAGGAGCAAAATCATAGCCTCTTCTCAGCAGTCAGCTGGCTTCATTCACTAGCCTGGCATCTCTTTCCCCTTATGTTTTTAATATTGTAAGAGTGGAGTTTTTCTAAGTCTACAGTAAGTTAATGTTTAATGGATCGCCCTGTACAGTTCTTGGTGTTTACATGTTCTCTAACTAACTAAATTTGTAGAGAAAATTAAAAGCCTGTAAGACCAGGACAAGTGAATTACAGATGTTTGTTGCTCAGAAACTATCGCCTCGTTCAGCCCCACAAGCCCCCCAGATAAACGGTTTCAATTATGTTTTCACCTTCCCCAGCAATATTAACATCTCTCGCTGTTGCTGGCCAGGGCGATTGCTCCTCGGTCTGCGAGGGTTCCGGCTTTGTGCACGTTTGCTGCCTGCGAATGTGCAGCCCCGCACCGCGGTCGCCGTCTCTGCCGGGTGACCTGTGAAACCAGGCTGGCGCAGGACCAGGTGCCCCAGAGAAGTGTGGGAGAAGGAAAGGTGGAGACTACAGTGTTGCCGATGCCTTTTTTATACTAATGAGATGGGTGAGTGCGGCCCCTTTCTCCAACCCACCAAAGTATAAATAGCCAGCAAGAGTTTTCCACTTCCCGGCGGGGAAACTTGTGCCGAGTGAGCCGTTCCCAACACCGCGCCGTGGGGGACTCGCTTGGTTTCTCCCGTTGTCACACATAGGTGACTTTGCCCAGTTGGTCTGCAGGTCCCAAGACCCCTCCCTCCTTCAGACCCAGGCCAGGTGGGACCCTGGGCTCTGGCCCTGCACCCACCCCAGGACTGTCCCGCGGGTAGCTGAAAGGGGAGCCGCTAAATTCCCCCAAACACCGATGGGAGAGCAGGGCAGCCCAGAGACACCGCCTTCCCCTCACACGTACTGTAATTCTGAATATTACGTACTCTGTGTGATGTTCTTGGTTTGGTTTTGACATTGCCAAAGTCTCCCTAGCGATGTGACCCACGGCAGCCGATGTCCCCATGCCAGCCGGTGTCCCTATGGCAGCCCATGTCCCCGTGCTGGGGCAGGCGCCAGCGTGGAGTCTGCGGGAAGGGGCAAGCAAATCTCCCATCCACCCTGCACCGGGCAGCCGGAAAGCCGGGGGCTGTAGTAACTTGGTAGAGCAGGACCTAAGGAAACGAAATGAATTTTTTAGGCTTGAAATCAACAGAAATAGGAAATGAGGCTTGTGTTGTCAATGGTAAAATTCCCACTGGTGCTGGTGGGATCAGGATCAGGCCTGGGCTGCACTCTTGTGCTTTCCCAGGCTCACAAGGATTTAAAATTCTGGATTTCAAATGATGGTTTATTTCTGGCTGACCTGTTTGACTTGAACTGTTACGTGTTTTCGACTGTCTGTCTTATTTTTAATCTACTGTATTAGTACACAAACTTAACCAAGAACAAAACGTTACCAACACGGGGTGTCGTTCCTACCGCTCCGTCGGCTGAGCGGTTTGCGGCGCCCCGAACCCATTGCGACCCCCCCGCGATGTGCAGCTCCTCTCAGGTCTTTTGGGCAAAGAAACTTCTCACACACACACATTTGGGTCGGGTTTTGTCACTCGATGTCAATGGCGGGCTGTGACATTCCTCTATGTTATTCTTCCCCCCCACTCCCTGCTATTCGAAGAACGAGATTTTATCTTCCCTTCCCACCCTGCTCCCTATTTCACTAAAACCTGCCTTTCAGGTCAGCGTGCTGGTAAGAGATTAATTTTACACTGTAAGAAACACCGAGCAGAGTATTTCAGCTTTGACGTATGAGACGTCTGTTATAATATTGCAGTTTTTCTAAATGAAATATTAGGAAAAATTAAACCCAATTGTGGTTCGGATTCCTATGGAAAATATTTCTGTTTAAAACAGTCCCTCCATGCTAAATGACTTAAGTAACTGAAAACACAATAAATATGCAGCAAGTTAAAAACCCAGATTATTCAGGTTTTAAGGCTTATAACTAAAAGTGGTTTAATGTTTCATGCCTAATAATAGATTGCTCCTATCACATTTCTAACCTTTATTTCTTCCAGCTTTGAAGTCCAGCCATATAAAGACTGTTTGTAGAACCACACGAAAGTTAAAGCAAATATTACTCAGAGTGATTCATATGAACAAGAATTTGCAATGAAGGCAGAGGGTTTTTTGTGTCTGTATCAAAGGAAATGAAATGTTTGCAATATTTTCCAGTTGATAAATGCATTAAAACATTTTAGTTGTGTAGTATGAACATTGCTGACATAAACAGACTTTGACCTGAAACAGATTGTATGAAGCTCTGTGGGGGAGGCAGCATTAAAAGAAATAGAAATAAAATAAAAATTAGAAATTCCTGGATTTCAAAATCTGCCACAAGGTCACTGCAGTCCTTAATTAGCTGAATACATTAAGAGAAGGCTAGAACACAGATTCTGTAAAGAGAGCAAATGTATGTTTAATGCTCTGTTCTTTGCTTACAGATTTCCCCTTTCAGAACAAGTAACCTTATTTTCTTTTTAAATATCTATTTACCTTTTTGAGCTTTGCATAGCAAAGCAGGGTTTTCTTTTTTTTCCTTGCCTCCCCCCTCACTGTTGCAAAAGAAATTAATTTGTTGCTAGTTGCTATGCATTGGCAGGATTTCTGCATAAAGAATGTAAGCCATCTATCTTTGTATTCAAGATATAGTTAATCTGGCAGTTAAAATACTTTGGAAACATTTTGATGACTTATCTGGAAAAGTAGCTTTGCATTTTCAAAGAAAACTCAGAACTGTATTGCAAGGGGAAGATAAAAGATATATGAAGTGTTTGTTCCAAGCGATACTATTCATTTAAAGATCAGAATGTAACCCCACCCAAGCAATTATTGTGGAAAAACAAGACAAAAATCCTTATACAGCTTTCTGACATGGTCTTTATTTGGGAAACAAAATAACTATATTACAGTTATAGCCTAATGGATTGCAAGCTGTTTTATTAGAGTCAGCTGAATCCTGTTTAGCATAAAAAAGAACTCTGTTTGCTATCAAGAACACATTTACATTAATATGACTTTGACAAAGTAAAATAAAATCACATTAAGATGATGTAAGTAGATAAGACAATGAAATCTCTGTGAGATAGTTTTGGCACACCAATTAGAGTCAAGTCCCTACAGGAAAGAAACATATTTTTACACCAAGTATCCATGTGTTTTTAAGTCACAGAGTGGCCAAAATTAATTCCATGCTTAAAATACCTCCAGCAAGGGAAAAGTTTATTATTATTATTATTATTTTTATTTTTCCCTTGAAAGGTAACATTTCTGATAAACTACATTTTTATTTGCAATAATACAAACAAGTTTTGTTCTCTGCACTAGCCTGTAATCATCTTGATTATTGCAAGGGACTTTCCAATATAGAGCAGCTGAAAACAAGGGTTTAGATTACATGGTAATTTAGGAATGCATGAAAAGCCAAGCAGTCACCATAATAGAGCACTGCATAAACTTCATGGCTTTTACAGCAAAACATAACATATGTTTTGTGATTCATTCAAATGATTTTTCAATTTTTTTGGTCAAAAAATATGCCGAGCTCTAGTATTTATCCTATATTTAGGCAACCTTGCTCTCAAAAAACGACGACGACACCACCGCCCCAACTTTGATGTCTCTCTTTTTAGTTTGGTCATTAAAAGCACGGCAGTGATGGATGGTGATAATGCTGCGGATTTTATGAGTAATCAGGCCTTGGCAGCCACAATATTTCTTGTGTAGTGAAACTTCAATATTCCTTTGGCCGTGCGTAAACTTCTTCTGCTTTTGGAACAACGTTACACAAGCTACTCACTCAGCATTACAAAATGGTTATTACCCAAAAGTTAGTGCTTTAATTTAACACCTGACAGGCGCCCCTGCTCTCCTCTCCCCCTTTTCATGTATTTTTTAGTGAATTCGCTGCAACAAACACCAGGTGTCTCCACTTAGCTGGGCTACAGCTTAAAAAAAGGGGCCTGCTACTAAAACAAAGAAAAAATAAATAAGGTGGTTCTTTCCACCATTGCTTCTAATCTGCCTGTTGCAAGGCTGTGTGCACAAGGAAGAGAATGTATGTCCGCACAGATATTCTTGTAGCTGGGTCGTATTTTATTTTGTCACTTGATATGCCTCTGTCAGGCAAGGCAGGACTTTCCAGAGTTTGAAATAATCCAAATTCAATCACTTTAAAGCTGCTACAATATGCAAGTCCTGGCAGCCGTTTTAAATTAATGGAACATCAGATGTGCTCTGATCCTCTCAATTTCCTTGGGCAAGGGAAATTCTGCTGCCGTGGTAGTGGGAGGGGAAATACAGGGCTATCAGTAAAATAAATGTCAGCTTTTGTCTGCTGATAAAAAAGTGCATACAGCAAAAAAAGGCACAATATTTATTACTCCATAATTATAATGTATTTCTATATGCAGTGAGGATTATCCTAGTGGTCTGGACAAGCGAACGCTGTGCAGTCTGATCCACATGAACAGACATTACGTTAAACCAAAATACAAAATTGCTTTTTATTTGGGGTTTTACAAATACAGCTAAATATTTTGTTTGGGTGTAGATATTTGGTTTTGTGTCTGCTGGTGTGTTTACCAATAAAAACATTAGAATGCCAGCCTTGAAAGCCCAGTTCCAGGGCATGGATGGGATTTTGGCAAGAACTAGGGGGCGGAGGGGGAAAGAATCCCTCCAGAGCAAGATGCCAGCCCACGCAAATGCACTTGGTTTGAGATTTACTTAGAAAGTGTAAACATTCATCAGGTTTGTCAAAAGGTTTGCAGACTTGAGAACCTTTTGATCAGACTTGGGCTGTGTTTTGAGGAAACTTGCACTGGAATACGGTTTTCAAGAGGCAATTCAGTAGCTTTGCTTTTGAAATACAAACAAGTCAAATAATTCAAATCAAGGCTCTGAACCTTTGCACGAGCTTTTATGGTGCACAGTTTTTGCTGATCTGTAGGTCTTATCACCCAGGGCTATGTCCTAGCTACAGGGGCCCATGTTTCATAGTCTTTTTCCTGAAAAAAAAATACAATGCAAGCTGTCGGAGTTAAATTGAGGACAACGTATTTCTTTAATTCTGATTTTTCAGTTATTTGCTTTATACGAGGAGAGCCTGGCTTCTTCTGCAGTAACTGGGACTCGCATTGCCAGACAGTATGTTTTAAGTTATTTTTAAAAGTGCTGGGTTTTGAAGGCTCTTAAATCCTTTGATGTAAATGAAAATAAAAGCATAGTCTGGAACCTAACAGAGACTTTTAATCTTGATCTTAAAAGCATGAATCATACTATAGCATAGAGTAAAACTATTTTCTGTCTTCTGCACTCACCTTCTCTACACATACTGATATTTGATATTTACTGGTGGCAATTAGGGATCTCAGGTAGTTCCAGTGCCTCATGCCAAGCTCTGTACACAGTTACTGCCTTAACAGTCTGTGGCTGAGATTTCTATAGCCTTGCTGTTTTTCTCATTTAAATATGACATTTCAAGGAAGCCTGATTACAACAAAGTAAAGCAGAAGCAAAATGTCTCACATTCCACATGTGTAACATTATGGCAACAAAACTTAGACCAGTGATTGTCTCAGAGTTGGAAAACTAGTGGCAAGGTAGTGGCACCGCAATAAAATTATAGAAAAAAACTTCTCCCATAGCCACTCTGGAGAACCCAGCCATCATTTTGTGCCAGAGCCAGGGCAGAGCCCAAGCCCGGAGAGAAATCCTGGGGGAGCAGCTGTGCCCCGTGTCTCTGTGCACAGCTGGTGCTCTCGTGCCAGGTTTCAAATACTGGATGAAGAATGACCACCTGGAATTTTTAAATCAGATTTTCATACGGTAAAATTCAGACTTAATGCCGAAAGGAGAGCATCCCCTCCCAAATCTGCCGGCAGAGGTGTCCCTTCCCTTTGCCTGCCTGGAGCAGGGGCCAGGATGCGCCTCGGGATGGGCACCGGGCAGGGAAGCAAGTACCAACACCCGTTGCCTCCTCCAGTGCTCCCCAAACACAGGTGGCCATGAACTCAACGGAGGATGCTCTCCTCAGCCCTAAGTTCTCCACTGAGGTCCTCTGCCAAGCCAACCACCTGGCAGCTGCCAGGGTGCAGCGTGGCTCATGGCAGCCAGATCTGTTGGGTCCTTCATCCCAGTGTCCATCCCGAGAGCTGCTGGGCAGGTGTACACAGCCTGTGAACAGACACGTGCTGTGGTGGGAAGGGCTACCAGGCCCTTGAGGTGTGCCATGGCTGTTGTCAGATGGCTTTGTCTCAGAAGAAAAGGTTGTGATCAGCAAGAAATGAATTTCAGTATTTGTTTACAAGTCACGCAGCCTCCTCCCGGCAAGTCTGAAGATGACTCAGGATGCTTTCCACAGTTACACCCACCACCAAGCCATGGCAGAAGAAACTCTCAAGGTGGACATCCATCCTACCTGTACAAATCAGGCATTGAATCCCCATGTCTGAATCCTTCTTGATTTAAAACTCTCCATTACCTCCAATGGAGTTTTAAGGCAAAGAATTTCAATATTTGTCCCTAAATAAAAAGCATCAAATTAATATAACAGCATGGTGCAGTTTCCATTTACTGCACACGACAGTCAAGATATTCAGACTTATGGCTCCATTGCAATTGTAATTCAGTTTCCTTGCTCATACATAACGTTTTTATCCACTCTGAATGGGGTTATCTTTAGCTTCTTAACAAGCCCATATAATTCAGCTGTCACAGTTTCCATAAGAACAATAACTTGGAATTTCCTGCCTTTAATTTACACTGACTCCTGTCTATATTATCACATTAACGATGTTTCCAATGTGTGTGGTGACTATGAAATTGATCATTACATACACGTTACATATATATTTATAACATTCAAGTACCATTTGTAGAGGTAATGTCTCAAAGTAATGTAAGGATCTCATACTGATAAATCTAACAGCGCCAGCTGTTTCAGGCTTTGCAGCTGGGCTGTTCACTGTGAAGGAAATTCTCCTGCCCAAGTGGGTGGAGATGACAGATAAGAACCTGCCTTGAGTCCTTTTCCTACCTCTTCTGCCATGAGGACTTTTCCTGTTGCCTGGCCACAGGCAGGTGATGGTCCCTCAGGACAGAAGTGCCTCCCGGCAAATGCAGCAGCATCCTATCTGCTGCAGGAGCACATTGGGGGGCTCACCCAGACACCCCGTTGCCCTGAGCCATGCCTGGTCCCGGAGGAGAGGTCTCTATTGCCATCTCTATTTTGTCAGGAAACAAGGCAGGACATTTAGCAGTTGAGACCTGAGGCTTCCCAATTAGCCATCCAGTAGTGTATCGACAGATGGCTGTTCCTATTTTTTGCCTTCCTTACTCCAGGCCCATTCACTCAGTGCGCTCCTTTTAATTACACAGAACCACATACGCAAAACCTTGTCCGCTTTTCCCCGAGTGTATCACTTGGTCTAAAAGGATATGTCACTTTTCCCTGGAACATCACTTAAGAGTTTCACCATTCATTTTGCAGCATCAAAGACCTCTGGTTTGACTGTGCTCATACTGGGCAGTTACCCTGAGCTTCAGGAGACCAACAGCTCTTAACAGAAGAGCAAATATTGTCTTTCTCCCTTGCCCCGGAGTCCCACTCTACATACCTGCAAGCCAAGCTGGCAAAGAGGGACATCAGGACACAGCAAAAGGCAAGAAAGATTCAGCAAAAGGCAATCTGTATCAGCATAAATTCAAGCAAGGCAGCATCACAAAGACCTGATAAACTTTCCTTTCTAAGTTCCCTCCCTCAAAAGCACAGGTCCTCAATTCAATATACAGTAGGGCCAAAATACATGCATAGGCTAAGCAGCCCAAGACATGTTGTTTCATCCCTTTTCCCAACTCCATATCCTCTTCTCATTCCAAGAGTTTTCTAAAACCTTGACTGTATTTTCAAACTAAGAACATCCTAATTTGCAGAATAAAGAGAACTGGTGATGAAAAATGAGACTGACAAAAGGCTGGGGGGTGGGTGACATGCAGCATCACTCTGGGGGAACCAAACAGCAAGCTGCCCTCCGTGGAAAAGCAAAAAATGGCAGGAGCCCAGCTGAGGGGCTCAGGGCTACCTCAGCAGAGCCAGCACCACACACACGGTTTTAAAACCACTTGCCATTTCTGGAAGAATCTCAGCCTGGAACCCACTGTTATTATGCTGCTTACAGGGAACAGTTCTCACCCATTTATCTCCCATTCACTTGTGATCAATGACCCTATGGAAAAACGACATCAATAATGAATAAGTAGCAAATGATGTGCTCTATCTTTCCAGCCCCAGCTATAACAAAGACCATCAGGTGGTACAAATTACTTCACCTTAGTCATGTTGATTTTTACCAGCTGGGAATCTGGCCCAGGTTTCGTCTAGTTCATGAGGGAAATAAAACATATAGTATCATGACCAAGTGGACAACACAGGTAGACCACAACTTCCACAAAGTCTGGCTGGAGGAAGGGTAAGGCCATTTGCATTGACCAGATTGCACAAGCACAGTTTACCAAGCGTGGAAAAAACATCCAGCCCCAGAGAGGCTGCTGCAGGCTTGGCTGGGGTGCTGGCACCAAAGCTCTGCAGGAACCCCAGCTTTTTAAAGAGTCTGCAAGAAGATGTGAGAGCCCATCCAAGGCTGAGCAGGCGGTGGCAGTGACACAGCAGACACAGATGTTTCTAAGAACACCGAGGGGTGGTTTGGCACTCTGGTGGGTGCTGGAAGCTGCACCGCACACGCAGCCACAGCTATCATTAGGGTTTTGCTGCTTTGGCACCTCTTCCTGATTTCCTTAATTTCTATTTATACCGCTCTTTTTCTGTCTCGAGTTTTTATCTGATGCTGACATGTTTTGTGCAGGGCCAAGCCTTGGAAGGAGGCTCTGGAAAGAAGTTATTTGAGGGGAGCTTAAAAATGTCAGAGCACTGGGAAGGGCCGTTCCCAAGAGAGGGGTTGCCACTGTAACTGCGAAAAAGCAACTGCCCAGTTTTCCTCAGGGCTAGGCCAGTGGTCTTCTGCCCAGGTTCCTGCGGGTCTGTGGGACATACTGGAGAGCCTGTGAAGGCTAGTGGGGAAAGATACTCACCATGTTGACAGCAGCTTTCCACACCTGGGGCTGAACCTCTACTGGAAAATGGAAGTAGAGGTCTGCAAATCAAGAGAGGTTGAAAACCACAACATAAACCTGTCCCAGCTCTGTCTCTGGAGTAGCTAGAGTTGTGTCCAACCGATGAGTACTCCTGAAATAAATTGCTCAGTTATTGTGATCATACTGCAAAGAACGAGCAGAGGGTGGGCGTGTATCACTTTCTTTCCTTTGCCTCCATCTGTGACCCAGTGACATGCTTGTCATGGCTTGGCTTGTCATGGAGCTCCTGAGAAACAGCTTCTATGGAAAAGCTCCACACGCTGTGTCTGTCCAGCACGGATTGGCAGTTTTGGTGGTTACAACTCTGAGAGCTCAAATACAAGTAGCAGAGGAGAAGAACACAGCTGTTGATGGTGACATGTTGCTGGAATGATGATAAACAGCTGGAAATGCACGTGATGCTCTGGGGAATAGGGACAGAGCAAAGAATTTCGGGCTCACTGGAACATCGCAAATGAAAAGGCGATCAACTGAGGATGCCTAATTCTTCCTTTGCAAATCACTTGTGGATCTTTCACTGCTTCATACTACACAGGGCTTCAGGCCCCCGGCTTCGGGAAGACGCGCACGACATGGCTTAAGGTTTCCAGGCTGGTCAGGCCTGCACAGGCATCCCCAAAACCTCCCAATACAGCAAAAGAATGTAAGGCGGATGAATATCTTCAGGCAAAAGAAAAGAGAAAACCTGTTTCTCTGTGGATGACTGAGAAGATATAGAAAGGGTTCAGCAGAAAATCTCATTCTTGAATGAGATTTTTTCCCTTTTTTTTTTCTTCCCTCTCTCTTATTTCTTTTCTTTTTTTTTTTTTTTCCCTTCTGGGTAATTACACCATTGGCAAACCCCCCATGCAGAGCAGCCCTGGACTTGAGAGCACACTGCTCCCTATACCTCTCTGTCCCCAAGGCCAGGTGTGGCACTAAAGCTGTAGGACTTTTCTTCAAGCCTTCCCCAGGAGGACCAGCTACTGAAGCACAGAAAGCCCTGTCTAGAGCTACCTTAAAACTCTGTATTTCAATGGCATCTGCTGTGGTACTCTGCCATAGGCTTTAATCGTTGCTGTTCTGAAGAAAGCCTTTGTTCGCTCTAACTGCCTACTTCACCATGACATCACCCAAGACTGTGGAAAAAAAAGCACAGCCCGGAGTAGTCAGGCATGTGATGATGTATAAATAGCACTGACAAAACAATATTATAAACTCTATTGGTACAGCTGAGATAAAAATAGCAAGTTGCTGATTCATCTAAGATATCGGCTGGAGGGATGGCATGAAGTTCAGATACAATAAACCTTCTGAGCTAAAAGCATGTTACTTCATCATAAATCAGCTGCTAGGGTCTTTCATTCTTTTTCAGAAAAGCACCTGTCTCTTCCTGCTCCACCCTCCATTACTGAACACATGAAATATAGGGCCTGATTTTATTTCTGCTTTCCCCTTCAGCTGAAATATGTTGCAGTCAGAGAGTTCTCTTAGGCTTTATATACATGTAGGAAAAGCAGAAGCATTCCTAAAACAGCTTGCCAAGTGCTTGGTAACAGCAAGGTTTGTGTTACTGTTCACAGCTATGTTTCTACTTTGCCTGCCTCTAGAAAAACAAACAAGGGACCGTTACTTCAATAAGCCAGGAAATGCTGAACCAGACTGGCAACACCTCTGCATCGGTTGTGACGTGGTCATTTTATGGCTTTCAAAAAGATACATGCACAGTCAAGTACGCATCCACATACAGTTTGCTTTTCAAACCTTTCAGACAAACAAAATGAAACCTCTCACACCAAGCCTAGAAATGCAGGAATTAAAGGGAAAAAAGAAGCCAAGAGATGGGCAACTTGCTCTTTGGAACACATCAGCAGCAATTACTTGTGCTGTGCGTCACAAGGCCCACAGTTTATGCTCTTGTGTGATTTAACCTTTTAAGTATCTGGACCATAACATCAGCCACATGGATGCTATGTCCCCTCTTCACAGGAAAACCCTGGAGGAAAGTACAGGGACCACAGTACCAAAAACTTGTGCTAGAGCTGCAAACTCCAGGGTGGCTGCTCTTGGGAAGGAGTCTTGCACTGCAGCCTCTCTGCTTCCAGAGCACGTGTCACAGCGACAACACACTGCCCAGTGAAGGATGCTGCCCGGCCATGGCCACAGATAAACAGGCAGCACCAGGAACCCCTCTCTTGTGGCAAATTCTCACCCACAACGTGGCCACCATATTTTTAGACACAATTAAAAGAGATCTGAAATGTTTAACTTTCTGTTTTCAACACTACAGCCATGTGGCAAAAAGAAGTGCACATAATAAATGGTAACTTGTAAATATTGGGCGAGCTTCTCTGTAATCAGTACAACACTACTCACTGCATTGACTTGGGCTAATGAATAGAGCCAGGACACTCAGAGCTTGCAATTTCACCTCCTGTACGACTGTATCTCCCTCACAAAGCTGGTGCCTCACCTTGCCATCACAATGATGCCAAAACCTCTAGCAGTGCAGAAGAAAAGTCACCCTCTACTTGTAAACACCTCCCTGCTGGATCTCCATGGGTAGTGGCTGACAGAAATAAGCTTTCCTCAAATCAATGCAATTACATTGCAATTTATCATCCATGATTCCACTTACTAGTAACCTCTTAAGTTTCTGTGTGCCAGGAACTTAAGTCCACATTCCGTTCCTCAACAGTGTGAGTATCAACTACATGGACATGAACATACCAGCCCCGTTAGAGCAGCTTGCCTGCTGCAAGTAGAGTGCTTTATATACTGACTGCATCTTGCTTTGTATCAAAGCTAAGTTGCTTGTTTAGGACCATTAAAATGAGCAAGGCTGATACAATTACAGAACTTTATATTAATTTTTAAAACTTGCAGATGCTGCAATCTGTACATATGGGAATAGCGCCAAATGTTACAATGACAGAAAAAAAAAAAAGAGTTATATTGGCTGGGTTTTAAAAGTAAGGAAGCAGGAAAAAGAAAAATCTCACCCTACCACTATCAAGGCATTACACATATCTGGTTTTGCACACAACTTTTAGTTAGCAGCTTTGCATTTCTGATAGTGAACTAATCAGCTAATATCTTTATGAGCACAAAACCAATAAAATAGTAGGGTGGGGGAATGACAACAAAAAGCCCTTATTTGCTTTTGAGGTATTTTTATATTCACTAGATCCTGTGCTGCGCATGAGTTTCAGGGAGCAACGCCAGCAGTGACCCTGCACATCTGCCGCTTGTGCCAACACCCTCCTGCGGGGCGAGCAGCGCAGGGAAGAGCATCCTTCAGGACAGCCCTGCACTGTTGTGTAGCATCTCCAAGCATTTGCAGCTCCAGCATTATTTTGGCTGAGGTTGCTAGTTGATCAACATACTGAGGTGCTTTGCAGAGAGCATTTAAGTGATGCTCAGTGATCTACATAAGCAACATATGTTTTATATTATCAACATCTCCTTTGTATTCCAGTTGCATGTCAGTACTGGTAGAATCTATGGATGCTAAGACCAGCTTCAGCTTTGAAGCTTGGGACAATAACAAAATAACATGCTATTTGTTTATGTTAGTAATAAAATCTACCAGCAACTATGATTTGATTGTGGCCTTAACATGAAGGCTAGCCAAAGGAAACCTCAATAAATAGATGAAGGAAGTGGATGAGCTATCTGTGGATTTTCCAAGAAGCTGATGGTTATGCTTAAAGTCTTAAATTATTTTGGACCCCAGCTTTCCAAAAGATTGCTTGGAGAACAAAGAGAGATTGTAGTATTTGCCTCTTCCTAGGATAAGGTTTTGAGAGATGGAGCAGAGCCAAACTGTACAATTGCTGTTTTCCTGAGTCCATCAGAAGCACCAAGGAGCCAGGGTAGACTTGCTGCCCTGGCACAGCAGCATCTCCTGGTCGCTGCCTTGCCTGGGCATCCCCTCCTGCCCGGCCTCTATTCCTCTGCCACGTGCTCAGCCGCACGGATTATCCTGTGCCTGGGGGCTGGGAAAACGGGCACCTTGTTTTGCACTATGAAGCCATCTGGAGAACTGCAGCTGCACGTACAGGATCACCAGATAGTTTATTGAATTGAGAGATACATAAATATATATATATGTGTATATATATACATATATATAAAACATAGTGATGCCACTGCAACTAGACACATGCTATATGGGAATGGATCAAGTGTGCCTTTTGTGTGTATTCAGTCCTTACGCATTAGTCTTGGATTTCTGAGGCAGAAAACAGCTGGTTTATAGAGCACACCTAAGCAGGCAATTTACATTTTTGGCATCTCTTCCCCAATATCTCCACCACTGGTGAACGTGTGAATGTAATGTGGGCTCACCACAGCCTGGCTCGGTGGATTTTTACAACACAGCATTCCGATAACACTGTAGACTTAGATGTGAGTAAGACTTCTAATATAGCAGCACAATTTATTCCCATTTCCAGTTTAATGGAGCTTTTCTGATTATTTTCACAGCATTGTGTAAGGGTATTTTTTTCCCTGCTGCGCAAAAGGGAAAATCTCCTGAAGTGTTCCTGAAATGCCTTATGGAGTTAATGTGGCTTATTCTCTGTCATCAAAAGAATGATACTGGAATGAAAGAAAGTCAGTATTTTTTCTCAAAGTTTCTTAATATTCAGTTCTCATATAGCATAAGGGAGTAAACTCTCAATTACACAAAAGCAAATACAGAGAAATCTGTCAAAGTCAATAGAGTTATTCTGGACACCTGAGTAATTTGTCCCTTGGTATGATTCAGTCTCCAAAATCCACTCTGAATGTCCATAACGACTGTTTGCTATTCACTTACATTTTTAGCTCTCTTATAATTCTAATTTTTTCCATGTTTCGCAAATAGCTGGAGTCAGTTTCTTTCAGATGATGCTGTTTCCCCAACTTGGCTTCCCTATGAATAACCTCCATCATCACTATGCTACTCTTGCTCGAATGTTTCATTTTCAACAATAAACATCTATCCCAGATGCCTTATTTTCAGCTTCATTAAATGTTTTACTAGTTCATCTTGAGTCACGTCAATATTTACCTTGGACAGGGTTCTACATCCCTTAGTTTCTAGTACCAGAATTCTCCAGACAAGCTTATTGTTCCTGGCTGGGCTTCTCCAAGTCACAGCTTAAAACTTTTTTTGACATACTAAATAAGATGCAAATTCACCCAACTATTTGCTTCGCTGTGCACTGCCAGCTATGCCTATTCCAAACATCTCCAAATTGATTAACTTCAATTTCTGTGTATACATGGGCCCCAAACCTGCACCCAGTTACTGTCAGGTAACTTCAAAGCCAGTTAATCACAGCAATTAGCAGAAAAGGAAGGAGAAATTAGATACCAACCTTTCGGGCACAGTACCACAACAGACCCTTTCTCCTGACCTTTTGCATCCCAGGCTAAAGGGTGACAGGGGACCAGAAGGGGTTACCAGCCCCTCCACCTTTGTGTCGGTCCTCGCTGCACAAATTGGGACCCTTCTCTGAGAGATGGGATTGGGTCTCCTCATCTCAGCTCCTGACCAGCAGGACCGATGTGTGCTGAGCCGTGGGCAGCAGAAATGGCATCGTGCTGCTCCTTGTACTCACCCGTGTGCTGAAAACCTTGTAAAACAGTGAGCAGCAGCGGGATGGCACGTTCAGCAGACAGGAGGGCAGCAGCAGCGTGCAAGTAAGTTCCCCAGAAGCATCAACACCACAGGTAACAGCAGCAACTAGGAGAGAGGAGAGGTGGTGTTGAGGGTCATGTTGGAGCAACAGGAGGATGTAAAGGTGAATGCAACTGGTTCTGCCACTTCTGCAGCTGCGTAAGAGCAACCTCTGGCTTTGGCAAGAGGTTGGCAACATCTGGGCTACAGCAACGAGAAGATGTGTAAAGGAAAGCGGCCATAGGCACAGGGAGGAGCAGGGCAGGTGTTGGAGGGATGATGTTTTTGAGGGGGTAATGGACAGTCTGTCTGTGTGGGACCCCAGCGCAAGGAACACCTGAAGCAGCTCCATGTACTCATTCCCCAGCAGCTGCCACCCACAGCCGGGCTGCTCCTCGCTGCTGTACGTGCGCTCACTGGAGGAAAGCTGCTCTAAATGCCTACCAGACAACGGGGAACAAAAGTTTCAGAAGTGGAATTTTCCTGATATTCTTCTCCATCTTTATGCTGAGTTTACTCCAGGTCCTTTTTCAAAGTAGTAGCACAAAAAAGGTAGTGTGAGGTTTGATATATTTATATTCATGTACTGCACTGGAATAAAACATTCTGAATTTTATATTGGATATAAAGAAGCAAAGGTGTCAAGCTGGGAAAGTGCTTTGAAAATAACAAAGGACTTCATGTGGGATTGTTTGAGGTCATTTTATCTGTTGTTCCTGACAGTATTTAAATACTTTCCTTCCAGTTTGAAATGCCTTCGGCTGTCACTCGCTGAAATCGGTGGTGGAGACCTGCAGGGCAGCTGGGCACGCACCACAGGAGGATACATCAGGAAAGAAGCACTCTGGTTTTTGGAGTTCTCCAAAGCGAATATTACACCTGTGCCATCAACCCACCTTTGCCAAGAGGTGTCAACGTGGCCTAGAGAAGCCATAAGCCACGTTCTTGTGAGAAGGGAGACAATTTCACATCATGGTGACTTCCCTGAGCAAGATCCTCTTAGGAGCAGCTCAAGGCGATCGCTTTAGATCTCAACCCAGGTGTGCAACAGTTTTTAGCAGAAATCCAGGGTTTAAGCTGAGTTCGCAGTGCCACGATTTCAGCAATTTCCACACATGCAGATACACAGGGCTGGTTTTGAAATACCTTGCTTGGGTGCTTTGGCAGTAGCAGCACATGTAAATGATGTCTGTAGTTAGCACACGTGCCACTGCTGACATCCCAGAAAGAGTACATCTGCACAGTGTAACGAAGCGAGTATTTCTGTGCACCCCACTCCACATTGTAGCTTACAGTTTCCCTTGCTTTGACCCAAAAGGGCTGTACTGCCAAGTGGCCAGCTGAGGTTTTATTTGTTTTTGAAAGAACTTGCTCACCTTTAAAGAGAAGTGGTCATTTTCCTCTTTTGGTCTAAACCAGAATCGGAGAGATGAGTTTGAAACTGGGATGTTCAAATGCCCTTCTCTGCCCCATGTCCCCATGCACATATACTCCAGAAAAAAAAAAAAAGCAACTTGGTACAGGAAGGGAGACAAGACAGGAGGAGGGACCACTGTCTCCCACAAACACATGCAGCCAGAAGATAAAAGAGAATGGTTGAATACTAGATTAAATGCAAGTTTCATGTAAATGATCACTTACAGAGACCTAATAAATGATTCTGTGCAACACATTGTCAGAGATTTCTCTCTGCCATTTTTGTTTTGCATGTGTATTTAGGAGCTTTTTCCCCTTGGAGGATAACATTCAGGTTTTAAAAATTATATTAATCTGTCACTACATTCATCTGTCATTCTGTGAAAGAGCTTCTTTTTTAATAAAGTGTCTTTTTTTCTTTTTTAATGTGTTGCCTTATCAGATGGAGTATTTAGGACAAGCTCTTTCGACAGCAGTATTGCACAGGATGGGATGACATGTAGGAAGGCTGCTTTTTATACAGTGCAGTCTCTTCTGACCCAAACAACTAATCAGTGGTTGAGAGAGTTTATATTTACCTTGGCTGGGGACTGGCAAGGGTCTTCACTGCAAATCTCTCTGATCCCAAGGACAGTCTTCATTTCCAGAGACAGAGGCTTTGCTGACAGGTCTCGAACACTTCTTTCAGGCAAGAGTGCTGGCCCAAAAGCTCTCAGGGTGGGGTCTTTTTTAAAAAAAAAAAACAAAACCAAAACCAAACTTTTAGGGTTTTTTTCACCATCGGGTCAGGAGTGCTACTTGAAGTAAATGACAAATTGCTCCATTCAGAGCAAAGGTCTTGGACAGCCTCTGCTGGGTACCCTCAGATGTCCTCCTCTCCCCTGCTTCCCATCCCACCTTCCAGCTGGAGACCTGAGCTGCACCTCACCCATCCTCACCTCCTCGTCTGCTGCGGTTGTCAAAATCCCTCTGGGAGCTTCGGCCTGTGTGTTGACTGAGGCACAGCCATCAGCTCTGTCCTTCCAGCTCTGCTTGGAACACGGACAGAGAGAGGACAATACAGAAAACCACTGTGGCAAAAAAAAAAAGAATATTGCAGAGGATGTCCATATCAAAACCTCACATTTCTTGTTGTTGCTGTCCTAGAGAGCCACCTGGGCTGAGTGCTTGCCCAGGATCTCGCTCAGGTCTGTATAGGTGAGGCCCTGTGGCCACCGAGGACAGCTTTCACTCTGTGCTGTCTCAGTGCTTCTTAATCCGAGCTTGCTCTGCCTTGTGTCCTAACTAAAACCAGCATCAGACTACTCTGCTGTGAACCATCAGCATGTTCGTTTCCTCTCGCTCTGTGCCTGTATACCTTCAATTATTCTTTCCCTCAGGTGTTTATTTCTTTCCCATCAAAATACCTGGAAGCATTCCAACAACTTTCTCCTGCTGCTAAATATGAGCATTTTATTTGCTAACATCCACTTGAATTTGATCTTGAGCAGCACGATGCCTTTACACATAATACTTCACATAGGGGCCATGACTTCAGTGCCGACTGCAAGACAGACGTGCTAGTCCCACTTGTTCGAGTTGTGTTTTCTCCTTGGCTCTGGGAATTTCCATTTCACTTCTCTTCATTCCCACCAGCCCTCCTGCATTTGGCCATATGATTGCTTTCCTCCCAGAACAGAGGGGGCAGTCATTCAGCCTCCAGGTCATACCTCGATTATCCTTAGTCACTAGGCAGCTTCACCGATAGCAATCTCATCTCTTCTTTCAGAATAAGGGGAAAAACCCTCCATGAAAAGACAGAGGGTGCGAAGACATTTCTGAATTAGTCACTGACAAAGGGCCCGAGGCTCAATTCATATTGTCAACCTCTACACTGAAAACACAGAGTGACTCCAGTAAAATCAGTGGAGCTGCAATGGTGTAGCTGAGATCCAGATCAAGATAGAGGTTTTGGAATATGATGCTCTGAGGTTGGGGGTTTATTTATTCATTTATTTATTTTTATTGAAGACATCTCATCTCAGGCTTTATGAGTTATTTTGAAGGTTTGCTGTATCCGAGAAAGTAGAGCAGGGTTCAGATTATGAACTTTGATTGCTCATGGTTTATTCAATATTTTTAATAAAGTTTGAAAAGGTTCCCTTCCATCAAAGAGTGTCCCCTTTGATTAATCAATTGAATTTGATATTTTCTCCTTGGAGAATACAAAGCAGTATACCCCTTGGCCAGCTGTTTGCAGGCAGCTTTGCAGCACACAATAGAACAATTATTTTCTAAGTAAAAGACCTGTGATCATAAATGTTAATAAACCACTTAACAGTGTAGCATCTTTTTCTTCCTTTAAAAACCACACAATAAGGATGTATCAAGCCATTTTTAATATAATCTAAATACTTTCCAAATAACATATTCAGGGAAACAGAGTCATCTTAAATTGCCTTCTTCACATTTACATCTGTAACAGCTGCAGTAGCAGCTCTGTCAAGCTTGATTTTATTCAGTGTTGCAGGATCAACATAAAATCTAGGCTGAAAAGTAAAAGGAGTAAATGTCCCCCTGACAGTCAAGAAAATGGTTTTGGTCCAAGAGTATTTCTGGCCACAACTCTCTTTCAAAAGCAGCTTTGTCATTTGTGCCTGGCCAAGTCCCAATAAGTGCTATTATGATTTGTTACATTTTCTATAGAACCAGGAGGGCATTTATTAGCCCCATGATATTGTATTGAGCTTCAATTATGTAATAGTTATTCTTCTGTTGAATATCCAAAGCTTTGTAAGAAAGTTTTAGTTCTGGAAAGAAATGCACAGGAGTCTCAAATGATTTCAAGGAAGATCAAACTACCCCTTTTTTACTAGTTGAAAGAGGAAAGGTCCCTTCTTGATATAGATCATGAATAATTTGAATAGACTTTTTTCTAAAGAAAAACTCCTTTTTCTTTGAAAGCCATTGATAGCTTGGGATTCAAGCAGAAAAGAATAAAAGAAGAAATAATAGTTCCTTCCTAGAAGAGGACGTGATAGGTATGCTTCCAAATTAGCAGGATTTTAACTTAATTATAACCAAGGAGTGTGCGTGCATGTGTGATTTGCCTGCTCAGAAGTGAGGAACAAGGGTCTCTCCATAGGTCACGAGGCAGAGGAGGGGACAGGTCCCCAGCTGCCGTACTCCTCGCTGTACTCAGTTTTAGCAGCTGACTTGGGTCAGGATGCGCCCCACTGTCCTAGTCGCTTGTTTAGCTGCACAGCGAGGTTCAACAACGCAAACTCTGGATACCTAATGGAACACCAAAGGCCTTTCCCTGCCAACTGGTCTGAGACACCTGCATCTCCTAGACTCATTGACAAATTAACTACCATAAAATAACTAGTTAACCTGACAGCCAGTAACTTTTACCTGTGTACCATAACTCATAACTAGCTACCTGACATCATTCTCTTTCTATCATCCCTTAGTGTTTCTTAAAAAAAAATCCCTAAATCAAAGGTTTTAAAAAGCACTGACATAAAAATAAAAATTGATCAGCTCCAGGCAATTCCGCCCTTTGCAAGCCATTTTACATGACACAAGGCTTCAGCTTCCATTCCTCAGAGGCTTCCCCAGTTCTCAATCGTTTGTGAATTCTTCCCTGCTCTTTGTCCATAGCCAGAGACTCTAGTACCTGTAACCACCAGGTAAAAGTCAGTCCAGCTGTGGCCTCTGAGGTTTTTTTTTTTAAACTAATAACAAATAAACCACACACACAATGCACATGCAACAGCTGCTCTGCCTGAGAGTAGCAAACCCAATTCCTCTGAGGTATTCTCAGGAAATGGAAAAGCAATATTCACAAGGCTGACAGATTTCTGAGATGATCTTTCTTCAATGTATGCTCAGTTTAACTGTTGTTTTTTGTTGTTTTGGTTTTTTTTGTTTGTTTTTGTTTGTTTGGGGTTTTTTTGTTTTTTGGTTTTTTAGTAAAATGACTCCAGTTTTACGCCAGTTGAAGAGAAAGTGCAGAGTAAATCGATAAGCATTTTTTTGGATAGAGTTCAGTATCTCAAAATTCACAATCAATGGAAATTTGCTACCAACATTGCACCCCTGTTACAGAAACAGCCAATTCAAACACCACTGCTACAACTTGATGTATTAATTATTACACTAACTACAGCCACTGCATAGCAAGCATATGTATGCTTCAATGTATGTTTTGCCCTCAGTGGGGGCAAGCAAGAATAAAGCAGGTGATAATACATTTTAACCACATCCATGTCATCCCCTGGTTATTTTTGCAGCATAAATGAGTTATATATGGACCACGTTCATTTGCATTTCATTCACTAATTCCACTCAGAGCAGCATTTAAGTGTCTGTATTTTTAACAATAAGAGGAAAGAAGTTAGATACTCAGTTTATCTTAAAAAATGTGAATTGAAGTAGAATGCATTTGCAAGTTGCACATTTATTGGATCAAGTGAAATAAGGCGTTAAGCCAGAATCTGATCTTGTTTGCCACTATGTAAACAATGAGTAAGTCTGTGAGGGTCATCAGAGCAGCAGTGGAGTCACATGAGTCACAGCACGCTGCTCTTCGGAAACATTTCTCCATGGCTAAATATACCACTACAGTTGCTTCAAGAAAAGCTCTGCATCAAGTTCTAATAAATGCTGGCAGCGATGCTGAGCTCTAAGCAGTCATAAAGCCAAAAGGATGAACGAGAATTAACAAGTGGACTTAAAAACCTATCAAAGAGAATGAAAGTTTTGTCTGCACAAGAACTGAAGAATCACAACTTTGGTAATGAAAATCATGACCTAATTCTTCTGCCACCCACATTAAGCCACCTTTAAAACGCGCCTGGGGGAAAAAATTTTCTTTGGGATCAAAGTGCAGAAAATATCACTAAACTCAATAGACTAAGTTTGTACAAGTTACCACTCACCAACGTGACAACATCAAGTTTGTTTCACTACAGTTCTAACTAGGCTTGTCCCAATAAATGACACCTTCTTTTCCCATGGGAATGCATCAAACAAACCTGCTGTTCCCAGGGAGCAGGAACAGCCGCACTGACAGGAGACAAACCAACACCCTGTCCTCGGGATCCAGCGAAACATAACTTCAACAAATACCCTTTATATCTCCATCTGATACAGCCAGTGCTGAATCTGGAAAAATGAGTGCTCAGTAAACCATAAAAGAGATGCCCTTTGGTCTTGTTTTTTTTTTTTTTTCAGTGGGGCCATAATTTAGTGCTATTACAACAATAGTTTTAGCTAACTAAAATTGCTTATCAAACGTAGGTTTGCATTCCCTGTTGAAGTACTGAATTAGAAGATATTTCATAATTCCTTATGAATTTCTCTCCTACCTAGTTTTTCCACTGGAAGCCTGATTAAATGAGTATTATTTCTTCTTAAGTGGTTTTACAGGTCATTTATCTTAGATTTATGAGTATCAACCTACTTTAGAAGGTATTAGATAGCTTTAATGTTTGACACATATTCTCTAAATCATTTACAGTGCTCTCCATTTGCACTAGACGATCAGTAATCTTCTCAATATCAGGTTTTATTGACAATGCACCATATAGAGTCCTTATTATATGGTAATGATTTAAGATAGGTGCAAGATCGGGAACTAATAAATCCAAAAGCTCATTTTTGATTGTTGACACAGAGACGAGGAATAACGTGCATCCTTCTAAATCACTCTGTTTCTCAATAACATAACACACGTACATGTTTAACCTGTTCGGAGTGCAGAGATGTGCAAACAGATCCTCATCCCGGGGGGGAGTCGGGGCTCAGCCCCTCGCAGGCAGCTGCTGCCGTCCCAGCCCCACAGCCTCAACCAGTCCCAGCGCACTTCTGTTGTACTGGGTTATACTGGAGTCATGCCAAAGTAAATATGCCTATTGAGAGCAAGAAGCATTTTCCCTGAGCAGGGAGTTAGTAAGACTGCGATTAAAGGCTTAAAAATCAGCCCCATAATTTATATTTGGGAGACAGTATCAAAAGCTGTTGTATATAACAAAGACACATCTTTATGTAGCCCTACACAATAATAATTTCACAGAAATATTGGCATTTATAGTAATTTAATTCAATTGAATAATTGATTCGACTGCTTCAATAGATCAGCCTCCGTATCTACATTACTCACAGAAAAGTGGAGTGGAAGAAAAAAAAAAACGAAAGCAGGAGCCTTTGGTAGCAAATGAACATCTCTCCACTGAGTTCCACAGAATTAAAATCTCATCTGCAACCCTGTAATCCAAAGGTATGTCTTTGAAATGCAGGCAAGAGATCTGTATCAGTCCTGCTTTTATAGTATGTCATTGGAAATGGTTTCTGGGGCATCGGAGCTGCATGAACTGGCAATTTGTTAAATTGAAATGTGACATTTCAAAAAAAGGCTCGAATGATCTCAGAGCAAAACCAAGACAAAATCCGAATCCTGCTTTTATCCCAAGCCACCTGGTAAGAAAACTCCAGTGAAAAAATGGTGTTAGTGGCAAAATTGTCCTGTGACAATTATACAAGACTGTAATTGTGAATAGCAGAGAAGTACAGTAAAGACGTGGCTTCCTCTCACCTGGCTCGTTCAGAAAACAAACAATCCAAAAACCCTTTCTCAGGCCAGAGGCTTGGCAGCTCACCCAGCTGTCTACAGATGATTTAGTAGCAGAAGAACCGGTGCCACTAAATGTTGAGAACTCCAATCAAAATAAAACACCCCATTCAAAGCAACACAGTAAGCATCACTGTTACTTTGTCTTAGTTCAGTAAAACCAGGCACGGATTTGGTGGGGGAAGAGAGGGGAAGAAAAAAAATCTTCCCAAAATTAGCACTCCCCAGCACCGTATGCACAATTTTGGCCTTGACATGAGGAGCACTTGCAGACCCCCAGCCTAATAACACATTAGCAGGCCATTTACCAATGTACTGCAAAACAGCAGAAATATCACAAGTTCCATTTTCCTTATTAATGGAGCTGACTGCATTCTGCAATGTGGTATCTACATTTTTGTAAGCTTGTTTCATTCACTCAGTTCCTAAATCAGCAAAATTTAGCAATCTTCAACATCTCTCAGCAATGAGTGAAATTTCTTTTACTACTGTGAGGAAGGGAGGAGGTCAAGAAGGCTTGGGAAAATCTGTTAGTATGATCTGTAATATGAATTTGGCAGAAAAGAAATTGAGAACATTTCTTTGGAAAACAATAAAAGGGCAAAGTTTTCCTCTTGGAGCTGCATAATAATTCATGACTTATATGCTCCAAAGAAACTTGTTACTGTGATGATTAGGATAGAAAAATATCCACTGCCTGTCTGACAGACCAAAGATGGTCATTTTTCCTCCCTGTCAGTGTCTTGTTTAGGCAGGGCCACGTGTGTGTCCCTCAACACACAGATAAAGATTGACTGATGCATCTCTGCTTCAGAAGATTATAATTGTTAGACATGGCACAAAAAGAAATGACAAAAAGGTAACCGGGCAGGCGGCAGAAGTTTAGGCTCAGCCTTGCAGAGAATGACACAGGCTTCCTCTTACCTGGATCTCAGCTGCTCCTGGCACACATGAAAAGTCAGCGTCTTCGTGGTTAACCACTGACACCACCTCAACACATACAAGTGACCAGTAAGACTGAGGACCTCGAGAGTCTGAGATGAGTAACCTTCAGCCTCCTGTATTCATTTCAGCTGGGTTAATCAACAACACAATTAAAGCGTGGAACTTAGTGTCATGGAATAGTGCGGTGTGGCCAGGAGCACAACTGAGTTCAAACTAGATAAATTCATGGAGGAGAAGTCCTTTGATTCAACCTCCTGTTGGGTCTGGGTCTGTACTTTGGCTTCACAAGTGTCTGCAGCACTGATTGATGGAAGGGTTTGCTTTCATGTGGTGGACCTCTCTCAGGGTCCTCCCTTCCTTTACTCTTCCCTAAGCATCTCCCATAGCCAATGCCAAAGGAAGGACCCCGGGACGCTTGGATGCTGCTCTGTCCAGACGTGACATTTCTAACACTACAATCAATGCAATCACTAAAAAAAAGACTGTTTAGAGAAGAAAATTGTGTTGGCTGGCGTTTAGAAGATGTAAGATTCAAATTTTAAGAAAGTGTTGTATGAGACATCTTCAGAAAGAATTAAAAAGACCTAAATGAAAACTTTTAAATATTCATACGGACTCACTAAGTGAAGGGAGGCAAAATCCTGAGGCACTCTTTGCCGCCACTGGAGGAACTGGCTCACCTAGAAGGTGCTTCAGAACACCTTGCAGAGGCTCCTACCATGAATCACCATCCACATCAGCATCCCAAACTGACACAGCTACAGCAGCCTTTTTCCATGGAGAGAGGACTAAACTAATTTTAGGTGAATAACTTCTACAGACCACTTTTCCCTGTAGCCTCAAAACAACCTCCTCCTGTCAGGCCACAGGTCTCTCCTCTTGCTTCTGCTGCCCCACCTGGCCAGGGCACTGGTAGCAACTCACCTTTTCCTTTTTGGCTCTTTGCATCAGCTGCATAAATATTGAAAATACGTACAACTATCAGCAGGCCTAGGCAATGCTGTGAGTGCAGAATTTGACACGAACACAAACCTCACGTTTAATGCTGTCTTTGTTGCGACAGTGCAAGCTTTAGAGCAGAGGGCTACTAAGCCAACTATGTAAAAAGTCAGGTTGTTTCTACCCTAGAAATATTTTACATTCTGTTCTTTCTGCAGTATTACTAATTCTGAGATCTGTTTAATGCTCTGCATCTGAATGGGACTGTCAATTACATGAGTCACTGCAACTATCCTTTGATTGGTTTTTTTCCTTTTTTTTCGTCACGTACATGTAATCTGAATCCATAACTGCTGGAGCCCGAAGCTTGCTCTGCACACTTGAAGTGCCACAACAAAACGAGCTGAAATGTTACAGGCAGGTTTGGGTTGCTCATGGCAAGCAACGCTGCCCAATTGTTCTGTCACTGCTGTCACTTCCTTGTGAACCGTGGCAGAGAAGCGGGGGTGGTTTCACCTTGAACACAACCCCTCCCTATAGGATAACCATGTAGCTGCATGTCGTGGCAGGGGCAGGTGTAACACCGTCCTAAGGTGAGGGAGAAGGAGGAGAAAGAGGGTGAATTGTCCACTTACCCACAATATCTCTCGCTGTTGCGCGATGTGCCAGGCTGACTGGTGCCAACAGGAGTAGGAACATCCCTCTCACATCCCAGGAAATCTAGAGGTGTTACCTAGGAATTCTTTACCAGCCTTGCCATGTACATAACGCATGTTAAAGTTCTCTTCTACAGCTCTGTTCTACACACTTCTGGGTCAGCCCAGCATCAAACCCATGCTCTGGAGGCTTTTCAGTGTGATAAAGAAGTACGCCTGAATAAATGTGTTTTGGGCATCAGCTGAGGCATGTGCTTAAGAGTCTGATTTAAATGGGCCAGTGCTCACATTTTGTGGTCAGGTTGGCAGTGTAAGTTATTGAAGAAAATGTCTTTTTCTCACTTGTGAAAAGCTGCATTTGAAGCCTACACACAGTGACTTTTCTGGGAAAGCAAATTTCCTAGGAAAGCCAGTTACAATTTTAGGAAGGAAACAATGTGGTGATTTTCAAATTCAAATCAAGTTTTGACACAGAAGAGAAGCAAGGCTTGAGAAGAAAAGGTCATGGCAAACAACTATGAAACAGGTGAAACACTGTTTTGACTTTTTGTTTTCTTTCCCATCTTTTTCAAGCCAGCTTCTTACAAGAAAAACTGCTTTCTATCTCTTCTAAACTTCCATCACTCTGGCAGTATAATACAGGAAAGCACTGCCTGAATATAGAGCTTTTCTTTTACTAGAGGATAATTACTAATTGTTCACTGTCTCATTACAAAATCCCAGTGAAGACCAGGATTTTATCACAAAGATGCTAAAAAGCTTAAATATAATATCTTATACAGGAAAAATAATGATGTTTTGTCTGTGCTCTGTCCCCTGCAAAACCACTACTTCTCTGGCAGACAAAGTAGAATGTAACACGTTTTTCCTTCCTTTCTGAACGATCTTTCTGATTTAAATTGAAAGCTCTGTAGGGTGGGAACCTGCTAGTAACACCGTCAAGCATGTGTATGTAAGGAACTATGTTACATCAACAATGTTAAAAAAGAAAAAAAAAAGAGACATTGTTATACCAAAGCCTCAACTGTCGGTCCCAGGAATGACAGTATAATTATTTTTAGAGATTACTATAGCAGCAACTCAGCATGACATGAGAGACCTGAGAAACAGCAAGTCTGATTTAAACCAGTGGAAAAGCCAGGAATGCAGAATGGAGGCTGTTCTTAATGCACCATATTGCATCTGAACATTTTGTTCCTACCCAACTATCCAAAGCATGACGTTTTGCATTTCATATTAACATTCTGAAGACATTAAAGGATTCTTCAATTTGATGTTCATATGCTGTGTCAGAACACGCACTCTGCCTGCTTAGACAGAAGTTACATCTACCTTTTACTCATCTTCCCTCCTTCGGCTTCCTCACCATCCTCTCCTCCCGCTCCCCAAAAATCTCTGGGGCTGTTTTTATTGGTAGCATTATTTAGTGCAGCAGGAAGATAGTTACAAATACAGTTTGTGGGATTTGAACTTCAGTTTGGATTTCTGCAATACCTCAGCTGTTATGCATATGTACTAAGACGGAATGCTAACAAATCATCAGAGTAATACTTGATGTTCACATACGATTTCTCATCTTCAAAGCACTTTAAAATTTCCCAGAGGTTCTACAAAATCTGGGAGAGGGAGGAAGAGATATGGGCAAAAGTCTTTGTTTAGCATCGGTCTTAACATAAATCATAGTCCCTTTCTGCTTAGCGCTACAGCAGGAATGTTGCAGCCTTCAGATTTAAGTCTGAAGTGCTAAACAATGCTAAATTGCCAATAACACGTTTCGCTAAAAAGTATTTTAAATACTCATTTTTTTTATACTGATAGGTCTCTTCAGAAGTTCTGTTCTCACCTTTGAATTCAAAACCAAGGATATTTGTGACATTAGCATAACATGTTGGGAGACGAATTTATGTATCAAAATAAAGGAGGTTTTGATTTCAGAAAGTTTTTATAACAAAAAAAAAAATCATATTTCAAAGCAATAAAACAACAAAGAACATACTGGGAATCTTAGCTATATTAAAAGACTGATTTTTTTTTTTTTTTTAAATTTTTTTAAAAGGTAAAACTAATAATTCTTCCTGAATTCCTTCAGGGTTCAAAGCAGAGCGGTTAGCTTTTAATAGCTCAAAGGAAGCTCTCACTAATTTTCTGGCCAGCGCTGGGAAGAGCAATCAAGACAACTTGGAAGTGAATCTTTTACGGAGCTCCCTCCTCCTCAGCACGGGCCAGGGCGAGGATTTTTCTTCAACGCATGAGACCCAAGAAAACACTCCGCCCGCCCCGGATTTCAAACGGCGGCTTTATGGGAAGAGCAGCAGCTCAATGCCGGCGCGGGGGTGCCCGGCGCGGGGGTGCCCGGCGCGGGGGTGCCCGGCGCGGGGGTGCCCGGCGCGGGGGTGCCGCCGGTTCCCCGCGGAGCCGCGTGGCGGCAGCGCCCCCTGCTGGCCCTGGGCGCCGCTCCAACAGCCGGCGGGAGCGCGCCCGGCGGGAGCGCGCCCGGCGGGAGCGCGCCCGGCGGGCCCGGCCGCGCCACTCGAGGCCGTCAGGAAAAGTATTTCAAGTTATTTTCTTCTTCTTTTTTTTTTTTTCTTTTTTTTTTCTTTTTTTTTTTGTTTGTTTTTTTGGACTAGGCTGAGTCAGGCTGGGAAATTTTTTTTCATTATCACCGTAAAAAGCGGGGATGAAACGAAAGAAAAACTAATTTTTTTACTTAACAGGAAACAAATATGAAACTGTAATGAATAAAACATTCAGTTTCTCAAATATTCCATTAAACACGTAATCCAATCCAGCCTTCACGCTTGAAGCATGACTTGTAGTCAACACGCTTCCTAGGGCACCGAGTTCTGTAACACAACAATCAGTACAGGCTGTGATTTTAAAACATAGATGTTAAACCGGTTCTCCTGAGGTCATTTATTTGGTTAGATTCCTTTTGAGTTTGAAACGTTTCCGTAACGTCTGACAAAATATGGAAACATTCTCAGATGAAAGGTTACATGCATTCCAGAAAAATTTCCACTGAAATCAAAAGGAACTCCTCTTGGGAATACTGTAAAAGTGCAAACTCTTCATTTATGCAATTTTAATACGGTGGAAATAAAAAGTCTAAGATATTAAATTTGTTTAAGAGCTTAGAAAGCAATTTAAAATGAAATAACATGCATATTATTAATGAATAACTACAGTGAAAAGTGTGTAATTACTTGTTAATTAAATTCTCTCCTTGGTATATCTGCAGTGCCTCAAAATGATGTTTTCTCTCTTTCTAACAAAATTTCCTGAAAAAAATAGGTGTAAAAGAGAAACTGTTAAATATTTCACAACTGGAAAAAGAAAAGAGAATGAAACTACAGATTTTTTTTTTTTAAATAAGGATTTCTATTCAGAAATAAACTGAACTTCAGTATGTTTTATAATTACATATCCCTCTGTTTGTAACCTTCAGCTTAAGTCTGAACTAAATAACAACGCTGGCAGACCACAGTAAATTTGAGGCAGTGGGATGAACTATTTCTAGGTAAATGTTAACAGAACCATTTTCCTTTACAGAAAAATAATTACGATCAGGCAGGGAGCCAGTCTTCTGTGTGTGCCACCATCCCCTACTGTCCAATTTCTCTAAGATTCAACATCACCTTTCTTATCTGGCTATTTAGGACTTTTTCATTTTTCCGTTCACAAAGTATGAGCTTCTTCTTCCATTTGCAGCTTTTCATTTATCTCTGCCTGCAAAGAAAATCAGCAGAAAAAGGTGGTTGTGATGGAGCTATCTCAGGCTGCACATTGTCTTTGTGGTTTTGACACGCCGTAGCGCGGCGGGACAGACATTATCCTACACACCTTCCTGTTTTGCAGACATAACGGTGTTTCAGCCTGTACATACGTGATAACACGTTATCACATTGCCGTGCATGGCCCCGACGTGCGGTGTGACGGCCACGAGCAGGACGTGACCCGGGACAGCCACGGCTCATGGAACCTACTCTGTGGACATGGGCTCATTCGCCTGGATTCTCCGACAGACTTTGCCAATAAACACCAAAACAGAGAAATTGCTTTGGGATTTGGTAGTTGCCACTGTTTGCCTTTGCTGCAGATGTTCGTTCACTGGTGTAATACATTTTATTGAAACAATGCTGGGATTAGAAAGCATTACTGAAAATGAACAATAAAAACCTGTATTTCTGTGATGTTGCTTGTCTTTATTAATTACAAACACAATTATGAATGTGTATCTCATTCTGGAAATCCAGACTGCTGTATACATTGAATGTTTAATTTAGTACGTATCATTTTTGGGGAAGGTACAAGGGTTGTGACGTATTTTAGTGAAATCTTTGGCAGTGATAATGTGTCGTAATCTTTAATTCTATAGCATTTGGAAATGTGGGATCACTGAAAAAAAAGGCCACAAATACTGGGGGTCTATGGGGAATTTATGTATATTTCTCAATATCAGCATTCATCACTGCAGAAATAAATGAAGAATGGAAGGCGTACAGTGACAGTCCTTCCAAGAGTCGCAGTTTTGTTCGAACAACTGGAACAGGCTCAAAGGTCCTTTACAGACTCTGACATAAGCTGTTCCAAAACTCAGAGTTACATCCTTAATGGACTTCATGTAATTTTGATAAAGTGAATGGATTCAGCCCAGAAAAGCTTGCAGTAACTTGCCATTTTAGGAACTTTTTGGCTTGCCAGTCCTACAAATCTCTGCTCATGCTATACCACAACCTATCCGCGGGTAACCACAGCTAAAACGCTTTCAGGGTTCTCAGCAACTCAGATTAGCACCAAAACCTGGAATTTCTCTCTCAACTTTGTATTTTTGAAGATGGCCTTCACCACATTCAATCCATCCTCAATTATCAACAAGTAAGTCCCTATTGCTTTACATTATACGTATATTTAGCTGCTTTGCTGTGGGGTCCTCCAGGCCAATCCTCTCCCAGCTGCCACAGCTGCCTTTTCTTCCCTAGTTTTTACATCCCTGTCTCTGATTCACCTTCAGTGAAAATCAGCTGACTTCACTCTGGCTCCTGTTGCAATCACTGAGTGTCAGCACTGTGATTTCAGATTAAAAGTTATTTTCTAGACTCAACTAGATCGACAGCTGCCTTATGTTCCCTGGAGACATAGCATTCTGTGATTCTGTGATAATGCAAATTGTGAAATCACAGTTCACACATAACAACGAAATGGTATGAGTCTGACCATGTACCTGGTAAAAATGTAATGATAAGTCTACCTCAGAGGACAAGAAACTGAGAAATTGGGTGAAAAAGATACAGTGGTGGAAGACTTTTAAAAAGTAAAAGGAAATAATTTTCTGTGTATATAACCAGAGTTGCAAAAGAAGAAAGGAAAAAAAAAAAAAGGCATTTTTCTCATCTGTGCAGTTTCTGTCAAGAAAAAAAAAGCTCTTAGCAGTGATACTAATGAAATCAAGGTCAAGTGAAAAACCAGGCATTTCATTTTTTCCTGTATGCAGGGACAGGAATAAGACAACATAGGCCGGGTTCCCTTCTGTTTATAAAGACATGTTGAAATGGAATATTAAATGAAATAGATAGATCTAATGATAGCATCATTATTCTAATTTATATTTCCCATTCATACATAATCCATGTAAAACGATTTATCGATATCACACTATTTTCAGATAATATTAGATACTTAATAAACTGCTGCTTGGTCAACAGTGTCCAATATGCTGCATCTAAAGTTTAAGTTCCTAATGCCACCTGGTTGTTGCAAATAAGACCAAATTCCACCAGTTCCTTGGTGGAACTGAGTTCTAGCTTGTTTGCATTTGATAATTTCATAAACTTGAGGGAACAGTTTACAAAATAACAATGCTCTACTCTGCTGGCTTTCCATATGTTTCAATTTACAGACCTCCCTGCAGAGAAGCTGATCACCCTACAACAAATTTAAGCCCGCTGACAAGAGCTTCCTTCCCTTTCATGAACCCCATGGAAAGAACTCATGACTCCTGAGAGTCTGCAGGCCACATACTGAAACCTGACCTGTTCCATAAAGGCAGCTCTTGTATAGTTATGCACCTACCGAATGAAATCCAGGATTGGCATAGATGTGTTATTTCTTGCACAGACTGAAGGATGTGTAACATACATACATCTAACAATTTATATTAAGCGCGCATCACATATGCTCCACCACAGCAGCTGATCCTGAACACCCCCGAAAAAGAATTTTATCACTGACATCATTGAGAGCAGGATTTGGCCCATGTTTCTTAACACATAGTAATGCTGAGGATATATGTTGTTATATTACTGAATATTTTTTATCTTATCACATGTAAGCTGACTAAACTAGGAGTTATTTATAGAGGCTAATTCACATTTTTACAGCATATGGATGTGCTTTTTTGCCAGCTTTAGCATGAATACAGTTTATTATTCATTAAGGCTGAGCTAGCTAATTAACCATAGACAGAATTAGTGCATAGCTTTCTAGTAATAGTACCTCGAGGTTGCCAATAATTTCATTTGGGATTTCTTCACCCACTGCGGACTTCTGATCCTCATCAGTGACGCCAGCCACAGCATCTGCCTCGCAGGACTCCACCTCTGGACGGGGCTCTTCCAGGTCACCCTCTTCATCAGAGCCCTGCAGCAACCAGCCATGAGAAATACGTGAGTTAGAGCACTCTCCTGCTCCCTACAACACCAAACAGCATCAGCTCAAAGCCAGGTGACACCACACGAAGCCTGCTTTTGAGAACTCCTGCTCAGACCGGCTGTCAGCATCTGTCACTGCCCAGGCAGATCCTGGGGCTATGAAGTCGCATGGGGAGAGAGCCCAGAGGTGCTGACTCAAGTGTCCTCTGTGGATTGATTAATGCATTGAAAGCAGCTTCATTCAGTCTTCCAAGAGAATGCATGCTGCATTCTGGGGAATAAATATCATTAGTGACCAGGCTCCAATAGGAATAAATAAGGTAGGAGACTCTCAGAAAAATAGCTTAAAAAAAAAAAAAAAAAAAAAAAAGGGAACAAAACTCTATACCTTAGATTCTGCCTCTGTAGCTGTTGGTGATATTACGAATGATGAATAGATTTCCGAAGGTGTTTCTTCTTCCAGCAGAGCAGGGAAGGGGGGAACTGCAGGTTGGGCAAGTTCATTCACATACTGGCAGTACTTTAAAAAAAAAAAAAAAAAGGAGAGAGAGAGAGAGAAAGTAATTCAGGTTTAATTATTGTGCAGAGCTTTATTGCAGATTTTTAAAAATGGAAACGAAATGGCTGGCAAACAACAAAAACCAATACCTTTTTTGTTACTATCCAGGTGCTCAGAAGTGGAAAGCATACTGAAAATAATTATAGATCAGCTTTAATTTCTAGCTGCATCTCAAGGGGGCCTCTTTATAATACTTGGAAAGAACAGATGATTTTCATAATTTCGTAACACTACAGCTTCTTACTCATGTGGATAATTAAGTTTAGGAAACACAGAGCTTAGGTAACATGCAGTCTTCCCAACGCAAATTTGTCACTTCTGATCAGAGATCCCGTTAAATTTTTGAATTGAAGGGCCCAGCTGAGCACCAGGGTATTTATTCCCTCACAGGAGTCAGCTGGAGTAAAATTTTAGTGACACTGCATCAAACAAGGCCCTAAGAAAAATATTTTAGTATGCAAGTATAATTTAAGAATTGCTAATGGTCCAAACAGGGTGACAAAAGGCATTTTTGAACAAGCAAGCAACAGGGTATAATACTACAATGGTATGTTTGGGGCCTCTACAAGGGGCAGCGCCCCCTGAGAATTCCAGGCAGATGTTCCAGGTCTGAGTCAGCTGTTAGAAACAGGATTTTGCTTGGATGCTGCAAATCAACCACATTAATTCACATCGCGGTAATTGCAGCTCCCATAAATTAATTCCTTCATACCATTGAAATCATAACAAGGTTAATATTTGGTTTGTTTAGTTACTTGCTACAGTTAAACATGCTGAAAATATTTAAGGTTCTATACATTCGCAAAAGCGACAGCAAAAATGGAAAGTAAGAGACCTAGCCATTTCACTTTATTGCATTAAAAAAATCTCTCTGTACTCCTAAAAAGCTTTTCAGAAGTTATATTTGGACTCTGCCGTTATCTTCAAGATTCCCTGTCATGTGAGAGCTCCCTAAAAAAGGCGGACAGCATTAGCCCATGGTTATAAGGACCCAAAAGGCTGACAGATAGATTTCCAGAATTTAAAGTGAGGGGAAAACCAGATTTTATAGAAGCATATTCCTGTATTACTTGTGACCCAAAATTTACAGCACTGTGCTGGTGCCTACAGATCACAAAAGGAATAGTCAGAAAGTTTAGTTTTTGCCTTGAAATGAAAAAGCCTTACGTTGAGCTCAATGCTATTCCTTCTGAAACAAAAAGAAGCTTTGTTTTCAAATTATATATTTTTTTAAACTAGAGCTCTCTTGATTTAGCAAATATTTCCATTTTCTCTCATGTCTTACCTTATATTTTCTTATTTAAAAATATTAGCTGAATTGGATGAGAATGCCCAATTACTTTCTGCTTCCTTAAAACATTTTTTGGCTAGTTAGTTAACTATTCACTCAAAATATTTTATTTAGATTAAATAATTATTTCATTAATTCCCTCCAGTCAAAATGTCAAAAAATGAAACAATGTAAAAAAAAACTAGACCAGATTTTTTAAATCAATTTTGGGCTGATCAAATATGTTTGTATAGCATGGATAATATTTTCAGAGGTTCTGTTTTAGAATAATATTTTTACTTCACTGCGTCTTTTTAAAGAGAGCCATTCTTTTACTCATCTGTTCCGCATCTAATAATAACCCTTGGATCATTAAGAAATAACTAAATTACAGCACAACTAGTCTCTTTAATGAGCCATAATAGTCTCAACATTCAGCCAAAAGGTTTTTTTTTAAAGGCTATGAAACTTCAATGTAGAATATCAAGTATTTTGTTCAGTAATAATAAGTTTATGAGCAGCACTACAGTTTACAGCCAAAATATAGTGACCTAAAAATGCCATTCTGCATTGCTCCTTCCTATACATTGTGTCCTTAACAAGTCCAGGGGAAAATTAGAACGAATGAATTGTGGTGAGAGCCCGAAGCCAACAAACGTATTTAAATGAATCCTTCTGATGCAATACTTTCCTTTAAAAAATACAATTAAGTCTTTGTATTTCCTTTGAACAAAACCTCATGTTTAATAGCACCAATGGGTCTGTAGTAAAATCTATTTAAAAACAGAGAAGGAGACACAGTAAGTTTCATATAGCTACAGTTAGCTTTAAAAAATGTTGCTAGTTTCTGAAGTCTGAGTAAATTTATGGCGAATTATTTCCACTGACCTACATTAAAAAATTCATCCTCCTTTTTTTAATTCCTGAAGATTTGTCATTATGTGAGCATTATTCACTATGACAAAGATGTATTACTCAAAGTGTCCTCTTGAATCAATATAACCATCGAAATGTGAGAAAGAGTTTGGCAAGATGATAATGCCTTGAAATTAATAGGCGATATTTTCCTGCACATTGCAGTCTAATGGGAGGATGAGAATCCAAACACAAAGCAGTCGTAAGGCAGTTCAACAAATTTAAAGGGCATCTCAGTGTCAGCTGCAGATAAAGGAATGTTGAGAAAGAGACGGCAGGAAGAAGTTAAATGCGATATTCCCACTAATTCCTAGGTGTAGTGGGGTGCCAAAAGGCCACTTGAACCTGGGCAAGTCAGAGCAGGCTGGAGGCCACTCCAGCATCCAGCTGAGGTTGGTGCAGGAAATATCACTGAGCGTCACCTCCGTGTCTCCAGCCCGGTGGCATCCAGCCCGGGCACAGCACGGCACCGACGCTCAGCCCCATGCCGCGGTGCTTCCCTGCAACGCCGTCTGGCAAAAGTGTGCGTGAAGAGAGAGAAGTATAAAAAGTGTCGTGTTGTTCCATACATCAACCCACACGTCTTGTTGAGACCTGGCAAACTACCTTTTTACAAATGTAGGCAAAGACAATAAAATAGTATACACGAAAATTCCTAAAACAGAATAATGGCAGGAAAGAAGACTGGTAAAGTGTTCTAATAAACAAGTTCCATAGATGTGGTAGTTATTATAAAATTAGCTTTGCATAACTTACCAATATACCATTACATTTTCCCCCAGCTGTTATTTGTTACTTAAATTAATTTTGCTTAAGTTACTATTATTGCAGATTTTATCCACACCGTATTTTATTATTTAAGTTTCTGTGACATAAAACAAGCCCCAGCTGATAGCATTACTTTTAATAATATATGTAAGAGGTTTTAGTATTATACAAATGGCTGCTGGGTATATCTTAATAGTCATAGCACAGAACGTCTGCTCTCAAAATATTATGTAGATTAAAACCAGCTATTTACTTACACTCTAATTCAAGTCATTGGAAAGGTTTGCAGTATTTATGTATGTGGTATGAAGGGAAACAATCTACTCCAGGAATAAATATCAGAGTTTGGAAATTAGCAAAGTTAAGGTCAAGGTCAGTTTGGATTTACTAACATAGTTGCTGAAAATTAGAATTTATAGTTTATGCTTACTTATTTCATAAATGAGAAAAGAGACTGAGGGGGTGGTGTATTTGTCTCTTTGATACAAGGTTTTTGTATCATAGAAACATTTTAAAACCACCTTTTCAGCTTAATATTATCTGAAATTCTGTACTCCTCTCCACAGAGTCTTAACATAAATTCTGTGTAGCTAATCTTACCAAACATAGGGAAATAATTATTTATAAGGACTGGAAAAAATATCCCACGCTCATCATGGATCATTTCTAAAGCCTTGTTACATCTTTCAAAGCCTTTTAATGGATAAGGGTTTGATTTTATATGAATGAGAGGTGCATTTTAAAAAGGGTGTTCTTTGTGTGTTATTCTCTATATTCATATAATCTCTGTAGTTCCTAATTGTATGACATAGGACCCTACGCTACCAGAGACCTGCACAGACTTCTCTCTTACATATATGTGAGATTTGCTATGAAACAAAATATTTCATACCAGATTTACATTAGTTTGCCATTCATGCTAAGCATGCCCAGCTGCACACCTACAAATCTGCTGAATTTCAGTTGCTGGAATAAAAGGCATTTACAAGATATGGTTTGTTAGCTCCCTGTATTTCGTGTGGTTGAATTTGAATGAATAACTAATGGACAAAGATGTGCTATCTCACATTGACCCAAATCAGCCTGCCTTTTTTGCCCCCCCCGCTCTTTAACCTGTCAGCACACGCAAACACAATAAATCCACCCTCCCGCCTTCCGAGGCATCGCCCACCAGCGTCCTCATAGGTGTGGAGGTTACTGGGAGGCAGCTGATAGCTCTGCAAACACCTTTGCCATCCTATTTTGCAGCAATGCTGTACACAGGGTCCAAAGGACTGACAGATATTATGAAATGCTCAAAAACTTAATCCAGATATATGATCTCTGTGGTGTGACTGAGGTGGCAGAGCTTCCCTCTGAACGTCTTCACCTTACACATTTGCATTAATGCTTAAAGTAGAATTAAGGTCAACGAAGGACTAAACTTGGAGTCTGAAGTATGTTCCCCAGTTGCTGATGGAAATTCTGTATGCATGTTCCTGGGCAGGAGTTTTCAAACCACTATTCCTTACTCCTTACATGAGACAAAAGTTCAGTAAGTCAAAGGTATCCTTTATACAATTTTTCCTGCATTTCAGAATTCAAGTTAATACGCTTTAAAGAGAGTTTTCCATGGTTGTGAATGGAGATGTGGATCAACTTTGTTGACAATACATCACTAATTAATCTAGTTCAAAATAGCATCTGAAGCAATTTGGTGCCTACATTGACAAAACAGGATCTACTCCTCCCCACAGGAAGCTGTAAATCAGTTGGTGACATCTGGCCTCAAGGACATCAGAGTCATCTGAAATGTGGTAATTTATATTAATGAACATCAATATTAATTTTTAAATAAAAAGAATTTGCTACTGCCATTATGTTTACATAAGGAATATTATTTATAGCTCGTGTTCCTCCTTTCCTACATTTTTGCCAATGAATTATTGTAAGGAAACACACTGTCACAGTTATAAATATTTTTCCTTGGAGTTAAAGCTTTTACATATCCTCTTACTGTTTTCAGTAACTATGTGAGGGCAACAACCAGGATTTTCTTGCTACTCCAGGAATTGCTGCCAATTTTAATGCTCGACTGAGTAGAAAAGGGTGCTTCTACAAAAACAACCAAAGCCTTCCTCTCTAGAGATATCTTAATGCAGAATGCCCTTAATACCTAGATTCTGTAAGAATATCCTGACAAACCAGAAAAGAAATAATACTGATTTTATTGGGCTGCAGTCATCTACTTCTGCTTTTACCAAGCTTCCAATTATTGCTGCCAATTCGCAGATTATTTAGAAAGACAAAATAAGAGACACTAAAAAAAAAATCCCCAGTTGGCTTTTATGCTGAGGACACATCACTAAATGATTCACCTTGGAATGGTCACTCTAAATTCACACTGTATTTAGCATTGCCAAATCTCCTTGAGTTGTGGGATTACAAGAGAATCTCAGCTTTCATTCAAAAAGAAAGTTAGTGTCTAGCTCTTATGGTTGCAGAGGAAAGATTGAAAACATAAATCTTGAAAGCTCAAAAACTAGACTGCGAGCAAAAGGAACAAAACAGGCAATTCTTTGGGTTCTGTCTCACCATTTTAAATGCTTGAGCTTAACAAAACCCCTTTAAAAACAATGCATACCCCACAAAAACAACAGCACACTGAAAAAAACCAAACAAAAACCCACAAGAACCTTGCCCATCGTAACCACCTAGCTGGGTCTACAAATACTACAAAAAGTAAGGCTTTTTTTATTAACCACGTGATCACATTACAAAAGCATTAAAAGAAGTTCTGTTGAACTCACTGCACGACAGGCAGTCTAATATTTTGATGGCATGCACTTTATCAGGCCAGAGCTTTACATTTCCTTGTTGTACAGCTCTTTTTCCAAATCATTTAATCAGGAAAGATCTGATATGAATGCTGAAAACACTACAATAAAAACATGAGAGCATACTTGGCCAGGTGCATTTTGGTACCTCTTTCTGAGAGGAGGCTTCATCCATTTTATAAAGACTTGCTACAGTCTCATACTATCAGAAAATCAATCTGCATGAGAGCACGAGCCTTTGGAAACCAAATGGCCTATAGGAATTAAGTTGCTTAGGGTGATGGTATTCCTCACAGCTGCTTCAAGGGCTTTGTCGGCCCCCTAAACCCCTTCTTGTAGTGAGCACGAAGAAGACTGGGAGACAGAGCAACCAAGGTAAGTCAAGAACCCAACAGTTGCTCAATGCACCTGCCCTGGACCACAGCAAGTACAGCCAGTTACCTCTCCCCTTGACTATACAAGGAAAAATCTAAAATATTCCCTTTTTTTTTTTCTTCTTTTTTTTCTCCCAAAGGATTGCTGTAGAAACTCAGTGGGATTTAACAGCATCAAACCAGCTAGAGCAGGTGTGTCTGGGGAACAGTGTGTTAGCCCACCGGATTTCTCCTAGGTCAGCAAGCAGAGTCTTCAGGCTTTATCTAACCATGAGTACAATGTATGGGAAAGAAAGGTATCAAGAAGATTCCCCTGAAAAGAGGAAAACTTTAAAATAAGCTTTTGAAACAAAAAGGGTTCAAGAAGTGATTGGAAGCTCCTGCTGAGAAAGTCTGACAGCAGAAAATTTATCTTTTGCTGTTGAAGCAGCAATGTGTAATCACTGCCCCAAGCTGGACAGAGGTGCCACCTCCTGCCTTTGTCCCCTGCCACTTGACCAGCTTCCCTTCCCACCCACCTCCTCCGAAAGCTGCGTGTTCCCCAAGCAGGGCTGGTCACACGACTGCCCCGTGCTCTGCACGTTCCTGCACCACCAGCCGACAAAGGAACGAGCTCCCTCTCAGCTCCCCTCAGTCTCCAGGTGCAGTAGATGTGAACAGCCTTGTCTATATTGATTCACCTCCAGCTGATGCTACAGAAAAAAACTGCTCTAACATTTAAAAGGTTGGATTAAAAACCAAAAAAAAAACACCAACAAGAAAGACCTAAATAATATTGATTCTGAGCTAAGCGGAAAAAAAAATTGCTCGCACAATTTTAAAACTACAATATAGATTTTTAAAAAATACGCTACATTAGAAAACTTTTCAGGATATACAGTCACATAAAAAAGGAGAGCTTGTGTTTGTTGCTAGACCTAAAAACAAAGTCTTCGCCTGAGTGTGTAAGTTTCTGTTAAAACAACAATTTGTCCTGTGGACTGTAAATTCAATTACTGTTTTTATTGGAATCACATTTTGCTTTGGAAACAATCATGCAGAAAAACAACCAGTAACTTAGACATCTTAAAAACATCTCAAAGCAGGCACGGCTCTGAGAACAAATCAGGGTAATTCTTCCACAGCGAACTGCAATGTTTTTTTTAAATCCATTTCCATATTTTTAATTAACACCTAGTTAAAAAAAAAATCTTACTGTAGGTCATTTTAATCACAAATTGGAAAACAAATTTACTTTATCAGAAAATTGACTCGACACTATTTTAGAGACTTATTTTTCATGTTTTTATCATCAAAATTAAGTTATTAACATACATTTTCCAATTTGGAAATGCAGAAGTAAGCCAATTTTTGTCTCCAATTTCAGAGTTACAGTTTTCAGTCACCTCTCTATGTGAAACTAGCCTGTTTCAGCACCAGAATATTTGATCAGTACACACAAACCCCCTCAAAAGCCTAAGATACCAGTACTTCTTTACAATTGCATTTTTATATAACTTGACTCTACAGTATCCTCACCATAGCCTGTTAGTCAGAAGAAACCACCACTTCCTTATATCACACTTGAATTCCATATCCCATTGTAAACAGGCTCTCCTTATTCCAGTACATGTTCGCAAATCCGTTTATACTGGATCTCGGTTAGTTTTAACTCTATCTTATAACACTGTCATTCATGTTAAATAAAAATGCAGTTGTGGATAGGGGCAGGGCTGGTCTGGTGAACGCAAGAGTTAAATAAAGCTTTGTCTCACCAGAGCTTGGCTTGGTGGGTGATTTGAAATCTAATAAGTTTCCTCTTGGTGAGCTGCCAAAACCAACCACACCTTGGATAACGTGAGGTTGTTTTCGAGAAGGTAACATCTCTTTACACATTATCTCCTCCCACTTCAACTTGGTAGGTTTCTGAGGAGTCATTTCCATTTTTGTTGGGGCATGAAATGGTTTCTGGTGAAAAAAGCACAATAAGTCTCATTCTGCTTTGACTTGCTAGGAAGCTCATGACAAATTGTATAATCAAATGTGGATATCTCAAAATTTGTTTAAACAAAGGATGAGAAGAAACATGCATCTCTACCAAATAATTTCTCCTAACAGAAAAAACCCAAACAAACAAAACAACAAACCAAACACCCCTCACCTAACTCCTTATCCCTTATAAACTCTAAGTTAACTTCACCTTTTAGAAAACTACCACACATACAAGTAACAAAACCAACAAAAATCTGACATTTGTTCAAAGAAGGTTTCCACAATCATATGGAATTTTAACACAAATCGGGATCAAGAGCAAATGCTTTAAACTTTGAAAGGAAAATCTTGAGTAAGCTATAGAATAAGTGAATACCAAGGGCACTGGGCTGAATTGTATACTACAGGCTTTCCTGTCCTCCCCTTGCATTTTGTGTTTTTGAGAAATTCTGTTCTACAAGAACAGGCAAAGACAATGTGACCACAAAGTCTGCACACAGTTTGCCTGATGAGGTAATGACAATGTGTCTGTGATTGTCAGCTTTTGATGGAAAAAAACCAAAAACCAACAAAGCAATGATGTCAAAGGGATTTATCTATCTATTCCTTTTAGCAGCACCTTTTCCCTGGCAGCTTTCCTAAATCACAACTTCATAACTACCTAGACTTCCGGAGGTGGGTCCTATTCCCCTCCTTATCCACATCAGGCTATTTACCTCCGATAATCCCTTGCTCCATCTAGACAAAATGTCCCAGGTCCTCCTGTCATATGATTCTTTATTTCGATTTTAACATTTGGCAGAATGTGAAGCAACTCACCACTCCCACTGAGTCTGTGTTTTTATGTCGGACATAAATATTCACCAAAACACAGTCTTTCTCCAGCTGACACAATCCATACATATACACATATATATATAAATCTGTAATTGCTACTTGTTTAAGCCTAGGACTGCAGAATCCAAACCAAAAAATGGTTTTTAAAGAAGGAGTCAATACCAGGAGCTGAAAAAAAGACTCTACTACAGAACCTAAAGTGAAAAGACCTTACGAAATATCATAGACAAATTTTCAGTATAGGTTGTGCAGGGGGACTATCTTCACATTTATAGAACTGACTGGTTTAAGTGTTCTTTGCAGGTGTTCATTATATCATATACACACCCTAATAAATCACACTGGATGCACAGTTCCACGTGGAAGAAATAGAGCTGATAGGAGATACCTTTGAAAAACTTGACCCCAAAACCAGAGACAAGTTATTTTTCCATGACAAGTAACTTAACACATATCTTTGTCTCTCAATGGTAAATTAGTCTCAAAGAAACATCCTCCACTGGTGAAGATCCTAAGGTGCTCTTATAATACAAGGGGTAGCCAATCTGAGCACTTTAACTGGATTTTACAGCCCTAATATTATTAAAATTGTGAACTTCAAATAATTATATTTCAACCAGCGTTTTACTAGTTCTCTCCCTACCTTCTCTGATTTTAATTTTCTCACTTGTCAGCATCTCTTGGCAGCGAGAACAAGAAAGACCTCAAACCTTTGCTGATTGCTTTCCACACAATCTGATTTCTATAAATTAGAAGTTGCTTATGGGGAAGGAGACAGCAGTACCCTTTGATCAAGATACACATCTTGATCTCTTTTATCATTTTTTTAAAAAAACCAATAATATTACAACCAAAAAAAATCATCATACAAGCTTTTCGATCAAAGTGTGTCACTGTCTGCTTCCCAGTCAACATACTGCCAGGAAATTGGCCAGGTGCCCAGAAAGAGCAGGCAGCAGCTGGTGGGTTTGATTACCATCTGTAGATCCACGAACGTACCAAATAGTGTGTCTCCATCTAGTGGGTAACTGCATTTTAGAGGAAATTTGAAAACGGGTTAATGCCTACTTCCATGGATGGCAGAAGGAGCTTTGCCAGACTTCCCATCAGCAGAACTGGGCTCTAAAGCTGCATCTCCTTGGAAATATAACTAAAGCAAGGAAGGGATTGAAGCCACGCTGGTGGTTCCATTGTTGTGCTGGCACTTGCCCTTGAAATAATGTTTTCTTCAGAAACATTCATAGAATACCTGTTTCTTTGCTCTTCCAACCAACCAGCTCCTTCTAATACTGTGCAGCAACCTACAAGTCTTAATGGCCAAAACCTGAAAACATGAAAGAGAGGACAGGAAAAAGAAGGTGGGAGCAAGTATGCCATTAATGTCCAGAGCTCCTGAAATAAACAGTAAGGAACGAGACGAATATGCCATGACAATGACTTCCTTCAAGAAGAATTAAACTGCAGCATATTAAAGCATTATCCCCTGACCCCCCGACTACTTGATGACAGGACATGCAAAATACTACATTAACTTTCTCACGCCATTTCAGATAACATCCTTGACTGAACAGCAACAGGGGTAACATGAGATACACAAAACCGAGGTATAAGCCATCGCGCTGACAGCTCTCTCACAACAGGCACACGACTAGAACAAACAGTTATTAGAAGACGAATTCTACCACGTTCATTACACCACCCTCCCTTTAATTGATTACTATCCTCTTTGACAACAGCTCTGCCAGCGATGTACTGAATGGACAACTTTTATGCATAGCTGCCTAGTGTGAAAACTGCATCCTAATGAAGAACTCTCAGTAGAGCAAGATGAAATAAAGAACAACAAGATCTTGCTGTTGATTTTTTCCATCCACATATGAACTAGACCTAAATTTGCTTAGCCTGAGAAATCTGTTGAGATAACTCTCCAACATAGCATGATTGCGTTTCATTTAACGACTTCTCTGGATACACGATAGGTCCTAAAATAGCTCTTCTTTTTCTGAATATCTTTTAATAAACTTGTTAAAGATGCATTTTGATTTGACACACCTAAACTGGTTACAGTAAAGCATTTTCTACTTTTATCACGTACTCCATTGCATTAGAAGTTTATTACTCTATAAATAACTCATTCAAAGGAACTTCAGTTTAACAGCACCTAATAGAAACAATCACTTAAGGTAGCATGCTGGCAAATTCCAGCTTTAAATCAGAAGCTGATCTGTCTTCATGCATACGAAAAAAATCAACTTATCAAACAAAAGCAATATTTTTAAGAAACTCAGGCATGAGTGCTTAAAAATGAAGTCAATACATGCCAACAACTTTTGTGCTAATTTATTATACTGCTTGTTTGTGCAGGAAGGGGATGAGATTTGTATCAACCTGATCTAATTCCCTTTATTTCTACAGAAACGACAAGAATTAGAATTGAATGTTGTTCTCTCAGTGATTTGCTGTGATAGAAGCTTTATTTTTCAGGTCAGCACTCTCTGTTTATGATTGCTCAATGGGAGTGCCACAATGGCTAAAAAAAGAAGGCTCTGAAATGTTAGGAAATAGAAACTGCTGACTACCTGCTGAAGGAATAATGATTTATAATATATGAATAAGGGCAATAATTGGATAGCAGGCTGTACTCAAAAAAGCCTTAATTCACAGATCTGACATCAGAAAGTCATAATCCATCGATCTAGCATCAGAATGATGGATTATGACTTTTTAAGAACATGTAGACATGTCAGCTTCACGAGCATTCCGGGAATCGTAGTCCAAATTGTTTTACTGAGGTCATTTGAACAATTTCAGCTTTTTCCAATAAAGCTGATGCACTAATATTTTGAAATGTAAAAGTTCTGTTCGATCTATTTTTTTTTAAACCCTAAAAATCCTCAAGACAAATATCATAGGTAGCCATAACTTGTGATCGAAGAACTATTTTTTTCCAGATTACTTCAAGTCTCTGTCCTTTTCTTCCAGAGATGAAAACATTTTTAAATTGTAATTGATTTTAATGTCAAAAAGGTGTGTATTCAAATTTGGAGGTGAAAAAAACAAGGTGCAAAGTGAGGGATTAATTACCGTGTTTTCTTTCAGGAAGAGCTCTGGCATATACTATGCATTTTTCCCCCTGGATTACTGCAAAAATATCTGATTTTTGACCTCTGACTCCTTCCTTTTTTCAGCCCTGATTAGGTTTTAAACTGTCACTGCCAAAAATCAAGTTATGATGTGAATTTAGATGGAATATTTTATGAAAAGCAGTAATACTCTTGCAATGCGTGAATACCTAGAGGTTGAAATGTATTTTTTATGAAGAAGCTTTTGTCACATTAACTCCAAAAAGACATTTAGCCTCTTCAACAAAACACTTGGAACTTCAGTTTCCTCATAAAAACAAGCATGGGATAAGGTTATTGAATGAAAAAAAATCAGGAAAGTTCCAGAGATCCCTTCATCGAGCATCACCACTTATATACAAGTAAATCACAATTTCATTTATAAAATTCTACTACAAAACCTTCTAGTGGTGTTCCCCCATTACAATTAAGTGAAGTCACCTATTAATAAACTGCTAAATTAGATTAATTCAATGGCTCAGACAGGTAAGAGTTCTTTAAAAAATGCTTTCTGCTCCAGACAAGTGTTGAGAATGAAAAGAAAATCCCACATTAAACACAAAACAAAACTAAATATTTTCAATATGTACACATATTAAAACCATAAAAACCTTGTGACTAAAATGTCTTCCAAAGGTACAAAAACTTTAAGTATACAAGCAACAAGGGCTAAAGGGCAAAAGAAACAAACCAAACCAAGCCAGGATTGCATATGTCTATATTTTACCTGCAAACTCCTTTGAACTTCCCCGTGTCTCGAAGGCTGAGTTTCTCTTTCTCTGGTCTTTCTCACCTTATTTCCCTTCTTACCCATCAAATGTTTGTAAGAGAGCTTATTAATAAATAAACTACTTCCGTGAAGCTTTTTGTTTTTTTCCCCTGTTGTACATGTTGATAACTAAAGCCACTATAGACAGGAGAAGTAGTCATAGGACTCTTTTACAATGGTTCAAATAATTTATTTCACTAAAAACCATGTACATTGAACAAAGGCATCCCAGGTCCAGTCTCAGCCCAGGTTTCCAAACAGAATGATAACAACGAGACCAAAGGAAGAGACAAGACAGCTGTGGAACAATACCCTTTAAAATCTTAATGGTTCATAGAACAAAAGGGAAAATAATGCACTTTTTACGCCAGTAGACAGAAGCTATTTACTTCATTTTGACAAGTAAATATGAAATGGCTAATAAAACTCCCTGCTGTGTTACACACACTCCTTCCTCTAAACATACGTAATTTTCTTAGAGGTCTCACATAAAGGGATCACATCACTGAAACCCAACTACTTCTTTAAAAAAGCCTTCAACAACAATAACACTGCACAACTGATCAAAAGAGAGAGTACCTCATTCAATTAACTTCACTGGACAATTAACATTGGCAGGCTGTAATTACTCACTTAGAAGGCCATCATGAGGACACCATGGCCAACAGTTTTCTGCTTGTGATTTATACGCTCGAGGTAATGAAAAGTGGTTGGGATATCAGATCTGCATCTTCTTTCAAAGAGCTTATTGTGCAGTGCCCCAGCAGCATCCCACCAGGCTTGCTAGTACTTCATCGTCAACCATCTTCTGCCTGAACTTTCCTTGGATCCCTTCTGACCTAGTATTTACCCAGCTCAACTCAATTAAGCTTGTGACATCAAATGAGACCATGTAGGGTGGCTACAACCTTTCTAACCATCCCAGACTGCAGAATGAACACAGACCTTAGGGAAGGGGAAGGCGGCAGCCTGATAAATCGGGTATCTCCTGATCCCACCTCTTTGTTGGACCTGTGCGTTAGTCCTACCTCTTTTCTTGTTATTAAACCAGTTGTGTCCTTTGCTTGTCTCCACTGACACCACAAACTCATTTCATGGATGTTACGAAGCAGCAGTCAGATGTTCGCTTTCTGTCTTTAATGGTGTGTGCTTGAACCAATGACCTTGAAGCGAAAGGCTCCGTAGATCTTTAGCGTTCCCTTGATACTCCAGGCCCCTTTATTCATCTAGTTTATAAGCAAAACCTGTGCACAAAAGGAACGCTTACTCACAATTACTATTATGATCGTTCTGCTGTGGCAGTACATTGCACTGAAAAAATATGAATTATAAAGTGCATGGGTTAGTAAAATTTAAATCCAGCAAATGTTTAATATTAAGCTATTTAATCTTTATTCCAAAGTTTGGCAAATTTATTACAAAGCACTGAAATTGCACTTCAAGCCCTAAGGCTTGCAGTGTTGGAGCCTGCCTGATTAATGTAATTAAAAGAATAGCACAATGCAAAATTTATTAAAAATTAAATATATTTGGCCTTATTGTTTGCTTCCAACTGATAGCATGATTTCTAGCTAAAAATGTGCACTGCTTACTACTTGAGAAGTTGTTAAAGCACATCCCCTTTCTCCTGCTGTGCATATGATTAAAAAAAAGCAGAGGTTAAACACAGCAATAAAAAAAATTGGGGAATTCTATTTTTGGTCACAGTGGTGCTATGTTCCCGCTTCTCATTTTTACAATAAGCAGCAGGTGCTGCTGAAGAGGTGGAAAGTCTCCGGACAGGAGGGCATCAAGCTGCAGAAGGGTAGGAAAATGCTTCCTCAGACAGAATCTTCCTCCCCACCGTGGTCACCAAGTGTCTTGTGTTGCAGCTTTCTATCTTACAGGTCTGAGAGGCAGGTTTTATGTGATAGAAACCTAATTTTCTTCACTCCAAAACCACAGTAAAAAGGTTTACTTTTTTCCTGCAAGTGTTCCGTGCATATCTCCATTTTCTCTTGCAACAATTCTTTTTTTTTCCTTCAGCCAGTGTACTGATCAGCAGCCCCTTCCAGCACACGAGGTGGAAAATGAATGAAAAAATTAAAACAATTTGGCAAATGTGCCTATATATACATATTTCATGTTAGCACAGTTATGCTTTAGAAATTATGGCAACAGCAACAAAATTCTGCTGCTGTGATCATGGATAATCAAAGCAAATGAAAAAAAGACAGTGCTGAAATATTTTCAAAGGTATGAAAGTCTTTACTGTTGTGTAATTTAAATTTACTTGCCATTACTTGAAACTTTTTTTAGTCTGTGTGATTAGAATTTAAACGATCCCAAAGTATATTAACAAATATAATTCCTGTTATATTGCAGAAATATTGCAGCAACCTTTTCTTTGTGTTGAAAATTAACTAGGCTCCTTAATCTACTACAGAAAATATAAAACAAAATTAGTGAAAATGTTTAAAACATGAAGTCTTATACGGGAATGATCCCTAAAATGAACTAATACAGCACATTCTACTTTTATGTACACACATATCATAAAGCTAAAGCAGTATTTTATACAACTGTAAATATGGTACGTTTGCATTTTTGCAAGAATAATTTTGAATTCAATAATTTTCAAGTTTGGGCCCAATTTTGCTACCATTACATATCGTAGTAATGTAGTGTCTATTTTAGATGCAATTCTAGTAGATCCCCTGAAATTACTTGGGGTACAGTGCATTGAGGATACTAGAACTGGATTATAAATCCTAACTAGACACTCAAATTTTATATCTGACAACAGTAAAAGAAGGACAGGCATTAAAATGGCCTTTGATACAACTGAATGACACTGAGCAGGGTTTAGTTTGTTAACAGTCATGATACTTCTTTACTCTTCATCCATTCTTCCACAGTTGATTTGGCAGAAAAATAAGAGAGGAAATATAAATTAAAAAATCAAATTCTATATTTCTGCATAGGTTGGAGTTATTGACACTTATCTGATTAAGCAGATCAATTACTAAAATTGGTAGTACATTACCAGATAAGTGCTAAGGAAGAAAATAAGTTGTCTTTTTAATTGTATTTATTCACTACGAAGTGGTACAAGAACAATCCATGTTCTAGTCTGCAAAGTGGTAAATGTGTTAAAATGGCAATTGAGCACAGAAAAACTTTAGTGTCTAATTCCCAATTCCCGGACAACCCACTGTCCCCTGTTTAATATACCATGTCCTGTTGGCCATTTAAGGTACACTCTTTAAACTTTCCTGTTTCCTACATAAGCTCCCTTACAGAATCCTACATTTTGTTCTAATGCATATGGTTTACTGCTTATCAGTTTGTGTAAAGTTCCTGCTACTATTAAAGAAAAAAAAAAAGTAATCCACAAGACAAGTTCTCATTTTATCTTGCACTTGTCAAATATTAAGATTCTTCTAGTCTGTCAGACTTCTAAGCTTGTCTAATGTCTGTCATTTGCATCTAAAATTAATAAAGTCTATCCATGCTGTATGATTTTTCAGTTGCTCTGATTCTGATCATACACAATAATTTGTAATTTAAATTCACACAAAATGTGCCAATGTAGCGATGTGTTTGCATTGTCAGGTTTAAAGGCTTGGCATTTATGACTTTGACACCAAAGCCCTGTTCTTTCCACTCCTCACAAAGTTCCAGTAAAGCTTGGACTGTCCAATTACTTCTGGTAATTTGATTATCTACCCTCTTTCTTTTATTATTTACCCACTTAACTGAGGACTGATCAGAACAAAGAGACAATTAAGTACCCTGCAATAAAAACAGTATGAATAACAAGAGTAGGAACTGAAGTCAAACCAGCAGTAGTTAGGAAACAAGGAGATAAGACTGAAATCCTGTCTTCTCCTATTGTGTTTTGCTGTGCCAGGGTTGCAAAGAAAAGGATATTATGTTTACACTCAGTAATTCAGAGAGCTATATTTGCAAGCACAGCAAGGAGGGAGGGATGAAAGATAAAATCTCTGTCCTGGCAAAATGAGTAATGTTTGGCTCCTTACTTCCATCTTGACAATTTCTTGATTCCTCAAACAAAATGTGATTATTAAACAGAAACAAATGGTTTAGTACTGAATTACATACCGCATGCATGCACCTATAAATAGACTCAAGAGGTCATTCTCAAAATGGACAGAAACATAATGATGTTTTTAGAAATCTGCCAGAGGGTACCACAATGCATCACTGGTAGGTCTTAAAAGTGAAAAAAAAAAAAAAAAAAAAAAAAAGAAGAAAAAAGGAAAATAAGAAGTCAGCAAGTTAGCCTCTAGCCCTCACTTTCTTTTAATCTAGGCCTGCAGGGACAACTGTAATGCTAAAAATTGAAAATAGTCTCCTGGAATAAGCCTAAGTGACGGTAAAATCTTTAAATACTTCATTTGAAATATGTTCATTACTGGTAATTTAATATTTCTCCAAATGTAAATCTTCAACCACATCCTAACTCCTGAAGAATACAAAAAGCTGGCAAAGTATTTTCCTTAGAACAAAAGAAAATAATTAAGAGTCTTAAATGTCTAACAGACAGAGATGAAAATGATAAATGGGTGTCATGAATACAAAAATTAACGCTAAGAAAAACCCTGAGAGAATGTTACGTAGATATTAAAAGTAGAATAAGCTGTAAGGAACACCCCTATCACTCCTGTGTTTTATTAAACAAGAGTAATACATGGAATCTACATGCATTGTCAATGGTTACACGTATTGCAAATCTATTCACAACACACAACATTCAGCGAATCTAAAGATATAGACCTGAATATCTAAAGATATAGACCTGAATTACAGCCCGTTAGTGCCTGGAACATGCTCACAGCCTGGATCAATCCAAAATCCAAAACTTCTCAAGCACGGGATGTTTTCACAACTCCGAGACCATATTTGCATGGCCTAGCCATAAATGAAGCACACGACATTCATCTTTATCACTTAGAATCTATGCCACTTCCTTAGACTGTATTGACAAGACAAATTTGATATGCACAAAATAAAGTACAGAGCAACTGCACAGAAGATATTCTTATGTAGAGTTATTTAAATAGAACGAAGAGATGATAAAACTTTTACCAAGCACATGAATTCTAACACTATGAAAACAGAGCAATACGTGTCTTAGCGTGTAATTAATGCAAAATGTTCCATGCTGTGAGAGCAGTAACGATATTTTCTGCAACATGTTTTTACAATATTGTTGGATTCTTATAGAACCAACCAAAAAGACCAGAAGGACCACTCACCATAAAAAGTGGAGAGCACAGTACTAATGTATTTCAGCTGAAAACATCCATGTTTGCTTGGGTTTTACCCTGGACAAAGCATCATCTGCAGTGCAACTCTGCAGAGCCTACGCAGGCTCTGGCATAGGCGTTGCAGTCTGAGACAAAGACAATTTTGAGGGTGAAATCAGTCTGGAGAAAAAAATAAGGCAAATAAAATTCACACAAATACCACCTTAGCATCTTAAGATCAGCCAAAGATTCTGCCCACTCTTACAATTAAGGGAAAGTAAACAATAGATATAAACAATTAAGCATTCTTCCTCAACTGTTTAAGTTGGTCAAGAGGAGACTCAGGATGTATTCACTACCAAATTTTCAGCACAGCAACATGAAGTGAAACCATAAAATACTTCAAATAAAAGTCTTAATCACTAAATACTCTAAGACTCTAGCTCCTGTCTTTTCAAGCCCAACCTGAGGAGACGCAGTACAGTCCATCTATTTGATGTTTTTTCTGAGTGCAACAGCGGGAAATACATAATGAGCTCTTAGCTTCTGTAAGCAATGCAGTGGATTGGAGAGAGACTCCCAAAGCGCAAGGTTAGTTAAGGCTGATGAAAGTTCCAGGTAGGAACCTATTTCCTAACATAGAGGCAGAAGGGAGAGTGAAGCTCAGTGGGCTGGACCTGGTGGGATCTGGTCATCAGCCCACACTGACTGGAAGAATAAAATGTCCTTCTCTACTCTGCCTCTAGCAATCTGTAAATTATTCCTGCTTCGGGATCAAATGGGGAATGAAATAGCATAGGAACTTGGTCGTGGCCCCTTTCTCTCCTGTCTGCACGTGGGCTTCCTCAGCTGCTTCTCTTCAGGTGCTCACCAGGCCCGAGGAAAGGAGGATGTGAAGAGCACACTTAGCCTATGAAGATGACTCTCCTTCCAGTACCATTTGGCAGCTTCTTCCCATATTTCTGGTGCCTCATAATATTGTTGCAGTGCATTCAGACTCTCATGAAAGCATTATGCTTTGGACAAAGTCCATCTCTTTGCCAAATGTTTTCTTCATTTAAGCCCTAATAAAAACATTGTAAATGATTAAGCTGAACCTAAATGGTGTTGAACTCTTCCAAAAGTCTAGCAAGCTACAAAGAACAAATAATACAAACACAGAAGAAAACAGTTGTTTTGTTAATATTCTATTTACACAGCTGGGATCTTACGAATTTTATCCATCAGTATATTTAATAAGCAAGGCAAATTAATGTGAAGAACTGCCATTCCCTAAGTGAAAAAAACCACCAGTAAAATTAAAAGAAGGCTCCCCCAGTCTGTCTTTCTTCTCTCCATTCCAGATAGACGTGCACAGCTCCCTTGTAGCCATGAAGCACGAAGTAACTGGAGAGGATTCTTCACAGACAGATGTAATTTATAACAAAGACAGGAAAAGGCAACCCAAACTTGGAGCTTGCTGCCCTTCCTATAAAGTTCACCTCCTTACCAAGAAAAAGCAGAGAATAATTTGTTTGGTTTCTGTACTCAACTCCTTTTTCTTTTATTGTGAAAAGTTTCCATTGTCCTTTTATGTTTTGATTATTGAGTAAGTTTAAAGACTTGCCAAATAGCCCTAGATTGTTAACAGACCACCACTATTTAACTTTGAACGCTTTAACAAAATAAAGGCACAGTTCACATTAATATTCTATGCCCTCATTTTATTTATTATCTTTTCTTTGAAATTTAAACAATTTTCCTAGCTAAGGTTTATTACATGTAAGCCTAAGTAGCAATATAAGTTACCTCGCATACCAACCAGACATCCTATAAAACTCAGCTTTCTAATTAGTAACACCACATTTTGCTGAGCTTAGCATATTTATAGGAAATCAAAATAATGTTTTACGAATTAAATATTCAAATACATCAGATTCAATGTTCAGTAAAAATACTTTATGTTGTATCTTATGACAAGTTGTAAAATCCAAGGTGAAATTAGAAAATATACAAATGTTCTGGTGCATTTTAAAAAGGGACTTTAAAGGATTGCAAAACTTATCTGTTATTTAAACTTCGAATACATTTTTTCCTCATAACACCAACTAAATGGATAAAAAGTTATAAAATTGTATATTGATTATAAAACTTCACAGTAAAGAAATGACATGCTGTTTATACATATGTCAACATGTTATGCGTAACATAATGTCACAAGATGTATGAATTTGATACATAAATATTCACTCATGGGTATATATTCCCATGAAATATCACATCGCTTGTCCATTCCACAGATACTTTTATGAATACAATTTAATCTTTAAAAGGATAAAAAGCTACAGACAGAGGTAGGGGGCACAAAATAGTTCATGGATATCTGTCTGCTAATTAACAAAAATGATGCTGAAAGTTATGGAAATACATCAACTGCTCTGGCAAACCAGTCTCCAGTAAGCCTCACTGGACCAGCAAGGACTCAACTGGTACCTGCTGGCAGACAATTTAAAAAAAAAAAAAAAGAAAGCTAAATGTAAACCAGAAAAATATAAATGAAACACAGTGCTTTCTTGAGTAACTCCTTGACCCATGCTATGTTACATGGAAGAGCTTAACAAAAAATAGTATTGTTCTGCAGTGGACATAATATAATGGGATAATTCAAATAAAATATGTCTCTTTAATTTTTTGTCAGATTCTTTACAAATGTTATTCTTTGAACTACCTAAAAAATTGGGATGGAGTTTGCAAATTACTTTCTACCAACATGTCAGCACCAGCCTATCTGGTTCTCACCAGCTTACTTACAAAGTTGACACAGTTTGCCATGCTGGCTGACCTAGCAATCTGCTTTCCAGATTCCTGGCTCCCCAAAAACACGTCTTATGAACAGCTGGGGGCAGATCGCAGACCCCAGAATCACGTGGACCTTGCTCCAGCAGAGCCAAGTACTCTGTATGGTGTCAGAATGGAGCTTGGGTTCTGAAACCATCTTCAAGAGGTCTGCTTTGGAGTGAGGGACTTTAAACAGAGACATGTAAGAATAGCAGTTCTGTTAAAAAAATCTATTATTTTAAACTGGAATTAAATCAAACTGCAAAAATCTCAGGATCTTCTATGAAAAAAAAAAATTACTGATCTTTGCCCAGCTCCAATCATTTGGCTTTATGCTGGTCAAGGAAAACAAGAACTCCCAAAGGGCATCAAAAGAGTAAGCTATTCAGGAATACTAGAAAAAAAAAAAAAAACAAAACCAAAATTCAAATACTAGTAGTCTACCTTCAGGTACTTTGCTTAACGGCTTTAAAATTTCCCCAAGTCAATAAATTTCTGCCAATCTCATTGTGTTCCATTAAAATGTAAGGGTGGGTTGGACTAGATGATCTCCAGAGGTCTCTTCAAACCCCAACCGTTCTGTGATTCTGTGAAAATTTACGTACTGATTGATAAATATTTTAAAACGTGTGCTATAGTCTCCTGGTACAGCACTTAGTCATTTGGATCTTACAACATTCAGATGAATAGCAGAAACATGCTGCCATTAATATCCAGTCTGTCCTTCCAGTCAAAGCCCACCATTCCCAGCTGACTTGCATTCCAGCAAATAAATAAGCCATTACTGCTGTTAGCAGAACTATGTATGTTTATATACACACACACGCATACAGAAATCAAGCCACTTTCTAAATAAATAATTAAAACCTCAGAGAGCACATCTGTGTGTATATTAATTCTTGCACAGTTCCAGAAATGTTTTATTGCCAACAGTTCAATTTCTTTTCCTCTCTCTGTTATTTAACATCAAGCAGTCAAAAAACGTGATGCTTTGTCAACTGTACAAATGAAATAAAAAGTTACGATGAGCTTCAAAATCTTTTTTGCTCTGGTGTCTTTAGTTTTTCATCCTCCAGGGTGCTGAGCAATTGTGACCCCAGTCACTTCGTAGTTTTACTCTGTGTATGTGAATCAGTCCATTGAAATAAAAGTTCCCAAGTGCTTAAAAGGAGGCACTTGTTTAAATGCTGGCTGGGTCAGAACCACGGTGCTCAGCATACCAAAGGCATAGCCTATGTCAGCTATTTGGCATTTTTCCTGCCTGAATTTTTACTTTCATGACTTCACACATGTTACTGAATTAAAAAGAAGGTTTGTTTTGTATTTGATGTTTCTTAAGAAAAGAATTTTAAAAACATTTTGCCAATCACTCTCTAAAGCAAGATTTGTAAAAGTACTCAGCGCTGGCTTATGAATTCCACTAACTCTCTGGAGCTCTCACTGGCTTTCAGGGCAGCACAGTTCAGCTATTAATACCAAAATTCAGTCATGTTAAAATTGCTGTGGAAGACCATAAGCACGTGACCTATAAAAAAAAACCTGCTAAAGGTCAGTACATCTCCACTACGGGCAACGGGGTATACCAAAGACAATCCTTGAAAAACAAGGTTGGTTTCTACTGTGTAAGACAGGCTTAAAATATTTCAAGTAATACTGCATACAATTCCAACAGACTTCACTTTTCATTCAGACTAATCGCAAGTCCTTCAAGATCTTTCTGGTTACAGCCATGGCAAGCTTCAAGATCAAAAGACTGAATATCAGTGATTTTTGTCACAAAACCTACTGGCTCTCCAGTTGCTTACTTCAGTAAGCCCATCTTGGACACTACACACTTCTGTAGCAGACATCAAAAATTTCCCCTCAGACATCAAAAGACCAAGTAGCAGTTTGCTAGTTTTAAGCATTCATAATCGTAAAATAATGAACTTCTGAAGCCATAGTTTTAATCTTCATAGCAGTAAAGGCTTGAGGAACATGTTTCGAAGGAAAAAATAAATAAGGACATGGAAATTAAAGAAAAATGGCACATAACACAACATCGGTTTATCAAAGATACACGATGCCAGACTAATTTCATAGTTTATTTAATAAGATAACTAATCTTCTAGACAAAAGAAAAGAGAGAGACAGGAATGTCATACAGATGGGACTGAATGATCTTGAAGACTATTCACTGTTGTATTCAACAACAAATTGCGAGGGACATAATTTTTGTAGGGACATAATTTTTTTAAAACCTCCTGGGGACTGGGAGTACCTCAGCTGGAAAATACAGTAATAAAGGAGAACCAGAATAGTGATCCACAATGAGACAGCCACATGAGACAAGTATAAAACATGATTCTAGGACTTATCAGGTAGGCTATTCCCCATAGAGACAAGAAAACACTATTGATACTGCACAAGTCCTTGCTTTTATCTCAGCATCAATATTATATCAGTTTGGTCACATATGTTCAAACAAAACTGATTTAAAGTGGAACAACTACAGAAAAAGGCCAGAAGGACGACTAGAGGCTGGAACGCATGTAAGAATGCAGGTACTAAAAGCCTATATTGTGGTTTATCCCCAGCCAGCAACTAAGCACCACGCAGCCGCTCACTCATTCCCCCTCAGCAGGAGTGGGGAGAGGATTGGTAGGGTAAAAGTGAGAAAACTCATGGGTTGAGGCAAAGTCAGTTTAAATGAGTAAAGCAAAAGCTGCAGACACAAGCAAAGCAAAACAAGGGATTCATCCACCACCTCCCATGGGCAGGCAGGTGTTCAGCCATCTCCAGGAAAGCCGGGCTCCATCATGAGAAATGGTTACTTGGGAAGACAAATACCACCACTCCAAACGTTCCCCCTTTTTTTTCTTCCCCCAGCTTTATATACTGAGCATGACTCCATATGGTGTGGAATATCCCTTTGGTCACTTGGGGTCAGCTGTCCCAGCTGTGTCCCCTCCCAACGGCTTGTGCAGCCCCAGCCCACTCACTGGTGGAGGGTGTGAGAAGCAGAAAAGGCCTTGGCTCTGTGCAAGTGCTGCTCAGCAGTAACTAAAGCATCAGTTTGTCACCAACACCGTTTGCTACACAAATCCAAAACACAGCCCCATACTTGCTACTGTGAAAAAAATTAACTCTCTCCCAGCCAGAACCAGCACAGCCTACCTTAAAAGCAAAGCTCTGAGAAGGCTTTTCCAGCTTAGCTAAATGAAGGCTGACGATAAGATTGCTGTCTCTTCATACACTAGAAAAATAAACACTGGGGATGGAACAAGAACTAAAGGTCAATACTGGCACAAACTGGCACAAGGACAGACGCACCTGAGCTTGTCACGAATACACTTAAACTGAAAATCAGAAGTTTTATACCATTACAGAAACCTTGCACCAAGGCAGCTTTCTAACTGGAAAGCAAAGACGAAGAAGTTAACTTTTTAAGCTGGAGTTTGACAAGTTTCTGAGTGGGATTATATATGTTTTCCCATGAGAAAATGGCACCAGAGCCGACATTTGCAGAAGTCCCTTCCAGTCCTATGCTCTTATTTCCTTCAAAGTAGCCATGATGTCTTTGCCATGGTGATATTTACAAAACAAAGCTACAGAAAATCAACTCAGTGGTTTTTAAGCACTACAAATATCTGAAACCTCCAAGCTTTTAAAAAGCACACACTCCATTAGCTGGGGAATGACTCTCTCCTCTGTGAACTGATATGCTTATGGAAATGTTCTGGTTTCATACATCTTTAAAATGCAGTTTTCAAGAAATCATTGAGCAAATTTGTTGCAACAATGATTGATCAACCAATCTAAATATGCAACACCTAATGAGGATTACATATCAAAGTCAAGTCCCAAGACTTCGGGTCTTTTGCCATCAGAAAAAAAAAAAAAAGCTTTATTAGCTTTCAAATAGTTTATTCTTCCTATCCACCCCCTTAATTCAAACACAGAAGGGATTTTGTTCAAACTTAAAACAATAAAATAAAATCCCAACCCACAATTGGATAAAGACCAGACATAGTCCAAGAGCTTAGTGTTTCAGAAAGTAAGGAGTACATGGAAAGAAGGCATTAATGGAAACTGGTTTGGAACTCTAAGTACAGAGGATGATATCTAGTGACTGCTATAATACTGAATCTGCACTGCCATTAAACTTAATCTTCGATATTTTTATTGCAACCTGACCCACTATGACATCTCTAAAGAAAATTACATTGTACACTACTATTTCAAGAAGTCAAACTTAGCTAGTCATCTGGGCCATAAAATAGCAGATTACTCCATCAGGCTGGCTAAAGCAACTAGGAATAAAACTAGATTTACCAACCACATTATTTTTATTAGGAAATGTTTCAAAGCAGACATAATCCCAAAAGACCTTAGCCTCATTCCATCCAAAAATACACAACAGAGAGCAGCAAAACATAAACTGCAGTATAAGGTACGATTCGTAAATGTGAGAAAAGAATACAAGATGTGCTATAACATATCATCCCATCAAAGCAAAATAAATTAACTGAACATAGAAAAAGAAAAGAATAAAAACTTCTACACAATACATGTCTTAACAATTTAAACCTTTGTTATAAGATCTGACATGTGTTAATAGGAATTTCTCCCTCAAATCCCTGCACATCGAGATTTAGTTTGTACTCGTTTTGCTTTCTTTGAAATTGCAGGCTAATATAGGCGTACTAAATCACAGCTACAGAGTAAAACCTCCGGAACAGGCAAAGGAAAAAACCAGTATCTTTAACAACAATATTCCTGAAGAACTCTGGTATGTTAGCGCTAAATGCATTTTATTTTGGATCATAGCCATGGAACACCTAAAGCACTGCTGCTTCTGCAATCATTCTAAATGTGGGGAACTGCTCATAACAGTAACAGAAAAAAAAAATGCAACGAATTTACTTGGCAATCCTAACGCTTCTCAGTAATTCCATGTACCATCATATTATCTAACAGGTATTCATGCATACATAATATATAGGTCTTTGTAGATCTGGAATGAAGGAAAAGTAGGGGATTTGATAGCTGGAAAGGCAAGTTTTAAATTTTAAATACTGCCAAAGTAGGTTAGGTGTATGATGTGTGTTTTATCATCTAACCAAGCATTCATTCTTTCAGTTTTAACCTTCTTTTTTCCTAGGCAATGTGATCACCTCAGGCAGTTTGGTTTAAAGGCTTTAACCAAGGTAAAAATATATTTAAATTATCCAGGCGTTTGTTGCTTTTTTTTTTTTTAACACTTAAATACTGTCTATATTTTACAAAGGTGGTTCTAATATGCAAGCTGCATCAAACACAGAATACTAATCAGACTGTGAAGCTCCACTAATTATGTGCCACATTTAACTAACTTAAATTTTGTTAAATGGCATGGCCACAGATATTGTATGCATAATCTAACCGAGTTTTGAGTCATTTCCCTTTTCTTGTCTGACTTTATTCTACACAGGAAATGACAGGGTCATTTGGAAATAACTGCAGCAAAAGATCAAAAAGGAAACCTGACTGAGAACACCATATAATTGCCTGTGCTAGAGAAAAAATAAAATCCAATGAGTTTACAATCCATAGCTATAAGATTTTTCTGGAAAACACATACTGCAGTTTCTCTAAAAGGATATTCATCACAACACTAAGTGCTGCTTTTATTTGTTTTAGCTGCATCACTTTCAAGGAAGCAGGTCTTCTCATTAAGCTGTTGGACTTTTATTCAGTAGATAATGCTTTCAGCAAATGTGAAGGACAAATTTACTCATGGAGTCAAAGCAAGGCATTTCAGTCAAAGTAAATCATTGGAGTTGAAGCAAGTCATTTCACTGACTTGTCTCAAAGTCTTCATTTGCAAAAGGAGATAATACTGTAATTGAACACCTGGAACACCACGGTGCTTGTTATTTGGGCAAATCTGGCCATTACAATTTATGGTCCCCTATTCCAAAAGAACAGACTTTTATCGCTGGAGCTAAAAGAAGACTTTTCAGACATTAGCAGCACTCAGCTTAGACCAAGGATCACATCCAGCTGTGGGCTAAGGTGTGTCTACATGTGTACATGGGTTTGTTTTTTGTTTTGGTGTTTGGTTTTTTTCTTTTTTGGTAAGACACTGATCTACATAGCAGGACAGCAGTTGGCCCTTCAGCACAGATTTACCGCCTACTTTCAGCACGCAGATTTCCCAGCCCGCCCGCTGCCCCTTGCTGTCCCCTGTGCAGATGCACCGCAGAGCGCACGGCTCCGCACCCCCCAAACCCCACCGGCCCCACCACCTGTCAGGGCTGGAGCTGCTCATGCAAGGGACGGCCAACACGGCAGGTAATGCTCTCCCCTACGGATAAGCATCCTAAATATAACAAAGTTGCAGAAAAAGAACTCGAAGTCTATGTCAGGTTCACCTCTCATCACCTTTTAACACATAAAGCAAGCGCCATAAATTTGTATGTGTAGTTTCAAAGCTTTGAACTGTTACTTATTGAAGTACAATGTATCACCCTATCAAAAGAAACTCTACAGGAATATAAGTATTGATTTTCTTGGGCACTGCAGCGTGGCTGGACAAATTAAAGACTCTCTGCTGTGAACTCAGAATACAAAACAGATGGATTAAACTGGACTGGTGCGTAGGTAAGAAATGGCCATAAAAGAGCTACGGCTAAAAATTGTCAGGAAGGTTTTTGTGACCGTCATAATTGCAGATCACACTTGTCCCTTTGATGGTTCATCACCAAAGTAATTAACAGAAACACATTTCTGCCATTCCTTAGCAGAGGTGGGACTGCCCAGCTTGCTATGCCATGGCCAGGACAGCAGACACCGGTCTCAACCATGCAGAAATAGGTTTCAAGAAAACCCAAAGACACTTCTTCCAAGCTAGTCCACAACTGATAAGATACACACAAGAAATTACTTAATCAAAGCCTCGTTAAAAATAATTTTACCAATTAGGATGTGCTAACCAGCCATTGATCTGGCTAGCTAATATAAAAAAGCAACCCTAAGAGAAAACTGCTGAAGTCCTGCTCTGATTAGGTAAGGACACTTTTGTCACTGATCTCATCATAGTGGGAATATCAACCCACCTGACAAATGATGAGAATAATTTCCGAATGTTTACATCCATGTCAAGAAAAGTTTTTCTTTTTTATAATATGGCTATTTAAAAGCAACACGAGAAGAAATTATCCCACGTCATTTACAGAGTCAAACCACCCGCTTAACATGTAAAGAAAACTTTCCAGTGCATTAACTTCACTGTGTACTGATAAGCTAAAGTATAAATGCCATCAAAAAAAATCCACTACTTTGCCTCTCTGAGCAACCAGTTATCTCCTAATATCAATTACAAATGTAAATACTTTTCAAAGTACTATAGCATATATCCTCAAAACACACAGTCAGGCCAAATGAAGGTTTATTTGATGAATTGAAACTGTTTGCTCAAAGGCCACATCCTGCATCCATGCATTTTCCTGTGTATTTTTGCACATGTAAGTTATAAGACATGACAAAGTTTACAGTAGAGCCAATTCGCTGTTATTAACTGAATGTTTTCAAAATGCTGAATTTCTAGCATGTTTCTTTATGGTCAGTATAATTAACTGCTGGTGGCTACACGAGAAAGGAAACTCTGGACGTACACATGCATACAAATGTTAGGACTGTGGTCAGACTAGGCTTGGTCCACAACGTTTTCTGATTTTGATTGCTGATTTTAAAATAGAGTCAGACTCATGCATTGAAATTCAAATTACATACATCAGCTTATGAATGAATACACAAAAATATTCCTGATTTAACACAACTAACATCTTAACCAAGCAATACATTTACACTTTTTTGAAATCCAAAATTAATTTTGAATACGAGGATCAAAATATCTAACTTGTATTCTTTAATCAGCCATTTTACGTTAGTAATGCAGTAATGTTGACATGAAGTTGCTTTGAGCAATATAAAACATATGCCACGGCGCATTCATTAAATAACTCTGCATAATGAGTTCCATCTATATAAATGACTTACCTCATTACTTATCACAAATTCTTCTCCAGGACTGTGGAAGAGGTATTCATATGCTTTATAGTGTTTAAATAAGCTGGAAAACAAGAGAATAGAGTACCATTACAGCTGTAAATCTTTGGAAAGGTAACAATATTAAAAAAATCTGTTAAACTAAGAATTACTCTCCAGCATGGTAATCCTCCAAATTTTAAAAAGAAACGGTTATTTAACTTCAGGTACAACATGCAGAATATTCAGTTTACAGGATTTAATATCAGATGGCTGTAGAAAACACAGTATGATACTTAAAAATACATCCCCTTTGTCCTTATGAAATTGAACTCCAAGAAGACAAAGTTCTATTCTGAAAAATGTAATCCCTGAAACGCTTATCACCAGGATACTTATGCCTTTACTATCAGCAATGGTCAACAAGAATGAAACAAAGCCAAATCAACTTTCAGATTCTGGGATGGGCTGCCAGTCCAGGGAGCAAGTTTGATCTTGGAACATCAAAACAATAAAGAATGGAAGCAATGATTCTCTCAAGGTCATGTTTCAAAATCAGTGTAATATTTCCTCAAAGAAAAACTAAAAAAAATAGATTGACACACTAGAGTTTTGTGTACTACGAGAAAAGTAACTTTAAGTAGACTTTCTCACTGGCCTGAAATATTTATCTTCCTTAAAACATATATGACTTTCCTTTTCACGTGTTTTAAATAATTTTCCTTGTTCCCTTTCCTAATGATCAATGATATGGCATTTGTTTAATCAAAGGTTTGGTTTGTCACAGTCCATCTGTTACAATTACTTGTTCTCTTAAAATCATGATACAGAACTTCTGCTTTCTGTCATGTCATTTTGACATATGATTTAAAACATAGCTCTGTGATTTCATAGCAAGTCCAGGTTGAAGAACGATTTCAAGAGTTTATCACACTCCTGCCTGATGTACCCATGAAAGATACAGTAATATTTGGAGGGAACATCTGTAACTGGTTTTATGCTTTCCGGCTAAGGACATGACATGGGTTCTTTTCATTAACTGGGATGGCAGTGCCTCTTTGCCACATCTGGAACACCGAGGCCTGCTGTGAGGAGGGCTTTGGACAAGGTGGCCTCCAAAAGTCCCTTCCAACCTCAATTTTTCTACGGGTCTATAAAGTCACTGCTACACCCAACACACATAATTATCCAGCTAATGCTAAAGACACTGCTACTAGCTGCAGGATGCCCTGCCAATGCTACCGAAATGTGTTTATAATACCGGTGCCTGGCCACACAGCCCAGCACGGGCTGCCCTTTGAGACGTGGCACTGTCGAGCTCCAGGGTCTGCCCCGCAGGTGTCCCCTGCCTGCCGGCCCCACGACACCCAGGCTTTTCTCTCACCCAGCACCAGCCAACTGTGGGCAAAGCCAGAGGCTGCTGCGGTGGCACGTAGGTGTCCAAAATACAACCCTGGCTCTGGGAGGTAATGGGGATGCTGGCTGTGGAGTCAATGCGGGGCACATGCTGCTGACTGTCATACTTTATGACATATGCCCAGCACATATTTTAGCTCACTGTCCTTCCCTGAATCACTTACACGCTGCCACTGGCACTGCCGCAGAGGTTACACGAAATCCTGCGGACAGGGACAATTTGCTCTGCATCAGCAGCACCCAAGGGGTGATGCTGAGGTACAGCAGTGGCTCTGCCAGCCGTGAAAGCAGCTCGGAATTAGGAGACTAAACCAGCAGAGCGGCCTGGCTCTGACAGGACAGCAGGACATCTTCCAGCAGTCACTCACACGCACCTCTGACACTTTCAAAATCAGTTTTACCCAAATGGGCGCAGATGTTCTTGCACATCTGTACAGATGCATTTCCTAATTTGGTGGGAAGTATTACAGCAGCCTCATTGAACATTTGGCTCTTTAAGTGACATATCAAAGTTTTATTCTACAGTTACATTTAATTCAGTCATTCCAATACCATTAGTTAAAAAACAAATTTGTTTACCAACTTGCATAAGAAATTTGGCTACCATAAAATGCAAGTTCCCTTTCCCCAAACTCAAAGCACATAAGCAATTAAGTTGTTACATATTTGCCATTTCATTTGCAGTACATTTTTGTTGCTGTACTTCACCAAATCATTCCTGCCATGTTTCAGTGGAGATATAGGATATGTTTAAGCAGGCTTCAGGACAACCTGGAAATGACTCACACCGATTTATGAACACACACACACACGTGTCCCCTCACATACACAACTATTATCTGGTAAAATTCTAACAGGGATTATTTGAAAAAGACAAAAAATGTTTTACAAACGTCACAGACACACAAGAAATAACATATCAATCTTTCAAACTGCACTGGCAGAACGTAACATTTCAAACTTTTTTCTTTTATCTATTCCAGTGCCTTGGACAGGAGCCAGGATTAAAGCATCTGAAAACCAGTTCTTCCCCTTTCCCTCTAAATGTGTTATGATATTCTTTACAGACCACGTTACAGGTACAGATAATTTATAATATTCCCCAAACCAGAAGTCATTACTTTTGACATTTCAACCTGGCATACTCAATCCTATATCAAGGAAAGAATTCCTCCATTTAATGCTTTTAAAATCAAATCATGCAAATTATACATTAGTATTTATTTTGAAAAAAGTGTCATTTTCTTTCTTCTATCAGGCATTATATAAAATGCTTTTTTTGTTTGTATCTGTTGTGAACAATTAAAAAATTCTTAACCAACATTTTTAGCATTACACAAAAATAATTTTACACAACTAAGATTGTTAAGGATAGATCCTCTTGTGATGTCACACGAGAATCTGAAGGTGATTAACAATGACAAATTTCCCTAGCTCCACTGCTTCCTGAAAGAAAATGTCAAGAGCTACGTTGATGTGTATTTGCCCAAGGAGACAATATAAAAAGATGATAACTGTCACCTTCTACCAAACCTGAAGGTGTCATTATAGTTGCTGCACAGTTTGTGCCAATGTGGTTAAGCATTTGTCCCCATTTCCATTATAAATCCCATGGGTTTACAGCTCATCTGTAAAAACGTGATCTGAACTAAAGCATGTCATACTATCACGAACAGAAAAAAAAAAGTGATAGGCCTATCATTTAAAATTAAACAAAAAAAGTGAAGAACAAGAAAAAATGTTGAAGCAATACATTAATATGAATTGTAATAAAACTCAGTCAACCTATTTCTGAGTTCATGAAGTTCAAAACACACCCATATAACAAGTGTGCTGATTCAGTTCTTATTTAGGAAAACAAATATTCAAATGACTGAAATAATGGATTGTATAAACTAGACACATATAACCCATTTCTGTGTGTATATGCATGACCTTGCAACAGCAGATACTTATTATAAATTGAGCATATAACTACATATTTGGCGGCCAAAATACCATTCTGTTGCAAAAGTCTTGTGGCTTGATTGTATTCCCACCCAGTTAATACTTCAGTGGCAGGAGGATGGAGCACCTAATCTCTTGGATGAAATTCTTGCGACTGCGAAGGAATGACTTCCTGGACAAGATATCTTTCAAAGCACAATTTCCACAAAAGCTATAGACATACTATTTGGAAAGAACATTTGTTCCAAATAAATATACAAAAGGCATAGACAGGAAGGGAGAAGTAAAAGAAGTCGAGTGAGACATCTTAAATGCCAAGTTTTATTTTAGTTTATGGCTAGTACTTGGCAGTGCATTGGTTTGCCTTGACTACAGAAATTTGAGATTTAAAGAGATGGTCGTATTTCATTTGGGAAGAACCTGGAGTTCTTTATATTTTCAATGAAAAAGAAACAAAAGGAATAAAAGCAGAGAGCGCGAGAAAGAGGCAAACTTCATAGCCCAATTGTAAGAGAAATCACCTGTGATGCGTTTAAATTCCCAGTCTGAATCCAAGTACCCTAACTGAAAGGCTATCAGCCATCCTAGTATTTTTGTCTGTCTTCAAGAGGAAATTCTTTTCTGCATCCAAGAAAACACTCTAAAAAACCTCTTTGATATGTTAAATATTTCCTAGCAAAAGAACAGTCATAAAATTCCCAACAATTCTATGTATGGATCAGCCATGACCTTACTCACTTTTTATGCCCCTCTGCCACAAAATCTCTCTCTCTAACCACCATTCAGGTCAGAAAAGGGGCTGCAGGGTGCAGATGTCGTACAGTGTATGAGCAGATATTACAATAGTAATTTCCCATCTCCTTGCCCCCGACATTCATGGGTGACACAGCAGCTTGAGGACCATTCTGTCCATCATGTGCTGGAAACAGAGGTATCTGAGCAGAGCCACTGTCCTAAGTGTGGCAGCTCAGGGGAGAAAGTTCCATGTACGTTACTGTAGAGTGAAGACTTTACATGGAGAGGTGTGATTGGCTGCTATCAGTCCCTTATTTTTTTTCTCAGAGAAATAACTGAATTACTGCTGGTTTTATCTCTTTCTGCATCTCTGTTTAAAGCTGAGACCTGTCATGAAACCTTTTCATTTAGATGCTGAACTTGCGCTGACTTTAAAATGCAACATTTTTATGACTCATATATGACCGTAGCCTTAATTCTGTAAAGTACATAACTTTAAATCACTGTAAAAGTCCAGTACAGCTTTCAAGACCAGACAAATACTACAAGACCTAGGATTCTTTTCAACTGGAATCTAAAAGCAGAATGTTTTAAAAGTAAACCAAGAATATTCTCTATACACCACTCTCCTGTTTCCCTTTTATCACCCAAAACAAAGCCCAGAAGGAAGCTTTTCAGCATAATCTTGCGTTGCGATAAACTTCTAGTCTAAATTTATTTCCTGGGCTTTGACATCTGAGGCCAGATCTTTACTGCAACTTGCATATTCTCTCTTATTTTTAATGTTTTAAAGTTAGGTGTGTGCAATATATTGCCACAGTATGAACATATCCAATTAAATAATTTTAACTTATTTTATCAGCCAATTTCCCACCACATTAAATTATTAAAATAAGAAATAACAGATCTTGCAGAAATACCTGATATTCAAGTAATCAATGACTGCTTTGGCTTGCTCGATGCTGAAGAAATCCAAGTCGCCACTTCCTTCTGAATCAGTTTCTCCTATTCCAGCCATTGCTCTTCCAAGTTCTTTTAAATTATCTCCTAAGGACATATGTTTGTCTGCAAAGTAATCCCAAAAACCAAAGATGAAGTATGAACAGAACAGAGTGGGGTGGGTTTTTTTACCCATTTTAGTTATAAGACTTATTGAAGTTTAAGAAGTTATATTACGAGCTTTGTAGAAACTTAAAAGGCAACAACAGTCATACATTTTTGTCTGTCACCATTACTCTTATCAATAAAATGTGCATTAAAATTCTATCACAAAATCACTGATCTACCCTCACAATGTAAGGATGACAATAATGGATGTCTGAGATACCACAGCTTGGCCTCTTATGCAGAGATAAACACAGGCAGAATAGTATGTAAATTTGAGATGCATACTGTGTTTATCTTCAAAATAAATTTACTACTGTTTATGTATTGTAAAAGATTGTCCTTGCAATATAAACCAGTAACATGGGAACAGATATTAAAAAAGATAACCAATTTTTTAAAGTGCTTACAGCCATAATTGATTAAACATGAATATGCATAATACTCCACATGTATCATCAAACTTAGAGACATTTTTGCACACCCCGCCCCCCCAAACAGATAATTACTTTACATTTTTACCCCGAAAATCAAAACCAAATACCAAAGCAGCTTTGAATTAAAATTTAAATTCTTTCTGTTAACTGTGTTGACAAAGAGGAAAATCTGAAAAATATAAGTCTTCGCTGAACCTTTAAAAATAAATGATTCATCTTTCTGATTTGCATAGTGTGTGCTTTCACTAGAAATATGGTGAGGTTTAAAAAATTTTGAACACACAATTTACTTGTTCTTTTTAAGTCCTAAAAATCTAGAGTAGAAAATGGGGAAACATCCACCAGTGGTGAAATAGATTTATTTTCCTTATTGTTTTAATTCTCTACTGGTCTGCTTCCTTGGGTCTTTGTACACAAAACAAATTAAAAACCTTACAAGATTCTAGTCTTTATAGTTTTGTCCTTTAGTGGTACAGCAATCAAAACTCTGAAAATTTCACCTCAGGTTTCAGCAACAGAGGCAGCACAATATAAATAACCACAATGGAAGAAACAAGAAAGAAATACAGAGAATATGGAGGAAATGGAAGCCATGGGAAATGAGAGAGAGAACCAGAAATATCACAGCTCATAGGGAAGTGAAGCCAGAAGGTCACGAGAAGTCACAACACCCCGGCCTGTCACCACCTAGTCCCAGTTCTTGCTTTCCTCCGCACACCATGTTCAGCCCCAGCCGCCTCCTCAGAAAGGCTCTCACTCCACTTCTGGGAGGTAAGGAGCCCTTTGCCCTCAATGTATAGAAGATGAACCAAATCACATAAGTAATTGATTCTGGCTCCCAGTCAACCAAACCCTCCAGTTTCCAAACCTCAGTTTCCCTCTCTCCTTTACCAGCCCTAAATGAGTTTCCAGTACCCTCCAATTCTAAATCCATTATTCCTGCTCCATGCAAGCCTTGCTGTTATGGTTAAAAAAGCTCAGTTCTCCAGGCCACTTGGGTCCAGTGTAAGGAAGGGAAAGGAAATGGTCAGTAACGCAGAAGACATTAGCATTTTGCTCTTAGTTGAAATGTTCTGCCTTGGAACTTGCACCAGCTGAGAACAGTAATTACAAGGAAATTCATCTCAGCCCTGGGCTACAGCAGACTTTATAAGATGGATTATGCAGGGAACTTAGCTGTGAAAAAAATACAAGAACTCTCCTGTAAGCATTTACAAACTGCATTTTCTTTCCCTAAAAGCCATGTATCTTAGCCAAATACGAATGGATTTTCACAGGACAGCAAAAAGCAAATTCACAACACTCACTTGCCAAACCTTATGTCTTTACTTCAAAGCATAGGGGTATTAGAGCTTTTATTTTAAAAAGGGCACCAAATCATACTTTTTTTTTCCACAGCCTCTGTCTGCAAGCCTATTGAACTGTTTTAGTTGTAATTTTATATATAAATATTAATCAGAGGCAGACACTGCCATGGAAAATTTCAGCTTAAAGAGTTAAAGTTTGGCAAAGCTTTATGCAACTAAGATCACATTCTTGAAAAATGTCAGTCAGCTTTAATCATCGCTTGTGCTACCAGCCTGTCTAGTACACATGCATTACACACAGTCTCATAAAACTAATTTCTGACATGTTTCCATTCTTCTCCATTGTTATATTAATATAGTTAGCATATGTTAAGATACTTTCTCATTGGAGACAGGAAGGACAACTGGAATTCCAATGATCATAAAGCACGTACAAATTCTGTCAAACTTCCAAGTCAGAAAGGCCCTTGAACTAAATTACAATGAAGGAGTATAATAACTATTATGAGCTTGATTTTAAATATTCATCTTCTCTTTGAATGGAACTGCTGAGTCCTTTCGCTCTTCCTCTGGGATGGACTTTTCTCAACATAATCACCTTCAAAGTGAATGTTAAGTAAGCATTGTGATCTCTGAAAAATGGGTTTTAGAGGATGCTGCTACAATTTTTTCTGGCTATTTTGTTCCCACTAGACCCAAACTACATGCTTTGTTGCAAATTTCCTTGTAGCCACTGGAGCTACAGTCCTTTCATTGTCATTTTTCATCTTCAGCAGTGACGCCAGTTTACTTCCCTCACCAGTCTTTAGTTAACCGATATATTTTGTGCCAGAAGTGCAGCATTTGCTATATAGAAAGCTGCCTAAGAGTTGACCTCCAAGGATAAAATAAATGTAATTTGCCTGCTGTAATACTACAGGATGTACTGAATATCTCAAACAGCAGAGAAATGTGCCCAAGGCTACTGTGAGTCAGTCACTGAGACAGTTGGAATTGGAATGTAGGAGCTCCTTGCTCTCACTCTACTGTAATTATTATTTATTTTACCCTAGCAAAGATGAGGTCTCTTCAGGACCTGGCCCTTTTGTACCACATATTGTACAAAGAATGAGGGATATTTTGCTAAAAAGACCACAGTCCTCTCTAACGAAAGTTTAATGTCTGCCAATAAGAATTATTTTCAGGTACAAGATATAATATGCCAACATTCAAGAGGAAAATAAATCATTTTACAATTACTTGCAATTAAATATAGCTTTATTAAAATGACTGGAAAACATTCCTACCTTACACTTCAGATATTTTTAATTATACTTACCACTGAGGTTCTCCAACAGGAAATTTAATAGATCCATGAATCCTGAGAGCTGTATAAGACTGAAGTTCATTTCTTTAGCCCAACAAAATCCCGCAGTATAATAATCTAGCAAAATAGCTTCTTTCAAAGATGTCTTTAATTGTTTAAACTTAAGATATTCTTCTAGCTTTCTGGAAGAAATTGTAGAGCAAAATAATGAAATTTTAAAAAAATTATAGGTTCCAAAGCTTGACTTAGTCTGCTTGTAGTTATACCAATAATATTTACTATTATTATATTATACATATACATATATATCTTCCTGGAACTTAGCTACATCAATTTCTAGGCATGAATGATTATAAACAGAGGACATGACAACCGAAAAAAGTAAACACCTACAGGTTTCAGACACTATTTAAATGTTAAGATATGATTGATGAAATAACAAATATAAAGTATTTAAAAAACAAAACAGAGAAATACACTGAAAATCCCAGATAAAAATCAGTGTTTGTTCAGGAAGGGGTTTGTAGGATGAAACGGAACTATTAGTCTCCAGTTTCTTCTACCATTCTTTCACTCTGATTGAGGTAGTTTGACAGTACTAAAAAGTTCTTGCTTCCCTTTCAAGATTACTTTTCATGTAGCCTCTGAAGAAAAATTACATTTGAAAATTAATGTAAATAATATAATATAAAATTACTTAAAGTACCTAAAATATTTAGAAGTTTAAATTCCACTTTCATAATGGCTAAGACATTTAAGAAGAGCCTCATCCTATTTTACTGGCACACTGCGGAAATTTTTCCACTTTAACTTGAAAAAGCAATGAAAAAAACCACTGCCTTGTATGAGACCATACAATGTTGCTGACACATTTATGTCTACTCTAGCCAAACAGAGAATTAGTTATGTCTTTTATAATAATTATGCAGATTTTTCCACATGAAGAGAGAAGATCAGGGCTAGGACTTCAGTTTGCAGCCATGTCCCAGGTAGTTAAGTTTTGCATTAAAGCAATTTTGGCTTCTTAACTGTACCTGAGGATATGGGGGCCAGTTGTGATCACAGTTTCTAGTCTCCTGTAAAAGAGCAATGACTTCTTCCCCCCTGCTGCTTCTCATTCTTCCTAAGAAGGGCATTAAATCTCAGAACTACTAAGCAGCAACCATTAGTTTTTCAGGGTTTTCACCAAGCCACTAGAGATACACTGTCAAATAAGATGAGTTTCTTTTTTTTAATTAAAGCCTCAAGAGCTAACAAAACAAAGCATATAATCCAATCATTTTTGTTTAAAACATGTATTCCTTTGTTCTGCACGACAAATTTGTACGGCTGTACACATGCAAGTCGGCTAAAAACACTTAACTGTGTCCTGAAATAGAAGTGGAACGTGGCCAGCTGAACTTTCCAAGGTTTGAAACAGTCCATATCCTCTCTTTCTGAAGCTTCTGCCAACTCTGTGTTTTCATAATCAGAGCTTCTCAGGGATTTAGATTTTCTCTGATGCTGCTAACAATGCCGGTACTACTTGCCTTTTCAGTATTCTGTAAGGCATGTCACTGACAAGAGTATCTATAAATGATTGGGAAATGATGGGGCATTTAGATTTCCTAGTTGCCCTGATTGCTATTTCTTCCTTCGTGGAAGGTGCTCAAGTCCTACAGAGATGGACACCAGTAAAAGGCTCCATGATAGACAGGAATGCAGGACATGAAAATTCTCATACTGGATGAGATCAATTCTGATTTTCTAACCCTAGCTGTGGCCTTCACGCTGCTCTTGTGTACAGACATAATGCACTATGGTCCACTAACATAATTTCAGTGCTGCTGCTAAACTGCTTAGAATGCATAAAATACCCTGTAACTCTCCTCTTTTCAGTCAGATGCAGTATATACTTTACGTTCCACTTGTACAGAATATATATACATAAAATACATGGAATCAGCTAAGAAGAAAGTATGATCTTTTTTTTTTAAATCATAATGAGGAAAGTTTCACAATAAATTGCACCATTAAGAACATTTTAGTATTCAGTGAGTTGTACGCTTCGGCCTTCTCTAAAATAAGAGGCTTAACATGCAAGGGAAAACAGTGAAAGAATATTTTTTAACAATTATTTGATGGAGACAAATTTTCTTTCAATTTTTCTTAAAAAAAAAAGAAATCACAGAAAGAACTTTTTTTTTTTTCTTCTCCTCAAAACAGTGACAAACAGGAAGAACAGAATACATTTCAGGAATAATATTTTAATTTCTATTAAACGGTTAATCCATTCAGAGGGAAAAGGTTGGATTTTTTTATTCCCCCACCACTCCCACCCCCCAAGTAGACCAGTGAAACAGCCCTTTGCCTTTTAATTCACTAAGAATTTGCTAGGGGACACAAGCTCTCCTAAATAATTTGGGCATTTCTGAAAAATCCCATCCTTACAATATAAGTCTCAAGCCTCAGGTTGAACTCCTGGCCTCCTAAATTTAGCTGCTGTTACACACTAATAACAAGGGAGAGTGTTGCTACAGGAAAGACAAAATGGGCTTACATTAGAAGTCTTTGGCTGCCTCCGATTTCCCCAGTGCACCATAATGGCTCCCTACTAATGCCTTCCAAAGCTTTCCAGCCCTTTCTGAACTTTGAAAACCTTTCTGATTTTACAATAACTCATGTTACAGTACAGAATCTTGAATGTTTTAGAAAAGAAGTTACCAAGTGAGGCTTCTAAAAATAACTCATTATTGGCCTGTTCTTATTTACATTTCATATTTCATTTACAGCATCTCTCTATTGTAAACTCAGAAACTATATCGATGTGAAATATCAGTGGGGGAAAAAAAAAAAGTCGAGGAAAAATCCAGAGATCCAGGAAATATAGTAAAACAAAGTGGATCTGAGATCAACAGTATTTCTTCCTATCTTTCATTAATCATATCAAATATCAGTGATTTAGCTGAACAATTAAAGATGAATGACATAACCATCACAAAAGAAATCTAACAAACTGTCTATAATTTTTATTTATTATATTGGTTCTAGCACTGTTGTGACTGCCACTTACTTTTGAACTCCTTCTACATCTTGTTCTGTCAAAGCAGTAATTTGGGAAAGAGAAAGAAATGTCCGATTAATAATCTTCTTTTCACCTACAGCTTCCTGATCTCCATCTTCCTCCTACACACACACGTATACACAGGAATATAATTTAAAAGGGTTTATTTTATTATGTCAGTAACTTATCTAAATAAAATTTTTATTTTGAGGAAGTATGCAAGGGATTAAGTCAACAAATGCCAAAAATGTAACACAGCTATAATTACATGGCAGCAACACTATACCCTAGCACATTCTCACTAGAGAAAAGCTAGGCAGACACATGGAAAATAATATTTTTATCTTAAATTCATGTGGGAACATAGTGACGTATTACGTGCAGCACAAGATTAAATTAACTTGCAAGTAACAGCAATAGAAATATAAAGGTGCAAAAAAATCCATGAATCTAGATTTGACCAGCATGATACTAGATTGCACGGTAATTAAATTTTAAAATAAGTTTCTGCTTAAGATATTATGAATACACATACACATTACTGTGCTATTTGCTCTCCGCCCTGTACTTGATTGCATTTTCACATTTATTGTCTACACTGACTTCTTCCCTAAGCAAAAAAAAGAGTCCGAGATAATACAGGTAATACAGAAGGCAGCTCCTCAATAGGAAATACAAGGATGTACATGTTATAGGGGATAACAAACTGACCATGAATTAACAATGCAATGGTCTTACAAAAAAGATTTGATGATATTTTATTTAGTGGATGTCACTGACCAAAAACATTCGACCAGAGACTTCAGGAAGAAATCTACAAAATAAATACAACAGTGGAAACCCTCGCCCTGTTTTACAATAGAATACGTAGGCAGCAAAGTGAGGTGTCAAAGCGCATTATAAAACATGAGAAGAGCCAGACTCTACAGAAAGAGCATGGCAGCGGAACAAGGGACAATGGCAGCAGAATAGAATATTCTCTTTGGAAGGGACCTACAATGCATTAGCATAGGGCAGCATAAGGAAAAACATTTCACTCTGGGGATAATTAGGCATTGGAACAGGTTACCCAGAAAGGTGAAGCAGCTCCATCCTCGCAGGTCCCTGCTGGCCCGGCTCACGTCCCAAAGGTCCCTCCCAGAATCGTGACCCTGAGTCTAACGGGCCTGACCTGCTTCTGCATCAGGACACAAAACACTCCGAGAAAACCTGACCACAATTCCTCATGGCAGGTACACTCCTGCATCTGTGGGACTTGGGCTTTACACAAGCGCGGCAAGGCAAAGCTGGCAGTTTCTAGCTCACCTAGAGAGAAAGAAGTGGAAAATTTCCTAACATGAGCTGATTTCTGAGCCTGAACAGCATTGTTCTGGGCTAATAATCAACTAACTCTAGCATTGGTCAAGGAGAGCCCCCAAATAAAGCTACACTGCTCCCCCTGCTGCTGCCAAACTGCAAGATAGACTGAAAACTCTGGGACCAGCTGAATTACAGCCTCCCAGACAGATGAAACAAGACTGAGAGCAACATTTAGTGGACAGACTAAGGCTTTTTCCCCCTCTAATTAAGAACTAGAGTACTTTCACATGTACTTTAATATGAAAAATTAGTGTTCCCAACTGTAAAGAAGTTAGGCTCAGATACAATGTCTCATCAGAACAACAGGAATGAAGTAAACAAAGGCTTCCTTCACATAGTTATGAGCATGACGTCACTTTGCATTTGTTTTTATTAGCAATAATTTATGCAGTATAAAAAGAAGTATTCCTACAGTCAGTAATATGTATATGATATAATCTAAGCTGCATGTCCTAACCAGGGTAAAAAAAAAAAAGGCACAAGCTCAACGTTCTAATATTATACAATTTTTGAAAGACATTTTTTAGTAATTAGAAAAAAATATGTATGCTTTCCTGAAGTGACAAGTGGTGTTAGAAACTTGTTGAACAACAGATTCTTTAGAAGGTACTCAGAGTTAAACTAAAGGAATAACTGATATCGATGTTTTAGAAACCGAATTAATACCACTTCATCTCTTTCTCTCAGGATGTCCAATACATAGAATACTTTACTAGGTATTTTTGCACCATTATATAAATGGCATATTGCTGGTCAGTAATGGACTTTATCAGTGTAGCACGAGGAATTTAGCACCGTATCAGAAAGAAAAGCATCAGAAAGTCCAAGGCACAGTGGTTTTGTTCCCATCAAGCTTTCTTCCAGCTTCTCCTCTGTGATTACAGGCCAGGCATGAATAAGGACAAAGATACTCTCCACGACCTGCAGGACAGCCCTCCACCATTTGAGATCACAGCAGTAAATACAGGTGCATCAAAAGTCCTTTTTTTTTTTTCCCCCCTCCCACTGCTTACAACTCATGCTGTAAGGAACAGGTTAGTAGGCAAAAAGTTGAACACTCTGGAAAGCAACTTTAAAACTGAACTCCCAAGAATGTTATCCCAACTAATTCCTCACTGTGTCTTGAGAGGTATCAGGCAACATCCATCATGTCAGAAAAACCTTGTCCAAAAAAGGAATTTTCTTCTGCCTCCAGTATGTACCTGACTCACTAAAGTACAAAACTTTCTAACCCTTACTGTACTGTCAGGCCAGGCACACTTAACGTGCTGATGCTAAGGCTCATCTCGTTCTCTGAATTACAAACAGCTAGAAGGACCTCTGGGAAAATTTACTGAAGTCTTAGTATGTAGTATGGCATTACAGTGACATATATGTTATATAAGACTACAAAAATTTATTTTAAAATAACTCCAGATGCCTTGTCGCCTATAATTTCTTTCAATGCATTTAGAGGTCCTCTAGCATTAGAAACATATTATTTAACCAACAAAAGTTTGCACTTTAAATTTAAGAGATATTCAAGCTCTTATAGCTCAGTATTGCAGACAAGGCTCTGTAATCTGCACATCAAAATCTGACAGTTTACATGGCAAGGTGAACGCTTCCCATTTCACCATTTAGCGTCTGTAATGATGTTCCCAGCAGCAACACCCCCACCAGAGTGTTCCTCTCTTTGTTACTGCTCATGATAAGGATGGATTTGTGGCATCGCTGTCCACTGGAGCAAGTACAGGTATCAGATAAGAAATACTGTTCCAAGTGACCAATCAGGAACTACGGGAGACAAAGTACATAATTTATAAAATTAATTTTAAAATAATCAATGTTTTTGTAATTTTAGAAAGTAGTGAAAGTCCACAAATCATTTGAATCATCCTAAATCTGCAGAAAGTTTCTGCTTGGGCAGAACCTCACACACACAACTAAAAGCTTATAATTATTTTGATTGAATACTGTTTTGTCTTCTGATTGCTTTAACCACCATTCTAAATTCAAAGGGAAGTTATTTTATATATGTGTTGACTGATGTCAAAGAATTTACCGTTCATTTTATCGTTAACCATAGTGACTGACTGAGGTAATCCAAGGTGAGTTAATTCTGGTAACATTTTCCTCACGTGTTGTGAAGAAAAAAAACCTAAACCAATCCTCCCAGCAGTAGACTTAACCTACTGAAATACAGACTGCTATTAGAGAATTATTTGTTGCTGGTTTATTTTCCTTGAAATAATTTTTAGCTGTTCTGAATGTACATTGTTTCTGCCTGTTCAATAAATTACTCCAAACGCTTTTGGCATCCCTTGTCAACAGCATCAAATCAAAATACCAGCTCAGATATTCTAAAACAAAAGAATAAGATCTTCTTCGAATCTCTCAGCCGATGTTCACAAATCACCATGAAGCAGAAAACATTAGCAGAAGAGTGAGATAGTTAACTAGCAAATTGCAAAAACTCTGCTGCTGCAGCTCGATGGTTTCCAGTACCTGCGCTAGTTCATTTAAAGGGGGCTCAGCCACCTCTGTTCCAAGTGACACCGCTGACAGAAGGACAGATGTACCCTGGAAGAGTGTTGCATATCAGTTACAACTTTAATCAGAATGCGATTGAAAAATAAAACAACCCAACCCAAAACCAAACCAAACAAACCCACCAGCAACGCAAGGACACAGACTGTTATTTGTATTATTATACACATTTTGTTATCAAGCTGTCAAGTACTTCAGCAGAGGCAGAAAATCTTGAAGCTATCTACATAAATAGTTAAGGCAGAAACAGAAATGCATTCCCTGTTCCTGTTTGTTTTAAAAAAGATGCACTCGTCTGCTCCCACAATGGGAAGTTAAAATCAATAGCTGCTATTTTTAGTTTTGTCAAACAAATAAGGGAATAAAAATAGTAACAATAATTTCAGCTACGTTCAAAAGACAATTATGCAGATAGTCAAAAGTAAAAGACAAAGCTTTCCGAGGACCATTATAAACAACAGAAGCTGATAGTGTCCTTTCAATAGCAAAATATGTTTCAAAAGTTTCACACAGTCCAAACGTGAAGATTTATGGATGACCAAATGTATTATGACGTTCAACTTCACTGATGTTTTCACAGCTGCAGGCTTCTTACTGGAAAAAATGTTGCTAAAATAAAGCAGTGGCAAGACTTGCTAAGATCAGGGTTTAGATTTTCTAATATGATTTCTGCTGAAAACAATTACAAGTATGAAAGATTATTAAAATATTTAATTTAAATCAAAAGGAGCTGCCTCAAGATCTAAGAAACAATATAACAAAAATAGTGGTAGAATATAGCGTTCCCTACAGCTTACTTATAGATCATGCAAAGCTACCTTCAGCGAAAACTGGAGACTATATAGTTAAATTTATAAAAAAAATACAATTCCACAGAGCTTACAATAAAAATAAATCATAAAGGATAGTAGGAAATATCACAAAGGTAAGCTATTGTGTGTAGAACAAAGTTCAAAACATAAAGAATAGAAAATACATGGAAAAAAAGCACTGACTGAATTCATCTAAAGATTTCTTTTACAAAGCCATGAAGTAAAAATGATGAAAATTTCAGTGGTACTTTTGAAATGGATGTAGAATATATTTTTGACAGCCTGTCGTTTCCTATACAGTATACCTTGTATCCTTTTACTATGACCTAACTGACTGCATTACTCCAGTGTTACACTGTTCCAACTGCCAAAATATTTACAGAGAACATGAACATAGAAGCCTGTGAAAGACGCATATATTTTTCATAGAGCATTTAGAACATGTAATAACATGCTTCACAGGGAAGAGGATTTATTTATTTAAGGGAACCTAAACGTTAAGCTTTTGTACTGACAATTGCTAAGGCAGGTTTGTGCCGGCAGATGCAACACAGGCTGAAAGTGGTTAATCATTTCTACAACAGCAATAGGAACTTCTCGGCCATGTAAGAAAACACAACAGTTCAACCAGAAGAAAATTATTTCATGGTAGCTACAACTATGTAGACAGGCTTGAGGGGGAAGTTCTGAGCTGACACGACACCTCATACGTTCTTGGGAGGAAGAACTTGTATTCTTATATTTCTTCTGAAGTACAGCACGAGTCGCCTGTCAGAAATCACGCCTCTGTCAACCAAGTCAAAATTGCAATGAAACAAACAAACAAACAACGTAGGAGACCAGAGAAAAAAAACCAAGGAGAACGACACGGATTTGGGAAATCCTCCAGAGCACTCTGGCCACCTGCAGCGATGGAAGGTGAGAAACGCCCCTGCTGTCGCTGGCAGCAAGGGGTGTGCTCGCTTCCACCCGCCAGTGCTCCTTGAACGGGATCCGTACGCCTGTCCCTCAACGATCAAACATTACAGATTGGTACCAGCACGAATAAGCCAAGAAATAGCCGAATGCTTAACAATAAGAGCCCGTGACTGACTGCAGGCTAGGCTGGAACTACTGAGGCCTGCGTGGCTGCTGGTGGGGGAGCTGCCCCAGGTGGGTGTCTCTCCCCCAAACTCCCGTGGGAGGGAGGCGACACTGGTACGATACCCACACAGCATTTTTCACACTCCGCCCTTTTTACCTTCTCGGAAGCTTATTGAAGACGTTTTAAAATAATTAAAAAAACCAAACGAGCGGGCGCAAAGGCGGCGGGTCGCCGCTGCCCCAGCCCTACCCCCGCAGCACGGCGGCCCCTCACACCGCCCCGGGATGAGCTGGCGCCCGTGAGAGGTGCGGGGACGGGGCGGCAGGCCCGGCTCGGAGGGCAGTACCTGCTCCTGCTCCGGCGCCGCCATGGTGCCCGCGGCGTCGCCGTCGCCCAGGCAACGGGGGCGGGGCCCGAGCGGTGGGCGGAGCTCTCCCCGGGCGGTGGGCGGAGCTCTCCCAGGTAATTTCGATCTCCCCGTTTCCCTAATCCAAATAGGGCCAGTGACTACTGTAAGCATTGTTCCAATAACAAATATTGAGGACAGCATCATGCAGCTATCCCTGCAGTTACCCTAACAGCACCCCAACATTTTCAGCTCCTTGAAAACCATGTTCAAAGTAAATACCGAAACCTAAACACAGTCCAAGAACATCAACACCAATTACAACAGCTCAGATGTCAGCAGGTGTAAATCAGCATGTCTGTGGGGACTGATGGAGGGATACAGAGTTAGTCCAGCTCAGGATCTGGACTTAAATGTTCACATTTTATGTACAAACTATAGTAAGTAGAAGAAGACTTAGAGAACGAACTGCATTTTCATTGTGATGTACATCAGTATTTATTGTTCCTCCTCTTTGCTCTTTTTTCTTTTTTTTTTTTTTAACTTGGAAGAGTAGCAAACCTAGCTAGAGTGAAATATTTTCTCTGTCAGCTTTGTGCTGCACGCAGACTTGCAGCAACAGCAACAATTCAGAGTGATAGCACTTAGCTGCAAGATCAAATAAAATGCAAGCGTTTGGTGGGCAAACAGTAATGAGAACAAAGAAGGTGGTAACTTCTTTTGCAAAGCTTGTTGTTGTGCTGAGGGAGCTGGTATGACAAAACAATTTCTTTGCAGTGCTCCACATTAAGCAAGGACCTCCTGGGATTTCTACAGCTGTTTCAAGATCTGCGACTGTTTCTGAGCAGTTTGCCACTTCCTGAAGGTTGTCATCATTGGTTTCTTAAAATGTGCAAACCACTAAGTATAGTAGCTGTGTTTTAGCAGGGTCACAAGAGATAAGAACCTGCCCATTACCCACTAAGATTCTGATTTATAGTGTGAGATTCAACATGGACGTAACTCCTCTCCCTGCTCCAACACCCTGACCCTTGCTGACACATGTACACCAATCGTGCTTCCAAAAGGAGTCAGAAATCCATTTGAGTGAGGTTCAGAGAGCTGGATCCTGCAGTGTTTTGTAGAATTATTCATAGTATTTTCAAGAATTGCTTAGCTCTGTGTAGAGCCCACACTGTGAATTCCTACAATTTGTGCTGTTCTCTATAGCTGACAGCAGTACAGCTGCAGTGACTTCCCCTTTTACCGAGTATATAAATCTAACCAAATAAGAACATTATTCAGAGCTTCAAGCACCGCATACAGTAAGGTGTAAAAACTGGGGAATCAAATATGATATTTAGATGCAATATAACATAACGTCAGAATGAATGTACGCAATCTAGTCGTTAACAGGCAGATTTTGGACTTAACCCTGCATTCCTCTGGCACTGAAAGTGCCCACCGACTTCCACGAACATTTTCAAAGTGAAAGACATGGAGGCTCAAAGCCCTTAGGAGGAGCTAATTCCATTTCTCTTACTCAATATTAAAGGACTGTATTCTTTCTTACACAAAACATGCACTGAGTGGGTTGATTGAAGCTGAGCACTGATTGAAGCTCAGGCCGCATTTCCAGTACTGAGCTCCTAAACTTCTTACTTTTCAATTTAAATTTTTAGATAGTGTCACAAAGGTTAGATGTAAAAAGGATACCGACAAAAAAGATTCAACAGTAGAACGAAGCCATTCCTTCCACTTTCATGTGCATCCTTCAAGTTCACAAAGCGCACATTTCTATGCACATGTGAGTATTTAAGGTGGCTTTTTAATTTCCTTCAAATGCAAGACTTGTAAGTGCAACACAGAAGTAGTCATCTTAAAACTCTGATCTAGTCCTTTCCTGCTACAGGTAACCATGGCAGATTTTTCCATGATTCCTGATGGTCACAGGCAATCGAGGTCAGAGAAGAACAGCTCCTGCTATAGAGCTCCTCCTCCTCCACTGGTGTAGCTGCGTTAGATGTAAAGGTTCCCTGAAGGTGTCTGTTCTAGCGTGTGTAATTCAAACAGACCTTATTTGATAATCTGGCTTTACACAGTGTTACACAACAAGTGCTCTTCTACTTATCTGAGAAGCAACCAGAGCTCAGGTTTCTGAGATGTTTTGCCAAGGCTGGTATCACCAGCACATGAGTATCTCGGAGGGAACACTCTTCTTCCTTCTACCTTTGATTAAACCTCAGGTCATGGTGCCTGGGCCACCTCTAGCCTATCAAAGTTAACCAGGTGGCCCACCTGCACTCAGCCCTGGCTGGGCTTGGTCTCCTCAATTTTTGTCAGGTCCTTGGTTTTTCATTGTGCTCACGATGCAGCAAAGCATCACAAAGATAGCAATTCCAAGCTGCTCCCTGCACAATGAACTGCACTACTGGCTTCCTAGGACTACTTTCCTCTTCCTCATATCATCACATCTTTTGGGGAGGGAGCAGACTCACCTGCATCACCCAGGTCCACATCAGAAGGGAAAAGAAGGTCACAACTGCACGTGAAGCTTTACAGGACTTTGATGGTGCAGGTCACCTGCCATTGGAACAGAAACAGCAGCTGCAAGAGGGCTCCAAAATATTCCACCAAGTCATCCAAAGTTTTAATAACCAAGGTGATTCAGTCTGATTTTGTTACTTGTTTGCAGAGGTCCTTGCATTTCAGCAGTAGATGAAGTTTATGAATTCAAGAAAAAGAATGCATTTTCAGAATCTGCATTTTGGAAAGCCAAGTTTTTGTAAACTCCAAGCCTGTTCACACATCCTCCTATTGACAGAAATCGTATGAAAACATTCAATTGCAAACATGTTTCCATTCACCTTCAGTTAAGCATTACCAAGCACAGTAATTATACACAGGCAAATTCAGGAGGAAAAGCAGATGGAAATTCCTAGCGGAGCCCTGCTTGTTACAGCAACATCAGGTGGACATACAGCTCCCCTGGCTGCCAGCCCTCACCACAACAAATTGCTGATATTCTTGCCCTGCGGGACAGGGATCAACAAAACATGGGCACGTGTGGAGATCTTGCACACAGTGTTCAGGTTTGATTCCCTTAGTAATAAATGGGTGATTTGCAAAAGCCACAGTACATTAGTGCTACATGGCTCTTAATAAGGAGTCGTGCATTATTGTACATAGGTGCATTAACATAGTCATTAATCATCCCCTTCTGGCTCCTTTATAACATTTGTCACAGGTACTCTGTCCAGGGAACAGTATTCCCTCTAGGTAAATGTTCTTCTGTTTTACATATCATATATCTTCAGGAAAAAAAAAAATCAGGGCACGATTACTTACTAGAAAAAGAAACACATAAATCCCAGGTTTGTCAGAGAAACTTGTTTTAAAAACAAAAATATAATCCTGCCATTTCACAAGTACGTCCAATTAAAATAAGATACAAGTATGGGAGGATAACTGCTTTAGTGTATCGGCAGCAGAATGGACAGCATCCCAAGTTATTTAGGGAGAGATACTGCTTCTCTGAGGTCACCATTCTTGAATACAATCTTGCTCAGAATCTCTCCGTCTGTTTAATTAATAGGCAAAATTTCCACGTGATTTGATAGCAATTTTGAGAGACTTGTAACATTAATACTTGGCCCAGCAATAAAAAAGTACAAGTTAAACTTAGCAAATCATAAGTTTTCAATTATTCAAAACAATCTGCACGCAGAGAAATGAAAGAAGTAAAACATGTACTTTATCAATGATTTCATTATCCTTTCCCCATAAAGAGAAGTGGCTCAGTGGAAGGTAAGAGCAAATATTACATTCATTCTAGTCTTGATCTTAGCCAAAGACTGCTATACCTGGTGCCAAAAAACTGAATTGAGGTTCACAGAAATCCTAAAAATTAGATAGAAAAGACTTAAAAGGACATGTAGTCCATCTCCAGGGGAACTGTACTTTTTCTTGCCAACAAGAACTTCACGAAGAATTAGGAAATTGTTTAACCCAGTAGTTTAAGACAGTACCTTACTACGTATTACATTGTAAAAGTAATATAAACATGCATACAACATTGTAGTACGCTATCAATTTGGACTAAGAAAGCTTAGCATTTTCTCCCCTCTACATACCTTTTGGTTCAAGAATCTAAACTATGAGACCTGATACATAAGATAAAGCAATATGCATAATTTAGAGCACAGCTATTTCAGACTACCTACCCCCAAGGTTACCAATTGCTAAAACAAACCTCAAATCTGTATATCTGCAGGACTCCTCACAGTCCCAGCATTCAGACTAGAACAATCCACTAACAATTCACAAATTCAAGACGAGACAAAAAGAACAGTGCTGACCATTGAGTGAGTCTAAGCCCCTCAGGCCAGGAATTGACTTTCTAAGTCTTATACAGCCGTGCATACGCTGGTGACAATGAATAAATATATAATTTAACAAAAGCTTAATGTAGGTCTTTGGGTTTATTGAGAGCGTGTAGGAAAGTCCTTTTGCTGACTGAGAGCTATATTCTTCAGGGGGACAAGCTGTTCAGTACAGAACATGCCAATTAACATAGTAAGGAAAATTGCCAGAAGGAATAACCCAAATTAAACAACAAAATATATTATAATGGCAAACAAAGATTAAAGTTATTAAATTCAATTATATGTATATTTATATTACTTATAAAATATATATATTAAACATAAATGTAAGTATTATTTTTATATAAGACATACATATATATTCTTTCTTCAGACTACCTTTTGAGCTCAGATTCCCATCTCCTCTATATCTTTCCTAAAGATATGAACTACCATTAATCTTGACAAGTTTGCACTAATATTAAACTTCATGCAAAAGACGAGATGTTTGTATCTTGGGCAAACTATCTTCAGATTTAATTCTGATAGTCAAAACTTGACTTTTCAGTTCGAACTATTGTTTCATTCTGTTGGCAGACCAAAGGAGATAAAAAGGCACAACTGGGTAAAACAAAAGTCTGAAACTATTATTACATCTTAGTAACATAGCAAAGCCTGTGAAAAAAAAATGAATTCACTGATTCCCTTGTCCTTGTCCTTTCGCCCCCAAATGGGAACATAATTTCTTTCAGAAATTCCCTATTTTACTTTTTCCATGTCGTTGTTGTGAGGCTCTATTGATTTTCTTTGCCACCTTCTCCATATGATGTTAACCAGTTTTTAGAATAGCATATAACAACGTAGGGCAGTAAGTGAAAAAATACATCCAGCTGAAACTACAAGGGCATTTTCAATCGAGAGACTATAATTACCCAAGACACAAGTTGGCTTGTATACTGGAGCTTACAAAACCATCTTTTGAAAAAAAAATGCCCTGTGACTTTTCTGCCAGCCTGGATCAGTGTGCAACTTTAAGCTTGTCACTATTTCCAGCTTAAATTTGCTGTATTTTTTCTTTGTACCTTTGTGAACAGTTTGCTTGTTGGACTACACAACCAGCTTCCAAGGTGTCTCAATATTTCTTATTTAATATGGACTGGCAAGCCTGAGTTACTGGGACATAACATAATGCTTAGGTGATGTCTTGGAGCAGGATGACAACTATAGCAGTGGTACCTGGAGAGTCAGTACAGCAAGAGTCTCTCCACAGAGAGAGGTCTTTTCAAGAGACTGAAATTTGTCCCTCTGCTGTCTCACAAAAAATCCTAAATGTCCCCGCCACCAGAACCAAGGAATAAAGTTGGGGTCGATGGCACATGCGTCTTGTTCTTGTGTATGTGGAATCACAGAGTACAAATCCCAGTGAGTGGGTGAGCACGTTCAGGAAGAACGTGTCCATGTAGTCTCCTTAAATATCTGAGCATAAAGGTTATTCTGTGATCACTAGGCAATATGGTTAAAATTACGATGAAGCTGTTTGTTATTGCCCTTCCCCTTTTCTTCCCTGACTCATTTGAGGTTATGGACTCATCTTGGCAGAGTACATTAAAATAAGAGGGTATAACTCAGTAATCAGTCCTGGGAGCACTTTCCTTCCCGGATTCTGAATGTGAAATATCTGCTGTGCAAGCAGATGTTTAGAGAGAGCTGCAAGGAGGAGTTAATGTCCATATTCACTCCAAAATGATTATGTAGTTGCAAGTAAAAAATGAATTTGCAGAGCTCTAGAGAGCTTAAGTGTATTACTCCTAGTAAAAATAAAACTCATTGAACAGAGGACCTGAGCCCAGCACGTATATTTGTGCTAAGAATATCACTTTAACTGCAGACGAGCTCTGCCTGTGATGTCATATGGAACCTTCATGGATTTCTTGTAGAACTGGGGTCAAATGCTTCCATAAGATATTTATTAAAGTAATTTATTGATTTAGTTGAGGCAAAATCTAAAATTAGCCTCTTTGAGAGTGAAAGTCTAATTAACCTAACCCAGTCTAACCCATTCTTGAGTTCTTCAGTCTCTTGAAACTCAAAATTGAAAGGAAGCCAAAGATGGGGCACAGCTCATGTCATCCAGCCTTTCCCTCAGCCTGAGCACCCAGACAGACTCTGTTGCTACTTTGGATTGCTCAGTTATGAAAAGCCATTGCATGTTGTCGTCCTCAGGGAGCAGAGTTACCCACATGCTTATCCCAGAAAGTTCAGAAGCAGAATGAAAACCTCAGTGCACTGTTTGACAATGTTCCTTGAACATGAGCTTATGCTTTTCTCATTTGCTTAACGGGAAATTTGAAGGAAGATGATAGAAGTTAATGGAGTTTCATTATTGTAAAGCAATGGAAATGAATCAGCCTTTTTGTTTTAACATCTGTGAAAATAGTCTTCCTCTTCCTCGCAGAGGGAACTTTTGAGATTCTGCTCAAGTTTTAATGCTGTTTGGTGTCTGTGCATGTGCTGCCAGGGACATTCAAAGCCATTTACTTTAATAGCAAATATTATTTTTACTGTAAAGAAGGGAACATATCCTTATTGATATTCAGCAAGTGGTGCATCATTGCAACCAAGATATAATTTATTCACTTGTCTGACTGGATTACATTACTCCATGAATTTTGTAGTTTCATCTGTGAAAAATAGAAATTTGGTTCTACTGTTGTCATTTCCCATAATTCTTTAAAAACAATCTGTGGCAAAAGGAGAAAAAAATAGCTCCAATAGAAATAGCTTCTGGGGATGGCATTTGAAAGGACATTATTTAGAGCTAATGAATTTAGACTAAGGAGTTTGTCATATTCTTTACATGAGCTGTGAGTCAGACTTTGTATAAAAGTATTTCTTGCATTTGTGTACTTTGTAAAGGCCAAGGCTTCCTTTGTTTGCTGGGAACCCTGCAGTGAAAGCATTTGTCTTCAGAAGCACATGGTTTGTTAGGCTGCATGAGTCATATTTCCAGTTGTTCTTGGTTTGCTCAGCACCGGCCACGCACTTGCCCGTTGTCCCCCCGGCCAGGGCTCCCGTAACGCAGTCCCGCAGCCCCTGCGCGAGACCACAGCTCGACTGGCAGCAAAAACCAGAGGAGCTCAGCGGACACGAGGGTGGCAGGACTGAGCTGTTACCTACTTATAAAATTAGCAATTAGAACTTGAACGCAACAAAAATCGAAAGTCCCAAAAATGGAGGATTGGGCATGCTCTTTCAACTGTGATTTCTTCCTCTGATATAAATTTTGAAACTCCCTTTGATGAAAAGAATATCAAGCTCCAAAAAACAGATTTAGCTTCAAAAGATGATTATAAGCTTTCCTACACAAAACTGACTTTTTGTTTCCTGGGTCTACCAAACACAATCTAATTTTTCTTCTACCTCTTGCTTTTACACTATCACACAGATCATGCATTCCTTTTTGCTAACTAGCTTTTCCTTGTTACCCAAGCTATCAAAGACTTTATTCCTAATAAATGACTATTTAAATTTTAACTGCCTCTGCCATGTTTTAAAGTATAAACTGTAACCGGATGCTTTATATACATATAAGAGAAATATTTTTACAGTGAAAAGTTATTTTGTTGACCATACAGAGTTGAATGCAATTCAAATAAAGCATTTTTTAAGTTGAACTCAGTCATGTAAATTCTTAATGCCAAATGAGAAGTAAAAATCAGAGGCTGCAAGTATTATAATGGAAACAATTTTTCCAGTCTTACTTACACCTTCTGTGTAAGCTTCTATTTATGAATCCCATTATCGGTCACGTAATAATGGTATAGTAATAATAATTATTTCTGTATCTGTCAAAAAAAAATCTCTATACGATGTCATCTGATATTAATAAAATGCAAATCATTACGAAGTTGATATTTGTCTGGATATGGAAAAAATTGACTCAATCTTCTTTCTCCCCACCCTATATAATTAAAAAAAAAAAAAAAAAAAAATCAGAAACCAACTTTTAGCCAAGCATTCATCAGTGTACGTATTGTTAACAGGTGTTGTGTATTTCATTTCCCATGCACACACTGTTGGAATGCAAAACTGTAATACTGCTCCAAGGAACAAGCAGCATAATTAAAATTCTTTGCAAGTTCGATTTCCTGGGTATTTTCTTCTGTTAAAATAACTACATTGTAAACAAGAGCCAATTTCTTAGATTTGATCTATGGCTTGTACAGCTTATACTTCAGGTTCAAAATGGTGATTTAGACAATAATGCATAACAGCTGAATAGTTATTTATAATAGCACAGCACCTGCAGCAGATTGTCAGCTGAAAAAGCAAATCCAAATGCTTTCAAATTCTCTTGTGTATTATAATAGGAGTAGTAGTGGCCACTATGGATACAATAGTTAGGCATGTAATGTAAGTTTTGTTTCTGATTGCTTGCCATTTTCTCAATTTTATTCCTTTAGGATTGAAAATGTTCATACACTTCGTGTCAGTCCATATGCATTTTAAAAAGTTCAGGCACAATTTAGCTTTTTGGTAATTATGAGGGTGTGTCAATGAAATTAAATATGAAATAGAATATCAAACTCTCTTCTCATAATTTCAAGATTTCTCACATTTCCCAGACTTTTGTACATGCATAATTAACATAACTTCGAGGGTTTTTTTCTGTCTTGATTAATGCTGCTAAGGTCTCTGGAAAAATTGGATCTGAAGCTTTAAAACTGTTAAGACTTTTTTCTCACCTCAGTGTGTCGCAGGATTTTCCTATGAGCCTTTTTGCAGCGGCCCCCATTTAAAATTCTGAAATTGTGCATAGGCACAGTTTCATTTATATTTCGTTCCCTTCTGGATTCAAAAGATCATTGATCACTTTGACGATGTGATAATTCTGCAGTGATCTGAAACACATGTTCGGAAGAAACATAACAGCTTGTTACAGCAGACCCAGGACCATACACAAACTGTCAGTGTGCTGATGTAACCTCCACCCACAACACAAAAGTCCATTTAGATGCACCAAGCCACATTCAGATTTCCACCAGGAGGAACAACTGGTCTGTGAATGTACCAGGACCATTCCCAACATGCAAGCACTCTAAGCTCATTAAAATTTTCACAGCAAGACAGAGTTTTAACTTCTCTTGTCTCTTGAATATCTATAAAAGTACCTATTTACCTTCTGAGTGTTATGAGGCATAAGATTGGTAATGTGCTTTGAGATCTTCAGCTGCAAGTTGACAGGCAGCATAAGTACAATGGCACCCTTCCATCAGAACAAGCAAAGTCAAATTAGCTTTGAGAAACACTAAAAACATATGCAGTATCTGTTTCCAGACAAAAGGGAAAATAGTTTTCAAGGAGCTAATTGCTTTAGAATACAAACAATAGGAAAATAAACGAAAGAAATGACTAGCCTTTAATAGAAATAACTGTAATGGAGGCTAGAAGCAATCCACTTGCTCAGGCGTGATGGGATGATGTCACTGCCAATTAGCATGAGTACTTTGTTTTACAACATCCATCTATTCGATGTATGGCCTATTTTAGCGTGCAGCCACAAAATCATTTTTGGAGTGCTTCCACTGGAGCCAAGGGAGTTACTCCAGGAATTAGCTTGGCCAGTGAAGTAGTTCATACGCAACAGAAACACAGAAACTTAAACGGAAAAGAGTAATAGAGAGAGATTAATTCTTGCCATGAATCTTCTTGGCTTTGTGCTAATGTTATTTTTCCACCTGAGATACAGAGGACGTTATCTAATGTATGCTTATTGCGCAATATGGAATAGTGGCCTCGCAACGTGAACTGTCCATTAGTAATGCAAAGCAACTTATTTTCATCTGCTAGATCATTATTGCAAATTTTTCTCCTGGGTTTTGATATTATAAATCTTGATGATGTCAACATTTGTTCTCTGTATCCTTTACTTCTGTTTGGTTCACTCTACTTAAAACGCATATAAACACCCAGTAAGATCACTGAGCTTTACGAGGTTTCTGTAGGACATTTCCACTCCTAAGAAGTAGCTGATACCCCAACACCTCAGCCCGCCAGTCAGGCTGGGAGAGACTCAGACGCTCTCCTGAGCATCCCTCACTCTGCAGTGCCTGCACCACCATAAGATGCAAAGGTTTTAAAAGGGTTGAAGCACAGCTTGAGAAAGCCAGGAGGACATGAAGGGGTACAGCTTCTCCAGTGCGTTGGCAGTGAGAGTAAAGCAGCTTTTGGCTGAGGGGAGGACTGAGCTGACTCAGGGTCTGACTCACATCCCGTCCAGCCTCCCATCCTCCAGTTGCGTGAGCACTTCTTGGCATTGCTTTTGTCAACACAACAGTAAACAATCGCTAGCAGTACATTCAGCCCCTTGCCAGCTGGTGACACCAAACCAAATCTGACCTCTTCTACCAACTGACAGAACTGACATCTCAAACAAGTTGCTGTATGGTAAATTTGTAGATACAGGTTCACCTGGATTTATTTCATATGGTCACAATATTTATTTCACTTACTCTCCATCTGGCAATAAAGAAAAGGTGGAATGAAAGACTGGAATGACTACAAGTTTGGCGAGAATATTTGGGTTATTATTAACCCTTTGCCTATAATGCCTGTACGGCACAGAAAGATGGGCTCCAGCCTTGGCCAGCTGCTTCTCATCAGCAAACCTGTCTCCTTAGTGCAGCGGCATCTACAGCGTTGCACCAAACCGCCTCCCTGGAAGAGCAATTCTATGCCAAGGGAATAGCTTTGCATTCCAAAGCCAGGATTATTTGCATGCTCTATATTGTTCCAACTACCTCATAAGATAACAACATTGAAGGAAATAATTGAGCTTGTAGGGCACCTCTAGTATTCCACTTCCCACTGAAGATCTGCAAATACAGCCACAAGCGCTGATGACTCCTCCACACTATTATGCTTTCTCTGTTGCTTATTATTTTCTTTAGCTGTTCCTGTAGACTCTCACCAAATGTTCAATGCAGAAGAGCACCAGCTCAGTGCTGCAGCTGGCACTTCTGCTAACTGGGTCACATATTTTATCATCAGCAGGTCCAGGGATGTCTGTGCTGTTTTCACTGAGTATTCAAAGCTGAACCTACTGGCACCTCAGGACCATTACATGGGCAACATTTGTATATCTTTGGAGTCAAGACAGCTGGAACAAAAAAACCCAGTCCAATACACATACAAGTTGGTTATGGCAGATAATCTTAAGAATGAAAATAAGGACTTTCATTCCCAGCTCTTAAATTTATCTCTCACTCATTTTTGTGGTTTTGGTCAAGCTACTAACGGTTTTAAAAAGTGATTTCAATATAAAAATAGGGACCCAAGATTTTCAAAAGTATCGAGGCATTAATGTAAGTTACACCTTGAAGTGTTTTTAAAAAAATCACTGAAGGTGTGTATCTGAGCCTTACATGCAAACTTAAATTTTCTTTCAAGATTTGTCTCCACTTCCTTCAAATTCTTGATTTCATTATGTAATAATTGCATACACTTTCTAGATATCTTCTAAATTCACAAAGATGTACTAAAAATTAATTAATTAATATTTATAAACCACAAGTAAAGCTGTAAAGCTTTTTTCTTACAATAAGAATTATTCTTTTAGTATTGCATATATATATTTGCAGGAGGTATTTACTGGGTTTAATAATCGCTGCACTGTAGGAAGCCCACAAAAATTAATATTTAGCTGACGTTCATTTATCTGGGAAATCCTGATTAGTGGAATCTTACATAAGACATACAGAAAACTAATGATGTTTTGAATTCTCTTTAGGAATAGGCTCTGGGGAATCTGTATTTTTCCCTCTTTGGACAAGCACCTCCGGGAATTTCAACCCAGGAATTAGAAACTTTTGCTTCTTTGTTTCATTCTCTTTCATGCCCCATAAGCCATCTCCACTCTTCAAAGACTACCAAATAGCTGGCAAGAGGATAGTCTTTATTTTTTTAACAGTACTTAGCTCTTTAAACCTTCACTGACTAATAGTTACAGATTAATATGATAAAAGCATTAAGCACTTTCTGTGTGCTTTTCACCCAAGACGAATTCCCGAACACTTTGTACAATATGTGAATACTGTAGTTTACCAGTATTCTGGTAAACTGGAGTCATTGGTAGCTGAACTGACTTTCCCTTGCTGCATTTAGCACAGATTATAAAACTTGTGTGTGTATTCCACCAAAGTTTGCGTGTTACAGCACATTTTAAAATTAATGCCAAGGTTCAGTCCATGTCAGTTCCGTTCACAGTAGCTTCTGGACAGACCCAGCAGAGCTGCCTGGGGTACACGGGTGTCAGTGCCTTAAACAGCAACATCCCTCTCCTGCGGCACGGATGCTGTCCTCCTCCTTATTGCAAACATGCGGACATGGAACAGTGACTTTTTAATGCTTTTCTAGTTATCAGCATCGCTCCTTTTTGGCAGGAACAAGCAAAACACCACAGCAGAACAGCCAGCAGCCATGACCAGTTGCCAAGCCTTCCATGTAGTTCATGAGAATGTAATTTTTGGCTTCAGGCTACAGAAGATGTTAAACCTGCCCCTTTGCATCTTCCCCCTCACCCTGGCAGGCAGGAAATGCCTTTCCTCTGCTACATCTATCAGGCAAGGTTTGATGAATGATAACCCTGTAGTATCTTGCATTTACATCAAAGTGGCAGAATCACACTGACTTGCTATCCCATACCATTTGATGGTAGTCACTGTGCCACTGAACCTCCTATCTTACGTGACCATTTTGAGCTTGACAAGCTGCCTGACAGCAAACTGACACCAGATATTCTGAAAACCTTATTCACTTTATATAGATTAAAGCAATGTAAGCCCATAGGTTATATCTGACTATTGGAGATAAATCGTTTGTTGGCAATAACCCATCATATTTCAAACTATTTGGCAACAGGCAGAGAAACTCTTAAAAAATGTTTTAATTATAAGGCTGAGTAATTTATTTCTATTTATTTTAATAGTATGTATTTTAAAGTGCCCTCTGGGAGCAAAAAGATGTTTATAGAGATAAAGCTGCAGGGAGTAATACATTCATGCCAACACGTGTAGCTGAACCACCAATTTGATTTATTAATTTAGTTGCTGGATTTGTTCCTGACATCTACAGCTGTATTACCCCCTCATAGAGGTGGATGAGTGGGCGGAATGAGGTTGATTACAATTGATTTAGTAACCAAAGAGTAATTTTTTCCATTGTTTGTTCAGCACGTTACTAAACATGTGGCTTAATTACAGTTGCTTTGTGTTCTTTTCAGTCTGGTATTGCTTATTTTACTGAGACACTGATTTATGCAAAATATTAATTGAAATAGAAAACAGACTTACTATGTGAGCTGACATCCATGAAAACATTAGTTACTCATATTTTGCACCGAGTCTATTTGACTTCTCAGGGGAATCATTATTTACAGTTTAATTTGGAACAACACGGGCTCCCTCCTTCCAGGAAGAGCGGTAGTGCAAGTACCACAGCCTGGAGAACGGGTCAGAATTTTAATTTTCCAGCAGCTGCAAAGGGAAATCCTCAGAGTTCTTCAGTCAAAGTCTCAAAAACATGCTGAGGTAGCTGTTCCATTTCTGTGTGATTGCAATAATTGTATGCAAATGTCTCATTAAAAGTATTTCAACTTTATATAGCTATAAATAAGCTCCTATGCTGTTGTAATGTGTTTCCAGGCCATTAAGTAGTATAATAAAGATTCATGAATTGTCTCAATAGGTTAGGTAATCAAAAAACCCACCAACCCTCCCTCACCCCCCACCTCACCCCAAATCAAGCAACTATACATTGAGAGATCTTGTTTTGTTTTCAGAGTCATCTTTGTAATTGATCTGCTTGGAATAAATAATTCACTAAATATAAATAGAAAATAATGTTCCATCACAGAACTCATAACTCAATATATCCAGGAGGAATGTTTTTATATCTCATTTCCTATTCAGGATTTTAATTCAATCCATTGAATTTTGCTGTCGCTTTTTCATAAACCAAATCTAATATACAATCAACTTTATAACCAGCTAGTCAGAATGCAGAATTAAATGGTTTAGCAGAGACACATAAAATTCTTCCAAATATTTTCAGGAGAGAGTATGAGAATTTTGTAACCTTCACTACCCGCTAATAGGATTCAGATATTCACTGTGAAATGATCCAAACATTTCCTGGGCAACAGCCTTTGCAGTTATAATAGTAATGTTTTTTAAAAATACGTAGCTAATGCACATATCTCTATGCTGCAGTACAGAGACTGTCTAGTGTTGGTTTCTATGACAATGAGGGAAAGGCAATAGTGAGCCACAAAATCAAAGTCAGCAGAAATGGCAGAGAGAAGGGTTCAGATACCACCACTTAGACCTCATCTAAGACCCTGGCAAGAATAAGAAACATAGAGCAAATTTAAAAGTTAATTTAAAGTTTGGCCTATGAGGAGGTGGGGTCTAGATACACAATTTCTCAGTGGTGTCATTAGGCCCCTAATATTCATTATTGCCTCCTGTATTCCCTTCTGCCTGGCCCAGTTTGGTACTTTAAGATGGGAAAAATCAACAGATTTCCTAATGAGATTACTAGACATTGTTGTGGAGCCATGAAACGATATTATAATGGATGCATGGTGCATTTTTGCCTTACGTTAACCTCCAAAGATTTTAAAGGATTCAGAAAGAGGAGGCAGTACAGCTAGGCTCAAAGTAAAAAAAAAAAAAAAAAAAAAAAAAAAAGGAGGAGAGGGAAGGCAGGAGGCAGGAGAAGAGTTGAAGTTTTGGTGCTGTTTTAACTTCAGTAGCAAAGGACAAGATGCTATTATAAGGTTGTGGTGGCATCAGGAGAAAAGAGGAAAGAGGCAGGGGAGGCACAGCAGATACAGTTCTCCTGCTGTGTCCAGCCAACAGCAGAAGAACTACATTTTCCTCTCATTCCTGAGAAATCTTGAAGCCTGTATTGGCACGTACCAGTGCTTGCCTCCGTGGGAAGGGCTGGCTGCAGCCGCACGTTCACACAGCTCACGCCTCAGGGTTGTACCCTGGAAAGGGAGGGAAAAGAAGGGCATGGAGCTGCAGAGCTACTCAAATGTAGTCAACTCAGGACAGGTGCCAGGCAAGAGGGACAAGGCACTAGGTCTCCAAACAAGGCATCTTCTCCTCCCTGAGGAAGTTCTAAGCCAAGGAGCTAAACCTGAGCCGTTCCCAATCTGGGCAGCTCCTAATGAAGTTCACAGGCAATGGGCAGCACTGACAGGCTTTTGCAAACCACTGAAGACCATTTTCTAAAACTCTTCAGCTATTGGAGACTTCCCTGCGTTAGTGTCTTGGATCCTCCAAAGGTTTGTAGCAGCCTGTTAAACACAGTTGTAGTATGATACAGTCCTAAACCTCTCCTCCACTTGGAATGGAATCACAGCATGAGGAAAGATGTGATTCAGTGATACAACGTGCATAGCGACAATTTTCCAGAACACAATTATAGGAGAAAAAAAATCCAAACCCATCACAGTAACCCTCACATAGTAGCTTGGAAACCTGAACCAACGGAAGAAAAATAAACCAGCAGAGAAAGAAATGAATTGTTAATTCAAGATAGCAATATAATCTGTATAAAATATTAAAGCTGTTTTTCTATTTATTCCTGAACCTATAGTGATTAAAATGCAGCCATAATACACTGTGTTGCTCTTTTTTTAATCAGAAATGCAATTTTAAGCAAGTAGACAAACTCTAGGAAATTAAAGTGAATATTTATGTCCATATAAACTTCTTAATGGCAACATTCTTGCTGTGAGCACAGCAGCTGAAGAGGGTGGATTAAATTATTTTGGCCAGATCCTGTTACTATTGTTTTCATTGGCAAAATTCCCACTGACTTAATGGGAGCTGGATTAGATCCTGACCTGAATAAAGTAGAATTCTCAGATGCATATATAACATAATCACTGATATTTCATGCATGCACTTCAGTTTTCATGTCTGTTTTCCCTCTGTAAGTTTTACTAATGCTCTGAAAACACTAATCAGGTAAACTATATACCGATGATTAAAGGTGTACAGTCTTGTATTTCCAGGATTTGGGAAAATTTGTGTCTTACTCATATTTGGACTCAGAAACCACAGTATGAATGATACCCAGCCTCTTGTGTACACAGCTTCAAATCTTGGTATGGTCAGTTCACCCTCTTGCAGGCTTTGCAATGCATACGAATAGCATTTATTTAAAAGGCAAGGGAATTACAACACGTTTGGCAGGCAGCAGATGCTGTTGGTATGATATTTTTCTCTCATTCTTTACCACCATTCAGGATTATTCAAAGCATCCTAGATAAGCAAGGAAGCTCTTGGGCTCAGTTCCTTCCATCTTGAATGACAATCTCACACAGAAGAGAACAAGAGGACAAGGCTATTCTCTGAGCCTCCAGAAATTTTAAGAGGACACATTAATGTACAAAGGACACGACTTCATCACAGGTCTCACATTAGAAGTTCTCAGCAAGTCACCTGCAAAGATTGCTAATTGTGTGTTCTGTTACAGTTTGCATGTACCAGACATGAAGTCTGACACCTAATTACCTGACTTCAGATGTGCACACAGCTCCAAGAAAGAGAGAACAGCCCTGGAAGGCAGCTCAGTCAGGACACTGAAGTTCAAGCTGTCCTTTAAGATATCTTGTTCCTAGAAAAAAACAGAAGATGAAATTGTGAGCCTGAGAGGTTCCCAGGACTACCAGACCTAATGGGAATTAGTAACTGTGTACTCCATATGCTCTGAATCAGGCCCTGGTTTTGCAAACATGAAGGGCAGTGAGTGGGTTTTCTAAACAAGAACTCCAATGCTGCAGAGATTTATCTGTGATTACTAGTGGCCCATCTTTGTTTTGGTTTGGGAAAGCAATGTTACTGTAAAATGACAGCGTAATTTCCTATGCAGAGGCTGTTTCTCTGCATGACTCATCTATGTATTGTATTCCAAGACGTAAGTATGAATCATAGACAACTGATAGAAGAATGCAAATGAATCCATTAATTTTTTTTTAATTATGCTTTAAACAGAGCAACTTTTTTTTTTTTCTCCTGACCGTGAAACTTACTGGAAATAAATTGGATGAAACCCAATTGAAAAACATCTTTGCATTATATAAAGCTGCAGGGTTCTTTTTTTTTTTTTTTTTTTTCTTCCAATGGGACTGGTGATGTGGGGGTGGTTGTTGGTGCGGTTGATTTTTATTTTTATTTTCACTAAGCATACAGCCAAAGCTTTATGGCAAATGTCATTAGCAGCAATATAGTTAGCTGCTTTTGTTTGTTTTAAATACAATAAAAGGGATAAAAAAATTGACTGCTGTTGGTTATTATGAGGTATCAGAGTAATGGGCTGTAGGTGAAAATCAAAATATAGTAATTCCAGGGTTAATACCTAGCATATAGTAAATGAATACACATTTGAGAAATTCACTGCAGACCTACTTTAAAGAGAATAACCTGTCGCAGCAGGTTAACCCTATAGCACAACGCAGTAATTTAGTTTAAAGAATGGAGAAGTCACCTATGGCGAGGAATCTTTGAGAGGAGCAGATTGTGAGCACCAGCAACACTGAGCCAGTTCTCAGGCACCGAGTGCATGGATGAGCCGGCTGAGAATCGGGGATTCTCTGCCCGAGGCTGTTACTGACAGTGCCTGAGGTCCCTCGGGGAGAGGAGCTGGGGACCTGGGGACCCATGGCCCTGCAACAGGTCTTGGTACCATCTCTTCAATCTCCAGGGACACCTGCAAGGAGGAGGATGGCCATAGCTAAAGGAGGACAAAGTGGCATGCCTGGAGGGATTAATCTAACCTTTTGATTTCTCTCCTGGACTACCCCACCTCTTCCACAGAATAGGGAAGATGTATAATTCCGAAGCCTGCCTGCATCTATGATTAAGTGTTCTGGTATCTGAATCTATTTAGTTTCTGCACTGTCATTTGGTCTTAAACTGTGACACCGGCATCTTCTATTCAATTAGGACTGCTTTGAACTTAAAGGACTGCAGAATCAAAGCTACGCATCTAATGAAAGCTGCCAGATTAACAATATTAGATACAGAAACAAAGACGTCCTAATTTCCAGTGCTGGAATTTTACTGCAGTTTTATCTTGTCTCAGAGCTTTTGTCCATTTAAAACTGAAACTGAAGTGTATGAGTTTTTTGATATATTATTTTCTGTATGCTGTGGGTTTTCCTATTTTAAGACCATAACACTGATTCAGAAGAGACTATTATGCCTGGCAGAATGACCAAAACTCAAAATACCTTTTCCTGGAGTCCCTGGGGCAACAAGACATTTATTCCTTTGATGAAATTAAACTGACAACGTCAGCTTAATATTCTCCCAATAAAAAGATTAGGATAGCTTGTTTCTAACTGTATTTTGGGATTCAGTAAATGTCTACCTATCCAAACCTCTGCTTTCTGGAAGGACTGTTGCTAGATCTGATTCCTTACAAGTACAGGAATTTTATAATGTAACTGCCAAAGTAAGAAAACATGAAAATGTAATGCTAGCTCTAATACTTACTTTATGCTTTTTGAGATATGTCCTGAAGTGAAAAACAAAATGTAAACTTCTTAAATGTCAAAATCTATAATTAAGAACAACACCTGACAAGACTATTTTTTCCAGCTGACAAATGTCGCTTTTAAAGGAATCTTCCACAGAGTGATAAAAACAAGCAAAGGGGCAAAAATTGTTCTGTCTTCATTGGTAAAAAACACGGCAAGGTTTTTGATAAGTACTTACAACGACTGTACTGTTGACTTGGCACACACATCAAAAGACTGACAGACTTGATTCATGTTTCTGTGCAAGACAAACAGTGACATGGAGGCCAGATCTGAGCAGCTCTCAGCAAGTAATTGAAAGTAGTGCAAACAGATTCTAAAGAGCAAGCAGCACACAGTTCTGCTGTTAATAAAAAGAGTTGCAAGCTAGACATGCACATCGCTATTTAGTGTTTTTCTTCAGTTATTTATTTGATTTTTAAAAGTCCTTTTTGCCTTGGGTCAGGGACTTTCAGAGGCTAACGGGTACAGGACCTCTGTAAAAAGCACCGATTTCTTGTTGCTGGTGGGGCATTTTTGCACCAAGTGGGTGATCTGCCTCCTGTTGCTGCAGAAGTGAAGATGCCTTCGCAAATGAATACACGTTGAACCTGTGCACTTAAAGGCCACAGAACTGCAATGTGTCTTGTTTCATTAGATATAGCTGTGGTGTCATTTCTGGTTTTGGAATACTGTTCTAAATAATACAGTACAAGCAGTTGTGTTTTTAAATACAATACTCTTTTCACTGGTACCAAGGCAAATGAATAGGAAATCACTAGCAGCACAGCAAATGACGCTAGGTCAATACATAATGCTTTCATTTTCCAGCTGTCTGAATTCAAGTCATTTGCTCTAAACATGTTCATATGTATTCCAAATTAATAATGCATTTTCTTGTTACATCTTATGGAAAACTATGCTAGTATATCTATCATTCATACCAAAGTCAGAGGCAATACATATTTAAAGCCAAGAAACTCAGAAGAATGTATATTGGGTGGAGCTTGATAGAAGGATAAAATCTAATGGTTTATTGTTGTTATTATTATTATTGTTATTCAAAATTCTTTGCTTTGGCCACTAGAGCATGATTAGTTCTGTGTTCACCTCCAACACGCCCTATTCTTAGCTTGTTTAAGTCAACTATTGTCTGCAGATACTTGGCGGGGAAGGTGAGAGGAAAAGAGAGTCTTACTTGAAACAGAAGGTATTTATAAGGTTAAGTGCTCTGAATGCAGCACTGAGTAGGAAAATTCCACTTTCCTTGAAGTTCAATGGATCTTAAAGTAGGCATTAAAGTAAATTTTAAAGTGAAAGAAAAAATAAATCAAAGGCTTATAAAAATGTTCCTTTAAACTGTCTTTTCACCATAAAGGCACGAGTTTTCACTAAACATACTAAGGGTCATACAAAAGTTTCCCCAGGGCTGCATTTAAAAATATTAGGTAACATATTTTGAATCTCTATCAGCTTACATCATCGTTTAAAGACAAGATAATTTAGTTTCAAAATTTTCATTGAAATCCAAACTTTGTCTGGGTGTTTTCTGTTCCTTTTTTCACTGAAAATTAGTTTAAACGAGTCCTTGATTTGAGAGCTCCAAGAATCTGTTAAGAACTCATTCAGATAGCCCATCCAGGAAAGAAAAGCAATAATCACATATGGAGGCAAACAAAGCATAAATCACTGTGCTGGCAACCAGCCAAGACAGTAGGGGACAAATGTAAAAATATTACTGAAATAGCAGTACAATATTCTAACCACATGCTGTTAACAAGACAACACAAGGTTGAACATTATTTCTATCGTCACAGATCATTGCATATGAGAAGGAAAGAAGAGTGGGGACTTGCAAACTGAGGGTCACATTCAGTTATGGAATAACAAGGAGCAAGTCCTTTGGGAGATGACAGGAAAATAGCACTTATTTACAACAAAACCACACTTAACCCACAGGTATTCCAGTTGGGAAGGGTTAAGTATTCAGAAGTTGGCATTTCCAGTAAGTGCTTTAATGTTATGTTCCTGATTTAAAATACAACCACACAAGTTCAAAGCAAATCAGGCTGCAATGGTAGAGGGCACTTGGAATGCTACACACACCCGTGACAGTTTAGTTTGTCATCAAAAAGCAAATATAACCGCATGAGATGAATGCCAAAGCTCTTCATTATGTAAAGATTTACATGATGAATAAAATTATTATCAACTAATATTTAAATATAAGCAAGACACTCCAGCTCAGCGACCCATTATTTTAGACATCGCTTTGAAATAAAAGGGTTAGCCTTTGCCACAAAAGGTATGTTTTAAAAAACATTTAAAAAAATAATTAGATCATCATGCAGGTAAAATCCCCAATGACAATCGTGCAATCTGCAATATCAAATGCAATCTGACACAATACTCATCACTACTCATATATATATATATATACACACACATACATATAAAATCCCTGTGATTACAGGCAGACAGAAAAATGCTGACTTTCTGAAAGGGACAAGACCTCAAATACATGACAGAGAACACAAGCAAGAAGTGATAAACTGCTTCCAAACATTGGGTGACAATGCATTATTATAGGTCTTGCAAGGCTCATCTTCATCTTTCAAGCCTGATGAAATGAAGCTAAATTTTTGCTTAGAACCTGTTTGCAAGGTTCTGATTTTTTAGATTTTTTTTTTCTGATTTCTTTATATACAAACACTAAAGAAAGCAAATGCAAATCGGTCATTTGATGAACTTTCCACTTAGGGACAGAATTCTGAGAGAATTTATGACTGACACCAGCTGTAATAAACTGGAATTGCAACTTCATACTGAAATTATGCTTCAAGAGCAGCCACCATTTCTTTAGATTCCTACAAAGGCCAAGTGAGCTGTGAATCCAAATTCATCAGAAATCAGTACCTTTGATATATGGTTAAAGAAGAAAGGAGTTTTCTGTAAATGCCAAGAAAGTGATTAGGCAACATGCAATGTCAGAAAGAATATGGAGACTTAAAATAGCATTGGATGAATAATATTTGCTGTCACAGAGCAAATGTAAGACCATGTCAAGGTAGGTCTATGGACACGGACAATTCTGGTTGCACACCAGGTCAGGTGAATGCAACCCAGTCCCAGGCAGTGGCACCAGCCTGGTGTCAGGGCCATGGAGAGGAAGCCCCTCTGTGATCCCCAGATCAACGTTTGCTCGGGCATTGGCTGGGGCCTGGGGAGAGCACACGCTGGGTACCTGCACTTGGCATTTTGATACATTCTGAGATGAGCAGCAGACACATTCCCACACACGTACCCCACCCTAGAAAAACCCCAATTTCAGCACATTTCTGCGAAGGTGATAAACCTGAAGATTATAATCCCCAACTTCAGAGAAGCAGAAAGGGTGGATTTAGACAGCGTTAAACAATCAACTAACACAAGTGCCAGGCCTCCAGATATAAATTGCTGCCTCCTGATATCAGAAAACAGATTTAAAGTCACTTGGCACGAAGTTACTCTTCTCCCAGTTTGGATCCATTTATGCTATTGCCTTACCACTTAAAAAACTCAGAACTACTTGGATGATACAGGTTTCCTGAAAATAGTCTTTTACTAAAGGTTTGTGCACACTATTGATCTTTCTTGCCAGGGCAAATAATCTGTTAGGAAATGATTCTGTCTGTAAAGCAAGAAAGCACTGCTATGTAATAGCTTTCAGTTTGGTGGCCCTGTTGAGCCAGCACACTTTGAACAATAGCACACAATACAAAAAGCGAATAGGTTTTCTTTTTGCTTAGCATAGAAAGCATATGCTAATACCCAAGGGCTAAAGGTCACTGTAAAGCAGATTCCCCTATGCTATAAATCCCATAAACCTAGTTTCTTTAGAAGAAAACCACTGTACAACACGCTCTTTGGAGGATGTCTAAGAGGAAGAGATAGAAGATTCAGAAACAAATCAGAAAGCTGGGGGAAAAAAAAAAGCTTAAGAAGTTTGATGAAACAGGATGAAAGCTTGATTGATGAGACACATTACTTGTATTCCTGTCAGCTTAAAGAAGTTTGCTGAAGCACAAAGTACATAGAGTTGGCAAAGGAAGCATGCAGTTAACTGCCCGATGAGAAAGGGAGGGAAAGCATTCATCCTTTCTTCTGTTAGCCAATAGTTAGCAGTGGTGAGACTTGTTTAATCTTGCGTTTTCTCTGAGAGCAGGTAAAATTAAGTGGAATTATGTTCTGTGCATGAGAATGTTATGAGCTTTTTGTGTGTGTGTGTCACATAAAACCAAAACACAGTATTAAAACATTTTCATTACTAACAGTCTCTTCAAAGATTATTTTGGAAATCCTTTCCATTTTGATTTTCCAATGCTTTGCCTCTTTCTAGTTCTGTTGTATCCCCCTTCACCTATCACAGCTTTATAAGTCCCCTCACACTCATTTCTAATTCTTTGTCTCACAGCCAGTGTTAGTCCATGATGTGGAGGATAAGGGATTTTTTGCCAGAACACAGCAGCCCACACCCATACTCTTTAGAGCAAGTGAAGAAACATGTTAAAAAATGGCTCTCACTTTAACACATGGTCAGGGTTTAGAGGGAGAAATAAAAAACGCCTATAAAACAAAAGAATTGTTTAGAAAAATGTAATATGGAAGGCTGGCTGCAAAGCATGTTTTCTTGTTTGCAGGATTTACTTACCTATTTATTTTAACTCAGCAGGATGAAACTCCTATACACACGAGGAGTTCCTCACACTGGGGGAGGCTCAGAAAAGCAGATACCAGCGTCAGTTCTATAAATGCCAACAGCAGCAGGAGGCTGGTATGTCTGTTTTCTAGACCAAGCAGCACATCCAGAACCTGACTGATGGCTCTGCCATGAGTCTGGGCACCTCCAGCCCATGTTGGGCTGCAGAGCTTGGAGAACACTCCAGAGCTGGGGATCTGGGTACACCTCAGAGCCAGGCAACCTTGGGCTGGGGAACACCCGCTCTCCATCAGTGGAAACTATTGTTGAGGAGGTTTCAACAAGATGAAGAGCACAGCAGGCTTGAGACATCTTCCTTCTGCCCCTATCTTACCCCCAAACATCCTCGAGAATAGGTAAGCACAGATTTTCTCTCACCAAGGTACTGTACAAAAGGAGAAATCTGTGCCTACTCTTTTCTCTGCTTTGTATGTCTACAATAGTCCTCTGGGTGTTTCACCTAGTAGAATATCTGACCATGCTGCCAATATTGGAGTATGTTCATCAATCATAAAAAAATAAACCTGGTTACAAACTCAGCTACACGTGACAATAGCACCAAACTAATTAGATTCTTGATAAAGTTTGCCATATTCTATCACTTTGATTTGCTTTCAGTACCTGATTCTGATCTTATGCCAGTTTTGCACTGGCACAACTAGTTTGACTTTGGTGGAGCTAATGCTGATTTGTAGCAGCAGGCAATCAGAATAAGGCTCTTATTTTTCCTTGGCAATGTGTCCCCGGGGAAAGCTTGTCCATCTCCAGCAGATGTTGCTTTGCTACATCTGTCTAACTTTCCTTTTTAATGTCCATTTTTTCAAGTTTTTAAAATGTCAATCAGTGTGAGATAACATCATTCAGTTTTCCCTCTTGCAATCAAGTTTTAGCAATCACAGCCAGATGTTGTTTTCATTACAACCCAAACCCCTTTTCAATAAAGTTTCACTGTTTAACTATCAAAAGCACTCTTTCCTTTCAATTGCCAGATCTTAATGCTTTCGTAATCTATTTCACCCTGACCTGGCATGTTTGATCACCCCTGAATGTTTGCCTTTGTGTTCTTTTCACTTTCTTTTCCTGTTTCTTCTGCAGAGTGTGCTTTATCCTCAAACCAGGTCAGTCCAAAGTACTATAATGAATTTCTCTGTCTAAAGATATTTAGAGATTGTTAGAGAGCAGGTAGGGTAGGGCAGATGGAGGCAGATGAAAATTATTGATTTCAGGATCTGAACTTTAAAGAACTGCTTGATCCTTTTTCTTTCAAAGTTCTGTACATATTGAGGAGAGATACAGTTGATATATTCAGTATTATACTCCGTGTCTATAGGGATACGTTCCTTCATAATCCAACCTGCATTTGATTTTTATGTTATAAAATACAGACAGTTCGGCATCTAAGGAAATGTTTCTATAAGGGTTGAAAAAATAAAATACTCTAAACAAAATCACCACCTCCACGTTGTACATTGCTCAGGGGCTCTTACGTGGCTACATAGTTGTGCTAACAAGAGGATATAATCTTACTGATGCAGGAAAGTCAGAACAGAGGTCAAATTCCTCTCTGCAGAGTGAGGGGTTTCACACGTACAGCCAAGGTGCGAGGAATTCAAGCAAGCCTCGAACAGGCACGGTGAACGAGTAAGCAGAATAAAATTCATCTGAATGACTCCATGAACTATGTAATCATTTTGGTCTTGAGCGCAGGCCAGGTTTGCTCTCACCAGTTCTGAAGCAATGAAAGAAGGAGCCAGAGCCAAGCCTTCGCCGTTGTACATTTGCCAACTCATAGCAACTGAACAATGACTACACTTTCCTGAAGGAACTGCCTGGCTCTTCGAAATGTAGGTTAGTGTAATGTGTGTCAGGTACAAGAAAGGAGTTTCAGAGCTAATCCTGTATTCAACTTGATTGCAAGATTAATTCCTAAATGGTGCTATATGTGAGCAGGTCATCATGTGGTATTCTCTCTGCAGAATGCAGGGGTTCTTATTTAGGCTCCAACCAATCTAATCAACAGTGGCTGTTCTGATGTCCAAGAGGACAGGCACTTTGTTCCAATGAATTAATGATACAGGCTACATCCATATAGATAAGATTGAAGGACTGGCCTTATTCTGATGGAAATTTACATTCATTAAAAGTAAATCTGAAAAGGATTGAGAATTAGATTCTAATCAGCACTGGGCTTACTCTGTAGTGGTTTGAAGAATCTGGCATATGAAATCAACAGGAAACGAGACAGGGAAGGTATTTGTCATCATGCACCTTGTCACTGCCTGCACTGTGCCAGCTTCTGAGGGGGATGGAGGGTGGCGTAACAGCTGCTAAACAAAGAGCAGGTGAATGTAGAATTACCTGGTTTATATCAAAGACTTCTCCTAATCTTTTACTGCAGAAAGGAAATCCAACTTGTTAAATTAAATACAGCTTATGAGTACATCAGTGAACATGACTGAACAGCAAAGTAAATGACTCAACTCTCCTTTTCAAAATCCCATTTCCAACTCCTGCAGTTTCTTTGCTAAGAGCAATGACATTTAACAGGATTCTTTAGATCACTTCTGTAATGCAATGTCCTAATTACAGTAAACTCTCTCTGTACTTTACCGGTAGCTCGATAAAAATTAATTTGATTTTTCTTTTCATTAGCAAAGAAACAAAAAATGAAAGCTGTGATTACAGACAGGTTGGAAAACAGAGTTGCATTATTATGCTTAGGAACTGCTACGAAGAGAACAGAAAAGTTGAAGAGAAAAAGAGGCCTAATGAAATAAAGTATTTGCTGTTGGCATAACAGAAACAAACATATAACCAAGTTATAATAGATTTTGGATACAAATTAATATACTTTAGAGCTTTCAGGAGAAAAAAACCATAAAATTACTTAAATAAAAGCTATTCGGTGCTGAGTACCCACACTTTTATAGAGAAAAGACATAATATAAACACACTGGCTGTGCCGTCAAATACTTTCAGGCCACTGGCCACAGGGAGACGAAACTCTAGCTGGTGATCCACCTCTCATGGTTGATTGTTTAAAATGCTAGTGTGAAGGCTGTTGGAGAGATTCTTTGCTTTGGAAGATAAAAGGAGGTCAGTAACAATTTCAGTAGCAGGCACAACACATTCCACTTGCACTGTTCCATTTCTGCAGGTGTGCCCTTGGTTGTAACACCTACATCAGCATCTTGGCTAAGAGTGACTGGGACATGCACCTGAGTTCCGTGCACTCCACACGGCCAGGACAAGGTGCCACACTCTCTTGTGGTTACGATAGTGGTTGCTAAACCACCAGGTAAGGTTTCTGATCTAGAGTCTAAGGTATGTTTGTAATATAATGGGTAGGCTAAAAAGTGTTGGAAGAAAAATACTGACCAGCTGGGAGGGAAGAAAGAGCATGAGCTACGTCTCTTTTGCCTTAGCTTCCGTTCACTACTTTATTAGAACACTAAACCTGGTTAAACTGGAATGTGTCCAGGTTCAATCTGAGCCTCAAAGGCCAGATGTTTTACAGCTCCATTTGCCCATACCATCATCAGGCTTAATACTCACTTTTTAAAGTAATGATGATGCTGGTGTCTTTGTGTTCCATATTCCCCATGGCCTGTCATAGCTTCCCCCACTATGCAGAGACAAAAGGAAAGACCCTCCTGGCATTTATTAAAAGATAACAGCACCTTTATAGACAAGGGAAGGAAAGTCTGGCTTCTCAGCAACAGGTAGCTGAGAAAAATAAGCAAGGCACTTCTTTTTGTCTCTCCCCCTCTTCCCCACCTATTCAGCTATTCTCAGCTCAGGGTGCTGCTCTTGTGAAAAAGTCAAATTTATGCTTATGAAGCATTCAGTCACTACAGCAATGATGGCCATATTAGATAAGTGCTCTCTGTGAGGAAGTATTTTTTAAATTATGGAGCCCAAACAACTATTGAGCTAAGAAACAGGTTAAGATTCTTTCTCTGCTATCACATTTTTGAGTGGTACAGTGAGGAGGAAAAAAAAACACCCACCAAAACACCTCGCTCAACTCTAGCATAACTGACAAATATGTATTAGTCAATTATCATCTCGATAAACGTTCTTCCATTCCACTTTTTGCTTTCCCTTTTATGGTTCAAACTTAGAAACTTTTCTCAAGCACAGCTTGCTCTACAGGATAACCATGTACTGTTCGGGAAAAGATTTCAGGTCCTGGGCACTATGATCATATGAATGAGGAATAAAATGCAGTGCATGAATGCGTTCAAGACAAAACATAGAACAAGTCCTATATTCCATTCCAGCTTATGATTTGCTATTCACTTAAACAGGATCAGATCAAGAGAAGTATTTAAAGATGATATTAATTCTTAACACAGAAAGATGATCCTAATGCAGAAATGAAGAAAATAAATTACAAAAGTTTTTTTTTCCCTCCTATTTCCATATTATTGTGTTATTTAGATTGATTAGCAAGTGAGAACTAACATCAATTTCATTCATGTATCCACAGGTGTCCAGAATTGTCACAAGTTTACCTGATGTCTGTGTCCTTAAGTGATACATTATGTACTTTTATTTCCAATGACATTGAAAATACAGCCAGAAAAGTCTTATTGGCCAAATATCTGAGGAGAGTCGGGGGGGGTAAGTTATCCCAGATAAGCGCAGAAATAATTTATAAAGTCTAGTTTTTTCAGTTGTGTTTCGTTGCTGTTGGAGTGTGGCAAATCGGCAGGCTGCTGAAAGCTCCCTAAAGACAAAAAGAAATCTCAGCGTTGGGGCAATCCACGCCAGAGACGTGGGGCACAGACCTTGACCAAGACAACATCAGTGCCAGCAGGGCAGTAAAGCTCCGTAGGAAAAGCAACGTGTGGCACAGTGGAAGCACTGAAACACTGTCTGTGCGCATCCCCCACAGCAGAGCTCCCTTCCCAGCCCACCCCATGGAGCTGGTGCCTGGACCACAGCTCTGGGATCCAGGGTGAACCCTCACTGTGAAAAACGAGGAGAGGAGTGAGCTCTTGCTCCTCACTCCGCAAGAACACTCTTTCTTCCCCCACTTTTCCCCCACAACAATACTGCAGCAAGTAAGTTTGCAAGCAGAAATGGCACCTCAACGTGTTTTTGCCCCCGTCCATCCTATGCAGAGGCATAAGTGTAAGACAAGGCAACAGGAATTCAGGGATACAGTTTTTCAAGATGAACATCTTTGGAGACTATTGCTGTACTTTCCCTGGAGCTGCCTTCCTCTTGCTATAGAGAGAAGACAAATATGAGCTCATTTCCTATTCAAGCACACAAAATGTAAAATAAATATTGCCATATATGCAGAGGATTTCATTTCCTGTAACAGCATCCAAACACCCTTACCAATGTTTACCTCACACCACCAGCTCAATTTTATTCTTGAGTAATGGAGTCAGGTCATCAATTTTACAGGATATTCTCTCAAGGAACTGTCAGATATATGCCAGGATATTTCAGGTGGTGTTACTGAGCAATTTGCTGGCCTGTCTAAGTTCCAGTGCATGAAACACAAGCTTAGGATAACTAGTTCAGTATGGTGCTCCCTACCCAAATATGGACTGCCTTGAACCAAAAATGTTGGGGTATTTGATTAAATATCACATTTCAATGAGGTGTTTTATCTGCTACTGACGATCTTGAGATGAAGATCATTACAGTAACTTCAACCTACATTCTCATCCCCCTCCCACACAGCCCTAATTTTACTCTGCACATTCAGCAGGACTTGGTATCTCTCAGCTTGTTGCACTGCCCAGAGGGCTCAGCCTGGGCCCCCCAGCAGCCCCCATCCCTCCTCATGCCCTCTCCAAAGGCTCAGGCTGAAGTGGGCCCGCAGAGTTTGGAAGAAACAGGATCTGCTGCTTGTGCAATTAAAAGCTGCAAGAGAAACTGGCTGCTTAGTATCGTCACCACTAGCTCTGCTCCCGAGTTCCTGTTAAAAGATCAAAGGTGAAGGAGCGAGAAGAGGCTTTAGCTGGGTCTTAAGATGAAATGGCAGCCCCAGACCTGAACGACTGCTGCTCTTACCTTGCCATCATTCAGCTGCTTTGCACCTGCCCTGCCTCTCTGTAAAACCAAGGAATGTAAAAGAGTGCATTTGGCCCTCAGCTATTACTTTGCTTTAATTCCTTTCCCAAAGAAAGTTCGTTTCAACAGTTTGATATGAATATTTTTTATTTAAAGAATAGATGATATTAGCTACCTCCTGCAGATAAGACTTCTGAGTTTTAAAGCTCCCTGTTTTCATTCCAATACTTTGATTAAAGGTTTCAAGAGATTCATTTTGGTCATTTTAACTTCTTTTATGTGGAAAGTGGTAAAGGCTACAGTGAAGATTAAAAAAAGAGGCAAGAGTCCTGAAATGGGACTTCCATTCCACTTTTTTTGTGTTGTATATAGTAAAATTTCAGCCTCCAGAAAAAGTTGTGACAGTAGCACACTAGGCAACAGACGTTCATCCTGTTTGGGTCCTTGAGACACAGCCTGAGCATGCGAAGATACGGGTCAGCCGAAATCACTGGAACTGCACTGGTTCTAACCAGGAAGGGCCAAAAAGTAGTGGACCTATATGGAAGCTTTTGTCAGACTTGAACTGTTGATAGGACAACAAAACCAACAAAACAGCCAACCAACAAAAGCAGCCAAAACTCAAAAAGCAGAAACAGGAGCTATCGCTCTGTGTGGGGATTAATTCAGCACCTTGTCAGGGAAGGGAGAGGAAATATCAGGTTACTGGGCCAGGTGCTGGGATGTGCAAAGACAGTGCAGTGTGTCCAGCCCCATGTTACCTGCCTAGGAACAAAAGATTTCTCAAAACTTGCAAAAAATTGGCCATTCTTGCTGTAAACCTACAGAGTCTTCAACTGACAATACTTCATGTGTCACTTTTTGGATTTTGTTCACAGGCTTAAGGGTTGGGTGGCACCTCACAGTTTCTTCTTCTATAGCTGCCCTCATTTCTGTGGTATGAGACTTATTTCCAGTAATAATCAAGTGGATTTTGCATGTATATGAGTACATGCATGAAAGCTTGCTAAAAACAGCATTGCTAATGACAAAGTCTGCCTTCCCACCCCAACAGAAAAACATGTCTTGGCGAAAATTGCTATAGAGGTAAAAGAAACACAAGGGAATTAAATTATTTTTTTAAAGTGTTTCTTGGAAATATTTTGCTTAAAGTAACATAAATTGATCCGTGTTATTTCACAGCTTGCCAAGAATAGCAAATAAAACATGCTCTCCTACTAGTGTTGCATTAAGACACAATAGCTGAAACATTTTTGTTTGCTCGTATTCGATTTAAAGAGTCAATAACAGCACCTACTACTTAGTTCTAATGCAAACGTGGTTTTCCTTTCCTTGATCACTGTTTGCTCCTTGTAATGAAAAACAGCTCATCACTTAGTTTCATGTCTTGTAAATATATAAATGACCCATCCCCCAAATGAACATCCACTGTGAAGCTTCACAATTTTGATGCATTTTTAAAATTCTATACCAAAACTTTTTTCAGACATGATATTTTAAATAAATTGCTTTTTGAGAAATTCAAATGCCACTGCTACACAAAACAAAAACATCTTTTGAGATGCCTATTGTATATAATTTCTTCTATAAGTACTTTTTTCTTTAACTTTTATTTACCTCATGGCATGTATGTGACAACTTAAAAGGGCTCAAAAGATGCCGTTTTCTTCCACAGCAAACAGGTTTGTTATCTAATGCATGGCAAGATACCTACTACAAATTCTTATCCACCATTTTATACAGGAAACTGGAGTGCTTGTGTTTAACCTGAAAATCCTCTTTAATCGCTGCCATTCAAGCAGTACCTGAACGGTCTGTCTTCACCTGGGACAGGAGAAACGCATGTATATTAGCTTTCTAGCTCAGCTGCTGTGATTCACTATTCCTGCACATGACAACCATGGTCCCTTTGGCCCAGAGTATCTCCTGCATTAACGAGCTACTTTTCTTTTTCAAGAAAGCAAGTCCAGTAGCACAGCGAGAACTGCAGTCCATATGGCTGCCACAGGCCGCCGCTTCCCTCCAAGCACAAGGGTAAGGCAGAAAATAAGGATGAGGGCAAAATAAAAAATAAAAACGAAAATGAACCAGCCAAACAAGAGAAATAGAATTAGTTTGAGGAACATTTCCACTTAAGCTAGTATGGCACATATTGGACACTTTCTTTCCCTCTCTCCCCACCCCTGCCTACCTCCCTTTCAAGATGTTTTCATTTCAGGTCCTCTAATTTAGATGTCTTATATCATTTGCATGATATTGAAAGTAAGACTTCCATTATATTCTGACTTTGCTACTGTCACCAGCAGCTACGTTACTCACTGTTTCATATGTGTAATCAACTTTTTTACCACTCTGGTTGTTTTTTCTCCCCCCTTCCAATTCACAATAAAAGATGTGAGACTTCTTGGGCGAGCAGGGAAAGCAGAATCCCTCAGAACAGGAGGACGAGGTTACAAGTATTAGGCAAAGCTGCTACCTTAAGCTTGAAGAATTTTGTTTTCCCTTGGTGACATGACTAACTTTCCTTTGTTACAGTGTATTTAATGTTGAACCTTTAAATTGGCTCAGCAATAAATACTTCTCATTTACATTGTTATGATGCAAAAGCCATATGATCATCGGAAGGTTTTGATTTTTATCCTTGTAACTTCATAAAGGATATTTTTATTTCCTTTCAATGCTGTCTCTTCACTTCCACTTAACACTTTCATTGCTAACATTTTTCTGGACATATGTTAAGCCCTAATATCTATTTATTAGATTGTTTCCTCTTATATTGAACACCGTTTCCAAACTATACTCAGATGTTCCAAGGAATGTAAGTATCAGTGCTAGGGCACAGATACGAACACCTTTTAGTTTTTATTTTGTTTTGGTGTGGGTTTTTTGTTTGTTTTTAACTACGCTAAGACTTAGTATTTTCGTGATTTTTTTTTTTTTTTTAAATCACGGAATTCCATAAAACGATATATACATGGCACAGAGCTTTGAGAAACAGGTTATTCTCTTTTGAACCCTATATCACAACAAATAAAAAGCTCAGAGTCCCCAAACTTACTCATATACCTCAAATTTTCCTTGTGGGCAAGGGACTGCAGGACCTTCGTTATCTCCCTTGCCCTTACCTTCAAAACAAGCCTGTCTCATCTTTTCCCCAGGTGCATTGTAGGCTGACGCTGGAATTGCTGTGTTTCAGTGCACCCCCCCCTCATTGTTCCCTTCTCAATTACATACCACTGGGACAGACCTCACTGGTTTGACTCGTACATCTCACATGTATCTAACCTTGCAGAAGTGCTTTTCTACAGGTCAAACCACTATTTTTAGTGAAGACCTCATGCTGCTGTTGAAGACCTCACAAAATATTTGCTTCAATCTGCACACAGATGCCCTCTCTGCTCTGCTCTTCTGTCCAGTGCTTCCCTACAAGCCTCCCATGACTTTGCTCTTCACTCATAAAGGCAGAACAGTTTATTTATCAGATTGGAGTTTGGCTTGAAGTCTGCCAAAGTATATTCATCCACTGATGTTCTCCAAGAAAACTGACAGCATTTTTATTCCAATCAGAACTGGTCACTTCGTTGATTATGCTACATAATGAGTGATAGACCGAGCCACACGTTATAACTCACATTCCCCAGTGACTCAACATCAAGTCTTTCAGTCTTTTTTCAAAGCTTACAGAAAAAACAATCCTAAAAGCTCCACTCTGTCAAGAGTGCCTTTAGGCCAAGATGAAAAGCAGATTCACACTTATCAATCCTTGAACAAGAAAACTATCAATCACTGAAAATACTTAATGCAAAACAGTGAAGAATGTTTGCTAAAGGCAAACAGTACTGAGCACGGAGTTACTCAGGAATACAGAGTAAAGTAAAATACTGATTGTCTCTGCAGATATGCACAACCTATACATGACACAAAGACACACTGCCCTTTGCCTAAACAAATCAAGATCTATAAATCATGCTGACACTCACCACAGTTTAACTCTCTCACCTGAGAAATTACAGCATTCTTGCTGTTTATGACTTGCAGGGGTACAGTGGAATAGAGTTTGTCCTTGTGAAATTTAACTGTTTCCAGGGTATTTTCAGAGGTCTGGTAATATCAGTGAGCCTTACCATGTTGCTGTAAGTAAGGAGTGATGACATATTGTTGCATGATATGCAGCGTAATTGTTACCGCTGGAAGAGAGTACTTGCAATTTTTGCCTTGCCAGCCAGCATAGGCAGATCTAAGACTGCCTGTTTACACGCAGCAACATATTTCTTTAGAAGCGTTTGCCATATTAACTCTCACTAGCCAATTATAATGAGACCAATTTGTACTGAAAAACGAATTAATGATAAAAGGCAATTACTTAGCACCGCATGTGTGCAAGTAAAACAACTTTTTCAGGAGAGGGATAGAGTCAGTCACCTCTAACAAGGCCTGTGCACATAACCTAGTCTCACTTGTCCTGTGGGGTTTCTAAGATGTCTGTTATAATGATATCTGCTTTTGGATTTATTTCCTACATTCAAAGAAACCAGTCTTTTACTGACTACACTGATCTCACTGAACAGGAAACTCAATATATTACTAAGACTAAGGTCCACAGGCAATTATCATGAGCTACATTTATTCAGTAAGTCATGTAGTTCAAACTCTGCAGTGCCATGGAATTCTTTGAAATGTGTCCTAAGCGACTACAACAGTACTTCAAGGACCGTCGCAAATTCCCACAGATTTAGACGTAGTGATATCGATCAGTTGACAATCTCCAAGACACATTCTGTAAAAAAAAAACCCAACTTTTAAACAATTAAATTATCACAGGAACAAGATCAGAAAGGGTAGTATTGTGAAACCAATTTGGTCAGCCACAAGGAACACTAACAGGGTAACAGATTGATTTCTTTAAAATTGGTGCGTTGCAATTGATTGACTTCAGTATCTGGGAAGGTATATGCAAGCTTTGGTTGCAGCTGTCCCTCCTACTTTTCTGTGACTTTCTCTGGTATGTAACAAGTGACATGACAACTTTTCTCCTGGTTGGTGAAACATGTAAAATTTCGATGATCTCTGACTTCTGCCATTCCATTAAATTGGGTCAAAATGGGCAATTATTTGGTACAGAACAATAAAAAACAAAACAGGCTTGTTTGTATAAGTCTAAAACTGATCCAAATACCACTGCAATTTTTGGAATAATTCCAAAGGTTAGATTCACAAAATTTTAACATATATATGAATGGTGATATTATACATGATATATACATGGTTGTTTGTAAGCTATCAGGAATATTCTCAACAAATCTTTGAAGCACGACAATTTTTCCTTCATAGTCAGATGCTCTGTGACCAGGCAGAAGAGTTTGCTCTCAGCCCTTGATGGATCAATCCATCTCAGCAGATTTCGTTGGAGCAGTCTAGCATACAGATGGGGCCGTTCTAACGTACGCCAGCTAGCTCTAATGGGAATGTACAGCCAGCTAGCCGAGACCCATAAGTACCTCTGATTCTGATTACATTCCTATCACGACTTGAAGTAGAGGTGCTGGTGTAGCATCAAGAGAGGTGAGCCCTTTGTCTGCTGGGAAAATGCAAGAACTATTTTATCACCACTTGCTGCAAGATCAGCAGAAACAGAACTGAACAACAACAAAAAAGCATTGACACGCAGAGCTGATTTTTGGCTCTGTGCCCACCAACATCTATGTTGACTCTTCCCCTGCATATGAATCACACACACAAAACAAAGGCAAAGCACAGCTCCCATTCTATTACTGCAGTTTGGGATCAGCTCTCCACTACAGTTATTGATTCCAAGTGAGCTATGACCACAACTCAAGTACAGCCACATGGCAGCACAGTTTAAAAAGAGAAGCCTATAGTAGTCGGAATGTGAGGAATTAGCCTAGTAAAGTGAGAGCAGCTGCATTCATTGGTCTAAAAACAAAAGCAAGGTGAATGTGCATTACAATTGTTGGGGAAGTATTTGTTAAGATACTATTTGTTTTCACTCTGATTTTGGTGAAGTGTCTAGTATTTCAAGAATAGCTTTTGTAGCAGAACTTCCCACCAAGTCCAAATGGGGAAATGCTGAAATTCTTATGAGAAGTATCTACTCTTTTGACACTTCCTGCCATATATTTAGAAGATAAAGGACTGAATAGGCATCTAGAATGACTAAAACTAAATACTTGATGATTTGTTTAAACATAGAGAAGCAGAGAGAGAAAAGTGCCACATAGTGGTCACTTGAATCCCTTTATTTTTCCTCATTATTCACTCCCAACTAGGCCAACAAAACTGCCAAAGGGAATGCCTAGCAGAAGGGTTTGAAACATCAGCTCACTGGTGACCTACATATCCTTATGTGGTTACATACTCAACTCACGTCAATCACCACAGCTTCTTTAAAATCAGAGCTGCTATGTTCAGCACCTGTCCCAAGGATTTCAGATTTTTTCCTTCTTTTGAGCAGAGTCAGTAGCACCCATTTCTTTCATTATGGTGTGGTAGCAGCTTCAGATGAGTAAGAGTTACGGTGACAGTCACTCATCATGACCAAAGCTATTTGTTACTTGCAGCATTGTGCAAACATGAGTGGGATCTAAGGTATATCAAAGTAACCAAGGAGATTCTTCTTAGGCTTCAGCACCATATCATATATAAAACAGCAGCAAAAGAGCAAGGTCTATGTAGGGAGAGAAAGGCAAAAAATAAGTTTACAAACCCTGAGGCTACTGAAAAGGAGAGGGCAGGTACACAACCACTTTGTACAAAAGGCTCATTTAATAACACAGATTCAGTTTGTCTTACGTTTAGTAAGGTGTAGAAGGAGAAAATTTTAATCTGACAAAACTACCTGGCCTTTAAGCTGGGAGATCAGGAAAAGTCAGCATGAGAAACATCAAAAACCTTGATGCTTTTGACCATGATCATCACTAGGTGCTCTGCAATTTTCATTGCCGTTTGCTGAAACCATACCTTTGACCAGTTTATTGGTCACGGAAGAAATAATCAAAGGGAATCTCTGGTGAATATTGTATTTCACAATGCCAACATTTTGTTCTCATTGCATTTCCTGAGGGTGTTGCTAGTGACCGGCTCACTATGCTTATGCATCACACGCGTATCTCTGTCCTGACCATCGCCAGGCTTCCCTCACAGGGCTCCACTGTGCACCTCCATGGTTCACACACCTCAAGTCTAAGCTCTCAGTAAAAATATTTGAATTTGGATTAATTTCTATAACTGTATTATGAAATAATTGAAACCCAGATGGGTCCTGCCAGGTACTGTCATATAATGGGTCCTGAAGATGCTTGGACAGAACAGCATCAGAGAAGAACGTGGCTTTGGGTGACATGGCTGCTTCAGGCTGACTTTGATTGTTGCTTTGACAGTAACTGCACAGAAATGCCTCGTTGCTCCCAATTTCCTCTTCAACCAGGTTAAGGTCTAAAAAACCACAGAGAGAAGTGGTCCAGAATCTAAAGGGTTATCAGAAAGTGGTTTTTCCCTACAGCCGATGGTGTGGGAATGAGGAGAATCTTTCACCCATACCTTCTCCATTTACATCTCTGAGGCATATTGAAAATATCTAGCTTTTTTCTTTTTTTGTCTTCCTCTGCTGGCTGATTTACAACTTTTTTTTTTTCCCCAGCTTTCTGAAATCTTAATTTCTGGCAGTTTTCACAAGCTGCACTTCAGAGTTGTTCCATCCATTTAGTGACTTCATCTCAGAACAGCCAAGATAAACAATTCTAGCCATTTCATAGCATTTCATGTATCTCATGATAACTTCCAGATTTTCCTGTATTTCTTATGAATCTGGTAACATAGCATCGTGCATTTTAGTGATCTGCTGTTGTTTCACTCAACAGCTGTAATGACGTGTTCTCCAATTTAGATTTTTCCAATTTATATTAAAACTGCAATGCCTCTGATTACACAGGGCTAAAAGCAGTCCTGAGTTGGCAAAATTTAAGAACTACTCCAACCCAGAGTTAGCATAAAGGAAAAGGTTTCAAATAACATAGTTTATTGAAGCACTAGCTTGTATTCCACTTCACTGACCTTTTCAGAATGCCTAAGATCCACGGAAACAGAGGCTTCTTGAAAAATGAAAAACTAAAACATCCACTTTAGTTACACACCAGTGGCATAATACTCCCCTATATCTTGATGTATGTATTGAAAAAGAAGCAGGACAATTCTGGTCCATAAAGCTGGGACAAACAGATAAGTCTAGGCAACAATGTCAACAACACTAAACCATAAATATTTTTTCCAATGTCAAAGATCAGTGTTTTCAGACAGTAGGATTTACATATCAGAGTTTAGGGTCCATTTTGGAAAAGAGAAGAAAAAAAAAATTCTATATAAAAATAATGTTCTGTTACATAGTTCATCCTCTGAAAGTCTTTGAGACTCAGATAAGTTTGAGAACAGATGTTACCAGGTAAATAAGATTAAAAAAAAAAAAAATCAACCAACACTGAGTACATTAGTGTAATTTATGCATTCATAAAACTGATAGACACATTTCTGAAAATCTTTAAAGTGAAGTAATAATGGAGCTAGTCAGCAATGCACCACTAGCAATTAATCATTCTCACAATATTCACGACATTCAGTTTTGTTCTCGTTATTCAAGGAAGTAATGATTAATTGATAAAAGTTTAACAAGTGTACTAATAGCAGGTGCTCCTAATTGCAAACTCTCAGGGATAATTTGGTCTGAGCTACTCTATGCTAATTTGTACAGCATTAGTCATAACAGTCTGTAATTTTACTTTCAGAACAACTTTTTCCTGTAGTCACTATAATCTAATAAAGAATTTTAACAAGTTATTTGTATGGAGAACACTGCTGAATTGTAAATGTGAGAGCCTGATCAGCATAAAAGATTGAAGAAGTCCTTAAAAATATGCCCCCACCAATTAAAAGACCTTGCTAATTGGTTGCAGAGATAGCCCTGTTTTAAAATACTTCTAATGATAACATTTACCCTAATCTTATGTAGTTTGAAATTCAGTCCCATTGCTCCTCTCCTCACCTTTTCTGTACCGAAGTTTCCTTTCAACCACAAGTACTTCTCTCAGAGGCTGAACAAAATCAGTGGGAAAAGCTGCATTTGGCTACCTGTTGTCCATTCCCACAGTTGCTGTGCACCCAGAAGGCTCATTGAGGTAAATGAACTCAAGCTACTGGTCAAACAACTGTTAGCAAACAACTAGACAAACAAGTGCTTACTTACAACAGCCAAAGAATTGAACAATAGAATTTTTTATTCAGTTAGTCTTGGTGCAAATGAGCTATATCAGCTCTCGTTCTTTAAAAATAGTCTTTATTCCCAAGTATTGCACAAACCATATAATGTATTCTTCAAGCAAACTACAGTACATGCCAGTAACTGCTACATTTTCACACATACCATCTGATAGGTATCTGAAACCATGCACTAGGAGCACTGGGGTTCACAATCACATATAGCAAATATGATGGGAATTCACCCTGGCTCCTCCCTCTCTAAACTGTCTTCCCTTCCCTAGTCATCTCCCTGCCTTGGATTCCTCCTTGTTCCTGGTGTCAGGCAGGCAAAAGTCTGGTTAGGCACACAGTACTTAAAGAATGGAGTCCGGTTATACCAAATGCAATTTGCATACATGAAAATACAGCAGCACCAGCAAACTACAGAAGGATGATCACAACTGCTGGCAGTGTCAGCCAGCAGAGCAAAAGCTTCACATGGCCATGAGTCACAAACTACGCAGATTGACCTCAGAGCTGTGTGGGATTGGAGCAGAGAGGAACCACGGTGCTCTGAGATCCCACAGCTCCAGAGCAGGAGGGAGCTAAGCGGGACTTGTGGCCAAGGCACAGTGGCAGGGGCTTTAGCACCCTGCTTGCTCCGGCAGCCCTAGGGCAGCGCAACCCTGTCAGCAGTGCTGGGAGATTCTCTTGTGAGACTGCCTACAAGCGGGGACCTGGGAAATCCCTTGATCATGTGGTAAGACCTTGTGGATGTGGTGACAAGTCAAAATCAAAATACTCCCAGCAACAAGTCCTTTCTTCAATGCCATTTTACAGAGGTATTATAGCTCTTCTTACAGAGAAAAAAAAAAAAAAAAAAAGAAACACTGTATCATTCTATATGGAGTAAGTAGATTGTTCACAGGGCATTTAAAGACCTGCTTCAACGTTTATTGGACTTGAGAGATGCTCAGGTCTCTTCCATGACACTGGATGAGATCTTATCTCATCAAAACATGGAAATGAATGGTCAGTTCAAATGCATTTGGAAATACTTTCTGCATATGCTCAATTTTCTTATAGAATTTCATGCTGTGGATTATCTGACAGCTCAAAAGCCAAGCTTGGCGAGTGCTCTCTGCATTTCTAGTTGTCCCATTGGTGTGCAAGCTGATCACACAACAAAACTGGAAGCAAGCCACAGCTAACTCCTCTCATCTGCAGTTCTTCGTAACAGTGGGGAGGTAGGATGTGGTATTTGATTTGAAACCAGAAGCAGCTGCCAAACAGATGTTCTTGCCGAGGCATGCAAAAAACTTTGTGCTATACGTCTTCAACCAAAATGACAGTCCAAATCTGCTAGCTAGTAGCTAAGCCATCTTCTGCAAGGCTTTGGGAAAGAGAGATGCAGTACAGACCAGGATGTATATAAGAATTGCAGAACCTTGTAACTAGAATGGTCCTTTGGAATGCTAGGGATCTTGCCTGTGTTTGAATTTACCCAGTCTACAATAAGTAAAACTAAAACCTAGGTATTGCCAGATAACTGAAAGAATAGGTGAAAATTACAGGCCCTAAGCTCCTCTCTGACAAGGGTCATGCCATGTGCAGGGTATCTAGAATTTAAAATCTGAAGCCAGTGCTCAAGATAGAAGCCCGGATTGGGCTTTTGTAGAACAGCTCAATAAGTACCCTGGAGAAGCAGCACTTCAACTTAATGCTTTTTTCCCCTGCATTATGGTTATCAAAATAGAGACATGCACAACGGAGGTCCATTAGCATCTTTGTCTGCACTGTAAGTGGGACAGGGAAGAACATTAGAGACTCGTTTCCCTCAGTAGCTCTTTGAATTTTCTCTCACCCTTCACACACATGCACTTCTCATATCTCAGCATTAAGGACTGGATTTCAAATTTTCTTGAACACAAATCAGCTATTACTGACACACTGATCTTGGGCAGAAAAATAACTTATTTTCCTTCCTGAGATCTGCCCTTCACATGGCCTGAAAATAATTGTCAGCTCAGCGGCTAAAAAAACTGAAAGCCAGTGATTAACTTTAAATACCAATCTAAGCTCCAGTTGCATTATTTATTTATTTTTAATTTATTATTTATTATTTATGCCATAAACATCTCTGTCGCACCCAAGTGCCTTCCAGTAGTGTACGAAGCAACCATGACTAACATCTGTCGCGTGTCATTAGTACTCTCGTCCCTCAAGGGAAAAAGCATTTGCAGTGAAGTGTTTCGTTTTGGTAGGAAATCAAAAGAAAAAATTGCACACAGCTACATGTTTATCTTAGAGGAACCAAGATCAAAGAGATGTATCTTGCCCTTGGAGAAGGATATGATATCTGTGAGTGTTACCAGCTCTTGGGGAAGTCTATAACACGGTCTTACACTGCCCCCTCTGGAAAGTCTGCTTTCTGGCACAGGCCTGTATCTTCATCATAAGAACATTCCATTAGGTCTGAAGAGAAAGTTGTCAATCACAGAGCTGTCAGTTGCCTTCTAGCAGGCCTGAGCCTAAGCCATGGGTCTCTGAATAGACAGGCTGAGGAGTTGAACCTGATCCGGTGCCAAATAGTAAGTCAGCGTGGTAGAGAAGATAGGCTTGATGTGCTCAGGGAGCTCATGGTGGTGAGGAGACTCCTGCACTCTTTGGAGCTTTGGAGACTCATGAGGCTTTATGGTGAGGTACTGCTGAGCTCCCCTGCAAAGGTCTCTTATCACAAGGGCATCTACAAATGCTCTTGGTCAGCTAACTGGAGTCATTGCCACCTTGCTTAAGTTCACCTTCTCCCTTCTGTTCTTCAACCATAAGCTAATTATGCCGTGTTGCGGTGACATGGCACCGTCATGGGACAGCATGTTTGGTCATATGTAGGAAAATACAAATAGAATGCACGTCACCTTCATAGTATAAGCAAGTCCGGTCCTCTGTAGGCAACAGCTGGACAAGGGTTGGAATGGGTTTGCTCTAGTTGGAGTTGCAGCCTCTCACCAGTATCCACCAAGAAGGCCTCAGACTAGCTGACTTGGTTAAGGTTGGAGAGTACTTGTCAGAGCCCAGGGCAAGTTCCTCCTGGATAGGATCATCCCCACAGTTTTACTGAAGCATGTTCAGCTTAACCTCTTGGCCTAAATCCAGATTGTTCTAGGACTGCAACATGAAGCTTCAATTACATTATCTCAAACTTGGCCAGCAGTATTTTATTTAGAAGGAAACGTTTGAAAACTGGTCTCTGTTTTAGCAATGCAGGCTCAACCTGTAATTTCACAGTAACTGATCACTTCATTACAGGTAATGTTGGTTTACAGGACTGTACTTGAAAACTTGGGGTGATATAGCATCAACTGAGACAAATGGTAAAGCCACATCCAGATGCTTTTTTCCCTTTTGCCCCAGACAGTTGCAGGGATTTCCTAGTCTACAACTCCTCAAGAACCAGAGGAGGATTTTGATTCATCGACCTATTTTTAGTCTGATTTTTAGCTTCCTTCCTTAGTGGCTTCAGACACAACAATCCATTAAACCACTTTCAGTGCAGTAGACACCATCATGACATAGCAATTGTTTATCTGCCAAAGCTTTATAGCGCATCTGCCTTTCCTATGCTGGTAGGTTTGCTCATGCAGACCATATCTAAAATGGATCCCTGAGCAACACCCATCGACCAAGGTCTGCATACCCCACTGCAAGGGCTCACAGCTGCTTATGTGCAAATATAAGAGATCAAAACTCCATTAAAAGCTTGCCCTTGGAAGCCAATGCAAGAAATGGAATAATCCCACTCAGAGTCACCAATTTAAATCCCTGCAAGTTTGCCAAGGACACGGACTCTATATTTTAAAGGATGTTTTTTTATACAATAAATACCTGGCAAAAGAAAGACACTTAAACTTTCTGTGTTATTATCAGATATTTCATAGCTCGTTTTTCACACATGAATATTTTATGGCTGTACCCATGGACAGCATGTAGCATCTTTTTTTTTAACCTCTTTGGTGCAGCTGTATTTATAGCTATAGCAGTTGCCAGTTTTTAAAGGCTAATTATTTTGACTCATGCTGGTATTTTCCACATTCCATGTGTCCCTTACTTAATAGGCTTTACTGTGACAATTCTTCCCTTACCAGTTTTATTAGTGTACGCTACATGGGTAACAATGACTAAATATCTTGTTCTTAAAACAAAGAAAATTCTCCTTCGGTAATGTGACATTCATGCAAATTAAGAGGTAAATGGCACCAAGGGTAAGCATGGGCATAATCTCCTCCTCCCTCACCAACTTCTTGTAGTGACAGATTGAAGAGGTCAGGTACGCTACTGAAATACTTAAAAAAATGAAACTAAGAAGTTATTTGTATTACTGAGAAGGAAGATGGAAAAGGATGAGTTTGACAGTCTGCACGAATCTGCAATACACCTGGTAGCAAAAGAAAAAAAACAAACCAAACCACAAAACCAACACACCAAACAAAAAAAACCCCACACAACCCAGAACCAAACTCCAACCCATCCCCACAGAGCTTGTAAAACACTGAATCGATAATCCTAAGACTTCTCTGTTTCCTTTGGGTAACTGCCTCAAAATAAAAAAGGACAAGCCAGGGACTCTAGATTATGAGAAATCAACTCTGCCTACTCCATTTTTTTTTCCATTTTACTCAACTCTTTGATTGTAAACATATTTATCTACAGCATACTGCAGCTCTGGTTGCAGATCTCAAATGCCTCATTCTTTAAATGTTCAGTTTTGTAACCGTGGTATGTAGGACTTCAAAATCATAGAGCTTGCCAGGAATGGGTGGACAGTTCATCCACATCCTCCAGGGTATGCAGTATGTTCCTTCAGGATACTGTACAATATACTGCATTTATTGCTTGATATATTAACTCATGCTTCACTACTGACATCATCCTAAATAATGCTATCCTCTTTCACCTCTTACTACATTTGTAAATCTGTGCTTCAACATCTCCAATACAGTTTCAATTCTGCCTTATCTGAAATCTCAGCCACATCTTGCCTTTCTGGTTCCTCGTCAGGCTCATGAACTGGGTGTTATTACAAGTTCAAGAATGCATATCCAAGCACCACACTAAGATTCCTGAACCTGTAGCACCAGTCAGCACGAGTCATGTGGGAGTCCATTTCTCAGTGTTCAGGCTCTCCTCTTCCTTCAGATGCCGCTTTCAGCGTATCTCAATTTGTGCCTCTTTCGGTGCTCCTAATTTAACTATGACTGACCTCTCATTACACACTAACACCACCTAATTCCTACATCTGGTGCAACAACTTTCTCCTCTGACTTCTCAGAGTCTGTAGCAACAGCCAGGAAGTTTATTTAACTTTGTATATTATTTCAAATCACAGTCCCACTGCCCTTCAATGCTTTGAAAGGGTGAAGTGCAGTAAAACAGTTTGAGATAATTTCATTAAACATACTGTGAAGTGTCATAACAAAGCTATTAACATACAATGACAAAACATCAGAATCATAAACAAGAAGTATGAGTATAGTCCTCCTCATATTGTCCAATTAATATAATAAACAAGTTAATAAAGAATAAATAATGACAACAAATAGTAATACAAAAAAACCCTGTCTCTTTTTTTTTTTGATGGCACATTCTCCATTGTAGAAGTGTATTATATTTGGAAACTATCCACTTCATTTGTGCATGACAGTTCACAGACTTTTAGCTAATTATTGCCATCAAACATGCATAAGACAATTAAGAGAAAAAACACACCTGTCAGCCATAAAGATGAGTTAATCAGTTAAATATATATAGAAAGTTTATGTAGAAACTGGAGCAGTCCAAAACTACTGAACCATCCATCTGTATTTCAACATCAGTGTCTTAGAACATGGACATCATTTACATGTATTAAGTTACCTCAAAGTATGCCAAATTACAGCTTATAAATCATATGCTCATGTGCCATTCACTCTGTCATAATAGTGCTTCAGTTCTGGCATACTAATTTCAACTTCCAGTTCTGTAGCACCAGTGTAGCACCAGCACTTTGTTCAATACTCCTGTACATCTATCACTGCTGAGTAAGCATTACCTATTGGACCTTTACAACTGTTGTGGTAATTCAGGGTCACAGAAGACAACATTCCTTGCTACAAGAATCAGGAGCCAGATCCTCCCCGCACATTATGTGTATTTAAAGAATAAAGGTTTTTCTGAATCTCAGAGTTGCAAAGTTCTTTCCTGTCAGAGTTAGACATACTTTAAGAAAAGCCCAAGATTTCACAATATTCAGGAAAAGTACTAAATATTTCTTGACTTACCACAGAATGAAAGAATTGACAAAGTGTCTTCAGCTCAGAGAGTACTGTAAATCAGGACTCTGAGCTTCTGGGTATTTTGGGCTGCATTTCAAACTAACTTACCTCACCATATGACTTTGTACTTATTCTGTGCAATAAAAGTAGTTCTGGACAGCTTGATCAGGCCCCCATCATCCTTGCTCACCTCTCTTTCTCTGGCTCCTACCCCCACCAAATTAACACACACACCCCAAAAGAACCTCCCACACGCCCAAACCAAACACACGAACCTGAAACCACACAGTAAAGCAAGTTTTTTCTGATGTAACTGTAATTGTAGCCCATTTTTATAGAACTTCTGAATATGGCAGCTCTCCCTTTGGTTGAGAGTCTTTGAGCTCTACATTTTAATGGGCTCGCTCTAAAAGATTTTGGTTTTACTTGGTGCAGTTATAAATAATAAAAGCTCCTTCTGTGAGTAAGTTCTCTCTCTCCTCAAATCCTCCAGTAAACACGTCAAAACTGTGTTGTCTGACTTTGAGGCACTGAAGGAGATTTTCAAGTAGAGAACTGACAAAATCTTATGTATCCTGTTCTAGAAGAGCCCCTGTTTTCCAATTCAATTACTGACAAAAAGAATCATTTAGTAGAATTTCTAAAAATGTACTACATTTGGATAAATGTTGATTTCTACAAATTTCACGTTAAAACACTAAAAGAGTAAATCCTAATCAAACTTCCAGAACTGGAACTCCACAGCTCCTAGTCAATAGAGGTACTGGAGAGTATTAACCTGCCAATACGTTTCAAAGAGCAACAGGACTATCTGCTCCCATAGGAACTGTTAACAGAAGCTGGCATGGCTGAAATACTCCAGAGGAAACTCTTAGATTAAATGCTTTTGCTCTTAAAACAAAACAAAACCATGATGAAACTTCACTGGTTTCGTCCTCTGCTATTTAGCACGGCAAGTACTCTGACGTACTTCTAAACTTTTCTCTGAAGGAATCAGTGTAAAGCTGCTCTAAACACACGCAAGATCCATCAAAACAGACCCTTCCTTGTGTCTTCTTATTTGAATCCTGTAGTGCTGTTATTAGTCTATACTAAACATAGAGAAGTCAGGAGATAATCACACAATTCAGCCTAAAACCTTTCCTTATTATTTCTTGTCAGATGCTGAAGATTCTCCTGTCAGTAAGATTTGCCTATTTTAAACACAGTTTTATCAGATTCAGCAAGTTCTTGAGAACTAGTAGCCTTTCTCTGGGATCATTAGCTGTCTTGGTTTGGTTCGTGTATTTTGTTGGGGGTTTTTTTGTGTATGTGCCTTTTTTTTTTTTAAACTGACTTTTCCCATCAGCAGTACTCAGAATTGACACTTCAAGGCAGTTTAAAGACCATTAGGAATACATTTTGACATTGCTGAGTCTAAACTCCAGAAGATATTTGTACGAGCCTATTATACCATATAAGCTCTCTTTACTCAAGTCTCTCAAGTTATTATGTATACCAGGACAGGCAAATGTCTCAAATAGAGGACAAGGGGAATATAGTCAATGGGATAAAGCACTCAAGAGGAGGCAACAGATGACATTATTTATAAACAAGCTGGCATTGTTAGCCTTATGGTGGGGGCGATCAAAAACAATGCTCACTCATTCTTTGATATTGTCAGACAAATCAACAATATTGTTTTACTCAGTAAAAGCAAAAAAGTTGAAAATCTCTCCGAGTGTCAGATAGGTATTAATAACTTATGGATAAACATCATAGAAAAGAAATCTGGCACTAAGCCTCTTTTTTTTTTTTTTTGCCAACAAAGAAAATGATTGAGCAGATGGTTTGTTCAGAAACTGCAGTCTTTAGAAAGAAGCTGTTTGTAAAATTGAATATATTTTGCAATGAACAAAGATGTGGAAATTTTTGTCCTTAGGAAGTTTTTCCTGTTAACAAGACGACAGGAAAGTCAGTAGAGTATTCCAGTTTAAAAATATTATTGTTAATCATACTACTTTCTTTTTAAACTCAGCAGGTCTGTGGCGGTCAAATGCAACAGAAGAACATAATTAAACATCTTGACAGCTTTATGGAAGCCTTGCTCTCAGACAAAGACCCACATCATTATGTTTCTACTACAGTGATGATGAATATGATTAGCAGATTGTGACTGAAGGTTTTTTTTGTGGAAGGGAGAGTTGTTTCCTTTACATGTTCCCCCTCCCCTTGTCTGCACTCATGCAATAATTTTGCAATCTGCCAACTTGTATTTTGTGGTACAGTCCAGTCTTTCAGTCCTTTCCAACACACAGACTAAAAAGCCAGCTTAACAAATTAGCTTGCAGAAACATTAAAGGAGTTTTGTATACAGCTTCAGTATTATTCCCTTCATTAAATCCTGAACACATGTCAGGGAACAGACAAAATATACACATACATGCAGATCATTACTGGACCCCAATATTCCCAGAGAGGAAAGTGCCTTATTAGGACCATAGCCAAATACCATTGTTTAAGTGTTCTGAGTGATGATGGCAAAGGCCTGCGCACAAGCTTCATATCATGGGAAAAAAAAAAAAAAAAAAAAAAAAAAAAAAAAAAAAAAATATATATATATATATATATATATATATATATATATATATATATATATATATATATATATATATATATATATATATATATATAAAACAAACACACACACACACACCAAACAAAGACACTATTTATCACGTACAGATGTGTACAGAAGCCAGTGCCCTTCCATTCATGGCTCCCCTGATGAGATACAGTCTGGCTTTGTGAGAGACATGTCTTCTCATATATCCAGTACTAAAATTACAGGGTTTTCTGGTTTTGTTTGTTTGTTTTAAATATATTCAATGTTTTGCCAACTGATCAAACTCCCTTACGCTTTGGATTTATCAAATGCATGTAATTGTAATTACCAAGACACTATGCCTGTAATAAGACACTGATTGTACTACCTTGGCCTCAGACCCATTAGCTTAGACTTAGTCCCATAATAATTACTTTCATACAAATTCCAGCAAGATCAGATCAAGGGGGAGGACGTTAATTGTAAGACACTACGCAGAGGTACCCACAGTGTAAACAAAAGCATTGCCACTAGCTTTTAGCTTACAAACTTGACGACTGACTTACTAAGCCAGAAATATTTTGCCTGTACACCTCGTGTTCCATTTGTGAGAGGAGCCGACCTTTTCACTAGCAATAGCTGCACCAAGAACATGTGCCCAGCCACCATTTCATTGTGTCCCAAACCTGAATAACATAGCAATAGCTGCACCAAGAACACGTGCCCAGCCACCATTTCATTGTGTCCCAAACCTGAATAACATTTTTTTTGGGAGGGGGGAGGGGGTCATCACACAATTCTTACACTAGAAAACAGGAGAGACAATGACTAGAAAGGCCATTCAAAGGATTCCTATCCCAAAATGGAAAATTTTCCTCTTTGCTGAGGATGAATGCTATGGTTTTTCAGTGTTTGTAACTTTAGCGCTCCCACTTCAACCATGGTTGAAATGGTGCCTTCAGAACAAGGTTGCTTCTACACTTCTTTGAAATATGCAGTGCTGCAGAAGTCCTGTGCGTTCTCAGAAAGAGAGTCCAGACTGAAGGAGGAATTACAAATCCTAAAAAAATACTTAACTTTTTTCCCCCTCCAATTCTTTAAGAAAAAATGGTCCTTCCAGAAGGCTTTTTTTTTTCTGAACTATAAAACCAACAGAAAAGATTTATAACTGTAGAGAGTTATACACTACTCATATTCTTTCCCCCAGCTTTAAAGAGAGGGGAAAACATACCCTTCTGTGTCGTATTTTGGGGCTGACAGAGCTTTGACGTCAGCAGAGCTCTGGCAGCTCACACCATCTGACCCTATGGCCAGAGGCTGGGTGCTCATTGCAGATCCATGCCCACTAGTAAGTGACAATTGCACGTAGGAAGTACTTTCACCTTCCTTTCTCAAACGCTGTACTCACAATGAATTAAAATATGAACTGAGGTTTGTGCCAAGCTCACTCTCCTGAGTCAAATCTATGCCTTGGAAGGTACAACAAGCAGTAGCTATCCAAAACAGCCAACCATTTGATGGGCCCCATCCTCCAAGAAAGGGGTGTAGAGAGGGAGAAAAATGACTACAAGCACAAAAAGGGAAGCATGGAGTGAAAATTATGTCCAGATTACAGAGGGGAATGAGAGAAAATGAGAACGGGCTGGCCATTGGAATCCTTCCACTCTCTTTCAAAGAAAGGCACAGTTTTGCGCTTTGGATTACAAGCTTGTACAAGTATTTTTTAAGACTGGATTGTGCAGCTGGCAGCGTGGGTACAGGGTGGGACTCAGACCGCATCTTGTGGCTCTTATAAACTTAATGGCAAATACAAAGGTGCTTGAAAATACTGGAGACTGGATTTTCAGATGGGGATGTTCTTTCACATGCCTATTTTCCACTGAACAGAGGCAGGATGGATTACTAAATTGGAGACTGAGGAAAGCATAAAGAAATAAAAAAGGAAGGGGGGTGAAGGACAGAAGCAGGCTTATAAGAAAGAAGAGTTGGGATTTGTAATGTTCATGAAGTCAAAAGCTTGAAAATTAGATGAAAGAAAACTATCAAGAGGTATATTCTTGTGATTACTGAAACTGCAAAGTTCTCCTTAAGTGAATTATGATTTACTGGATAACAGACACAGAAATATCTCGCCACCACCACCTGTAAAATCACATTGGCTTTTATCAAGTAGCTCCTGTTGAGCCCATCTAGTTGATGAACATTCTTATCAACTAGCAAATATAAATGACTTATGGGGATAATATTTCAATATATAATGGCATTGCTATATCTTGGATTCTTTTAAGATCTGGGTTATTAAATATTAAATATCAAAGCTGTAAATTATTGTAGCAGCTTTATACAACTAAATTAAATTCAAACAAAACCTAATTTCCTTAATCATTGACTGTAATCCTCCAGGAACATATGCTATTAACTCAGCTACAAATGGCAGAGAAATTGTATGACTTCAGTTAAGTTATTTTATATCAAATTCTAATCCAGAGCAGAGTCCTCAGTAAATCTCCTGCAGGGATTTTAATGCTTCTGCAATCACATTGCCTCTTTACTGGAGAGCTAATCTTTTTATACTCTGTTTTTTCACTCCTTTATCCGTTTCCCTTACACCCTTACTGAGCTATAGCTAGTACCTTCTACCATGTTTTCAAAGACTTGGCTTTCCCCTCTTGCATTTGATCGGCAACAGTCAGGTTTTCACTTATGCCAGAATCAGATAGATTTTTGTTTCACATGTAAAACTGAATCATTCCCATTTGTTTCAATGTGTATGTTAATTGCCACTTGTTGTGATCTCTCTACAAGGCTGTCAATTATTCACGGTTTGCAGTCAAGCATTCAGAAAACAGAACAATTTCCTCCTCCTTAAGAACTCTATTGGAAGCAAAATTAAGCAGATCTAATTTAAGCAACAAACTTCCTCAGAGACTTAAGACAATGATCAGATAAAGAACTAAACATTAGAGCCCTAGGATATAAGGCTTGTAGAAACCTCTAGAGATTTCCTAGTCCGCCCTCTGCCCCATGGTGCGTCAACTAAACTGCTGTCATTCCTGGACAGATGTTTCCCTAATCTGCGCTTAAAAGCTGGAGACAATGGAGATTCGACATCTCTCTGTGCAACCTATTTCAGTGCTTCACTGTCCTTCCTACCAAGATATGTCTCCAGAAATCTAACTGCAATCTTTCTTGCTGTTTAAGGCTTTTACTTCCTTTCCTGTGCTTTGGGGCCAGGAAACGGGCTATTCCTGGTCTCCCTGCAGCAGCTTCCTGAACAGCCAGCTACTTCCATCTCTCCTCAGCTTTCTCTCCTCTAGACTGTATCACAGCACCCTCTTTTTCCTTCCTCTGCCGTTTTGTTCTTCTCTGGACACTCTAGCCCATCATTTCTCTCTCAGAAATGCATCACTTGAATTAGGGTAGTTTAGCTGAGGTCATTCCCAGCATCAAGGATGGCAGAAATAATAACTCAAATCTGGCATGTTACAGGTCTGTGTATACATCCCAGTGTGCCTCCTTCATAGCAGAACAGCATTGCTGACTTGCGTTGAATTTATGACACATTCTTATCCCCAGACTCTTTCAGCTTGCTTAATACCCTATAAGTATTTCTTTATGAATATTATAAAAGAAATCTTCAAAGTCTTCTGAACTGAAGATGATAAATAGCCACTACACCCCAAATTTCACTGCCAAAACTTTCCTGTTTGTAAGCAATAAAAGTAAATTCTGAGACAATCTCCTTTTGTCAGAGCTCCCCATCAAATAACACTGCATGTGATCACTAAAACCCCCAGAACTTCTGCACCAGAATTCCCCCACAAGGATTTCTGACCCCCACACTCCTGTCCAAACTGGAGACTTCTGGGTGCTTGAATAGGGGTCTTTGGATTCTATAAGCACTGCAACCTATTAAGGACATCTATTTTGCTATTTAAAAATGAATGATTTGTTTACACTATTTATCACCTTCCTACTATAGAAACACTCTTGCACTTCTCCACTGGATTCTCCCTCACTGACCAGTGGCAAGGCAGCACTTCAGCACAGACCTTCCCAAGTGGAGGAGAGCAGATGCTTTGGAGGTTTCCATTCTGTGTCTACGTGCTGATATGACCACTCGTTTCACAACAGCATGGTACCGCTGACTTGCATTCAGCTTGTGATCCATCTCTGACCCTAGTTTCTTCTTGGGAACTGGTGCAATTTCAAGTTTCTGGCAGTTACGAGGTCTGTTTAGTGAAATCAGCATAGTGACTCAGCCTGAAAGCAGAAACTAGAGAAATGCACATGCAAAGATTGTGAGGACAGCTTTTTGAAGTGCCAGATTCCCAGTTCCTGCAGAAGGTCACTGGTGCTGGGGACACAATAAGGTTTAACACTTCCCAAATGCATCAGACATGCAGCATTTGGCTATTATAAGGAAGAGATGTGCAGTAGGTCTTGCTAAGGTGCCTTGGATGAAAATCCCACACACCATGATGTGTTCACGCCATCATGTCCAGGATGTGCCAGAGTACGGCAGCTCATCTAGAAGCATCTAACTCTTAAAGATTCCCAGACACAGATAATTCTCAGCATTCACGTGGACAAAGTTTCCAGATAGCAAAAAGGAGAGGGTATATCATTAGCAGAACACTCCCTAGCCACGAGTCTTGCTTTGAGCTTGGATCCAACCAACACTACCAACCTACCATACACACGAACTGTCCTGCTCTCACTCCAAGTTGATTTCTTTAGGGACTGAAAAGTCTCTACTCCATTAGCATAGCCATTTCAGGTCAGAGCAAAGGTCCCTCTATTCCATTGTCTGCCTCCAAGAATAAACCTAACTCCATGCTCAGGAAAGTACAAGAACAAGGTAAACAAAGTTTCTCTCTCCGGTACTCCCTAGCCCATGATCATTAGCCTGACAACTGTAAATTGCATATTAGTAGAAACTTTAACAAGAACAGAATTAATGGAACACTAGTATATATAACATAAGGAAATAAAGGGGAATTCTATAAGCTTTTGTGCAGGAGTCAGTGCTGTCCCATGCTACTGTGTTGTGCTGGTTTTGGCTGGAATAGAGCTCGTTTTCTCTGTGGGAGCTACTATAGGGCTATCTTTCAGATTTGTGCTGCAGACAGCGTTGATTACACACTCATGTTTTAGTTACTGCTGAGCAGTGCTAGCACAGAGCCAAGGCCTTTTCTGCTCCTCACACCCCCCACCAGCGAGTGGGCTGGGGGTAGACAACAAGTTGGGAGGAGACACAGCCAGCTGACCCCAACTGACCAAAGGGATATTCCACACTATATGGCATCATGCTCAACAAATAAAGATGGAGGAAGAATGAGGAAGGGGGTGCATTCAGAGCTGTGGTGTTTGTCTTCCTAAGTAACCATTACTCATGATGGAGCCTGGCTTTCTTGGAGATGGCTGAGCACCTGCCTGCCCATGAGAAGTAGTGAAAGAATCCCTTGTTCTACTTTGCTTGTGTCTGCAGCTTTTGCTTTAGCTATTAAACCATCTTTATCTTAACCCAGGAGTTTTCTCACTTTTACTCTTCTGATTCTCTCCCCCATCCCACTAGCGGGGGAGTGAGCAAGTGACTGCATGGTGCTTAGTTGCCAGCTGAGATTAATCCACAAATATACATCTGTACTCATGCTGGGACTCCAAAGAGTTCATCAACTCCTCCTGTACAGCCTTATCATCCTGAGGACTTCCATGCCACCTGACCACCCACTGACCCAACAATTACCTAGCAAATTTCCTCTTCATGATGTGTTTGAACAGATAACAGACATTTTAGTTATTGTGCATTTTGCCTATTGTCCCTCACACTCCTTCAGCCAGTCTCATCATGTTTGTACATTTAACTTGACAGAGCTTATAATCTTTTCTGTTTTCTTCTTCTAGACACCACCTCAGCTTTCTGAAGGATGCCTTCTTGCTCCTGCAATCTCACCCTGCCAATGCTGCCTTCTTTTCATTCTCTCAAGTTTTCTTGATACACAGTTATTTCCTCTGCACTTCCGATGTGATTTACAGAAGCAATATCCATACTCCTTGCAAAAAGTTAGGTCTTCCATCTGCTTTACTTTCAACAAGCTTCCTGATCTGTGTCTGTTTTTCCTTTTTGAAGCTGAGCACAGCAATGGTACAGAACTCTGGCTTATCTTACTCCTGTGAGGATGCTGAGTCTATGCACAGTAAGATCCCCATTTCAGGGGGGTTCTTCAGCCATTACTTTCTACATCATATCCTGTAAACCACTCAGGATTCAAGTCAAGCATTGCCTTCAAGGGCTCCTGAACGAGCTGCTCCAAAAAATGTACTCTGTCAAGTCTGGATGCAATTTTTGCCTCCTCTAGACTGCATAACTGAAGTCATCCGTACCTACTTACTTCGTGTCTCTGCTAAGCCTGTTTTGTTGCCATCGTGGTCCATTGGTTAGCTAGGCAGAATCAACATTATATATTCTTCCCACTTAAGTTTGGGACTTGCATCGACATGAAGCCTGGATTATTCATTTATGAGATTACCTTGTTAAGCAGTTCAGCTCGAAAGTGTCTTTAATATGCAGAACCACTAGCTATCAACAAAGCTCACCACATCCTTCCTGAATACACGATATCATGGGAATGTCCCACTGATGACCGTCTTTCCAAGTCTAAGATATCTGTGCTGTTAGGATCTCCATGAACAATTAGACATACCAGTTCCCCCATGTCATTTCTTAGACATCAAGCACTCCCACAGAGGAGTATCTTGTTTAAATAATCTCTCAGTTCTGTCTGTTCCCTGTTTCCTCTTCAACTAGGTTTGACCTTAACACCAACGGAAGGGCTGTGAAACAACAGCACTCAAGGCATGATATGGCAGGGTGGCTGCTGGCAGGGGATTATCAGTAGCAGCCCCTTAACTTGAATTAATTTTCCTCTGAGCATGAGGAACTTGGTTTTGTTGCTTCAAAGAGGCATGCTGCACAGTCCATTTATTTACTCAGGCATTTCCTGAGTGAGTGATCTATACTGTGGAATGGCCTTTTGTTTTCCTTTTTTTTTTTTCTGGGCAGGGTTAAAGTTGTCTTCTCCCCTGCCCCCAAGGATGTCAGCTGGCCAGCACCAGCTTCAGTGCTTCATAGAGAAAGAGGCTTGGTTTTGCAGTGAGGAAAATGTGGATCTCAGCAATTGAGAGAAAATATCTGCTTACAAAGGTCACAACTCTAGAAGAATATCTCCTTGTGTTTAAAGTAGAACAGGATATTTCAAATTAAATCAGCTAGGAAGTGAGGACCTTTGGAGAACCACAATACATTACATGGACTCTATTCTCCATTTGTATTTCACAATGGTGTATCTCAATTCAAGTGCTTTGGCGATAAATTAATGCAAAACTGGAGCAACAGTGTCATAATTTTGATCAAGATGAAATTTCTCTTTGGTCACCCAAGTGTAAATTCAAATAAAATTTATAGTCACTATGAGAAACGTCAGAGCAGTTTTTAAACATACTCTGTACTTCACAAACTGTTCCCATGGAAGACACTAAAGGTCAGTCTAGAGATAACTGACCTAACAGTCAAACTTCTGTGTATTTTTTGTATATGTTCCTATTGGCCTATTTAGTAGCATTACTGTTAGCCTGTATTTCAGCCTGATTTCTGGAGTTCCTCACTAGGGCTGCTTATTAGTCCTGAAGCAGAGTATAGATTATACAATATAGTGGTTTGACTAGATTTCAGTACTGATTAGCTTTTCTAACTTTTGTTGCACACAGGGATTGCAGTCTTGAACTAAGCGCACAGTCTCTGTTTTCTTTATTGCAATGTTAAATTAACAATTCTAAAAGCTGCCAAATATTAAGTATATATTTCAGGAGGAGGGGAGAGGAAAGAGGGGTTTGCAATCTCAATAACGCAGGGGAGCTTTTAGCAAGGAAGATCCAAATTAATAATGTTTCTTACATTTTATCTCTTTGCTAGAAATCTACGAGATGAGAGCAGCAAGTGGGGCTAGCAGAGAGATGGTTACTGCGGGCGATAGAAACCTCCCTGCCTCCTTAAACCCTGTCTTGGCGTGGCCAAAACTGTGCCGAGCGCTACAAACCACTATAGCCTGGAAGCGCGAGCTTTTTTTTTTTCGCTACCCTTTAAAAAGTTTTCAGGAAGTCTGGAGGAGGGGCGATGCCGTTTCTTTTTTGTTATAATGGGCCCCTTTGTGGAGATGGAAGAGGAGAAGAGCTCTGCGTGGCTGCGGTGCGCACACCGCCCAGGGCTCCGAGACGCGGCGGCTCCCGCGGTGCGGGACGCGGGGAGGGGCCGGGATGGAGCTGATGGTGCTGCTCAACGCGCTGGTTACTCGCCTGCTCTTTGTGTTGCACTCTCTCATCGGGGTCTGGAGAGTGACTGCAGCGAAGAAAGAACCCAAGTACTGGCTGCTGGCACTGCTCAATCTTCTCCTGTGCCTGGAGACAGGGCTCACCCTCAAGTTTAAGCAAGGCAGAGGCTACAAATGGTGAGCATATCCCACAGGCTCCGACGGAGCCCCTCTCGCTTCTTTGCATGTACTTTGCTGCAGATGTGAGGCTGCCTTCTGTGGCTGCTGACCTGGCTTTGGTTCCGCCAGGCTTTCAGGGGATTGCATTTTCTCCCCTGCTGCACCTGGGGGGTGGAAAACTGGTAAAGCCCCGGCTAGTCCACTGCCAAATCCAGAAGGCTTTCAGGAGGGGCAATTTTGCAGCAGACTACTTGGGAGCCACTCTCCATACAGTTTTGTGTGTATGCATATTGAAAAACGTGGGAAATGTAGCTGCAAGGCAAGAAGTACATGCTCTACAGCTGCCAATCCAGTGGGCTGGGGGAGCAGGGACCATGCACCTCCAAAGCAACAACGTGTCAGGGATCATACGTGTGAGGTGCAGAAGAGGGACGGGGGCCCACATTATTCCATGGGGATGCGCTGCATCTCTTACCCCATTCTGCCATTCCCTGGTTTGCACCTCCTTCCCTAGGGCTGCATACCCTGTCTCTGCTACTTCCAACACCACTAACACCAAGCTAGTGCATGAACCAAAACTCGGTGACAAACAAAAGATGAGCAGAAACCTCTCTTGCAGTAGAGCAAGAGTGGTTTAAACATTTGGATTTGAGAGTCTATTCCAGGGGGGAATTTTCGTGCATGAAAGGCTGCCCGAGAAGTGAACAAGAAAGTTAGTCAGAGCACAGTTTGCCCAAGCACATGGGTTTTTACATGCACCTAAAGAATCACTGCAGCCATCTACAGCTCATCAGCACTCAGCCAGCCAAAACAAATGCTCTGTAAAAAGGAAGTGGTTGTGTCACTAATTGTCAAGATTTCACTAGGACCTTTTATTTTTAAAAACTCAAACTGCAGGCAGGGTCTGAAAGAAACCCAGGACAAAAAAAGCCCTAGAGTATTTCAATAAGCTTAAATTTCTGCTCATTGCAACCTGTGAAACTCATTATAAAGAAGTAATGTTGTGTGACAATTCACACAAGTATTCCGTGCTGTAAATTTGAGTGTAATAAAAGCAGTGATAAAGTATAGGACACAGGAAAATTTAACAACGGCAGAGTTCCAAATGCACAGTTGAGACAGAGTGAGCAGATCCAATTCACTGGGGAGAAGAGGCAGCAGCAGATTCTTCATGAAGGAAGACTCGCTATGGCAGCTTTTGGAAAATCCAGAGAAAAATAGATGCAGAAAGCAGATCCAGTTTAGATGAATACATGTGCTAGAAGACTGGGCTAAATTTAGCTAGAAGGAAATTTTGAAATGGATGTGGTCCAGTACTGTAAGCAGGACAGTAAGGTACGTTTATAGGTAAGAACTATAGACAAATGGCCAGCATCTATTTGCATCAGGCTAACATTCTGCTACATTCTTCTTCTGTGGAAAACACTCATATTCTGAACAGGCAGTATCATCTGCATTTATAGAAACACCCCCATAGACAGCCAGTGATCCAGGCAACGGGCAGACTGTGCCACAGTGCTCTCCTGCCTCCAAGAGCCTTATATTCTCTCCATTCACTGTTGACAAAAGACTGTTACCTATTACATCAGCACAAAAAAATTTAATGGCACATGTGGAGAAAAAGTATTATTGTGGGCCTGGCCATGTAATATTTCCTCTAGATTGCTTCTTTGTAAAGAAAGGCAGGGTTAAAGCCCCTGAAGTCTCCCGGCCTGATCTGGTGTTGTTAGCTCACTATTGCTAGCCTGCCAGCTGGATAGATTTTTCATGTGCTCAAGTCCTACAGGAAATACTGTAAAATATGTTAGTTCTCCCATTCAAATGAAAGGTATGTTCTCTCCCAAAATAACCAGGCTAAACCCCCACAGAATCGCTAAGTTTTGGGGTTTTTTTAAAAAAGCAAAACAACAAAAAACCCCACCACTAAAAACAAACACCCCCTCACTCCCACACAAAAAAAAAGGAAAAAAAAACAAACACCAAACCCCAACACACACAAAAAACTCCCACACAACATGAAAAAACCCCAGGACTATCATAGTTAGAGGGGATTGTTGATGCATTTCATAGCAGCTCAGCAGCACAGTAATTTTCCTGAACGGCAGACTTTCTTTTTTTTTTTTAAATTTTCCTCAATACTTAATCTCCACTGGAAAAGTAATGATTACAAAAATAAAGGTACATTCAGGATAGGAATAAACAATAAATGCAACAACATTTGAACAAAATGTTGCTGCAGTTACAAACCTACAAGCAATTTCAATTCACTGCAGAATGTGCCAATGACAGGGTAGATGGAATCAAGCAAGTATCCTGAGTTTGAGTCCACTGCCCTGTCCCAGGCCAGTACATATATGTGATGCAAAGGCTGCTGTGCATCTCGGCAGCATTGCAGTGATGATCACTCCATACCATGGCAGAGCTAAATGGAACATGAGACCTCATTCCTACTACAAAAGGATAGGAATTGCTAGAACAAACAAACACCCCAAACAAAACTGTCACCTGTTAAATAAGAAAACATCAGCAACCTTCATAAAAATCAGTGCTTGCAGAAAGTAATGAAACCTCTCTGGTACTTCTGTATAAACTCAGCTCAAGAAGCTGAAGATGATAAAGCTTCGCCACCATAAGTTATATAGAAGACTGTCAGAGAGAGAAGAATTAGAGATAGATATCCTAAAGAATTATACAATTGCCAACACAAATAGGGAAAGAAGGCCAAGACCCATTTTTATAAACAATTTTAGCCTGCACTGAAAGACCTCCTACTGAAGAAATTCTTGTTTTGGGCAAACTGATGCTATTTCTATATTTCCTGTGTCAGTGCCCAGGATTCTGATCAACTGCCTTTATCCCAGCATCATTCAGTGAAATGACTCAATGTATTAATTCACCCTTCATGAAACCAGAAAGAGCATGTTAGCTAGAGGCTTTTCTTTTATTTTAAGTACAGAGAACGCTGTGACGGAAATACAAACAGCAGAGTGCCTTTGGTTAGTTCTTAAAAAGAGATTTTAAATAAGCTTCCATATCTGATCTCAGATGGATATACAAATAAACCCATAATTCATAATGCTGACAGCATGAGGATTCAGCAAGAATAGCAACTCTTATTTGCAGTTACCCTATTTCTTAATATCCCATATGGCAGGAGGCATAACATACTTTTCAATGCAGGTAATGATAGGATATTTGGTATTTACGATATGATGTAATACCAAGCTATCTTTTCCTTCACAGGTTTTCACCAGCAATATTTTTGTATCTGATTTGTACAGTACCATCGCTATGGCTACTAGAAATTCATCATGGGACTCAGGTATTTATTACGAGACAAGATGGACTAGTTTGAAATTGATGCATTATTTGGTAGGTTAGATTTGGGCATACAGATAGCAGTCTGCCAAGTCTTGTTCCAATTTTGTATTTTATACTGTTAGGTCTCCCAATCCAGCTACAGCTATACTATTGACTACTGTACATTTCCTAAATATCAAACAATGACCCTCATTCGTAGCTAAAAATATGACCATTTATTTGTATTTGCCTGAGGAACAGAGAACTAGAAGTTTGAAAAACAGCCTTTCACCCCCAGGCTACCAGTTTGAATCTTGCTCAGGATGGTGAAAGAATTTCATTGCTTTAGAGGCCTTTGTAAAATAATGTATGGGTTTCACAGCACTTACAGGCAGATATCACAACTCAAGCAAGCCAAAATTGAGACAAGTATCAGTGGAAGGGGTCTTAAACTCAAATTACCTCATGTTTGCTGCAACCTAGGAGAATACTCACAGATTGCTACTACAGGTAGCTGAGGTGGTAATTTGTCTGTCAGGGTTTATATCCTTTCTTTGTTTGTGCTGTATAGTAATCTGGGAGGGAGGGTGTCTGGATTCCAATTCAGGACTGAAACACATGGTAACATTTTTAAAAGCAATTGTTCTTCTGGCAGACAGGGTCAGTTAGGGCCAGGACAGAGCCATTTAGCCAAGCAGCTCACAGGAGTGAACCACCTCCTCATGCAGGCTGCTTTCAAGTCCCCATAGCATTTCCATATAGTGAAAAGGGGATTTTTCCTATCCCAGCATTTGCACATATGCAGTCCCTTACATCCACATCAGAAAAGGGCCTGATAGGAACAAGAGCAAAAAGTAACAGAAGAAAATACATAAGTTAGACTAAGAAGACATAGTGCCTCATTTTCTTCTTTGAAACATTGTTAGAACCCACAGAAGCATAATCAAATATTCAAAATTGTGTTTACACTGAAAATGCCTGAGGCTTTTTCTAAATACAGCAGCAGGAATTTATTGTCTTCTTGTTTTGCCAAATCTCCTTAAACAGTCACAGACAGGTAATGTGGATATTGAGAACATTTGTCATAGTTAAATCTGGTTCAAGAAACAGGCTAATTCTGTAGTCAAAGGCAGCAGTTCATTTCCCAAAACGATGTTAGAACATGGCATACTTTGTTCTTATTGATATACTGCTACTGTGAATTAAAGAGGGAGTATATCAAGTTAACAGCTTAGTTTATACCTGGAGAGATAGGATAGAGAGTTCTGGAAATACACAATCTAACAGATTCAAAACCAATACCTCCAGAAGGGGAACAGCCCTCCTAATCATTAATCTCAAACACAGCGCTCAGACTAGTACTACTCCTCATACTAAAGTATTGCTAGGATTCTCCTTATTAAAATACTAACAGAACGGGTAATGATGCAGTTGCTAGATCCACACATTTAAAATATACACACCATGAAAACAGTTTGTGGTCTTTAAGTAGTAGAACTTTGCCCTCATGTTGAATCTTTAACAGGAAACATCAGCTGCTTCTGTGAGTGCTGCTGTTTAAGGCACGTGCTAATAGGCAGCCTGTCTTCCTGAAGACACAGGCAGTTCTGCCTCTCTGAGTACTGCAGAACTGGACATTCATATATCAACAGTGAAATACTGACTTCATAGAAACTACTGCTTTGCAGTAAAGTATTTAGGGATGAAACACATGTTTGGGAGAGACTATAAAGCAAATTGAACTGTATGATTGAAAAAATTGCTGTCTGCAAAATAGCGTGGTAAGAAAATTAAGCCCATTTAATCCATTAAAACACCTAAACAGTCTTTCTTAATATTGTATAAGATCTCACATAAACAAATACCTCTGTTACATTTTCAAATGCCTGGTGCATCACTGCCACAGAAAGCAATAACTGACCACCTTTTGCAGGGTTTACCTGACTACCAGTCCTGTACCCAGTGTAGGCTCCCCAGTCAGTAATAAGACTGATACTTGGTAAACCTTGTAATTATTTTTAGCCACCTTAACTTGAACTTTTTAAGGAAATAGTTAATAATACTGCCCACTCCCTCAGCCTTATTCTGAGGTAGGATTCTCTTAACCCACTAAAATTCTAGTGTAACCCTCTCCTAAAAGTGTTCTTACATCTTTCATCATTTCTTCCCCCCCACACCCATTATCTTCCTCAATTTGGAAAACAGCTTAAGCGGTCTTCTCTCCCTGTTTTACCTTTCAGCTTTCCGGTATGAGCAAAATGAAGCAGTCATGGTTGCTTTGAATTTCTGACATCACACGTGTTGCCATAGCGATGGCAACACAGTTTCCAACACATCGCAGAGAGCAAGCAGGGTACCTGTTGCTTGGCAGAGGGCCCGCTCCAGGGAAAGAATAGCCTCTTCCAAAAGGTACTCAGGCCTCCAGCCTCCATGCACCTTAGCAGGATTGAGGGAACTCTGCCTTGGTTACTCTTGCAGGCTACACAACAGGACACCACCATGTCATGCGCCACAGTTTCTGTTTTGATTAGATGTTTTATAAATCAGCTTAAATAAATGTCAGCTTCATCTCAGAAGAAACGAAGGAAATAAACCAAGCTAGAATTTATGTGAAATGTATAAAAATTTTTCCTATTTTTGGAAAAAAAAAAAAAGGCATTTCTGTTTAACTGTGCACACAGTCTTGATACCTAAGAGTAACTGGGCTCTAGCAGTAAAGAGGTAAACCATATTTATCAACCGCCTGTGAAACTTAGTATTCACTTTTTCCTTGTCACATTCCCATTAAGTCACTACACATACATGATTGGCTAGGCAAATATGCCTGGCACAACAGTTCTATTTATGTGCATACACATGATAAAAAGAAATGCTCTTCTCCAAACTTCCAAGTGAGTCGCCACCACTATCACTACTTAATAAATATTCAGAGAGAAAGAAACCAAACCAAGATATGAATGTTCTTAAATTAAAAAAAAATCAGGATTCCACTTAAATGACTGGCTTTGCAGATGCAGTTTTCCATTTCCTGCCTGCATGCAGTTGAGAAGAGATACAGACCCAACCCTGAGAAGTGCCATTCAATCAGAGTTCATGGAGCCTTGTGCTGAAATAGTAACCCTCCATTCACCTAGGAGTAGCTGCAAAAATCACATAAGGAACCTACAAAAGACACTACCAAAGTGAATTAATTTTCTTAAAGCAGTATTCGCTGCATCTTTGTGCCACTAGAAAAAACAAACAAACAAAAGAGCCCCATTGCTGACTCCTGCAGCACCTCTGCCCTGTGTGCAGGTTGAGCAGAGCAGCTGCTCCGGAGCCACGAGAGCTCTCTGCTCTGGGGTGGTGGTGTGGGGAGAGCCGCAGCATCTGCTGAGAGGGACCTTTACTCATGCTACCTCCCATTTCACTCCTGTCCTTCAGCCACCTGAATTACTCACTGGGGCTTCTCATACAGTGCTTGGGAAGGGATTTCCACTGTCCTTACACACACAGCAAATGCAGCAGGCTGCCCTACGTGGGCCCTGCCTCAAATTTGGCAAATTTGTCTCTGAGCAATGTGGCTTTAAAAAATAAACAAAAATTCCAAAACTCTGATGTGAAGTTAAATGCAAGTTCATGGCTTCTTTTCCCTTGCTGCTGCCAGACTGGGCAAAGTGGCAGAGGAGTGGGCTCAAATGCAGATTTAATGACAAACCAGAGGCTGTCACAATGAATTAGCCTTCATCTTCCTGCAAGAGTTAGTAATCCCTTTACCCTACCCAGGCTACTTGTCACAAGGTAGATACTCGGTAATATTCTGGCGTAGCTACCCCAGTTACACAATATTTTTAGGTCATGATCTCCTCAGCAGACTGTGTCACGCTGCCTGTGGGGTTACTCAGAAAGGCTGGCTTGGACCTTGAGGGCTGGTCTCTATAGACTTTAGACTTTTTCTACAATCAACAGATAGAAAGGCTTCTCTAGAGAGTCAGTTAATTTTCCATTCTGAAACATTCTCTGAACAGGCTATTCTGTCTCTTTCCTTTGCTTGAAGGGCTAACCCAGGGAGATGAGCCCCACAAGGCTGTAGCTGGCAGAGTACCAGCCCCTCTGTTGCACTGCCTCCATGCCCAGAACTTTAGAATTCCCTTCTCCAAATGGAAATATCATGTTCCCCACATCTCTATGTCAATTTTTCAACGCTGTCACACCCACTGTCCCAATAAGGCAAGTATTTGGTTTAAGAGCCTTTACCACCAATTATAAAAGGAACAAGCACTGACTTTTGCCAGATTTTTCAGACCACGGGAAGTTGCTCCATTTATCTATCATGAGGTCAGACAAGAGGCAGCATTTACCCGGATACTGAGCAACATCAGAGGCCAAGTAAAGTATCAAAGTGAAGTCTAAAATTTGCTAGAATGTGACATTCACTGGAAAATGTTGCCTTGATATTGGCAGGCATTATGCTGAACACAGCTACTCAGTATGCACTAGAACACATTCCAATTGTTGCAGAAAATCACTCCCCATTAAATAAAATGGTGGGGGGCCCAGCGGAGAAATGCAAATCATCTGGTGTTTTCTAGCACAAATAGGATGAGATAAAAGTCTTTAATAACGGCATGGTTTGATTTTCTAATTATCCCTTTTTTTTGTTACAGTGAAGAGAGATGTTAAAGGATTGTTATGAAGGTAGATTTTAGACACATACCCCAGTTGCTTTGGGGCAGCCTTGGGGGTGAAGGCAGAAGGTCAATGCAGTGCTGCAGACCTCAGGACACAGTCCCACCACTGGTTTACTGCAGTTGAAGCAACAATATTTTAGCCAAGATTTGATTTCCCAGAGCACTGGGTACTCAGGGAAAGTAAAAAGATCTGGTTTTTACTCTGAAGGGGTAGGCAACACCACAGGTCCATTTTTCTTAATTATTCCTGACTTTCACTTCTCACATTACGAATTTCCTTGCAGAATAAGGCACAGCTAGGAGGCAGGAGGTGCGGGTGGGGAGGGAAGCAAAGAATACAACCCAAATATCCTACCCCAATTATTCATTTCAACCATACAGAAGAATACAACAATGGCATTTTTTATGGATAGTAGAGATGAGAAGCAGATATTTTGAGAAAAAGTTTGAATATAGAGACTGACCATGAACATAAAACGGTAGGCTGACCATGATGAATTTTTACTCTATTTTACTGTTTTAGACAGAAAAAGACTATGTAGGAAACCCAGTAGCCTGTTCGGGAAAGCTGCAGGCAGATCGCAGTCAAAGAGTGTGGTCTTAAGAGCACAAAGGTGTCACCTGCTCCATCAGCCTTTGCATTTGCATCATCTTATACCGCACAATCCTACACTTCCACAGAGACCTACCAACACATCACTCCTTTCCTCATGACAGGAATTCTTCCCTTCTGAAGAAGAGGGGAACTTCAGAGTGAGCGCATACCTTTGTAAGCATCAACTGACTTTAACAAAGAAACCCTCCGCAGTTCAGCAAACCAAGATTCTCTCAGGCACAGAGCACATCTGCTCCCTGTGCGGGATGTTTATGCATGTGTGATGTTTTTGTTCACAACAGTACTGTGGTAATGAGCCCGGAACAGTTCAGGTGAATGTCAGCAACCAAGACTTCAATCAATCCAGAGACAGCAGTCGTGGAAGCGAGGGAACAGGTCACCACATCATTCAGACGGTGGGATACATTTCCTGTTTCTAGTAGAGCTCTTATGATATTAAAGCAATTTGATAGGATTGTTTTGTCTATTTGGGCAAGCTTCTCACACAGTGATTAAAACTAAAAATAGAAAAAGCAAAAACTGTCTCAGGAAACCATGTTGTGAAAGTGGTCTACAGCACTCCACATACTAACTGTTATTGCTAGGAAAAGTCACTGTGTGAAGAGGAGACTCTCCTACTACCATTCTCTTCCCAATCTCAGTAACTGGATTTAAAAAGTGTCTAGGTGATGGTTCTGCAAAGGATGACACTCAGTTGAAAAATGAGAACAGGAAGAGTGGTACACAGAGAAAGACTTGATATTCATTACCCAAAATTTGTATTAACATGCCTTTTCAAATTATGCCTACTACATAGAAATGATCTGCTCTAATACAATGTGAAGGAGAACAACAGCAGGCTCAAGGATGCATACAGTATCTGAAGGCACCTATGATGTCAGTCTCCCAAAGTTACAGTATGTTATTGTTGTTGTCTTTTTAAAACAGGCTAAAGTCTTTGTGAATCAGCTCTCTACAATCTGTGAGACTGTATGGACACTAGCTCTCCACCAGACTTTCCTACTGCTACTAGTGGTTGGCAGATGGCTTCTCCCCATTGGAGTTGAAATCACTCGGGACCAATTGTCTCAACTGCTTCTCATGTTTGTGGGAACAGCAGCAGATATACTTGAATTTGCTAGCGAAACCTTGGACATTGAAGATGTTCGGTAAGGTCTATTTGCTGACATAAGTAATTCGCATTGTGCAAGACATTTGTTCTATTTGAAGACTTGTTTGTGCGATCTGCAGTGTTCAGGCTAGTGGAACCACATTCCCCACAGATAACAAGCAGCTACATTCAAGGGCTCCGTTTTCCTACTCTCACTTTTTCCTCTGTAAAAGACCTAACAGTCCTAGGAGCTTTAAGGATTACTCATCTGTTGCCAGCAGAGAAGCACATTGCATCCATTGCAATAAAAGGGTACAACAAGCCAAACAACCAGCATAACTGCCCTGCAGCATCAGTTCTTATAGCTACACCCTGAAACACTGGAGAGACAGTACGCCTCTTGCAGGTTAACAAATTGGTTTAGACTAGCAAGGAAGCAACTAGAGTTTGATTTAGTGATTCATTATCCAAGTTGCTTCTTCGGTTATCTCATGTGTACTTTCTTCACGATAGAATGACAAAGTGTTCAAAGATAAGAAGAGAATGGCATAGTCTGGTGTGAATTTTCAATGTTGTGATCTCTCCCAGAGAAAGACAGACCATCTCCCCCTCACAGCACTGAAAGACGAGCTGTGAACATCCATCATAAAGAAAAAGAATCATAGGAGAGGTTCATCCTCTTTTACAGACATATTTAAAAAAAAAAAGTATCAAAGAAAAGCTTTGCAGCAGAAGAAGAGGTCCTTCCCACTTGGCAGAGAAGCTTCAGGCTTGCAAGGAATGTATAATCACTACAACGGTAAAGATATCTCCTCTTTGAGCCACAGAGTCTATTGCCATATGCTTATCATTATAACATGAGCATCAGATATTTAGTGTAATTACACAGCTGGAATGTGTGGCCTGAACAGCAAAAATTCTATATCAAAAGGTGCCTCTATTTTCCTTACTTTTACATCTCAAGAGCATGCATTAATCAATCAGTGTTTCACTCAACCACCCTTTAAATGACATTCCAAATACCACAGGAAACATTTTTGTTATCACATAAGGAAACTGTATCTTCACTCTTATCACTTTTTTCCCCTCCCACAGGAAGAATTATGCTCTCATAAATGCAATTCTTGCTGTATGGACCTGGAGTATGTTACAGTTTCCACTTGATCTTGCAGGTTAGTATATGCACATGGACAAGAGAAGAGCACAAATGCTTTTAAGTTTTTGCTGACGTCTTCTGGCTGTGCACACACTACAGGCTACACCAAGGGCTTCTGGTGGAGAGCAATTCATATGATGATGTTTTTTGAAGAAAAAACATTGTGGTTTCTTTTGAGGAAACACTTGTTTCTAGTTAACCTCTGATCTCCCTGATAAAACTGTCTACTTCCAGAAAGCAATAAAATTGCAATATTGTATTGGAGCATCTGTTCCAGCTGGCTGTTACTGCCTTAAGCTTACCTACGTGAGCTCTCGAGTTAGATCTGGTCCTGGATTATATCATGGTCCCATCTGAGTGGGCTCCTAGACCCTGTGGAGAGAGAGGCTGTCATCAACCACAGCACAGCAGCAGTTATCACAGGAGGGATCACCTATTTACAGGGAACCTAAAGGACCACATAATATTGAGATTGTGCACCCTTGTCTTCAACTAACAGGCTGAACATTCAGCCAGCTCAGGCTGGTATGTGTCCGTAGAGAAGCCCTTTTGCCTATGTCCAAGCAAAATAATGAAAGCCGCCCCAATCATCATCTATTCCAAGCATTTTGTCCTCCAATCACTACAAGTTTGCAACTCAACTATGCCAGTCCAAAGATAAATTATCCTCACTAGCATCTTATATAAAATTGATGACTAAGTTGACACACTGATTAAAATAATTAATAAAATAATAATGAAAAATTATTCCAGGAATTTTTCATTAGTCTTTTCTTCATGGACAGCACTAGGCTTTATATTCAACACTGAAGTTATGAAAATATTTCAGCACAGCAGCTCATCCACTGAAAAAACTGTTGCCACCACATTTCAGATTCATCACAGCTAAATTTCCTGTTACTGGTAAAATATATTCTGTTAAAGATGCACAACACTCAGGTTTACAACCAACCAACCCACCCACCCTCAGGTCACCCATACACATCACCACTATCCAAATAAATTAATGCTATGGCTATTTAAGCACTGTTTGAACTTAAATGAAGTAACCTGTAGTACTGTGCATTTTTTTCCTGGCTATTGCTTTTCTCTGTTTAATTACATTTATCTGTTTAAAATTAAGTGATTGAACATATATTTCCCTGAAATTTACTGTGGGTACAGTTTATTTTAGGTAGTTCTATACAGTTGTACAGTACTTTTTATTCAAGCGTCAGTATGTTTCCTCACACATTAAACATGACGTAAAATAGAAATTTATAGGCACTTATTGGACTACAGCAATGCAGTTAGGACTATTAAACAGCAATGGCACAAAAACATATTAAAAAATTAGCTGCTGCTATAGCTTTGCCTAATCGTTTCAGCAAATTTCTTTATACTACAGCTCATTTTCCACTTAAGTCTCATCTTGTTTTTTTCCCAGCATTGACTCAAACAATAGAATTCTTTTGGTGAGCAGAAATGTTTGGCAGTTGTTGTTGCATCACAAGTAGCTATGTTTGAAAACTAATCAAATCCCACTGCTTAAGAGGTTAGTTAATCTCCACTGATTTCCATAAGAGGCAGTCATATTACCACAGACAAACCCTTCTGCTGATGCTTCTCTAGGCATCACGAAGAGCATTTTAGCTCACCACAACTTTTATAGCCAAGGGGAATGCATCCACGCAGGTTCCAGTGGTTGATGCGATTTCATACCCAGAAGGCTAAGAATGATTAACCGTGGCTCAAGTCTTACATGGCAAGCAGCAATCGAAGCTTGTTCCTATCCATAATGCTTGATATTGCCCCACACTGGCATGACTCATTCTTACTATGACAGATAAAGAAGGCAACAGCTATCTGGTCAATCTTTCAAAAGCAAAGCCTTAGCCTGGAACAAATGGAAGTACTGCAGCTCAGGCTGTTCCCATTCAGCATGGCAGCTGTTTTTATCTTTTTTTTTTTTTTCTTAAAGATACATATTAGCCTGGCTGGGGAAGTTATTACAGAAAGATTAGGTGATCTACTTCTGCTTCTTGTTTTAAAAGCGTATAAATGCTGATAGCTTTGTGTGATAGAAAAGGGAAAGCAGCTTTTGGTCCTGTTTGGTGGAGCACAGAAGTGCCCACTTAAATGTGAGCTTAGTGGGTTTTGCCAAAGCAGATCCCAGAAACAGGATATGCTTTATGTTGAACTGCTCACAGCTGAATGCATTTATAATCCAGGGTACCCTGGATTGTAACTGCCCTTTTGGTGAATCCTGGCTCAATTTTAGAGAATTATATTTTAAAATAATTGTGTTTTATTTCCAGTACAGCATATTGGCTGCAAACCAACAGCATCAAACAGGCGGATCCCCAACCTGCTGCTGTGCAGGTACAGCGCGGAACTGTGGAACATCGGGGTCAGCCTCTTCATACAGGATGGTCCCTTCTTCATTGTGCGGTCAATCCTGATGGGCCACTTCAGAATATTCAATCAGATGCTGGTGTTTTTTACAGCTAAGAATATCTTAGTTGTGACTCTACAGTTGTATCGTTTGGCAGTGATCATGTTGGACTTTCGTGCCACCATTCTACAGAAGAGCAGGAAAGGAGAAGTTTGCTGTTGCCCATGTGAGCCTTACGAAGCAAGTACTCATGCTACCGCTGACCGAGATACTGAAATGAAAGACTTTGCTGCTTTTCCTCCAAAAGAGGAATCCCAGGCTCCACCAGAAGATCAGCGAGCACAGTTAATGACTTGAAAGAGGTTGCATTTCCCACAGCTTCTTCAGAAGGGCTTAGCCTGTTTCTATGATCAAACGCACCCTGAGCGAGTGCCTAAGTCATCTCTTCCATCAAGAGATCAATCATTTCTTCTAAATTGTAGGAGAAATTTCTGAAGCAAAACCATAGAAATAGGACATTTTTGTATCTATTTGTATGCTGGGTTTTGACTAGTTCCCTATTATATTATCCACAGGGATTTTGTAGCCATAGTTTGTAGTAGCAAGAAAGGTTTGGCACACTAACAAAGTTGGTTCTTACCTTTGGTGACACCGTGCTAATGTATGTACTTGCATGTATTCAGATAGAAGGACAAGCCTATCCAATATGAGAAGTACAGAAGCATTTAGCTCTACTATAGCCCAACTTCAGTGGTCAGGCTATAAGTAGATTGTGATGAACAATATGTTCACAGTGTATGTGAGCATCTTCAGCAGCAACACTGTGCAGACAGGCAAGTGAAGGCAGATGACAGATTTCTACTGTTACTGTGACATGGAAGCATTGTTCATTTCAGAAATTTAAGAAAGTTTTGTCCAACTGTTACCTCATCCTTGGCTGGATTCAGTTAAAAACTATGCAACACCGTGAAACAGCACAAACAAAACTGCATGGTCTGAGTAGCCTAAATCTTACCAATAATAATAAGTTAAAAAAAAAGAGGCAGCCCCACAGATCATTAAGAAGACAACTGCATTTGTCCCAGACATTTTCTACAGAGGTGCTTGCCTTTCTATATCTATGAAGTTACACAACAACAACAAAAAAAGCCATCAAAATATTTATAAAGACTTCTTTTTTCTGGTTTCACTATACTTGAAGTTGAGACAGGATTTTTAAAATGTCTCGATTTTATATGATTTTTAGAAGTGGCCTGACTCAGGCATACAATCTAATTAGAAAGAAGATGGCACTGCTCAAGTTTGACAAGACAATCTAGACAGAAGGATTCAGGCTTGTGCTTCACACTTTATGAAGCACCACAAGATCCCATGAAATAATGTGAAACATTGTCCAGTCTGTTGAGTGTCAAGATCAATCTTTAATGAATGGCTAATAATTATTCATTTACTATTTTGACGTTTGGAGTGAACAACATAGGGCCTGATTAATTTCTCCCAAGAACACACTTTGTATCAGCGTAAAGCCATTGACTTCACTGGTCTTAGCCAATAGAAGCTGAAAGTTAAGCGATTTTAAAAAATCTGCCTAAAATTATATTCTCTCAGAAAATGGCAGGTGCTTTTACAAATTTCTACATCCATTCTAACAGAGTGCAGAAAAGCATATTAAAAAAAATCTAGCAAATATGAAGTGACATAATTAAGGTAACTTCTCTCATTAAAAATTCACAATTAAACCTTATTTTCTGAAGCCTCCACTATCTAAAAACAGAATCTGTTTTGAAGAATAAAAGTGTTTCTACCACCACTGCAGCAATCATATGCTTATTTATCTATAGCCTAATAAGCAGTGATGTGTTTAATCTTTAAAAGATTTAGAAATTCCAATCCCCAAACATGTGAACTTGCAGTGAGCTGTTACTGTTCTATGCAGAATCAAGTCCTTCCATTATGAAAGAAGAAAATGTGCAGCCATAAAGAAGTCTCATATACCTCATAGCCCTTTCTAACATTTATACTTTAGTAATCACGTGCAACACCTCCTGCTCCTTATTTTGTGCCTTTTTCCAGTAGAAATTAAAAGCCAATCATCATTCAGCATGGCATTGAGAGGGAGACATATGGAGAATGGAGTGCAACTTAATTTGGGATTTTAATTCAAGTCTAGAAGTGAAAAAGCTAGAGTGCTGCTGCTGACCAGCTGTGCTGTCTAAAACCTTTCCCACAAGGGTGAATTTGGAATCAGTTGGTAGAACTGCAACACATCTCTTCCTTGTTGATGCAAGGCAGGACTACTCACATTCATTTTGAGTTTACCACTTGCTGATAGAGTAATTATCCTGTTAAAAGGATCCTTGCTAATTAATTTGGAGGGTACTGAGCTTGCTAGAATATCATTCTAAATTCATCAGCACAAAAATTGCAGGATGTACTTTTTTAAACTTGCTGTCTATTTAAAGGGCTTATTTCAGCAAACTGCCTACGAGACTCAGCCTGCAGCAAATGCAAGATCCCCTGGGGTCAGCAATACAGAGACTAGTTACAGCAGGAATATTTTACAGTGAACTGTATTTCCTGATCTTCAGGCTGTTCCATTTTAAACAGCAGCAAAACTTCTAATCAGATTTACTGTGAGGAGCACTCACTCCAGTGCTAGGTTTCTACTGCTAGATCCCATCCTTATTCACTCACAGACAAAACAGGCTAGATCCTCCCTCACGTGTATGAAGGAATAGATTTGGACATCCCTTTTCCTCCTCACTACCAGGGATGACAACAAACAGATTGCTTAAGAACAAAAGACGACCCAAACAAACAAAGCACATAAATGGTGGGTAGCCTGCCACCCCACCTGTGTGCAGAGGGGATCACACACACCAGGTAGCAGCAGGAATGACATGCCGTTCCCTCTACTTCATTGAGAAGCCTGGAAATAGCAATTAAGTCTAGTAGCTTGTATGTTCAGTCACGGTGGCACACCTCAGTTGCAAGCCCTCCTCACCTTGCAAGTCTTTTTGCAAGGGCAGGCTGCGGCACAGGTTTCCAGCAGGCTGTGGGAGTCAGCAGGATCTGCAGCTGGCTGTGCGGACACACTGTGTCACCCTGCAGGTTCCACAGCTTTGCGCTACGTAGAGGTAGAACACATTTTCTCGAAGATCTGCCAGCATCTGTGGTGTATCTAAAGAACAACAGTTTTCACATTTGCTATTCAGGAAAAGCTGCAATCTGTGGAATAGCTAAAGAACAACTGATGTCATGCTTGCTATTTGGGAAAAGCTGCAATAACTTTCAAAGAGGGAAAATTCTAGCCTTCAAAATGGAAGGATTTCAGAACATTTATCTTAACCATTATTTACTCAAGTCAGGAGAATTACATTACTAAATCTCTTCTGCAAATAGATATCTAGCCATTTACTATTATTTATTCTGGTTGTTCCTGCCTTGTCCTTTTAGATTATTCTATATTAAACCTCGCTAAAATGTTTTACTACTTGTCTTTTCCCAAGCTAAAATGTATTCCTCCTTTCCTTTGGACATTGGATCAAATAAGATCATAGCCCTAAGCCTAAAAAAGAAAAACCAAACCCAACCATTATTTTATTGCATTTCTGTTGGTATTTGTACTGTACTGTATTCTCTGGTACCAAGTGGAAATGGAAGAAAATGTGCAATTACTTTTAAAAAATTCCAATTGTATTTGCAAATAAAAGGCAGTTACCTCCGGCATAGCTGCCAATTTATTATGTGAGAGCTGACTGTTATATGTTCCCATTAATTATATCTTCCACATGCTACTTTTCCTTTCCATCCTTCATAAGTTAATTACTTAGGCCAGATTCTGACTGCAGCCATTGCTTTGAAAACCCAAAGCAACTGGAGTAAATTCCACTCCATTCTGGATAGGTTCTTCTTTATTCAGAACCTTTACCTCCAAATACACAAGTCACAGCACAATCCCAGAGAGGATGTGTTTAATATTTGCGCACAGGATGTATTTTACAGATGCACACAAACATATATGCATTAAGATATCCGTATACATCAGGCAATGCCTAATCATACTACTTTTATTTCTGTTATGTGTGTGAGATTACTGATGAAAACACCCTGCAGATGTCTGTAAAACACTTCCAGAAATACCTGAACTTTACTAATATCTTAAATCTTAGGGGTCTAAATACTAAGCATGATACTCCCTGAACAATGTACTGGTTACAAAAATAATTTAAAAAACTTCACACAAACACAAGAGCAAGAAAAACAGACTATTCCTAATCTGTAACAGTGAGGCAATAAAAAGGGGTTATGATGGCAGAAGTAGCAGAGATGTTTCCCAAGAACGGCGATTGCACCAGCAGGGAAATATAGTGATACAGACCCCTAATGGCACAGATACTAATGACTGGGAAATCCACACTGGCTGTGTTCTAAAAACCTTCATTCCCTGGCCCTTCAGAGCCAGCATGGGAAAGAATTTGTCTCAGCCAGCTCCACCCCCATGATCTCCAGCAAGCTGCTAATACAGAATTCCAGTGGTCCCGAGTCTGGCTTGCAGATGAGCCTGAAAAGCTCTTTGCAAGCTTTTCCTAATTTGGGCTCATTTGGGTCCTGTTTTTTCTCTTTAGATTGGGTTAAAGTAGTACGAGGGAAAGTGATGTAATGATATAAAAAACTTAATTTATTCACCCAAACTCTCACCTTATCCTCTACATACTGCTGCTCTTTCTCCATCTATGTTTCTGGCTGCTTTCTGGGATGCTGTCCGTATCTCAGTATGCAGACAAAAGACACTAAACACCAAACTACCCACTGCTGCCTGTGAAAGTCTTCACACAAGCACACAAGAATTCAGGCCAAAGATTAAGAAGAGTCAAGCCTATTTCTTCCAGTTAAAGACAGGAGGTATCTACAGCTGCCAAAGAGCTTCCTCCATTTGTTTGTAGCCTACTACAGCGAAAATAATGTTTTCCTGAGCAGTGTTTTTTTATTTTTTGTGAAGGGCTCGCTCATTGAAACAGCAGCATCATTTCCTGTAGCCCTATGGAATAATATCTCCTTCAATCTTAAGGTCATACAAAGTTTGAAGTGAGGCTGCCAGACCGTGGATAAAAATAAGGGAGCTGAAGGGTGGTACAACGTAAAAGTGATGCCCTGACCCAGCGTTTTTAATTTTGGGAGATGGGAAAGGTCTCCAAGCCTGCATCAGTATCATCTGTAATAGCAGCTTGGAAGATCTGAACTGAAAAATTCTCTAAAATCTTCAGTCTCTTAATATATGTGAACTAATAGCCTCCTGGAATAATCATACAAAATGTATATAATCATAGCTAACAGCTAAGCCTTACAGAAGACTCCAGAACAGCTTTAGAACAGATTTACAGTGTAAAAACTGGTTGCGTATTGCTGTTCTTTCAATTTATATTATCATGAAGAAACTAGTGTTTCACATTTGAGGAATGTGTTGGGCTTGATTTTATCCGGCATCCTGCCTAAGTTCTTCACAATTTCAGTCCCTTGATAGAATTCACAAAAAGCTTGCCTTTCACAGCCAACTTGGTAGAAGCCTTGTTGGAGCATCTTTCAGGATTGCAAGAGACAATGGTACGTTCAGCAACCATAGTACTTGAACCAGGACAGCTGTCAGACACCATAACTCATTGTAGGCCTAATCCTGCTTTCAGTAAGCATTCACAATGCCACTGGTGAAGAACATTACTATGTCTATGGTACTACTATAGAAACAAAAACAGGACTCATTTTCTCATGCAACCAATTGTAATGTTTTAGGAAGCACTTTCCAAAGAGGTTTATCACAACTGCCAAACTAGAATAGTCTTTTTTCTCTGAGGTTGGCTCTGCAGAGCGGCTAGCCTTCTCCCCAAGTGAGGGGGAAGGGGAGAACTCTTTCTTCTTTCCTTCTGCATTCTTCTTCCAGATTTCAGGTTGAGCTGAAATCTAGTTATCTCCATACAATAAGAAACCAGTATGAGTTCATATTCTGCCTTGTGAGCTGCATATCAAGTTTAACTTAAATTTTAAGCTCCATTGTGGCAGAAAAATAATATTTTGTTTTCTAATTCAAGGAATATTAATTCATTAAAAAAGACCTCTTACATGCAGAAAAAAGAATGCATAAGTAAGAGATGCCACAGGGGTAGCCTGAAGCCATATGCCAGCAAGTTACTCTGCTTGTATATTATGAGAATTTTTATCCATCTAATCAATAAGAAATGAGTAGTTACTATGGCAATTTCTGCACTACAAGGTACTTGTGCTGCAGCAGAGCATGTTCTAAAAGGACAAATACACTTACCGCTCTGTTATGTGAATTTTTGCACCTTTTACAGTGTTGCAGTGCAGTGTGTAGGTGTAAGAAGAATAAACTGAGTCAAAAAGACAGTGGTGGTTATAAAGGACTGCTTGGAAATCCTTAAGTGACTAACAGACATCAGGTCAGAGTAATCAACAAACATTCAAACAAATTAAGCAGGGAGTTTTCAGATCTTTAGCTTGAAATCACATATAAAGAAACTAAGATTTCACTACCGTATTTCCCTTTGATTATCTTCCTCAAAGTTTAAACTGACGGGACTAGAGACTAGTCTTATTATACCGCCATCAATTCATACTAATATTGATTTCAAAGGACAGCAATACAGTCTGTAGTAGCCAGGGCTAATTACAATGGCTGTATTATATTCCCTTGCAGCACAATACTCCATAGTCCTGTAGGGACTGCTGACATACATACAAAGAACAATGCTAAAACTTCAGTCTTAAGATACAGAATACTACAAAAAAAGCACAAGGTTCTTTTAAAAATTTGAAAAGAGCTGATCATAATAATATTTATGAAATACATAAAATACATATGCCTCCTACAAATGCTTTATCCCAATTCCATCACATTATATTTTGCAGTATTTTTTCCCCTATACCTCTTTTCAAAATATTATCGTTTTTCAGGTATTAGAACAAATGGGAAGAGACAAATGCTGAGGAGAAACCTGAACACTACAGAGGCAGGCAGCTCCTGAGAGATGTCAGAGAAGGCAGAGATATCACGGCTGCATACAGACACAAATTAAGACTCATCATAACTGCTGAAGATAGAATAACGATTGTAGCACAAACCAGCCAAAGAGATGGTCAGGAGAGAAGCCTACGTAAATTAGCAACTGGGCAACTTTAGATAAGAGAAGCAGGCACACACAAATGAGGGGGCCTAAGGACACTTTAAAACCTCCACTGACATCTCCTAGAATCCATATACGACTAACACATGGCAAAGTTACAAGTGTGCCCACTTCTGACAAATAAATGCACCTGAGTTACAGATGTCGATGCCTTTATTTAAATGATCAGTGCTGAGAACTGAAAGCTAATATGACTAAAGGTACTGGGTTCTTTTCCACAGGATTTAGATACAATTATATTTTTACTCATAAAATACTGATTCTAAAGTTACATTATAAAAAAACCACTAATTCCTACATAGGAAGGCTGTGGACCTCACTGTAGTAGCAAAGATATGGCCTCAAAAACCTCACAGGTAGAAAATAAAAGCAGCAATAAGTATACCCTGCAATATGCGTAACCCACAATAAATAGGCACATTCAAAAGAGATCTCTGAAGTGGAACAATCCCTTTGAAATTTGAGAGGAATGAAATAAAAAGACACCTTATATCAAAAGATGATACACTTCAGCAAATCTTCTGAAAGCTGGAAAGTTAAATGACAGATGTATATCACAGTCCAAGCAAAGGCTGAGGTAATGTGTAAACATGCAAACAGAATCTGAAGCTCTAACGCTGCACAATGGAAAAACTCTTAAAGCAGAAAGGTTGTCTAGCAAGCTTGCCCTATGCACACCATTATGAAAGAACAGACTAAGAGGCTGGGCTGCTCCTAAAGAAGACACTCAACCTTCACACTCTGCCTGCAGCCCGTGTAACACAGTGGCCAACCTTTAGCTGCCTAAAATCAAGACTGAGTCTGTCTGGATACAATTTTCTAGAATTTTTGCAAGGACTCACAATTGGCAAGAAAAGAGTTTGAACAGGCTCTTTATTTTCTCTCAAGTGTGTTACCTCAACAGTACTCCCATCAGATATTTCAAGTCCATTTCCTTATTAAGAAAAAAAGACCAGCTACATCAATTTTTCCACTGCAGAAAGAGGGAATGAAATACAAGAACTAGACTGGCCCAGAGACAGTCAACATCATAAAACTAGACTTGGAAAAGACTTTATTCTCACCTCTTGGAGGTTTACTGGGGTCAATAATGCCACAGAGCAATACCTCAGAAAATACTGTGTAACAGCTACTAAAAACATAGTTCAGAAGTTACAGTCTTTCCCTTCATCAGTTACGTATAAGAAATAATATGGTTTTAAAGTGAGCAAAAACAGAGAATGGAAGATTTTTACAGCATTTTTTCCTTAAAACTGTTTCTTCCAGGAGAGCTTTAAGGCAGTACACTTGTGTTTTAAAGGTCTGTTTCTGTAGATGGGATAGCTTACATCAAGCCTCTTAGTTTGAATCAAGCAAACTGAGCAAGTCTGATACATCCCTTAGGAAATCTTCAGCTGATCACATTAATTTGCACCAACACTTCTGCGTCTACTTCCATACAACTCATCCTGGACAGAACTTTCTCATAGCAAGTTGTCCTTTTAACTAGCGCTGCAGCCATGGTTCTCTTTAAAGCACTGAAAACGGAAGAAATTGTCGCCTATAAGGAAACACAACAGGAATTGTGCATCTAAACTAGCTCTCAAAGTGTCTTTTCTATGGAAGTGTTTCTAATAATGAACATTGACAGATTTCCCTTCTGCCATTTAAAGAGCCTGTCACCATGGTCTCAACAGATGTGCAATAGCACCAACTTTTCACACCACAGAAAAACCAAACCTTTCTAGAAGTACAACATACTTCATTGTGCTGCACTGAGAACACTGGTGCCTACTAGGAACAAGAAATTACCCTGCAAGTAGAAAAAACATGATTTGTCCCACAGAATGGTTAGGCCTTAAAAGACGACGTCTAAAGCACGTCGGCCACTCTCAGAACTCCAAGACAGAGCATAAAAACATGTCCTGTGAGTTATGACACACCATGAGATTTCCACTTTGAGTATTTTACAGTCTACAGCCTCCCATTATCTAATTTCTGTTGTGTGACGTCCTATTTATAGACTCCAGGCTCTTTGTTGGTTATTTTGTTGTCATCAGTAACAATTGTTTGTTGCTTGCACTAGTTCCTTACCTCAGATTTGTAACACACTCTCACTCAAGAACAAAATTAAACCAAACCCCACAAACAAAACTACACAGCCCCACAACACATAACCCCCACTTACACAGTGTGGTGAAAGATTTAGCAAAACGGGTTTCATAAACACCTGCAAGATCACAGGTCTAAGCAGCAGCAAAGACAATATTAAACATTATACTCAAATTAGAGCATGAAAGGATTTATTCTAGAATGAGTCACTGCTAAACAATTTAATGCAAAGTAAGATTGTGCCCTGCAGAAGTGTTTAAAAGAGCAAAACGAAGCGGAGGGGAAAAGAAAACAAGAAGAGAAAAAAAAAAAAAAGGGAAAAAGTCCTTTACTAAGTCATAGTAACAGCAAGGGAAGTTAATCCTCTTCATTCTACCTTCCTTCTATGTCCCGAGAGGCTACTCTCACTCCCTTGCTCCAATGAGCCTCATGGACAATAACCACTTATTACTTCCAGTCATTTCTGAAAGATGGACCTCAAGCTATACAAAAACTGAAAATAAAAGTGAGTAAATCACAAGTATCATTGTGTTCCCAGTGTATCTCACGGCAGTTGGGAATACTGGTTAAGGATAACAACAGAAAGTGCTGCACAGGCACCTTTGTCCTGGTGGAAGCCTGTGTTACTGTAAGTGGAGATATTGTGTTAGGAGAAGCAAAAAGTCATGTGGGACATGGGAGAAGGGACACCACCACAGGGAGGTTTGACTCAGCTACATACAAGAACATACAGCCAAGCCCTCTACCTGCACATTTCAAGGAGCCCAGTGAGGGACCATGTCTTTTTCAAACAGTAACATTTCAGACGATACTAGATGTGATTCAGAAGTGCTTTGCTTATACACACACAGCTATTAGAACAAAGCCACAGGCATTGGGAGGGAAGCAGGTAGAAGAGAATGATACTTACTCAGATAGAAGTGGGGCTCACATTTGCACCTTACTCTGGCAAACGGCTTGGTTAACCCCGGGGTTACTGTAATTGAACACTGCCTGTAATGACTTCAGCACAATTTTGCTCAACCACGTGGTACGTACACCTCTTCACACCTCACACCTCCAACGTTGCAAAAGACACATAAGATTCACCAGCTCTAATTGCCGTACCATTGCTTTCAATTGTCCTGTAAATGGGAAATCTGAAGGACAGACTCAAGCAGGACAACATCCCATCAGAAGGGGTTACCCTCTTCTCTACTGCACTCACGATACCAACAAACCCTCCTGAAGCACCAGCTTAGCAGATGGTGAATTACTTCTTTGTCTTCCCTTTCTCCTCACTATAGGACTAGATATGTTATGACTAACATCTCTATCTATCCTGTTTTTGAGTGCCCTGACAGAAGATATCAGAAAACAATATAAAGCAACCAGCTTCTGAATTCACAACTTCATTGACAGAAAACGTTCTTACCGTGTCAGTACAGTCCATTTCGTATTCAACATCCGAGAGACCAAGAATCCAGGCACTTAAACATTTGAACTAATCTAATTCCCTGCTTGCAACATGAGAGTTTTCACCCTTCCAGCTGCCTCTTCACTAAAGCCTTCCCTTCCCTTCCCTTCTTGCTGTTCCTGGAGCTCACCTGATTGCAGTTAGCAGCTCCAATTTACTAATTCAGCAGAAAACTAGGAAGCAAAGGCAGGGAAAAGAGCAGCACAGGTGTTGTTGCATTAACAATTTGGCTTGCATTTAGTGGATCATTACTGACCTGGAGCCCTCTTTGTTGCTGACTCCCACATGACAGAAGGATTATCCAAGAATGTCTCTGTTCAGTGCACAACATAGAACAAACCATCAGAAAGCTCCAATTTGACTGCACTTGGAAAGTTTCTGAGGAAGGACAAACTGCAGTGGCAGGGTCCCTTTCTGTTTCAAGTGGAACAAATCTATCCAAAATAGCTGCTTGCAAATGGAACAGGAGACTGTGAGACACTGATGCGAACGCAAAGTGGAGGACTGACCCAAGAGAGATGGACCCTTTCCCCAAGTAGAAAACAGAAGAGGGGCAGTTCTGACATTTTGCCACTGCTTTCCACACTTCTCTGTGTTCCCTTAATAACAAAGGGGATTGGGATCCCAGACACTAATGACAACCCAGACCTCTTTGGCCTTATTAACCTTGGGCTCTGACTATATTCAAATATAGCTGGAAAAAGGACGACTAACTAGCAGTGTCAGGTTGGCTTGTGGGAAGATGAAAAAAATCGCATTAAATCACAATTTTAGAGACAGGTCTGAGATTTGGGAGAATTTTTTTTTTTTAAGTGACTTAAAAACTGACTTAAAGCCCCTATTTTCCTCTGGCAGTTTTTACAATATACAAACTTCTTTAGTGCTACATAGCTTGCCTGAATACCAAGTGATTCAGTAAGTTTTCCAATTGAGTACCGGCCAATAGTATATGTTTATAAGCAACAGCCTGATCCAGCCAAAGAATTCTTTTTGGATATTTTTGTTGTTTAAATGAGGAAGAGAGAAGCTACTGGCAGCCTGCCATTGTGATGTGATATCTTGGCGCGAAAACTCTTTGTGTTATATCACAACCATATGGTGGTGGAAAAGATTTTTTTCCACTAAGTTCCTGTAATAGTCCGTTCCCATTTTTAACACAGCCTTTCTGCTTATGTTTGCTTCTCAGTTTTATCGCTAGAGTTGGTCGTACATGACTACACTTTTATACCTAATAATGGCAAACATTAAAAACATTACAGTTTCAGAGGTACAATTACCTCTTCTGTCATGAAAAGGTAAATGAGCCCACTGATGGAATGCAGCTGCTTTGAAGAGTTAACCCCGGTTTCCCGTAGGAAGGCATTCCTTCTTTTTTTTCCAGTGGGTCAGAATACTGTCCAAATCAGCTACAATCAAATGAGGTCTGGCATTCTTTGGGAACAGTGAGAACAGGAAGATGTGTGGGAAGCTGTTGCTTGCATTTATCTCTTCACCAGCTCATCTCCATTCCAGGAACAGCAACAATAAATAGATTCCCTCAGATATCCTCCTATTGCTAGTAGAAACCCAAAGCAAGTCAATGCCACAGGAAACCAAGTTTTTCACACATTCTTAGGGCAGGATCCTACTCTGGTGCAACTGACTTTCTCCCTCTACATATTTAGCAATCAGTAGATACCAACATCAGTGAATTCAAGTCTTTTAGGTTCAGAAGTCTGCAGGCTTTGACTTTCCTGTTGGGATAAGTCTGTTATCTGTATAAGGCTACAAATGAGTTTTTGGCACATGTATTCTCCCCAGAACCCAGTACCATGCATGTGTTACTATGCTGCTCATGTTTCCAACATTCGCCATTCTTCTATCTTTGCAACACAAAAATGAATAAAAGTACACAGAATTTCTTTTCTCTGCAATCATCTATTTTTTTCCAAGGAAGCTTAAATACAAAATAAGACACAGAATTACTTATCTAACAAAGCTTTCTCCAACACAGCAAATAAATTTCCAGTAAGGGTTCCTGAGGCTGATCTGTGCAGGATCCTAGCTCAGAACATGATACCCCTGCAGCTTGCTCTTGCCCAGACACCTCTGCTTGTACTCTGAGGAGCACATAAAGCAGTGGATGGGTAGCTGGTTTCTACTTCTTCGCTGAAATTCTTTGTCCCACCACGGCTACACTGAAGTACAATAATAAATTAAATAACGCCCCTGAACACTTCCAGACACTTGAATGTGAACATCTATACAGTTAAACAGGATGGCTCCTGGAAGGTTTCTGAACCAGGCAAAACAGTATTGGCCCGTATAGCCCCAAGGTGTGTATTAGAGCCATCGTATTCCCGGAGCTGTCCCCAGCTGGCAGCACTGGCACATGTGGAGGCCCAGAGTGTTCACAAGCATAATCATACACTGTTCTGTGCCAGCAAACCTCAAGGCCTTGACACTTTTATCATTTCTAACAGGTTTAATTTAGCAGGAAATATGTAAGCTAACCAATCGCCATTGATTTCAGCTATGGATTGATATCAAGAACTAGTTGCGCACCATAAGCTAAAGGAACAGAGTCTGGCCTACATTTGGATTTGCCCCAAATCCTTCATGATATCATTATGATCATCTGGATGCCTACAAAAAAAACCACAGGTAACAACAGAAGTACTGAGCTCTGGAACGAAAACCCATAGGGAGAGGTTTGTGAGAAAATGACAGAAAATTAAACTGCTGTGACTTTTGTGTTGGCAGTGCTGAAGTTTCTGCACCTACCCCCTGAGTAAAAGCATTACCAGGAAAGGTATAAATATGAGACTATTTCAACAAATGGTCCATAACTTGCCTACATGTTAGAATTCAATTTTCCCTAGTTCCATATACCTTTATTGCACTTCTTGGAACATAACAACCTAAGAGTTTTCTCTTTATGGCATGGAGCATATGAATGTTATATAAGAGTCTTTACAGCAAAATATCCTCAAGAATTATTTAGATTATTGTCAGCTCTTTTGAGATACTTAGACTAACCCTCTCTTTAAGGATTTTCCTTTTTAAAAATGTCTGTATCCCTTGATAAAGCTCTTCACACTTTAGCCAGAGAAAGCACATTTTGCTCACATGGTGTATTTCTGAATGACAGCATAGTTTGCAGCCTTTACAAATATTCATATGCAGTAGTCAAAACATAGCATGCTTGCAGCCCCTTGGAATCTTAATTCCAAGTCTGTCTAACTTCCTGTCAAAACTTACAGACTAAGCAGTAATCAGGAAAATCTACTGTGAGAAAGAGTAAGTTTCACAGGATCTAATGAGACAAAAGGGTTTTATCTTCTGATTTTCCAGAGCAGAATTGCAAAACAAACAATGCACCCTCTAAGCAGCAAATCTGAACTGGTCACGGTATAGCTCAATGGAGAGTAAATACACTCTGAAAAGAAAATGAGAGATGAAAGAAAGACTTGACTGTAATTTACATTTGTTAATATGGAAATTATGAAAATAAGTAAATGCCTATAAAAAGACATTCATAGAATTCACCCAGATTTACAGTTTGAATTTGATTCTGTCATTCTTTTTTGTACGTAATTCAACAGAGCTCAAGCTGCCTAAAAAGAGTCATTATTACGGTAATACAGAAGTCTGCTATGCCTAGTCATGAATCTTAACTCTGCCAGTGGATAGTTGATCAGCAGCAAATGGGCCAAGAGCACAGACCTCCTCTACCTTAACCATTAACCATATCTTCAAGCAAGTGTCCCTTGAGTAAAGTTCTGTATTCTGCAGGCATTATTACCACCTCTTTCCAAACCTTTGCTTGCAAGTTAACTATAAATGATATTGAGAGTTTGCAAGAGTTCCCTTGGAGATCAGTGGTGAAATCTGCTTATGCTTTGCTGCCTCTAAAAGTATAACGGTATGTGGGAGCATTCCAAAATGGCTAGAACAGTATAGCAGATTATGACTCTCACTATAAACCTCTGGAGAGGTAAACTGAAGTTTCTGGTCAGATCCCAGGTATAAAGTGAAATCCAAACCCACGTCATTCCAGAGATCACCAAATCAAGACACGGTCACTGAAAATGTTGATGTGCACACACACACACAGAGGTGAGCAGGGCTGGAAACAGCAACGTCACAAGTCAGCATGCCTGTCTTGACGAGAGACTGCACAGATTTGTGCAAAACCAAGTTGTACTATGCCTAAGAGCAATTAATTCTCTCCTCATGTTCATTATATTCTCTCTCCTCTTTATGTGAAAATGATCATTCTGACCTGCAGAAAAATGTTTAATTATTATTCACTTTCATGGTCACAACGTTAAGTTTTCTCAGAGATACCTTACAAACTAAGAACAAAAAAAAAGTAAAATGCCCTATTACCTAAGAGCCTATTGAAATTCTTTAAGTCTCTGGGCACGCATTATGTATTCACCAAGTTTGCTGCTGGTGATGTAAGTTAGAAATTCTCCTGCTGGTTTTGATTACAGCTGCAGAATCACAGATTTGAACAGCAGTAGACAATCATTTTTCTGAGCCTGCACATAAATATAAAAAGTTTCCTTTTTCCTTATCACATAAACCTTCCACTATGATTACTTCAAAATGAATTCCCATTTTCTTCAGATTTTCTCCACTTATCATTTTACAATTAGCAAAATTTATTCCATCCAACAAAGCTCTGTTATTTGCATATTCAAAGGTCACCATACAGGTTAAAGTTATTTAACTATGAAAGAGATGATAATTCCACAATCTTTTTACATGCAGATAAAATACAAAATTACCTCTGGGTTTTTAATTTGCACATTTACAGACACATGATAAAGAGTTTTACAATAACGGTATAAGCAGCACAACGAACTTTCAATTAGGATGTGACAGCTCTTCCCTCTAGTCTTCACGTCGTCATTTTATTATTTAAAACACTGTCTTCTCTTTAAGGGAGCAACAAAGAATTTTGCTTACTGCACCCATACTTTGGAACCAAATGGCAGCTTCTCCCAAGAGTGCTGCTGCAGCCGGTCAGCTCACACGCGTGCACGGTTTGGCATGCAAGTGCTCCTTGTCAAGCAAGGTGGGAAAGAGATAGAATCGGATAGAATCAGATCAACAGAACATCAGGTTTTATGGGTGTCCCTAGTACTGAACAGTCCAAATCATCAGATTAGAGCAGTGATAAATGGCAAAGAAAAGTCCTATATATTGCCATAGCATGCTTGTGGGTTTTTTTGTTTCATTTCATATTGCCTTTCTACAAACACAACAGAAATACTTCTGGATATGAAACTTAAATTATTCCTGGAAAAAGCAATGATCACTGAATTTCCTGTGAAATGGTAACAAAGTGAAATTCTGCCCCCCTATCTAAGAAGTTCTTGGTATACCTCACAGAAAATTAGATTCCACAGCATGACACTTCACTCACCTCTGGTAAACCAATGCAACTGAGCTAATTCTGAGTTCAATCCATTCCAGGTACCCTTCTCTCAGCACCATGGCCACAAACCAGTCCAACCTCTTCGAATGAACAGGCAGAGGACAAACATTTCTTAATATTATGAACTACTTCAAAGTCGGTTGCTGTGACTACTTTCTGTTTGTGTTGAAAGCCAACCATGTCAAAGTCATATCTTGGTTTTTTGTCCCCAACTGTCTGCACTTTTAAACCAGAAAGTAATTGATTGCAACAAAGCAATTTCTGTATTTTTAGATGTCTAATCAAAAACTGCTACTGCACTTGAAAATTCCTAGAGACACAAGCACTAAAAATATCAAAATTATGTGAATTTCATGAAAAATAAGATCTTACAAACCTCCAGAAATTGCCATTACTTACTGAAAATCACAGGTAATTTCACGTCTCAGGTGACTGCAACAGAATGCAGCAATTTCTGGTCATATGCGATGTAACAATGTTGCACAGTGATGGTAAATCTTTTACAAATGGAACAGTTTTGAAGGGTATAATCTGTAGGTCGCACAAAACAACAGATAATCTACTTCTCTCCCAGGCACTCTGAACAGAAAAGAAAGGTCAGAGACATATATAGGCAAAGGAATGCTTCTATGTCAGACACAATAACATATGACTACGATGGGTCTAGAATAGCTGCTGAGCTATTCTACTGTCAGAGGTTTGACCCTCCTTGACATGTGTCTTCCTCATCTTCATTTGCCATGAATTCCATCTGGCCTGGAACTGGCAGTTCAACAGGTTACACAGTGAGAGGAACCTCCCCTAACTCCATCCTGAGACAGCTTAAAAGATCTCTGCATCTTCTCAGATTCATCTCATTTTATTTTTGTCTCAGTTGTAGATTGGTTTATAGGCAGAGGAGAGCAAATGCAAGTTACAATTAATAGTACCCTAATTGTACGGATTACAATCATTTGATGTTTCCCTCACAGTAACTGCCCCCTCCAAAAAAGAAGATTCAAATTAATAATCCAAAATCCACAATCTTAGAACTAGAATGCAATTTTTTGAGACTTCTGCTAAAGGAAATACAACCACATTCCTTCATGGCTGGACAAGAGAATCCCGATGACAATATTAGAATAGCAAAACCAAATGCCATGCATTTAAAATACTATTTAGAAGAATGAAGAATTTAGAAGTCTAGTACACCTAAGACTGCATAAAAAGAAGTGATTTAAGATTGACTGAAGTGGAAGTCTTAAGATGAACTGAAAGTGTTTAGAAGTTGATAAAAATGAGAAACCTGGTAAAGTGCATTTCTCTTCCTGATTTCATCTGGAAGTGCTTGTGTGAGAAGCACTACAAAAGACTTCAGTTTGTTGGTTTGAGGGTTTTTTTTTCATGTCAAATAAGGCTACGAATCATGTTTCGGATAACAGGAAGTCTTGTGGCAGGATGAGATTGCCATTGCAGTCCAAAAGAGGACTGCACATATTTTACAGGTGAGAAGCTTACTTGGATCGACCCTTTACAGAGCTTGGTACAACACTGAAGATGAAACTAACAGCTAAAATGTACGAATTAACAAACAAAAGAAATCCTTCTGTTACTATCAGATGTTGGACAGAATCACAGTCTAACTAAATTCTTGTCCATGCAATGTACAGGATCTATGGAGTTACCAAGTTGCTTTCAGGAAGTCATCTTGAAATCCTGTCTTTAGTTAGTGCTTGACTGTGGAAAGCACCTTGAAGCCAAAATCTAGCTAGTGATGTAGTGGAAGGAAAAAGTAGTGAAGACTGGTTTGCTACCAACATACATTTTTAATTATGAAATTTCACATAGCTTAAGGAGTTAGAAGTGCTATTGGTCATAAAATTATTCAGCCCTTTTAAACTATCCAACTACAGTGTCATTCTTGGTAACCCTCCTTGACAATGAATTAAACAGACTTACCAGACTTTGAATAAAAGTAGTATTTCCTTTTATCAGATCCACATTTATTCTATTTAATATCATCAAGTTCACATATTATAAAAATAACATAGGAGGATGTTGCTTCCACTATGCATTTGTGATCTTGATTTAGATTTTTTTATATTCAACAAATTATTTATCCTACTTCCTTGCCATCCTGCCCAACTGTATGCCTCTTCAGATTAAATAAAATAAATATATTCCAAGGTGGTGGAATAAAAAAGACCACTCTTCAACAAACTATCTACCAGTCTATGCTGGGGAGTAACCAAGGCTATTGGATGGAACTGGACGAAATTATTTTAATACTCAATTTGCAAAGAAATTGAAATTTCAGGCCAACTCTCCAGAAATTCATGCCAAATTCAGAAACATTTTGGCTTTAGAAAAAGGAAAAAGAACACACAAGAAAAAAAGACTTGTGTGATCATACTGTGCAAATGTTTGTGTGCCTGTCCATCGCTGCCACCATTTTCTCCTCCTAGTAACTTGGACACCCAGTAGCCAATGTAAATTAAACCTGGCACAGCAACAGCAATTGAACAGAAAAATTCCTACAAGTTTCATGAAAACGAACAACAAGCTAAAGGAAGGAGGTCCTATTAGCACCCACAATGAGGGGAAACCTCTGGCATGAGCTCTGCTAGTAGGAACCAATGGCTCCACATTAGCAAGAGCAGTTGCAGATGCTTTGATTACACTCACAGTGTGTTCGGCACCTGAGCACCAAAACCCGGAGCAATGATTCCTATGAGTTCTACCACTTTGAGGATGGAAATTAACACACAGAAAAAGAAAGTCAGTTTTTCCAAGTTCCACCACCCAATGTCTAAGCTCCATGTGGGGGAGGATGGAGACAGTCCCGCCTCCTCACTGTCTGTAGTAGCCAGGTAGCCTGCACATCTAAGGGATGATGAAGGAAAGGCAGTTTAGTCATTGCTCTAACTTAAGTCAGAAGGAAAATGCTTATCCCACTCCAATTTGGGATCAGCCAAAGAGGAAAAGTGACTCAGAGGTGTCCTATATTTTCACAGAATCTCCGTGGAACCTCAACACTTTGCTCAGGTCTCTGCTTCAAGCCACTGCATCGTCCAACAGCTGCTCCACATCAGGTACTATCTGAACACCCAAACACAGCACATTTTCCAGTCAAGAAAATAGACATTCTGTTCTTTTAAGGCATAGAAGTACTTTTCTCTCTGTATCTTATAAGTAACTCTGAATTTCTGCTATTTTCACATGTATTTTAATCATTTGACTTCAGTTTATTTGATGAATCTTAGGGAGATTTTGGAACAACTTTACAAACTTATTTTTTCTATTTTAATAAAGCCACTCTTCTTTTTTATTGTACCTTCACATGAACATTTTTATGAATACAATAAAAAGACAAAAGAACATTGTATTTAAATGCTCTGCTCATGTTGCAGAACTATACCCTCACCTTTCCTAACCGGACTGCATATGGTGACACAGAGCTGGATGCAAGAGGGCACAAGGCATTAGCTTAGCGCAGGCTGAGTTAGACCCTGAGGTCTGAGGGCATGGCTGTACACAGAGACTTACCCCTTGGCAAGGAACCAAAAGGCAAAACTGCTGCCAGTTGCACTCAAAGGCAAGTTTCCCAGAAAAACGCAATCCAGAACTGGAAAGAAAGGAAAAAGATCTTGGCCAAAGGCACAGTTCCTTCATTCTAACATAGAGAATGTGGTTGCAACCTCCTCCCATCTCTTCCCCCTTAGAACAGTGAGACATTTTCCATATGTCCAGGACTGAAGTGATGGGAATATGGAGCCACTAAAAGGCTCCAGAGATTAGCTATGGAAAAAGAAGGAAAAGAGTACAAGGTAGAACATTTTGTTTACAACTTTTAGCAATATTCCTTAGAGAGAGGGAGGAGTCTTTCTTTTTTGGAGTGTGGGTGGAAGAGTAAGTGGAAGGCACTGTGAGTCAGATCAGATCAAGATAGTGCCAAGCTTTCAACTAAGCTTTCTGAAGCCATGACATTGCAAATGACATTCCTTTTGGGCTTCAATTTCCCAGCCGTAAAAAGGCAACTTGTTTCATGGAAGCTGAAAGATGGCTGCTATTTAATGTGGGTCCTTATAAATAAGCACCGAGGAGTGGGAGGTTCCAGAAAAGACAACAGTCTGTGAAAAGCAGAGATTATCATGTCTCAGTGCTGAGAATGTGTTATTTCTCAAGAACCATACCCACTAGTGCTTAAAACTTACCCCAGTCTGAATTCCAGATGAGTATGAAAGCTTGGCATTTCAAAAATTCTTGTGGACACAAAACATTCTTAAAAGTAACATTTTTATGTGGAAAAACATTCATTCTGAATTTATTTTTTTAATGTGGGGGAAAAGAAGATGTGTTTGTCCATCCCCAGGGCTTCCCTATGCTGCTCTACACTAGGAGCAACTCGGGACATTTGGACATAAGGAATTTTTTAGCTCCTTTACCATGCTGTGGTAAGAATAGACTAGAAGTCCTGAGAGTCCTCATTGAACTGAGGCTCTCAGAGTATTCAGCATGAAGACAAGATCATGGTCCCTGGTTGTGAGGCTCCTTGGAGCAAAGATTTCAAACCACCAGAAGGTTTCCAGTGGCATAAGCCAGCCAGCTGGTATGTAGCATTTTGTCTAGAAACTTGGCATTTTGGTCCAAGCTTCCTGAAACCCAAATATTTTCCATGTAACATTCACCTGTGAGTAAATTTATACTCTCTGTTGAAATCCATTTAACTAAGAAAGTGCTTGCTACCAATTCCCATTCATCCCTCTGTGGCGAAAGGAATGGAGCATAAAAATCTCTATGCTAACATTACAGCAGGAAGCTCAGGTAAAATGGGTGGAGATGCGAGGGGGGCACTGATGTAACAGTCTGTGCTCTGGGAGTGAGGACAAGACTCATGCACTTCAGGTGGAAATATTTCTAGGTGTACCTTACATAAATTTGTCTGTTTTGTCTCTCCTGCATCTCATGTTACATCTGTAAAAGAAGACTGACTGGCCAAAGGAGCCAAAATGCCATTTAGGACAATCAACAGTGTTACTACAGGCTTTGAAGGGAAGTTGTTTCATGAAAGTTGCCATAAACTTGACTTTCTAACCAGCTCAGTACATACTAAAATGTGGTTGTCAGCAAATAGCCCAAAGTGAATGGAATAAGCAGAAATTAGAATTGAAAGGAGTTAGTTTACTAATTACGCACAAAACACTGACATTCCAAAAAACAAACACGCTAAGCATCACCTCTCCTGAATAATGCTGAAGGCTTCATTGCCTAAGCACAGTTATAGACTTGAAGATGCATACTGAGTTTCAGACTTTGGCACTCTTTTCCCAGGCTCTTGGGGGATACACTTACCACATTCTAATCCACATCCTGGTGATTGTTATTGCTCTTTTATACGGTACAGATTAAATAAACTGACAACAGATCAACCTTGACAAGAAAGGTTGATTTTGAAACTGCAGCAAGTCATCTTCCAAATGTAAAATCATTATGTCTAACATTAATCCATTAGTGTCCTTAGCACATTAAACAAGAACAGTAGAAGCTGTTCTGATTTTTGTTGTATTTTCCTTCTTTTTTTACAAACCACCAGCACAAAGTTCAGAAGATACTAACTCTTAGAAAGTATAAATCAAGAGTGATTTAAACACAAAAGTAATTTGGCAGTATTGCATCACTTGATATCTGCATTCACATCACTAGTTGACAGAATCTTCCTTTCAATTTCTAGACAATTAATCTATTATGTTAAGAAAAAAACATTAATTTCTATTGTATATTAACCAACCTTCATATACAATCCCTGAAAAAAGCATTTAACTATCCACAGAGCTTTCAGGGATAACACAAATCAGAAAGTCCTACCTTTGTTTTTGAATTATCGTTTATTTTCCACCATGCCATAGGTCACACTTGGATACATACACTTGAATTCTTCTTTAAGCAAAAGCATCTCTTTAAGGCATGCTGCATGATCAAACTGTCAGAAAAGAATTCTGATGACTAGCAATCATTGTGTGCTATCATTTTTCCCACAAAAGTAAGTAGGAGCAAAGGTGGCTTCTTCTGTTTCAAGCTGATAATATCTAATGAACGTCCTCAGCAACAAGCACCAATAACCACAATCTTTGCTACAGAATAAAATTCTACATCAAGAGAGCCCAAGGAAAGCACATCATTTCTTTCTTCATAAACCAGCATGTGCTAGATAAAAATAATTTTTAAAGGCATTTTAAAACTTTGCTTTCAGATGCTGCATTTTGCCTTGACAATTGAGCCTTCTGAAGGGAAATTTCTGGAGTGAGTATGGCTGAAATTAGCCCACTGAAATGAGTACTTGAAACCTACTTGTTGCTTAGGGGTTCAGATCCCATCAGTAGCTGCTGTAGTCACTCTGGAATGACCTCATCATTAAAGAGTAAACTCTCACTATGGCAGCAGATCATCTCCTAGATTCAGTTTGGTTATTCCTTTGCAGCTGATATGCCTTTTCTTAGGCTCAATTAACTCTACATGGGGCAATGCTGCTTGGTAATCATATTCAAGAACCATCTGTATGTTTGGTTTTTAGCCCTGAGCTAACTACTTTCCAACTGCAGCTTCAGTGCAGCAGCAATCCTTCCAGAAACTTCCTTTGTGGTTCCCCTGGATGATTATTTGGTTTCCAGCCCTATTTCAACTTTCACCAATTAGACTGACATCCAAATTGATTCTCTGATAGGTGATACGTACCATTCATGGACATCCATTCCTTCAGTTCTCTTGATGGTAATCACATACCTTGCTGTACTGGTTTTGACTGAGATAAGGTTAATTTTCTTTGTAGCAGCCCCTATGGTGCTGCGTTTTGGATCTATGACCAAACTAGTGTTGATAACTCATTGAAGTTTTAGCTATTGCTGAGCAGCGCCTACACAGTGTCAAATATTTTTTTGTTTCTCATACTGCTCCACCAGTGAGAAGGGTGGGAGTGCAAAAGAAGTTGGGAGGGGACACAGCTGGGATAGCTGACCCCAACTGGCCAAAGGGATATTCCATACCATATGATATGATGTTCAGCAATAAAAGCTGGGAAAAGAAGGAGAATGGAGATCATTCACAGGGATGGTGTTTTTCTTCCCAAGTAACCATTACGAGTGACGAAGCCCAGCCTTCCTGGAGATGGCTGAACTTCTGCCTGATAGGAAATAATTAGTGAATTCCTTATTTTGTTTTGCTTGTGTGTGCAGTTTTGCTTTACTTATTAAACTCTATTTCAACCCTCAAGTTTTCCCACTTTTATCCTTCTGATTTTCTGCCCCATCCTGCTGAAGGAGACCAAGGAAGCGGCTGTGCAGGGTTTAGCGGCTGGCTGGGGTTAACCCACAGCATTTGCTATAGTGCCCTGGACTGCCATTCAAGAGCACTTGTCTCAGTGACCTTCTTTGATAGCATCTTACTACTCCTGTCCTGTTGACATCTCTAGAACACTGCATAAGCCTAGTCATAGGAATTTTGGGTTCATTTCAGTATTTAGAAAATGAACCTTGTTTGGGTTTTGTGATTTTTTGCTGTTGTTGTTTGGTTGTCCTTCTTCCTCTCTTCCTTTCTTCCTTTCTTCCTCTTTCTTTCTTTCTTTCTTTCTTTCTTTCTTTCTTTTCTTTCCTTTGAGGGAGGGGCATTATATCATTGGTATAAAAGCCATAAATAAAGGTTTCCTTGGTGAAAGCCTTTCGCAAATGTACTAGCTGTGCCTTCTCACTTTCTCAATAGTGGGTAAACAGGGGAAGAGATTTCTTGAACCTTTATTCCACTACATCAGCTGCCCAAGCTTGGCACTGCTGCACATTCTGCACTCAACACTTCGTCATGGAAGAACAAGCTCAAAGGAGAGAGGAAGGAAAGGAGTGTTTTTCTGTTTGTTGGTTTGGGTTTTTGTTTGTTTGTTTGTGTTTGGCTTGGGCTTTGGTTTTGTTTTTGTTTTTTTTCCCCGTAAACCCAGATATTTTTAAAAGAGATATAAATATCTGTAGCGACTTGTTTTGCAGAATAAAGACGAGACTCATCTGTCTAGTACTGTTAAATCAGCAACAGGTTTAGATGTCTGCTGGACTGAAAGAGAACAGAAATGTATGCGATGTCAAGGCTGAGTGCACTTCCACACAAAAAGATGGCAATATATTCCTCCTTGGGAATGATTGCGGTTCACAGACCAAGGCTAGGAATACCCCATTCTAAGCTGAAATGGCTTTGCTGCCCACTGAGAAATTGTTCATCTTCCCTTTGTGTAAATAAAAGCTTTAAAGGAAAACCTAAAAAAGAAAATCTGGACTAAACTTCATTGGGTCAACAACCTGAACTGTAGCAATAGCGTCATAAAAACAAGAACTGGCTCTAGTAGTATAAAACACAAAGAAACTTAAATCCAGTAGAAATTAATATAATAAGAATTTGTCTTAAAATATATTCCCAGAGATGTTTCAACAAGATACTATAATGACCACTGCCCACACCTTAACAAAGCTTCAGAACAGTCAAAAAAAGCCCAAACCAAACCAAAACAAAAAACCAACAACAACCAAAAACCAACCCACAACAAAAAAAACCAAACCACCTCTTCAAATAAAACATTAAAAAAGAGAAACAGAAGCAAAGTAATTGTTAATCCTGTTTGAACAGACTGTTATGTGTTCAGTTAGGCACAGCTAATAAACAACTATTGAGTAAAGTTACACAACATATAGAACCACGCTGGCTCTGCCTTTTGCAGCAAGGTGATGTGTGCCATAGCTTATTTGTGTACAAGTCATCATCAGATAAAAGAACATGGGAACTCTACCCTGCAAAAAATTAGGACAGCAATAATCCACACTGCCTCTTTGATACCCAACACCAGTGTCACCCTGTTCCTCTCAGGAGAGCAGCTTTCTTCATCTAAACAATATCATGTATGACCTCTCTTTTCTTTCTCTGGGGCTTTTTTAAAAAAATTTGCCAGCTGTGAATCAGACTCCAAGCTGACTCTCAGGGTTAGGAGTTTCTCTTTTATCAAAATGACTGGTTGTCTTTCTAGGTTCTCAAACAGCTCATATATCCTATTACATACCTTAGTCTCTTCTAGAATAATGATTTCATATTTACTTCTTGGTGAAAAATCACGTGTAATACATCTCTAAGTATTAATGCACCAACCACTTGGCTCCTGCCTTTCTCTCAGCATTGGCAGGAATAAGCGCTGTGGGGCTTCCTATGCAGCTTCTCAGGCTGGTCAGTTGAGAAGAAAGTAACCAAAAAGGGGACATGGACTAAGGATGTTTTCCTGGACAGTGAGGGAATTCATAATCCAACAAAAGGCAAGTGTTTCTGGAGAAAATGAACTCCTTTGCTCTTATTACACCTTCAGGAATTCATCACTGATTCTTTTTTTCCTACTGGAGAAGCAATTCTGTGCCATCTTGGCCATGAAACAGTGAGGGGAGACTTGGAAGAGGCTGAAATCTAATTGTGAGTAAGAGCTCAAAGTCACTATATTCTGGCAGGAGGATTTTATGTAGGCAAAATTATAGACTTTACTGCAGCATAGGACTTCTGACTTGGTCAATCTCATTTGGAGACAGATTTCATGATGTCGTACAGCTTGGAAGACTATAGCAATTTACAGCAGAGTAACACTCCCATATTGCTTATAGCAGATGTGGCTATGTTGACGCACAGTTTCAGTGTTTGTTTCCTTAACATTTTCATTATATTTTGCCAATATTTTATTTTGAAAGTAAAAATATTACTCGAATGGTTCTTCCCCACAGTTTTCGATGCTTGTTACTCTAAATTAAAAAGACTCATCAGATGGTTTGTGTTGAAGGATTTTCATAGACCTTTCTTGGCTGAAATGAAAATTCATGTCAGGAAATCAGAGTAGAGAGATATTCCTGCTGAAACTAGAACTGATGAGGTTTCTAGCTCTAACACACTTGAGAAAAGCCCAGGTGCAGTAAACAGCACAGTGTGATTAAGACTGGACAGGTGCTACCACACGAATAAAGGCTGCAGCACATCTAGCAATGATTGAGGGCAGTTTATGTTTAGATTCAATAAGTTATTAATATGACTCATCCGTATGTTACCAAGTATCACACCCAGCAAGTGAAAATTGAAACATATGCCTGTGAGATATAAAAGGGAGCTTTTAAGAGAGATCTTGGCAGAATGGGTGGGAGGGAGGGGTAAGAGCAAGGGGAAAGGAATCACAATTTCCTTGCTGTTTGCTTCCTCAGGTTAAATGAATCCATTAAAATTTTCAGGTAAATGAAAATAGGCAACCCCCAGCCTTTTTTTTTTTTTTTTTCCCGAGTTAGCCTACTTTCTAGCCCCTAACAAAGAATGAGACGAGGACGGAAAGACAGTACATGGAGACATCATAGCACTGTGCAGAAAATAAGCGCCCTCTGAGGCTCTCTGAGATGTTTCTGATCCCTGCGATTTCCCATTCCTTCAGCCTTTCCCTGTTCCCAGAGCTACCTCTGGGCCCATGCAAGCACAAAAGAGCATGCATGGGTATAAAAAGGGAGGCTTTTTCAGTCTGCCCCTGAGCTTAGACCAATACCTATTAGAGTTCTTAACCATTTCACACCAAATTCACCAAGCCAGTGGGAAATTACACAGGGAAATCAAACTCCTTTCTTTGATTCTATCCCTATTTATTTTCAGGAAGAACACCACTAGATGGCACTGGGAGCTGTGACCACCCTCGGCAGCAGCGGGAGTGCGCAAGGGCTGCTCATGGACCTGCCACCCTGGGTGGACACTGCAGTGTAGGGCCAAGAGCACAACACGTTGCTCCTACCAACAGGCTCATGAGAGTAGTTGTTCTTCACATCGGAATAAAACGGAATGATCAGTGTCTTACTGCTCTTTAAACCACGCTCGGAATTGTATCAGCTATTTGGCATAATGGCTCCACATGCTATTAAAATAATGATAAAATAACCAGGAACTAATGCTACTATTCATGATATCAGCAACATCATTTTCAGTTCTTTCAGATTCTGGGCGTGCGGAGGAACACTGAGTCAGTGAGGTATTCTTTATCCTAGCCTCACTAACAAGGCTGACAGAAAATACAGAGCAATTATATTTTGCATAAGATTCTAGTTCCTAGAGGCCAAAAAAACCTTCTGTAAAACTGCATGAAAACACATTCGATCAAGGGACTCCCATGACTATATGTACACTCTACATATATGTAATCAATATAATCGAGAGATCATCAGCGCATATACCAAGTTTTTGATCCTGGTTGTCAGTATATGGTATTTTTACATCCAATCATGTCATATTTGAGACACCATATACCACGTGTCTAAAATAAAATCCTGCCAACACACACAAAAGAATGCATTCATCATCCTAAACACAATATATAAAACACAGTCTAATCGTAGAGCATTACCATATGTTAGATATCTTCCCCTCCCCTTCTCTCTGTGTGAGAAACTGGTACAATTGATGTCTCTAAGAAGAAGCCAGTTCCACATTGGTAAAGAGCCATTAATTTCAGTTGGATTCATTCACCCTCAGAACCAGGGCATCGGTCTGAGAGAGTTCGCTTTAATGCTGCTCAGTACCTTGAGTTAGTCAGAGTGGGACTCTGAAGGACCTCTCTCAGCCTAACCTCCCAAGGCTCTCTGCCGTCAATGTACGTGGAGCTCTGAGCAGAACCTAGAAGCAAAGAAACCAAGCAGTGGGTTTGACAGATAAGCAGAAACATCTGAGCTCAACAAGAGAAAAAATATTTGATTTTGGGGCTCTGCTTCCCCATTAAAGAGATAGTCTCTGTGTGAAAGGAATACTTATTTATATGTTAAAATGATCTTAGGTACTTCTGCAACCTCAGTGTTTGCTGCCTGTTCAGCATTTAGATGACTTCCTAGGTCCCAGTGGCCAATAACCTCCAGCATCTAACACATACTTCTGTTCCTTACTCTCACACGCACCTTCTAGATAAGTATTTTTACTAAGAATTTATGATATCCCAGTCATCTTCTCTCATTGGCCCAGAGCCAGCCCAGCTTCAATTCCATTAATACACACTGCACTCAGTTTCCTTCCTCCAATGGTTTCCCAATGAAAGATGAAGGACTAGCCATTCATATATTGTCACCTCCCCATCTCAAATCAGCTCAGCAGGATGGCCACTGAAAAACTTCACATGTAGGTCACAAACAGTGAAGGAGATTGTGGGTTTTCTGGGGGTTAGAGGAAATCTGATGTGGAAGCTGTCCCTCTATAAAGACAGTTTTCTAAGTAGAAATATTTATTGGATGTGAAGTCCAATTATTCAGTTCAGTCTCATCACAGACACTGGCAATCCCAGGAGGTAATTTTTTAATGATTCCGTGATATACAGAGCAAAGTCAGACACCCAAAAGTTAAGCAACCAGATGTATTTTAAAAGACTGTGAAAAGTTCCTTTGGAATTTAATCACAGACTCAGGGTAATGAAAAGAAGTCATTTCCCATATGCTGCTAGTCAGCATTCTCCTAAGCATCAGCCAACATGCTACACCCATGTCACAGGTTTAATCATTTGCAACAGCAAGCAATTCCTGAGCAGGCAACAATGCAGTTGGGAAATGCAGACAATATCTCTGAGAAGAGACCGATACAGGCCTAAATTCACTGTGCAAAAGGTTACCAGACATCTACAAAGCATTCCACAGAGACATAAAGGTAAGGTCCAGTCCGGTAGACTGGTGGACACAGATCCTTGACAAGCCACACAGAGAAGTGAAAAGCTTTTGGAAACAAAATTTATTTTTTTCTTGACTGTTAAAATATTTTGTTTCAACATCTGACTTTTCCCTCCTGCTTTGAGAGGAAAAGACAGAACCATTCACTGAGCATTACCAGTATTCCCAAGATTTAAAGATCCCCAAATTGAACGTTTTGGAAAAGTTAACTTTTCTACAGAGGAGGCAAAGAATAATCCAGCTCCACATCTCCACTGCAGCAATGCAACTCTGCCACAGTAGTGCTCAGAATAATTGACCAACTCTGATCAGAGTGGAAATTCTGTTGCACCCTTGAAACATAATTCCCTCTAATACTGACTTGAATCAAATTTTGTTTGAAATATTAACCTTCTATTTTTAATTATTAGGAATACTAAAACTTGAATTTTAAAAGATGCATTAGTGCCTTTCTGAATGTAATTGCTACAGACACAAATCTACCACTGGTATACAATGTATTAGCTCTTTGCTACTCCCAAGACCTATCATAAAACAAACCAAAATCAACAAACACACTCCAGCTGGTGTTTGCAAATCTGGCCAGTAAAAGTACTTGGACAGCCCTTCCATAGGTCCTGGATGACTCCCCACAAATGTCCTAATTAAGCTAGTCGTCATTCAGAATTCCCCCAACCCAGAAAGCAGCAAACCAGAAACCAGATAATGTCTCTCCCCAAAGGTGTTTGGCTAACTTTCCAGATGCTAAGTAGGCAATGAGATATAAATCCTCCAACAGTGGATTGCAGCAATGATTAATCCAAGCTAGCTTAACAGAATGGCTGACTTTACAGTTTCAGCTTTTTGGAACTGTATCAATTTCAACCTACTGCCTGATTGACAGTTCCTTCAGATTAAGAACATTTTTAAAAGTAGACCTTCCTCTGTCTTGTCATTAGCTGCAATCTCATGGATATTTGTAGCAAGGTGTACACAACCTTTTTTAATGCAGACAGCTAATCCACAAGGAATAACAAACAGATGATTGTCTCCTTTCTCAGTTGTTCTGCGATTTCTGCTCATCATTTACAAGAATTACAACAACCTGAAAAATAACTTTCTTTTATCTTTGGACATGGTTCCCAGCCCAAAGACACCCAAAACAATGCTGCAAAGGCAACAATTTGTTGACTTTTTGCTTTGTCAAATGGCAGCCTCTGTTCCCATTCCCATCTACGTGGTACATTCATAGAATTTCATTCCAACTTAACTACAAAATTCCTCAGTGCTAAAGGAAAACACAAAGTCTGTCCATATCCAGCTTGCTACACACTATGAATTCTTACGAGCAGAAAGAGAGAATTCTTGTCCAATAGCTGCATTATTGGAAGACTGAGTATATGTAGAAATGAACACCTGGTCTAAGCGACCAGTCTCAAGACAGACCAAAGATTACTGAGTTGCTGAAAATAAACACAACTGCTTTCAGCCTCAAACATTTCCCCATATGTTACTGGATTTCTATCCTCTTCCTTCTGTACCTTTAAAAACTGATTTCCTGAAAGGCACGTGCATGCCAGAAATGGATTCCTCACTCTTAATCCTGGAAGACTTGACAGTTTATCAAGACCAGGAAATTTCATAAGAGAAAGACTTCCCCTTTTCAGAGAAGAAAGATTTTTGACATTTTAAACATGTTTATGTTACAGAAATCGGGCATCCTCTGGCTTCTGCTACCAGTAAGAACAGCTACAATGAAATAGCCATGAGACTGAGAGCCCAGTTTCCATACCCAGCCAATCCACTTGCTTCAATTAACATTAGTACCATCCATGCATACATAGAAGAGAGCAAAAATTTTGAAGCCCTCTTAAGAGATGGAAAACACTGCACAAATATTGATCTCCCTCTTCCTCCCTATGCCTTAGGTCATTAAATATTAACACTGCCAATACATCAATGGTCTAAACTTTCACATCAAGCAGCAACTTAAATAATTAATTTGAGAGAAAAGAAGATAAACATCTAATGTGTTAATTGCTTGGATGAGTAGAGCAGATGGTAGGAATCAGCACAATTTTATGGAAGCTATAGGGAAGCGTTATTGGATCCAGAATCATCCCCACAGTCAAGAATAAGCTCTGCTTTCTCTTTGCTCCCCTTTCCTGTTAGATTCCCCAGCCTAGATTTCTGCTCATTGTAGAGGGGCAGCAGGGAAACGGGATTGGGGGAATATGTTTGGGGCCGGAATGTCTGCAACCAAAGGGAGGAAGAAAGAATTAGATTTCCAAAAAATCCTCTGGCTTAAGTCCAGGCAAATAAGGAACAGGGAATGTAACTACATGAAGAACTTTCAGTGGAGACTTAGCAGAACTACACTGACTTCCTGCAATGGGTTTGAAACTACTGTGAAACCACGTCTTGACAAACCTGTGATTGAATGAGCAGGTTTACACTTTGTTATTAGGGAAAGAGTGCAGGGAACTTTAAGCATGTGGGAAGACTGCAGCCAAGATATTACCCTAATGCTTTTTTCCCATAGTTTAGGTACAGATGTTTTTAATATGTGAGCATTAACACTCTGCCTTTCTAATTATGCAGGCCTAGACTCTTACATCATGTTTAAGAGGTCATAAATTTAGTGTAATAAATCTGAGCTAAAACATTTAACACAAAGTGTGTTCAGCAGTACTTAGAAACTACTTTTAAATTCTGCGTTTGCAAGGCTCATGTATTTCCAAAAGATTTTGAGAACATAAAATTCTTTCTTCTATGAAAAAGCCACATTGTGAGTTTTTCATGCCCAGAGAATAGTCTGAAGGAGGATTGAACATTCAAGGGTGAATGTTCGAAACAGTGTTAAAAAATAATGTGAGACTAATTAATATGTCTCTTCTTGCACCACAAAATCAATTCTGCCTGTATCCAAGCTGTTGGAGAAACCTCAGTGCAAACCTTGAATTGTGGTTTACCAGTGATCTTTGCAAGGTGAGGCAAAGAAACATCCACATTTCTTTATGCCTTTGGCTTTCTTGGCCTGCCTGTGCAAACTGACTAAAACAGAGAAATGCATCAGCTGCTGCAGTGTTTCCAAAAAAAGAGACGGGCTCAGGGATTCAGTCCTAAAGATGTGCACCTAACTTATGAAGGCAAATTATTTAGCAGAAAGCTGAAAAGGGACATTGGCTTGAAGTGTTCTGGATAAAGCCTGGAGTGTGAAAAGACTTGTTGATAATACCTCAGCTGCCAACACATTTCCAAGCTGATAAAGAGGGAGAGAAAACAACTTTTCCAAGATGCTTCATTACTGTAAATCACCTTTGTTTTATGAGGTTTAAGAGACCCCTGAACAATCTTTAAGGCTGTCTGACTCTCCACATCTATGTTTGGTTTGTTTTTGACTGAGCAACAAAATGAATTAGAGCCTTCAAGTGATTAATTACTCAAGTCCATATGATATTTTTTGTTACTCCCTCCTAACAACACCCCATATTGCATTTGTACAGACATATTGTATCCTTATATTTGGCATGTGACAGGAATTATTTTCTCATGAAAATAACACCTTGACAATGCCTAAGATACCAGCAGTACATCTTCTGAACGTACCACTAGATTGATGGATGAAAGAATATTATTTAGTGATTCATACTTCTGCATTTACAGGATAGTTTATAGATGCCTCTATGGCAGTATTGGAAATTTATATTGACACTGACTGAGTAGCAAATACAAAGACAGCAAACAAGCCGGTCTCTGAATGAATTAAACCCACAAGCCTGCAGAAAAAAGTAGAGGTTTTGTAGCATAAACTGAAATCAAATTATAGATTGGTTGGTGTGCTGGGTATTTACTGCATCTTGTCCATTAGCTGTCTTTATGGCATGTCTGGAATCTGCTCCAGGAAGATCTAGGCTGGACATTCACTTCCAAGCACTGGAGGAACATTCCTACATTAGCAAGGATAGATAGATAGATAGATAGATAGATAGGTAGATAGATAGATAGATAGATAGATAGATAGATAGATAGATAGATAGATGGATGGAATAATTTACTAAGTCTTTCCTCAATATCAGTTGATCACACATGCACAGGAGAAGCCAAAGGAGACAGCGAGACACTCACTGAAGCTTGCAAGAGTGCCCCAAGTTGGTGTTAAAATGTTCGGCTAAGGAGAACACCTCTCCCAGTCACCTGACTCTGCCATCTGGACAAGAGTATCTCAAGCCAGGACTTAAGGCAAGAACAAAACAGTGTGGAGGACCTGATGACCACATAGTATGTATTACGGCACAGTTATTTTCGACCAGTTCTAGTCTGATTCTGTGGCCTAAAGGCTGTTAGCAGTCCCGTCAGCACTATCTTATCCCCATTTCCTCTCTCCAGAAGGGAGCTTGCAACTTCCTTCCACACCCTCTTTATTTTTAGTGGCCTATGTTTGACTTCATAATTACTTCGTGAGACTACACATACTCCACAGCAACAAGATAGAAAATTCTGTACAATTTCCCAAAGGAAAACTTGAGGGTGTGTTTTCCTACAGTTATATAAACAGCCTGACCTATTTCAAATGCCATTTTTCAGTTCTTCCAGGCACAAGCGCTCACACCTTCACTTGGGGAGTTTCATCACAAGATCCTCTCTTTGCTCTCAGGATTTGTTTTTTAAAAGGCCAACACAACAGCTTCCATAATAAGGCCTTTATCTTTCATGCTGGCAATGGCAAAACCCAACAAAATGTCACTGATTTGAGACACAATAGGCTGATGAAGTTAACCTATTCTTCTTATTCTGTCTTCCGAAAGAGACTGATACATAGGCAATCTTCTGAGATTAAGTTAAAAGGGACTTTGGAAACAATAATTTTCATGCTGGAGCCTGCTGAGGCACACAGATATGGCGGGTTTTACGCACCTTTCTGTAAAATCAGAACTGTAAATGTAGATTGTACCACTTCAGAATATCACTTGTGTTTGTGGCATTCCTCAGATTTCTAACTCTTAAATCAATTAAAAAGTGAAATAAGTATGTCCTCTCCTGATACACATTTTCCTTGCTGCTAAATAAAGTTAAGCTCAAGGTCTGCCCAAAGTAATTAATTCTCCTTGAGATTTGATTATAAAAGCCCTGGCAATAATTCTTTATTACTTTTCCCAGTACCAGTAACAATACCCAATTCACTAATCCCTACACAATAGTAATAAACTGTTAGGAAAATGAATATTCTCAAAGAGTATTTGAATGATGGCTGCATCTATTTCATAGAACACATGTGAATGTCTTTGGATGCTTCAGAATCTTCTTGTCCAGTAAAGTTTACTTTAATAGCACAAACAGAACAAACCAGAAGGCTTGACCAGGGTTGGATCACAGTCTTGTCTCTTCTTTTAGACGCCTGAACTAAATAATTATTCTAAGGCTCTAATTATTGCACCAGCTTCCCAAGTGTAATTATTTTTACATGTAGAGAAATGCTGACATTGTTTAGAGGAAGACAAAACCCATAAATCGAGAATGTGCTTTTAAACATAATTCTTTTGAATTGAAACTACTCCAAAATAAGCATTGAATACACTCAAAAGAATAGAAAGAAGCAAGAAAATATTCTAACTTTATGAAGGATGCGGTGTCACATTTTGGGCTAAATCTGTGAGGAACGTTTAATTGCAAGTGGTAAAGTCACAGCCACTAAACAAGCCACCACCTGTCAGCAGAGCTGCTGTAGCTGGCCTGATGGATCCTAGTCTGGAACAATTGTCCAGGTAAACACCCAGGCTCAGCTTAAACTGTCCTTAAGGCAGTGCCATGTTCTAACTAGACCAATCTACCCTGTAGAGAAGGATGAATAAATCCAAATAGCGTTTTGTGCTATTTTGACTGGATCGTTTCTGACATCTAAATGAGAAAGAGAATGCTCTGTTCAGGTTGAACTGAAATATGAGCAGCTCCTCACTGCCCCGATACATCATCTGGAGAGCTAACACGCTTCACAGCAGCCAGTGATTTATTCCCGTAAGTAAACAAGGCACATGAGAGCGGGACACAGTAAGTAACACTGGGCACCTGAAAACACAAGACCTTTGGATCTAGCCCAAGGGCCAGGAATCATTTTCATTTAGCAATGCTCTCACAGAGGAAAGTTAAGAATACACACCGGAACTAACTACAAAAGTCTTGACTATTGGGGGTAAAAATCCATTTTTGGAGGGGTATTTCCATCTGTACTGAAGTTTTTCTAAAATATTGCTAACAATGAGAACAACAGTGCTATCCAACTGTGAAAAAGCACCAAAGCTGCTGATGAGAAGAAAGAACATCATAGCTTTGATTTCTGATGAGAGATGTGCTGGGCAAAACAGAAGCCTTTGCAGTAATATTTTCTCATTTCCAGTCTTTTAGAGCCTGTTAAATCTCTTTCCCCTGCTAACACAGTACTGACCTTTCTGTAGAGATATTCCTTCCCCTGGAAAAAATAATTTTGTTTCCAGGGGAGGTAGAGGGGATATAAAGAATTTCTTTGAACAGGAAGAGACAATTTCTTATAGTCATTCAGAACAAATTATTTTGTTTGTTTTCTTTTGTTTGTTTGGGGGTTTTGTGTTGTTTTTTTTTTTTTTTAAAGAAAAAAAGACTAAAAATCTACAGGATTTTTTCTGAAATCAGAAACAGGGAGGAGGGAGCTTTTATGCTATGCTCTTTATTTATTAGTGTGTGCATATTTGCTGTCTCTCTAAATTTGTCCCAAAAGGCATAGCTCTTCGTATAGACTTCTACACATTTACTAAAAAATATAACATATGACAGGTAGAAGAATGGAATCCTAGCTCTGCTGCATGTACAATACTACATGCAATACGAATGCATGCAGACAGCTAGAGTTACCCCATCCACATAGTTTTTAATACACTTTTCCAGATTTACAGATCTTTGCTTTTTGCATTCAAAGCAGTGTTCTTTCTACAAACACATTTCTTCCATGGACAACAGTGAAGCTTCTTCATCAGTAGGAACAGTAGCAGTTTTTAGAAAGAATATTCATTACCTTGGAAAATAACTTTCTTCCAATTACATTGGATAATTAAACACAGTTATCAGCCAAGGACATTCTTCAAAACATCAGTGTTTTCATTATTTTAGACATGCAGTTACCACTATATTACAATCTATTCTGCATTGGTGTTGGTGCAGAAAGGATTCCTAGAATTTGATGTTTAAAGCTGAATATTACACTATGATTAAATTATTATTCCTTCTCCAATGCAGACAGAAAAAAAACCCAGCTTCTCTCAACCTGGGGGGGTGTGAGGGAAATTGAAATTTCACTGACCAAAGTCCGAGTACTTCTCCAGCCAGGCATCCTATTTAGGGATGTTTGCTCATTACCTCAGATGCACACATTGCATTCCCTGGTGTCATGTGCCCAATTCCAAACCCCATTAGAAAGTCACAAGGTAAAAGGCACGTGAGTGTGACTGCATAAACCTCCCACAATCTGGTAGGACACATTCACGTCTCTGCAGCCCTGTCTTCATAACATCACCAGTGCAGTCTCTTCTTCTCCAGTTCATAAAGCTGGGGATAAGAATGTCTTGGCCATCTACAAGTTTTACCAGACAAAGTATTCAGGAGTGGGGATCAGAGAAGTAATAGCTGGCTATTAGCACTGGGCCAGTTTTCCTTGCAGCCATGTGGGGTACAGAGATTTTCGGCTCTGTCAGACTTTTCAAATGATGTGCGAATACAAGGATGCACTTTTAGTGCATCCCTAAAGCAGCCACTATAACAGGCAAATGAACAGGTAATTCTGCTAGACAGGAACAGGAGCCATGGCCCCAGCCTCTGTGCAACGCAGGTCATTTCAAAAACTTTGCCCAACAAGGGATTGTTTTTTCCACCCCTCCTGCTGAAGCAAAAACAAGGTAACAGTGCTCCATAGTTTCCCTAAGACTGTGGCATATTTCACCCAGCAACATTTTGACATGCACTTTACTACAAGTAGCAAAGAGAGCAACGAGGCATATAGCATATAAAAAACAAGAAAAAACCTGTTGCCTATGGTGGAACTCAGGATTTTACATGGTGTAACACTGTTTCCTTCCTTCGTATGTCTAAATGTTCTCAAAAATGCACTGCCTTATCATTTCTCAAAGCGATCATGAATATTTTGTTCTGTCCAAGTATATCTCTTACCAGTTAAGCTTGCATTTCAAGATCAGGAAGTACTCTATCAAGTGAAATTTTCTAACTAAAAAGTACATTAATAATTCTATAAAACAATTTTGCTGTTCAAGCAGTGAGTGCTTCTGCTTTTCAGACAAATTATACTTCATAAACTTTAAGATTTTGTTCTCTTCGCGTTTTACATGTTTAACTACTTAAATCCCAAAACAGTGCTCTCAACAGCAACAATAGAACAAAACAAAACAAAAAAATACACACAAAAGCTAATCCATTGACGTTTTATCATTGTTCATTATGATTTCTAGTGTAAATGCTTCTGAACTTTTCCAGCCCTAGAGCAAAATAATCAAATATGTAAAGTGAGACTTTCTATAGCTGTTTTCTCAGTTTATTGTTAATAATGTGATGGTACCCACTAGGTCAATATTTTGTTTGTCTGCAAAACACCACAGCTGTTTACATTTCTGCTGTATATGCCAAAAGGAATCTTCAGAAATGTGCTGATTTTCTTCCATATTCCTAACAAGAAGGGGACAGAAATTGAGGGGAAAAGTCCTGTGTTTGGTGACACATTTGCATGAGAAGTTGAAAGTTTGGTGATTAATAAACAGCTCTAATTAAGTCCTCCCAAGCCAAGATCTTGCTACATTAAAAAAGACTACTTGTTTGACTCTCTCTGAATTACTGCTCTTAGAACAAGGCCACCTGGGGATAATGAACAGCTGATTTAATTTTTAATCAGCATTTAAAAGCTTTTTAAGTGGAGCTCATTTTCATTAGTTTAAATAAAGAACACCTCGAAAAGTGAAAGGTCGTTAAACCTCTGGAAGTACATTCATGCCAAGACTTTAGCTAAACATAGGTCCTTTTAACAGGGTGTCGAGGGATTTATTTAATATAATGTGAACAATTGCTCATTTCTGTAGTCAAATAGAGCCTCACAAAGGGATCTATTGTCTCATCAATGCCCTACACAGGAAATTGCTGTAAGAACTGTATTCTGAACATGCCTGTGCAGTCTGAAAGCATCTTTGTAACGACTGCACTGCACAAAGTATCCAGAGCTTGGTTTCAGCCAGATCTGGGAAGGCTCTGCACCTCCCAGGATAAGGTGTGATAAGCAGCACAGCTGTAATACAGACCCAGATGCTTGGTAAGAAGGAATATTTTTGTGTCACAGTACCTTGATATGAGACTTGACCATTTTTTAATCTGCGGTCAGATCCAGCATTTGTGAGAGAGTTGTATACATTTGGTTGTGCAGCCCTTTTTACCCTGACTAGTTAACTCAGGCTTCAGGGCTGGCTTTCCAAAGTACACCTGGTTTTCCTTGCCTAAAGAACAGATTCATGCTAGAAGACTAACTTGCATACCCTTCAAGTTTTTAATAAAACATTGTCAAGCTTAAATAAAGAGGTATATGATCAAGGATTGGAAACTCCATTCAGTAAACAGGGGGTACCCTGAAAAGCATGAGGCTAATTTTTATAATTTCATTTTCAGTTTTGTTCCATTCTCAGAACAGTCTGGGGTTTCTTTTTGTTTGTTTGTGGGGTATTTTTGTTTGTTTGTTTTTTAATGAGCCTGTAAACATGTAATAGAACATCACTTGTAACTTCAAGCTGGGAGCCTCAGCTCCTGTGATGCTCATTTTTCAAAAGCAATCAGCACAACGAATGAGATTCAAGACACATTTAGCATTGTCTGGGATATTTAAGATTGCAGCCAGAAAAAGCTACCAGATATTAGCTGCAAAATGTTTCTTGTTTCGGGGGAATTCGTACAGAGCATAAGAGGATACAGACTTAGCAGTCATGAGATCTAGGTGAGGAATACCAAAGAACAGCCACAGTCCCTGGAAAAATATATATGCTTTTTTCAAAGAGAGAGAGTGGTTGGGCTCTACAGAGACCTTCCAATCTCCCCCAAACTTTGTAACAAGTCAGAACCAAGATAAATGTTCCCAGTCCCCTTGCTAACTGGAAAAAAAATAGCTTCAAACTCCAAGCTTCCACTTCAAGAAAGATTTAAAATAGCATCTCCACCTCCTGGAGAGGTCAGGTTGGGATTCATCTGAATGTGCAGGTTTCTACTGTCACTGGCAACTGCTCAGCTGACGTGTTGGCTTTTATCATGGCAATTCTTTCTGCTAATGCGTAACATGGACTAGGAATCCAACAGGGAGATGGTGAGCATCCTGGGGTAAGCTCAATTCAGACTGAGCTCAGGGAACTGAGTCTCCCTCAACATTATGCTCCCCTCATCCATTATCCACACGTGACTCCTATTGAGTTGAACATCTCTTATGGTTTGCATAAAAAAAGCTGAATTTGACTCATCCATTCATAAATTCTACCCACATCAGTCAGAATTTCAGGTTTGAGACAGTGCTTTGTATACAGCATGTATGTGTAAAATAGACTCAAGAATCTGACTAAATTTCTACATGACATGAATGGAACAATCTCCTTGCCCAAGTTTTCTTGTCAGAAACATTAACTTCACTTTCCCACTCCAGCCTGTTAGATGGCTTAACTGTCTCTTTATTCAGAAGACAGGTCTAATGGAAATCAATTCCCCTTAATATTAATAACTAAGGATCTGAGATTGTAGATTTGCAAAATGAAATCACACATTATTACTTAGGTTTTTCTTTTAAAGCAGCTTTATAGTGTTCCTTCCATAAGAATAGATATGCCTAGTGAGATTGGCATACATTTTCAACATGTGCCTCAAGCACACTGGTAGACTGATGCTTTGAGAGATGTTAGAAACAATACTATTTCTCCTGAAAGGATCAAGCTACCTTTAATTGTTATTAGCAATACAGAAGTAATTTTTTTATAATGCAGAGATAGTAGAAACTCCATATTTACATTTTCTTATGCAGAGATTTCTTTCCAATCCTATCAACATCTAGGCTGAAACATGGAGAATATTAGGGAAAAAGAGGCAGTTTCACTAGCAGTGCTGTTCTAAAAGTTAGAGATCCTAATGCTCTGGTTCCTTATGTGTTTGTTGGCTTTCATCTATTTCTGGAAGAATGTACCATATATTTCCACCCAACAAATCACAATAAAGTGATTAAGTATATAATACCTAGCAATTAATACGGGACTTTGATAATTTCCAGGACATTCTCTGGAACTGTTGTGGCAGAAAGATAATACATAGCTGACTGCTTCCAAATAGGGGGGGAAAAAACCCCTCCCAGAAATAAAGAACTTCTGTTTTAAATTAAAACAAGGACTAGGTTTCCAAGGGCATGTGATCATTAATTTATAAAGGCCATGGCTTGCTTATCAGGTGACATTAATGGAATCACTGACCTGTATCAAAAGTTGTGGAAAGAACAAACTTAGATTCTTTGAAACAAATAGATTGGTGCCATGTCTTGGTCACAGATGTTACTTTAGCTTGTTTTGACCTGTGAAGTGTCCATATCCAGCGTGATGGCACAAAATCTTTGGTGATATTCCCAGGAATCTCTGATTACAACGGTGTTTCAATTACTGCAACTCTGGATGTAAAAAGAAAAAAAAAAAAAGCTTTAAAAAACCTGATAATATGAATAACAAAACCCGTCCATTCCTGAGTAGTAACACCATGCATAAACATTTTCTAGCTCTGAAGAAGTGATCACTTGGAGCTCAGGAATGACCTGCACTTCTGTTACCAGCCACTGCTTTTGTATAGAAGCTGAGACAATATTCCTCCAGAGAAGAAACCTGGGAAAATCCTCTAGTTATGCCTGATGGGTCCTTTTGCATTACTATTAAGGAAGACTCTTTAAGGTATCTACAAAGAGAGATAAATACAAGGTTCACTCAGGAAAAGAAGTGAATATTTTGTCTAGATCAAATAAGAGGGATATTCTATGGATGGAAGGTTAAGAATTACACGTCCCTCCAACTGGTACCCAGTGCTGTGGCCATCACAAAATATTGCAAATCCAGCCATGCGCTTTCACCTCAGATTATCAGGAAGTGCATAAAAAACCCCACTATCCCTAGAAGAAAATACAATTTGTAAGATATAAGTCCAATGCTGCAACGACTTTCATGCAAAAACTGCCCATGTGCTACCTAGACCCTATTGAGACTAGTTATATGAATAATAGATATTATATCAGCATGGAACAAATGCAATGATTTTTACAGGACAGATTGTTTACCAACAGTTAGATTAATTTTAAACTAATTGTAACTAGAATAACAGAGAAATCTCCAGTTAAAATATACCAACTTGGAGTTTATGAAGCGAAAAAAACCCCCATCCAACATTGTTGCCTCTTCCTCTAAATTATTCCCTTTTAAATAACACCTTTGTTTCTGTTTACTCTTGAATGGACAGAGTAGTCAACTGGAAAACCAAGTAAATGCTGTTTGAAAGTTTGCAGGACTCATTTGTTAAAACTGACTGAACTGACTTTTGATATGCTTACAATTTGTGTTTCTACACATTGAGAACAGATTCAGAAACCAGAACCATGTGGCTCATTCTCATTTCTAAATTTTACATAATTCCCAATGTATTCATTGGAGGATATGTAAGCTTTCAAAAGCCACCCTTCACCTATAAACTTTTGGATAAAGAGTCCAGTCAAATGCCTGTTCTTGAATTTGTGCATCACTGTAAAGAGTCAAATGGGAAGTATTATTGGAAAAATCAGCTATTTGCACAGTAAAATCAATGAGATATTCCTGTTTAATGACCTTAAGTTCCATTTATTTCATAGGCCTTTAAGCAAAACCAAACCCTTAGTAGCTTTTGTATTTAATTTTTTTTTCTCTACCTCTTTGGATATAAAACAGAGGCGAGATATAGAAATCTCAGCTAAAAACAATTTCAAACTCTGTAATTCCTAACATTCATTTATAAATATTAGTTAGGTACTTCACAATAGCCTCAGTGCCTATATTCTATTGGTTGACACTATGTTTACATTAGAATATTATCTGAGTTACAGAGTTGTTAAAGATTAACATTGAAAATGTCTTGGAAAACAAGTCTGACTTCATAAATGTCATGTAAGGATAGTTAATCCTAAAACATCTCCATTAGTTAGTTCAAACCTTTTGAACTAAAACCTAAATGTGGCCCAATTTAATTGCTCCTGTTACTACCTGAACAGGAACCAGGTGGCCTTTCACATATTAAATTAAATATTAATATATTTATTTCAGTTTCTGGTCAAGGTCTAATACTCTCATGTCAGTTGTAAGAACTAACAAAACCTTCTGCGCTTTTAAAGTGTAAATGACATATATGTCTATACATAGCTTTACAAAAAGCCTTAGTATAAACCAAAAATATCTTAACATAATAATATTTATTAAAATAAATAGAGGTGGTGGTATGTGTTTAAATGGGAAAATTATTAATTTCTGGGATCAGAAGCAAAATGTCATAACCCTTGATCTTCATCAGTTTTACAAAAAGTTAACGGATGGAGGAATTCCCTGTGAGTTTAGCAGTGCAAGCTTTCCATACAGGGAACTTCCAACATGTTTGAACCAGAAACAAGAGCATGTGTTAGTCAATGGAAAGGATGATGGAGACAGAAAAAAATAAAGACTGGTACTGACGTGAAAATAAACTTTCCATTGTTTTGCTGACTCTTAAGAATAATACTTTAATGTGCTTAAAAAGCAACACTTTGCCCTTTGTGACATAGACTTGGAGGCTAGTTCTTAAATGCAGTGTTACAGCTGCCAAGCATTATCTGATCTTTTTATTTGCTATTATCATTATACCATCCCTGACATGGCAATGTGATACAAATGCCATGTCATATCAGTCTGATGTAAATTTGAAGTCTGCCCAACTACATTTTGATAGCAGATACAAAAGCGGGCAACAATGAAGCTAGGGATAACTGGTGATGTGCTGCCATTGCTGCTTTATTTCCTGGGTGGTACATACCTGCACTGGGGTTTATGTTTATATACAAATTTCTGTAGCAAAAAAATGAGGAATCCTCAGCACTGAACCAATTTTGCAGTCCTCTTTCCATTTCTAGGAAAGAAAAGTCATAATGGAAACACAGAGAGTTAATGATTACGGAATTCCCTTGAACAATTTCACTGGAGCAGATAAAGGCTTCAAGAAAACAGGATGTGGAAATTAGATTAGAAACTAAAATGTAAAAAACATTTTTAGAAGCTATACAAAACTGGTTGCTGCAAGGAGTTCTAATGAATGTTTAGCTATTGTTTCAAAAAACAGCACGATAATAAAGTTCGAGCAGTTTTCAGCTGAGAAATTAAAAAAAATAAAATAAAATAAAAAATAAAAAAATTAAAGCTCTTCTTGTGGCTTCTACAGAAGCTTGCTGGTTTTGAACCAAAAATAGATAATGCTACTTTCCTTCTCTGCCATCAAAGCCTGACTGTAAATGCTTCATGGCTGAAGGTATACACGAAGATTTTAAAGGCCCAGACTCCATGTCTGGCAGTCCAACTGTAAAAAGAGGTGAGTTCAAGTTATTCAGAAAATGATTTAGCTTGTTAGAACTCTCTGTCTCTGATTCACATCTACACAATACTGTGACATACATCCTCAGTTTGTGCTAAAACAAAAAATAAATAAATAAGGGGACCCTCAGGGAACAGAAAAGAACTGGAAAAAATCCCTGAAAATATCCCATTAATTATTTTAGACAATTAATGTTAAGAAGTTAAACCATGGGGAAGTGCAAAACCAGTGTAAATGGAAATGCTGCACAATCACAACGTAATCATGACAGCAAGCAATCTGCACACAGCTGGCACAGCATGGGGCACCTGCGGGTGGGAACACAAAAGGAGAGCTGCTGACATTTCTCAGTCCTCCTAATGAATTTGCTAGGTATATTAGAAATGATAGGAAAAAAAATAGCAAAATATACACATCAAGTGGCATCAACAGGGCAAACAGAAAGTATTTCTCTCTAAACACCCATGATTTGCAAATTTCCAATAAATCAAATTCAGAGTTCCTACAAATCCTCCCTAGGTCCACAGCAGTCTGTTCAGGACACTAAAGCTTTCTGGTGTGTGTTTCAGGACAGGCACAGAGGTCAGGCTTCCAAGTTCATTGTCACAATGCTGGCAGTTCTGTGGGCTGACCCTCCTGACATAAGGATTTCCACACTCCTTGCTCCTCAGTACAACCTTGAAGTAGGCAGCTCACAGCCTTTTAACACCTTTTAAGCAGACTGCCCAGAGCTGGAGAGGTCACAGTTTCTGAAAGTTTCCAAAATTCAACAACCACAGAATACTGAGAACAATAACCAGCTGTTAACTAATCATATTCATGGCACCTTCCAATGTACATGTTACTTGCATATTTTTATTTCCATGACATTGTGCCTTGACCTGTCAAAAATTGAGGTAAACATGATCTGCAGGGAAAATCTGGAAAGGGTCTTAATGGATCAGGCTTAAATAGAAAATAAATACTTTTCCATTATTTTCCATTATTTACCTTTTCACATATTCAGCCAGTGACAGTGAGTCCTTCAAAAGTCAGACCCTTTTTCCCTACTCAATCCCAGCCACAGGATACCCAGCTTTATTCCTTTTAAGATAGTAAATGAAACTATGAATTAAAAAATATTAAAAGCAAGTCTTCTACAGAGTAACTTGTTCTTGCTCTAATAACTCCTGCCATTGGTTTACTCTTCGTGCTTCTAAGGTGTTTTACAATTGATATATATGCACTTATAAGAATACAGCAAGTAGATTACATGTCCGTGTAACACACTAACAACTGCTTGAAAGTGTTAATTAGTTTCTTCATTTTCCTTATGATTAATAAACTCCAGAGTGCATGTAATCCAGAATATGCAATGCCTCCAGGAGGAGAGATGCTGGTGTTTTCCTTTACTGGGAGAAAGGCACAGACGATGAAGCTGTAACTGCAGTAGGGATGTCACTGGGGTTCAGCTGAAGGGCCTCTGTGTTCCTACGGGTTAAGCAGTTATTTTTACCAGAATAGGGTTGTGAAAATGAGTGACATCATTGTTTTTTTCTGTATTTTCCTGCAGGCATAACACACCTGTCACTATGAATACAGACAACTAGAAATAGAGAACAGTTTCTAACTATATCAGTACAGCATTTCTTTATTAGGAATGATCTACTGTGGCAGTGCCCATTTTTTGTAAGCAGTAGGCAAAGGAGAAGATAATTTTAAGGGAAATATTAATTTTCACACATATAACCTATGGTGCAGTCCCCTTGCCTACCTCCTAAATGTTCTTTGCAAGGAAATCTATAGGGTACCTTCCTGGTGATAGAATTCATTGCATAGATTGCATTCCCTTCCTCTTCCTCCTGGGTACCCCTTGATAGGGGTGGTCAGATGCACAATTGTTCTTTGGTTGAACATATTATTACAACAACCAAATAACAGTCATGGCCATGAAGTGCAGTTGGTTCACACAGTTCTAATGGCACTAAATTCAAATGTGGACTATATGCCTGCCTATGCCACCCCCTACACCAGTGTAACTCCGTGATTCATATCGAATGATGAACCTGTACAAAACAGAGTATGAGGTGCAATACCAAGAGATCCTAATTCTGGACTTGTTTGCCTTAGTATAAAATGGATATGACTCCACTGAAATCAAAGGAGTTAAAATCAGTTGATGTTTGAGCAGAGTTTAGCAGAATTCGCCTTCTCCACAACTGAGCTAACAGAACTGTTCCCCTAAGCCCTGTGATTTCTTAAAGCCAAAAGACATGACTTCTCTTCCTAGTAATAAACTAGATCCAGTTTCCTGACAACTGAAGTCTTTCTATGAGTAAAGCTGCATAAGGAAGTTGAAGGACACCAGGTCGATTTATCGAGCCAGAAGTTGCTGCTTTTGTTGTGGGACACTGGATACCCACCACCAAATAAGTGAATGTGAAATCCTTTCTCCTTTCTTGGAAATGGCCTGAAGACCAAGCAATATGCAAAGAACCACTTCTCTCATGAGTAGTTTGTGTAAAGGTCATTTATAATAAAAATTTTTTCAATGTCTTGACACTTCACTTAATTATCTCCTAAGTTCTCCCTTAACATAAGTACTTTAAATGGATGGAAACTTTTGCCTGTATTACACGGAATCAAATGTTTAGTGATCTTGACTTGAATACAATCAGTGAGAGAAGCAGAGAGTATAAAACCAGACAAAAAGCAATGGCTTCATTTAAGGTTTCTGTCCACTTAAAAAAACCACAACCAAACAAACAACAAAACAACAAAACCAAACCAATAAAATGCATATTTGCACACCTGCTAAACTGCAAGTGGGTTTTGTTTCTGTACAAAACTCATATATTATATACATGGAAGTACAATACATGATTTCTAAATACAATTACATCTTCATTAGATGTTTTTATTGGGAGTTCACAGAGACGTGATGCCTTCCTGATACAATGTGCCAGCAGAAGGCACTTAAGTAGACAAACTGATGCCTGCAAAAGTGTATTTTTGACAGGGCTCACTGATTCAAGATGTGTGTGTCCATGCACACATGCACACAGATGTGTATGAGTGTGTGTGCAATAAGTTTTTTCGGTATGATTTGCGCTTATATATAAGATGAATTTGTCTGAGCAGCATAGTATACAAATATATTGATATAGACAAAGTGCTCCAAGAAAGTATCCAAGATAAGATATTCACAAAGTACTTCAAGGCTGCTGAAGTGCTTCAGAACACTTTAAGGAGTAGGCTTCCTAATAAATATAGACAACCCTAAGTTCAATCCAAATCTCACTATTTTTCCATTATTAGAAACATTAGATCACATGCCTTCTCTAGGAGAATGTCATAAAAGCAGTACAATTTTTAACAGAAAAGTTCCAGGTGCCTTTAAATAGCAACATTATTCTGATATTGCCTTAAAATAATTTTAGCTAAGTATTTGAAATGTAGTAGTGCTTTTGCAAATCCTTTCTGTCGCTTCTGAAAAGCTTGCAGATCTTACTACAGCAGTACAGTAGACGCTGGGCAATCAAATGTACTGCAGTTTCAAAGTATCACAGTTTACTTTCCATGCATTTCCTTCATGTGATTGAAGTAAATGGTCGATTTTTAAATTGCCAGGCTTCTCACATGGTTAGCATTAAAATCCAAAAAAAATGCAGCCTGTCTAAGAAGGAAGGAAGGAAGGAAGGAAGGGAGGAAAGGAGGAAAGAGGTGAGGAAGGGAGGGAGGGAGGGAGGGAGGGAGGGAGGGAGGGAGGAAGGAAGGAAGGAAGGAAGGAAGGAAGGAAGGAAGGAAGGAAGGAAGGAAGGAAGGAAGGAAGGAAGGAAGGAAGGAAGGAAGGGAAGGAGGGAGGAAGGAAGGAAGATACTATAATATGTGCTAGTCTGGAACCCAGGGTATATCCTGGCTTCGTGATAGGATTTCTCTCACTTGATCTCAGTGCTTTTTCACATCTAGGCCTGGCCCTCTGCTAATCCACACTGTCTATCTCTTTGTTCACTTTTGCGCTGCCCTCCAGAACAAAGTGACTAGCTCCTTCCAAGAGGAAATCACAGTACAGAATAGTCACTGCTGGGTCCAGACTAGATGCAAGGTAGGAAGCTAGGACATGGACCACATCTAGTTTGTCTCCCCTCCACCAGCATCAGCCCTCCAACAGGACCCAGCAGGCAGTGCTGTCACCCTACGAGACTCTGCAGGCCACCTCAGCATACTCAAGGGTGTGCAGTCCAAGCTCCCTGTGCCATACTATGAAAAAACATTCTGGGCTGCTGCAGCAGACACCTTTGAGTATTTGAGCCCTTGACAGAAGGACAGTAACAAAGGACAACCATGCACAGGGCCAGATGAATGTCACATCTGACTTGATGAGGATCCCAGCTGAGTATGGTACAGCTTAGGCATCTAAGTTCATCTGCCAGAGCCTAGGGAGTGTGAGTGTGAGCTGCCCCATGTGAACTGGCCCACAGACCAAGGTTTGCTTCCCTGGAGAGGGCAATACAGCAGGTACCACAAAACTCAATCCCTCATTTTTAAGAGATAACAATCCCTCTTCTGCCTTTGAAAAATCATAATGCCACTGAAAGCTCACATGTCTAAAGCAATACGTGAGCCACTGCCTGGTTCTGTCTCCAACTTCACCTTCACAATAGAGCCCTGGGCAAAGCTGGACTCAAGTATAAGAGTGGCATATTTGAGACAGATGCTGTACCGTACCCTATTATCATACCCAGTGCAAGGGTCATGCCAGTACAGGAAGGAGCAGTGGGTGGGTATGGATGGAAGTTTATTTTCAGCCCTTCTCTTAGTTTATTTTCTTTGATTCTGTTAGGGTCCATTGTCCACACAGCATGCATAACAGGTGGCACAAGTAAAATTTCCTGCACCTAGAACAAGTTTAAATGCCCTTACACCTCATTCAGCATATCTTTCTGAGCTGATTCAAGAAGTCACCATTCCTGCCTACCATTTCCAAGCTCATGACTGTTACTGTTCCCAGTGCAGAGGCAACAGAAAGGACTATGTGTCTGAATCTCTGTCTTCCAAGACCATGAAATTTGTTTTGCACTGAGGAGTTAAGACACAAACACATGATCCTCATCCTGTTTTTCCTGCTACAAGTTCAGTAACCTCCATCAGAAGCTGAGGTGGAGAATGCACAAGTATTTTAAACCATCCCAGGAAGATTTACCAGTGTGGGCACAATTAGTCCAAAATCTGCCATGTTATGAACTCTGCAAACTCCTTCTGGCCCTACCTCTAAAAATAAAAATACCTGTTTCTAGTATTCACAAGTGCAAAATTTAAACAGATCAAGCTAGGTGATTCATCTTATTAAATGTTTCTTGTGTTAAAAACTTATTGCTCTCAGGGTTCACAGTACCATCACAAGTGGCATATAGACTCCTTTTTTTATGTGCTTAAAGACAGTGTTACTCTATTGTTTAAATACTCTGAAAACACACAATGCCCTTGTTAAGCAAAGACAGTTGTGATGCATCTTCATTTTCAGTCTTGGATTACAAATTCTCTTTTGTCTTTTATCATTGTTCTTTGAGCTGAATTCTAACATATATTGCAGTTGTTCTCTTGTCAAATTACTGGATTGTGTGGCAAAGTCAGGATTTGGCACTTCAGGCTCTGAGTAACTGTGAAAGAAAACCTCAATTAAATTAGAAGAGGAAATGCTAAGTAAATAAGGCCAATGGTTGAGTACTTTTGCTGTTGTACTTCAGCAGCAAAACCCTAGCCCCACATTTTCCATCTAGCTAAGCAGGAAGCAGCTGGTTATTCCTGAAATGCAATTTCAACAGCACAAATAAACCCACGAACTGGACTTTCATTTAAGCCACTCTCATATATTAATTAATTCTCAATAAAACACCTCAGGAGGATGAGAAGTGATGAAAGAATCTGACTGTGGACAGAAAGTCTGCGTGAAAGAGGAAATAAAAGGCTGGTAGTCCATTTAAAGGAAGGGTAGAGATTCATCTAAACCTGAAGAGGTGTAGCTATTTATTCGGAGCATTCTTTTCACAAACAATCTTATTTACAGAGGTTGCTTACAAAAAGTTTAAACAAAACTTCTTTGCTTGTAACCTCATACTTAGATCTGGATCAGACTCTTTACCAGAAGCATAAAAGCTGTGGCAGAAGGACAAACCAGGAAGCTGTGAGGACTGATTCTTAGGAAAAAAAATAAACAGCAAGCAAACAGAAATCCTTGGGACTAAATAAATTCTAAAATGTCCCCTCTTTAAACTCGGCCTGCTCAGATTTGTTCAGATTAGACCTGCTTGGGAAGAGCCAGTCCTATATCAACTACATAATATCAATCCAATACTCAAGGCTAATCTCAAATGGTCACAGTATACAAAACCCTAATTTTTTCAGCCCAAGCGTTTGAGGAAAGCCTCGAATTTTTATGTCTTCATTCTTTCAAGAAAAACCCTTACAGGAAGGACTACCTTGACTATAGCCCACCTAGAAAGCATCAACAGCACCTCACCTGCAAAATAGGAAGGCCTGAGCAGTAGAGTCCAAAAGTGCAATTTTCATTCTTGGCCTATATTATTTCCTCCATGAATGAACACTTAAAAGTCTGCAATTACTCAATATCATCTCTAAACCAAGTACATTTACTTACAGCTGTGACACTAATCCTATTTATATCTTTTTTAGTGAATAAAAAAATGTGATTGAAGTGTTTCAAGAGAATAAAAATGTGCTATTAATAATGAATTGTGCTAAAAACATGCCCTTCGGTGTTAGCACTTGAGCATCTCACTTAATATGAGAATATCAAAGACATAGGCAATCCTCCAAGTTATCTACTGAGTCCTGTCCAAATGAGAAAAAGACTAGACCATTGTATCATGAATTTTCCATTGTCTCCATTTTTATTCACTACTCTCTTTTCATCTCTAACTACTTGTTCAACTATATTCATTCAATTACTGAAATCCAGCTGGTTGAAATGTATCCAGTTGGGCTTTATCATCTCCTGAACTTCCTTTTTAAAGAGGTCTTTAATGACTTTCACTGTTGTTCTTGCAAGTCTCTTTCACTCACACTAGATAATGCAAGGTTATCTTTGTGAAACCCACCTACAAACTTGACTCAAGTTCAATTGTATGCAAACTTCCAGGATGGAAAAATGCATTTCTTAGACAGTGAGAACACTCAGCATTCATTTGCTACCTTCTAATAGCATTTTATAGTAAATGCTTTAAAAACTGTCTTAAACAGAACCAGATGTTTAGAGAAATTCTCTCTGATTGCTGTCCAAGTGAAACTATCTTCCTCCCTTTCTCTAAACTCCCTTTATCATTAAATAATGCATTGAAATGGAAATATTGAGCATGCAATGATTGCCAGAATTAAACAAGGGGCAGATGGAAAGAAAACTGAATCAGCTGGGGTTTTATGGCTTTCTTTTTGTTATCCAGTCTCTCTTAAACACATTCCATAGTATGTATTTTGATCCTGAAAGTACATGTTTATTCATGGCAGTTTCTTTATGGATCATTAAAACACAGGTTCTTTTCTGTACTTTTGTTTATACTCTGCAGTGACCAGTTGTCCATTTTATTGTGGGGCTGACATGGCCAAGCCCAGAAGAGGAGCAGAAATCACTCTCACACATTCCTATAATGCCCATTTCTGTGGAAACCAAAAGCTCCACTAGGACAAGTCTCCTGTGGAAACCAGTGCTGCTGTGGAGATGTTCATTGTGGCAGATGATCCTGGGGAAAAAATGAATTCAGGTGTCTACGTCATTTAAAATGCATACAGCATTGGACCACATAGTGTTTTCTTTCTCCAAATAACAGAACACATTGAATTCATCATCAGTGAAATTACTAAAACCATGGTAAACTGCAGAGATCCAGCTCATGATTCACAAAGACATGTATTACTACAGCAAACAACTGAATCAAAAGGAAAGTAACATTGTGTATTAAGCTGTGTAATCAAACAAGGTTCCTCATGCCATTAGAGGTCACTGGAGTTGGCTATGACATCAGCAAAATTCGCTGAATACACACCGATTTGAATTAAAAAAAGAAAAAAGACGGAAAACACAATTAATTTTCTTGGAAGGCACTTCAAACTTCTTCTCCCTTCTGAGCAAAATCTCAACTGGATTCAATCTAAACTCCATAAATAGGGTTAACCCCTGACTTCCTGTTGAAAGAATGTGATTTGCTTATGTAAATGTCAGTGATCTCTAGTTTTTGAACATTCAATTAGAAATATTCTGTAGAAAAGCCTTAATTATGGATCTAATTCAGCTCAATAAATTCTGCCAATGTTTGTCCTAAGTGTGCAGTTGCTGTGGCCACCCAGAAAGTACTGGAAATGAGCAGAAGGGGGAAGAGAGCATGTCATTTCATCCAAACCTCAATGTGACTTCAAAGCCTAACAGCAATGTAGAGTGTTTGAAACAAGGTATCTATTCCAGGTGCTCCATCATCTATATATATGTTTGTATAGGTGCACAGAGAATGTACACATTCTCTCTTCAACTGCTTTGGTGATGATATTTTAACATGAGTGCAGACTATAACCCACAGTTCCTTAAGAGTCTATGGCACCCATCTTTTCCTCACTATGTAAACCAGAATGCTGATAGGAAACCATTCAGATTACCGAATATTTGTTTGCATACAGTGTTACAATGTAATACATGGACTAGCCATTAACCTGCACAGCCCTTGCTTCCATCACAATAGCAGCAATATGGTTCAGCAGCAATTCTGCAACTCAGCAGTAGCAATGACAGGCTGATAGAAGGAATCAGGAAAACCAGTGAGAGACTGAAACCCATGTTTCTCTGCTTCCCAGTTCCTATGCATAGATCCATGACTGATCTTGGCCACTGTTTTTCTTCATAGTTCCTATGACCAGCAGTGTTGGGACTCAGTTCAGACCAATGCCCTGATGCAGCTTGGAGGCAGACAGCAGAAGAGAGTGACAAAAGTAGAAATATTTGCATAGCATTTTTCAAAACCTGTTCCCTTTCTTTTGGCTAGTTCTTGTTTCAGCTTTGACTAATAAGGAACAATATCAGTTCCCCCAGTGGAGGGATCACTGAACTCTGTGAGAGGGCCAATGTCCTGTATTGTCAAGACCGTTGAGTGCTTCTGGTACACCTTTGGCAGTAATGAGACATATTTACTTAGGACAGGTACTAAGTATAGGTACTAAGAGACAGAAGTGCTACTGCACCAGTGCTCCTTGCACCTCAGATTCCAGGTTTAAGCAGTACTTTGTGCCAGTGCCTCTTCCCTGTCCTGCTTCCACTAAACAAAATGCAAATTCAGCCTTTAATCTCACTATACACAATATCAGTCTCTCCATTTAACTGTGTTATTCAAAACGTCTCTACCTCCAGCCCCATTAACTTCAGTGGGGAGCACACAGAGAATACTTGCAATATAGGGTCTGTTGCCAATAACCAGCACTGGCCAACATGAAGCAATTGTCCTCATTAAGACTGCAGCTCACAAAAGGAAAGTAACATCCTAAACTTCAAGAAACTGAGGTATCACAGTGGTGAGTGCAGAATAAGAGCAGAGAGAAGAAATCTCTTTGAACAGAACCTTGCTGCAGCAATTACCCATCTGACAGGAATGTTACTTCATTAAGCAGGAGACACATCAAGGCTATTATCCTCTAAGTTCTACATCATAATTGAAATAGCTGCAGAGGTATTTCTTTTGCTATCTGATACATCTGCTTTTATATCTGCTGACAGGAATTCAGCTGGAATTAATAGCAGTAAATGTAGAATGTATAAAAGAAGCGTAGGTCCACACAGTGCGCTAATTTTTTCATTACTCTTTGAGCACCTTAAGGATAAATGACATTGAACACTTGGATTCTGAAATGTGTTAAACATCCCTGTGACTCTCACAGGCATCACTGATTTCACTAATAACAAGTTATGCTAATTGCTCTGTGTGCAATGAGGGCCAGATGTCTCAGTACTGAATGTTACAAACATTCAATGGTATTGAGGCACCTCACTCACTTTGGTCATATTGCTTCTCAAAATCTGCCTTTAGCCCACCAAATCCACCCCTCCAGGACGCCAGAGCCAAATGTTGTTATGGAGGCTGGGTTTCATTTTGTTTTTAATAAAGCCATGTCAAACCTAGAACCAGCATTTACGTATATCTGCATATACTTGGAAAAGATTAGCAAAGTTTTGTCATTATAGCTAAAAAAATCACAGCAAATTACATTAAAAAACTTCTGCTTCTGCAGACAGATTATATTTGTTCTTTCATCTCTCGATGTGTTAGCTGTTCACATGATAAATCTCTTTGTTTTCTTTACTTTTTTCACCCTCTGACCCTCCTACTTTCCCTTTCCTCCCACAAATAATAATTTTGTTGATCTTAAACATGTTTCTCTGTTGTCCTACACCTCTACCACATACACTTCTTAATTACTGATTGTATGTTCTTATCCACCAAAAGCTTAACTAGTATTTCAAGCTGGTCAAAATACACTGGGAAAAAAAAAAAAGAAAAAGAAAAATTATCTATTAAAAAAACGAACAATAAAACCTAAACAAAACATACACACACACGCACAAACCCCAAACAACAAAACCAAAAAAACCTCAACAACCCCGCACCAAAACATCCAGACCTATTGCGTGCACGTACAACTAAAGAAGCAACTAAAATAAGTTCCACAAAATATATTATCTGAACTATCAAACAGTTATTTTTAAATACTTGGAAGTACAAATGTTTTCTAGGAATGTAGCTGACTGTGAGAATGTAAAAACGTAGTAACCTCAAAGATTTTCAGCATCAACAAAAGGCTTCTACACGGCTTTTCTTCCTAATACAAAATGTAGTATCTAAGATGATCCTCTATTTGATGAAGTCTTGTATTCTGTAAAAGGGACTAATGCTCACTGCCTGTGAAACATGCTACTCTCACAAGACCTGTAACCAGAATAAGATAATTATACGGAAAAATAACTACTTGTCAGTGTTCACTACGGTGTTGGTATAAACAAGGGTCTCTCTGGACAGAAACAGTAATTAAAGGATCTCCTTGAAGAACAGCTCTTCTTGATGCAAAATTGAGAATATTTACGTTCAAATGTGGGAATCCTGTGTTTTATTTAAGAATCTGCATACATCAAACTATAGCTTCTCAGATCATTTCTAAAAGATGGAAATGTTTAGAAAGGAAAATGTGCTTGGAAGCACTCTGAGAAACAATATTACAAGGCATAGCAGGGCTTGAGTGAACCAGGTTCTCATGTGTACAGTCCCCTGGGATGAATTTTAATACCCTTACACAGCACTTTAACTTCAATGAGACCTTTCATACATTCCAGTGATTTTAAGAATTGTCTTCCTCTGTGATGCACAGAAAATTCTGATTTCTGAAGCATCTGTTCAGTTTCATCCTTACAAAGCTTGATTTGGTGTATGTATTGTATAAACTCCAAGTAGTGATACAAAGGGACAGATGAACCGTTTATTAAAGACATTTTTTCCCCTCCATTGAGAAAAGACCAGGTCTTCAGCTCAAATTCCAGTGAGAACAATGAGAGATTTATTGTTCAACTACTTTCTGGATAGCTGCCTATTAAAATGGAAGTATTTCCTTTAATTTCCCCTTTTCAGTCCATTTCAGGAGCTGCAAGTTCCACGAAACCTACATTTAGAAATACAGTAATTGTCTGTCAGCCCGCCATGACTTTAACAAAATTCCTTGTCCTATTCTTCTAAAAAGATTTGTATTCTTAATGAGCAGAACATCTGGATCAATTTGCCTAAACAGTGATGTAATCCCTAATGGCAACAACTCCCATCCCAAACAGTCTGATAAAGATGACTGTAATATTCCCACTAAGCTTGATTCTGGTCTCAGTTAAAATTGTAAAAAGCAGCAGATACTGCAATGAAATGGAATTGTGACACAGGCCACAAAATGTTTTTGTTGTGTTTTGTTTTGTTTTCTCAGGATGGTTTATAAATACTGTGAAAATTATTCCGATACATATGTTTGCCAGATGAGTCAAGCGGGCAGATCAGCTGCCACTTAGCCAAGTGGGCAGTGGAGCAGACCGGGCTAATTCTTATGATACTCCACAAATTTGGGTGTGGGGTTTTTTATTCGATTGTTTTGCTCTGTTTTTCAAAACTATTACTGAAGTTTAGCTCGTTCTCCTTTCATCCTTCTTTCACCTCCACCTTGGAACGGCTGTATGTAACAAATTAGTCCTTGCAAGACAATAACACTGAAAATAGGACGGAAAATAATTTCCCCTGGGAGTGTAAAGTATTTGTGTTAAATGAAATGAAAAATCAACTTAAACATTCATATGAATGCCCAAGGAGAAATATTTAAGTACTGTGATAGTTTCTACCTTTTCCCTCCTCACCAAGGAATAGAATAAGAGATTTCCATTAAAATAATGTTATGTATGAATTACACTTTGCCCATGGGGAACAGGGGAAATTACAGCTTTTATACTCTGTAATTTACAGGGACTTGACACTTGTTTTGGGATGCACTAGGCTAACTACAACAGTGCTGAGTATTAAGTGTTTCCAGAGTGTAAAATATGCCATTTAGAGGAGACCTGTACTGAACACACAGGCACCATTCCAGTCATTTCAAGGACTCTGCTCCTCAGCAATGTGCAGAAAATGCTGATGTGTCTGTTCAAAGTGCAAGCACGAGTTCACAAAAGGACTAGAGTCATTCCCATACCCCAAAGTCTTTCTGAGCATTTGACAATACTTGGCTTCTGGCAAGTCTGTTTGATGGTTCTTATCTGTCAGTCAGAAACCCAGTTAAGACCAATTCACATGGATGCCACCTGACCCAAAAGATTGACCACGAATCATGGAGTGGATGAGGAAATAAAACCTTCACATCTTGTACTCCATCAAAAGGTGCAGTCCTCAACTTCAGATGCAACAGCATCCTCACATGGGCACAGTTTCAGTTGTATTTAAGTAGTCCAAGATACAGTCCCAAGCAGCCTTTATCAAGACACGTTTCTTAGGCTTTTTAGCAAGTGAGACATGTCTGGACACTTTGTAGCTTCACAAAGCCCGCTGCAACAAGACTTGGAGCAAACTACTTTGAGTGTAACACCAGAAGCCAAATTCACATTTCAGCAAATTTAATTTTTATTGTAATATTCACTGTACCTACTCAAAATTACAAAAGATGGTACTGAGGTATCTCAAGCAGAGAGAGACTAGGTGAAGTGGTGCCAGATTTGTTCCAAAGAGATGCTCACAAACTCATTGGATCGTATTTTGCCTAAGAGTTAGGGCAGTTTTCCAGCACAGAACTGCCCAGAGCTACATTAACATTTAAAAAGACGAGATATGAGTTTGAACAACTTTAATCAATATATTAATAAAACAATCTATATACTAACAAAACAACTACATATGAGATGCCATTTCTTGAGGTACTTTGACAAAAGGTTCTTATACCTTTCTTCACTTGTTAACAGGGTTCAGCAATTGCTGTGTGAGGGAAATTTTATTTATTATTTACCCATTATACCTTTTCATGAAAAGAGACATTTTGGGCATTAATCTGAGCCCTCTCCAAGAGTGGCAGTGTATTGAATGCAAACTCTTATATCCAAGCGAGACATCTTTGTAGTCCTACCTAGCCCAGGAAGGTGAGGGACCCTTTAGTCAAAACAGCTGAAGAAGCTGGTAAAAGGTTTAAATTGCCCTTAAACTGAACCATCGTGCATAATACATTCAAAATGCATTTGTACATTCACCCAGTGCTTGCACAGACACAGACAGAGCCCTGTTCATCACTATAGCTTTCAGGTAGTACAAAGAATAAACAGTTATTTTCATGCCTGGTAACTTTTAATGATGCCTCTGTGATTTTACTTACAACTTTGTATGAAAGCACTGCAAAATGTTGCCTCAGTTTCCTTCCCCCCCAAATGATAATGACCTCACTTGTTATGTGTTCTGAAGGCTGCTTTTGGAAAGAGTTACTGAAGGACATTTATCATGAAATGAGATTCAGTTTTTGCTATACCACATTCTTCCACATGGTTTCTCTCTCCTTGCATACGCAAAACGAGGTGCCCTATCAACGAATCAGGGCTGTGTAGTGGCAAGGGTATGTGGAGAGAGGCAGGCTAGAGAGGAAAGACAGCTTCTCAACCCCAGAGACTGGGGAAATTGCAGATTTCCTCTATCACAGGCCTTCTGATGGGATGGGCTATCTCAGAGAGTAAAGCTGTCTTGAAAGTTCATCTTGGCTGGACTTCACAAGGATGAAGACAGGTAATTTCTAAAATTTCTCTATATTGGTTCATGGCTGTTTTTTGCCTGCCTCCTATCTAGGCTTTCTTTTTTATCTTGAAAGTGCCTGTGGCCCACTTTTTAGCCTTCCCAGGGCAAGTGAGGTCTGTCCAGGTATTTTTCCACTAGTAAACAGAAACATTTGCTGTCTCCTAGGTGCTTAGCCTTGACAGCAAGAGGGAAGGGTAGAGCAGATGTGTACTTCTTCAATTCTATTAATAGCAATGTAGCCTGATTGTCATTCAATGTGGAAATCACCTTTCGGTAAAAGACTGCTGGATTGATGCAAAGAAGTTAGAAATACAGATAAGCAAAATGTCTTTTATATGTCTCCAGCCATGTCCAGTGTTAAATCAATTGTGGGTGGTTCTTGTTCAAGGTTAGAAAAAATATCATGCACAGTTGGAGTTGTGTACATCCCATTTTCAGACCTGCCCTCTCAACACAGCTTTCCTTCTTTCTGTCACGGTCCTCCGAACATAGTCTACCCACAGATGCACAGAAATGCCTGTCTCTGTTGGACATGTGCCTTTTATAGTCCTGAGTACTCGACAGGGCTGTGCGAGGCTCACACAGGGTCAGGCTTTAGAAATACCAGTGCTAGCATCTGGGGAACTTCAGGTGCAGAACTGGATCTTGAGACCTCTATTACTGAGGTGATGGGAACATCCAGCCAAACTGATGCGAACTTGAAGTGGGCTGCAATATTATTGTAGCACTAAGCCACTTTGACTCTTTTAGGCATCTTCTTCTTGCCTTGTACTTCTCCATGGATACAATTCTGTATCAAAGAACCCCGTCTGGACCTGCTGCCTCAGTATAGCCACCAACATCAAGTGCCCCTACTTGCACAAGAGTTATCCAGGATTAATGACTCGTTGCCATTCCTGGTCTGGGAGCCATGGCTGGGAACCCTTCACTCCCTACATGTCTCTTTTCTCACACCTCCCTTGGGCTCACTCACTCTCCACAAGGCTGGCAAATCTGCTCCGGGTGTTGGACTCTGCTCTCTGAGACATCTCACCCCTGACACTGGCATGATTCACTATTTGGGGAATGTGTAGTCTAGGTAATTATACAGGTTTACTTTATCAGCTGAGGATTATTTTAGTTTTAGTCTTTTGTTGTGTCCAGGCTATTTTTATGTGAGGAGTTTGCTGGGTTTTGCAACCCTAAACATACCAAAGAGACTCTGAATATGCTCCACAGCCATTTCTTACTTCTCATGGATACTTATTTTCTACACAATTTTGCCAGCTGACTTGGTGCTATTGAAATGAAAAGCACATAAATGCTTCCTAAGAAATACTCATGATTTGTTTACTTCTCTTTAAAATTCTAATCCAAAGAGTTACATGGATGTTATGCAAAATGCCACATTTACATTTAAGAACAGCATCCTGAACAAATATTTAGAAAACCTGCAGGTTTTTTTAATTAAACCTGTTGTGAATGAAAGAGCAGATAAATAATGCATACAATAATAAACTTTCCTTAGTCAATCCACCCCTTTGGCAGTATATTTAGCATGTGATTTTATAAATATTTTTAAATGGGTAACATCTGAGCATGATCCTCCCTGTTTTTCTGATTGTTTGTTGACTGCATAAATGTACACACAAGGTTCATCAGATCAGCCGATTCCTCCATCTGTTCATTTCTGCCTGGAAAAGGAGACTTAATATTTTGCTAATCATGAGTAAAGCGTAACATAAGCAGCACAAACCCAGATTCAGAGAGACCTAGCCTAGCTAAAGAGCAGCATTCTAATTTCAGAGGACCTAGCAAAAGGACTCCGACATTCTGACTCAGTGATCAAAATTTAATAGTCCAGATGGGTGACATTTCTGATTTGACAACAAAAAAAACCCCAGCAAAACCTAAACTCTTCTCTGTAACAACTGTAGTATAAACAATTATTCTGTCTCACCAGCCAAACAAACTATTATAAAACATTTATGCTTTTTTTTACACAGAAGATATGGTTTGGTCTGCTACTGGAGGCCCATGCTTATTTTTCTTCACTTGCTGACTGAAAGGCTATGCAGTCATTTCATCTGACCCAGACCTGGCTACACATAAGGGCCGTTCCTGCCCACAGAGCTTCCACTGAAGTTCTTCATTCTACCCAGGAATGAGACCAGCTGCCCTGGGGTTACAGCGTGAACTAGTACAGAACACAACCATTTCCTTCCTGAGTCACAGAGTGTACTGCTATTTCGTCACTGATCTGATTTTAAGACTGGTGCCACAAGGATTAGAGAGCCATATCACTGATTTCTGTCTGTGGACTTATGAGCCCTCTGTGGTCCTGGCTGGCCATTTGGTGCATGAATACAATGTCCAGCATCAGCTGTGTCCAGACTGAACAAATAAACTGATAGGAGAAGAGCAGAAGCCAGAAAACAAAGAGAAAAAGGTCCTCCACATTCCCCTAAGGGGCAGCAATATGCCAAGATCACAGTGGTTGTAGCTGCTGTTGGCCTGTGCAGCGGTAGGGAAGGCTGAGCTGCAGAAGTAGCCACTATATGGAGCTCAAATGTGGGCACTGCAGTGACTCCTAAGCTCTGGGAACAATAACTGAACACAAAACACAGATCAGCATTCACTCCAGAACCAGAGATACAAATGAGCAGCACTCCCATCATGATTACAACACAGCATAAAGCCGACTTCTCTCATCCATCTTTTCCTGCTTAATTTTCTACAGATTGCATAAACAACAAGAAATTATAGACAATGTTTCAACTTGGGTAAAAATTATGCAGATCCATGGCAATTATGGTTAAATACTTTATGTGACTAATATTTCCAGCAGAACTAGACACACACACAAAACTTCCCCCACGCAGGAACAGACAAATGAAAATCCTACTGAATGGGTTAAAATTCATGAAATGATGCAAGGAAATAGTCATACTCTTCCATTGTCATTTGTAATAGGAATACATTGTATTTTGCATTACTTTATTGCAGAGTGAAAAATTATGTGGCCCATGGGAAATGATTTATATTATAAAATTGGTGCAATGTTACCATTAAGCACCTTTAAGAAACAAAGATCCAGTCACAAGATTTCAGGACATTCTATTTCCAGACAAATAATTTTTCTCCAGTAATTTTTTGAACGTGCTTTATCAAACCCCCACAAGAAAGTGTGTATTTTTTTGTAGAAGATGCTCACTACATTTTTTTTTCCACCAGCTCAATCTAGTTTTGGTACTTTTAAATAATAAACATACTGGGAAAAGTTTTCCTTCTAGGTGGCCACGGAATAGTCCTTGTTCTGCCTGCTCTGTGTCACCACGCACTGAACCATGACTGTGCCAGCTCTACAGCTGAACACATCAGGCTGGTTATTATGGATCAACCTCTATGCACTGGAATTGTTTGAAACCGCACGTTTCCACAGGTTATATTGCCGTGGAAGCATTATTTCTTCTTTTTAGCGATTTTGGTATATTTTTATAATTTCAAGATAACACATTTTCATGTTTTTCCTCTTCTCATTCATTTTTTTCTGCTTTTTCCACTGAAGGCAGAGGAAGTTGTAGGGCAGAGGAGGAAAGTATAAAGTGTAGAAAGGAGAAGAAGAAAATAATAATGGAAATTTCTTGAATTCATGATTTTTTTTTCTTTTTTTGAAAATTGTATGCCAAAAGCCTTAGCCAGGATTTCAGTTCTTGTCATTGCCTTCAGCCTGACTCCAGGTCATGAACTATTACACTAACTTCTCATATTCTCTTAATTCTTTGGAGCTGGCACTGTGTTATGCAGGCTTTGGCCTAATACAGCGATAATTTGGTCCTGAGGGTGACATCCTAGATGCTATGGAAAAACAAATAACAAATTGTAACCACTGGGAATGTGTCTCAACATGTAGAACCTTATTAAGAGCAATTTCACTGCTTTTGTGTGTGTGTGGCTTTTTGTTGTTTTTTGTTTTGTTTTTTTAATATTCAAATACCCAAGGAATTGAGGTGGAGTATTAAGAAATTTTAAAATAATAATTCTTCACACTGCAAATGCAATCCTCTAAAATTAAAGTCTTTAATGATGTATTTTCAGTGGTGAAGGCACAAACTCAAAGAACCTCTCCCGAAGCTTCATTCTGACATATTTAAATAATGGTACAGTTTAAATCAGCTGCAAAGCTTCCATTTACTTCAATGGGACTAAGAGTTCCCTCTGAGTATCTAATCAGTTTCCTTTATACTGTCATTTTTCCTGTTCTTATTATGAATACTACAGAAATTTATCTGCACAACCTTCTCCATAGCTTTTCAGCTCCAAGAGCATTTCCTGATTCAGTTTAGCTCAAAAACAACGACATCATTTTGTTCTTCAAATATATTTCAAAAATGGTAAAATTTTCACAAATTGAGCCCAACTCAGTTAAATTTGTTCCATCTAACATCAGTAAAAGCACATGGATCTTCCTCAGGATACAGTGTATAATACTTTTGTGTCTGTAGCTGATTATAGCTAATGTTTTTCTGCATATCATTATAAAGGAGCATCTTCAATACAGCTCACAAAACTAATTCAGATTCTGAACGTACTCTTTTTTCTACTGAAAATACTAATGCTCCTTTAGAAGCATGGAGCTTTTTCACTCCCACTTAATGCTCAAATTCACTCATTAATTCTGCCAAGTATAAGGAAGTATTAATAATAAATAATAGCAGAACTATGTGGCAAATCTCAGCTGCTCTGTTCATTAAATGCTACAATGGTTTTAGCACACAGTATTTACTCATTATGCTGCAGAATGCTACATATAATTTCATCTAAAGAACTGAACTTGCCTGTTGTGGTAACTTGTTTCGCAATATCTAGAATGATAGCACACCACGAACTTATTTGCTCATCAAGTCACTGGAGGGAGCTAAGTAAACACATCAATTACAGTGAAACAGAATTAGTAGCAAGAGCACACAATAACAGTTCCAAACTATTTGTTCCAAACAACAGTCTAGAAAGACTATAAAGCCTTGAAATTTTTGATGAGTATGAAACAATACATAGTTACTTTTAAAATTTAGAAAGAAGAATACAGACAGTGCTGCTTACTGGTGGAACATTCCTTAGATGAATCAGCAGCTTGGAACAAATTCAGCATGGTAGAGGTTCAGTTGAGGAATATCTATTCATATTCATATTCATGCAACAACATTGTAAGAATCAGCTGGTTTCCCTGTTTTGTATGTGTAAACTGTGTCTGCAACATAACCCCTGAAATTCCTGCCTGTTCATTTGACTTATATATGTACTCTATTTATAATACTTAAATTATTTTTTTTAACCAACAAAATAACAGAAAAATTCATTAGCAACCTGAGCCCTGTTTCAATATCATGTGAGAGGTTACTCCCAAGGGATCACATTACCATGGAAGAGAGGAAGCTAGTGATGCTCCCTTGTAGGAAGGGTGTTCATATTGACAGGGTCAGAATATCACTCTGCCCAGTACAGGTTAACAAAATACAGGTAAATGACAGAATGATGGACTGCAAGGTGGTAAGTAGAATGAAAGCAATCTGAACTAAAAAAGACATTCTTAGGAGAAAAATACATAACAGTTCAAAATAACATAGCTGTGTATGAACACACTTTATAACTTGGACACATAGTGTGCTGTGCTGCCTTATATACTGTGAGAAATTGAGATTGTCCTGTGTGTTTTTATTGCATGTGAGAAGACAGTGTTAATTACAAATGTCCACATCTTTTCTCTCAGGAACAACACATAGATTAGCTTTTCCAGAACATGCCTCCCAGTTTTGGCTTGATGCCCCTGTGTCATGGTATTAGAGATATATACAATCAGATCAACTGCTGGAATAAGTGAGTGTAGTATCACTTTGATTTACACCAATGACAAATCTGGCCCACTGCTACACTGGATAAAACTGTTATTGTTGAAAACAGAGAAAGTAAAACATCCCAGCAGAAGGGGCAATGTGCTGTACAAATTCAAAGCATCCAATCAATGTATGAACCTAAAACAGTCATCAGAAGGAAAAAGGTCCTGTCGCTGCTGATTTGACCTAAGTGAAAGCCACTCCTAATCATTACAAATTTCCTGAGTCAGTGAGCTCCGTTAATGCCTGTCACTAATCACACAGATTTACAACTCAGGACAATATTTGTGAACCAAGGGAAAACCCTCTGAGATTTAAAGATTATTACCCCAAAACTGGGAGCGGGGGAAGCACAGCTCTGTAAAGACAATGGTAAGGTGGTAATCAATGGAAGGATTTTGACTTACAACATTATCACAAGATAAGAAGCATCTAATCTAAGCGGGGGAAACAATTACTTAGGGCTAGCTACGTGTACGGCAACATGTCCGTTACCACTCTGCTAAATATCAAAGCTCCTGCAGTCCTTCCTTGCTATCCCCGTAAGTTGAAAATCAGCTTTGCCATTTATAACACATGGCATTTCACTGAGGCACCCAATTGGGAGATATTTTTAGACTACAGAGGAGAGATTTGTTGGTTAATAACCTTGCAGCATTCCTGCATTATGTTGGTGGAAGTGTCACTGACAAAGCAACAGTTCGAACACTGGTTTTCTGTCATAGCCTTGTTCTTTGTTGAATTCATCACCTTCAACCAATGGCTTCTAAAGAGTTGAAAGTTCAGAAGTCTGTGAAAGTAAAATGCCTGTGTGCAATGTCTTGGATAAAATTCAGTCAAAGATCACTGATGAAGTAAAAATTTCTATTGTGGGAACAGACAATACTTAATTAGACCTATAGATTTGACCTGTTATGTGTGTATATATTTAAAATCATTCTGTTGTCTGCTGGTGCCCACTTTTATCTTGCTTTATCGACCCTTTTGTAGGAATAGGTTACTTACTATAATCAATGGACATTTTACTTTAATAACATATACAAGGCATTGGCTCCCATTACACTGTCACATAAGAACTACTCACATCACTGAACTCTTGTGGATAGGTTGGCAGGAGAGTGCCCACAGCTTCTGGAACATAAATTCACTTCGTTTTGTTCATTAACGTCTCCATGTTGCTGACCTAGAGAACAGAAGAGATAATTATGAGGTGTTTTCAACATCATTTCCCATTGAAATTAGCTTGCCATATCAGGAGCAGAAAACAAGCCCTGCAAAACAGGTAGAGTCCCTGTATCTTCCCACTGAAGCAGAGTGAGTGCCACAGATTCAGCACATTTCTAATACTGGTTATATTGTTCATGCAATTTAGCTTTCACATTGTGTAAGATATCTCATGCCTCTTTCATTAGCTGAAGCAATTAAAATACAGTCAGACATAAGATTTATATTTTCATATCCCCTCTTTGTGCGATTCATTTTGAGATAATTAAAATAATTTTTCAGTGAAGCTGTCACAGCATAATGAAAAATGTTATGGGAATATAAACAAGACTTGTAAACATTTTATGAGATTTTTTTAAAGGGGGAGGGATCCACAACAGCTTTAAAAGATCAAAAAGGATTTCCAAGGTGAAGAAAGAACTATAACAGGATTTTTAAAAGTCAGCTTACAATTACTTGAAAATAATTACTTTCCCAGAAAACAGGCAGATGAGAAAAACATCCGCTGATTAAAATAATACAGCATTTTTTCCCTCTTTTTTTCTCTGTATGGTTATTACTTTACCTGTCTAGATAAAAACAGAACAGACAATGTGAAACAGTACACATCATTTCCTGTATTAGCTGCTTTAATCTGCTGTGATTGAGACTGTATTTCTGGACACAGTCCAGACAGGCTTCTGGCAATCAGAACAGTGAAGAGATCTGATGTACCTTGTTAATTCTCTTAAGGCTAAATCCCACAGTCCTTGCCCAGGCAAAACTCTCATTGAGAGTTTTATTTAGGTTAGATTTTGACCTATTAACCTTAACATCTTGAATTCATGGTTCTCTCAGCCATACTTTTCCCTCTTTAAAAAAAGTATCAGGTTTACTTAACATACTGATACAAAAAGGTATTACTTGGTACATCTAATGTCATATATCATCATGCCATTGGGGAACAGCACTATAGAAAACCTTTCTTTGAGTTATGGTGTAGTTAAACTGATGTGAACACACTGAAATAGAAGATGGGCATTAGATCATTCACATCCCCATTTTGCAAGCTGATATGTACAGGAAAACCACTGAATTCACATACAGCACCAATTACATTACTAGCTTCAGGACTGAAGGAGTTCAGTCCAGCTCAAACTTTTTGAATTTTGTCCCACTTCAATTATTGTGTGTTCCTCTGGAGACTGATCTACATTTTACTAGTTTTTCTGAAGTCATCCTTGTGTTCTTCAGCCATCTGGAATTATTTAACTGTTTGTGAGCATTCACAAGCCAATGTGAGTACTTTGGGGGTGACATTCATTTAAAGAATATGCTTCAACAAAGATCTCTCTTGTTCCTTCAGATATTGCTTTTGGAACACCTCCCCAAGTAATGAGCAGAGATCTTGCCATGTCTGTCTGCTTTCTCAGCAACTCTAATACTTTCATTTGCCTTTTTAATTAAAAACATAAAAAACCCTACCCAAACCAATTCTACAGCAAAAGCTAAGTGTTTCTGCCCTTCTGGTGTCATTAACATCAAATGCATCATTCAAAATAATTCAAGGCTTATTTTCTTTTCAGTACATTCTGTCCCTTAACATTTGTAAAGTTCCTCCTGTATCTCTGTCTGCAAGTTCTTACACAACCTGAATAACTACAATTTCTGTATTCCTTTATCCTTTATGGCTCTGTTTGTTTGCTGGACTTTTTGCCACAGTTCCTGCTTCAGTCTTCACTATGTACTTTGCTAAACTGAAGGTCTTGAACGCTTTCTATAGGGGAACGCAACAGATAGATATCTAAATGCCACCGAGTGACTGCAACAGACATTGGATTTTTTTCAAGGTTCATCATGTCCCTTCTCTACCCTTGCTTTTGTAGTTCCACTTACTTACGTGCCTTTACTTCTATTACTGCAGAGAAATATACTCTCTGCTTGGAAATGCCTGCCATCAAAGGCACAATGTAGATAAAGTTATCTGCACTAGCTTTAAGCTAGATAGTCCAAAAAACAACAGTATTAGTGACACAATAGCAGAAATTTCTACACTTTAACAGCAAATCTGTCGTACCCTACAGACATATCCTCAACAGTCACTTTTCATGACAGACATTCCTGGACCCAAAACCTTCCTTCCTTACAGGTCACACTAGAATAGTCCAAGAGATCACCAGTAAGTTAATGATTCATTTCAGAGCAGAAAGTTCTCTTAAATCAATTATTCTTAATCGTATGAAATTTCTGGTGCTTTCTTCATCATCTGTAGCCAATACAAATTACCCTGTTGAATACTTCTTACCTGGAACTAGCTACCAAAAGAGCTTTGATAGTTATTCTAACCCAGAGTTTGATGCCGAGCAATGTTCTCTTTAAAAAACCTTTAAAATTATCTACTGCTTTTCATTTTTAGTACTAATACCAAAGCTGCCTGTGCATGCAAGGGCATAAAGCTAAAATTTGAAGGAAAAATCCCACACTTTCTATGTCTAACAGTTTTGCAGTAGGCAAGCACCTAAAAGGAACCAGACCACCCAGTTCACAGCACTGTTCTATGTGAAGTCCTTCTGATGTCGAAACTAATTAAGCATCTAGCTAGGCAGGCTAGTATCAGAACTGGAGAAACAGCTTGGAAAAAAAAATCAACAATTTAGGGTTTAAAGGATTAGATTCACACCCTAATGAGAAGCCACAAATAATAATGAACTCTCACTTTGTTTTACAAGCATTCATTACTGTTCTGTTAGATGAGATACAGGCTATTTTTAGATAATAGTTCATAAAGAAAACGTCCTGTGTATTATATAACACAAAATGTTTCCTTTTCTTAAGAGTAGAAGTAAATTTCCAAGTTATGGCCATTGGGATTGCTGTGTGCAATAAGCAAAAGCCTGACCTTCCTTTCCAAACCAACAAAGATTTTAAAGAAAGAAACTAAGCTGAAGGTGGAAGTCCTCAGAAGGTAAGTTAGTAGTGGCACACCTTCCCCTGGAAAGAGTGTTTTGGCCAGCATACTTTCCATCTGTTCCCTAAACAAAGTGAATAACTGTATCACTAAAAGGAGGTTTCTACTGGTACAAACATGTTCAGAGCTGGTATTTGCCAGCATGAAAAATGCACTTTGAAAAAAAAAGGCTATTTAGGGGATAAGAAGCTCTGTTCCCTCCCAGGAAAGGGTAAGAGAGAAAAGAACAGAAAATAATAGAGAAAACATGACAAGCAACTTTATCTCCTGTTTTTCACTATTCTCCCAGCAAGACCACTCTCACCTTACCTGTAGGTTCTCATTCATACACGGCTTCACTTCAAACCTGTCCCTTTCACACAAACATCCTTGTTGCTTGCATAGTTACAGGTCTTGCTTTCAAATGAAGAACAAGGTAGTGCAAAGAATCTACAGCCTCCAAGTGTCCATAGGGCAAATACTCATTCCCTAACTGCAACCCCTTGGCAACCCAGCCAAGCTACTGTTTGAAAAACATGCATTATGGGTTAGGGTGTCATCCACCCTACCCCATACTCCCTTTTCATCATCCACCACTGCACAGACACATATGTCCTAGTGGCTTAATTTGTGTCATTTCCCCTCTTTCTCATTCAGAGCCCTCACAGAACCTCATTTCTGCCGAGCATCTGCAAGGGCAAGCTAACCAAGGGCAAGCCCTCAGCAGAGCCACAGCACTTTAGCAAGAGATGCAGCAGATGTAAGTGCTAGCAAGGACATTGATTTACATACACAGCATCAGGATACATCAGTGTAATTGGAACTGCAGAAGCAACACACATATCAGACGCAATTAAGAAACCAAAGTTCTTTGGCAAGAAAATTAATATTTGTACCATATCTTTTTCTAAAAAAAAAAAAAGGAAGTTAAAGTTGTGTTTTGAAACTTCCTTCGAAGCGGGAAAAAAATTAAGTATGGAAAACCTGGTTTTTTAAAAGTGCCTTCCTTATTTCTCCTAAAAATGACATGTTCTATTTTAGGACACAACCACACTTAGCAGTGAATGATGCTTAAAATTTCTATTCCTATCAGCTTTTTCTGAAGTGTCTGCTGTCCCAAACAATACTTCAGAAATGTTATTTAACCTGGGAAAGCTAAAGCCACATTTGGATTTCCAAGCAAATAAAAAATGTTATTTAAATATTATTTAAATGAAAATAATCCAGCACCAGTTTCCACTTTCCTTTTTCTGCCCATAGTTTAGACACATAGGTATTTTTCATATTTCTTTTTCTCCTGAGTCTAATCTGACATTTTCTCCAACACACACAATTTAAGTCCTAAAGAAGGCCAGAAGCAAAATTTCTGGCTGGTAGAACTCCACTGAAGTCAAGGGGAATTTATCCCATGTGTAAAAAGATCTGGGGGCATAGCAGCTGTAGCTTAAAAAGAAAGCAGAAAAGTTGAAGCACTCTGGACACAAAAATGAGGTGTAGGAGTTAGCTTATATGGGTAAATTAATAAGCTTCAGTAAGTAATCCTGATTTACTGCTCTAGAGCTGTCACCTGCCGTATAGAATACCCTTTACAGCCTTGCTCCTTTTATAGTTACAAAGGAGCTAACCCTACTATAAAGGGATTTTAGAGATAGAGAAGTGAATCTACAAAAATCCCAGACATATTTATTTGTAAAATAAAAACCACAGAGTATTGAAAGATAAAAGCAAAAGCATCCTGCACAAAAGACATATGTGAACCTGACTACCGAGACGTTTCCTTCATTTAAAATTAGTTATTGCATGAGCAGCATAACTAATTAAATGGTTTTCTGATAGATTTGTCCCCTACTGTCATGACCCAGCTCCTGCAGCAGTATTTCCAGCTGCATCCTGCAAGAGACAGCTAGAAAACAGAGTTATAGTTTATTTGACAGTGCTCAAATACTAATTGGATACTTAGGTATATTTCGACTTATCAGCTACAACCAAATGTTACATATAACATGTGAGTTCTCTCAAGGGGTTCTTCATTTGTACAGTTCTCTTCTAGACACATGCTAGGTTCTCCCAAATTTTGTACCCATTTAGACATCTCTGGGCATCCTACCTATTCCTCTTTCATATTTCACTGACATAAAGCCCTGAGCTCAAAGTAAAAGGAGGTAGGGGAAGAACTGACAGAGGGACAACAACTACACTATGGAATTATTTTCCTTCGGCACCAGATTTACAAATAAAAAAACACAACATCTGGAAATATCTCAGCATCCCTGTCACTATAACGAAATACTTCATTTAAACATCACAGGGTTTCTTTCCTTAATCATACATAGTTAGAGACAGCAAATACATAACTTAAAAGGAGATGCTTGTGCTGTTATTCCCACCATCTGTCCTCTGCCTGAGGACAAGCTGAGGTAACAGATTAGCCTTGTCACCTCAGGAGTCAACTAGTTCTAAGGTCTGAAGGTCTTCATGGGTTTAGAAATAGGGACTGCAGTGGGCTCAACTACCTTTCAGAGCGGAGTTGGTGGGGAATATGGTGAATCTATTTTTTTTTAAGGAAAAGCGTTAAAGAGGATTGGAGAGCAAATAACAGTGGGGGGAACTGTGAAGCGTCTGGGTCTTGTTAGTCTGTCAGAGCATTTTATAACATTGAAGACCAAAACCAGATATTCTTCATCAGCAAGGCAACCACACAGAGAGAAATGTTGTCATGAGTTCTAACTGACATTTCTCTGAGCAGACAGGGTTTGGACATTCAGATTTCTTCCTTGACACTGGCAAGGATTTAACAAAGACAGTGGGTGGATCCACCTGAACTGCAGGACAGTTTCCTTACCACTTCCACCCTGGGAAGTGTGAGAGTCTCAGAAGAATTTTTTAAAATACAGGTCATCAAGTAGTTCCCATGAAGGGAGCAGACACTTTTTGTTTTCTTTCCTGAAACCAAACTGTTTTGTTTATGGAAAGCTTTAGTTGTTCCTAAGTCCTAAGCTATGTGTTTTCTTAACACAGATTTTATTCAAAGTCAGGTAACTACAGTTTGTAAGATGGGGAGGTGCGAGAGAGTAGTTTTTGTCTTGGATTAAAGACAGTACAGTTGCACTTGCCTTCCATGACCCTATTTCATCTGACTAGGCAATGTAATCAGAACGCAAGGCTGCAGCTGCCAGCACAAAATAATATGGCAAAATAATTTAACACATTCAAATATTGAGTGATTCATTTGAAAAAGGCAATGTAGGAGTTGTGCCACCCAGTGGAACAACTAAGAAGAAAATACTGTATACAGAAAGTTCTACAGTGCTCAAGCTGCAGAGTACTTTCCATGGTATCATTCAGATCATGGTTGCTAATTCAACTCTATTATTTATTGTTCTTCTGTAAACTCAGTAAGAGCTGCCCATACTGCTTTGCCAAAGCAGCAAAAATAAGATTTTAAGCAGTATGCAGAAGGCTAGTTGATGGGAGGTGTGCTCGTTTACCTTATTCTGTATCTTTCATGGGTGCATATAGATTTGATTTCTGAAAGATTCCCTTGTAATAAATTAAAATGTTCTGTCTCAGCCACATAACTTCTCTTTTGCTATTTGGCAGTATATTTATTTCTACAGAGTATTTCTACAAGACATTGAGGCTGCCACTCAGAAGTCAATGAGTAAAGACTATAGCTCTAGTCTCATTAAAAAACCTGTAATTTTATCATGCAAAGTACAAGCAACTTCAGTCCCCATACCCAACAACCAAACTGGCACATGCAGATTTTCTGACCAGAAACACTCATTAAGGATGTCTAGCAAGACCAAAGGAGGTGCATTTCAAACTAAAGTCTAACCTTGCGGCAAGAACTTAAATAAGATGTGCTTAACATGTGCTTGTGGTAACGTCTTTTCCTAACTTACTATTTAGCAAGACATTCTCTGCCTCACTCATTTGAGAAAATAGTTTGGAAAACGAAACAAAATAAAATCCCAAACAAACACCAACCACAATGCCTGAGGCATTTCCAGGTAGAAGCAAACTTTGACTCCCTTTAAGCCTCCTTACTGTAAACTGAAGGACTGGGACAATCTAAGCGAAGCTGCAGCATGGGGAAAATGTCTTCTGTCTTGCCTGGACTATTAAAGTGGGAGACAGTCAATGCCTTAGCAAGTGCCAAAGGTAACATTCAGAATCATTGTGCTCTGGAGATGATAAAAAGCTATAATTCCTCTCTCCAACAGCTGTCAAAGCCCAAACTCCAGTATCTGCTGATGCATGCTGATATGCTAATACCATAACATATTTGTCAAGATACACATTTGGTAAGAGGTAGAGCCTTCTACATAAACACTAAATGCTTGCTCTAGTCAACATCAATTGCTGATGTAACTGTCTAAGTCATCTTAGTCATCGACATCAGAATGGGAGAGTTTTGCTTAAATAATGCTAGGTCTTTGTGTATTTTAAAAGGTCTCCAAATACAATGCCATTACACCAGGCACAGAGGAACACTAGGCCTTTTTCCAGAATCCTTGAGAAGCATGTTAAATTATATTATTCTTGGAACATTAAACAAGTTGCCATACTGCCATGTGACCTTTCAGTTGCAAATCTCTTTTCAAAACTGCTTTTTCTTCTATGTTCAGCATGTTCTCAGAATGCAGACATTTGTCTTGATTCCCTAATCATTTGATAGTCATCACAAAACACAGGATAAAAATGACCATGTCTATTAGGATGAAAGGCAATGTGAATGCATTCATTTTCGGCATATATCTAAATATTTGCTATCAAATATGAGACTACCATCCAGCTTAAAAAACTGTAAGCTTTGCATTTTGTGGGCTTTCCCTAAGTCCATTTAAGCTTTGCATGTGTTTGTGTGCATGCATCCAGCAACACAGCAAAAAAAATCAAGAAAAACATCCAAACGCATGCAAATATTTCTTGAATGAAAGCATCGGCCTGATTCAATGAGCACATTTGTAACAGGGGCAGCTTCTCCTCTTTCTGTGTAGATAAGGATCCTGTCATGACAAGGGACACAGGTACAGAGATGAAGAGAAATCACCAGCTGCTCTTCTCGGCCTTTTCATTGCCTACGCAAGACAAGTAAGAAATAGCAAAAGGATCTATTATGATAAATACACTGTCAGTGACCACTGTGTTATTCTTAAACTTTCACCTGTGTGATGATTTCAAGGCTGCTTACACCTCATGTAACCTGCAATTATACACACAGCTGTGATCACATGTTCATGATGAAAGAAGTCTGAAGATGGTTAAATTTCAGAAGTATGGAGCATTTTACATTTCTTTTTAGTTTGCAATTACGAGTTTAAACATAGGAAGTATATTCTTCCCAGGCTGTTTCCTTAGCAGACTCACTGGAAATATTGAGGATTGAAAATGCAAGTGAACAAAGACACAGAGAAAATTTGGTTTTGAACAATCCATATGTCATTTACATGGACAGTTTTGCATTAATGGACAAGTTGCAATTGTGTATTTGCAAACAATGTTGGCAAAAATCATTTGTTACTAAACCATTCTTTAGGCACATTACTTTCATTCCAGTGTCACCTCTATAGCTTCCAATTTAAACCATGCATCTTTCATCTTCATATACAATATCTTCAATGTTCTGCATTTTTTTGTTAAAAAAAATTACCAGTGTTTCAAATCTGCATGATACCAGTATGTTCAAGTGTATGTGCACTGCCTTTCATGAACCTTGGCAATATTGCAGCCAACAGAAATGGATTTTTCTGTTTACATGGTATTAGCCAAGTGAAGTGTTGGGCTGACTCAGATGTTTTGTATTATTATTCTGTAAGAGTCATTAACTCAATTCAAGGAGCCTGTATTCTAGAAAAGTGCTAGCAGAGATTCCAGGCTAAGGTCACACATGTGTAGACTGTCTGCTTGGAGGAAGAGCCAACAAGAAACAGGCAGCGGCAACTATCTTAGAAAGACCATGCCAGAGATAGTTCGGCCTTAGAACTGCCTCTTAAGTTGCTTCATTAGGAGTTACTTGGAGTGATATAAGCAGATTTTGCTCTAATGTTTCGTATTTGTGAGAGAGGGATATTGGGGTGACTACTCTAGCATCTTCCATTTCTGTTCACCTAGCTCAAAACATCCTTGGTACTATTAAGGCGGTACTAAGTTCTTCTGACTAAGTGACTCAGAACTCAGCAGTTAGTCTGGCTTTCTGTGATCTGCTAGTCTCTTCCTCCAGTATTTGCCACTTACTCTCCTCTTTATCTCAGCCCCTGAGGAGTGAAGAGATGGTTGGCTGAATTTAGCGTCTCTCAAGTGTGCTTATGCACTGGAGCATGAGTATGTGAATCTGACACGGTGAGCTGGTGGAAGAGTGCAGCTGATTTAGCAATCACAACAAAATAACCTTTCAAGCCAATCATGCTGTTCCTCTAGGCTCCTGTTTCCAGAGGATCCCAGCTAGAGGGTTTACAACAAAAACAAAGCAAATCTGTATTGCCAGGAAGCAAAGCAGAACACCTTGATGTGGGTCAGTACATCCACCACCTCATGACAGAGCTGGGGCTCTCACTGCTTGAGGGCATGTTCACTTTTGTCTACCAAACAGCTACTTCAGTTAGGTATTCTACCTTGTGCTGTGGTCTTGATTTTCTTATTGTCTCCAGCCGCATTTTCATATCTTCCTTGGAGCACCTGTGAGAAGGAAAGAGTAGAATAACTGCTGTTAAAAGCAGTTTGGAGTGAAACATTAGGAAAAAATATGTATTTTTCAGATCTGCCAGGTAAGACAAATAGCAGACTGTCACTCCTGTTGAAACCGTATGGCATCGCATCACCAACCATCAGCATGGATAATCAATGCAGTGCTCCTCCAACCACACAGACTGGGCTGAAACCATGTCCCAAGTTCATTTAACTACATTTCTACATGAAACTAAGCACATCTTTTAGTCTGCCCAGGGCTTGGGCTCGAATTCCAACCTTAGATTTTTAATTTAGTCTTCTCCTGTTAACAATGGATAAACCAGAAGGAATACAAATTTCCAGATCTGAAATTCACTTGGTATTACTGGCAGCTCAAGGCTAAACGTGATTTTGCTTGAAAGCTGACTACCTTTTACACTTCTTTACTCAGATTTGAGTAAGGTAGGAAAAGATCATTGTCACAGGGCTCCTTATACACTAAGAATAAAACATGAGCAAAGCAGCTGCTCTTTATCAGAGAATGAGAAATAACACCTTTATTCCAGCCAATGATTTACACGATAATCCTGGATTCCTGCCTTTTTTTTTCCCCACATTATATAGGATTCTCCTTTTTTTCATGTTATATAGAGGCTTATCTTACTCTGTACTTTCATGTACTTTGAGGACCCTCTTGAAGAGACAGCTTGTATTTATTGTGAAATACGGATGTATAGAAATAGAGTGGCAGGGAAGAGCTGATCATATCTTTCATTTTAATGTGGAAAGACATGTTTCCCTAACTCAAGAGAATGTCTCCTCTTCCTGTTCTAGTTCGGGTATACTTCCTACCTATGTGTGCTCCCCTGTGGTCTCAGTCCTCCAAGGTATATAGTGTTGCTTAAAGCAGGAGGCTGGACTAGATGACCTGTGGGATCCCTTCCAACCACCACGCCTGCAATTCCGTCTCCATTTCTATCATATCATTCCTTGCCCTCTCCAGTCCACCCAACCATCTATGGCAGATATTTAATTTGTAAATTGTCCTAGAATAATTTCCTTTGTCTGCTTGAAACTATTGTCAGCTGGCTGACATATCCAGCTGTGCCAATATGCCATAAACTGGCTGCTCAGCAAGAGCAGAAGCAGTGATCTGCTCTAAGGTTCTTTTCATGAGAAAAGATCAGGAGGCACACACAGAAAAAAAAGAAAAAAAAGGAGATCTCTACCAAAAGGCCAAAAGGTCTGCTCTAATTCATGAGGAGCCTTGTGCAGTCTACCTGCCCTTCCTAGCAAAAGCTTAAGGAATGATATGACAACAGTCAGCCAACATTAAGACATCATGAAGTAACTAAGGTCAAGAGGCATCTATGGTCATATCTGTTATCATGATAAACTGTCTAACTAGAATAATCTCACTTAGAAAAGTGTGTCTGTGTCATGAAAACTGATCTGACAACAATCCCAGTTACTGTCAAGAACGTCACCATTAGCCCGTGCAATAAAAAATGTAACTTACCAGTCACTGTCCTCCCTGCTCCAGAGGTGACCAGTGTAAATCAAGAGGCTGCTGTATCACAGATGAGCTGAGTGACTTTAATGAGAAATCTCATCCTTATGGATTACTGTTCCCTTGCCACATCTTGTCAGCAATTCTTCAGAAAATTATTCTACCATTCCCAATTGCAAGGAAACAGATGGCACATGGAGGGAACCTCTCTGATGTGTAGTCTCTTGGTAAAATAAGAATAAATATATTAAAGACCAAAGGCCAACACTAATATTGTCTTCTACCAAAATGCTCCTTAACTAGGCTACATTTATTTTCTATTTAGCAGTTAGATAGGACAGTCATTGTTTCACCTGTGTTTAGCTGATTCCTGCAATAGCTGCCTAAGCAATATACACTGTTTTCATAATGTAGAATACCAACAATAAAGCAATCTACTGTAGGGCATAGAAACAGATGAAGTAATATTGCTAGGAACACATGATTTTCCTTGGATTTCCAAGTATCTGAACAAATATCAGGGCATCTATCCTTTAGTAATAATTTATACATAGGCATACTGCATATGTATCTATGCACATGAAATCCATACAAAAGATAATACATACTCAGTAAAGCACATTCAAAACAACTCTTGCTAGTGCAATGAATCTCAACCCTTATGAATTAATGTGGCATGTTACAAAAATGAATATCTAAGTAGCAGTGAACCGATACAAAATGTATTCTTTATTTCTTTCCATGGTTCTCAGCTATCTAACAGAAAAAGAGATGAAAAATTTCCCAAAGGCAAAAGTTATACACAAACTTGTAAATAACATCTTTAGCAACTTACACTGGAGAATAAGCAGAGAAATAGCATTTTTTCTTACTGAGGTATTATGGGAAAGTTTGGTTAAATTCCTGTTTATAAAGATAGAGATGGCTCCCTTAGAGAAAGTAATTCATTCAAACATACTTGGCACAATGTTCAACAATCTTTACTTCTGCAAGCTGCAGCCAAGTAAAGCCACTGAGTAAAGCAACAGTGTAGATATGCAACTTCTGAACATACTACTAAAGATATCAAAAATTTGTGACTTCTAGTAAGTTCCTGGAACTGTTTCTACACTACGATGCTATTTCTTGGGTCAAAAGCATGGTGCTGTGGAAGGAGACTGGGTACTGCTTATAGGACAAAAAATAATTCAGAGGATGCCCTAAGAACCTCTACCATTGACTATTAATGTGGCTGGTCTTTGGCTGTTCTTAAAAACTCTACACTCATGTAGAAAATGAAAGGGAATCAAGTACTGGTTCAGTCTTGCAGACTTTCATTCCCTCTCCAAGGACTCTCCTGGAGAGTATAAAGCTGGGATAAACATCTGATTTTCCTGTTAGAGGAAATTCCCTTTGAAGTACTGAGGAGACATTCACCCAATGTTGAGTTCCCAGCCCTGTTATACAAGCATCTCAGGCAGGTGCTGCCACAACCTCCAGCCAACATACCTGTCACTGGAACAGTTCAGGTTCTCCAGCCAGTGGCAAGAAAAACAAAACAGAGAATACATAACAATTTAAGAAATAAAAGCCAAAAATGAGATACAAAGAGTTATCTGAAGTCTGCCTGAACAGTGTTTATCTCACTGGCAATGCTACTAAATCATCCATGCCACCATAAAAAAGAACTTCTCTGGAAAAACAAGACATAGTTTTTCCTAGAAGCAGTCTAGTAGACTGGCAGTTGGCATTAAGTGTGTTAAAGTTTTGATGAAGGCAGACTGAGAACATGTTTGCTGTTTGTAGAAAGTGAACAGCTTTAATGCTACCTTTCATATTTCATAAGTTTTAAATAAAGTAATTACACCCAGTCTTGCCTTCCATGTCACAATTTATTACTTTTCACCTAAACACAGCTCTGCTGACACCTTCAGCACATCAAAAGAAAATGTTATTCTGGCAGCGGTTAAGATGACCAATTCGTACCTTGTTTTATTTTGTGCTGGCTATATGGTAGCCGTTATGATGCAAATAACCACTTATCTTGCAGAGTGAAATGTAGAGGATATGACTCACATGCCCTGATAAAGATCGTTTATTAGTCATGACCACAAGACCAGAGGTTTGTGCTATGATAAGCTGTGAATCCTGCTATTCCTACCATGCCCATGAGTTTTTGATGATGATACATGAGAACATTCAGTTGTGAATGAGAACACGGTGCCCTGTACTACAATATTATCTGCTGTACTACTGTGCATTTTTACAGATGCTGATGGATTTCCAGGAGCAACTGAGCAAACAAACCCAGAGCTGTGATCAAATTTACTGCTGCATATGCAACTGCCCCAGTTTTAAACCATGCAGAATTGTCTGAATGTGGATTTCAATATATTTTGTAAGGCAGAAAGGATAGTTGCACATTTTACAACTTTTTCATCCTACTTTCAGCCAGTAATTCTCCAGCCATGGTTCTTAACACTGTCACTGCTACAGTTGATGTCATTTTCAAGCAAGGAGATGCACCTCATGATTTATCAATGTCACTATAAAGCCCATCTATAATTTTCTGTAGTCTGTGAAGGAAAATAGACAGCAAGAAATTATACAGCTTCCACAAACTGGCATGAGACTGCAGCCCATCAAAGAGTCAGATATGTAATGCTTTAAGACAAACATGGGGGATTGGACTAGATGATCTTTCGAGGTCCCTTCCAATCCCTAACATTCGGTGATCCTGTGAAACATACAATAAACACAAGTGGCTACTCTGAAAACATTAGGCCTGACAGTGGTTTGTAAATTCTGAGCTGTAAGATTTTATCACTGATGGCTCCAGAATCCAAAGAACCTTCAAGTGCATAAAGTAGATCTACACTGCATTTGAGGCATGAGTTCCAACTCACACCCATCCCTGAGCTTAAACTGTTCCCCTACCCTACGTTATTTCAGTGAGATCCAAGACATGCTGTGTCCTGTTCTACCCTGGAGGTGATCCCAGACACACACCTTCATGCAGTGTGTGCCCAGTCCCATTTCTCCTATCTGCCTTTGCTGAGTCGTGACATGGTGGCTGGTAGGCACTTGAGTCTGCCACAGAACTCTTCACTGAAGACATGGTGAGGTTTTGAAGGCTTTTGGCACTTCTATAATTTTATGGCCTTGAATCACTAAGTTACAAGTATCTTACATGCAGCAATATGGATAAAAATAGCCATTTTAATTTTAATTTATTCTTTGACCTGATGTATATAATGTTCATGGCTGCAGGAGTCAGAGGTCATTTAATACGGTCATATGGCTCCCCATCCTACCTCTATATTGCTGACAACACTGGTGTTTGCCCAAATATTTTCCAGAAGGCATCCAGACTTTATTAAATATACCAAGAGGTAGAGAATCCATTACTTTTCTTAGTATTTTACTATAATTGGCTCGCTTTCATTTTTAAAGTTCTTTTCCAGCTCGCCAAGTCATTGATTCTTACATATTTCTTCATCAGACTTGGATGAAGATGGTGGATAACAATAGCTCCAGTGTCACTGTTAAGTTATCTTCTACTGTCAGTAGATCACAGAAATACATTTGTACTCATCTTGCAGGAGTAGAACCTCATTGAAGACTACGCAGTTTTAATTGATAAATTTGTTATCAATAAATTGCAATAAGAGATAAAGGTCTTATTTGTGCCAATGGATATTTATGACATAAAAAGTATTAGTACCCACTGTATTTATATCAGTTATCATACATTTCAAGCATCCTAAAATGTAAGATAACTTGCCTCTGTGTGTGTGTGTATATGAATGTAAATATACGTCTATATGAAAAACATATTAGTTGCATGATAAAGGCCTGATTCTGCAGAAACTCCAACTTTCTGCTCAACTTTACTTTTTGTGAACAGGACCGTGGATGAGAAGGACAGTGCATTACATCAAGTGCTCACATAGCTCTTTAGTGGCTATGAGCAGATTATGTGTTAGGATCATTTGGCCATCGGTCTAAATTATTCTCCCAAAGACAACCAATTAATATTACCTAAGGAACACACAACCCACGTCAATACTTTTGCAGATTGCACTGTATTGTCTGACTGAGGTCACCGAGTAAGCATTAAAAACAAAAAATTGACAAAGGTTCATATATATGCACTGAAAATCTGTTATTCCAGTTGTTTTTAACTTGCTTGATCTGCCAGTTCAACAAGTTCAGATACAAGCAGAAGATTTTCCAGGGTTATGCTATATATATCCATATAATGCAAATAGTCATACCATCCTTGGATCAAAACTTCTTGATTTTTATAAGATAAACTGTATGAGCACAGTCACTACTCAGTGGTTTGACCTCTGCCTGCCACAGCAAGTCTGCACTATACTTGTTCCTCATGTATGCTACAGACAGATTTTTCTGAAGTGGCTTTTTAGAGTGACTGTATATAAATTATCATGCCCTGATATAGTTTTTCGTGACATCTTGAAGCACTACAGCTCCATGCTCAAGGAGAAACTTCACCAGAAAGGAAACATTCTTTGAAAAATCAATGAGGTTAGATGTCCTGGCTTGAGAAAATAAGGAAGTAATAAGAAGACTACAAAACATCATTATTTTATTATTCAGAATACTACAGATTATTGCACCTAAAATTTTTTGTACATTACTGTTTTAAATTAAATTAAAGATTTAGGATACGAAGATGGAGAATGAGATCATAAAACATTTGATCATGTTCCAATCCAAGATTTCTCAAGCATGAGAACATGTTTTACTGAGTCTCTCAGGACATAATTGTCCTCAAATAATCCACATTCACTTTTTTGTAATGTTACAGTTTTCTAAAATATAAACCTTTCTTTAAGGGACTAGCTGAAACAGATAATTTTGTTCACTGAAATTAAAAATAAAAGTCAGGTATTTGAGAGCTCTCAATAAAATAAATCTCAACTTTTTACCTTCAAAATTTTTTTTCAGAAATTACACCAAATTATTTATCATCCATTATTTTCTGCAAACTTACCTTTCAGTGTCATAAATCTCAGCACATGTAGTATCATATTGTTCTAATTTGATGATCATCATAAAAAATTCAGCACATTGTGAAACAGAAAATAAGCAATTCATACCTAATGTATGAAATTACTTTGTGAGGACATGCCTCAACATTTCTGTGCAAAGCTGACAAAACAAACATCTGTACTGTAGGAAATGTTGGTGGCTAAGAAAAAGTGATTGAAAGTTTTTATGAAGACAACATCACATACCTTATCAGCAACATACATTGTTGGATCATGCATTATAGAAGACCTTCAGATCGAGATCTAGAAAGGAAACAAACATTAACCAACAGTTACTTTGCTTAGTATGGCTAGGAACATTATGTTGCCTTGATAATGAACTAATTCAGAATTCTCAGGGGAACCTTTAAAATAAAGAACTATGGTTAACCTTCTCTCTATAACAGTCACTGAAATACACAGAGTCCTGGGACACCAAATGGCCTATGGCAAGAGCAGTCCTGTGCAGTCACCAACGTCTCTCCCACACTGGCTGCTATGGCCCAGCTGGGAAGTGAGATCCAGAGGATTCTGCAGACCTTTTATTCCTATTTGTTCAGACCCCACCGTCTGTGCAGTAGGACGCCTCTTTTCTGGCCTCATCATTACAACCTCAACAGAAGAATATGGCATAAAATCATCAAAGAAGTCCCCATTTGAGACATTCCCAGCAGACTGTATCCTATCTCATCCGTTAGTTACCTTACACACCTTGACACTTTATTAATAAATCCTAGTATGCACTATGATTTTTCAACAGCAAATTATGTCATAAATTCATTTTAACAAAATAAATAATGTTTTCCAGCCCTTTGTCAGCACACAGATAACTGTGTTCATGGTTCAAAATGTTCTTCACCCTGTGGTCCAGAGATCACTGGCAGACCATAACCCATCATGAAGTAATCTACAAAAAGAATAAAAAAGAAATCCAACAAAGAAACTATGCCTACATGTTCCCACATGTGCAAGGAAGCAAGCAAAGATGTGCAGGGAAGAAACAAACACAATAAATATTCAGAGTTCAGCAGCTTCTGGCCATTATACACAAGATTTTCCAGCAGAAAGGAATAACACTACCACTGCATATAACTAATATACCAAAGTCAAAATAACCACTTTAGATCTCAAATCCAACAGACAGTTATTAAGCCACTGTCATGGTTTGACTGCGGGGTGACAATAAGCTGTGGCAGATGTATTGTCAACCCCCTTTCCCCCCACCTCACCCTTCAGCCCCACCCTCTCCCCCCTTCCCACTAAGGACAGGCGATTGGGAGGGAAAGAAGGACCGAGAGAAGAGAGTTGGAAAATTTAAAAATGTTTTACTAATGCTACTAATAAAAATAGGGAAAATAATAAAAAATATACAAAACCAATCTTGAAAGTCCTGGCAACGGCTCCGGCAGGTGTAGGGCCGGCACCCGAAGTCCTGGACTGGACTCTGCAGCCAACCAGAACTGGATTCAGTCTGTCACTGGGCCTCAGTTCGGATGGACAACTCACAAGGTCCTCTCCCAGTGTCAGCCATAAGGAAAAGGGACAAGATCCTCGTGATCTCTCACTTTTATATGAAGTATCACGTGAATGGGATGGAATACTTAGTTGGTCGGTTTCAGTTCACCTCCTGCTTGCACATCTCGCGAGATGCATCATTATCAATGACCTTGCATTCCATTGCTACGTCTACCAAAACATGTATCTAACTTTCAGGAAAGCACAGTTTGTAAGAAGACTTTAGCTGACAGAAAAATTCACTAAAAGAGAAACTTGTTTTTAACAAGACCAGGACAGCCACTTACATGCTAATTAAACCTCATTTTAACATCTAATATCCTACAGATGGCTTTGCACAGGCTTTTTCCACTGTTGTAGGATGAGCCTCACCAGGTATCACCTTTGGTCTGTGCAGTGGCAAATTCATTATTGGCAGATCTAACCCAAAAGCTGGTCACTTATCTCCTATAAAATTTATAAAAAATGTCCCTTTGAAATTCAAAGCCAAGCAATATATTTGTTTCCACTCTCATTTTGTTTCAAAATGTCAGAATCCCCTAAAATTACTGTGAAGGATGCTGTATCAGTAATGAAGCCTGAATATTTAAAAGGGCAAACAAAGATGATATAAAATTAAGCAAGGAGTTATATTTGTATAATTGGGAAAGTTCCGGTTTTGGACCTGATTATCCTTTGCACTCCACTGGCCTCCACTTGCACCGTAAGACAGTGCACGGACTGTTCTCTGGCATGGGATGTGTGTGTTCACCCTACATCCTGTGTGAATCTGTCGGGATACATGACAGCGACACAAATAGTTCTTTTCTCCCTCTTGGAGCTTTGTGTTGAGCAACTTGGCCAAGCCTCAGAATCGTGTTGTTGGCATGCAAATGGCACTGGAAAGTGTATCACACTAAACCGCACTGCTGTGTTTCCTGTGCTGCTTTAGAATGTCAAAGGAATCTTTTTATCATTTTGAGTCTAATTGAAGTGAGACAGGGACAACTCTAAAGGTTGTTCTGCTCACAGTCCTGACCTCCTTACCTCATTTCCACTATTAATAGATTTGCATTCCTTAAGACAGTAATAAATGAGGCTAGTTGCACTGAAATAATGGAAGAAAACAGAGAAGCTAAAGGTGTGGCTTGTGTGCTGAATGCTCTTCTGTTTTCTCCTGTTACAGTAGCAGGTCTAATAAAAGATAGTATCATGTTACCTCTCACGAATCATGCTCCATTTGTATCCCCAGACCATCACAACTGCAATAAATCTACTTTAGACAGGTAACAGTTAACAAGCCAGTTTAAAACAGAGAGGAATGGCCTCATATGAAAAGATAAATGTATATCTTCCAGTAACACTGTGCAGTAAAGTTGCCTTGGTTGATTAAACAAATAAAAGCCTTTCTGTATTCCTTTAAATGGCAACTAACTCTAGAAAAAAAAAGTTATAATTCTGATTTTCAATTGCATCTTTAATTCACACGAGTTTTAGCTAGTTATGTCCCCAGGATTACTTGCAGTTCACCAATAAGTGATAAATCTCAGCAACACTATTAAATCAAACTCTTTATATTTAAAGCCCACAATTTCCATATATTTTTTTTACACAGAGATCATGATTTGCCATAACTAACTTCCGCCATCCACAAATTAGAATCCTAAACTCACCTTGCCACCCAGGCTCCCTGGTAGAAGAAGAGACAAATACTTCGAGGGGATGACTGATTTGTCCAGATGTCTAAGACAGGCATGCACAACCATCTTCTGAAAGAGCCAGCCTCTCTCTTCTCTGAGCATACAAGGAGCTAAGATAATTTTCTTAGGCTAGGGACTAAATGCAAGGGTCTAGTCCCCTGTGAGATGCTTCAGCATAACCACTGCTGCTTCAGAAGAGCAAAGATTTGCCTTAAGTCCTGAGTCATACCTGCCAGCCTCACAAAATGTAGGGCACCTCAAATAACTTTGTAGGGCATCTGAAATGGCACTACATGTCTTCATTTAGGCAATTGATTCCCGCTGTAGATGTCTAACTAGGAGCAGCTAAAATTATATGACAGAAATTTCAGCCACAGGAAAAAACAGTGAACTATGTAAAGTTAAAAGATTTTCAGGATAACGCTGTAAAGATGAGACAGAGAAAAGGACAGAAAGCAATGAAGGTAAGTCCTTTTTTTCTGCTAAGGCAATAGGAGGCCTTTTTCCCCTACCACTTCTACACTCAAAACTGCCTTTCTCCCCAGCATTCCCCAATTTGGATGCTAAGGAAAGAGCTTGCCTTGTTTCAATCTATTTCAATCAGGGTCAAAACAAGCTTAAAGCTGAGGCACGTGTTTATTTTCACAAGGGTAGAACATAATTTGTGTTGGCATCCTGCAGCAGTCTCGCTGTCACTAAAAGTGGGTTCAAACACTTTGCATTTGCAAATCCCCAAAGCCTTCATGAGGCCTGGCTCTCCATCACAATCAAAAGCATGTTTACAATTACTCGTAATCAGATGCATTGATGTGAACGGACAATACATGAGATGGCACGTTTGCCTCTGCACTTGCAATTGCTTTCAATGTTTACTTTTAAAGCAAGATTTTGCAAAAACACAGCATTTGCATCCTGTTAAAATCTTAAATATCTCACATTTTCTCTGCCCACTAAGAGGAAGAAACCTGGGTTGTACATTGCTCTATTTGAGAACTATTAATAGATGGATGTGCAGTTCCTGAATGCAGAAAGTTTGGTTAAGAACAGATTTCATTCCATACTTTGGACATACATCTTGATTAGATTATTCTGCATCTGCATCATTTTAAAAGAGGTGTTAAAAAGCACTATCAGATTTCCAAATCTAGTTCACACCCCTTGGTATGCTAAGAATTTTAATATGTCTCACACTCTACACTTTACTATAAGGATTATGAATTTTGCATTCACAACCTATGCTTCTTACTAAGTATATGATTTAATAGTCAAAGAGAGAACTGCTCTATATCATTTTATACAGTATGAGCCAGCTAACAACCATTTCTGCCCTGCAACATGAATCAGGAAAGTCTGCTGTTATGCATTGTGACATGAGTGTTTGAAGGCCACGGAATTATAATCCTATTTTAAAACCACATATTTGTCTGAAGATACGTTTCTTTTCTAATACATTATAAGAATGCAGTAATTCTAACAGATAGTAAATAAAGCAGATGTGAACCATGAACACTTGGTTAGAAAATGTGGGATGAGCTAGGATGAGATGATGCTATCTTTCAAGTGACATGGTCACTTGCTCCAGCTCAAGAATAGATGTTTTCAAATGCAAATATTTATTCTAAATTAGCTGTTCCTCCCTGACCCTCAGAGACATTCAACTGCAGCACAAACCTTTCATATGACTCCATATGCTCATTTTAAGTCAGCTTTGCATCTAATGAATGGTACAAACCAGCTCCATTTGCATAGTCAAAACTCCTTAACTGTGAAGAAAGTAACAGGACATGCAAACTACCCATCAAAGAATATGTCTGTCCTTTTTGCCAAGAACAAGAGGAGTCATATTTGAAATACCACATGTGATGACAGTGTCACAGGAAGGCACATCACACCAGTTTATCCAGGCCACACTTTCCTTCCAGAATCACATCTCGCAAGGTAAAATCAGAGCAGATTGATCTAGACCACAACTATGATCTAGAAGCAATAAGTACAGGCCAAATTGACATCAGCAACACACATATGGGTTGTTATCTTGTCAGCGAACATATTCAAAGCTAGCACCAATCCATTAAATACCTTCAGGCTCCATTACCCTTTCCTTTCACCCAGCTGCTGTTTACAGACAAAAGGAATCCATTCTGTTTTGCTGAGCAGATCAAAGTGTAACAGGTTATATATGGCCTGCAGCGGAGGAAAACAGTGTGGCATGCCATCCCGCTACACTGATGCAAGGTAATTACAGGCATCAACAGGGACACATTGACTTTTGTACCTACTGCAATATTTTAAGTCTCTTTCCACCGTGTCAAGTACAGAGTTCAGCCACCAGCAGCCTCAGGCAAAACAAGCCAGTGCCAGCCAAAGGGGGCTGGGACACAGAGGACAATGCAAGACACGGATTTGCAAGCTAAGGTCTGACTCAGCACTGCCTAAGCCTCCTGGGCAAGTGGCCGACAGGTAAGGTGGTGCCAGCAAAGAAGACTCAAAACCCAGCAGGAGAGAGAAAGAAGAAACAGCAAGTTTCAACTATAGTTAACTGTTGATAGAAAACTTGTGGAAGCTGCTCTTCTTGCTAATGGATTCTTAAAACAAATTTATTGCACAAGAGTTTTCAATTACTCTCTGAAATCCCTGACTTCTTAATTTAGCTAGTTTGGGTATTGCCAGTATAGAAAGAAAACTGTGCTCAACTCTCTGCCAGGCTATGTGAGCACAGAGGAGGTGGTTTACCCCACTCCCCATATTCTCATGCTAAAAGCAGAGACAAGAATTCCAAGCTCTCTACCAGGCCTTGCAAAGCAGAGGAGCAGACACGTGGTTCTCCATGAAAAATCTACTGCTCCACCAGCTATTGCCAGTCCCTTTCAGAGAAATACAGTCCATGGACTACTTCAAACTAGTTCCCACAGTCCTGTGGGATAAACAGCACAGCTTGGGAAGACCTGTTGTGGAAAGCGGAGTGACATTTTAGAAAATTCACAGTAGCAAAGGATTTTGACCTGCCACATTTCTGTCATCAAAGCATCAGAAAGCACCTGGACTAGAGAACCTGGCCCTACACAGTATAAACTACATGGAGGCAGGTTCACATCTTCGTCTATTTTGTAACTCAAAGCTGGCACAGCAGTCACAAGTAAAGAATCATTACATTACAAAAATGGAATTCTCCTCTTCCATTCTTAAGGTGTTATGCCAATCACTGAGACAAGCGACTCTCATTCCCTTCAGCATAACTCTGTGCATGAATTACGGAAACAGTATAGTTGTAGTCATGAGTATCATTAAAAAAAGTATAACTGTTTTGCACTTCATTTCATTTTCACTGGCAAGCCCCAATACCTGGGGTCTACAGATTTAATGAGATGTTGGTTTGTTACCTAGTCTTTTTTTTTTCCCCTCTACATCCAACATGTCTTCTAGTCTTACGAGGCTGTAACAGAATATCACAACGTGAAGCTCTCTTTAACAGTCTAACCTATTAGTCCTCCACTCAGCCTAAAGTACAGGTTTAGCATAATGCACAAACAAACCTTGCTTCTCATTTGACAACGGCAGAAAGCATACACAGCCAGTGTGTGTACAGAGGGGACACTGGACTAGTTTTTTGCAATTACACTTGGTCCCTTCCTGACCAGCATAAGGAAAAGTACTGCTGGCTTTGGAGAAGCTCAAATACGTATAAGGGGATAGCCCTGTATCAATGAGGGTGAATCAGTATGTACAGATCTGTCTAGAAATGCCTGAAAGATTTTCATCTAATTTTTATCTAATGAGGTTCACATCAGCACATACAGGGTGTTAGGAACCAGTCCAGACCACTCCTATGTATTTATCATAATTCCCTATATTGTAAGGTACTGTACTATCATACTGTAACATGCATGGTAGCTTCTGACAGTTACACAGTTTATTTGCCTTCCAAAAACATGGTATAGCAGTTACCTACAGTAGGACAAGAATGTCAAAAGATCAGAAAAAAAGATGAGGTAAAACAAAATATGTGGATGCGACGTGATGTGATGTGATGTGATGTGATAAACACACCTCTTGGAATGAAACAGGATTTACTTGAAGATTTATATCACTGGAGAATCTAAGCTAGGCTAAAAACAGTGAAATCACAAGCTAGCTAGTGTACCGCATGCAGAGAAACATAGTATTGTTTTATAGACTGGATTACGATTAATAACACTATGCGAATGGTACACTCCAGCTGACATGTGCAACTTCAGCTTAAAAGATTACCTTTTTTTTTTCCAGTCATCTTTACAGTAAACATTTGTGTTAGTCAAACTAACAAAAAGGAAAGAGGATTTGTTTTAAGGCAAAAAGCATCTCTCACATTGAATGTTTAAGAACCTTTTAGCTTTCCGGTTTTGATCAACACGACTGGTTTATAAACTGCTTGTAAAACAGACATAGCAAACAAATCTTGTCAGACGACAATAAAACACACTACTAAGCTGTAGCAAATGATTTCCCTTAGGGTTAGGTTTTGCCATGTGTCCAGAAAAGACCAAATAAAAACATGTCCTTGCTAACATAAAGTATTTTTTCAAAATCCACCATCCTTCCTATACACAAAACTTGCACTTTTGAAGCAAAGTTTTGTTCTCTTCTTGCTTTATGTGTAGAGTATGGCTTTCAACAAATGTCAGTAAGAACAGAGCAACTTCACCAGACTCCTCAGATGGTGTTTCATCTGGCTGTATAACAGCTGTATATGGTATTTAAAGCTGAGAAACCCTAGGTTTATGATTAACGATTTAATGTAAGTTACATCACAGGAGAGGTGCCTTGTGCAATCTTCTTACATAATTTACTGTACATGGTAGTAATTCCAACATGAGTTATAAGTCATCCATGAGTAAGTCCTGAAGAATTAGAGGAAGCTGTAAGCAATACACAGAGAAGCCTGACAACAATGAGCATTTGTGATTTGTTGATAACTTGATATGAACCTTTAAGTTTTGGGTTTCCAAATGTTAAGTGTAATCATTAGAAACCTCCAGATCAACGTAATCTCTCACATTCCTAAAATGTAGAATGGGCCTTTCAGACTTTTTTTTTCCAAACAGCTGTCTTTGTTAGTGCTTACTGCAGAAAATTACCTGCCATGCATTCATAGCTTTTGATGGCAGAACGACTTCTGAAAAAGTTGGAGTTGTGCATGATCAGGATCACATTTGCTTGATATGTGTGAATGACCTCACTAAACTCTTATGACTTCTTATTTTCACTCAACTGGAACTACTTTTCCCTTATATACATAAGGTTGCTAATGCATTTGAATGATTGAAGATTTCATTGAAATTAGTAATTTGCAGTAACATTCATAATACTGTAGCTACTTCCTAAACCTACCAGCAACAGTCTACACTCAGTGGAGTGAAGCGTTAGGGAACAGTACAAATAGAAGTAGAGAAAATAAAATTTCCTAAGTGCAGCAGTTTTGTCAGAGGCTTTCAGGGGGCCTTTTAAATGGAGGGCTGTTGATGAACTGAGGGAGAATGAATCATGCTTGGGGACTAGGATAACCAGACATAAATATTTGCCATCAGAAACAAACCCAGTAGATGTACCATTCAGTAAATATGGGCATCACTCATACAAGTGCAAAGTTTTATCACTCACCTCATTTGAAAATCAAAAATTGTCAAATCCCATCCCATGTGTGGAGGACACACTCCTAAAGCTACTTTCCACTCACAGGCCTACAAACTTTTTGCTCACAGTTTTTGGACACTCTTCAAATTACAAGGCTGATGGGAGTAGGAACTTTAGCTCTCCATACAAAAGGTGATTTACACATAACAGTATCAGCAATGCATTGTATGCCTACTATATCTCGTATATTAAACATTACGTTACAGCAGACAAAGATCTTTCCATTTAAAACCTGCAGGCAGACTCCAAATATTACTGCAGTTTCTTAATGGAAGCAGAAATAGCCAAAGTTGTTTTGAGCTGTTGTGCCCCTCTTATCCATAAAGTGTTTAATTCAAACACCTCTTTTCACACCAAATTTATCAGACCCCAGGGATTCCCTTGGTATCAGGAATTCTGGCTCAATAAAGCAATTAAATGGAATGGAAGAACTGGGTCACTGATCAATTCGTTCTCCTAAGTCTGCTGAATTTGACTGAGTGATATTTGTTGTACAGAGGAAATTCTCAGAGGGCATGGAGCTGCCAGAGAGCTTCTTTCACCATCTCCTCCATTGGACCTCTCTTATTGCAAGAGGCACAGACAGGAGAAGGCAAAGTGCAGATCCCAACGGCCAAGGCTGTTCTCACGTGTGCCAGCGACCAGCCTGGCACTGGGAGGGCTATGGCTCTGCAGCCGCAGAGTGGAGCTTCCTTCCAGCCTCAAGCAGACTGCGGACTACTCTGCTGCAAGGGTTGTGCGAGGTGCCAAATAACCAGTTCTCCTTTATACTCAGTACTCACCATAGCGGGTGGGATTGTCAGGAATTATTTATGGCGCACCTGCACAGCCAGAGTACTGTGATAGAAATCAGCACATGAAAAGTGTGGCAATGCTGATGTTTTTTTCCAGGAAGCAACTAAGTCTTTGTGTGCGGATCCATTTTTCCTTTACACGATTGCTTTAAATGTAATTTTTTTTTTGGCTCAAGTTGCCATCTGCTGCTACACACTATATTTCACAAAACTCAAACTCTGCCCTGCTAATTTAGCTGAATTTTCCACTGCCTGTTCACTGACCTATGACTTTCGGTTTGGTTTCCCTTGAAGGCTTAATGCAGTTGTGATCTTACGGTGTGTCTGTTTCTACATAACTGTCTGTGTAGTGGAACCACAAATGAATACAGCAGGATATTCCATATAGCCATACGTAGAACATGTATGTACATATACAAAAACTGACAGAGCCAGGCACACAAAATAAAACCTAAGAATCACAGCCAGGAACTAGTGATTGTATCAGTATCAAGGGATCACACCACTGGGCCTTGTGGTGGAGGAAAATTATATGACCAGATTTGGAATTCTTCTTTCAAATATCCTGTTCACTATGACAGAGATAGAAGATGGTCGTCTTAAGTCCTAACAGAATTAGGTGCAAGACCTGCACCTCAAGGAAAGTATAAGCTATCTTCTTCTCAGTCTGCCATTTCTGTTCCAAATGGATTCCAAAGACCATAGTTTATTGGAGTAGGACTGTATTTCGCTCATTCTGCTCCTGGGCTCAGAGTAATTCCCTATTTTGCATAAAAATGAGTTCTGTGAGTCTGAAGGATTATACTTTAGTATCAGTAATTAAGTAAGTGAGAAGCTACATAAGGCTACTAAAGGTACAAGACATATATGTGTTCTATGTATCTCCAGTGCATCCAAGATGTTTAATTAGCTTTATCCAGATTAATAATGCTGAGAAAAAATAAGGCTGATAAGAGATCCCCACAGCCACAAGTGTTTTCTGACCTATTACTGCAAGAGTTCTTTTTGTCATTATTATGAAGTGGGTTCTTTCCAGGTGACATTATTTCTGCCCAGGATCGCAACATACAAAATGTGTAAGTAAGGAAATTACATGCTGCTTTATAGAGTACAATTTGGGAAAAAGTGGATTTGGAATATGATTTCAAGCTTATGGACTCAAACTGCCATGTTCCTTCTGGATTTGTGAGCACTGCCTTAGGTTTAGCTAATGTGGTTTTGTATTTTAGTATGGAATAGAACAACAATAAAAGCTCTGCCTGAGAGACATGTAAGACTTAACAGGAAATTAATAACAAGGAAATTCCCTGTGGTGCAATGTGGGGCCACTTGGGCTGAGTAAAGATAACAGTCAGGATTCTGAAGAGTGCCTTAATTCTGGGACCACAAATGTGAGACATCTTGAAAAGAATGGATTTTCAAAAGACAGGTGTTCCACACTTTTCAGAAAGAAGGCAGCATGAGTGCCACTGGCAATGAGCCAGTAAATCTTGGAAAAAGTGCTTTATTCCAAGACGAAAGATTGTTTACATTAAGTGTAAATGTCCTTTTTCCATTTTGCTTTATGCATTTGAAAACTCTGCCAGCATCTGCAAAACATATGTGTTTTAATGACTGTACAGGATAAGGCAGTTGTAAGGAAACTGATGGCTATGAAATCCTAAATTGAATTCTACATAAGATAGCTCTACTAGTTGCTGGAAGCTTCTGTATTTACAGGAAACTCTCTCCCTTGGCATGTCCATTGGAGTAGACAGAATTTTTCATAAAGTGGCCTTAGAATCACGCTATAGCAACAACTATAGCAGATGTCCCTAGACCTAAAGAGAGGAGGAATATGTTATTCCCCTAGTTAGTTTCTATCTGCTTTCTGCTGTGCTGCACCCAGTTATTGTGTGCAACTAAATAAAAAATAAAGTAATCAAAGACCTCCCTCTGTGATGCTAAAAAGATATGTGGTTTATTGGAGGGTGGGGAGGGGCAGGGCAGGTTAAGGGGTGCAAGACACTTTTAATGCCTTTCTAAGATAAACTGTATTTACATTTTCTCAGTGCCTGGTGTGATACGACCTTGGAGCCCAACTGTTCTCTCAGTAACTGTCCGTTGTGAAGGCAAAAGTACTCAGGTAGCTGCACTCTCTGCTGCAGCAAGCTAGAAAGCAAAGGAGAGCACAGGCTATCCCTCACTTTTAAGAGGATAAGGTACCACATTAAACATCCCGTTGCCTGTGTGACTTTCTTTTTTTATCTCTTACTCCTTGTACAGAACTGCAGAACTGCTTAGGAATGCATTGCCATCCACAGCTGCCTCATTGCCTCTGTGTCCCACATCTCCTCAGATTCTAAATCACTCCTGGAATCCCTCCAAAGGGCTATGGAGATGTGAAGTTTCATTTCCCCTGCCCTTTCAGTTAACACTCTCCACTAGTTCCTCTCCCTCTGACAGATTTTTTTGTTGTTGTAGTTGCAATCACATATACATTTGTAAACATTAGCTGTACAAAACTACTTGATCTGCTCCTTTCTACCATGCTGTTTTTGATGTGTACCTGCCCAGTTGCACAAGTATCATATATCCCAGATATCCAAAAGAAATAATTTATACCTGGGTGTCTTCTATATAATGACACGATATGCAATTCCCACCCCTGATGACATTCCTTTATCATATGAAATAGCATAGACATTCAAGACTTTGAATATCACTAATATCACTAACTCCAAGATAACAGAAACTGGCATTCACCTATATACCTTGGATGTACAAGACTACAAAAAGGAATATTGCTTCCCAATTTTACATGATAGGCAGCCAGAAAGAACAGAAATTGGGTGAAGCCCAGTCATTTCAGGAAAACCAATGTTCTCGCACCACAATAAAACCTTGATAGTGAGCCAGCAAATGTAGCTTGTGGATGAACTTGTAATTGGAAATGCACTTGACTGAGTACTTCTCAGGAGCATCGTATACAAAATAAACAAAAAGGATTTCCAATTGTAATGGCAAGAACACAAACTTTGTGCAAGCCATTAAGGGGCTACCAATATGCTGAAAGAACTTCACTGATTGAAACAGGATCTTAGAAAGAATGCAAAGAGATTCCCCGCCTCTCAGCTTAAGGTTTAAACTAATTTATTTTAGCTACTGTACAATGATACCTGTGTGGATATCATTGTTAGAACTGCCTCACTAAACCCTGAACTCCATACAGAAAAGAATCGCTAAATCACCCCCATCTTCACCTTTTGGACCATCTGAACATTGGCTATCTTGTGTATTTATGAACATCAACATCTTTGACACATTTCAGTATCTTAATGCAGAAAAAGGAACAGATTTTCTTTCTTGTTAAACTCTCTTGCTTTGCTATACAAGCACAAAATGCATAAAGAAAATATATCTGGCCCTTCTATTACCATGCATTCAATGAAACAGTCATGATTTTACAGGATATAGCCAAGGTCACAGATCTTTCCATCTGCCTGCCACCTCCAGAAGAATGTGAACAGAGGTGTTCCAGGTTTCAGCCCTTTACCTTGCATTCCTGAACACCTGGGCAAGCACTCAGCACATCCCCATACCTCCTAGGGACCCAGCTGCAGCCAAGAATCAAAGCCCAGGTCTTTTTAATCTAATGCAACACTGGAAGACACATTCAAGAGCCTCCTGTTTACCTTCCCCCTCCGTTTTCTTCTCCCCATGGCTGTCAACTCTTTTGACTAGGTACAGTATCACTGGGATTGATTGCACAAGACTTACCTGAATGCCAGTCAAAATGTTTAACCTTCCATTCACCCACGCACTCTGAGACACATGATCTTCTTTAAACAGTCACCCTGTGATTTGCAGGTAGGTAAAAAGTGAACAGTGAGGCAGCAAAGTACAAGGCTTTAAATGAATTGAACTGAAATATTCCCTATATGCAGGCATTGATAAACAGCAAAGTCTTTGTTGATAATGGAGCCTATTTTACCTTCAACCCGCAGTGACTTTATCACACTTCATTTGTAAAGTCTGGGCATTAATTCTTACAAAACCAATGCATTTCATTTATTCATATTGGTAAATCTTTCCTGAAGGAAACTATCTTGCTAAATCTGTTAGGGCTGAGACAATGCCTGTAATTGTGTATCAGCATAAATAAAGGCACTAAGAATGGGCCAGTTATTCCCACAGAACATGGACAGGAGATCAGCATCACACATACCTAGGAAGCCTGCGCTGCCCTAATCCATTACACAGCAGAAAAGTAAGGCACAGCATATTTTACAGAAAACCAGGCTAGTAACAAAAGAAGCCCTTAAAAATGATGGCTCTCAGACTCTCATGGCATGACTTTTTATATGCACGCACCTAGTCCTATCCTAACATCTAGCCAATTTCAGCCAACAAATGTCCTAACTGTGGGGAAAAATTTGGTCATGATGCAGACACTATTAGATCCCTAGAAGATGCAAACATGAAATTGGATCTTCCTTAGTTCTACTACTCACAGAACTATTTGTAATTCAAGAGAGAGACATAAACTAGACAACATGCCCTGGCAGATACACAAAAGTGCTCACTTACTTCCTTTCCTGGTAACCTTCTAGTTGCAAAAATGACAACCCTCTTCTCCAGGCATGTGATACAGCAACAACTGAAGACATTGAGTTTATCAAAGATACTCATTCCAGACAAAAAATCCTCATGCTGCAGAGTTTCTCACATTTCCATCAATTTGTGCGATGGGCTTTTTCACTTTCATTGCCTCATTCTGCCACTAAAAAGAAGATATGAATCCATCTTATTCTCACTAACCAGTTAGCAGTGCTCTTTGCTTTTAATTCCCAGCAGGATCAATTATCAATAAATAATTAACAAGAGTGCTTGAAAGCGCAGAAATACAACCTAAAGAACTAAAATGTTTTCAGATGAATGCATGGGATTTATTAATCAATTTTACAGTAACCAATCACAAACTGCTTCTTAGTTCTCTCTCTAATGGCCCAGATTAATACCAGAATACAAATGTCCTTGCCAAATAATTCAGAAAGCAAATCATGTCACAGATGCTACAGCTTTTTTTACCTCAGAGATTCACTGCAGCCTAAGAAATGAAAAAGTCATATATTTTCCACAAAACAAACCCAAAATTTAAAAATAACCTGGCTTCTAACTATGGATTTTGTCAAGTTTTTCCACTGTATTTTCTGTTCTTGGGAGCCACAATATGTAACTGCACAAGTGATGTGATAGAACAGATGACAAGACAGATTGCCATGTTATATTTCAAAGAGCCAAAATAGATTCAGAGGTGGAAAGGAAGGAAATTTTCTATAGTCAGAAGTACTGACACTGATTTCCTATCTATGACTTACTTGCTAGGGTAGGTCCTTGCAATTGATTTGCTACCAGTAATATGGTCTATGACCTGCTGATGAGAAGAGTAGCCTCAAAATAAGACCCTGCAGAAGCGTTCCTTCTCTGCACAGCTGCAAATTCAAATTCCTTTTGATAGAACTGAATCTTGATGCCCTGTAGGCTCTGCTGGTGGTGGTAGTATCAGGGTTGCCAGGCCTTCAGCCCTGAAGCTGTGAGTCTGACTGTTTATTGAAGATTCACTGACAGCCTTAAAAACCCTCTGGCCTTGGTCTCAGAAGTTTTATTTAGAGAAATTGGGAATAACCAAGGTTTATAAAGATAACTTGTATACAACTTCTCTTAGCAACTCCAGTTGCTGCCATCTAAATTGGCAGGACTCTTCTTTTAGATTATTTTGCTGTTTCAGAATTTGTGGCCAGATTTAATTCTTCATTTTCCCCTGTGTCTTCTTTGTATTGACTAGTGGCTATGTGTGCAGTCTCAATGGAATGAAATGGAGCACACCTGTGCTGAGAGACACAAGCATCAATTGATCCTTTTTAGTGCTAGTGGCTTGTGTTAACCCTAACAACTGGCAGGTTCCAGGGTACAAATGGTGAGTCACACCATAACTGTTGTCCTGCATTTTCAGAATATAGAAATACTGTCAAGATTTTTTTTCAGAAGTTCTAAAGAGTTTTTCAAACCTCAGGTTACTGAGACAGGAAATATTTCTGAACTGTTTATATCAGTCAAATGGAAGACTTGTTCTTGGATGTCTGCTGGACAAGGAACAGAGAAATTAAGGTGTTGTTCTTCATAATAGACTATAATTGAAGGGGTAAAAATATTTCAGAAATGTATCACTACATTTATAGAACCCTTAAAAGAAAACCAAAATAGTTCATAGTTTCTGAGCTATATAGAAATACAAATGTAAAACACAAGAGTTCAGTGAATGATTAATACATGTTTTAAACATGTCAAGGATAAACTGGTATAATATTATCAATAGTTGTAATGGCTGAACCAAAATATTAAGTACTTATGAACATATTTCTAACTTTTAACAAACTGTTGAAAGCTTACTTCAGTGCACCTGCTTAAGAGCTGGTAGTCAAATAACAAGAAGCAACATTGCCTATGCCAACTGGTCTGTACCTTTCTCAGATTTCAAAGCATCTGAATTTTCCTGGAATATTTCAGACTATGATTCTTTAGACACACTGATGTTTCCTGAAAGTTCTAGCAGAGTAGCAATCAATATCTAGAAACACAGATGGAGCTTTGACAGTGATTGATCTCATTAAAGACAATGGAAAACTTTCTTGAGTTTAGTAGCATATGCACTCAGTCTGAAAAGAGTAAGTACTTGGTGAAAAAACGCAGGAGGTTTCCAAAATGTCTTCATGCTTTTTCTTTTTTAGTCTACAAGTACAGTATGCAATGTTTACAGGAGCTAGTTATGTATTCAGAAAACAACCTTCCTAAGGTTACCAAGACATACAGACCCCCAGCACAAGTGAAGCTCTCCAGAGATGAAATACTAGTTTGGCATTACTTACTTAAGTATTTCCATTAAAATGTAAATCTGAAAATTTGAAAGTAATACTCAGTTTTCCCTTTCTTTTTCTCCATATTTTTAAATTTTTCTTATATTTTAATAGGTTCATTTAAATGTCTCTGGCATCTTTTCAATCTCTCTCCTGTTGGAAAATGCAGAGAAAATCTTAAAGTTTTCTCATGCAGTATCATAGAATCATAGAATGTCCTCGGTTGGAAGGGACCCACAAGGATCATCGAGTCCAACTCCTATCCCTGCATATGAAAACCCCACAGTTCACACCATGTGGCTGAGGACCACAAGCTTCAAATGCAGAGGTAATACAACAATCATAAGCCTCTTCCTCAATCCTCTTTTGCTCTCCAGCTCCACAAACTACAGACTATATGGAGACATTCATCTGATCCAACATCTTGCTAGAATAAAGAGGTCAGAATCTGAGTGCAGACACAAGGACTGTTTACTGCAACTGCCATTGTAGCAGACATTTCTTATTTACTGTGAGACAATTCTGGTCTCTACTGGTCATAGCCTGGTGACTGAAAGGTGATTCTCAGCTCCATACTTCTATGAGAGTCTCATAAGCTAACAGCAAATTAGGGATTCCAACTGCACATGCAGCAAAGAAGGCCCACTGAACACTCAGGTGCTCTGCCTTCTCAGGGATGGCTTTGTGCTATGTTGGCTTTGGCTTCTGAGGAACCTCAACACTTACAGCCCATGGCAGAAGGTAGGACATAAGCCTGAGCTTTGGTTTAGGGCGTTTTTAAAAGCTAAAACTTTTGTTGAAAAAATTTATATAAACACCTACATTTTATTTTAGCTGATAAATGGGAGACAGAACAAAGAAGTGAAAATAGAGAAAGCAGATTAAACTAGAAAAAATACTATTTATTTCTAATTTTCCTTTTACGGACAGTAGCCTATTACCAGATCTGGAAAAAGATATTTACATGAAGTTCAAACACTCAACAACTAAACGTGATTACAGTAACATATAGTACCAGCTTGAGAACTATCAAAATTGACAGTGTGGCCATTTCTGATATGTTTGTGTCTATTTTTGCATGCACATCATAGAAGGAGCTGTTTTTCCTGTAATTATATACACTGGATCATTTTGGCCAAATTCCTTTGGTACTGTGAGCAGTATTTGTAAGGACAGAAACAAAGTCATATGTCATATCCTTAATTGCTTGTTCTAACTTATGAACAGGATAAACGGAGGGTGGGAGGAAGCAAGCGTGGCAGCTCCAGTATATGCTCTAGAATTCTTTTACGGCAACCCGCGTTCAAACTGATGTATACACTCATTACAAAAATTATGCTTATGTGAGAGTGATGCTTATGAGAGACTCCCACACATACTACACAAGAAGAGTTTGGTCCTAGATGATAAAGACTGGAAGTAGTGTGCTCATCTTTTTCACTGGTCCCAAACTTCAAGATCAGGAGTGAAGGCACACAAAACAACTTGACATTTAAATTGTGCTAAACCTAGGAAGGATGATAAAATAGTTTCCTTTTTCTTGGAAACTGATGGTCACCAGAAGAATTTGTGCAGGCAAACAAGTAATTTGATTAAATCCAATGCGCATTTCCAGCTAACCAGCATTTAATTCACAATGGGCCTGCTCTCCATTACTTACCTCTGATCACTTACGCTTTCCAAAGCAGAGTAAAGCTGTTCTAGTTTGGTAACGTTTCACATTCACTGCATGGTGAAAGGTTATAGTGAAAGGTTGCTGAGAACTAAGTCCAGGTGGTGTCACAGACCTTGGCTTGTTACAGTGAGGATTTGCTAGGAATGCAGCTACATTGGTGCAAATTCTCCCTATTGGCAGAGCAGACAACTGCACACACTATGCATTGCTGCAATCCACCTTGGTTTCAAGCAGGGATTAAATTCTGCAACTCAGGCTAGGCAGAGGAAGACTACATGGACGCAATCCTCCTACCAAACACTGCAGGAGCACACAGCCCCACACAAATGGAAAGACTTAGTCCCTTCTCCTGCCCCATAGTAAATCCATCCCTGAGCTCTGTAGTTACTGTGTAGAAAAAGGATAGGATGGGAATTTTTGGTCAGTTCTTGCTCTGTTTCAGTTTTACATCTGAACTGGAGAATGGATAAGCTTCAGACAGTTTAACACTTTACCTTATGAACCTTTTTTGCCTGGATCAATTTTGTTTAATTATAACGTCATATAAGCTTTCACTGCTGAATTTTGTGCTTTCCATAAGACTAGTTGGGTGCGGCTGAATGTATTGACTATGTTTAATGAAACTGTAGAAATGAAAGAGGGAAAAGGTTTGTCTTCTCTATCCCCCTTACATATCACTACTGTTCTTCCCAATGTTGTTTGGAGTGTATTCTTCATAGGTTTGTTCAACCTGGCTATAAGCTTTTTTCTTTAAAAAGAAGGAGCTGTATGAGGACACCATTTTGACTGATGCTGGATAAACACAAACTGTCTGTCAAAGCAGAGTTAACAGAAGTTCACTTGTTAGAACCACTCGACCTCAGGAATTCTGCTGTCATTTCACTCTTGCTATTTCTGAGCCCCAAAGCAATGGGAGATTCAGGTAGGTTTGCCAAAATTAGGAATGAAATCCCTCTGCATGACTTTTGCATGTTATAGATTGGGCATTTCCACAACCTAACTCGTATTTCTGCTCAGGCTAAAACATTTCACTGTTACAACAACCTGACATTGAAATCTTTCTCTCTCATGTAGTTTCCAAGACAGTATCTTTGCGCAAACAAACCTCCGCCAGCCTTACATAGAAGATTTGTCTAGTATGAACACGAAGTGATTCACAGTGGTGATTGCTTCAGTGTTTATAATATTATGTTTATAACAGCCTATAAAGATGACGTCAACCTTCAGCAAAAGGTTATAACATGCCTTCCGACGTTTTATTCAGTTGTTGCTCTGCTCACAACTCCCATTGAACTGTGTATAGTGTTTCAGGTGTGGGCTTGCCAAAATCTCATAGAAAGGAAATAAAACCTCTCACTACTCTGGAATGATCTGTTGTATTACAGTTTAAAGTCATAATAAGGTCTTCTAAGAAAGGCTCTGAAAGCCCTCAGTAGCTAAATCACTGTGATTCTGATGTCTTTTGAGACAAAGAAGCAGCCACCAGGCCAGTACAATCTTTGCCCGCACAGAGATGTGGAGAACAGGAGTTCTACCTGCCTAACACCAAATGACAGGAACAGGAATGTAAGCCAGAGCCAGCCACCACCTGCTGGAAGCTGTGGGCAGTCAGAGGATACTCAAAGATGCAATGCCACTACCTGAAGTCTGCTCCTGTCCGATATGGCAGTAAAGGGTTACAGTAACCACAGCCATAACACTAAGACAATAGAGTAAAATACTAAAAGCATCTGTGACAATAGAGAGTAAAATAATAAAAACACCTCAATAAATTGTAGCATAATGAGCCATTGGCTTCCAGGCCTAGCCGGAAAGGCCAGGGACATTACTTCCCCAACCTGTTCATCATCACCTCCCGTATGAGCTCCCTTGTCACCACAGCTCAGCTAGCAGAACTGCGTGCACAAACACTCCCTATTCCACCACAGTACAAAGGCCTATGCTCTGTCAACTGTGATTGAGACCTGATGCTTCCAGGCACTGTTTGAAAACAGGTGTTGGGAGTTCTTGTAAGTTCAGGCAGTCTAGCTCCATCCTACATGTTTAGTGGGTGCTGAAGAAGAGAAATGCACCAACCATCACAGAATAGATTTTATATCGCTTTTCTGCAGAACAAAAACCTCTCCCAAATCTCCTACCCTTCAAGAACTCAGACATATAATGGAAGACATGAGTCACCTGGAGCTACTGTAGTCAGAATAACATAACCACAGCTCATCTTCAATGGAGCAGCAATGAAAAGACTCACAACCATAAATATTTTTGTCACCACAGTTTCTTCTGTGAATGGGAAACAATGTAATCACAGTCTTGACATCATGACTGGTATCAGTTTGTCTTATGACTTGGTTCAAGAGATATTGTCATAAAAGTTATACAACTGCCAGACAACAATTATTATTAACAGCACATTTAATCAAATGCTTTGGTATCCATTCCTGGAAGCCTAGGACTTAATATAGCATCTCCCCATCTATTCCATGGGCACTTTGAAGGGTAATATCCCACCCTTCATTTCTGCAATTTTGCACAAAAATAAGCTGCATCCTAAAAGCATAAATGATTTTTTTTTGCAAAAACAAAAAAGACAATAAATCAAAGTTAGTGAAAACAGAGCAAGTGTGCTATAAAGACCACTAACTTTCCAAAGTACTGCCTAACTAATTTAAGGCTGAAATAGAGTCATTAAAAAAGATGATTACTTACTAAATACTTGCTTTTTTTCTCAATTAAGTACACAGTCTTAGTATCCAAGGCATAGTTTTAATGTAACAAAAATATCCTAGACCCAGTAACTACAGGGCAGGGAAGAAATGGGAAATCCTGCCTTTGCTGGCATGAGAAATTAAGCGAATGGACTATTCTCAGCCTAGCAAAGTTTCCTCCCTGGTAGCATTGAGAAGCTTGCTTGCACTGGACCCAGTCTGGGATTAAACATGGGAGTTCAATTTCCAAAACTGTCAGTCAAGAACCTTTCACACAGCCTAAATTCATTTTGAAGTGCTAAAGGAAATAACATGAAATAGAAGCAAGTCACTCAGTGTTCACAAAACACAGCTGATTTAAAGCAAACCATATAACCTGTTGCGTGGGTTGATTTTTATCTCACATGGGTTTACTTAGCAGAGCTAAAAATGTCAGCCAATACAAGGTTTGAGGCCATCTTCTGAACAGACGCAGATGATAACCTTGTGAGTTCAGTTGTCTGCTCCAATCGCCTTGCAAATGATAGTGTGTTTCCAGCACAAGTTATAAGAATTTAGACAGTTTGTTTGTACTAATTGTAATTGCACAACTATACACTTCTGCACGCAAATGCTGTGGAAGCACTGTGGAGGCTTCCTCATTGGGGCTCTAAATATGAGTCACCGGAACTCTGAATAAACTCTTCCCAAACAAAATAATCCTTCCCTTTCTAGGGAGTAACTGGGGCCTGGCAACCTTTCTTTGCCCTTGGTACCACACATGCAACAAAGGTCATTTTATTTTAGGATTTATTTAAAATCTTAAAATTTAGCCAAGTTGTTAACACTTTTTCTTTTTGCTCCCTTAACAATACCAAGTGTCATTTATTTTAAAGGCCCAGCTCCTGGAATTCTGTGATTATCCTCCCACATTTATCTTACAAAGTTAAAGCACCAGGCATGCTCGTGCTTGACAGTTTTAAAGCAATGATTTATGTGCTGAAGGCAGTATATCCATGGCAGCATGGAGTTCCACACAGGCTAATTCACCCTGCTGCACAGTTCAGCATATTGATACAGCATGTATTGATACAGTATGCATGTATACAGCAGTATCGATATAGTATAGAGCAGGTATGTTTCAGGCCTTCATGACTCCACAGGAAAAAGCACATGAAATGTAAAGTATCAAAAAAAAAAAAAAGCAAATTCAATGAACTCTGCTTTTGTTCTGATTTTCATGATCCAGGGGCTAGATTCATTAGTTCTTAAAAGGATTTCTGACCTCTGCCATGCAAATGGGAGAGCATTTTGACAGCAAGCCCAGCCTGCCTCTACCTGCAATGCTGCCAGCTCCTGCTGTCTTCAGGCACTATATCACTTTTTCTTTAGCCTAGAAGAGCTACGCTATCAGAAACCCTCCATAACCAATATTAAATGTCACTGCTGAGTGACTTGAAGCACTGGCAACTCCTGAATATCTGGTCTCCACAGTCCTCCGAACTCCTCCTAAATCCATGAACAATAAGGCCCAGGGCTGAAAATCAAGTCCAAGACATTGAGCAAGCAGAGAATTCTTTTAATACCAGGCTACTGGGCCATTCCTCAGACTTTACCTCAGTATTTCAGCAATGGGCTCTACAAGCCTTTAAAATACCGTACACCACTGGATTACTTATGACTTCCTACTATTGTTCTCTTTGAAGAGTTCTGTTGGTGTATCATTGATACAGAGGTCAGACACGCTCAGGACAGTGTAAATGGGAAGCATCCTGGTAGGAAAACAGGCCGAACGTTGCTTTTTAGCTGTGATTCAGCCTGAAAATTCTCTGTGGGGAAAGTGAGCGAACAGTTCAGCGTAATTTACGCAACCGACAGAAACGTTAAACACGCGAATATACACACTCCATTGAAACATACGGACCCTGATCCCGCGATCAGATGCAACATTTCATCACGCGTGTGCTTACACAGAGCGCGGCTGTCCTTGCCAGCCGCACCGCGGGGGGACACAGGACCTCCGCGCTGCGGGGACGCTCGAGCCTGGCCCCCCTCACCGGGACCCGCAGGATTTCCTGTCTCGGCAGCCCCTCAATTCCTGGAAACGATTTTTCCCGAGGGCAGGACGGGCGGCGAGGAGCCCCGCGGGCTTCACGGCTGCGGCCGCGCCGGGCCCGCCAGGAGCCGTCGCACCTCACCTGAGCAGCGGCGCGCGGCACCACGGAGCGCAGCGCCGCCCCGCCCAACCCGCCCCCCCCGCGCCGCGCGCGGCTGTAACGGCTGCAACGGCCGTAACGGCACCGCGTCCTCGAGCGCGCTCACGTGACGGCTCGGGGCAGCCCGCCCCAGGGGGCTGGTCGGTTGGCTGGGGCGCGCCGGCCGCTCCGCTCCCCGCCGGCCGGGCAGGGCAGGGCGGGCCGCAGCGCACGGCACTGCACCGCACCGCTGAGGAGGCGGGCCGCGCCGGGCAGAGCGCCGCGGGCGGCGGCGGCGGCTGGCACTTTTACCCTGTCCCCAGCGGGTTCCGCTCTGCGCTCAGGTGAGACGCACGGCCCCGGTCGCGCTCCTGCGGGGCGGGCGGGCGCCGCCGTCAGGCGCCGCCGGAGTCTCTCCGGGGCGCTTGCGGGGCGGGCGCGGTCGGGACGCGGGTGACCCAGCGGGTTTGGTGCCGGACGGGCTGGCAAGCTGCGCTGGACCCGAGGGGAGCGGGAAGCTGCGGGGCAGAAGGCGCCGGCAGCCGCCGCGGAAGGAGCGGCGGGCGGCTGAGGCACCGCGGGGCTCGGGGTGCTGGTGCCCAGCCGGCCGGGGGCAGATCCCGACAGGAGCCCCCGGCTCCACCGGGCTGCTGAGCGGGGCAGCCGCGGCCGGGCCCTGGGGAGACCCGGCACCTCCCCAGCCCGACCTGGCGTCCTGTTCCCTTCCCTGGTAAGGCGGAAAATGCTGACAGCTCTCGGGTGTGCGGGCGGTCCCGCTGCAACGCTGGAGAGCTATTCAATACCGTTACACGTAATTATTATTTTTCCGGTTGAGCACGGTGTAAATAATGCGCTGGGATATTTCTCGCTACACATGATATGGCTTTTACTTGTTCGTGCAGAGGGCTTCTGTATACGATTTATTCTGACTACCTCCTCTTTTGAAAACTCGATGGACAAAACTGAAATCTGTTCCTTTTTCCTTTTCTGGGTATTGATCTGGCACATTCGCCGTAAAAATTAAACTTTCATGTAGATTCTTCAGGCACTTTCTGAATGCACTTTGTTTGAAAAGCAATTTACTGAGTTAACGTAGCATGCACAAAGATGACTTGAGTTGACGTACTAGCAAAGTAACATCTATTGCATGAGCAAAAATGGAATGTTGCTGCCCTTGGGTTCGTTTTTAATCTTAAATTATTAATGGGTCTCTGCATTACATGAATGAAATTTGCAATCAGTACAGAGTGCAAATGCATGTAGAGAACTGGATACAAGAGGAGCTGGTTATGAAGGACGTGGCCCCAAAAAGATGAGGAGGCTGAAGTCAGAGAGCCCCTTCTGTTCCTTACAGTTGTTGAGTTCCTCTGGGGGAGAAGCAGTGGACCATACCCAGCCCAGCACTTTTGCAGCTCTCAGAAAAGAGGAATGAGAAAAAGGCAAAACTTTTCCCTGCTTGGGTAACATAGGAAATTGGAGCTTTAGTACATAGCACTTCTGTTTAGGAGTTGTTTAACTGAGTCATGGGTGCTCCTAAGGCAGGGTTAGTGGCAATCACAGCATCCCATCTTCTTTGAGAACTTGCTTGTCAACTTCTTACCAAATGCCTTCATTTGTACTTAGTTTTTAAAAAAAGTATTTATATCACGTGTCATCAGTTACTTTTGTCTATATAATCAATAGAGGAAAAAAATCCTTTATCTGTCAAGGAGACTCCAGAAAAAGCACACCTGTCTAAACTGAAGTAGGAGAGGCAAAATGTTTGCATTTGTTATAGATTCTGGAACATTAAAGGTTTGAAAATATGTTGAGAAGAAATGTTGTTTTAGGTATCAATGGGAAGTAAAATTTCTACTGTTTGTTCAACCATGTAATGTACAGTAAGCAAGGTGTGTCATAGTAAAGATTGCAACAGTGAACCAAGGGTCTGTTCTTTATTTTACTTGAATTTCTTCCAGTATTTGAACTTTTAAAGGCAAAAGTTTGAAGTAAGACCATATTAAACGAAGCAGAAACATCATTCTTACAAGCAGTTACTTTTCTTCCACATAATCCCTCAAAGTTTGTTGAAGAGATTTTCGGCAGACATACTGAAAATGTGTGATGTTACAGAAACATGAAACCAATACATAGAGATAATAGGCTAGCAGAAGGAAAGGTTAAGAGGTTAAATTCTGCAATATTTTTAGTTTGGAAATAATCTTTAAAAAAAACCAAACAAAAAAAAAACTGGGGGAGAAAAAAAGACTGGATTAACCTACGCTACTGAACAACCCAAAGGTGAAGCTGGAGTGGATTTGGGGGGAAAACTGGGCTGAGTTTCCCCCAAGTTTTATTTAGTGTCATTGTGTTAGAGGAGCGATTTGTCCATAGCAGAAGAGGCTCCTAGGCCAGATCAGACATGTCCAGTTATGAGTTGTCCCTGAAGGGGCAGTCCAGGGAGCCCAGCATTCCACATGGTTTCCTCTGCATTCCTTCTTGCCACTGCGATTGTATCACCTGCCAACCTGTGGCAACAACCAGCTCTTTCTCCCCTTCCCACCCATTTGAAGGGTGTTCTCCACCTTGGAGAATCAGACCATATAAGTACAACTTTCACTGAATTATTCTTTGTTCCAGCTGCCTTTAGTTTTGCTCAGTTTATGGTAACCTCACTGTATGTCTGCAGGCAGCACCATAGTGCACTTGCTGTTGTGGGTGAGCGTTAGTTCAAGTAATACCTGCCTGGGTGAGGAGCGGATGGGGGAAAGAAGGAATTGCACTGCCACAGCCAGAACTGATACCCTCTGGTGCAGGCACACGGGGTAAGAGTCACATAAAGCCGTCTTTCTTTTCAGCTATGAGCTCTTCAAGACTCAGATAAGGAAGCTGCACAAAAGCTTTAGCTGCTCTGGTCTTCTGAGTGCAGATGACCATCACGGAATTAGATCTGCCTCCACTACTGTGATAGGGAAGACGTTTATAATTTGGAGTTGTAATCAGGCAACACAATGCTACTTAATATTAGAACCTTTCTTTTGTGGTCCTAACTTTCTTCAAAATCAGAAAGCCAAGGTAAGGTTGAGGCTCAGAGGGATGGAGGCCAGAAACTTTTTTTTCTGTGAAGTGGAACTTTTAGGCTTATGCTTTAGTAATGATGAAAATCAGGTTTAACTACATTTCTATCTCTTTACACTCTTCAAACAACCGGACCAACTTTAAAGCATAACAATTAAACAATCTCTCAGCAAGCAGGAGAGTCTCAAAGTGGCCTTTAATAGGACAATAATGTAAATAATTAATGATTTCTGAAAAAGAATTATGAATGAGCTGGTGAAAGGGCTTTGTGTGTCTGTTTGAGAGTGAGAAGAGTCTCAATGTATCTATGGGGGCCATGTCTGTGGGTTTTAATAAGGGCAAAGCAGAGAAAGGCTGGTTGAAGTGTATGAGATCTCAGTGAAATAAAAACATAGAAAGCTCAGAGTTTATTATCAGATAAACCAGATTCCCCCTCCTACTTTTTTTTTTTTTTAAAAGAGGTATTCTAAAAGAAGTTATTTACTTCCAATCTGCCGTCAGTACAGAGGAAACAAGTGAACAGTTATGAATGGTACAGTACCACATAAATAGGTATCTAAACAGTTAGAGAGCTCTGTGTGTGCTAATGCCACTACTTAACTATTTGGGGTTTTGTTTCATTGTGGGATAAGGCTGTTATTTGTAGGGCTCACAAAGGGACCTATGTGTGGAGTCTGTAAGGGCCTGCCTTGGAGAAAGTCGGGGTGAAGGCAATAAAAAAGATGCAGTTGTAGCTGCATGAAACCTACCAGTTAGGGAAGACTGATATGGTCTTTACCACTAAAATGCTTAAGGAGAAGTAGCAAATGTGCTTCAAGAGGAGGACTTCTAGAGGGATAAAAAGACATGCCTCTAGCTCTAGTGTCAATTCCAGTGGCTTATCTATTCCACAAAGGTGGAATGAGATCTTACCTCATTTTCTATGTTCACCATTACTGTTGTCTTGTCTACTTGTCTACAGAAGGTGGGAATTTCTGTGAGAAACTAACTTCAGTCCTAAATTCAACTCTGAAATGTAGCTGATAAGAAGGGAGAAATGCCTAGAAAAGCTAAGCAGGCCACTAGTCTCTTCAGCTGAAGAATCTGTATTTCATGTCTGCTTTTCAAGCTGGCATGAAACCTCTGAGAGCTACTTGTGTTACTGAGCATTGCTTTTAGGGCAGCATCTGAGTTGAAATCAATGTTGCTACCACCTTAGGTTCTTGGGAAACCTCAGCCTTGGCCTGGGATGGGAACCAAGCCACAATAATGCAGCCGTTTATCAAACCCAGCAAAGCACTTCTATAGTTAATTTCATTTGGGACCGAAGGTGGAAGCAACACCGAAGTCCCAGTTCACAGGTCATCAGGCTGTCACCTCATATTTTAGAGTTTTGTCACCTTCTTGAAGCTGAGCAAAACTCCCCTCCTCAAAGTCTGTTAGCTACCTATGAAGAGCTGGTTATCTGTGAAACAGCAGTGTTTGGTTCTCATATGTAAGGTGATTTTTTTTAATCTAAATCCACAGGAAAATTTTTCAAGAACAAACTGTATTTAACAGAGTTGTGTCAATCTTCAGTTATGCTCAAAAGCTCATCTATCTACCCATGATTTCTTCAGTGCCTTGGAGTGAACAGTTAATATTTTAATGCAGATGTTCAATTTACCTGTTTGAAACTTTGAAAGACTGTTTTGTTGACCAAGCAGGCCTGTATTACAATATAAAATGGATCATAAGAGATGTCTTTGGTATTGCATGTGTTGTAATTTTAGGTTGGAAATATTAATGTTTATTATCAGGTGTTTTATATTTTTTTCTCCTTTCTCCTTCAGGAGTGCCACAGTAAGAGAAAGACAGAAATATCCTTAATGGAATTCTGCTTTTGATCAAGCTGTTAAAAATGGATTTGAACATTATTCTCTTCTGTGAGGTAAGTATTCCCAGGGAGAAATAAAATTAAAAACAAAGAAACAAACAAACAAAGAAAACTGACTCATTTCACTTGTCTGTCACCATTGCTCTTCTGTCCAGCAGCTTTTGGTCGTGTATTTTAAACTTGTAGCATCTGTGACTTGGAGAGCTTTGTACTGAAAAACTTAACTGAGAAGTCCTAGAATTAATTCTTTCACTAACAAGATTAGTCAGTTTTGTTCTGATATTCCAGTAGATAAAAACAAATGTATAAAGGATCTGCACTGTTGCAGAGTTAATGTAATGGGTGGTTTCTGCACGTAGGAGCTTTTGACCCAAGGTCAAGCTTTTCTTCAAAGCATCAAAAGAACGGAAACTGCTAAGTCTAATTTTCAAGAGTGAATACTTACACAGACTAACTGCAGAGGCAGGAAATGAGTGACATCCTGGGATGACGAAAGAGTTTGTACCACAAATAGGCAGGTATTCTTCCATACAGCCAGGCAGCTTTCTCTGTTCCTGCTCTGTGCAGCCTAGGGAAAAGGTGGGGCTGTTGCCAGCCTGAATTACAGGTGCATATTAATAATGCCTTTGCCCACACCCAGATCTTCACAGGGTCATACAGTAAGCATGTAAGTTAGTAAAACCAAATACATATCCTTAATTTAAGATCACAGGAAAATTCAAGTTGTAAGGAACAGGAGGTCGTATAGTCCAGCCCTCTACTCAAATTTTGGAGTGGTCAGCGGGGTTAGGAAATTTTTGCCCGTTGGCCTTCCCAGTCTGTTATGTCTTCAGAAGTATTAACAAAAGGTGGATTTACATCTTACCATATGTATTAAATGCACATTATGATAATGTAGATAGGAGCATAACATGGTACTAAAATTTATCAGAAGGGAAAATATTTTAATTAAGACAGGATTGTACAAGAATGGCCTGTTTCTCTGAACAAAGGAAACAATAAATCTCTGATGTATTAATTTCTTGCAATTACAAATGAAATGTCTACAGGTCATCTAGCACAGTGACATGCTGCCAATGTTTTCAAGATGGGTTCTCTGCAAGAATGTCCCCTTCCCAGGCATCTCTAGGAAGTCTATTTATTTCCTTTCTCATGTAAGCAAAATTGCTTTCTCATAATAAAGGGAAGCAAACACATTGCCTGATACATGTTCTTGCCTGATATATGTTACTGAAACATTTCCTCTGAAGTATAAATATTTTTTCATGGGAAAACATAATGACAATGTGAATAAAAATAAGCATATCGTCAGGAAGCTTAGGGAGCAAAGTAAACACAAACAAAGCATTCTCCCCCCATCATTATGTACTACCAAACAGAATGCTTCATGAGCCCTAGGAATAACTACTTCAGCGTTTTGGCAAGGAAGGGTTATGCAATTAAGGGGTTAATACTATCAGAAGGAAGAGATTTCAACATTCAGAGCCTCACAGTAGGGTCATTGAAGTGAAGAGACACTTGGTGTGCTTTGGATTTATGCTTATCTTAACGTGCTTTGAATTGATCCCTCAAAATTGGTAATTTAATAGCTTTAATAGTTACATTAGTAATTTAATGAGCCCCCTTCAGCACATCATCAAAGTCAAACATATACTTTGCGAACAAAAATAGAAGTCATTTTATAGGTAATGCAGTTCCTGAAAGCCAGCATAAAATATTACATGTATGCAAGTTGTGATGCTGTGAATTATTTAGTATACACTAAGAGTGATCTCAGCATCACACAGTACTTATTAAGGCAAATGGCACACCTAAGAACCAAACTATGTCTCTTCACCTCTGGTCCCAATGCCAAGTCTCATTTCCCAGGCTGATTTTCTGTTTCTGAATGAATTTCTGAGTAACACACATAGCTTATGTAATTAAGTTACAGAATAATATTCTTGGAAACTTGCTTTTTCCACACCAGTTTCTGTTGCTTCTGTGACTGGGTCTTCCTTCTTGAAGAGAACATATCTGCAGGTCTGGACGAAAGTTAACTTACATATTGTCATGTGCTTGAGTCAGAAAATGCTACATCTATGGAAGGCATGTCTTTGTAGAGGTGTTATTTGCTCCTTAATATCCGGGTCACAGCTTATTTGCTTATGGGCTTCTATGTCACTTGAGGCATTACGAGACAAGTAGTGGTAAATTTAGCCCTCTGGTTAAAGAAGCTACTGCTCTCTCAGAGATTACTTTCTCCGTAGTCAGTGGAATAAAATAAGTATGTGTGTTAGCCACTACAGCACAGAGTCTGGCAATTTAATTTAACTGACAATTCAAATAGGTAAAAATAAAGTTCTGGACTGTGCAAAAACAACAGAGGTATATGTGTGAAACAGCAACCTTCAACAGAACTAATATAGCAGAGCAAATTTTAAATTTTAAAACTGCTTGAGCTAGTTCTTGGCAAGCTCATGATTGCCTGTGACTAGAGATTAGAAAATTGGGAGGCTGCTGTGTGTCTGTGGCTGGGGTGTAGAGGGAAGGGGCGGTGTTGCTGTTTGTTGCTTTTGATCTTTGTAATTAAATGTATGTTCTCTAGCACTGTCTGTCACAGACTGTTGAAATCCTATATTCAACACATTTCTAACTTCATCATGGGATTTCGTGTGCTTTTGTTGAAAGAGAATGAATGATTCTCACAACACCACCTATGTAGAATCAGGAAACAATTCTTTGGTTTTGTTAGGTGGGAAATAAAGAGAGAAACAATGCAGTTCTCGAATGTCCATTAATTCAGAAAGCTTAAGCAACAAGGTAGCCAACACAAGAAATCCTAGCTGTGATATAAAAGCAGTGCTGTCACCCCAGAGCATCCTCTTGCCAACTGAAATTACCTGTGTCTCACACTTTTGGAAGCAAGGGCCTAACACTCTCAACATGAGGATTTGCAGCAATAAAAACATAATTAGTATGGTATCGGTACCTGAGTTTTAGGTACTTACTTGTTTTCACCACTTTGTCAGTGGTAAAATGTGCTTCTACGCAGGCTCCTAAACAGGCAGATGTTCCAATAATTGTCCTGAGCAACAGGTACCATTGACACCTGAGACAGATAAATATGCTGTGGCCCTTATGACTATCTGTGTTTCAGTTCTTGATTTATGGCTATTGCTTAACACTTGATATCCTTAAATTTGGCTCTTCTATTTGAGATACGTGGTTTTGACTGTTATATGTGCTTAGGCATATATGTAGATTATTGGTCACTAAAAAAAAAGAGGAACGTTTGAAAAAAAATTTCACAGTCTTCTAAGGAAAATGCCTGCGGATCAGGCTTTTCTTGAGGCAATGCAACTGTCTCCATTGTAATTTCTCTAGCTGTGAACTTGGTTCTTTTAATCCTCCTTTCTTGGTGTGTTTGCTGCGGTGGTTCCCACTGCCAACAATACAGTTAAAGGACTTCTCTTACAATTACGGAACAACAGTATTTTAGCTGTAGCTCTGAATTTCAGCTAGAAGCCTAAAGTAAAAAAATAAGTGCTGTTCACCTATTTTAAATTGGAATGGTGGAAAAATGTTTATCTTCTGTAACGGATATAGTTCGACAAAATTTTGTAAGCAGTTGCTTCTGTGAATATTTCATACTTTTTCCTGCAAAAATATTTTGGAGATGAGTTGGGGCAGGCATTCTGTTCTCTTGAGGCTTCTATAATGCTAGAAAATGCACCCTGGTCTAGCACTTTTGCCAATATGTATGGGAGCAAATAAGATTAATGCCTTTGTAGTTCTTCTACCCTTGCCCAGGAAAAAGACTCTTGACCTGACTCAGAAAAGACTGTAAAGGATTCTTTAAACATAAAAAGCTACATGCCTTGCTACTTTATTGAAAAAGAAGACGACTCGTAGCAGAATTCATGATGCTTTGGCAATATAACTTCCAAGCAATAAATGCATGAGAAGTTTCAAGGCACTGGAATACTTTTGATTTTGTTAAAGTTCTCTAAATTCCTTATTAAGTTCAAAACCACTGCTGGTGGTTCTAGTTTGTTTTTAATTTCACGAAAGTAAATTCTGCTCCTGACATATTTAAACACTGAAGTTATCTGTTTGTGTATGTGTAGTTGGAAAGTGATGTCTTTTTCTCCATACTTTACAAATCAGTATACGTAGTAGCTTGAATCCTTTAAGCTCACTGTCTTTTGCCTAATCTGTATTTCAAGCCTATAACAATGATACTTTGACAGCTCCTGGAGGTAATATGTTCCATACCCTCTGTAAAAACTGCAAATATGTGCAAGAAAGGTGTGCTTTCATGGTTGGTGGCTTTTGAATGGTAGCACTGAAAGAGAACAGAATCCTTTCTGGTAACTATTCCTAATAAACATAATGTGGGAAAGGCTCATCAAACAGTCTGCAAAATGTGCAAACTGCCTTCATTCTCTGCTTCTTAGATTTGAAATCACTTGCGTGCATTCACTTATATGGATCGCTTGTGTGCATTCTTCTGCAATTTCTTCAATTATCATTATCCTTCAGCTACACAGTTCTGCTAGAATGTACAGAAAGTGGTTCAGGGGGAGAAAGATGTCCATCAGAACCAACCCCAGTAATTTTCTGTATATGATCTAAGGCCTTGACTCATTGGGGAAACAAAAAAGTAGTAACTAGATTTGCTTAGACATATTGAAGTAAACTGCAAAAAGAGAGGAGCAGTGTTTGGACAGTAGTAACCTTGTCTTAATATAATGCAGTCTAACCCACTGAATTTAAGTTTGTGTTGCAAAAATGTAGTCTTTGCAAGGCAATCAGTGCTAGTGTGACCAAATCATGTCATTGAACTAGTGTAAATGGTTGTAAGAGGCACAAGGTATTACCTTCCTGGCAAAGTTTTTCAAAAAATGTATGGTTCAAAAGTAGAGAATGTGTAGAATGTAGCAGGAGCTTCAGACTTTGAATTTGGATCTTGAATGATTAAAGCCACAGTGTTGCTAATGTGCAGAATCACACTATTCAAAATAAATGAAGAATTGTACTGTAGTCTGGGGGGGGATGGGAATTATAATCCAAGCTGGTACTTTCTTTGAGCAACCTGGTAGAAAAAATATTAAAGTAGTATGTGTTTCATTCAGTGCTGTTTTGTTTCAGGTACTTTAAGTTATATGTCTTCATCTTTCAAAGGCAGGCATATTGCAGCTAATTCTGTGGACTTTTTCTTCTTGAAGTCCATATGAGTCCATGGAAGCTTTTCCCCATCAGTTTCAGTAGGATTTATATCAGGCTCTTAAACCGTAACTGGGGTCTTTTGCATCTAGCTAACTATGGGACAGAGGTGCAGAGGAATAAGTTGTGGTTAACAAGGCTCTTTCTCAAAGATTAATGATGGTGAGATTAAGCTGCCCTTGATTCTACTGTTTAATCCTGCTCTGTTGGTTTAGCACCCTGTAAAGATCAGAATAGGCTGTTGGCTGCTGTTCTTGTATATAAGCAGTGATTCAGAGCCCAATAATACTTTGTTTGCCTTCCCCTCACCATCCCTACCCTACACCTTCCAGGTGTATGTTCAAGACTTGTCCTCATGATCTCTGTATAGCACCAGTTTAAGCAACTCAAAAGAGTAATGGCATGTCATTGCGTATATTTATCTATTGCTCCTGTAGAATTTATGCAATCTTTGACCAATATTTCAGCTTCCGAAATTTGATCTACATATTGTATCCTTCTGCATATAAAGCCACTAGGCGTTTAATACATTAGGTGATTTTTAGAAGCTTTGAAAGGCAGGGAGAGCGTTTATAATGCTTTAATGAATGAGAGCTGATCCATTTGTGTATGGCTTTTAAAGCTCAATCGCTCGGATCAAGAATGAGAAGCAAAGACTGTGTTTGCCATTGAAAACCTCCTCTTGTAGTATAAAGGGGTTCCAAGATACCACTGTCCCTTTGAAACTTAGTACTCAGACATAAGTGCGTTTTGACTGATGTACGTAGAGGAGGAACAGAGACCAGTGGCTAGCAAGAGGGTCAGACAGACAGAAAGTCTTCCCCAGCTGACTGTTTGCTATGACTATAATTTCATTCCACAAAGAGGTTCTTCCCATTCCATTAACAACTGATTAGATGGCAGAAACATTTTAAGAAACTCTTAACAGTTATGCAGATGCCAGCACTACAGGTGAGATAAATGGATAACATAGTACAGCCATTAAATCAGTTCTTCAAGGTGAGGATTTGCTTCTGGGATTAGCATTTCATATATGTGTGAATGTTGCCCTGTGAAGTGGTAATAAAGCATTATTCTGAGCTGAAAATGTATTTCTGGTATGTCCCAGCCTGCAAACAGAGGCAGTAGGTAAGGACAGATTTGTCAAGAAATTGGAGTAATTCTTCTCATATTAGTCAGCCTTTCACAGCTGCATTGGGCATAGTATTACCCTTAATTTTGGTTAGTGAGCTTTATAAAATATGACACTCCAATAGACTGCCATAGATGGCCAACTACAGATATAAAGATGAATCTCCTGTACCTTGGAAAACCCTTTAAATACTGGAAATATCTGATAAAGCAGGAATGATTTGGAACCTTGGGAATAAGTCTTATGACACTTTGGTGCAATCACTTCCAGTTTCATTCCCTTGCCAAACAGCAAAATGACATTCATTCAAGAAGAAATCCTCCTACTAGTCAGTTCTTCCCATTTAGCTGCTATTTAGCACTGTTTTCATAAGCTGATTAAATCTTTTTTACCCATGTTGTAGTTCTGAGGATCTAGAAGCAGGGAATACAGCAAATACAAGCTGTTGCAAACTTGTTACCATTAAAAAATTACACATCTAATACAAAACTGTGCTGTACAACAAATTCTCAATACAGCCTTGTCCTCTCTGGGTTGTGAATGCAGCAAGCCATAACTCAGCCACTTCTTCCCTTGGGAGACTCTTATCTAACCGCTCAGCTGTTTCTCTTGCTGTTCTTCATATGAAGCCAAAATTTTATTTTGTTTTATTGTATCCTGGTACACCTAACTTTGCAAACTGGGACTATTCAAATGGATCCAATCCCTTTCAAGAGCAGACTATGCATCCTATAGAAAGAAAAGTACAGTAGCAAAGGCAGTTTTGTAAGGTTTCATGAGATAGACTCTGACAGCGCAAGTGAAGAGCCTGAGACACACCTGAGTCAGGAGAGCGCCCTTCCAGCAACAAGGGCTACTCAAGTACTGGGTGGGCTGCGTTAGGAAGCGTGCAGCGAGGAGGTCAGTGGCAGTGGTTATTCCCCCATACTCAGCACTTGTGAGGCTGCATCTGAAGCACTGTGTCCATTTTTGGGCTGTACAGTACTGAAGAGAGTGCAATGAAGAGCCGCTAAACAGTTAGAGGACTGAAATGCAAGATCTACACAGAGAGACTGAGGGAGCTGTTTATCTGGCCTGGAGAAGGCTAAGAGGGCATCTAATTACTATCTCAGATACCTAACACAGGGTTATAAGGGAAACTAGACTCCTCTCACAGTTACACAACAAAAGGACGAGAGGTACCAGTCACAAGTAGCAGCAAGGTAAATGCCTACTCGGTGTAAAGAAAAACATTTTCGTAGTGAATGGCTAAGCAGTGGAACAGGCAGGGGGAACAGTGGAACAGGGCTTACCATCCTTGCTGGTATTCAAACTCAAATGGATAAAGCCCCGAGTGATGAAGCTTTGAAGTTAGCTGTGCATTGAAGAGGAGGTTGGACTAGATGACATCCAGAGGCCCCTTCCCACCTAAGTTGTGATTATGTTGTGGAGTGACGTGGGGAGAGCAGGGTCTTATAATTAACAGGTTAAATATGGGAGCAGGGGAAGGCAAAAGCCAAAATCCTACATGTGGTTAGACTAAAAACTAAAGCATTGTTGAAATATAACCCTCTGAAAAAGTAGTAGGTATCTAATTTCTTTTCCAAATCACAAGTATTGGCATTTTTCTCCTGTAGATAGTCCCTTTCTTGTTTACCCAGCTGTTTAAAATGTATGCATATATTAACTATTTTATATCCCTCTGCTAGTGAAAAAGAATGTGGAAATACAATTCATAAAGCAAACAACTGGTGCTATATATCATTCATATAGAATGCTCTAATAAAATCTGGTGCATTGCAGGCTTCTTAAGTCATGATGGTCTTGCACTATATTTAGCATTCAGTGAATAACTGAAAAAAAACCCCAACAAATAAATGCATGGTGGTCTATGTTAGAGTGTCTAATGCACACGGTGAAGATATTGTATATGTTATGTGTCTCCATCTCTGGGAATTGAGACAAATGTGTGGGATAATATGAAAAGGGATGCAACTGGCCTAATCAATTTGCATAGCTGGCTGAGAATAGATGTTGACATCACTAAATAGAAACACCTTACGTCAAATGCTAAACTCTGCTCTTATTATACCAAAGAGAAAAAAGGACTGCATACAATACATAATAGTTTTGAAAAGAGAGCGAATTGTGAATGCATAAGCATTTGGCATGGGTATGTTACAGTTCTGAATGCAAAGCCATTAATACAAAAAATCGTATTGACAGGAAATGACTTGAATTTTATTTCAATGTGTATAGCATATGCATTTACATAGTTTCTTCAGGGCATTTATTCTCTTTATGAATTTTTTATGGATATAATCTAATGGAATATATAGTAATCCATTACAGAAGTAGTTAGAAATTATTTTGATCTACCCACATAATTAAAGCCTGTAAGGCTAATTGTGGGGAAAAACTAGACTTCAATGACAGGAGCTGGGTAATTCTGATATTTTGATTCACATGCTGCCAGTTGGCTGAGACTACATGTATCACATACAATGGGTAGATGGTGAAGTCCATAACTGAAGTACTACATCTCCTTATTTTAGCTGTACATCATGTATTCATGTTCTTTTGTATTGTTGAAAGCAAGTTTCATGGACTGTGGAGAGCACCTTCTGTCCCCATGAGATTGCTATATGCAACATGGAGCCCATATGGGATAATTTAACTTACTTTGTTTTACTTAATTCCTTGCACCTTTAAACTTATTTCCACTAACAATCTTCTAACATGCTCTTAAAGTTTTCTAGCACAAAGGGCCCCTGCGTTTGGGGATAATGGAGAGAGAGGAACTCTTGTTTGTCCTGTATTATTGAGTTTCATTTTGAGACTGTCCTAGGCTGCCTCTGCAATGTCAGAGCTGTCCTCTCTCAGTGCACACTCAAGCCCAGTCCTGTAACTGTCCCTGCTGACTGCTGTCAGTATGTATGACTTGTCTTAGAAAACTGCATCTGTGTTGGGTGCTACTACCTGAAACACAGGGGAAATAATCTCAGTTATCCTGAATTAAAAGCTTGAATGGGTCCTCAAAGGGAGCAAGGAGCCACTTGACTAGATTTTTTAAATTTTTTTTTTTTAAGTAGACATGTGTGATAGACCCTGCTTAGACCTCTAATAGAGAGAAGAACCCCTTGCTTCTACCTGGCCTTGAATCTGGATGGATCTGAGATGTAGACTTTCTCAGAAGGCTCTGAAACAGTAATATAAAAACTAAACCCCAGATTTAACCATGCTTAGACCATCATTCTTCTGCAGATACAGCAGACTTAGATTATGATGGGTGGTAAGAAGCATAGGCTAGTCCAGTTCCTTGCCTTCCAGAAGGGTTGTGACAAAGAAGGTGAAGTAAATGCTTGTAGTCCCCCTCTTCATTCACCTCCTGTTATCCTTGGCTGGTATTTTTTCAACCTAGCTACTTCCTGAGCTTTTCTGTGGTGTTGAAGGAGTGCAGAGGATGGAAGGGCCTGAGGGCACTGAGCTTCAGCATTTCTGAGCTGGTAGAGAGCTCCCTAAGGTGTTCCGCTGATACTGCATGTTGGAACAGCCTCTGAAGTTTAACTCTCCAGATCCAGGAGCAGAAAGGTTATTTGTAAACTCAGTTTTGGTTTATGCACAACTGATATTCTCTCCTAATGTTTTTCAATCATCTGAGAAATACATTCTCAAAAGCAAAAGGTTAATTTAGCCCCAGAGTAACAAACAAGGTGTTAGAGCTTATGGGAATATACCTTTACATTTACACTTCCAAATGTGTTTTGTGATTTAGCAAAACTAAATTCTAAGTAGAATTCTCTATGGGTGTGAATGCATTTTTAAATTACTATTTTATTCTTTTGTATTCAGTTATTCTTTGAATTGTGTGATAGTGTTAAACATAATGGGGATGCAGTGATGTGGCACACCTGGCAGCCCATAGCCATGTTTTGGAAAGCTATATAGACTTCACAGAAGCAGACTCTGTAGTTAAATGCTAGCCATGGTCTGATGCCTTGTCCTTTAGGATGGCTTGCAAGGATGGAACTTAATTCCTTCTCTCTTTCTCTTTTGCTGTTATTGTCCACAAAACCAAACAAATAAAAAAGAAAAATCCAAGCTGGCTACCTGGAATACTTAAACATCTAATTGAGTGAAGCTTTACCACTCATATATTTTTAATGCTTGTGCAAACTCAGTGGGAATACTTGGGGTTTATTACTGTGCTTTCTTGTATCAAAGCCTAGAAACTGTTGGTTGCTCTACACCATGTTAGAGATGCATTCCAGCCGGTTCTTAAGACATGTCACTCAAGTTTATGGTCAAAACTCTACTGTTTGTTTAAAAGTTTGGAACAATGTAAGTATGGTTCAATAGGCTTATATGTCAGAGAACAGAAAGCTTCTAGCTGTCCTGGGTTTTTATTTTATACTTTGCTGGAAAAGTTGCAATCATAATTGTATAAGCAGTTACACGTTTGTGGCAGGAAAGCACTGAATGGTATAATAAAAATTGCTGTAGATGGTCATTAAAACAGAAACTACATAGTAGCATGTAGCTGTTCCCACAGCAGCAGAAACCTTCAGGCTCTAACTACACTTTGATGAAACAGAAAAAAAAGGGAAAAACTTGAAATGTTTTCTTTATCCTCATCGAAAGCAAAACCTTGTTTCTCTTTTTCCCATTTTTACCACCTGACTAATCTTTGTCATTGCTGTATTCTGCTAGATTTACTGTTGCGCACTAAAAATAACGCTTTCTCCCTTCTTCCTGCCTTCTTCCTTTGTTCAGGTATAGAAACTCTAACAAGCTTGCAAGCAGAGCTGAAGGTGTTTGTTTGTTTTGTTGTGGGTTTTTGTTTGGCTTTCATTTGTTTGTAGGTTTTTTGTTTGTTTGTGGGGTTTTTGTTTGGTTGGGTTTTTTTTTTGTTTAGGTGGGGACTTTTGTTTGTTTGAGTTTTTTTAATCGCAGTCAGTATTTCTCAAGTCAATATCAGAGCAAGTCTGGTTGCTTTCTCCCACGTGATGCTAACTTACCTGTTAACGACAATAATGTTCACTCTGCTTGCAGCAGTGACAGTCTAGGTGTGTTTAACCAGAGACACTGGGTTCTAGCTCTGTGATTTGTCTTCAGAAAGTGATCATTTAGACTGTAAAACAAAGGTTCCTAGAAGGAATTAAGATTTGCTGTACTGAAACAGTCCAGTAAAAGGAACACCCTTTATATCACCCTCCCATTTTTATCACCCTGCTTTGCTCAGCCTCTTGAATTAACTGGGATGAACCTGGCCCTTATTTTTTTCCTAGAAGCTGTGTGTCCCAGAAATAAGTGAATACTTAGGAATTGTTGTTCTTGCATGGAATTAAAGTTTTTAGCTCTCATTTGTGGAGAAAAAATAGTTCATCTAGAGCTTGAAACTTAAGAAATGGAAGGTAATTATTCTATTAATTTTAAATCTGTAGATTGTCAGATTTGACTTTTTTTTTACTTTTTGTTGCCTGCATTATCAGTTCGATATTTCTTTGATTGCGAGTAGATGTCTGAGTGAAAGTTGTTTTAGTTTCTGATGCATTCGTCTTGTCCATCCAAACTTGGTGCAAAGCTAGGAAAGTAACAATGTTTGCAATGGCGCACATTGTTCTTCTGCACCTAACAGCCTCCTGTGATATGAAGTTGCAAACTGTAATTGTAGATGTACTCAATTGAAAATTGTTGCAGTCTCACCTGGTTAATGTGATTTCCACTTCTGGATATTTGAAAAATGCAAGTAATTGACTATAATCAAATGCAGATTGATGCTGTTAACCTGGTATTGGTACTGTTATTGGAAGTGCTGTTTTTAAAGCTTTATAACTTGTTTTCCAAAAAGTGACTGTGTTATTGCTACAAGACTGTGCAATATGTGAGTCCAGGTTGCTTTAGGACAATATTTTCTTTCCAACAGTCAAAATTACAACCATATCTAAAAAGTTCCCTTAGCCAAAGCAGTTCTGCCGGTGCCCTTCACTGCACTAAAGGATTAGTTGCATTTTTTGGTGGTGTAAAGTAGTAAATACAAGAGCCAGAAAGCAGTGTTTTAGCAGGGAGCCTGGTCTGAATTGTGACCACTTTTCCCAGTTACAGACAGGGCCTTGAGCCATTTTCACTGGTTAGAAAACTCCAAGTCTACATTGTCAGCTTAAGAGAGAAGCGGTTGTGGTTTAATTGCATGTCTGTTTTACATGAAGGGTTCAAATATTAGTGGAAATGGAGAGAAGTAATTCCAAACCATAGCAGTAGCACCTGTGCTAAGAAATTGCACACGCAATTTAGCGAATTATCCAGGGAGGCCTTCAGGACCTTTTCACAGAATCACATTCATTGTTTATGCACACACAGTATTTGTCGAGTGTGTATAAATATGTGTGTGTGTGTGTATTCATTTGTTTTCGACTAGTTTCCTGTCCGACCTTTTCCCGTGCGAGGCGGTGGCAGAAAGCATCCCGGCCCAGAGTGCTAGTGCCAGTATGGAGGATGAGGAGGGTGCGCCTCTGGGCTGCCCCCGCTTGCGGTTCCGCGCTCCCTGCGCGGCGGGAGGCGGCCCGGGCGGAGGCGGCGGGCGCGGCTCCAGCCGCCGGTTTCATGAATGAAATCCAATCGGCGCGCTAAAAATAGAACGCGGGGCTGCAGACGTCAGCGCGAGTCAGCGGGGCGGGCCGGGGCGGATAGCCCGCCGCACGCCGCGGGGCCGGGCGGGCAGAGCAGCGCTGGCGGCACGCTGCCGCCCTGCCCAGGCGGGCCGGCTCCTGCCGCTGCCCCGCCGCTGTGAGGAGCAGCGGGAAAGGGGCGCGGCGGCGGCTGCCACCGCCCTCCCGTCCCGCCAGGGCCGGGGGCCAGCCCCGCTGCGTGCACGCCGGCTGCCGGGCATCCCGCCCTCCCGGGTAGGTCCCGCGTCGCCCGGGCGCGATCGTGCTCCGACCTGCCGGCGCAGCCTACGCGGCTGCGTGTGCGGGGCTGGGTCGGGCTGGCAGCCAGCGGCGCCGCAGGGTGCGGGTGGCGGCGCCCTTCGCGTCCCGTCTCCCCGCAGGTGCGCTCCCGCCTCGTCGGGAGAGAGAGGGGGAGACATCCTCCCCTCCCCCGAGGACAGGGAGAGCTGAGTCCTTGATAGAGCAAATCTGTCTGGCTGCTTCTAACAGCGAGGCCACAAGCTTCAAGGCAAAAATAGAGGGGTACGATGTGTACAGGAAGCAGAAACCTCCCGGAGCTTGGTACTTCTGAATGTCATTTACTAAAAATCTGAAGGATTTATCTTTTCTCCCTCTTTTTTCCCTCTTTTTTTCCCCCTCTGCTGTGTCTGTGGAATCTGTTTATGGGTTGCTGTGACAACAGCAGGAGGCTGCTGGGGGGTCTTGCAGAACACAGATTATCACGCGTCTGTGTGGGCACCTGTTTGCGGGCCACAGAAAGGGGTTGTAGAGACAAACACTAGTAGACTTTAATTTGTTAAGTCAACCTTTACTGGGTATTGTGGCATCCGACATCTAGTGCAAAGAGAAGTCAGTCACGGGACAGTCTGAGGCGGGCTAGTCGGAGAGCTCCAAGTTGTCTTCTATTGATCAAGGCACTACTCAGGCTTCTGAAGGCAACGATATACTCGTTTAAAAAATGATAATAATAAAAGAAATCCCTTGAAGCTCTGCATATGGTCACAGCAAGAGCAAGGAAGTGATGCCAGAATCTTCTCAGTGACTTTGTTCATCCTCAGTTTGTGTACTATTTCAGGACACACAGCTGACTCAAAGCCAAATGTTCAGCTTGAGCTGTAATAGAAGCTGAGGTGGAAATTGATTTGTTCAGTGTGCTCTTAAGCTACTAGTCTTTCTAGGCAAAAATAAAGCATGTAGGGAGACAAACACCGTTGTTAAGATTGTAGTTTCTTTTCAGTATTTTTCTGAGGTCCTCTCCCATTAGGTTATACTTTTCTACGCACGTTGGATTTGTATGCCTGATTCTATGCCTTAGGTACACAATGTGTCTATACACTATTAACAGAAAAAAATAACTTGGTGAATTCTATATTCGTACTAGGCTTTTTTATCTAAGTGACGTAATACTTAAGGAGCATAAGATCTTGGGGCAAGAAGAAATAAACATCAATTTTAACTCTGGAGAGCTTTCTAGAACTCCTGCCCTTTTAAAACTCCGAGCTTCACAAATACTGTAAAGCATTAGGCTGAGAGGAAGAGATGATCACTTTACGAGTAAATCCTGATGTTTGATTCTTTGCTAATACATTTTGTTCACTGGAAAAATACTTAAGTCCTTCATCCAGATGTTGCCCTGTGCTGAAGGAGATGAAAGGACAGAAAAGCCTCAAAGTAGGAGAAGCAAAGGAGCAACAGGTGTTTGACATGCTCCTCCCTTGCTCCCATCTACTTTGCCAGAAGAGTACACAAATGTTGTAGAACAAAGTATGTGCTTGAGAGGGAAGAAAAGGCTGAGCAGTCCTTGCTGCATACAGCAGACATGCAGAGCAGCTCATAGCAAGACTAGTCTTGTGAATATATCCTTGGAGCATTGATTTGGTTTCTGTAGAAGAGCTCAAAACCTTGTGCTGAAGGAATGAGCAGTGGCACGGTCATGTGGACTAGAATTGGTGCAGCCTGCGGTACGTGTGGTGATAAGCTGGGCCCTTTGTTACCGGGGTAGGTTCATGAAGTAAAAGTATGGATTCCCTTTGGTTCCCATCCAACACCACTCTACTTTTCTGTTTTCCTCTTCTTTCTGTCTGACATGAAAGACACAAGATGGCAATTTATCTCTTATTTTTTAATTATTTTTTCTTTGCAAATGAGTCTCTGTGTGGTACTAGACAGGTAAACTACACGTATATTCGCCTCCTGCACAATTCAGTTAATGTCACTGAATTTGCATTTGAGACATAAATGCAAAACACAACCCAAGATCTGAAAGTAGCATTTATCTGAAGTTTGCCATCCTGAAGTATTTACTATACTTGCCAGTGTTTTGGTCTTTGGGCAGTTTTTACCTGCTGTCCTTATGAGGTCTAACTCTCCTTGTGTAGTTTCCTTGTAGCAATCAGATGTGGGAGTGAATAAAATCACAAATAATATCTTTCTAACATCACTGATTAACAGAGAGGAGAATGCATGAGAAATGTCACATAAAGTTCAAGAAACAAGAAACTGATTCTGTCTTTTAGAAGAAAACAAGCACAGAAAGTGAATTCAACAGCTCGCTGTGCTAGAAGGTCACTAGAGTCTCTAGAATATTTTTCTTTGTTTGTAGCTCTCTAGCAAAAGTTGATAAATATTTTTCCCATAGAAATGCTAAAAAGTTGGGACAATGCCTTATTTGGTGGTTATTGTTTTTTTTCCCTTCTATCTTATTGGAACACTGCTCAGAATAATGCACTTACCAAACAAAGCATACAACATCAACACTTGTCTTTTTAAATGGGTAGAAGCAATAAGAGCCTATGCTACAGTATTGATAGTTTAATGCTGTACAAACTTCTGATGCTCTTGATTACAGAAGAGTAAAATCAGGGATTTCATGGAGTTTATTACCATGAAAACCAGTAGTGTTGAATCAGCCTTTTCCAGTGATCCTTCTCCCTTTAGTGTGGAGTTTTATATGTTATCTCAGATACTCATGAGCATTGCAGTCACTAAGGATTCAGCTGCAGCTTTGCCCCAGTTAGGTTGATCCGAATAACAAAGCAGGAGTCAGAGCATCTGATGCTCTATCTGCATTAGTGGGTCGTGTGATGCAGTAGCAGGGGAACTGGGAATGGAACAGTTGGTGCTGAGAACCCAGTGTCTGCACTGCGCACATTTGAGGGGCGAAGGATGTTAACTCAGATTGCCTTTAATCTGCTCCTGTGGGCTGAAAGCTCGCTCATTAGTGGGGAGTGGCACGACTTTCACTTCAGATTCACCTGAAAGGAATTCACTTTGTTCACTCTGGCTGCACGTGATGTGAACCAAAGCATGATAAGTGGTGAAGACTGGGATATTTGCTTCAAAAATGTATTCCTGATCTGAATTAAAATGCTAGTAGGGGTGCACCCTTGATGTGTTCCTGCAGTGTAATCTTTTGTTGCAGAAGGTGGACTAATCTAAGGACTCAGTGCACAATGACGTTTTATGCGTGACTGCTTTATGAAGTACTAGATGTTTGGTGATGGTTATCACCGTCAATGGGTATTGTCTGTTCTTCATTCACTTTGGTTCTCAGCCACTTTTATGAATGTCAGCCACAGTTAATTTCAGTTTATGATGATATGCCAGATTAGCAACCACAGCAATGCCAGATCTTGGTCCATGCCTAGTCTCCTATGTCTGCTGTGGTCATCTTTGGCAAATGGCAAGAGCAGTCAGTTGTAGCTAGATGTATCCAGAACCCTAGCAAAATGCATCTGCAAGGCCAAAGTGCGAGCCTTAAATCAGTCATGTACGAGCTATGGATTATTTCCCTCTTTCCAGGGGTGAGTCCAGTGTGATCCCCCTTCCTTACAGCAAGAAAGAAGAAACAAAAAGAGCCACAAAGCACTGCCCTGTGTTGGGGCCTGTTCTTGAGGTAGACTCTGAAGAACTGGTTCAGGGGTGGCAGCGTTGCAGGCTCTCCCACCATACAGAAAACCCTCAGCCCAGATTCTCACACACAAAGTTCTCAAATGGTTAAATATCCTTCACCTGCTGTATGGATTCATTTCTAGAGAGATGATCTCATCACAAAGGATATCACAACATATGTCACAGATCAAAATTATATGTAAGCTGCTCAGTGTAATCAGCTTGTTGATTTCTGCCCTTCAGGTCTTCCAGAACTTGTCTGAAAATTGACATAGTTCAAGTCTAATGCTAAGCTTTGCATTTGGATCTCTATTTGCTCTGATAGACTGTGTATGTAATACAAAAACAGGTCCTTGTGGACTGCACATTTTCAGGAGTCTCAAGAGAATCAGTTATTTTACCTAAAACTGGATATTTTCATCCTCAGCTATTGAGCTTCGGGACAGTCTGTTTTATACAGTAATATGAGAAGAATTTGTATTTTGCTACTATCTCTGATTTTTGGTCATCTAAGGAAGTGCTCATTTTTACTGATCAAAAGGTGTTGTGTTGTCACAGAGGTAGGTCAGGTTTGAGTAAGGGTCCTAGTAACTAACCTTTAGAAACAAACAAATCTGGAGTTGAGTGTACTGAGAAAGAGCAGCCTGACAGGCTTCTGGTACTACAAACCACAAATTATATTCCTCATCTCCACAGTTTCTACAAAGAGGTGGTGATGATTTGACTGAGAAGTTTTCTCGGTAAACATAGAGATGTCTGTTCTGTCTTCAACTTTATATCTTTCTTAGAGGCTCTTCTTTAATTTCTCTCTGTGGCCACAGTCAATTTTTTGCTCCCTTCTTTAAAACTTGAGGGATAGAGCAGGAAGGATGGCAGCTGAATGGAGGCTTCTGAGAACTTCCTTCCAGCAGGTAATACACAGTAAGGGGTAGCATGCAGGATTAAATCTGATGCTTGTTGGCCAAAAGCTGTTGTGAAAGAAGCTGGTTCTGGCAAGCCGAGTGTAGTCTGTCTTGACGACAGCCTCAATACCTACCTTCTCAAGCTGTGTCAAATTTTAGCAGTGTTCTGTAGGATTTATTTCTTTGTTAATACTGGCCCAAGGCTGAAAGCACCCCAACTATCCCAGAACAGCTGAAAAAGAGTAGAACCAGGTTCTGCCGTTGTGGAAGATAAAGGCATTCCTGCTGACCTGCACTCTCCTTTTGTGGGCAGCAACAGCCAGGGTTATCCCATTTATCACCTCGTGCAGTAAAACAACATCTCAGTCAGCTACCCTTCTCTTTCTACTCGTGGTAGATCTGAGGGTTTCACATTTCAGATCAGGATAATGTTAGAATATAAGGGCTTTTCTCCATCCCAAGCATTGGCTGTCTGTTGTCATCTTCTGTCAATGGGCCAGGTAGGGCGAGTAGTTGATAAATTCCAGCGTTAATCTTTAATTTCTTTCTCCCATGTTGGTTTCTTCCTTTTCAGTCTTTCCATGTAAACTGCCAGAAATTTAAATAATGGCAACAGGGCAATGCCTCTTCATCCTGAATGAGAATCCAGCCTAATATGCATCATGTCCATCCCTGTCCCTTGGTGACCTAGTGATCTGATCTCACCTTGAGTCTTATTACCCTTTGTTACCAGCTGGTTCTTTAGTGCTCACAAGGAATAGTTTTTATTTTTAAAGCAATTTCCCCATCGCCCCTCCTGCAATTTAATTAAATACTAACATAATTTATACCTTGTGAAAAATGTTTTGTGATGATCTTTCAGCAGCCGGTATAGTTTATCTGTTACTTGATACCATGTTGTGATTTATTTTGCAAATATACTTGGTGGGGCCCTAAATTCATTTATTAAATTGAGCCAAACCAGAAACCAGCCTTTTGGCACCTGTCCTTTCCCCATGTCAGAGCTGTCTGTGAATTCTATGCTCTTGCAGAAATGAACAGTAAGTCTCCTTGCTTTTCCCCTGGGATATATGTGTTAATCCATTAAGATTCTGAAACAACACGTGGCAGGTTATATTATTGAGAACAAACATTTCATGTGCTTATTCTGGCTCATGTGCTTTTTGGTCCTTGCGAGCACACTGGTGCCTTGGGACTCTGCAGTATAAGGCAATGACTTCAGTGCCTGAAGAACCTGGCATTTTACATCTCCTTTTCCAGTTTCCATGGTTGCAAGAAGTAATTTTGTAACCTGGGGAGGGAGGTCAGAGCCTTGGGTAGTCTTGTAAAAGTTTTTATACTCTCTTGATTCGTTATTGGGTAATGACTCTCTGAAGGAGTCACTCCAAACCTATAATCCAAAATATGTCTCCAGAATTGATTGATATATGGAGTACCTACAAGTGCTCTTTCATATGTTTTCAAAAGAGTGTGTTTTTCAGGGACAGGTGTTGATGGTCTTACTGCCTTACTGGTGGCCTGAGTATTTCAAATAATTGCCACTCAATTCCTTTAATAATTGTCATGCAATTGTGGTTGGTGACCTTTTTTTTTTTTAAGGACTTTCTGGCTTGTATGTTTGGTCAGATTACTCGAGACAGATTTGAATCATTAATATTTTTTCCATGAAATACCTTGAAGTAAAAGATTACTGAGCAGACAAGGTTCTTACATGCTGTCACTCTGAACCTTCAGCTGAAGAGTTTGCTTTTAGTGATTGCTTGTTTTCATGCTAAGAGCTGCTATCTCGGTCTTATTCGACGTGTTTAAGTACTGAGCTAAGAAGTAATGCCTGCAGGATCACTCGGTACTCACTGATTAATGTAGACACTCTTAACGATTCATTTGTGGTATCTTGCTGAAGACAAAAGGGTTGATAATTAACTGGTGCTCTTTGAAAAAGTCTTGGGTATGTTTCATATATGCCAAATGATGATTTAAAACATTTGGAAATTTCAAAATGGGCAGTTTTAGGCAGTGAGATCCATAGGGATGGATTCCTGATCCTGCACAGGGAACTCATGGTTCAGTTTGGATCTCATCCACTTTCTTTCTAGCAGAGAAAAATGCAATTATAGCTTTAAGTATATTAAACTGCATTCTTGGAAGAAGACAAGTTCATGGTTAGGATCTGGTTGTCTTTTGTATATAGACACACCTGCATTAACACACAGAGAGAGGAACTGTATGCATCTGTTGTGTTTAATCTGTATACCAGTGGACTAGATAATCAAGTGATATGCTTCATCTACAGATATTTTGGAAAATTTTTCTAGAAAGGCAGTGTTGCATTACTGAGGCCGACTAGCCAGAAGGATCTGCATACTATGGCAACCACAACTGTTTTTTAGTGATAATAATAACAACTCCTTAAGCAATGAGGAAAAACTGAAAAAAACCCCCAATCACCATACAGCAATTTGAGGTGAACTACCAAAGAAAGAAATCAGTGACCGTAACCATCTGCAAGCCATGGTTCAGAACAGTAACCTTATACTTCTTTGGAAATAAATCAGCTTTATTTGGAACAGTTCATTCCTGCTAATCAAGTGAATTGATTAAATAGCTTTATCTGAGATCATGAGTCTACTCACATCTGATTTTTAGCTGCTTCTGTCTCTTCTTCATCTGCAAACAATCACAGGTGACAGTGTAAAAATAGAAGCATCCTGAGAGATTTTTGACATCCTGTTTTATTCTTTTGAGTATCATTTTTCATTTCCATCCATCTGCTCACCTTTCTTTAGAACTGGGTGAAGCAGCTGAATGTTTCACTGCTGGCGGTTGGGAACAGCCATAGCTGATCAGATCTTTGCCCTAGGAGGTTTCTGGCTGCTCCTCGTTTGATGGCCTTTCTGTCTTTCTCTGGTTTCTTTGGCAGTGTCCTCTCCGAGACTGGTCACACTTCCAGCAACTTTCCTTTTACTTTACCCTGTTTTGTTGGTAAACTAAACTATTGCAGGTTGTAGGTTGTTTTTTAGCAAGTTTTTCATTGGTCTTGGGATTTTGTGCTGGTTTTTTTGGTTGGTTGGTTGGGTTTTTTTATTAAGCTTTATATACCCTGGTTTGCTCCTGTCTAACCAGTTTTGTTTCAGTTCCAGTTGGTCTTCCCAGATGTTACCAGACTTTCAGAGCTCCAATTTAGATTTTTTTTTTAATTTAAGTTTTCTAAATACATGTTTAGCATTTTTAATCGGTGTGATTATATAACAGTTTTAGCACAAGCTTAACCTAGAGGTTACCTTAAAAAAAACCTGATCAGGGCTGTATTTTTAAGATCTTTTACATATTCCTGGCTTTAATCATTCCAGTAGCCAGAAGACTTCTGGCTACATTTACAGGCATTTATTCCACATGTTTTGCTAATTGTACTCTAATTTGTTGTTAGCATCTGTTTTTATTTGAGGTATCTAAATATCTGTCCAGGCTTCTGTCTGTCGTCTCTTAAGGAGCTATTTCTATTTTAGTCCCTTTCTGAAAACTAGTGAACAATATTAAAATGATTTGCATTTTTAATACGTAGATATACTCTATATACTGGAGTGGATTTAAGAACTTTCCTTAATATAGCCACAAAGCTTTAGTTTTGCTTTTATTCCCAGTTTATTTTAATCTCTGTCCTGTGCAGTACTGAGTCACACTAAAAGTATCTTCATTACACTTCCATTGATCTACAACAGGGCGTTAGGGCATGCTGTGTCTGAGTTCTGTGATAACTTTGCTTTCATTAAGTTACTAAGTACCTTGGACATTTTTAAAAATAATAATTTTATTTTCATGCATTTCCTTTCTAGGATTCTCAAATAATTGCATTTATTTCTTCTCTTATTTTATTTAGATTTGGCTATTATTTTTAAACTCGCTTTGTTATCCTCTTGGAAATTTTTCTAGGATTCCAGACTGTACTCAATACATATTTTGTGACTGACTGAACTGCATTTTTGCAGAACTACCACTGAAGAACTTTTGAAGAATTTTACAATCAGGTTGTTATATAATACCTCAGCTGATCTGTGTAGCAGCATTTTAATGGAATATTGGGTAGGAAGAAAAATTGGTCTCTCTGTTTGGTAGTTTAAAACCAATCAGACACGCTGGCTAGCCATGCTCCTTCATTTTGTTTTCCAGCCTTGTAAACATTTCCACATTCCATCTGTGATATCTAGTCCATGCATGAATAAAATATGAAGTAATTTAATACCACATATTATGTCAAAGGGTTGCTGTTTATTCTCAGACTTGAAATGAAATTTTTTAGATCACATACTGAAACCTCTTGGGTTTTTGCTCCTCATTCAGGGCCCTGCCTTTGAGGCCGTGATGTCTGATTCTCTGTAATGAGGGAAAAAAACATTGGTTTTGTACTATTATTTATGTCGTGGCTGTATTTTTGGAAAGGATGCAGAGAAGCGAAGAGGAGTTAACTCTCATTTATTTTCTTGTATTTGGACTCATGGAGATGGTACAGAGCCCATGGGTGATCCCAAGTACCAGCGTCATGGGAGCTTGCATCCGACAGGCAGCTGGGGCTGGATGGCAGACAGGTAACTGGAAGTCTCTGTAGTCCTTTCCCTCAAGAGTAGTAACCTTTCAGGATGCAGGTTACAACTCAGATGAAGGGATAAAGGCAATATCGTAATAGCTTTGTTTCCTTATCAGCTAAAACCTCTGTGCTACCATAGCAGGTTGCTATCACAAGGCCATTAGGGTTTATATGCAGTAATTATTGTGCATATATGTTTGAAGCCACGTTATTTGCTCTACATCTGGCAGATTGCAAAGCTCTAGTTGTGCAATCATGTACTTACGCCAGGATGAACAGTTTCTGGGCCCATATTTCAGTCTAGTGTAGGACAACTCTCTAAAATGTGTTCTTACACATTAGTCTGTGCTGTAGCATTTCCAGAAGCATTCAATGTTTTTGAAAATATATCAGTGTGACACAGTAGTGGCATAAATTCCCTCTTGCATCTTGCTATTTATTTGGTCCCTAACTCCTCCCATCTATACATAAATAAAGATTATAACTGTACTTTAGCCATTATAGCTACTAGCATTCAGTCCATGCTAAACATTTTAAATAAATGGGTAACATTTAGTTCTAACACTGGGTTTCTTGCTTTACATCACTTGAAGTAATGAAAGAATACAGTTTAAATTAGTGTTTGTCTAGTAATTACTAAACATGCTTTTTCTTAATTCAGAACATACGTCCTCTGACAGTGAAAAATGGACACCAAACCAGCTTATAACTATTATTTTAAACAGCCTGACAGTTAATATATATTCTATATTTATGTGCAAATGAGATGTGAATATTAAAAAAGGTATTAAAACAAATAATTTCATTTCTTTATCTGTAGTTCTTTCTTCTCAGGAAAAAGGACACCTTCACTCCAGATGATGACCCGTGTTTTGTCAATTAAATTGCTGTAGGTTTCCTTGTAGAAATAATTATTAGGCAAGCCTTCCTGGACATGTTTGCGCCTTGCATTTTCCTTTTTCTCCCTTCTTGATTGCAGGTCTCTGGCAGAGACCTGATTGCTCAGCAGACTATTAGACATTAGGAAACCAAAATCAAATATATCAAACTATCCTTTCACATTCCTTCATGTGAAAATGACAGAGTATAGTAAACAGGCAGGAGTTGGTTTTAGTTTTTCAAATATAAATTTGTTCTAGTTTACATTCATATCCAGGCATTTGTTCAATATGTTGCCATGGAATATTTACTTAATATTTTCAATAATAACTTTCCATGAGGCTAGTATCTTAAAAAATCTCCTCTTCACTTTCCAGTGTCATATGGAAAATAATTTGTAGATATAACTAAATATATTTGCAAGTTCTTGCTGAGCTCTTTTGTTCCATTTTAGTCCATGATTTGTACAAACTTTTCCTTGGAAAATTAAGAGTGTGTGATACCTGCAGGATATGATGGGAGCTGTGGTTTGCGGAGAACAGAGTCTCTGGAGTCATCTTACAAGTCAGTCTTATTGTGTGCACATAACTAAAATCATCTGTGTGACTTGCTGCTGGCAACATTGTTTGGACAACCCTAAATCAAATCCTGAATGGGCAAGATTACAAAAGGCAGGTGTATACTGGAATCCTGCAGGTTAAACCCACTGGTATCCAGTCTTTTCTCCTTCTTGGCATAAAAAGTATTAGCAAGAGGTAAGTTTGTGCTAGCTGTCTTTGTTTCACCAAGATCTATCTCCTGCAAGCAGGCTTGTGTTTACAGAAACCAAAGTGAAAATAGCATGTGAACAGCGTAAACCAACTGTGGTCAAAATAGTCATGCATTTGCATAACTGGACGGTATTTAAAGGAACGGCTAGCTTACTTTGGTACAGTTTACTACAAGTTTTTCCTTAAGAGTTTATCTTCTTCAGGCATCTCTTAAGAAGTGGAAGGCTGTGATTCTAAGTAGGATTCTTTTTGCACAGTAGTTGAAAACAAATTTAAATGTCTTGTTACAGTCTTTGATGAATGGACGCTGACATGGACTACGAAAGACCCAACGTTGAAACTATCAAGTGTGTGGTGGTTGGAGATAATGCAGTGGGAAAGACTCGTCTAATTTGTGCAAGAGCATGCAATACAACCTTGACTCAGTATCAACTGCTGGCAACTCACGTACCAACTGTCTGGGCCATTGATCAGTACCGTGTCTGCCAAGAGGTAAGGACTACAGGTGTACAAAATACAGAGCACATGCTGCGAGGTTGTACTATGATTTATTGGCAAGCCTTTCTTTGTCAGGGTGCAGCAACGAGCTCACAAGTACTTTGTGCGCTGTCTGTACTGCAGCCGTGGTCTGATACGCATGTCCCCAAGTCTCTCATTCCAAAGTGATTTTTTTAATCAAACCTATTTTTATGAAGATACATGTTTTACCTGTTTTATAAAATACAGCATTTACTGAAAACTATATATAGGAGACTCTTGGTCTCTTATGATTTGGACCTTCTTATGGGGACAATTCTAAATGTACTTGTTTAATGGAGAGAAAGAGAATGTTATGTGTGTTTTCCCCTAGGTCCTTGAACGCTCAAGAGATGTTGTGGATGAAGTGAGTGTTTCTCTCAGGCTGTGGGATACATTTGGGGACCACCACAAAGACAGGCGCTTTGCTTATGGAAGGTAAACTGATCCAAGCAAAATTTTAAGTAATACTTGTAGTAAAATTATAAGGCGGGAAAAAAATTGCAAATCTTAATTTTGAAAAGCAAGGACTTAAAAACAATCAAGGGTATTCATATTCCTGACTACTGCAAAGAGGATTATCTGCTGCAAGGATTAAAAAGATATAAATATTTAAAAAGCAGCATAGTTTTACTATGCTACATTTCCTTGAACAGCCTGCTAAGCTCTGTCAAAAACTGTTGTCCTATTTTGAATTTTAAAGAACATTCCCCAAAGTAAGATTGTAGTTTTACAAAACTGAACATCAGCAGTCCCTGCCTGTGTAAGTAGTGTATGATATAACTACCTAACAAACAACTAATAGGGAGACATGTTGGTAAACATCACTCCTACTCGATTAAATATTTATTTTATTAAAACTTGTGATGTTGAATGGGCAGCTAACCTCTTGAGAGCAGAGCCAGTTGCATGATAGGTGAGGTTCTTCTCTATTTTCTTAAAGCTGAGGAAAGGAAAGGTTTTGCTTCTATGAGTATCAAGTGTCTGCTAGTGAATCAATGATTAAACCTGGAAATTATTAAAACAAACAAAAAACCCAAACACCACCACCACAAATGATAAAATGAATGTGATGTAGATTTTTCCTGTGTGTATATTATAACTTCAGCACTGTTTCGACAAGGACTGAAGCCAGTGATAGTTTTTCTGTTTTGTTCAATGGTAGTTAGGTCTGGTGGTGTGGCAGTACAGATAGCAGAACAGCTGAGTAAGAGACATTTGAATACACATATAATGAGAACAGATGACCTGCATTGAGCAAATACTGAGGTGAAGATGGATTTTGGACAGACATTTGAGGAAAGTCTTGGTCCTTTTCATATCTGCTTCAGTCACTGCAAATGGTCAAACTTCCATAGACAGATCCTTATTTTGTTTCCAGCTGGGAACACCCTTTGTAGCGTGTCTGTCCCAGCTTTGGATTCCATGTTGCCAAGATGTGCTGTCTTACAGTTTTCCTTTTCTTTATGCTACCTGATGAAACACGTGATGACTGTCGTTCCTGTTCTCCACCCCTTAGAACTGCTGGAGAGAGTTCCGTTGGTTGAATCCACCAGTTAAATTTTTACGCTTTAAAACTCTATGTGGCAGTTTGTACAAACCTTCCTTTGTGTACGGCACTGTGTTAGTTGTGTTTTCACAGAGTCATGAATTACCTTGAATTTTGCTTCAGCAGCTAAAGTAGTGACAAATCTGGGCTACACAAGCTGTACTATTTTTAAATAAGCTTTGTGACTGAGGAAAAGTACTGACTTTAAGGTAACATTGACCTTAGTATTTAGTGCTACTTGAGTATATGAATAGATATTGTTTTAACATTTGGCAGCATACGGAGCCTACTTCGATAAATATGGATGTAACTTCAGGTTTCCACTAGCTGTTCCTCTTTGATGTGGCCTCCTGATATTCTGCAACAGATACTGTGTCACTGAGAAGATTACTAGAGATTAGGAGCACAAAATCAGGCATGTTCTGAACTCTGATCTCACATTTACTGACAGGATGGGAGAGAGGAAACAACACACTTAGATTCTAATCCTGCAAGTGCCAAGGAGGACATGAATAACTTGAGATCTTGTGGGCTTAAGCATATAAACGCAGTGATTCAATTATGATGTGAGCAGAAATGAACCCATATAGAATCAGGTTTGTTATACCCTGATCAACTTTAAAAGGCCATTCTGGAAACCGGCTGTTCCGTTAGTGCTTTTTGCACAGGTCTGTTAATGGAGAAACTAACTGGAAACTCCAAAGAAACTATTTTATAAATAGAATTTCGGTTATAAAATTTCCTAATTGTAAGCACTGATAAGGTACTGCATTGTTTTGAAAGGTATTAATGCTTCATTTGAAAATAGCTCTTTAGTATTTTATCTATTTCCACATTTTAAAATTTCTAATATTGAATGTTCACATTTATAAGAATTGATTTTAAATCACCTCTTTATGTTGAACTACAGTTTACTCATAGATAAGTCAAATTTTACAGTACAGTGAGAGGCGTATTTTATGCCAAACTGCTCAAGGCTACACCTACAAGTGGCCCATGTTTCTGATTGTCCGAAGGATCAGATAATAATGTAACCATGTGCAGGGGAAGGTTTATTTTAGCCAAAAACTCAGCCAAGACCTTTAATTGTCTTAAATATGGTGTAACAAGAACCAGCAGGTCATTAATTTGCCTACTGCCCATTGGAAAAGATTGTTCCATACAGTTTTACAAAATGTTGCATAAATAGATTATGCTATAGGTGACATGGTGAACAGTTAATAGGACTTGCAACAAAGATAAATCCTTCTTAATTCTTTGTTTTTCACACATAGAAATGTTACAGGAGGTTTGCAAAAGGGACACATTTTCCATTATTTTTTGTGTGACAGAAACAAAGAAACATATTTGAATGCCACTAAGGATGTTAGTGTTTATACTGGCATCCTTTAAAATGCGGGAATGGAGAGTGAGATCCAGCTTGCATTCTGCTGTGTGGTGTTTAGTTTAATAATCACAATCCTCCATGAGCTTTGGGAAACAGTTCCTGACAGCTTAAGGGAGAGAGGGGAATGTGGCTGGAGGGACTTGTGGAAATATTTGCAGTAGTTTTATACTGTGACATGGGTTTTTTTTTCCTTAGACTAGAGTGTGATTTAGTTTTGGAAGTATCCTGTTCAGGTCAGTGTAGGCTCTATGTGGTGCCAAACAGTCATTTTTTTGATATTGTCTCACAGGGTTTCATTTGATACAAAATAACTAAAAAATTTTCTAAAATGACAATGTCTTTGTTATGATTAGTGTATTGATTTCCAGCTCCTAATCACCTCTTTGTTTACCAACAATCTAGTCTCAGTGCTGTCGTATTCTCTAAGCCCTCAAATAAGGTGGGAACTTCATATAAAGCTCAAGTTGTTATTATGTACCAGTTTCCCTGGAATGCACATTTGCATGTATAAAGACATGAAAACATCTTAGTTTACATTTCAGCTTGTCAGGATTCATTATCCTCTGTCCTTCTGTCCAATCTGGTTTTGAAGGGAAGTGTCAACATGTCATTGTGTTCAAACTAATTCTAAAAGCAAAATGGGATAAAGACTGGCTTGCACTTATTTTCCTTTGGCATCCTTTTTTAATTTTTTCAGGTAAACATGTTTAACCACAATTTGATTAATATCCTATATATCCTGGTTTTTGATACATGCAACTCTAATATGCGTAAACATGAGCACAAATCTGCAAAGACTTAATTCAGTCCCAATCAAATATTTATTCTCAATACCATGAATCTGGTTTGTCAGTTAATTCAGCTAGGATGATTTATTTACTTGCAACTTAAATATGAGCTGTAGACCAAACAAAATCTGTTCATACAGCATGGACAGAAAACAGCTTTTTCGTCATGACTTTCAAATGTGAATGAGCCTTGCTGTGAGACTGCTGACAGACCCTCTTCAAATATTAATATGTTTAGAGTATTTCCTCTCTTGTGAATGGATTTTGTATTTGTGGGTATTGTATGTACACAGAGGATCACGTGCATTCATCTTTTTCTGTGATTACAATTCCCTTAACCAGTTACTTCAATGTAATTGAATCCATAGAAATATACCTTTGAAACGCTGCTGAAAAGGGTCCATAACATAGGGGTTTATCACTGATATTTGGAGACTTCCATCGATGTTTTTAGGGTTGTTTTGTTTTCTGTTTCTTTTTGTTAAAGAACAGTGATGATGATTTCCTTCCTTGACTGGGGTGAAAAAGTATGTATCAAATATTATTTGTGGAATTACATAATTTTCCTTTTTTCCTTGCTTTCCTAAGTCAGTGGCTGAGTGGAAAGAGGGCATTTGGGCTCTATGCTAAAATACTGCAAAGCAACATCAGAATCTTTTGGAAATGCGAAACCTGGAAAGTGACTCTCCATCAAAATCTTGATCTTAGTGAATTATTTCATTGTGAATAGGTGCTAGGTAGATTTCTTGAGGTTTTTTCTGCTCCAGGGTTCTCAGAATCTCAATCTGGATTTCCTCACACAAAGGAAACAGTCAGAATAGAATAGAATAGAACTAAGTTGGAAGAGACCTGCAACAATCAACTAGGGCAATTGCCTGACCAACTCAGGTCTGACCGAAAGTCAAAGCATGTTATTAAGGGCATTGTGCAAATGCCTCTTAAGCATTGACAGGCTTGGGGCATCAACCACCTCTCTAGGAAGCCTGTTCCAGTGTCGGGCCACCCTCTTGGTACAGAAATGCTTCCTCATGTCCAGTGTAAACCTCCCCTGGTGCAGCTTTGAACCGTTCCCACACATCTCATATGGAAACCACTCTGCATAACCAGATTTAACTATTTTAAACTGAGCTCTTATCAATAACTTTGTGACATCAAATTGTCAGTTAAAATTTCTTGCCAATTTTTATAAATTTAAAAAAAAAAAAGTGGAGGAGGCTGGTTTTGGTGATAGCCCCAAGAAAGCAAAAAAATATGAAAATCCATCTTTTCTCGCCAGAGAAAGAGATGCATCTAGCATCTGTTAATGTTCAGTTTTCATGTCTTCTGTGACTTCAGGAGTCACTCTCATACTGCATACAAACCAGACCCTATAATTCTTTCATCTACTCTGGATTTTTGCCTCTTTGTCTTGTCCCTGGCTTCCTATCTGTGTTTTTCATCAGTATGTATAAGGAATGGTGCTTTTACTGAATTTTGGAACCTAGCTTTGGATCTTCCTTTTTCTTTTTTTTTCCTTTTTTGTAGGTTTAGGTTTGTTTTTTTTTTTTTGCTTGTTTGGTTTGGTTTGGTTTTTTTCATCCTTACATCCCTCACCTACCTTGAAATAATTTCTTTCTTCTAAATATGTTGCTTTAGATGATGTTTTGACTAAATCTCTTCTACTTTTAAATTCAGTAAGTTTTTCTGATTGATCATTGGTTTCTGTGTTTTTTTAGAGAATGGGACTGGGAGTAAAGATAGTGTTCAATTATTCTTTCATTTATTCTTCTGCAGTATCTTTCTTGAAAGTTAGTTGGCTCTCTGTAGACAGATAGCATGTAGATCTCATCAGTAAACTGCCTCCTTACAATAATAGAAAAAAAGCTTGAAAAGCCCACCTTTCCCTATGTTTCTGTTTTTTCCATCATTTTGTGAATTTGTTTCTCATTATTTTATTTTCTGACTGCTGTCCAGGCACCGCAGTCGGTTGAGATATGTCTTACAAAAACATTTGTGGCTATATTCTTATCAGTCCCTTTGTATGATATCATGAGTTTTGATGTGTGCCTCGCGTTGATCAGATGTGTTCCAGCTACCCCTGTACCTTCTCTTGCTCTGTCATTGTCTTTCATCCTTCTCCATTGATTTGGTGTTCAGGCTTTGTGTCTTATTTTTATAAACCCTAACTTTGCATGTGATACACAAGAATATTTTAGTATTTCAGTCTCAATTAACTATCTCTAGAATTCTATTTATCATGGAATTTTTGATCCTGGGTTAGAAATGCAGTAGTTGAGATCTCTGCTCCAGGGGAGGAAAATACACATTTTGGTATTTTATGGTGGATGTGTATAGTGCAAACATACCTGATTCCAAAGGGAGTTTTACCAAGTCTACTGGCAAAATTTGGCCCAGAATTGTGCTCAGGTACCTTGCAGGCAGCCTGTTTCAGCTGCAAAGTTCCATTTAGCACTAAAATGGAAATTTTGATATGTAAATGCTAAACCAGAATTATGGGTGAATTTACTTCTTATAACCAGCAATAAAATAATCCAAATTCCAAGGCTCTGTAAGTAGTGCTTTAAATTAAAAATAAAATTGTTTTCCTCCTATTAAATCGTTCCAGACAACTTTGGTATTCTCTTTAGCACTGTTGCTGGTCAGGCATTTGTACAAAAAGAGTAGCTCTTAGAGGTTTTTGCAATGAAAAATGATGTATTCTAATCATTCTTTGTGATATCAAAACACTTCATTTCATTCTCTGTAAATGCACCACTGTTTTCCCATGAACACCTCAAAGGAAAGAGAAGAGATTTTGAAATGCTTAACATTTAAGAATGACATACTGTTTGTAAGGAGTGTGTAGGAAAACTCTTTCCACTTTTGAAGCACAGTCTTGAAATATGCAATTTTCTTAAAGGTAGCTATATCTTCTTTCTATTACTGTTGTTTCCTACTAAAAATGACGTTACAGATATTTTAGAAACAGATGCATGCTACTCACCACAAAATCTGAATATATTTCAGGGCATTTTGAAAGTTTCGCACATTACCCCAGTACTTAAGAAGCTTCACTGCTGTCGGTAAAGTATAGAACTAATTGATTCTCCTGCTCACATCCAGGGCACTGCATGGTCTTGCCCTGCCTTACCTGGATATCTTCAGTTCTTCACATGCCAGGCACCCCCTGCATTTCAGTTTTCCTAGCCTCTCATCTGTTTTGAGCGTGTGCACATAAGTCCTGTGGCTTCAGGTCATTTTGTTATGCTCACCAGTCACTCAATGAATTTCTTCTCATTTCATGTGATGGCTGCAACTGCATTTACTAAAAACTGAGTCCAGTTAAAACATTATCAGCCTTGCTTATCTGCACATTTTTTTTTCAGCTCAGTGAGATGCTTGCATGAAAAATGTTGTATAACTGAGTGAATCTCTCTCTTCAAAATGTATCTGGATTGACATGGAGATGTAGCAGGATTTTGTTCAGCCTTCTCAATTTAATTCTTAGATGGCCTTCTACTGCCTGAACCTACTGTGTGTGTGAACTTGGGAGTTGGTATTTGCACTCAGGCTGCTGCCCTACACACCCTTTTGGGTGGTTGAAGGACTATGCAGGTTGACATTAGAGAGAGCTCTTCTCAAATTCTGGTCTCAAGTGGGATAAGTTCAGCTGTGATGCAGGTCTCTGAGGAACCTTGGGAAATTATGGGACATTCGTAGGGGAAAAAATGAGGGCAGAAAGAGTAAAACAAACCAACTTTTTATTGATAAATAAATATCTAAGGATTAGCTGTTCTGGTAAAGTCAAGAGAGTCTGAACCTCTACCAATTTATTTGCTCTCTAAAATTTTAATCAACTATCTTGCTTCAATCTTGCTTCTTCTCAGAGAAAGTTGATATCTAAAAATAGGGAAAAATAAAGACTATATAGGGAGAAATCAGCTGGATTTTTTCCCTCCCTCCCAAGTCTATTCTTAAAGTTTGATTTGATTAAATATTTGCAACAGACTTCTTGTCAACCAAAATATAATTTGTCTATCCTTAAACTGATTCTGTCAGATTTAACTCTTGAGTCTTGTTTAAGCTCTCTAAAACAAAATATGTACTTTTGACTTTTCTTCTAAAAGACGAGAATAGCATGGCAATACAGTTCAGTTTTCCTCCTTTCCCTCTTTCCTTGCATTGATTTCCAGATCAGAGACATTTCTTCTTCACATTCTGTATTCCTCACAGCTTTATTTCTTCGCCTTTCCAAACCCAACAGTTATTATTCCATGACAATATGGCAAATGATACCCCATACACATGACCAGTGATTCTTGCATGCAGCGGTTTTTCCCAGTAACTTGTAGGTTATAAACCAGAGGGAACAACTCCTTCCTAGGTAATACGGTGTGTACCTTTCAGAAGGCAGCCTGTTTCTTTAGTGAGACATAACTCCCATCAGCGTATCTGCAGCCAGCACCACAGTACGTAACTCTAGATTCAGACTATGAAACATTAAATTTTTAAACATACTTGCCGTGGAATATATGAGATAATCATTTAATGTTGCTCTTTTCTTGAAGTTGTGTCTAAAATAAGAATATTAAGGAAGATGGAAAATCATGTAGCAGTTTCTCTTTGAGAGAAGGATCAGCAATGTGGTGTGTAGGTACATCTGCAGAGCAGCTCATTACACCAGCTTTGAAACATACATAGCATGTAAGCAGATGAGTCTTTCAAAATCTCCATCTCAAACCAGTTGAGTGCTCTGTTACATGAAATAGCTGTAGTTAGAAAACATTAACTTCTTTGCTGCTTCTAACAGCTCCATCAGAAAGGCTTGTTACATAGCTGATATACTGTTTTTTCTCTCCTACCTTATGAGTTTCTCACTGTAGTGATTGCAGAGTAACTTCCAGATGGTTACAGCGGTTACCTGCAGCCTGACTACTGCTGAGAGCGCTTGCTTTTCAGCAATGACTTGGACTGCTCTCCGTACGTCTGACGCAGTTCATAACTCACCCACTAGGAGCTCACAGGATGGCAGCACATCATGAGCTGAATCCTGCCAGAGATTTCATTCTCTAGAGGGTTTCTCTTCATTCTCTGAAATCTAAAAAGGGGTGGCTGCTTCCATCAAAAGTTCTTCTTATTCAAGTTTGGCAAAATATCGCTGAATACATTGAGCTAATACCTACGTTACTGGGTTGCTTTTGGAATGGTGGCCAGGCTCCTTCTTTGCCCGCAGAAGCATCCCGTAGGTAGTCCATAACTATATTTAGACAAAGCTGGGCTGTCTTCAGATGTGTGTGTTTTGCATTTGGAATTATTTCTGAGATTCCAAGGAGAGCATTTGAAGTGGTCTTACACTTTAATGTGGGTCTCCAGTGCAGGAGTTTGATCAGCCAAGAAGTGACAAACATGTGAGTGGTGGTTGATTTGCCCCCATCTGACAGAATCTGTTCCCCTTTTCCACCTGCCAAGTCCCACACATCTACATTGTGTTCTCCCCTGTCTGGAGCCCCAGTGAGTAGAAAGAAACCTGTTTTCTTACGGTGGTGATGCAGAGTGTTTCACTGGTGGTTGAGCAAGTCACACAGAAGTTATGAGTTTTGGCGATACTTAAGTATGTTCAGATGTTTCAAATAATAAGAGCAGATGATTCATAATTTCTTCTGATAAATTTATGAAAAGCAGAATGTAAGTTACGCATATCCAACATGTACCACTGAATCTACAAGACGATGTGTTTGATATCCAAACTACTGTTTCTCTCTGCTGAATTATTTGTAATACTTATCTTTGTTTCTTGTGATACCTCAGTGTCAAACCATCAGTATACCCATTGAGAGTAATCCTATGCTTTTGTTGTATTTAACAAGGATAAATGCAAAGAGTCCCGTATCTGTTGCCCATCTCAATTGGATAGTGCTCTAGGAGGAATATGATGGTGAAGTTCTAAAGCACTTTTTGGTATTCTAGTCTGTGAAAATATTTCTTGAATCATTCTTGAATTTTACTGGGAAATGGTTATGAAATTTCTTTTTAGAAAAAAAACAGCTTGTATTTGTGAATAAGTTGCTGCAGAGAGAAAGAAGAAAGCAGAAGTAAACTATATTAATCCTTTCTCATTCTCCAAGTAACCAAATCACACCAAAATGGCAATAAATTCTTTTTTTTTTTTTTTAAATCCTATGCTTTTAAGTTCCCTGAGAATATTAAAATAATGTGGGTACATTTTTAATGTTTGGGAAATATTAATGCATTATTTTAACCTGACAGGTTTTAGCTTTTATGAACAAATGTCAACCCAAAATTTATACTGAGGCATTAGCAAGTTGTGAATGTGCCTTTGACATTAAAAGGAATGGTAGGTATTTTAATTAAAATTTCTAAAGGGCGGTTTTTCCCAAATGTTCACAGTCCTATGTAGACAGTTAATTTACCTTATACATTACTGTCTCCAGTTTGTACTAATAGTGCAAATCATGCTTATGACTTGAATGAAAGCTTAATTTATTATGATAAGGTGGATATCTTTTGTGAGCTAGCAGACTCAGCTGTAGTGCTGCAGGTTCAGCATGTGAACTCTCGCTACCCAGTGATTTCCCACCTATTCTGTTTATGGCACAGGGCCATTTATTTCTCCCTGTTCGGTACAGAACTCTCAGGATATTCATTTTATGGGGAAGACTAGGTTTTAAGACAGGATAAATAATATGCAAATCACATCTGTTTACCTCTTTATTCTGTTTTTCACTTCATTCAGAAGGCAGTAGGATGGAAGTATCCTGTTAGTGCAACACTATGTGTGTTGTGAGTTATATGTGAAGAAGCCAGCTTTCCCCAGCACAGCTTATGGTTGCCCAGGGAAGATCAGAGGTGATGAGTTGCTCAAGAACTACATGCAGCTCTGTGGCAAAAATGTGAGACTGCTTTGGCAAGGGCTGTAACATATGCAGGGCTGTGCTGGGGCCAGTCTGCTGGCTAGGCTGGGCCTGTCTGTCCAAGGAAACAGATCATCCCTGGCTCTTCTCAGGAGCCCATGGCTGTGGCCAGTCCAGCATCAGGCAGCAGCAGCACCGGCATGGGGTTGTTGTCATCTCCTGCCTGTGAACTCCTGCTGGAGCTCTGTTTCCTTTTGGTTTTCTGAGAGATGTGGTGTGTGTCTTGTGGTTTGTAGAGTCAGGAGGGTTGGATACTCGTGACTGCAATTACTTGGCTTAGGTATTAATATCTAAAGGACACAAGACAGTCTATCTCTCTAAGGTGCTTATAGTTAGGACCAGCCAGCCAGCCAATGCTTGCCTCTCTGGCAGTCCTGACGATCTTGAATTAAACAAGAATTGACCATATTAGAATATGTGTAACACTTTTTTTTTTCATCTTAGCTGTACATCGATTTCTCCTTTCTGAGAGCTAAGAACATGTCTTCTAGGGCCTAGGTTTTACTCTTACGTGACCTTGAATAGAACAAGTTTGAGTTTAAAGGATGTTTGCCTCAGTTATGTAGAAGACCAGTGTATTAGTTGCTTACCACTTCGCTATTTAGTAGATAAATTTCCAGTTTGAAAAGGCTTTGTTTCTAGATATGACGGATGTGTTGCAGTTAATATAAAATACAAACTTGGAGCAGGAGCATTTCTCTTGCATCAGATTTATGCTCACAGCAGTACCCGTACTGTGTGCAGCTATCTTTAGATTGCTGGATATATCTGTGTCCTCAGTGAAATGCAGAAAGCAGCGGTACGGAGGAGGTATTTCATTATTTAAAAGGTGGATGTTGAGATTCACTGCTGCTGCTCTATGCATTACATGAACTGCAGACACAAGACATTTGTGCTAAATTAAAGAATAATAGAAGAGATACATAGACATGGTATTGCTGAGCTTATCCTGCTGACAGTTCTGTAGCAATAAGTTGCCTCCTCAAAATGTCCCTTCCCCTCCAGTTTTTCTTAAGAGTTTCAATTCAACTTTTAAAAATTCTTTTCTTTTCTTTCCTTTTTTTTTTTCTTTTTCCCCATGAGAGTCGCAAGAGCTTGAGAACTGCTTTGTAACATCCCATCCCAGTTTATAAATAATGAAATTGCCTCAAGTTAGGAATGTCCCGATACAAGTATTCAAGCATTTATCTGCCTCGGGGTGCTGGCTCTGACAAGAATGAGGTGGTGGTTTAGCGGATGAACTGTCAACCTTAATCCTCATACTTACAATTTATAAAGCAAGTTTATTTAGTGAAGTACTCTTTGTTTTCTTAAAACCTGTAAAAGCCTTCAAATATTGTCATGCTTACTCTGATTTAAGCCACTGTCCTATTCTACACTTTACTGCCCTTATTTTCATTGTAATGTTTATTTTTGCCTATGTTGTAGAAGCGGCCATTCAGCAGTAGTTTGACCTTCTAACAGGTTATTTATTAAAGATATCAGAAAATTGCTGTGCAAAGGGCATTGCAAAGGAGACCACCTCAGTATCTAAAACAGTGCAGTAAAGGTATTTCTCCATGACAAGTTCAGAAGTGATCTGTGTCTGCCAGCGTGGCTGTTCTGAAGTTTTGCATAACGCCTTTCTATTTCCTAAGCACAAATGATCTTTGAATTGCAATTTAGGTGTCCAGTCAGCAGAATTGTTTCTTGAGCAATGACAGCCTGTGAATAACTGTAGTGTAAAAGTAGAGTGGCAAGTCCTCTTCTTAGTGCTCTGTTCATAGGTGCAGGGATCATCTCTCAGCATAGAGGGGCAGTGCTTCCCTGGTATGTAGATTTGTGCTCCCATGCTTTTGTGGTGAAATGTGTAGCTTCTATCAAACCTCTGCACGAACAACATGTATTCTGGCATCTGGGTGTCAGTGCATTGTTTTGGGATAGCTTTTAAGCTGGAATGATGAGAATAGGTAAAGCCACAGCAGAAAGCATGTTTATCGTGTTTTAATTAGATATTTTCTTGTTGCCTTTCTAGGTCTGATGTAGTCGTTCTGTGCTTTTCAATTGCTAATCCTAATTCCCTGAATCATGTGAAAACGATGTGGTATCAAGAAATCAAGCACTTCTGTCCTCGCACACCTGTCATTCTGGTGGGCTGCCAACTCGATCTCCGCTATGCAGATCTCGAGGCTGTTAACAGAGCCAGGCGGCCTTTGGCAAGGTAAAGTCTAAACAAAAATAAGAATTAAGAAAATCACCTTGGTAATCAGGTACATTACTTTCAAAAGAGAAATGATAGAGCTGAGGGTTTTTTTGTAAAATGAGAATGTATGTGCTTCCTTCTTTTTAACTCTGTTGTTTTAGTTATTTCTTTAACAAACACAATTGTTATATGTTTCTCACAGTATTTTTGTACATTGGACATCTAAACTTGTTTGGGTGCCTGAACACTATGATAATATGGAGATAATAATGATTACTGCAGGTTTTGATTTGTGTCTTTCTCCATCTGAACATGTGTATCATGTCCTACCCTGTCACTACTGTCGGATGCTGTTTTAAACTGACAGATTCTACTCAAGTTTTCTTAATTCTTGGTTATTATTTTTTATAAATGTAAACCTAGATCATGGCAGAAAATAGTGGTTGCAAATTAATTTTTTTTAAGTTCTGAGATTAAAAGAAGGTTTGGGATTATTGTGGAGAAGTTTTTCCCAGATTCAAAAGAAAAGCATTCACAAGTTTGGGCAAAACAGTCCCACAATTACCTGCTCACTTTTAATTTCCTCCTTTGATATGAATTTGAATGAGACTGGATTCATGGAAATGCTATCCATGACTGCGTAATTAAAGACTGTATTGTAACGAATTTCCGTAAAGGGGCTGAATTAATATTTCATGAACTCTTAGAAAATTTTGCATTGCATCGCGTTCAAATTCTTGACTCGGCAATATGATTTTCATAGGTTTGTTTATTAAACATTTTTTCATTGTGTGGGAGGGGGTGGGCTTTTTGTTGACTCTTTGAAAGGAAATGTTCTTTCAGAACTCAAAATTCTTCCTCTGCCCCAATTCTCCTTTCTGATTTCACCATTAATAAAGATTGAATCAGTACTCTGCATGTCTAGCACAGACTTCTGCCACCTGAACCGATTATTAGCTGGCTTCTAAAGCAAGCTGTTGTCTGGAGCATGTTCAGGCTGTGCCAGCTCGTGTCTGCCCAATATGCTCTGCTCACAGAGCACACTGTTGGGCCATGTCTTCTGGTGAGATGATTTTTTTTGTTGGGAAAATGGATCCTAGCCCAGACTTTTTTTCTGGTTTGTTTACCCTGTGTCATGTACTAGAGCTGCTCTGGAAATTCATGAGTTCCCACAGTGCTTCTACAGCCAAAACAGGCCTCTCTCTTGAAGTGCGTCTTCAGTTACACTTTTGTCATAGACTACTACGATTTTCTTTAAAAAACATAAGCTTAAGAAATATTTCACATTTCATATTTAGCTATATCTGTAGCATGCCTGGTAGATACTGGCAATATCTGAGTGGAAAGGGATGATAGGAGGTGTTTTAAATAATGAAAGTTCTCAAGCATCCTATCAACTTTTTTTACTGTAAATTTCCCTTTAACATGGAGAAGGCTTAGTCCATTTTGTGCAAATGATTTCTACATGTTTTAGTAACGTTGCAAAGACACCACCAAACTTAAACAAATTTACAGGTATGTGCTATGCTAAAACTCTCTGGAGTCACAGTTGCAGATTTCCAAAGGGCTTTGTGTGCTCCATTTTATATTTTGTTTCATTTGAATGAAGACATTTTGTAAAATTCTATGCTTTCTGGAGTAACTTTGTGATGACCATTGTGTGTGAGAAGGTTTCTTTTTTGTTTGACCCTAGGCCAATAAAAAGAGGAGACATTTTGCCACCAGAAAGAGGCAGAGAGGTTGCCAAGGAACTTGGGATACCGTACTATGAAACCAGTGTGTTTGACCAGTTTGGGATTAAAGATGTGTTTGACAATGCAATTAGAGCTGCCCTGATCTCCAGAAGACACCTGCAGTTCTGGAAATCTCATCTGAAGAAGGTCCAAAAACCTTTGCTTCAGGCTCCATTCCTACCTCCAAAAGCCCCTCCTCCGGTTATCAGAATTCCTGAGTGTCCCGTTCCGAGCATGAACGAAGCTGGATATTTATTGGACAGCCCACTATGTGCAGATGTTATGTTTGTTCTCCAGGAACAGGACTACATTTTTGCTCACAAGATCTACCTAGCTACCTCCTCTTCAAAGTTTTATGATCTTTTCTTAATGGAATGTGAGGGAAATCCATACTTGGATGAAACACAGTGTAAGAAAGAAAATACAAATAAGGATGTTCTGACAAGTTACCTTGAGGCAAATGGTGACAGTGATGAGATATCCTTGAAATCTGCTGATGTTAAAAGTCCTCCACCAGAAAGTACTGGCTCTTTAAACATTCTAGAACTCAAAACTGGTGAAACAAATTCTGCAGCAAAATCTCTGTCATCCTGGGGCAAGGGGTTTGTTAGTGTGCATAAAGAAATGCAAGTGAATCCTGTCTCGAATAGGACATGTCCTGTAACTGTGGTAAAAATGGATTCCTCTGTGCAGGCCAGACCTTTTAAAACTGTTTTGCAGTTTTTATACACAGGGCAACTAGATGAAAATGAAAAAGATCTCACAAGACTGGCTCAGATTGCTGAAATCTTGGAAGTATTTGATTTGCGAATGATGGTGGAGAATATTATGAATAAAGAAGCCTTCATGAATCAAGAGATTACGAAAGCATTTCATGTCAGAAAAGCTAATAGGATAAAAGAGTGCCTTTGCAAAGGGACATTTTCTGGTAAGTAACTACATGCTTTAACAGGAAAAGCACTAATTCTTCTCTCATTCATGTTACTGTTACTTCACTGGCTTCAAAAACTGTGACAGCTTACATTGTTCTGAGAGGAGGGGTGAGCCCAAAATTATAGTGTTATTCAGGGCCAACTGTTCCAACCTGGGATTCTGCTGAAAATCTACATCCGGGATTTTCTCAAAATCTACACACAAGCTTTTAAATAAGTGACCCAATTTTCCAAAGTGTTGAATGTCCAATATCCCCCTTTTAAGTGAGACTTTTTATTTAACTATATAAAATGCTAGAGTTATCTTTGAGGTGGGGGTCATCGGAAGTGAAAAAAGTCCTTTGTTAACAATGTGCAGGTGAAACAGACTTTTTTGAGACACAGTTTCACTTTAAATGCAGACTTGCAGCATGCCTGTTTCTTTGTTCCCATGGCAGATGTGACATTTAAATTGGATGATGGAACTATAAATGCCCACAAGCCGCTGCTGATATGTAGCTGTGAATGGATGTCTGCTATGTTTGGAGGATCATTTATTGAAAGCTCAAACAGTGAGGTATTTGTCCATTTTTGTCCATTTTACTTATAATATCTGATGGATTTAGGGTGATGGAAGCATCATTTTGTATCTGTTTGAAGGGCTGCAATAATCCCTGCAATAATTCTTTATTCTTCCCTTGCAGACCTGGGATGCTTTTCTTCTACAGGCATTAAATTAGGATGCCTAGGAGAATAACATCTTTTCTGCAAGGCATGGGACTTCTTCCAATGCTGGAGGGTGTGTTTTAAACCTGAAAACCTTTAAAATATTAAATATAGGGGAAAGAATTAAATATGGATTTGTGAATTTCTTTAAAATAAGTTCTGTGAATATAAATTTATACAGTGAGAAGCATTACGGAGAATACTTGGAGCAGAGACATTGAGGAAGGAATTAAAGGGAAAAAATGGTTAAAGAACATGGAGTGTTAAACTAGAAAAAGAGGCTGACATCACAGTACTTCAGTAGAAACCAGGCTCAGATTCTCTAGTGCATCAGCTTGTTCTCTTGAGTAAAGCAGGTATAAAGTACAGTATAAAAGATCTCAATGCTTTGGATTAAGATTTTGCAGCAGAAGCCTTGTATTTTCAGGTGCCTTCATGGTCTGTGTTTCAGATTCTCAGTACTCTGCTAATATTTTTTTCTTGCGTCTTATCCATACCCAGGTTTTGATTTTTGTTTTGATTTTCTTTTTCCTTTTCATACTTGGGGGTCTCGTTCATGTGAAGAGCTCAGGGTTTTTTGTATTTAATATTCTGGAAGGTTCTGTTCTATTTAGATTTTTCTTGCTTCTTCCAATACAGCTGTAAGCATAATTCCTTTCCCAGCGGCAAGCTCGACAAGTGGTTCATTAAAAATACATAGTTTGATTCTAGTAAGCAACATTTGGCAATGAAAAAGATACATTTTTTTTCCTACCAGCCCATTTTTAATGATTAACTTAACAGTCTTAGATCATCTTTCTAATTTAAAATGTTTAGCTTCCATTTTGCAGAGTTTAAAGCAATCGGTAATGCTTTTGGAAGATTTAAAATATAGGTAGATATGAATTGAATGGTTTCCTTTGACTGCTTTCCAAAAAAATAAAACCATCTACTTTTTACTTACTACTTTTTCTGTATTGGGGACACCACATTTTATAACCTCATTCACTGAATTTACTGTTCTCTGCACTAACAAAAATATATTAATAATGAATGAGTTTCACAACTAGCTCCTCTTACTTGGAGGACAGAGCTACTTCCCAGAGTGGTTGATACGTGTACGAGGTTCACGCTTTAGCACTAACAGATCCACGTTTGAATCCCACCCATCCAGGCAGAGCTGGAAGAAAAATTCACAAGCCCCCGAAGGCCAATGACCAGCTACGTGGCACAACTAACCCTATCTAGCAGGAAGGATGTGCTGACTGCTTCCAAGCTGTCAGATTAAGTTGCATGCACATTTAATTCCTCATCATAATTTTATTATTTTTCTGCTCCGCCATTTTTTTTACAAGTTCTTCAGAATACAATGTTGCATTCTTCAGTGCCAGCATCTATTGAGTTACGAAGATGTGCGTTACAAATTGCTAATTAGTGAGATCGACTAGCTTGGGCATTGAAAGCAGACTTACTTGCAGTAATCTTGAGCCCTGCAACAATCAGTTTTACCCTGTTCTTTAGAGGAGTGATTGTGTGTGCAAATTGTAGTCAAGATGCTACAGTGATAGGTTACAGTGAGGCTTTCTAACTCTCCTTCCTCTTCTTTTAGGTTTCCCTGCAGTGACATGGAGTTAGGGTTGAGCTTTTGTCCTAGCCGTAGTTTCATGACACAGTGGTTACACTTAATTACACGTGTGTGGCAAAAAAGGTTTACATTTTTTTTTTTTACTTATTTCTTCAGTTTTCAGTCACTTCCAACCATCATTTACTTGGATGAAATGGTTATTTATAAACAGACTGAGAGGGGTTGGGGTTTTGTTATCTTTTGGTTTATTTTATTCTCAGAATCCACAGAATGCCATGAGCAAGTAGATTGCATTCCTCAAGAAGTCTACCAAGGGAGGTTTGGCATGGGAAGTGCTCAGTGGCTTTATGTATCCCACAAAGCTGTCCATTCACAGGCTAGAAAGCATTAGACAGATTCACTGTTTGATGTGGGTCCAATTTAGTAACTTAGTCGAGTTGCTTATATATAAACTGCCAAAGGATCTGATTGCGGAGGTTTGCTTACCTGTTGACAGTTCCTTGAACTTTAATGGGAAATTTATTTTTTGAAAAATGTTTTCCTCACATTTCTAAAATGAGAGAGAGAAAAAGTGTCGGTCCAGCAAAGCAGCAGAAATTAATTATGGCCTCTATATGAAAATTTCTCAATTATTAGAGACTTTTTTTCTTAAATGTCTTTTCCAGGTAGTTCTTCCCAACATAAACAAGACTTCCATGCAAGCAGTTTTAGATTACTTGTATACCAAGCAACTGTCCGCCACTCAGGAACTGGACACACTTGACTTAATCGCATTGGCAAATAGGTTTTGCCTTCCTCACCTGGTTGCTCTAGCAGGTAAGAATTTGTGGCCTCTGCAGTGCAGTGTCTTCTGCAATGGCTGAAATGTGTTTTAATGGTTTTGGAATGCACAGGATTTTATCAAGTGTCAGAGAAAATAAATAATTTTTTTTGGTGAAAGCAATATTGTAGTACAAATTGATATTTTCACTTTAAAAAGTGTATTTGCCTTTGTCTTGCCTTTTTTAGTTTTGTGCTAAACTACTTCAGAACATTCAAGTATTCTGTGCTTTAAAAAAAGAAAGAGTAAACCTTCTCTGTAGCATTGATATAATGCCTGTGGTTTCTAATATCTATTCTGTTGTTTTTAATTTACCTGAAAACAGGATGGACCCAAGGCTTTCCATTATGTAATGAATGAAGTACTCCATTATACATTTCTATTCTAAGAGACTAACTGAGCCAATTCAAAACTAATATAGATGATGATATTTCTTAGAAATGCTGTCTGGATCCCTTTTAACTGCCTAGATGGGAATTGGATATTTTGGTATATACATGGGAGTTCAACCCTCATTTCAGGAAGAAAAGCTTTTCTATCACATATTTAGAGAGAAATTGCAGGATAGGGTATTACTTAGTTTTAAAATTAAATCCATACATGCCCCAGACCTCCGGGGTTGTGGTTTCTGTTTGTTTGTTTGTTTTATTTGTTTCTGCCTAAGTATGTGATTTGGCATTGTTCTGAAGACCTGACCAAGGCCAAAACTGGGAGACAGATGGGGCAAAGCTACATGTATTTACAGGACAACATTTAGGTAAAATTTAATCACATATGAAATCCTAGCTTTTCTTCAGTTGTGCATCAGGACTTTATACCTTGTCTTCACTGGTTCTGACAGACCAAGTTGTTATTACCTGATTTTATACACACGTTGGTTATTTTTTTAGTTGCAGCATAAACATAGATATAGTATTAAGAATATTTCATTCTATTTAATTCTTTATGAAAGAATTCTGAGTCCAAAGGTTACTGCTAACAACTGAATTCAGTAGAATCAAATCAGCTGGCATTTCCCAAAAGACACTCAATCGTCTAAGATCCTAGGGAACAGTTCTAGTAAAGGCTTAAGGAGACTTTTGAACTGAAGTGATTTTTGGGGCAGCTGATCACCCTTCATCTGGATCCTTAGGAATGGCTAATCTGAGGATCTGAACAAGGCCTAAAGTGATCTTTTCTGTATCAGTGCTGTGGGTATAATTGTTAAGAAATCCACAATGCAATGGCAAGTGCACTATTGCCCAAAAACCTGGCTACTGCTTTTGTATTACCCAAAAGAGACAGCCGATCTGGATTTCTAGTTTATATTGAATATTGCACCCCTCAATTCTGCCAGAGACAGAATAGTGGCTGCTGAACTTTATCTGTAAGTGGTTATTAATTGCAGGCTCACTTTCTGTAAGAAAGAAATGAGAATTGTGTTTGTAACCAGAAATAAATAGTTTGGGTTGAGGCAAAGGAGTAAATCCTCATATGGACTGTGCTCCACTGGAGCAAGCCGGTTTATATAGCTATGATGCAGAATCTCCAGCCACAACTCTAAAGGCCAGAATTTGACTTCATCCAAATCTGAAGTTGCTCAGGATACCTGGGTCAATGCGCCACTTGCATAATGCTGGAGTTAACACTAGGAGGAGGGAGAACGTGCCTTCTTGTTTCTTTGTCACTTGTGGATGATCTGACCTTGAAATGTGACCGTTTCCCATGTGAGTGATGAGTTTTCTCCTCTAACAGAACAGCATGCAGTACAAGAGCTGACAAAAGCCTCCATGAGCGGCATTGCAATAGATGGAGAAGTACTGTCCTATTTGGAATTGGCACAGGTCAGTGTGCACTGTTTTTTAAAGGTAATTCTGGTCATCTGCAGGACTTGCTTTTAGCACCGTACTGGTTTTGAGCATTGCTTCTAAGTGGCTCAAAGTCTGCAGTTCTGAGAGTGACTGACAATAAAACTTAGTTTCATCTTCTATTTTAAAGAAGGTTTTTCCATTAGTTCAAAGGTGAAACATCTATTTAAGTAATCTCAGAGGAGTTGTCTTTCAAATATATATTTTAGTTTTCCTTGATTGTGGAGGTTTCAAGCTCCATGTTCTCTTGGCCGTGCTTCAGTAATGTGAAATGCAGTGTAGTGAAGCTGGTCAGCTTTGTAATGGTGAATGATTCTTGGGTTCTTTTCAATTCAGTTCTTGTAGGTATATTTAGACCTGTATTGCAAAGGCAACATTTTTTGTATTCCTAGACTTGACACTTAGACTGGCTACTCCGAGCCAGTCACCTAATAGTTCAGAATTAGTGCAAATCTTACCATTTTATGTTCAAACATGTTCCAATGTTTCTTGAGTCCCGAAAACCATGAAAAGAGTGAGCCCCCAGCTCACAGTTCAACTGCATACCTCTGTTTTCCAGAAGGAGTGCTATGGCAGTCTTCCAGATACAGTAATACAAGCTAAAGTATTTTTTAAAATTTATTATTCTTGATTTCACATTAGTGATGAGTCTGGCTGCAGCTTGTCTTAAAGTCTGGGGTTTAAGTAGCACTGAAAGACAACACAAGCTGGCCACCAGGCAAGACTTCTGCAGCTGCTTTCAGGTGCCTCTCTTGCAATAGCTATGATGCTGTTGCAAAACCAGGACTGAACCCCTTCCAAGAAAAGGCAGCTCAGTTAATTTCAATTTTATGAAGGGTGTTTTTCCTTTTCTTTCTTTTCTTTTCTTATTTTTTTTTTTTTTCCTCCTGGTTGAAGACAGAAGTAATATGTTTAACTATGGTTAGGATATCTTCTGTGCCCAGTATCGACATCAATAAGATGTGTTTATAACTTGAGATCATAGTAGACAGTCAGAACACCAAAATAGATACACATGCTACACAATCTGACTTGCATTATAGCTGTGCTTCCTTACTACCATTGGAAGCTTGTACCAAATTTTGTATCGAGCTTTCAGTAATACTTGATTTCTGTCAACAAGCATAGTTTTCCCAGGAGTTACTTCAGAACATGGTTTGCAGTAACTGATAGGAGATATGTGAGTGGTACTATCGTACCAGAAAATTCAGGTCCAGCATGCCTTGGGTTCAGATCCTGTATGGGACTGAATCCAGTTTGCCAGATGCTGCACATGCTGAGCATCTACTGATGAGCCTTTTGGGCCACTGCTTGTTCCAGCAGAATTGTGCAACAAGGTCTAGGGCATCTAGAGTCCATTTCAGTCTCTAAAGTTTCCCTGTATGCTTGGGAGAGTGCTGTGGACCATTTAGCTCAAGTTGTTAATTTGAGATGCAAAATGAATGATAACCTCAGGAAACAATAAGCTTTTTGTTTTTGTTTACAGTTTCACAATGCTAACCAGCTGGCAGCTTGGTGCTTGCACTATATCTGCACCAATTACAACAGTGTTTGCTCCAAATTCCGCAAGGAAATCAAGGCTAAATCTTCAGGTATGGGCCACTTTCTCCCCAAATTTTCATGAGGTTTCCCCTTCTTTCTCCCAACCTAGTTGATTAAACGTGAAGGCAAAGATGAGCTCAAATAGCTAAGCCATGAGACTGAACCTCTGCACTATCTTGAGTAGCATTCATAAATTCTTCTTATCTGTAAAAGAAAGGTCATAATCATTAGCCTGATTCTAGGTCAGGCATTATGTTCTATACCTATTTCAGTAATGCTAAAAGGAACAGAGCTATTTTCAGGCTCCACAATAGAAAATGCACTCTGTAAAGGACTTGGGTTTTTTGCACTCTTGGTGGACTAAGGCCTCTGGAGTGCAACTGCTTTCAAAGTCTTTTCACCCTGTGACTAATAAGCCAGCTAACTTAGAGACTGGGTAAATGATTAGCAGCAGAGGTTTTTGCAAACATTTCTGGCATTTCTGTATCTTACTGGCTTTTGGGGGGGTTTTTTGATTGTTTCTTTTTAATCAGATAATCAAGAATATTTTGAGAGGCATCGCTGGCCGCCTGTGTGGTATTTAAAGGAAGAAGATCACTACCAGCGAGTTAAAAAAGAAAGAGAAAAGGAAGATGTTGCACTGAATAAACATCATTCAAAGCGGAAGTGGTGCTTCTGGAATTCCTCTGCTGTAGTTGCCTGAACAAAGCAAATAAGTGGAAATCCATAGCCAATGTCAGACATTAGTCTTATTGTTAGAAATAAGATGTAGTTTGGGTTTTCAGGAAACTTTGTTCCACATGTGCATTTATTATTGCTAGGGTCAAAAGCACAAGCTCACTGAAAGTGAGCCTGGAACAGCTCCTTGAAGTCATATGTATATTTTTGGCTAGTAAGCAGATAAATGTCTACCATTATTACATTTCTTTTTATACAAAAAAAAAATCCAGCATTAATGTTTCAATCTCCAATTGGGAAATATTTTTATACTGTCTGGTGTGTTTTGTTCAGATGAAATTCTGGATACTGTTTTATTTTACAGACCACAAAATAACCACGTAGCAGCTTTGTAATTAGATTTTAACTATTTTTACTATGCGAGTCTAGTGAAATAGACAATCTTCAGTCATAAGAGACCACTTTTAGAGTATCTCATAAAAAGTTATCTTAGGAAAAAATCTAGTTGCCTAGAATAGGTTGTCTTTTTTAAACTAAGTACTGTGCACTGGTAATATAATTAGATGGTTATTTCGCCTTTCTAAAGTAAAGGGTTAGAATAAGATCCAATAACTGCAAGATATAGAGTGCTTGATCTTTGCTCAGCTGAATAATAGGCAGTATAATTACCTATTCAACTGCAGGCAAATGTATTTCTAATATTTGCCATGTAAGTGCAAATAATTATGACTATGTGGGCCATGCAAAATCTAGTGATTCTAAGTATTCAGAGGTTTTATATGTCTAGATCAAAGAGAATATTTCTAAAATCATTTAGAAGGGCTTATTAATTTATAGCCTTATACAAGTATGGATCTGAATACAAAAAGCAGTTACACTGCTTGCATTTGAATTACTGCATGGCAGTTACCTTGTTCTGTGGGATCTTAACCATGCAGCCATTCCTCATGCTGAATTCCTTTTTGCTTCAGTGCAAGCAAACGAAAGGGCTGCACAAACAAGTAGGAGTTGTCTAATCTTACAGCATTTTGTAAATGAAGAAAGGTCTTCACACACAAGATCACTTCAGTTTGATCTAAATTGGTTTATAGCTTTTCCCAGTTAGAACTCAAAATGTTAGATTATTTTGAAGTAGATCATATATTTCCCCGGAAGTAGGTATTCCCAGAAAACTGGGGGCAAAATGATGGCAGAAAGGCAGGAATTCTGCACAAGTGGTGCAAGAAAAGAAAAAAAAAGCCTCCAAATGTTTTTAAATGGTCTGTGTGTTTGTGATTTTTTATCAACCATTATTCCAAAGCCACCGTGTTACACTAGGTTACATAAGGATGAGAGCATTTTTTAAAAGACCAAAACTAAGATACATAGACTGTAGAAGATACACATGCAATCTTGTACAATGTCTCAGGCACAATTCTGTAACCAAGGTAGTATTGTGCATTAGGTTCATTAATATTGTTTCATGCTGGCAGCTCAGCATACCGATGTGAAAAGCTGTTTGTTTGTTTGTTTGTGTATTCAGAGGCAAGGCAGTACAGTCAAACCCCAGTACTGTAGGTCAGGAAAGACTTTGGACTGAAAGCCATATCCACCTCTACATATTTGCATTCTGAATGGACTAATTCTCAGCAGATGCTACCACAGGATGGTAGAAGCCACCCAGCATGGAAAGAGATGCTGCTCTACAAACTTCTATAAGGAAAGCAAGTGACAGATTCCTACCCCTATAAGATTCATCACCATATGGTGATAAAGAAGGGCTATTAATGATGGCTGCAAATACGTCTCCTTAATTCTTGGTCAGTGATAACGAATAGTGTGGAGGAAAAGAATGAATGAGAGAAGACGTGTCAAGACTAAGATGAGATAAATATCTGTTGTCATAAAATGTTAACCAGTCCCATTTTAAGTAAGTATTGCTATTAGGTTTCACACAACCAAAGCTACTATATGATTGTAATTTTGCCAAACTGTAACGGATATATAAATGAACCTGAGGTATATGCAATAATATCCAGTTGTTCTAGTTATCAGCTACTATAACCAAGTGGCTGGTTCATTTGGTTAATGCTGTCTATGGCCTTTAATCTTGGTGGTTATTTTGTGTTTTTTATTTTGGGAAAAAAAAGGTCAATAAAACTGTTTAGTTACAAATTGTCTCCAAGCTCTTTGAAGAATCTTCTTAAATTTTGCATTAGGTGCTGCCCATTTTAGTGCTGCTTGTAAGCATCCAGTTGTGGTATCATTCATTGAATTTTACTGAACAGATATTTGCATGATGTATTAGGATTTACAGTTGGGAATGTCACAAGGAAATCCTACAGTGTTTGTACATGGTGGTGGAAGGTTGGTATGTGTCACTTACTGTTAAACTGCATTGCAAAAAATCTCTTGCCGCTTTTCCCCATTGTTTCTGAAATTTAATTACCATTATATTACCCAAGGGACATGAAACTAATTAGTCATGACAGACAGGAGGAGGAAAAATGCAGGTAAACAGCAGGAAATCTGTAAGGTTTTCAGTATGCTCGAAACTTGGTACAGACACTGTTTTTCCTGCATTATCACTGCCTTAGTTGTCAACAATTATATAGAATCCCTCAATACCTGTCAGTGGACTCTCAGCAACTACCTCCATGAATATAGGTTGTTTAATTGATAGAGGTAGAAAGTTGATGCTTTTCTAGAGGATTTTTGCAAGATGTCATGCAGAGAATGCCATGTTTGTGATTTTTTTTTTATAGCTCTTAAGCAATGCCAAGGACATTGAAAGTAAGCACATTCAGCACAGAGTGTACATTTTTTTAAATTGCTAATTTATGAGAATGTTACATATCTCAGTGATTTATTTTTGGAAGCAAAATTTTATTTCTTTGAACTTACCATTAGAAAAGGTAATGGCCTCAGCATAAAAAGTGGTGACATTAGATGTAATTTTTTTTTTTTATTATGATGAAATGAGTAGCATGGAAGGAAGGGCCAAATCAGAAGCATTGCTCTTCAGGACATTCTTTTCTAAATATTATGGCCATTTAGCAGAAGTTGCGTGTCCTTTGTTTCTGAGGAGTCTCATTCAGCTTATTTCTTAGAAACAATGTTTTTCTATTTCTTCTTTAAGATAGAGTTTCTGCGAGCAAGTTCCTCTGCATCACAACACAAACCAGTTTCTGTGGCTTCCCGCTCACAAATAGCACAAAGCCAGAAGTTGAATTCTTTAGTGAGTAAGGTGGTATTGGCCACACTTCAGCCACAACTCACTAATTTCGTTCACTGAAGACCTACTCATCACTGTGTTTTAGCCAGCTCAGGCCTCAAAATGTGCAAAGGTAAGCTAGATAGCTCTAAATATGTGGGTACAGTAAGAAGGGTTGCCTAGTAGAAGAGAATAATCTGGACATCCCTTCTGAGCACTGGAAGCAGTATTGTACCAGAGGGAGTAAGGCAAGAGCAGTACAACGCTTTTTTTGCCCTAATTCTTCAGTAATTTACCCACAGATATCCCTCAAGAATAAATTATGCCTCATTGTTTGATTTGTAAAATAAGGGAGTTTTTATCATGTTCTAATAACAATAACTGGGAGACCAGCTGAAGGCATCTTGGAAATCCTGCTCTGAGGGCAAAGTCTTCCATCTTCTGTACAAAGAGGTCTAGGTAAAGATTGAATGCACTAAATAGGATTAATTTTGGTACCTAAAGTCTAGGATGGTGAAATATTTCAGTTCTTCCAGACTTTTTAAGATTACAGTCTTGTGAAGAGATTTGCTTTATCCCTATTCTGTCTTTTTTCTAGATCGCTGTTTTTATAGTCTCGTCACCAGATAGGCCAGTATTTATTTACCCTGGGTTGGAATCCAAGGTATGTACTATGCAGTGAGGTGTCTTTTAAGGTGACCGCTTGCCAGTCCTGAAACCCCTTTGATTTTTTGTCTATTAAAATGACCTAACAGCATTTGCGTTAGTCTCCTTCTCCTGCAGGCAAAATTCCTATTGAAATGGATGAGATGCCCCCCGCACACACACTTTGGGCTTTGAGGTGCCACCTAATGAATTTACACGTTATCACTTGCCAGTGTTCCAAATCTGCTAACAGAAGTTTGCTCTGTGTACTGCATGCAGGATAAGGCAGTGTGATAGCAGCAATAATCCCCATCCTGCAGGCTCTACAATAGGATAATTCATTGTTGGTTAACGTATGCCTTTGCCTTTAGGTAAGAGAGCATAACTTGTGTCATAGATTCACTTTACACTAGCAGCCAGAGTAGTGAGACTGTTGTATATTCATACATGCAAACTAAATCCCTCACTGCTGCTTACATAAAAATTTTGATGTCTGGTAGAAATATGAAAGGCTTTTGGATCAAGGCTGCAGGAGACTAAGACGAAAATGTGAATATCAGAGGATGCAAGAATAATTATGCTAATGTATCCCAGCTCTAGAGAAAGTCAAACTGAGATAAAGATGTGATTCAGACAGAGCAGTTAGCATGGGACAACAGAATTGTAATGGCTCCTTTATAACTGTTCAGCCTTATTATTTCATTTGTAAGCAGGCCATATAGCTACAACAGCCCACTGGGCTGTTCTGCAACAATAGATGTTCTCATCATGCAGGTCCTGCATCCCTCCTCCACAAGGTGGGGGACATAGGTTACTGTGAAAACAGTGCGTTGCTGATTCATCTGAAGTCCTTCCTTGTGTAGCACTGATACCCCACAACCTGTCCTTTGACCTGCACAGGAGCCCAGTACCACCTGCTGGACATGGTATATCTGGTTTTGTCTCATATTTAAGGATATTCCAGAACAGCAAAGATCTCGCTCCAGCATATGAAGGATCTCCAGCCAGTCTCCTTTACTGGGACAGCACATAGTGGAAGACCAAAGCTCCAATGACAGCCAGGTCTTGGCTTACTTGAGGATTTCAAGATAAAAAATACAAAATAAACAACTTTGAAAAGCACTCAAAGTCAGAGACTGAGTCACAGAACACACAGAGACCAGCTGCATGACAGCCTGGACAGCAGTATTTCAGGTACCATTTAAAGATGCTAAATTGGGAAGGAGTAGATTCCCTGTAGATAGCAGCTCTGATTTTCATCTTTAAAGAAAAGCAGCCTTCACCATTAGATTAAATTAGCAAACTGGGTGCCAGCCTTCCATATTGCACAGATCTGAGCAGCCACACGGGAGGACTGTCTCTTCTCCCCACCCTATTCTGGCTGCTCTGGAGTTTTAGATAAGCAGCCAGGTGACAACACTTCACAGGGAGGATTTTCTTAAGAAATTTTCTTGCCTTTAACATTTTAAAAAGAGGATTCTTTATTCCCCATGGGGATTAATATTTTTTCAAGTTATGTAGAATAAGGATTACATGGCATTCCAGGTATTAGTGCTGAGTAGTCAAATTATCCTCATAGGTTAAAAAAAACCAAACAAACCAAAACCCACAAACTACAATTAGGAGCAGTTTATATGGTTAAAATAAATTCTTAGTCATTAAATATAAGCTGGTCACTCTGACTGGATTAGCAGATGTGATTGCACCCACCTCCCAGCTATTATAAATATTAGTTGTGCACTACCTACTACAAAGAAATGTCTTTAGATTTTTCTCCTGGGTCCTCAGTGAGACCTACAGCCTGCTTGCAAAGTTTTGTGGATACCTGTGCTGATTATATTGCATCTACATTTTCAGTTGCAGAGTGTCTGGAGTTAGTTTTTAAATAATTAACAAATCTCATTGTGTGATGAAAGTTTGTTAGATAATGATGCATTTTCCAACAAGCAGTATAAAGAAAGGGGGTTTCTAAGAAGCCTCCTGGGACTTTCCAAGGCCAGGGCGGATCTGTGAATCCTTCCCGTTCCTGCACAGCAGAGTCCGTGGGAGAAGCTGCATTGGCTTGGAGGGGATGTGATCGAGCATCACTAGTTCTGCGGTCTGTAAGGCAGTGAACAGCGCTCTGTAAAACCTCAATCAAGTGTAAGTACTCAAATGCTTACTACTTATCTTCAGAAATTCAGATTTGCCTCTACTTCATAGCTGTCCAAGGCGTACACAGAGCTTTTCCCACCTCCCTCAGGCTGGTTTGCTGAGGTAGGTCCTCCCCAGCTTCGTTCCCTCTTCATTTTGGCTGTCCAAGGGCAGTAAAGTTTGAGAACACTGAAGTGATTTCCGGCCTGCAGGACATACTGTGTCTCTCTGGCAGGTGCTGCAGTCAGTGGAGGACAGCAGTTCCCACAGCTGCGCAGTCTTTCCTTTCTCAGGTTTCCAAGGCTAGAAAAACGAATATTGGGAAGGAGCTGTAGAGACTGATGTCTGTACTTAACAGAGTTTTTATTTGCTCAGGGGAGTCTGTTTGTTTGCTGTAGTCACAGCAAGGTTTGTTTTGTGAAAGCTAATTCGTTAAGAAGATAGGAGGAATAAGAAATAAAAATGAGTGCATCAAAAGATAATTGGGTAATTAGGTTAAAGATTTGCTTTGCATTCTTCTTAGGCCTCTCCAGTCTGCAGATGGGGACGGAACCGAAGATCAGTGCAGGGGTTGCTGGGCAGAATTTTCCTAAGTGTTACTAGAATTGACTGCTCCTCCGTAGCCGAACAGAGAGGCAAGGAGGCTGGTGCCTCAGAGTTTGTTAGAAGCCATAAAAAGATTTGATGACCTTGCTGTTCTCATCTAGCCCTGTGGCTTTTGTTTTTCTCTAGAAAGAGACACCAAGGCACCAACACATTCATGACCCTCGCAGCCCATTAACACAGGGTGAGTAACCAGGGAGGTAACTTCTTAGTTAGAACTACATTATCCCCCTCATGATTCAAAAGCTTGTTTCTTTAAACCTGGGTACACAGGCACCAAAGAGAAAAACAGCAGTTCTGCCTGCTGCACTTCCAGTCCTTCTAAGCTGATTTTCAGTCCTTGTCAGCCAGGTTGCCCACGCAGAGCACAAGCTTGCATGTGACACTGGGCATGTGAAGAGCTTGCACAAGTTTCCAGGTAATCTGGAAAGGTTCACAGATGAGAAGTTTACTGGAAGTTAATAAATATATAGAGCATGTGCCCGAATGAACAATTGCCAAATTCAAACCAATAGCTGGGAGTTTTCAGGAGAGATATCACTAACTGGTCATGCTGTTCTTTCTTTCTCTGGGCATCAGATTTTGAACAATGTCAGGGACAGCATAAGGGACAGATGAATCCTTGGTCTGACCCAGTGCTGCCAGTCTCTGTGCTCCAAAAATGTTGGGATGAAGGATTCAGTGCAGGGGGAGCTTTTCCCACCTGTCCATGTCCTCCTTTGCAGTGAGCTATCTAATTGGGTTCTTGCCATGCCATTTTGCTGATCACCTTCCATTATTGGAAGTTCTCATGATGCTCTAATGCTGCTAGTAAACCCAGGTGTCATTAATGGTAGCATGCATTTTAAAAAAAAATAAATCATCTGTGCTTTTTGCAGGTTAACATGCAGCATTTCAGTGTGCTTTTACTGTACCACCTACACTTAGTGGGATTATTACCCATTCTCTAAGCCCCATCTTCACAGGCTGTCCACCATCCCCAAGAGTCTATAACTGCTCTAGCACACCTTACATCTGGGTATTTATCCAAAAGCTGTAACATACTGGCTCTGCATTCTTACCTTGATTTTGCAGCAGAGTTGGAACAGAAGTGGTTTGGCCAGGGCCATGCAAGTGATCAAGACCTGGTCCTCATCTTTCTTCTTCAGGTGCACAGCTAGTCATAATCAATTCTTGAATGCACTGTCAGGTGTAAGCTACAGGTCCAACTAATCTGCTCTTTCACTGTTTCATCCACTGCTATTTTCTTTCAGGAACCTATCAGTCTAAGACAGATCTTCTTTTTGAATTCCCTTTTGGTCTTAATTACAATACCTAGGGAGAAAGATGCAGCCACAACATTTTCCCCTTGTCCCTTCAGCAATCAGCTACACTGTCATCTTCTGATCTGGCAGTGTTTGAATGAAGCACTAATCAAGTCAGAACCATTTGATATGGGCACTTCACATTTCATGAGCATCCTCAGTCTTTGATACAGGCTATAATTGGGCATAGGGAGGGCAGACTGGCACATTCACTGCATTTGTGCTGAGCTGTCTGCACATTTATAGGGAGTGGCATAATCTAGGAAACCAGAAGGCTTTTCAGGAAGAGTTAGTCCTCTTAGCCTGCTAAGCAGACGTCTATATTACATTGAGGGCTGTGTTCATTCTGGAGTGGGGTGAACTGGAGAAGCCCAAGCTCATGGAAAGGCTGTCAAGGAGCAACTGAGCACTCCCATAGTACAAGAGCTGAATGGCATCAAATGGAGCTAGCACACAGCAGGTTCACAAACAAGAGCATCTCTCCACACCAGTGTCAGTTGAGCTGCAAAATTTCTTGCCAGAGATCTCTGGCTAGAAGCTCACACAGCTCCCAAAAGAAACCTTTGAGGAGGAAAGCTGTTCAATACAAGATCATCACTTCTACTTCAGAGACTTAAACCCAAGGCACTAAAAGTTGGGAGTATACCACCAAATACCATTTTGTGCTTACCTTTGCTTTATGTTGACTGAGGCATCTGCTGTTGGCCACTGTCAGAGGCAGGATTTGGGGTGATCTGCTTGTGGCTGTTCTTGTGACCCTCATTAAGGACAGTTGTACTTCACTGCAGAAATATCCACATCTTGCTCTTCCTGTCCCTGTGCTGCAGGGAGAGTCCCTTATATTTGTACAGGTTGGTCTTCTATCTGGTGTCAATTCAAGAGCTCATTACTTCCCTGTTGGCAAGTACAGGCTCAGCCCATGAAGGGAGATGAGGGAAAGCAGAGGGATTCATCCTTCATCCTTTCCTGGAAGGAAGGAAGGAAGGAAAGCAGAGAGGATTCATCCTTCATCCTTTCCTGGAAGGTTGTAGTGTTCCTGTACTGTTCTGTGCAAAGGATTAGTCTTTCAGAAGAGGTCAGGTCCATGAAGTGATTATGTCTACAGACAGAAAGGCTGCAAAACAGATGCCCCTTTGAGCACAGGAGTCAGACCCAGGCACCAGCTCCGGGGAATGAGATAGACTAGTCTTGCTCAGTATACTCAGTGAAGAAACCTGGCCTCACAATCTACAGCAAATGTTGGTTGTTGTTCTGGATTATGCTAAATCACATGAGAATCTGCAGCATGAATACAGCATCTGACAGGGATTTTAAAGCACCTTGAATTATTTCACTCTAACCAGGCACCTAAGTAACATATTAGATTCAGCTCTTTGTGTTGTGATCCCCAGAGTCACACTGCCCTGCTCTTCAGGAGGCCTTTCCGTCTGATGGGAATTAATCAGTTTCCAGTTTTGGAGCTGCACATAGCATATTAAAAATAATCCCTCTGATGTGAGCAGGGATACTAGGGAAATATGGAGATATGTCTTACCTTAAGTGTAGCCATCAGCCTGTTGCTGACTGTAAAGAGCCAGGGTAAATACTGCCTCCAGCTACCACTTCTGCTTACCCTCTTTGTCTTGCTTCTTACTCACTTTGCTTGTTTTCACACACAAGGCTGATAAAGCACCATCACTTAGTGTGGTAGACATTTCTTCTATTCCACTAGGAATAAACTTTCATTACTATAAACTTTTTCAATTTTCAATTTTTTTTTCAATTTTCAATTTTTTCGATTTTCTTAAGGCCTTTTACCACTTTGCCAGTGTAGCATAATTTATTTTGTTGAGTGGTTTACACATTAAAGTGTGTGAAGTTGTATTTATATGTCTCTGATGAGTTCTTTGCTGTCTAGTGGATCAGTGTTGTGTTTTGTTGTTGTGGGGGGTCTTGTTTGTTCGTTTGTTTCCTATTGTAGCTATCTGCTTTTGCAGTGCTATTTTTCACCTAAAAATGACACTTCAAACCTGCTGATTTCTGACACCTCATACCAGTTCAATCACCAGTTCAATTCTCAGCTCCAGATAGTCAGTGCAGAGTCTGGCATCCTCCCTGCAGCAGGAGCTTCTCACTTTTGTCCAGAATAGCAGAGGGTCCTTCAAGTAGCAAGCTGCAACTGTCCCTCTGAGTTGTCCTTGGGTTTTCTGGCTCCATGCCCTCAGTTTAAGTTACATATTTTTGTCCATATATTTTATATATATAGTTTTAAAAGTTTAGGCTCTGCCTCCTATTGCCTTTAAAATTGAAACGGTTCTCTCCTCCCTCTTGTAGCTTAAGCTTTTCTTAAGCTATGTAGCGAAGTGTGGGCATTAAATGTGATTAAAGATGACTGTGGGCATACTCACACCAGAGCACAGGGAAAACTTAACTCAGTTTTGTGCAAGTGCCATTAGTGAGAGAGAGCGTGTGCAGCTCTTCAGGTAGGGCAGAACAAGGCACAGTCAGAGCCATCAGACACTGTCCAGTCCTCACTGTTTCTTGTGAGGAAAAGAAGGGGCAACACACTCCTCCCAGATATGCTGATACCAAATTGCAGTCACAGCACATCACTTGATCTACCTTTTGGGAAGTGCCCAGGCTCAGCTAACTGAGAACTGTGTTTATGCAAGGCTTAGGGCCAGAGTCTATTGATATTAAGCTGGTTAACAAAATACATGGCTTTTCCTAAAAATAGGTTCAGAGGATTTAAAGTTCAGGGAGAGCTGTGTCTTTTGTCCTTGCCCTACATCACTGGCATCCTGTTCTGCAGACTAGGCCCTTGGAAATACACTGCCTTTTGGACTGGGGAGAGGAAAAAAGAAAATAATATTTAGAGGGGGCTGAAGAGCAGGTGGTAGGCAAGCCCAGAAGAAACCAGGCCTTGTTTTTCAATGCACAATTATCACTACAAGTGGATTCACTTGCATTCACCTTAGCTGGGAAAGGTGTTAGCAAGCCTCACGCATGCACTCAGCTCCTAGTCCTTCCTCTTGTACTGCTATCCTCCAAGCTCCAGCTGCAGGAAAGCACTGGAGCAGCTCGTTAGGCGGTACCACTGGTGAGACCTTAGCACAACCTTTCCACCATTCCCTTTGGCCGCATGCCACCTGCACAGATGGCTGCTTTTTGGCTCCACTTTCTGCTGAGTTGTACATATTAAGAGCCTGCCTCAGATCAAATCTGCCTTTGCATAGCTAGCTAGAATGTAGCTGTGTGGCTAGTTGTGAAAGAGCATCACATTTCCTCAAACATTCCTCTATTTTGAGATATTTTACCCACCTGCTGAGAGTTTTGAAGGTTGCCAGGAGCAGAGGAAAATGTGTCAAGCAAAAAATGCATTAGAATATCTAAAAAGGGTAAATTAAAAGCTGAATGGGCTGTTGAAAGCCTGATTCAAGCAACAGGAGTGGCTGATCATTAACTTTACTGTAGTATATGAGGCAGTGCTATAAAAGCATACTAAAGATTAATTAATTTAGCACCATAACACCACTTTTAAGTAGGTGGATTACCTCACTGAATAGGGAAAAAGTAGTAGATAAAAATAATCTGTGGGAGTTAATTGTAAGTACATTAGCTGCACAGAGCCCCACACCTGTTTGTCTTCACTCATTCTATGAAGCTACAGCAACAATACCCTCTCTAACTTCAAGCAAGACATTTTCCCTGCTATTAGTGACCAGCTAGGATTTGTGGTCAAGATATCCCACATGGCAACTCATCCCTACAGCTGTTAGATGTTTTACTACTCATTCCTTAATTAAACACATCTCTCTTTAGCACAATAGTGTAGTATAGCAGCAGGGAGCAGAGACTGAAGTCTAAAGATGGCAGAAGCTTACAACTATTTCCTAACAAGAGGCATCCTACAGTGTTATGAAGTGTTAAGCCAACCCAAATGAAACCAGAAGAAAAAGGGTTTTTAGCTGACCAAAGTCTTGGATGCCAAATTAGGACAGAGGGAGCTGTGAGGAACCCTTAGGCTCAGCCTATGGACAAACATAACACCTTAAACAAACATGGACCTGAACTGCCAACAGCCTGTGACCACTGACTTGTCATGGGATGGAAGATTTCATGCAAAGGAAGAAAGGTTCCTATAGACTTAGCAAGATACAGTTCTTGTCTTCCAGCTTACACTTCTGACACAGCAGGAGAAAAATACCAGCTTAAATCAGGTACGTGTGAAGTAGTTTACCTTTTGCTTCTTTTAGCTCTGAGTATCACTTCTCTCCACCAACAAGCTCTGAACTGGCCAGGGCTGCTGCTTCAGCTTTTATAGCCATCCTGTCCCACAGAAGCCTTTGCAGCCTCTCTTCCTCTTCTTCCTCCCTCGGGCTTTATTTCAGTGGCCTTTAACATACTAGGAGAGTAGATTTTTTTCGGATGCAGCATGGGTTTTAATTCTTCTTTCTTCCCATCTTTCATTGGGCAAGATAAAATAGTTTACATGAAAAGAAAAAAAAGATCTTATTGCTTACTGGAGATGTATTCATAAGCTCTGACAGGTTCTTCTGTAAGGAGTCATCTACTACACCCTTATGTAAAATTCGGAGCTTGGATCTTGAAGAGGACCTCAAAGAGGATCTTGAGGAAAAAAGGTAAGAGAATTCTGCTGACCAGAAATGAAAGAGATAGTGGTGTTTAATCATTTTGTGTGTGCTGCTGCTTCTCCTTTGGTCTCTAGTTTTCCTCAAATTGTTCAAGTATAACTTTTTTTTATTTGGTTCTGTTAGGCAGCAAAGTGTGGGGGGAAAGTGTGTTTTGGTGTTATTGTCCTTTGCACAATAAAACGAAAATAATCATCATTCATAGTTGTTCTGTATTGTACAGGTGCCAAGTTCACTTCTTCCTTGGCAAAGCATTTCCTTTGGTGCTTTATCTACCCATATCATACACGTGACATTTGTTAACAGCCTACAGTTTTGTGCAGCTTTGTAAGGGAAATATGCATGTGACTAAGACCTGAAGAAAATACTAGGGACATTTGTGTGCTTTGCTTGTGTTCACCTGAGACTCTCTCAAACAATGTTTTCTCCAGCATTACAAAGCTCTCAGGGATGTTCTTCCAATCTGATCTGTGGTCTAGGTGAATGTTCCTCATGCTGGAATTTTACCTGCTGTAGGCAAGATGCTTCCTGCAGTGATTGGTCATTTATAAAACAGGCTTGTATGGGTTTCTCTGGGTCTCTCCTGTTCGTCTGCTCCTGCCAGCTCCTTTTGTGCCACAAGCAGGGTTTGCCAGTGGGGCAGCCACCTGCAGAGCACACTGCTGCTGTGGGACATGAGACAGTCCTGGGTGGCATCTGGGAGTGAACTGCTCATGGAGCAAGAGCACTGGGGAGGTCAGTCCTTGCACATGGACGGGAGTACCTGAGGCACTTTGCACAAGGCGGTTGCTGTGTCCTGCCAGCAGATCCAGGCTGACAAGCCAGAGTCCAGTACAATTGGTTACTATAATGGTGCAGCTTTTTGCCTTTCAGCTTCTCTGTGAGGCGTAGAGCCTTTAAAATGAATCAAGAAGCCTTTTCGATGAGAACAAACACACTGAGAATCCTGTGTAGCCGTAGGACATTAAGCCTATGGTATTGATGTCTCAGTTTGGCTGTTGTATCTGGTCAGAAAGTCTTATAAGGCCAATAGTGGTCACATAGTTCATAATTTTATAGCTAGAAATTATTAAAATAATTATAACAAAGTAATAGTATTAAACCTTCACGTACTTTGATGTGAATTCTGACACTGACTGATTTCTCCAGCTTGCATGTAACTCACATAGCCTGAAACTCTTTTGAATGAGTCCCACACTCTCGTTACCCAATCCCATGGGTAAAATCTCAAAAGCTGACTTTAACTCCTCAATAGGTGAAAGGCTTTTTAAGAGATTATAAGATATTTTACTGAACAGGAAAAAATTTCCTTTGGAAGCCAACTTATTAAAATGACAAAGTCAAGCACTGTCAAAATCATGGCAAATGCTGTGAGCCTGTCACTTTGAAATTGTAGGGGCAGATGGTGAGAAACTTTCCTGCTGGTCAGGGAACTTCCTGAAGGCTCAGTTACTTAAACCAGACTGTTTGGGGGGTTTTTGTTGTTTTTTCTGGTTGGTTGGTTGGTTTGGGTGGGTTTTTTTTGTTTTGGGGATTTTTTTTGTTGGTTTTGGTTTGGTTTTTTGTTGGTTTTTTTTTTTTGTAAGAACTAAACTTGGATTACCTCTTATTCATCATAGACTAAAAGCATATATCACCTAGTACAGGCCAGCTGCTTCATGGTAATGTCACATCCCAGAATAACCTTTTCATTTGATTATGCCTCTGGTAAAGCAAGGAAGATTGTGAGCTTATTCCTCAGTTTGTGCTCCTCCTCAATCTTAGCAAGCCAGAAATGAAATGTAGTGGTATATTGGTTTGGTTTTGTTTGTTTTCCCCAAGAGACCTGAAGTCACAGAATACTTTCAGAACAGGGCTTAAGAGCTGGTCAACAAGACAGTCCCCATTCAAACCTGAGGAAGGACTGGAAGAATATTGCTGAACATGGGCTGTCTACCACACTGACAGCTGCCTTGAATATGCCAATAACAAGCTTTGAGGCTGTCCAGAATTTTGAGGTTTTGGTTTGGTTTTGTTTATCTGGTTGCTGCTGAAGCAGCTTTCCTTTCCCTGGTGTTTTAAAGACGTGTTGTGACCTGTCACTTACATGATTTGTTTGATGTGAAACTTGAGTCTGGCCATGTCAAAGCACACTGCAAGAATGTGTTTATTTTGCTCTCTGCTGGAGGTAATGCTGAATAGCTTAGTTTCCAGTTTTGTTGAAGTTTCATCTCAGATTTGTGTTGTAAATGTAATAATCACATTTTAGGAGGAAAATTGATGTGTGGTCTACAAACAGAAGGCCCAGAGCCTGCAATTTTGCTATAGCTTCCTCCAGGCAAACAGCCACGTTCACATGAAGCTCATTGCAGAAATGGTGCTAGAAACACTAAAGCCCAAATTCACGCTAGTGTAAATCTTCCCTAGACAATGAGAGGCTTCTCTAAATCGTATCTGCTGAGGCTGTTGGCTTCATCAGCTGGGAGATACTCTCCAGATTCCAAAATACTGAATGGATTCTAAGTCCATTTACTCCTATCTTAAGAATTAAAGAAATCAAATCAAACAAACAATGCAACCAAATCAAAAACATTTTTCAGTGCTGCTTGTTTGCAGAGAGATTGCAAAACAGAATTTTTGCTTTGCAAATAATCTATTTAAAATAACTGGTAGATATATGCAGAGAATACTCTCAATTTCAGTTCAAATGACACAATAGAGGTGTTGAGGGCTAATCAAAGCAGTTGATGTTTGCTCGAAGCTTGAAGAAGGGAAAACCTGGACAAGCACTGCTTTTTATTGTCCATAAACTTGTCTTTTTCTAAGCCAGGGCTATTCTTGTCTAAGAAAATATTTTCAAATTGTGTTACATGCATTACATGAGAAAATTATACATAGTAATTTACTCACCTATATAAAATGGGTTTTAATTGCAGTAGACCATAATGTCAGAGCTAAAATTTATTCTTCTTACTGACACAAGAGCAAATTAAACTCCACCTTATTTCTCTAGGGTTTTTTTGCTTTGAAGGGACCAGCCTAGTTTTTATTGTATATGGCAGGAACAGTCAGAGGACACTAGTTAGGATACATTTAATCATTGCCTAAAGAAAAAAAAGCATCTTCCATAGATTTCTTTCCTGCAGCCTTTCAGTAAGAAGTTGGGTGATGCCTCGAGCTCCCCAGTCACAGGGTCTTTCCCACCTGCTGTGCTTGCCAGTGCCTCTTCTGCTTCTGAGGCTGAGGGGGGGTCATTGCTTTACAATGGCTTGTGACCAAGAACACATCTCTCAAACTGAACACGTGAAGCTGCGAGGTTTAGTGTTCCTGTTGGAAAGGAACAGAGCCTGGCTTATGGTCTGGGGCTTTGAAGATCAGCAGCAAGAGCTAAAACATACAGTGGATCTTTGGCAGGGTTTCCAGTAGCTGAAGAATGATGTACAGCAACTCCCTGAGTTAAGCCAATGACAGATTTTTATTAAAGACCCTCTTTTTCTTTGTACTCAGTCTTTGTCCTTAGAATTGATGTTACTTGTGGAGATGGATACATTATGTGTGATTTTACATCTCTTTCGCTGAAGAACACCCCATTATAAAGCAGCAGCATTGGTATTTTTCCCCACTTACTAGTACTTACAAGTATTTTGACAGGGCCACATGTCATAAGAGAGGACACCTGCTGTGTATTTACATTTATTTATGCTTTTTGACAAATTGTGAAATGCACTTTCACCTAGACCATAGTATAAGCACCTGAATGAGAACTAGGAAATGATTAATGTATATTTCCATTCTCAAAGACAGTTATTAAAGTACATCTCCTACACATTAGCACCTGTATTTCTGGCCTTGAGCAGATCAGTGAAAAGAATTATTAAACTTTTGTTAGTTATCTATCTGTACATTGATAGAGGCAAGAAAAAAAAAACATAGTAATGCTTCATGCACCAGCACTGGGTGAATTTTACCAGGCATGTGACCGCATAATCCCATGTCTCTAAGAGCAGATCAAGTCACCTGGGAAGTATTTTACATGGTTCTGCTTTTACCCAAAAATGTTTGCATTTAAGAGAACACCATATCAATAAATAAAAACGAGACCTTATATTGAAAGTCAGTGTTAAGGACCAGATTCTCAAATGCTATAAACTTGACATTATTATTATGATTTTTTTCACCAGCAGAGAATCTGGTCAAGCTTATGAAAAGGTACTTAGAAAATGAGAGACTGCAAAACAAAAACAGAGGCACAACTTTGCACACGCACATCAAGTACAGAACGGGAAATCTAGAAATTAAGTGTGTGGACTTCAAAAAAAAAAACCAAACCAAAACACACACCACTGTGAAATTGGCCACTGTGGAAAGTGATAGGGATTTGTAAGACTGACGATGAACCTGTTGTAGTTTAACTACATTGACTGGCACTTCTGCGATACTTGCTTTATTAAGCATAGGGATTTTGATCATTAATTTCAGCATGAAATAGTTTTACAAAGGCTTTTGTGTGTCAGCCTAAGTGATTCTTCACTAAAGAAAGAAATCAGTATGTCAGTATGGTACTGGACATCTTTGAAGTTAGCAAAATTTAACTGCCCAGATGTTTCATGAAAGGCTTTCAATTCAGATAGTATTTTCAGCCTGGCTGCCTACCAAAAAATAAATACCCTTCAATTTTTCATGGAGCTAGGAGAGTCTGATGGAGTTTTTCTCCTCTTCCCTGCCCCCTGCCGTGGTTGTCAGTACCGAGGTACCAGAGTGACATCTCGTGGTCAAGATGGAGGCGAACCAAGGAAAGTTTAGGGATAGAAGAATATAATTTTCATACTAAATACACATCAGGACTTCACTACATCTTGTCGTATTTAATCTAAAATAACGTTTCTTACAGATACATTGGTTTTATTTTCATATATTTATATATTAAGCCCCAAATACTAAGAAAGAAAATAAGGGGTTTTTAATTACTGATCCATGGAAAAGTACCGGATTTCCACAACGATATAAAAAAGTCACACTTTCCCAAAGTCTTTTAAATTTTATTTTACTATTAAAATCATTATTATTTGTCAGACAACTTAAGAAAGGCTTCCCCATAAATCTTTTTTCTTCCTCTTATCGGAGCAGAAAAATAGTTTAAGGTTTCTCAGCCATCTGCCAATTCTATATGTTCTACACTGTTCCACTTCTTGCTTTTACCCTTTTGCCAAAGGATGCTGAGTAACTATTGACTTCCCGGCAAGTCAGTAGTCCCAGTACATCTCAGGATGAGATGCTGAGGTAATTCATAGAAGCTGTAATTCCTCATCCTCATATTATAGTTTTAAAATAAGATCAAGACAAATCTAAAAGAGAACCCCCTCCTCCTATTTTTCAGCCCACAAATTAAAAGATATTTCAGAAATACATGGCTGCACTGGGGGAAAAACATTGGCAGGTGTCAGGGACATTTGTAGAACAAAGTATTATATTTTCAGAGTCCAGAGCAAATATAGCTCAGCAAACAGCTGTGAAATATTTACACTACTGTTCATAGTTTACACAGCAAGGAGTTGAAATAGAGCATAGAAGCTCAGGGACTTGCTCACACAAAGTGATGAGGATCTCTTCTGAGATAACACAAAAAAGGTCAAGATCCTGTGGGAGGCAACCAAAGATGACCCATGAAGAGGGACGCTAAGAGACAGTCTTTTCACTGCCTCCCTCCAACTAGTCAAATCCTTTCTGATCCCCGCAGGTGTCTGAAGACCTGCTAGGTCACAGCATTAAGCTGTCACAGTATGATCCGTTAAGAGAGGCTATAGGGTGAAGAGGACTGACCTTTCCTTTTATTCCTCCATGCCACCAATTGAGAGTATTTTAGAGTCTGAGCTCTCCTCTGATATTAATGAGTCAAGATGGGACAACCTTAGGTGTTAGATAACTCTCCTCGTTGTCTTCAGTCCCCATTGGAAGCAAGACAGGCAGAGCCAGCCCTTGGTTTGGTTATGGTTTGGTCCATCTCTGCCTCTTATGTCAATAGACTCATAACAGAGGGGAAGAAAAATAGCACTGAAGGGCAGTTGGAGATGAAAGAAATAGCAGTGAGGGCTTTTAATGATACAGGCACAAAATCTCCTTTTTTAGATAAAAATAACTTCTGAAAGACCAACAATTGGCAGGAAAAGTCATAGTTAATGGGCCTTGAAAAGAAAAAAAAAAAGTAGTAAAGGCAGTGCAAACAAAGGACAGGGAAGCTCTTTTGGCCCCACTTGGGTTAGAGAAGCCCATAGGGCATTGCTTGCCAAGCAAGTCAAAGCTGTTGTGGGGGAAACATGTTCTGGCAGGACTAAGGAGCCGTGCTAGAAGTTACCAAGATCACAGCTTTTGACTCTGTCACAAACACATTGCCTTGCACATACTAGATATTGTGTAAGTTGTAGACAGGAACTTTTAAAAACTAAATTCAATAGGTTACCACTTAATAGTTTGGGAAAATATTTTCTTAAACAACCCCCCTCCAACATTCTAGCCTAAACCCTACAGAGATCAGCAGAAAGGCTTTTACTAAATTCAAAGAACTGAATATAGCTAATCCTGTAAAACCACTTATTATCCCCAAAGGCATAATACCTGTCACTTTAACAGCTAGGAGAGACCAGCTACCACTTCCAATTCTTGCATTAAAGGCAGCCAACCACCTATACTAGATATATATGTTTGAGCTCAGACAATTAATCAGTTAGCAGCAGCATCAATAGAGATTGCTATTGATTAAAACACAATGAGAATATATTGGAATAGCCAGCAGACCACACTGCAGTAAAATATGCCCAGCAACAGACATGAACACCCAGTACCCTGCTGACATTTACATCTAAGGAGACAATACTTTATACAGGAATACACAGTGGGAACAGAACCAAGAGTCATTACCTGAACTCAGCCATTGACGCAGCAGATGTAAACCAGAGCAGCTGGTGGCTAAAGAAATAGAAAACAAATTTACCCCATAAATTGATACAGCTTATCAAAAAGTAAGGCAGGGAGCTTGGTTGAGAATAAATAGGCTTAATGAAGAATGGCCTCTGTATCAGTGTTTCCTTATTCTCTTTACAAAGCTAAAGCAAAATAAAATCAAGTAGAGCCAGCAGTAGTGCTATGTCTTCATGCAGGCCTATAGACACCAAATAGGAAATACTGCTGTTTAAAACTAGCTGTTCAGAAGTCACCTCAGATACTGGTACAGGAATGCTGTCATAGTAAGTTTCAGTCATTTCATACAGAAGAGTTTTATTTGCTGCCTACAAGTAATTTGAAGTGTAGCAAGCACAGCTGCAATCTTGCTGAATATTTTCTTGCAAGTGGTTTATGATGGCAACAGGTACATTTTCCATCCCCTGTGGGAAAATATAAATCTTACACCTACCCAATGCTTCGGCAGATAAAATAGCAAAGGAGCACTTTGTAGTGCATGTTCCAGGAAACCAGGAGGTTCCTTAGATAATTAACAGAGAAGGTGCTTGTTTATGTGATCCTTTTTAGCCATGTTGCAATAGCTTGACATCCCCTCCCTCCTGGAGAAAACTGATGATACAGATGCTGAAAACAGATCTGCACGCAGCAGTGAGAAGCTAAAGGCAGTCTTCTGTTAGCACCATAGGAATGAAACCAAACATGCATTTACGAACTGCTGCGGGACTGTCCCAAGGCAGAGCCTATTCAGCTCCTAAAAGCCTGGTACCTCCCTGAGCTGCTCCATTGGTTTAGTTAACAGCAGCTTTAGTCTTCAGTCAGAAACCAATTTATGCATAAGGGACATTTTCCAACTTTAATTGTTCAGAGGCGTGCAGCATTTTCCTTCATTTAATAAGATTTTTAAAAGTCATTAACCTCCTTCCTTTTGTCACACATATCATTACCTTAAGTTTATTCCCTTCGGCACTAACTCTGCACACAGTGTAAAGCAGCAGGTAACATTCTTATTTCCTGCCAAATTGTGGTGTTGCAGTGGACTCGGCTTTGCCGGTCGCAGTAAACAGTCTTCTAGTTTTAGTACCTGCACTTGCATTAAGTGTTGAAGTTTTTCTTTAGCAGCCCAAATTGACAATAGCCCTTTGCTAGTACTGACAAGTTATTACTAGTTGTAACTTGGGTTAGGACAGGCATTTAACATATTTCTACAGCACCTAAGGTTGATGTTATCAGATCCTCTAGGTGCAACTATAATCCAGTCAGTGAGGGGGAAGAAAAAAAAAAGCCTTTCCTCTATGAAGGTACTTCCTGGTTCTCACTAAGATTTAAGTACTGCTATTTTTCTTTTCTAAATTAGAGATTAATTCTGCTACACTGCCCTTAGAAGGGTTCCAACATCAGGTTGAGAGCAGGGGTCTCAAACTGAACACTTTGTCCATTGAAAAAGTATTTACAAAACTTCTCCTGCATCTTTCTCGTTATTCATTGCCTTCAGATCACCCTTTTTCTCTTGTATTATTTCTAGTGCTTGCATTTCTTTTGTCCCGTACTCTGAGCAGCCTTTTACCTGCTTAGAAAGACCCCTTCTTTCTCATCAACAATAGTTTCTCCTTCAGATCCCCTCAAGAACTCTTCCTGGCTCTCCTCACAAATTAGAGGAACAAAAAAACCCCAAACCAACACAAACCCCCAACAAACTCCAAACCACCACCACACAAAGCACACCACTGTGTTGAACTACAGGATTTAAGAATGAAAATTTTGTTCTTGTTCAGAAAAATCATGAGACCTCTTTCTGCCTCAGCCCCAATCACTACTCTAAGATGTACATGCTAATGCAGAGCTTTCCAACCCATGGGTGAGAAGTGCTAGGTATTAATCTTCCTGGACTTGCCTTTGCTTTTCTCTTTCAAGTAACTTCATGTATCTCCTACCCCAGTAAATACTGGGCAGAGAATACAATTTGTAACAGCACATGGAGCCAATGAATGGGTTTCAAGAACAAGAGCCTTGGAGAAAATCAGAGACACTTTCAAAAGCAAACATGACTTTAGAAGTGGCTGATGTATGATAGAGAAAAATATTTAAGACAAGAAAATAAGCAAGAAAGAGGTATACCTTATTTATGATCAAATTGCTAGGGATTGTCAAATAAAAGAATCTGAATTAAAGGGAAATGCATGAACAGATAAGTTCTGTACGTTTGGTAGCATCAGTTTCAAGAAAAAAAAGGTATCTGCTTAGACTATTCCATTTCCAGGTGTTGTAAAAGCACATAAACAATTATAAGAAAGAGCCCACCAGAAGATAGGTAATTAGAAAAGAGTGGATTGTAAACAAAACTTTGTTTGAAACAGGTTAACTCCACAGCAGAGCCTGCCTATCAGCCAACCCCACTCTACCTGTTCATGTTAAAAAGAGGCTGGATTCATTGGACACTGCAGCACAAAGGCGTTGCAAGAAGTACCAGCCCAGGAAGGACCACTTCTGACCCTGATATCTACACCAGCATATGAAGAGGTACAGGTTTCTTTTTCCACCAACTCTTACAGTATTTACCCCATTCAAGGATTTAGAAAGTAAAGTTCTTTCTCTTTTCTTTGTTCTCTATAAGATCTCTATTTTTAAAGTCACTTATTTTAAAAGCAGCAGATGGTAATACCATATTCTCACAAAGATGAATAATGTCTAACTAAACCAAAAGCAGCTGAACTCAGTCTACAGGTATATAATAGTTGGCTATTTTGAAAAGAGAAAGCTTGCTAGCACCTGGAAACCTAAACAAACAAACAAACCCACACCACCAACAACAAAAAAACCACAAAACAAACCAAAAACACTCACCACACAAACAAAAAAAATCCCATCACCACCACCCCCCTCATTTGATCCTGTGTAAAATCTCATTCATCTGCACTACTTTTTAATGAGATGGAGAACAAACAAGTTAAGTAAAACAACAAGCTAAGTTTCTCATTCCCTGCTCTAGCAGAAAACATGTTACTCAGCAGCAGCCATAGCACCAGAGGTAATGCCGATGCAACATTATGGATCTTTATTTAAACCAAAAGCAGACTACTTTTAAATAAGATAATTTCCCCCCAGTTCTTAAAACACTCAGAAGAATCACAGAATCACAGAATCACAGAATGTTAGGGATTGGAAGGGACCTCAAAAGATCATCTAGTCCAATCCCCCTGCCAGAGCAGGAAAACTTAGGTGAGGTTACACAGGAAGGCGTCCAGGCGGGTTTTGAATGTCTCCAGAGAAGGAGAATCCACAACCCCCCTGGGCAGCCTGTTCCAGTGTTCTGTCACCCTCACTGAGAAGAAGTTTCTTCTCACATTTAAGTGGAACCTCTTGTGTTCCAGCTTGAACCCATTACCCCTTGTCTTACTGTTGGTCGTCACCGAGAAGAGCCTAGCTCCATCCTCGTGACACCCACCCTTTATATATTTATAAACATTAATGAGGTCACCCCTCAGTCTCCTCTTCTCCAAGCTAAAGAGACCCAGCTCCCTCAGCCTTTCCTCATAAGGGAGATGCTCCACTCCCTTAATCATCTTTGTGGCCCTGCGCTGGACTCTCTCCAGCAGTTCCCTGTCCTTCTTGAACTGAGGGGCCCAGAACTGGACACAATATTCCAGATGAGGTCTCACCAGGGCAGAGTAGAGGGGAAGGAGAACCTCTCTGGACCTACTAACCACCCCCCTTCTAATACACCCCAGGATGCCATTGGCCTTCTTGGCCACAAGGGCACAGTGCTGGCTCATGGTCATCCTGCTGTCCACCAGGACCCCCAGGTCTCTTTCCCCTACACTGCTCTCTAATAGGTCATTCCCCAACCTGTACTGGAACCTGGGGTTGTTCCTGCCCAGATGCAAGACTCTACATTTCCCCTTGTTATATTTCATTAAATTTTTCCCCGCCCAACTCTCTAGCCTGTCCAGATCTCGCTGGATGGCAGCACAGCCTTCTGGCGTGTCAGCCACTCCTCCCAGCTTGGTGTCATCAGCAAACTTGCTGATGGTACACTCAATTCCCTCATCCAAGTCATTGATGAATATATTGAACAGTATTGGTCCCAGAACTGACCCTTGAGGCACTCCACTAGATACAGGCCTCCAACCAGACTCCGCCCCATTGATCACAACTCTCTGGCTTCTCTCCTTCAGCCAGTTTGCAGTCCACCTCACTACCCGATCATCCAGTCCACACTTCCTCAGTTTTGCCGTGAGGATGCTGTGGGAGACGGTGTCAAATGCTTTGCTGAAGTCAAGGTAGACCACATCCACTGCTCTGCCATCGTCAATCCACCTTGTTACGTCTTCGTAAAAGGCTATGAGGTTGGTCAAACACGACTTCCCCTTGGTGAAGCCATGCTGACTGTCCCTGATGACCCTCTTATCCTTGATATGTCTTAAGATGGCACCAAGGATAAGGTGTTCCATCACTTTCCCAGGGATGGAGGTGAGGCTGACCGGTCTATAGTTGCCCGGGTCCTCCTTCTTGCCCTTTTTGAAGACCGGAGTGACATTTGCTTTCCTCCAGTCCTCAGGCACCTCTCCCGTTTCCCAAGACTTGGCAAAGATGATGGAGAGCGGTCCAGCAATGACTTCAGCCAGCTCCCTCAGCACCCGCGGGTGCATCCCATCTGGACCCATGGATTTATGGATGTCCAGATTGCTTAATTGCTCCCTAACCCAGTCCTCATCAACTGAGGCAGACTCCTCCATTGCCCTGCCTTCCTCTGGGGCCTCAGGGGTACGGGGCTCCTCAGGACAGCCTCCGGCAGAGTAGACAGAGACAAAGAAGGCATTCAGTAATTCTGCCTTCTCTGTATCTTCTGTCACCAGGGCGACCTACTGCAAACTTGTAGAGCTTTTACAGATGCTCACTATCATTATAAAAGCCCATAAAGGTAATTTTAATTTCAATGTAGTTACATTATCTACAAGTAATAACAGTAAGTGGGTACTTAGTAACTTAATTACTAAGTAACTTAGTACTAAATCTACTGCACATATAGTGGGTAAAACAACCAAATGCACACAACCACACAATGCACACTTCATATGCTGACTTCTAGTCACTTCAGAAGAGGTATGATGTTTTCTGTTTTCAGCCATCATTCTCCACCTGCAGTTATGAGAAATACGCTGACTGTTGCCTGGTGGGCCCATATCCAACTGTTTGTTTAGTACAATTCAATTGCCTAAACATCCTAATAAAAGTTATGTACCAGTGAAACCCTGCCAAGCACTACAATGTCCTCAACTGAAGGGCAAAAGTAATGCTATACTATAGCAATTCAATTCTCAATACACAGCCAAAGCACTATCAATAAATAGGGCTGCCAATTCATACCCACAGGGGGGTAAATCCCAAGAGTGCAAGGCACCCCAATTTTTCACCAGCATAGAATAGAGTTTCAGATGGCCAAAACTGGAGCATCACAAACATTCCACACACATTCTAGGCAGCAGGGCAGTTATGAGGTATAGATGATTTATTTTTCCTTGAGTTATTTCCATCGTTTATAACTTTGCACTGTGTTTCAGCATGAAGCTATTAAAATGAGTTATGTCTTTGGGTATGATATTCACCACCTTATCTGACCTCAGACACAGCTGGACAGCGTTGTGCTCCTTTCAGCCCTATTTGCTAGGAGTACTGTAACAGTTCATTTAGAGCTACAGTGGAAGCTGTGTTACAACACCAAGTGTAACAGTACCTGAGTAAACAAGAAAGATTGCAGACTTGTACTAAATCATTGTTTAAAAAAAGAAGCTTTCCTGAGAAACTTTAGTACCAAAATCTTTTAGTTAAGGTAGGCTAAAGCATTCACTGTTATCGCATGAAACCAGAGACACACCAGTACTTACGTGACAAAAATAAGGCTTTATCAGCATTGCAAGCAGCATAAGTGTGAATTTGCCTAGTTTAAGCCTTCTTCTCCATATAAAGAACTTAAATAAAAGTCTGTCCACCAGGATGAGACAAACTGAAGTTAAGGTCCCCAGTATTCACTAAAACAGATTAACTTCTCATTTTCAGAGCAGTTGGTAGCAACTTCCCCTCATTTTTCTACACCCATGTAACCAACTAGCACCAGCAACACTGTCCCTTGGCCTATAAGCTCATGTTGTTACTACATTTGAAAACAGATAAATAACTCTCTAGTTTAATTTGTCTTGAAATGGCATCCTATCACTGGTGTTAATAGAAACGAGTCAGACTTAAAAAATCATCTTCCCCTCTGCCTTCAGTTAAGAGGTAGCTTTCTGAATAAGCAATTTCAAGAAATCTCTCCTCCTTGGCGCTCTACTGCTAAATGATCCCATTAACATGACAGTCTCCAAATACTTCTAGAGATTAAGAACCACTCTGCAGAGAGCAATGCTAACACCAGGACTGATATTTACATATTAAAATACTACTTGTTAACAAGAACTGTATCTAGCACTAATACTTCTAGCTGCTCATCAATAGACACAATAAGCAGCTGAGGGACAGGATTTCATCATCTTCGCTGCTCTTGTTTCAAAGTCTCACTCTTCAGTAGCTGTAGAACAGGGCTCTTGCAAACCTTGCTGTTTGTGAACAGTTCACTTTGTTCCTTTCACATACCTGATTCAGAAACTTAAATACCTTCATTACTATTCCACACTTTGCAGCAAGCTTTGGTCCTTAACCAACACCAAGGCACTTAGATCCAGTAAAACTTAGGACAGATGTGCAACCCCTGTCCATATTGTCATGTCTGAAAGCCAAGAATAGAGGTAGCAAGTGGAAATCTAACATACAATCATTAGTATATACCTCTGTGGATTGTTTGAACTTCTTACAATACTCTCCCCTATCAAGTTAAATGCCAGGGAGCTTTAGAAAGCTCCTGCTTTAATCATGGGAGAGTCTATAGACATGCAACATCTCAGTTGATGATTACAGTTCCTAGCAGTCAGGTTAAGTCAACATTTACATGACTCTTCCTATATGAAGAGAGACTAGTTTTCAAATTCAAGCATAATCCAGGGGGGTCTACCTTTAATAGCAATCAGAGTTATCACTATTAACAGATGGAAGGGGCTATGTTAAGCAGTTACACATTGGTATATAAAAAGTCCATGTAAAATTTAATGTATCATTAAGATACATTACCTGGTCCAGGAGCTGGAACTGTGCTAATTCACAAGTTCACATGCTGATGTGTAGGTAAATTCTTTGGCCTTTGAGATAACAGAAAAGCATATAGAGCAAGGATTTTTCCAAATGCTGATTTCCAAATACCTTCAAAAACTCAAACCCTAAAATGAACTTGGCCATCTACTTGCCTTACATAGTAATCTGCAACTCTTCAGTTCAAATATCTCATTTACATGTCCTTTGGCACATTGATTGCCATACTCAAGTAAAATTTTAAACTGACATTATACTGAGACAACTCAAACTTCAGAGGAATTTCCTACAGTATCTTCCTATCGTATCAGGAACAACAATTTAGTAGCTTAGGTTACCCACTCTTTTTAGACAAGTGAAACTTTACCAGCACATTCCAGGGAAAAGAGAGTCCTTTTGTAGAGCACCCATCGTCTGGAAATAAGGTCAGCCCTTCACTGGATTTAAAGCTTTATTTTTAGAAAGTTTGCTGCATTAAAGGCAGCAATATTTGCATTTTATTTGAACTCAGCACTAATAGGTTAATATTTACATTTATATAACACTTAAACCAAAACAAACTAAACACAGCCACAGTTTTAGAGCTGAAAGACAGACATACACATTACAGACAGGCTTAATAGTAAAAGTAATCATAATTATTTCACTCTGGCTGATTTAGTCCAAAGGCCTGTTATTTCTTAATCAGGTTAGCAGGAAGAGTAGATTTGTCCAAGTCATCAAAATATGGATGGTTCAAGGCCATTTTGCCAGAAATTCTTTTTGCAGGATCATAAATTAACATTTTCTGGAAGAAAAAGGAAACACATTTACTCCCTTATGAAATGACAATGAAAATAATGTTAATAGGTATTTAACCATAGTAATAATGAAGTAACTATAAAAACAAGTTTTCCCCTCCATGTTCTGTGCTTTCTCTTAGGCAGAGAAGTAATTTCCACCTACAAGTCAATAGTAGTGCATAAAATCTCAGAAAGCGAGGACAGATTTTCCCATTCAATAACCAAGTCCATTGGGGTACCACATGCACTGAACTAAATCCAGAACCAGGCATCAAGTGGCAATAATTATTAGCCTCGGTGTCTCAACTAAGGGAAATTCGTAAGCTTTAGGCTGTTAAAACCCAAAATGCTCACAGGGACAGGTAATCCTATGCTTGTTTTGTTAAGCTGACATTGAAGAAACCGATGTAAAATTACTTTAACTTCGCCTGGTACAGTCATTTACAGTTAAAATGAATGAATGATCACTCAGCTACCAGATCCAAATAGGAGAGTAGTATAACAAGCAGGTAGAACTGAAGAAACCCAGAGTTTTAAAACTCTAATTTCTTGGCAGTAAGTTACTTCAACTGAAGACCTCAATAATAAAGTTGACAAGAGCAAACAGAAAGGATGCCATAGCCGCTAAAATAGCCTCCAGATCTTTCTAGCACAGGCAAGAGATTTGTTTTACTAGCAGTTAAAAAAAATAATCTACAGTTAATATACAGCTGGGGCTAAAAAAAAAAAAGAATGAAGTAGTTAGCAGTTTTCTACTAGATCTAAAATGAGCAAAGTCTCTGAGAAGTCTTTTTGCTCTTATTTCTCCTTAAAGTACATTTCAAATTCAAGTAATCAGAATTCTACTAGCTGCTTCTCTGCCATCCCCACAACAAGCTTACTATCCAGAAAAAAAAAAAAGCTTAACCCATATTACTCTGCCCAGTATTCAGTCTTGACATTTAACTATCTTTAGACTTCATCTTACAGGGAGTCTTCCAAGTTGTTTTAAACCACTGAATTTGCATTTATATTCTCTGAATACCTGCCAAATGCAACACTGTCTCTAGATTTAACCTTGTAGTCCAATTTTACCTTAAGTGACAGGTTCCCATTAGCTATACCCCAAAACAGTATCCTCTAGCTGATACTGGAATCTAAGGTTCTCTGAACTGACTCAAACAAGAAGGGGCAAATTTCTCCAAAAAAGGGATGCTGTGACATGGAGACTGTAGCACTCCAGCTGGTAAATTGACTGTTTCTTCTCTGAGCAGCCTGGAACAGTCGTCTTCGGGGAATTAGCATCTGATAGACCAAAGCTTTTGATGACAGCCATCAAGTGCTTTCAAATGCTGGCCACAGAACTCTTTTAGCTTATGAAGGTCTTCAGTTTATAACCTTACTCAAGCAATTGATCTTACCACAAAAATATGTAACACTTTTTTCCAAGATAGCTGTTTTACATACTGCTTCCATCTGCAGTAGTCTAGAAGGAGAAACTGACATTTTCATTGACACATCTGAGCTTGTGCTCCAGAATGAAATATTCAGTTAGTTTTGTTGCCTTTAAAGTCATATTACTGCTTCAGGCTTAAAAGAGCCATAGGAAACTTAAATGGATTCCAGATGTCTAGGAATTCAGCCATACCATTGTCATCAGGCATTAATAGGAAACTAAAATTTCAACCTTTATTAATTTAAGACAAAACTATACAAGATTTTACAGAATACGCTTTGAGATTAATACTGTGTTAACACCATTTGAGGAACTAGTAATTTTTTGCCGTTGTTAGCAGCAGCCCAAAACCTTGGTTTTGCACAGTGAAGCCATAACTAAGCTAAGAGTACTTAGTAGGCCAGTTACATGACTATCAACAAGATTCACTTGCCCCCTCAATTGACTTCAGTTTGTAAATACAATCAGTAACAATACTACTTCAAACTGATTTAATAACGATGCTGTCAATGGACGCAGAAGAATTATCCCCAGCTCAAGTCAGTTATCTCTGTAAAACAATACTGCTACAAGGTTCAGAGAGCTAGCCAAAACAACTACATGTTTAACTGTTGTGCAGGTCATCAGTCATCAGATCATTGTGGGCAGGAGCCTTCCCTTAAACCTGTTTGTAAAAGCTCAACCTCACTTGCAAGTTGCACCTGGCTTATTATTATAAAAAAAAAGCTGAGACATAATTGTTTAATGAGAAGTAGTCTAGTCACCTATTATTTATGAAAGAAGTGAATGTCACACAAGGTGTCAGTTCTGCAAGAATGACAACCCATACCCAGTTTGAAGATCTCCATACGTTCATTCCAGCCAAGACTGATTAGTACAGCTCTATGTATTCTAGAGTATATGAAAGGACCAGTTGAGTTTCTTAATTAGCAGTTTAAGACAGACTACTTACAGACAGCAGATCAAGTCCATCTTCATCCAAGTTTTTGACATGTGTTTTCAGGCTGCCAGGTTTCCATTTTGGGAACGTGTTTTTATAGTCTTGCAGGGATTCCACTTCAGGCCACACCTCATTGTTGGGGGTTCCTAAAGCTCTGTGCAAGCATAAGCAAAATGCTGAGCAGTTTAGTCCAAGATCTGTAGGCACTATGATTTTCCTTAGTTCACAGCCCTTTTGTACAATGCTACACAAGTAGCAAGGAAAGGTTTAGTCTGACATACCTGAAGATTCTGAAGAGCTGGTCAATCTCAGAGTCCCCGTGGAAAAGCGGCTTTTTAGTAGCCAGCTCAGCAAATATGGTTCCTATGCTCCATATATCTACAGGAGTAGAGTAACGAGCAGATCCTAGCAACACCTCTGGAGACCTGTACCACAGTGTCACTACCTATTGAACAAGGAAATTTTTTGTAAGTTTATAGAATCAGGTCCTCTAATTGACTGCAAGCACAATGACTCATTCATTATGAAGCAGCATCCACAGTTTTTTGGTTAAAGTGATAACCAGTGCTAGAAGTTTTAGTGAAAATACTAGGTTCAAACTTCATTTGCAGATAAGTGTAACAAACTCCATTGCAGTAGTTTCTATTGCAAACAACTTGTGTACAGTACTTCCCAAAAGAGCAGGAAGCCTTTAGCACCTAGCTGCTACAGCCCTCAAACTCTAGTACTTCGTGAAGCAAAAATGCCCTTACAAGACAATGAGCATCAAGTTCTGGCACATCTGATTTATTGTCATGGTAATAGTGGGATTCATAAGATGCTTTGCAACCTTAGAGTAAACCCACAGTCAGGGAGATGGAAAGACATTGAATGAAACAAAGCCAAAGTAACTTTTTTTTTTTTTTTTACACTGTTAGTTTATGGCTTCAAAAACTCTGTAAATCTTTTTTTTTAGCTGTTTCATATTCAGTTATTACCAGGAAGCTAGTAAGCGCTACCAAAATCACCAAGAGGATGTTCCCACTCACTCACTTCATGAGTGTACACCCGCACTGGAATTCCAAAGGCTCGAGCCAAGCCAAAGTCCGCCAGTTTAATCACTCCTTTGTCATCTATTAAGAGATTCTGAGGTTTTAAGTCTCTGTGCAGAACTCTTCTTGAATGGCAGAAGACAATACCTTGCAAGATTTGATACAAGTAACTCTGTAGAGAAAAACAAACAAACGTAAACTTTAGTACAAGTTAGTGTTCTGCAACATAAAGCTGTTCCCTTAACATTAGCTCTCTCCATTGTAGGAGGAAATGCAGATCCAAAGCTTTGCGTATATTGAGTTAATAGCAATCATAAAGTCAAACAATACTTTACTAAAGCTTAGTTTAAGGCAGTTTAATTTCAGTAATTAAAATAATTTGAAGCAGCATTTGAGAGCAAAACTGACATTCACCTTATTATCCACAGCTGCTTCTTTAACCTTTTATTTCTCCTCAAGGGGTTAATTATACTGAAAATAAGAGCTGCTTATAGCTTAGTAGGTCATCTCTCATGTTAAGAAATTGTCCTCATTACCTTAACACGTGAACGATCCAAATATTGGCCAGATGGAATAGTATCCAAGTATTTCTTGAGATCCATGGAAAGGAATTCAAAGACGAGGTACAGTCTTGAATCCTGCATAAGAACATCCTGAAGGCTAAAAATTGAGTGTACAATCAACTCCATTGCAAAATGCATGGACCCACAGTTACATTTCCCCTCTCAACAGTGATACAAGCTGACAGTTGCAGGTTCCTGTTAAGAAAGCCTTAAAAAAGTGTCCAGTCTTCAAAGATTAACAGACTTAGTGAGTTACACTGTCATCTGGAAAAATCAAGTGTATCTGATATAGTGTCAGATAAACTCCCTATTTGCATCCTCTTAAACTTATGTTCCCTCATGCCTAGTATCAGACACAGGAAGTTTGAGGAAAAAATACTGTTGCTTTAAAAAAAAAAAAAAAGACTCTGGGTGTTGAAACCTAGCTTCCATTTGAAGCTGGCTTATTACAGCAGAGCCTGAGTAACTAGGAGGGCTTAAGAGAATATTATCATAACAACCTAGTAGACACAGCAGGATTTGCAGATTTCTGCTTCATCCTTAATAGGTTATAAGGGTTCCTAAACCCAAGCATATATAGACTGGGATATCACATGGAACTTGGCCAGTTTTAAGGCACATTAGAGAAAGTATTTTGCTGCATCAAAGGGCAAGTAAATATTTTGTGGAGAAGACAATAGTTGTGACCAATTTTACATGTCAGCTAGTCACTGATGAAAGTTTCACTCATAGTACAGATGTGCAAGCTATGACAGTGTCATAACGCAACACGTAAATCTCTGCTACAAAACAGCAAGGAAGTGATTAATGACAGAGGCTCCCATAAGCACACTGAGGTCAAATGGTCTATTCCAAGCTGGCAAATAAAGTTCTGAGACTAAACTAACAACTTTGGGCAGTTTTCATGAGATACACTGTTTCTGACAATAACTGCTCTGAAGCCAATTTACATAAATTACAGAAATCAACAAAAATGTGTTAGATTCCTAGAATGGGAGGAGGCAGCATGAGGAAATCTTAATTAGAAAACTGGTGTCAACACAGGATTTAGGACTATAGCTATTTTCTGCACAACAGATACTGTGTGAAGCAGAGCAGCTCTCATCTTACTAGATTGGCAGGAGAATAATTTCTTATCTGAAGGGACCTAGTGTCCTTTGAAGAGTTTAGCTAAATAGCAGTATACGCATACCAGACTATATTGGGATGATGCAGCTCTTTTAATAAAGAAATTTCTCGGATAGCAGTACTTGGAACACCTTCCTCCTCACTTTCTAGACGTATTTTCTTCATTGCAACCACTTGGCCTGTGGTTTTGTGCCGACCTTTATACACAACACCATAGGTACCTGAACAAAAAGACAGTGAGACGCATATAGGAAATACTAGCTTCAGGTACAGGTAAGTCATTGCAAATAAGAATTGCTAACATAGGCAAGAGTCCTTGCAATCAAGTATTTTTTGTTTAATTATTTGGCTTGATTATAAACTACTACTTAGTTTTGGCAGTTTAAGCATGCAATAGTGTAGCTTGTTTAAAGTATGCCACCCATGAACAATATCATTTGTTAGGACAGGGCACTTGGTAGCCTAGGTGTGAAACTTGAATATTTGAAAGATGTAGTTGTAAGATCAGGTACTAGTTGCATTTCAGGTTGATTAGCTTTCAGGTAAATTCACTATACCTCCTCATCCCATCCCCAAGGGGTTATGATTTTGCCACGGGCACATCACATTAAAAGGTTAAAGGCTTAGCTGTGAAAAAAATAGTGCTCCCCGTGCAATCAGAGATCTATCACTCCATTGGTCAGACCTCCAGAAACACCTGTAGCACAGTCCTCAGTGCAGGAGAGAGGGTAGTGCTGTGGGTCTCAGCAGAAGTTAAAATTGGAACCAGCAGTAAATCTCAAATCAATAATGTGTTTTAGTCATCGGCATTCACAGAAGTAGAACCCTCAACCCAAGAGATCTTAAGTATTCTCTTTTCACCCTTCTTGAAGCATGAATTCCTCAGATTAAGCTCCAAGAAACTAGTTTATTTCAGGAAAAAAGATTCACTCACAAGGCTTCAGTTAGGAAGTTTTGTTGTAAGATCCAACCCAATACTTTTTGCAATTACCTTAGAGAGCACCTTCTTAGAGTAACATACTACGAATCCTCAGGTCTACATAAGGCTAAAGCATTAGAAAACACATGGACTTCTACACTGAACATAGGCTGGATTTCCAGTGAAAAGGAGTTTGTGTCTAACATCTGCATTGAAGCAATCTTCTGTGCCCTATAGTACATTAATTGTTAAAATTCACTTCTCGACAGAGTTTTACAATCTGCTCTTTCCCTTGACAAGTGTAGTGACCACTACTCCCTACCAGCAGCTCCGAGCAAAATAAGTATACTACACGGTACAACTTCAGGAGTAAGTGGTACACAAGTTCATATGAAAAGGAAAGGAGGAGCTAGTTTCAGGCCTCAGAACATTTCTTTTTTCCCCCTCTTGGAGGAAAATTACAGCATTAGCCATCAATATGAAGGCAGACGCTTCTCCACAGTGATCAGTTGTTTCAAATAAACTACATCATCATCCAAAGGGCAGCCTGAAAGCTTTCATGTTTATAGATAATTACTGCAGTTAATCACAAGCTTATTTTGCCAGTTAGTTGAATCTCAGTAGTTCCTCTAATGGCCAGAGTGCACAGAGCTTCTATGACAACTGATAAACCATGGAGTGTTACAGGGCTCAAACAGTTCTCCATACTTACCTTCCCCAATCTTCTCTATTTTTGTGTAATCATCCATTGCTATGGTTATCCCTGAAATGAACAGGAAAAAAACCATGAGGGTTAACATTCGCTGTCCTGAAGAAAGCCAAGTCACCAAAATGACACCAGGTCATTGCAAGCTGGTTTTGTCTTACACAGTTAGGACGCAACACGGAAGGCTCAAGGTTCTCCTAGACGCCAGCCCCATATAATTCGATTCAGTACACGGCACAATCTTCACATCTACAAACCTAAACTACGTTAACAGGCACAAGATACCAGGCGGCATTAGCACCTGGTGGGACTGGCACTTCACGCCTTCCGTGCTGCTCTTAGCCTCCTCCATCGAGCACAGCTGAGCTTTAACACCAGGTTCAGAAGCGTTAGGGGCAACGAGCGGGTTTGTAGCTACCTCCAGCTCCCGGCAGCCACTGACGGGGCGGCCGAGGCCAGGAGCACGCCGCCGCTTGGGCCCAGCTCCTGCCCTGCTGTCACAGGTCACGTCCCCTCGAAACCACCCCCCACTGCCGGGCCCGGCAGAGGGAGAAGCCCAGCGGGCGCCCTGCCCGCCCCCCTGCCCCGGGCTCGGGCCAAGGGCGATGCCGCCCCGGCCGGGAGGGGACCGGGGCCGCGGCGTGTCCCGGCCCGCTGCCCCACGGGGGAGCGGGATCTCCTCCGCGGCACAGCCGCCGCAGCGACGGCCAAGCGCGGCAGCGGCGGACAAGGGGCGGCCCCCGCGCCGGCCTGCCCGCCACCGGCCCCGCTGCTGGCCCAGGCGCCACAGAAGGAGAACAACCCCCCCAGCAACCGTTACACGGCCGCGGGCACCAACGGCCGTGAAAAAGCGGGTCCCCAGCTCCTCCGCAGGACCAGTGCCGGCCCGCCCAGGCCGAGCCCCCCGCCGAGCCCCCCTCCTCTCCCCGCCGGCGCTGCCCCGGCCCCGCTGCCTCTCACCGGAGCCGCCGCCACCGAGCCCGCTCCCGCCGCAAGGACGCCCCGGAACACGCTCAGGGGCGGGCACGGCGCATTCGAACTAGCCGCGCGCCGCCGCGCTCCGCCAATGGCGCCGCGCCGGGATGATTCAAAGCGGCCAATCAGCGTGCGCCGCACCGGCGGCGCTAAAGCGAGGCCGAACGGCGGCTTCTGCCTTCGTAGTGGAACCGGCGCGGCCGGGCGCGGCAAGCTGAGGATGGTGCAAGGCGTACTCTTGGTTCGCGGCTGGGGCAAGGTGGGGCAGGACTCGTGGGGCGGGCAGGTAGTTCTCTGTAATCTGAAACCTTTTGGCCCAAGTGGCGAGTCAGGAGGGCACTGGCACAACGGGGTGTGCTGGGGCGGCCCTGATGGGTGAGCTGGTTGCTGCTCAAATAACGTGTTAGCCTATTTACATAGTAGGGGAATATGACTGTGCTTGGATCAAGCTAGGCTTGTGGCTTCAGCTGCCCTTCTTAATCAAGCAAGTCTTTTGGATTTACTGCCAAAACATAAATTCATTATTTCTGGCTGCAAGGGTGCTGATCTGTGAAGTGCTGCTGTGACTTTTGAAGCACACACATTAATAAAAGGTCATTGGGTAACTTAATTCCCTAGAAGTTGGGACATATGTCTCTAGGCAAATTAAAATTCTGTATCACTGACCCGGGACTAAGAACAATTAGTCCCTACGCTTTCACAGTTTCTGAAAGAAGATGTAACTAGAGAGGCACCTGCCAGCGTTTGCTCAGGGAGTGCTCTAGCAGTTGCAGCCTCACTCCATTGGTACCCAAGGACGTAGTAAGAACATACACTTACATATTAAAAAAAAAAAAAAAAACAACCAACAAACCAAACTATTCCAAATGTTGCAAAATTGTATTAGTTAGAAACTTCAATGCTAAGCAGATTTGCAAAGCAAATGCATTTCTAGTTGTATAGGTCTTTCCACTACAGGATAATTTCCCTATGGGTTCTGTGACACTGCCAACCTGCTCTGGCACCCGTTTCTCACCAGCATTGGCAGTGCTGGGTCAGCACGCTCCTGTGGAAACCTATAGCCTCTGCAGGAGAGAGATACAAGCATCGCTCCACATTGTTGAAGTAACTGTATTTTTTTCTTACTTCATCGCACTGATTAACAACAACCTAAAGGATACCACTGCTGCTCCCTCTTGAGTGCAAGCAGGGCAGTCTGGACGATGCAAACATGTACAGCTCCTGCCCAAAAGCATTTCTTTGGGAGGGCAACTGGAGCAGGCAGGACTGTTATGTTGCGCTTCCTTCTTCTCTCCCCTGGCTGTCAGCAAAGGCGAGAGGCAGCTTGTCCAGCTCCTCCCCACCAACACACAGACATTGCAGGGGTAAAAATCCTCCACCTTCCCCACCCTCCTGGGGAAGTTTTTCAGCATACGGTGCACATGCACACAGCTTTCTGTTTACCTTGAGTTGTGTATTCCCAGCACTTGCTGGAGATTTACCTGCCTGGAACAAGGCTTCTGTATGTCTGGGAAATCCCAGGCAGAAATGTGACCTCATATCTTGTGCAATTCATAGGAAAAGAGTCCGACATATGCTGCACTGCACAGACATAGAGAAACTCTTCCCTGCGTGTGTGTAACGAACACAGCACAGCCAAGACAGCCCAGGCTTGGAGGTGTGTGACATGTCCTTCTGTGTGACATGTCCCTTGGGCCTGACCCTGCACTGGCAGCACCATCGGGCTGCGTGGGCTCGATGGCTTTGGGGGGCATTGCTTTCTACAACTGGTACAGAACCGCAGTTACTGCTGCTGACTCTGCTGGACTAATCCTTGTCCAGAGGCCATAGCAAGGTGGCCGAAGTCCACCTTTTATTTCAGAAAACATGTCTGGGAAATCCCAGACGTACAGTAACCTTAACTTGGGGGGTGGGGGAGGTTAGCAGTATCATGAATGTTTAGTACTATAAATTAAGTTATACTAAAATGTATGTGGATTATATCTATATATAAAATATACTGTATCTGAAAGTACTCAATACACTGATCTGAATTTTCTTTAAAGTGACATTTTCTTTTTTTTCCCGAGTTAACCAGCTTTAGTTTAAATAGACAGAAGTATTTCTTAGCTGTGCTCAGTCATTTCTGTTGGACACTAACCATTCATTCTGAGAGTGCTCACTGAGCTTTTGAACTCTTTGAGATTACAACTTTTTCCATATATCCCAGTCCCTCATGAGTTTTGAATGGTGAAGACCAGGAGGCCTCAGCAGGAAAGCTGGTCAAAGGAGAACAGCTCGCTCTTACACAGGAGCCCCAGAGCCTTACTTCTGTTTCACATGCAAGGAGACTGTTCCATGAGCCAGCAGCATACAACACAGTGATCTGTGTGAGGTGGTCATCCCCTCGACTGGTGCCTGAGACGACAAGTTCAGCCTTTTCTGACAGCTTTAGAAAAAACCCAGGAGGTGGATGGCTTGGAGATCTGATTGCGGTTGCACTCGAAGCCCAGCGCAGCTGCTCTGCCTTCAGGCCCTTGTGACTCTGCCCCAGCACAAAGATTGTGCTGGCTCCATCACAGGAAAGCAGCTCAGGGAAATTATTTTGTCACAGTCTCCGTGTTCGGTGGACTAGCAGCTGTGTAGCAACACCTGATAGCAACAGAGAATGTTGTGTGCAATGTTTTCCTGCAAGAGCAGTGGAGATTGCTTCGCCCTGGGTGTGTGCTGAGGGTGCTCAGTGGCTGAGACGGTGAGTATTGACCGAAAGCAGCTCACACGGATTCCAGCTTGTCCCTGTCACTTCACCTCACAGCTCCACCTGCAGTGACACGTGTACTCCACGACCACACTCCCCACACTCGCTTTCTCCGTCCCTCTCGGTGTAGCAGTAAGCTCTAGCTATCTTGCTTGTAAGGCACAGCACATGTAAGTCATTTGCCAAATATCAGTCTGACAGTTCTGCTTGCTCAGTGCTTCCCTCCCTCTCACTGTTGTCTGCATATCCTTAGGATATAAATCACGTCTCCTTCCTGACTGGATTGTGCTTATCTTGGGTGGATCATTGCTTTAGCTAATGATACTGCTTGAAAGGAGCAATACCGCCACATTTGTATTGACTTTTGTGTTTGAGGGGATTTACTGTTCCGCTTGAAGGAATAGTATTAATAGCAGTGAGCCTGCTGATGGACAGAGAGGTACAGACGTGGGAATCCCTGGGACTGCTGTGCCCCTTTACAGCAAAACATGAATTCAAGTGCAAAACTGAGGGAAAACTCAAAGGTAAACAGCAACGGAATGAGGGTCTATCTTGACAATGAGACATTAATTCCCATTTTGCTTATATAAATGGGCAAAGGGCATGTATATTAAAACCTCTTCAGCATCCAAAACTTCCACTTGCTTGAACTGCACTGCTATTTGTGCAAGGCATATAGGATCAGACCTATAATGCCAAGCTTGGATTATAGTATTACAGTTGTATTCATGGCTAAGAACCCAGCCTAATACTCTGAACAACTCCTTCTATGCTGAGTAGAGGGCAGCTGCAAAAGTCAATATCATCTTGTCTTGCATGTATTAATCATATTCTCCTCAGCAATAGCATCACTGTAAGGAAGAGAGAAACTGTGTTCTGTCTTTTACATAATGACATGATTAAAAAAGGTCAGCTGGTTTATGAATACCCGTGAGGGTATCTAAAATACATTGTGTTCACTGTACTCAGAAGCAGATAAATACAAACATTGATTGGCTTCTTTTAACATTTATTAAAAACAAAAGTTTATTTTGTTAGTATGACAATGCAGAAGTACAGTAGAAGAGATTTAGTAGCGTTTGGGAAAGCAAGATAATATTAGAGGGGTGATATCTCCTTAATACATGTCTCAGGTGATGCTTTTAACCTGTTAAATGCTGCTTGTTATGCAGGAGAATTCCCACTATCAAGAAACGTGGAAGAACTGCTCTTATCCTGTAGTAATATTTTGACAGCAAAAAGCTTCTGAGAACTGTTTGAAAATAAAGCAAAAGGATGGAAGATGCTAAGAAAAAATAATTGTCGCTGTCTCCTGAAAGCATGACTAAAAAGATTTAAAATGCATTTAAAGTACTTGAATTTAGGTTCAAAATATTTTTAAGTGTCATGGGGTTTTTTTGTACCATAGTGTGTAGCATGCACTGAGCCACTTTAAAAAAAAACAAACATTGATATGAATACAATAATGAAAATATAAACCACCCCTTCATTTCAAATAATGAGATTGTAGATAGAGGGAAATGTCGGTGTGGTGGTTATTCATGGGCTGGTATCTTCCTGTAGGAAACCTTGGCTGAATTTGAAATCAGGGGAAGTTTTCCCATGAACTTTTCAGCAGCACATGAAGAGGAGCCAGCGGCAAGCATGGTGCACAGGGAGCTGGTGAGAGGGAGCAGAGGGATGCACAGAGTCCCCAGCACTGCTAAAACACGTGTGATCCTTGGATGTAAATTCTGAAACCTTCCCTTAGCTCTGGCTTTGCCAAACTCTTGTCCCATGGTAGGGAACACTGCACTGTCGCTGGAGCTCTTCCTTCATCGTGGGACACACAGCTGGGTACATACAAACACACACAACCTGGATTTTATTTTAATAATTGTAATTAGATGAGAAAGGTCAACTGAGCCTGTATACCAAGCTGGGGGGCGGGGGGGGCGGGGAAGGGAAAGAAATTAAAAAAGTGCTTTTGGTTTCTCTAGATCAAGAGTGTCAAACTCATTTTCACCAGGGGCCACATCAGCCTCGCAGTTGCCTTCAAAGGGCTGAATGTAATTTTAGGACTGGATAAATGTAACTACTCCTACATTTGTCCAATTCTAAAATTACATTCGGCCCTTTGAAGGCAACTGCGAGGCTGATGTGGCCCCTGGTGAAAATGAGTTTGACACTCCTGGCTTAGACTTTGTCCACACTTAAGGCCCTGTCAATACGGCTGTAGCAATATAACTCTATCAGCAGGTAGAGACAATTACGCTTGCTAAAAATCTGTTTGCTGGTATAGCTATTTCATTTCAACAAATAATACTTTTTTTTTCCCCCCCTTCCTCGCAATTACTGCAGGCTCAGGCTTTCTCTGTGCTCCTTATCTGTTTATCCTTTTTCATCTTACAGCAACCACCTGCTACAGTGTTCTATCAGATCAAATACACTGCAACAGCACATTTAAATTCCAAGCCTCCGTCAGGGAAGCCTGACCTGAAACCTCTCCCCAAGTAAGGGAAGTTAACTTTTTCTTCCCTCCAGCTATCATTCCAGCTGCCAAAAAAGCAGGTATACTCTTTCAGATGAGAGAGTAGGTGATACAAGTGAGGTATGTAAGCCTGTAGAAACGGACTCTAGATTTACATGTACACATCACACTTGAATTTGTTTAAAAATTCCTCCTCCTAAGAGTTGCGTGAGTGGAGTTACAAGATGCTTTTCACTTAAAGTAAAAAGTGGTGGTTTTCTGTGTGCGTGGGTTTGTTCGTTTGGCTGGGTTTTTTTCTTGAGGTGTTATTTTCTCTTACAATCTGCAAATTCCATTTAAGTCTTTATAATTTTCCTGTATGCAGTGATGCTGTGGTATGTGAACCGTATAAAAATAACGTGTGGCCCAGCCTCAGAGCTGCTAATTGCCAGTGCCTGCAATAGAACTCCTCATTGGTAAAGGTGCTTCCCCCTTTCTTCTAGCCAGCATGGAGCTTGGGATCCTTATTTTCCCCATCTCTGGCTCCTGGTTCTCTGAGTAGGCTGAGGACATGAGTCACATCCAAAATAAGATGGATAAAGACATTCTGGGGAATTAACTTCTCCATATGAGACACAGCCAATGTCTCTGGTTAAATATTTTTATTTGGGTTTATATACAAAGAAAAAAGTATACACTTTATAGAGTGACAAGCAATTGGTTACACAGTATCACAAAGATGTGTAAACCTCTAGGCAATTTACACAGCTGGGTATTCAGTCTGTAAATTGCACCTGCAGGGTCAAGGTCTGTGGTAGTAACTGGATTGGGCGATTATAGCAATATTTCTAGGTAAATTAGTGCTTAATAACATTTGTTGTATTTAACAGCTGCTGATTGGTAAATCAAGTTCTAATGAAAACAGGAAATTAGGTTGGTGCACCAGAACAGGCTTTTGAATGGGGAGGAAAAGTAAGATGATGGGATAAAGCCAGTTCAGTTAAAACAAAAATAATCTTAATTGCTTTTACAATACTTTCACAAGTTCAAGTTCTGTGATAAAACACACTTTAACAAGATCAATTAAAATATTTTATCAGACTTTTCAAGAGTGTAAATACTAAGAAAAAGTACAAGCAAACTACTGGTTTAATCAATGCAGCAGCTCACATGTGAGGTTTGAAGAGCCTTCGGCTTGGACTGGGGGAAAAAAACCCCAGAGAGACCCACCCAGGCTCAAGTTTACGAGTATCAGGTAATCGTTATCCGTACCAGCAGCTCCCGGCTACACTGGGTGTGTGAAATATTCTCCTGTTGCCTTTTACACCTGAACGACTTCGTATCTGCATTAGAGTGAATACACTACACCTGTAGTGCTCATTAGGGAAAACCAGCAGCCACCCTTTAGCTGTAAGCATGGAATTCATTAGTGCCAAGCTAGAGGATTTAGCTGGCTCTTCAATTCTGGGTAACAAACTTCATCTGGGCTCCCCAAACCCACATCCACCGGAGTCCCCGCGGGGAGCAGCCGCCGTTCCAGGTGAGCCGCGGTGCGGGTGGGGGCTCCCCGGCCCTCCGAAGTCCTCCGGTACCTGTGCTCCTGCCGGTCTTCCCGCGGGGGAGACCCTCGTTGGGGTGGCAGCCGCTGCTCAGCGACGGGACGGCGGCGGCTCCCGGAGCGGGCGGCCGGGAGCCCGTCGTGCCCGCCCCGGGAGGGGAGGCACCGGCGGGGCCCGGCTCCACCTGAGGGGGCGGCGGCGGCGAGGGGCAGGCCCGCCCGCCCGTGGGGGTGAGCCCGGGCCGGCTCTGCCCCCGCGCTGGGCGAGGTGCCTGGGAGCGCTGCAACATGGCCTCCTCCTCCTCCTTCTCCTCCCGCTCCCGTCCCGCGGGACGGGGCGGCACAGACCAGGTGAGCGCGCAGCCCTCGCTCCTGCGCCGCTGCCGTCGGGCAGGGTGCGGGCAGAGGCGCCGGGACCGGCGGCTCCTTCTGCTTTTCCTCCTCCTCTCCCTCCTCCGCGCCGCTCCCGGGCAGAGCGGGTCCAGCGCCCGCCGGGGCTGCGAGCGGCGACACCGACGGCGGCTCCGGGCAGCGGTTGCGGCGCGCGTGCCGGGGCGGGGGGCGGCCGTTAACGGTCGCCGGGAGCGGAGCCCCGGGCCGGCTCTGCCCTCAGGTGCGAGGGCTGGAAGCAGCCGCGCTGAGCCGCCTCTCCCCGCCGCCACCGGGAGCCGCGTATCTACGCCTTCTGGGGTAAAACCGGCAAAAATGTGTTTTAAAACAGCCGCGTGACCTTACTTGTGGTGGTCGGTATAAAGTGCTTCAACGTGTAACAAGTTGGTGCGTTGCGTGTGCTTGGCTTGTGTGGCTGGCCCGTTTTGTCCCCCGCCCCGTGCGATGTGCCTGTGGGATGGAGGCTAAAAACCCTCTCGGGTGGGGCTGAGTCGCCTCCATCCTCACCCACCCCCGGCCGCCCAGCCAGGGCTGGGGGTGCCCTTGGGGAGGCGGTGGCGGCTTGCGCCCCATCGCTCAGTGGGGTGTTGAAGAGGCACCCACGTCAAACGGCTCAAGCGTTGCTTTCGCCAGTACTGCAGCAGGTAAAGAGAAGGTGCTGTGGGAGGCTCCGTTGCAATGGGAAATGAGTGGCCACAGGAGCTGCTTTTCTCCCCACTCCTCCGTTCTCTGAAGCAGTGAGACCCAGGCCCCAGGGTCAGGTGAAGGAGCTTTGCTTATGTGTCCCTTAGGTGGTCAATGTGATCGTGTTCTGCTTATTGTTCTAACAAATGCTGCCTTGTGTCACGACTGAGCGGACTGGTCTGACATTCTTCCAGCTGAACACAAATGGCATAATCACTTTAAACTGTGAAACTTGTGTTCTGAGGGCAGAAAAAGAGCACATTTTGACCTATTACACAATGTCTGACCAGCAAAATGACACTTTTTCTGGTAGAAAAGTTTTAAGGGATTGGGAAAGTATGGTAAATGTTGAATTACTCTTTTTTTTTTTTGGTTATGTGCCCAAAACTCCTGAAACTAAAACTGAAAACTAAAACTACAGCTATAGTTAAGAGTGAATAAGCTTTATTTTTTTTTTGTGAAGTTGATATATTCTGAATCACAAAACCTTCCTGCTTCTTATGCTACTTTTGCTCCTACTTAGAACACTTAACTGGGCAGAGAAGATATTGTCTCTTTCATCGTAGAGTGCTATGATTTCTCATGTTTCTCCCTCAAATCTGTCTAGTGTTCGCACTTTAAAATGGAATGTAAGTTAATGCCCCAAGAGAACTGATCACCCAGAAGCAAAGCACTGCTTTGGCAGCCAGGTCCTCTAAGTTCTGGTTCAGCAAGCTGCTGTTCCCCTTGTCCATCACCTCTTCATTTAGTGAGGCCCGTGTTTGAAGGAGAATTGCCAGTACATGAAGACAGCGCTTCTTACTGTGCTGTTAGTACTCCGGGCGTTTTCACTTCCTCGCTTTCAACAGCTGGCTCAAGGATAAATGGGGAAAATGTGGCTTCTTGTGTGTTCACAAAGCGAGCACCTTCTGAAGTTACTCTGGAAGGTCTGTAACCCAGGCTGTGTTGAAGCACTGGGTCCTTACAGAAAGTGGCTGTTTTCAGTCTCCAAACTGTGAATGTTACACCTTGGGCCTGGAGTAGTTGCAGAACTGTTGAGGAGACTCAACTTTGTCATTTGATCTTTCAGACCATCAGGGGCGACAGATTTCCCATCAGTTTGAGAAGACTGTTAGGTCAGGCTCTACATTTTTAGTGTATATTTTTGCATGGTGTGTTGTGGGTTTTTTTGTTTGTTTATTCTTCCACAAAAGGATGGTGGATGTGTGAGATGCTCAGAGCTTGAGGCACTTCTAATGCCCAGTGTTAGAAATAAGGGCATGCTTTGCAACAGTTAGTACTTTTAATGAGTTCCTTACAATAATATTTTCTTCTATTTTAAATCTCACTCTGTCACGGAATCACAGAATGTTAGGGATTGGAAGTGACCTCGAAAGATCATCTAGTTCAGTCCCCCTGCTGGAGCAGGAACACCCAGATGAGGTTGCACAGGAATGTGTCCAGGCAGGTTTTGAATGTCTCTAGAGTGTCCTAGACACTTTCCATAGGAATTTGCTAATGCTTATTGCTTGATTGCTGTTACAAAATGATATGGTACTTGCCATTGCTCTGTTGATACTCGCTAGAGGGCATGGGGATTTTTGCTGCTGAAAAACTTATCACCTCTCTCATCTTTTCTGGATAGTAATTTATTGGTCATATGTGTTTGTGGTTTTTTTTCTTTTTTAATAATGAGATCTGTTACAATGCAGTGATTTGCAAATTCATGTGAATAATTACATCTGGATAAATATTCTATTTTCAGTATTTTTTTTTCTGAGATAACTTCTAAGCTTTGCAGAGGGAATCAAAATTGCTGTAAAGACATAGGAAAGAAAAAAACTTGCTATTAAAGATATTTTTGTGTGACTGTGCTATTCTACTGTTCATTATTAGGATTGTTCTGGTTGCTCTTCATTTCAGTGTATTCTGAAATGTTTTGTTCAGAAGTTTGTATTTTTTTAAAAAGGAACAGGAAGAGTAGTATGTACTTCCATGTTACAGGTGTTTTTTCTACGGTAGTTCTGGGCTCCAACACTATGAGTACTACTGAAAGTCAACACCTAAAAGTAAGTTAATTACACCTGTAGGTCACTGACAGTGCTGTGTTTTGTTCCGTGGTGTTTATATCTGGTCAGTTTACCTACATTTTCTTTAGTCATTGAAAACTTTGGGGAAAGTTGTAGTTCTGCAGTTAAAAAAACAAACAACAGCCCCCCCCCTCCTGTCTGTGTAGTATATAGATCAGACTGCATGAGTCTCAGCTCTGGATAAATGTTTGGTATAGGTGATTTCCTGCCATTGCTGTCTGTTCTGGTTTTATCCTAAATTTTTATCAGTTTAACATTACTCTCTTTTTGTCCGCTCCAAAGTTCTTGGAGTTCTGTTCTTACATATTCTGTTTCTCAAAATTCAGGACCCTTTACACCATGTAAATACTGTTGACATACTAATCCGAGGGTTGGTTATCCATTAAAAGTTATTTTTTCCGCTCTGTGTTGTCTGAAGTGTCACTATTTCCCATAAGCATTAGGTTTCATGAGAAGCTGTTCACAATGGTACTTGTACTCCACTTGGCATTGTTCTTAAAATTAGAAAATAAGACCTGGCATGTTGCATTAATTCTGAGAAAAGCATGGTTTTGTAATCTTTAATCAGGCAATGTTTCATATAGCTCTTTGAGGGAGTTTGACAATGACTTGACTGAAGGAACCTTTTTTTTTTAAAAAAAAAAAAAAACCCCACACCACCAACCCCACACCCCAAAAATCCCCAAAACCCAACCAAACCAACCAACAAAAAAAGACCCAACAGCTTGTGGCATGTATTAGATTTTTCCAGAGAAGCAAAGAGTGTCATGGAACCTGGGGCATGAGGGCAATACAAAATAATTCTGTGGGTTTTATGCTTGAATTCTGAAATGCACAATGTTAAACAGACATTTATAATGCTGACATGCCTAAGAAGGAAAATGAGAGTTCTGAAGATTTAATTTTCAAAAATAAATCCTTCAAAATAGTTTGGAACATATTTCTTCTTTGATATGCTAAAACTAATTTGGATTCCATTTCTTTCTTTCCCTGAAAATTTTGAGAGATTAGGCAAAAATTGGAAATAAAATATTGATTTTGCTTTTTCTTTTTTAGTCTAGGGAGGAAGGGGAAAAGAAGGAACTCCAAACTATTACTCTCAGCTTAGTAGTCAAGAAATATTGAAATTTTGCTGCTCTTTTGATAACTTGTATGTGCCCTCTGGTCAGTGCTAGTAGCTCTTGCTCTCAACTGTTGAGTTACATAAGCATTCACATAAAATACACAGTAAATTGTAGTTGGTTGTGCTGTGTGCTTCTGCTGTCATTGCCATTGGGATACAGTATGACTATGCAGACAGGATATGTTACAGGTTGAGAGTAACGAGGGAGGAGGATGAAGAGGATGGCAAAGAAAATTGCTTTATTAAAATAGTAACTAGTGTAATGGTGAAATTCTGAGAAACCTTGCTCTGCCTGTCAGTCAATACCTCATTGTTCACATGATGATTGTGTACTCTTACAATCTTGCCCAGTTTTAGTGGTGTCTTGAGCAAAAACCATTCTGTTTAGTCTTGGAGTAGTGGCTGCTGTTCCTTTTATGCTCCCCTGTGACATACCACAAAAAAATAATTTAGTATTAGCCACTTAATTATGATTTCTTCTATTAAATCCATTTAAAACTTCAGTCCTCATTGACCTGCTGAAGAGAAAAAGGTACCATGTTTCCTTCAATCTCCTTTTAAAATTCAGAAAGTCATTCTCCAAGGGCATACTCAGGTTGGTGCCCTTCAAAGGAGAAATTGTTCAAAGTTTCCATGTAATATCTGATGTATGCATCATCACTGTATCAGCAGGTGTTATCAATGCTATCTGATAATGACTTAGAAAATGTTATGAGCTGATGATGGGAGTTTTGCATAGCTGTATTCAGGAATATCCATGGGCCAGAACGTCCCCATCTGCCCTGTGTGCTGCTGCTAAAGCAAGACCTGGCTGAGCTCCTGCGCTGGTCTCGCGTTTTACTTTAAACAGGTTGTGATGACAGCTCCTGTTAGTAGGAGAAACTGAAGTAACATTTTGCAAGAATAGAGCAGTTGACAGCATATGCAAACTTGTTTCTTGCTGGGAGTCTTCATAGAGAATTGATTCTGGGTTTTAAAACCTTTGTGTTAGAGCATCCGTTTTGGAAAGTTTTTTTGAAGTAATTCTGATAGGTAGTTTTCAAAACTTGCATTAAAAAATGTTAGTGTTTTATGATTTTTGCATGCTACTGTTACTAGTACTGTACTTTAAGTGTCTGTGTGGTGTGATTTTTTTTTTTCTCCTTTCTTTTAAAGAAATAACTATGAATTCTCTAGCTTCCATGACAATTAGTTTGTTTTATGAAAAAGTAGGCATTGGAAAGATTATGAATGACCACACCCTGACCTAATAATTAACATAAGTTCTCTTATTTTTTGTGGAGTCAGAATTTCTGCCTGGTACTGTATTGAGGGTGCTGATTATGCAGTTGGTGAGGAATTACTTAGCATTAGGAAGATGATCAGGCGGCTGTCTCTGTTTTTTTTCTGAATTTGAAAGCTAGAAGTCTAACATCCTCTGTGGTGGGAAACCTAAATTTTCATAGAAACATTATATGCAAATGACTTGGTTTTGCCTCAGTTTCCTATTCTGTAGATTTTTGTTGTTGTGTCTCACTCTTAAAAAATTATCTGCTTTTTGGTTTATTGTTGTAACTTTTGAGGGGGAGAGAGTTGTTTTGTTTTTTTTTTTTTAATTTCTCTTTTCCACCCTGTAACCTCTTACTCATTTCTGTCACTTCAATAGTTTAGTGCAGCCTCAGGCAGCAGAGCAGTTTCTGTGCAGGTTCAGTTTCCTCAAAACACCTGTTTAGCTTTAGGACAGGTACAAAGAAAATTAATCCTAAAATTGTTGGATTTACTGTGCAACGAACAACCAGTCACACCAGAGAACAGACCTGACAAAGCTGAAAAATTGATTAGTTTTAGTCTTTCCTTGCTGAGATGAGTCTGGTCTATATGTTAACCCACAGTAGATTTTAAAAACACAGAAGTTGGGCTCTTGTAATGGGAAAATGAGGCCGATGGGGGAGGCTAAGCAGCAGAACTGCAAGTGTTGCTTACCGAGTAGTTGAGTCATTAAAATTTTCCTTTTCTTCACTTCTTTCGCCTTATTTTGGATCTTTCTGTTTGTACATTGGGGGAATCGCAAAAAGCAAACGGCTTTGCTTCTGTGCTGCTGCACTGACTATTGTATTATATGAAGATGTGTAAAGTGCTCTTCTGTGAAGGAAAACATTTTCTTGACAACCTTAAAAATGAAAGAGGGAGGCTCAGTATGAGTTTTAGAATTTATTTAAAAATAAAAAATACATGGTGTGTTTTATTTTGTTAGTGGTTTTGGTTTTCTTTTGTTTTTGTAGACATCAAGCAATTTCTATAAGTGATTATTTCTCATCAGAGATTAGATTTAAGGTACAGTAATTGTCCCATATCTCCACTTCTGACTCCTTTGTATAATATCTGAGGTACATAAGCTGGCACATACATCACCCAGAACTGTGGAGCAAGTTGCCTTTAAGGTGCAGCGAGTGCTGAGGTAGAAGAAGTTAAAGATGGAAGATACTCTCAACAGCCTCTTAAACCACTTCACCTGAGAACATTACATGCACCTAGACTTGCTCTTGAAGTTGTTGGAGACTTTAGGCATAATAGCTACTGATTGTGTTTGTAAGTTTTGTTGGGCTTTAAATTAGGAGAAGTTAAATATCCATGTGACTTCTGAATATCTGGCCTTAAAATTTGTTATATGTGTGGTGTGGGGGTGTGTGTTAATTTTTTTTAAAGTCTGCACCAACAACATGTTGTTGCTTTCGCTGTTGTTTCTAGTACAGTGTGGAGGATCTGCTCTGTGCTCTGGCTGAGGTAGCATGGGCAGCTTGCTTTTTATTTAATCTCAGCATCCGTAGCGGCCTACTTTGCCTCATCACATTCACAATGTTTAATAAGAAGCTGCCTCTCTATTTTTTCTGCACAGCCTCATAAGCCTTCATTACTTTATTTGGGGAATTCGGCTCAAATTCTCGGGGTACTGTACCCGCAACCTGTCAAAGATGGGAACAATTCCAGCATGTTTCAGGAAGTGGACTTGATCCTTTAGTGACATTCATTTTTACAAGTAATGACTTCTTGTGCAACAGACATGAACCCATTTTGGTTGCTCAGCTTTTATATTGAGGAGCGTATGTAGCTTGTAAAGCTCAACCTGAGGCTTGCTTGCTTGGTCTTAGACTTGGTGCTTGTTTCCTTGGTTGGGAACTCAGCCTGTAGCTTCCATATCTCATTCAAGTGCCTTTGTTGCAGATAACTTTATCTTTTCTGTGTTTTGGGTTGTGTGTGTTTTTTTTATTTGTTGCCTTTTTTTTTTTTTTTTTACTCCTCCCTTGGCGTATCAAGCCTAGGGTGATCCTTGCGATCTTTTCCTAAGACCCCTGTCTGTTTACTGTCTTCCTTCCCTCTGATATCACTTGGTGAAATTAACTCGTAAGGTACTCTTGGTTTTTGAAGTTATTGCTTTTCCTTATATTGATACAGGTTAAACTTTTTCAACCTTTAGTCATTTTGGTGATGTGGCTTACAGCACAGTTTTGAAAAGTGTGTGATTTCTGTAGTTGGGGTGAGATGGACTGGAGCAATGTGGTAGGGAGCAGGGCAGGTGCTTTGCTACCTGGCTTTATTGCTGCAGAAGATGTTACGTAAATACTTGAGACTTTCCTCTGATTTCTAGTGGTGTCATGTTTCATAAATAAGCTGTGCTGTTTAAAACTCAAGTGTCAGAGGTAGCAAGCTGGATACATTCAGAAATAATGAGACAGGTCTGAAGAGTAATGTACTTTTCCAGTGATCCTCATGTTAGGAGCTAAACCTGCATTCTAGGGAAACTCACTGGAAACAGATCTTTCTGGAAGGGTGTGAAAAAGTGATGTGTTTACCTGTGTGTGTTTTAATGGTTGGAAAATTCTGGGACTAGCAATAAGAGCGCCAGTAACTCCTGAATAAAGTTGTTTTATCAAGTCTCATGAAAAACAGCAACAGTTTCAATATAAAGATGAGATACAGAGTCTATTGTTCTAATTGAGTCATAAATCAAACAAGAAAAAAAAAAAAAAAAAAAAAGAGGGAAGAATGCCCATGCATCAGTCTGTGTCAGTCCAGCATACTTTCCTGCGTGTGGCTTGTATTTTTTTCATGGATTCTATCCTTGCAAAGCTGCTTTGTGATCTCGGTATTGATGTGGGTCAAAGGAGGAGGATCGTTAACGTTCCTCCTGCCCCTCTCCATCACCATCAGCAGCTCTCAGTGGATATCAGCCCTTTGGGCTTACTTGGGAGAGGACAGTGGAATTTTGTGATGCTTGTAATCACTCTTCCAAATATTTCTTTCAATCTGTGTCTCATCTGCACAATAATCCGGATCCCAATTTCTGATGATTATTATGAATTGCGATTTAGTAATTGGAATGTCAATATTCCTGGCAAACTAGTATTTTCATGTTCTATTAACATTCATGTGCCCATCAGGAAGTCTATGATACAGCTAAAGAAACAGTTTTTCTCCAAGAGAATCATAATTCCAGGTAGTGTTCTCATAATTGCCCTTTAAAAGTTGCCTTGTCTTGTCTCTGGTTGGCAGCTTTAATACTGCTGCTTATCTATGTGGCACTTTCTCGCCCATTTAATGATAGTGCTTTGTTTCGCTGCTAGTATAGTTTCACAGTGACAGCTTTGGTTTTACAGGATAGAAACAATCACTTTCTTTTTTCTAAATGCAAACTGTTTTCAAAGTGAAATGTCCTTTGTTCTGCAAATGAATTACACTGGTTTGTTGCAAGCAGTTTAGAGCTGCTTGTTACAGTGATACAAGCAGGTAACGACGTGCTTCTGAAGAGATTAAGGACCTTCTCATTTCGTGTTGCATTTGTTCCAATCATCACAATTCTAATTAAATGCATGTCTCTCTTCTGCAGTTTCTTTCCCTTGTCTTTAATGTGTCCATCTTCCTAAACAACCTGTTAAAGAATGTATATTCCCTTGATCAAACTGGAACAAAAGAAAACATTCACTAGTGATCTGTAGCTTGAAAAGCAAATGCACAAAGATCATTAACCTCATACTGAGCTCAAATACATTCGCTGTTGGGGGAGGGAATATACCAAATTGCAAAGGTTAGATATTAGGGAGAAAAAAAACTTGGAAGCAGAACTTGTTTTATATATCCACTATAGATAATCTTAAGAGGCATATATGTAAAAAAAGGTACTCGTAAGTAACAGCAAGTTCCATAAAGCGTGTGCATTTTATGGTTAATGTTTATTTTATGTCCTACTTTTACTACAGTTAGCAAAACCAGTGTAATGTAATGGAAGAGTCTACAGTATGCTAATTTTATTTAGTCAGCTGCATGTTATGTTTAACTGGACTGTGACATTTAAGCAACAAAAAAGAATGTCATTCAGAGTGCTCCGTGGAAGGTGATGTAATTGTCTTGGACACCTGTAATTTTATCTGCTTATTTTTGTGCCAGTTCCACACACTGCAGATGAGTTTGGCAGTTTAGCATGATAGGCATGTTAGTTTTTCTGCATGAAGGACACTGGTATCTGAAAGAAACCTTCAATGGTAGTGTAAATAAACCACTTGAATGTTTTTGTGTTTTATTATGTAAAACCCTTTTGTTCTTGTTTGTGACAGTTGTTGCTGACGTATAGCAAATCCAGCTGCACTAGTCACTCAAAGTCCTTGCTAGGGTTTTTTGTCAGTTAAAATTATATACAGTACTCTTCAGCAGAACTCTAAGCTTTATGAACCTTGGAAAGCACTGATGTGTGTTTTTAAGTATAATGTGCCAACAAGTCTGACCTTCCTGAAAATGCGTCCACGTGTTATAGTGAGTTTCATACATCAAATTATGTTAAAATAATGGAACAGCTAAGAAATAGTAATAGATTTTACTGCAGCTGTCTCTAGCTAAAGGACGATAAATGTTGTATGACTGCTGCTGTATGTGATCACTTTCACTGGTTCAAACAAAAAATGCAATCCTGTCATTTCTTAGCAATACTTATATTTAAAAGTTGCACATCTGCATTTAACAGCATCACAGCCTTTAGTTGTCATCATCCATACTCATCATGGTCACTCATTTATGTCTTTCTCTACTCTTCATAGTGTGGCAGAGTCTGCAGTCGAGGAAGTGGCATTGGCTCTGTCCCTGTCCCTTGTGTGCAGCTGCTGATGGGTTTCACTTCTGATAGGTGCTGAATGGCAGTGGCTGCCACCAGAGTAGGAAGAAGTGCAGCTCCTCTTAAAAACAGACCTTGAGACTCTGATCCTATTGTGAAATACTAATTTAGGTGATATAATGACCAGGGGAAATAGTGATGGCAGTATTGAGGAATGACAGGGTTTCTTTGTTTTGTGTTTTTTTTTTTTTTTTAATCTATGTATATTTTTTTGAGATTTGGTTGGAGAAAAGTTTGGGACTAAATACAGAACAATTTCTCAGAGCTGCTGGAATTCTAAAGTTGAAATATTTATATTTAGATAAATAAGTGATATATACATACATTTTATATAAAAAATATATATTTTAAAGTGTATGTATTTGAGATTTTTGTAATAATAACTGGGAAAGAAGTGTCACAGAGACACGAGACAGTTTGCGATACAGATGTTACTGTTCCCCTGTGTACCTAAATGTCTTTGGCTGTGATTGCGGTTAATCTGGAACAGAAAGCTGTTCATTAAGAAATAACCTTGCATTTAATGAACCATGCCAAACAAAGCTTGGGCTCAAAAACCTGCTGATGTTGATAGAAATCTTGAAGCTGGTTATGAATGCCGGAGTGGGTCTCTTTGTAACTCACATTACAGTCACCTTCTCTACTTCAGCATCAACTTTTTGTTCTCTTTCGTAGTGATTAGGTAGATAATGACAAAACTTGCACTGCCTGATGTTGTTTTCCTCCCCATCCTTGAGGAACAACACATTTAAAAAGTAATTCTGTTGTATTCAAATGTCTGTTCATTCAAAGCCTGTAAGAGAAAGGCCATCTTTGAATTTATTTTACTAGGAATCCCCCAACGTCTAGTGAAACGCAAGACTCATGTCCTAGTGAAGTTATCTATAGTCTTACCTTCCCAAGCTTACTGTATCTCCTTCCAAGAAAAACGAAAAAAGAAAAAACAAAATGCAACAAAACAATCCTACAGTGGAAACTAACGTTTCCTTTCTTTTTTGAGATCCTGACCCTTTTTCCCCATTAGTGTTACAGGGAACCCCTGAATACTACTGTGAGTGAGCTCTGTGCTTTCTGGGACTGCTGTGTGCTCTGAGGTCTTGTTGTGAGAGGCCTCCAGCAAGGACCATCCACAACATTGATAACAGATTTTGCTAAAATCCTAAATGTTTTCCTAAAGATCTGTGGTGAAAAAGTATTTTCTGCTCTTTGAGATTTGCAGTAGGCAGGCACTCATCTGAAATTTTTTCTTTTCTGTTTTTAACTGTGACTACTTAACTCGTGGCACTTGTCAACAAAAAGATTTATCTCTGCATTTTTCTATTTTTTTTTAAATTTAGCATTGTGTCCTGTGTAACCAGGCAACCCAATGTGAAATGAAGATATAGAACTTAAGACAGAGAAATGTGCATCACATTTCCCAGTGAGTTTAGTGTACAGGGCCAGCTAAGCAAAAGTGGAGGCTGAATTTTTGTTGCCTGTCACCGAGAGCAGTGCTTCTAGGACTGCTGTTTCGTCAAAAACATCTGCCCATATGTGGGTGTCTTGCACTTACCCTGATGGAAGGAGGGTCCTTGCTGTGTTACTTAGACTTGTCAACACAGCTGCCCCCTGGGAGCTGGCCAGCTGCTCTCTCTGGGATCTCCCCTGCTCACAGGGGTGGGTAGGTGTTTGTCGCCCTTGTCATAATGTTCCTCCTGGTCTGCTTTTCTGGCAGATGTTCATACCAATCATGTGGCTGATTATTCTCTGGGTCAGAAAGCATGTTGAACGCTGGTAGGGCTTTTGTCTGTCTGAACCACCAATCCCCTCAAAACACTGGCTGGAGCTTTGTGATATTCTGATCATGCTAAATATAAAAGCTTTTCCATTTTGCAGAATGTATTCTTTCCTATTTTTAGTAACTCTTCCAGTTAATGATTAGTTTAATTTATAATAATCATCAATGTCTGCATTGTTTCAGTCATACTAATAAACAGATCTTTGTGTACTAATACAGGGTAGTTTGGGAGGACAAACTCACTGGAATATCTAATAAATGAGCAAATGCTTTTGTTAAAGATGGAAAGGTCACTACACTGCACATGTGCTAGCTGTAAAAGATGAGTTTAATTTGAAAACAGAGCTAAGGTTTTGTTTCATTTCAATACCTGTTAAACCTGTTAAGACCAAAGAAATTAGGTAGCAATACATTACTTAATCTTTTAAAATGAATGCCTTGATGTGGTATGAGGATTTCTTAATCTGTATGCAAACTCATAGGTTATTTCTTAGGAAAGATTGTAGTTTATATTTAGATAACAATTACTATAAATAAAAATTAATTTAAATAACAATTACGAAAGAAAAGAATGTGTTGCAGTAATTCTTCTCCTTTCCCCACCTTGTGCCACAGCTTGAGGTGGGGAGGGAACCCAACCTGTATGAAAACTGATCTTGTGGTGATGCTAGTCAGCAGTAAAACTCCATTTATCTGCTCTCATTTATTTGACATGGCTAACTTCTAATAAATGAGCTCCGTGCTCTTCAATTGAGACTCAGTGATGTGTGTATTCTTGTTTTGTAATCATGTTTAAATGATTAGCCAAGTAGAAAATTGCATGCTCAGTAGAAAAATAAATTGAAGAGGGTAATATTGTAATATTAATCTTCTCTAAATTGTAGTAAAATGCTTTGAAATGGAAGAAACATGTATTTCATTATGTACTTTATTACTAGCAGAAAGTTGTCTAATTTGAATACAAATAGTTTTTCTCTTGTGCTTAATTAGGTGAAAAAAATAAAAATAAGTCTTGAAATTCAGAACATAAGCAAAGTTTGGAGATTTGCAGCCAGTTTCTGGTTTGGAAGTCTACTAAATGTATAAACTTCAAATATTCTCGGAATTCTCTCCTTATTGCTTATCCACTCCACCTACTAGACATCTGGTCTCAGCCCAACACTCAACCCTAGTGAGTGTCAGATTTAAACGGATGCTTTTGGCAAGTTACGCATTTCCCAGTCTCTTCAGGATCTTTATAATTTTGGTAGGAATTATAACCTATCCAGGACTGCACTAGTTTTGGCACACTCTCCAATGCTCTTAGGACATGTTGAACATCAGTTATGTTCTGAACAAATGACTTCTGGGTACTTTAGGGCACAAATTACACCAGCCTAAAGACAATGACGTTATGGTCACAAACAGTGCAGGCACATCCTCTAACATTCACCCTGTCATGATTACAGGGCGGTCTGCACTTCTTGTCTCTCAAAACATTGGATGTTTATGTCATGTGTTCTTGTTTTCATTCCTCAGAAGGATTTTGCGGAGTACAATTATTAGTGCAGACCTTAGTCTCGGTGCTAAATTCATCATACTGCCTGGCCTGATAGTTGAGAGTCATCTTGGATGAGCTCTGTGCACTGTAAAACCCCGTGATCAGAGGTTGTCTTGAAACAAACTTGTTGCTTTAAAGTGCAAAATATTTTGGAAGAGAGCGATTTTAAATTGTCTCAACGATAGATATCCCACACTGTAATAGAGGTACCAACACTTTGAGAAGTCCAAACGTTCCTAGGGATAAACTGTGGATTTCTTTGTTTAGCTGATTTCTATAACTGAGGGCTTTTCATTTGTAGCAATGTTTCTTTTTCTAGCACATTCTTTCTTGTCCTATAAGACTTTAAATGCAGCTGGTTGAGCACTGGGATATGCTGTCAGCCAGGGTGGAGCACTTCAGGATTAGCAAAAGGACTTTGGTTTTGATTGAGAAAAATTGGGATTTTAGCAGAGGGAAAGGAAGATTCTTTTAGTCTTCAAAAGCTTGCTGCCTCTCTTTTTTTTCAATAGTGTGATCCTGGAAAATCTGTAGGTGTAGTACATGTACATAAGCCAGAAATGTATATGATTATTAGCTTCAGATCCATATTTGTAACAGCTATCCTAAAGCAATGAGAAGAGGGGGGAATAAATACTACATTTGAAAAAAAATCTATTTCTTGGTGCTAATGGAAGCTCAGGTCAAAGTAGTATAAGCTAGAAACAGACGAAAATATAGAGCAGGCAAAAAATAAGTCTAGCTTCACTTTGTTTTTTCCCCTAAATGAATGATAAATGTTTTCTTCTAAAAGCCATATTCATGTATGTAAGCACTGACTGCAATGTGTTAGAAATTGCCAAACCATCAAAACTGTTGTACAGTTGATGTTCAGAAGGTATCACATCGAAGATGTAGTGAAGCCATTACAAAGCTAGACCGTGGAAATTGGTTTGGTCTGACATCATTTCTCAAACTAGACCTGAGTGTATTTGTTTCTCACTTGTCTTTCCTTCCCACACCCAACCAGGTAGTTCTCAGTGTGTGTTCCTGTGAAGGAACCCTAGAGTTTCTGCATCAAAAAATGAGGTGCTGTTTCCAGAGAAGCTGCAACATTGTTTTACTTGCATTTTCTCTGCAGCTTGGATTTATTTGAAAAGCAAAGCAAAATGATTTTTTTTCTTTTTTTTTCTCCTGGTGGTAAGGAGAATGTGGGAAGGAAAGTGGGATATTTTACCTGCCAATAGTGATGTCACAGGTTTTGCATAGTTTACCTCTACCTCGATGCACTGGATGTGCTTGGGTGAAAAGGATCCAGACAGAGGATTCTGAGAGATGCCTTGAAAGAAACCGAAGGAGCAACTGGTGTCAGAGATAGCCACAGTTTGTGTTTTGTTTGGTAAGCCTATTATAAAACTGAAGGAACTTCCAAGTGGCAAGAATAGACTTGCTGTGCATATTTAAGCAGAGTCCGAAGCAAATGCAAATGAGTCTCACAATTTTGGGGTGCTTGCACTTCCCTAGAAGTGACAAACACAATGCATGTGAAGTTACTGAGGAACCTTCCAGAGAAGAGCAACCCAAAAGAAGTAGGAAAATCCCAGAGCTAGGGGATAGGATGGGGAGTTGCTTCTTTCCTTCTCCCTCTGTCTCAACAGTTGGTTTGAATTCAGTCAGCCCTAAGTGAACAAGTAGGGAAATAAATTCTGCTGTCTACTGAGCCAGCCTGATACAGGACACAGAGCAGAGATAAAGCAAGAACTACAGCTTGGGATAAACCAGGTTGTGGTGGACTTCAGCCTTACAGTTTAGAAAATAAGCAACATTAAATGTTGTTTGGTGGTAGACTTCACAACTGTATCCCAGACAGATACTTAAGAGACTGCTGGCTTAAACTGTATATCAAGCTTTATAAAAGTTGGGTACAGATCTTAACTCTATTTAACAGGTCAATAGAGAGAAAGACCAGAAGCTGTTTTGTAAATAGACCTTCTCCTTCAAGTTAAATATGGTCAAACAAACACTTAAAATGCTGGTGGGGAAAAAAGATATTTTAATGAGTTAATTTGTGAATCTGATTCCAAATTTCTGGAATCACTTTTTTTTTTCCTGTGTATGCAACCAAAGCTTTGTACAGACTGTTATTCATTCAGTAAGTGTGCGTGTTTTGGTAGGGGTGGTTTTTTGTTTGGTGTGTGGTGTGTTGTGTGGTGTGTGGTTTTTTTTTTTTTGTCACAGTACAAATTAGCTAAAGGACAGGAGAGGGGACTGTAGGATTCTTCCTCCTCCCCCTATTAACTCCATGTAGCACATGGGCTCAGGTCCTGTGATGGAAATTCCTTTCCTCTTCACCCTGTGCTTCTAGACATCCCTGGTTGTGGCCAAATGTGCATTTAAGTGTATAGAGATAGACCACTCCTAATTTCTCCTGATATATAAATGACAATTCAACTGGAATTTTAAGAACCCCAAATTGTTCTACATGATCAAGTATTAATGACCTTTATTGCAGGTGGGCTTGGATCTAGGACCAAGGCAGTTTCTACTGCTTTCCACAAACCAGCCCTGTCTTGTATGCACACCTAGGCAACTGGAGCTCTTTCCCATGACTTCTTGCCCTTTGTGCTCTCCTTATAGAATAGTTAGAAGTGCTTTTATTTACTCTTGTGTGTGTAAGGGGAGTTCTTCTGTAGTTTGGCACTTTGTGCAATAATGGAAATACAAATTGCTAGTCTATTTGTAGAGTCTAGTATTCTTGTACATTATTAATAACATTATTAACATTAACAATATTAATATTAATAATATAATAACATAATAATGACATTATTATTAATATTGCACATTATTATTTATTGTGTTTCCAAAACTGTTTCCTTTGCTCAAAATATGTGGCTTTATTTTGTACTGTCAGGATAGGAGGAAAAAAAAGTAAAAGGTTTCCTTGTATCTCCTTAATATTTCTGTAGTGTTACCAAACAAAAGAACACCACTCATGTTAATACTGGCAAATCTCAAGCACTTTTTTGGCGAATAAATAGATAAGGAAGAACTCTGGGAGGAGAATCTGAAGAAAAAATTGCATGTTTCTGCAATGGATGGAGTGTATGATTGTTTGAACTAGTGATAGAAAGAAGCTTGGCAGGGTCACTGAATGAATGCCAAATTAAAGGAAAAAAAAAAAGCTAAATATATATTAGTAATCTAACCTACCAAAGAGGAAGTTGTAATCCCGAAGTTTTGATGTAAATGGTTATACTAAATTCTATAGTGTATATCTTGAAGTGAGGGGAGGAATAAGAGACGTTGTTTCTTTTGAACTGATGTAGGATTTTTTTTAGTTTGTTTTATTTTTCTGTGAAGGGGGTTGTCCCCACCCTGAGAATAAAATAAAACCAGAAAAATTCTTGCTCCAGAGGTCACAGAAGCGAAAAAGTGGGAAATGCTCATCATATGTCAGTGAAAAGGTTCCTTCAATCAAAAGCGAGAAGTATTTTTTGGCATAAAACCTGCAAAGATGGCAGCAGCTATTTTATCATAAATTTAGAACTTTGGCTGTAATCTGCTTGGCTGCGTTTGGATCTTGTCGAATTAGATGAGGTCTATTGTTAGTCTAATTCCAAATAGTGCTGAGAGTTCCCTCCAACAGCTGCATGAAAAGGAATTTTGGGAACCACAAGTGATACAAATTGAATGCTTTATGTGCTTTTGTCAAGTCAGGCTACCATGAATCAGCTTTTATGGAAGAAAAAGATTATATGTGCATTTCTATACTTGCCAACTATTTTCACCTCCCTATTAATTTACTTGGGTTAATCCAATTCCTTTTAGTCACAGCATTTTGAGGTTCACTCTTTTGAGAAAGTGAGCAAGCAGGAGTACAACATAGGAATTTGAGAAGCAAATTTTTTGGGGGTCTGTTGATCATGTTCATAAAAGTAAGCAGAAATAATATCTTGCAGAACTGTGAGGTCCCCAAGGGTGGGGGGTAGAATGAGTTGTTTCAGGATCTGTGCAGACAGTTCTGTATGCTGAATGTCTTATGATTTAAGGAAATTCTGTACATCGTATTTTTCTTTGCAGTTTTATTTGGAGGCTGCTTTCATCTGGCAAGTTAACTATACTTTTATGTGTAAATTTAATGCACGTGATCGCTTGCTTATAAGAAGCGTGGTTTATCAACCACAGAGCCACAAGAATTCTTGCAGGACTAAGTTTTTAGGGGAAAACATAAAGAATTACAGGATAAATGCTCCCTCAGAGCGGCTGCATTTTTTTCAACTCTATTTTTGTGATCCAAGTTTATTATATTGCTTCCTGAATAACTATTCAGAGCCTGGAGTGGATGCTTAATTTTACACTGAAATTAATGATTTTTGGATCACTTTCTACTCTTCCACTGCACAATCCTTCAGTACAAACATCTGTTTACTTCCTGGCAAGAGTAGCACAGTAAAAGAATTGCTACCCAATTAATACTAATATCATGCTGTTTTTATTGCTTTTGGCTGTCTTTCAGCAAAGTACCTGAGAATATCTGTGGTTTCTACTGGACTGTAGTGCCTGATGAATTATTCTCAAGAATGGAGATATGTTCCTGAATTGTAGCCAGAAATTAGTAGCAGTGTTGTAGCTGTGAATCGTAGTCGTCTTGGAAGATTCATTATAAGAGGTAGGAAACAGAGCCGACATCTTAAAGCTCAAGCTAAACCACAAATCTTGTGCCAAGTTCATTTAATAAATAATAGGGTTGTTAATCAGTTACCATAAGGAAGTTTAGTTCAACCAAGTATCGTAGGCTTGAAAAATTCTCTGCTACATTTTTTGCTATAAAATCTCTCCAGCAGAGAATGAAAGGAAAGAACCTTTCCCCTTCCCCCCACCCCCAAAAGGACAAATGATTCCAGAGGTAGCAGGTCAAACAGATCTAGGACTAGGAAATTACAAGTTCCTTTTGTTGTTGGTTTTTTGCTATGAGTTCTGTTGGTCATTAAGGGTGCATAAGAACTGTTTCATGTAAGCACTTTGTAGGTTGTTGAATCACAGTGCCAACATTCAGCTACATCACTGTTTAGTCTTGCCATTGTTTCTTTTGGGGAGGAATTGCATGTGGGAGGTAGAAAGTTCAGGGTAATTATTTCTCTACTGTGTTGAAAACAAGCTCTGTACCTATTGTGTGCACTTACCTCTGAAGTATAAACAGTTTATACTTTTGAAATGTTTTGGGAAAGCAATGAAGGTGTTGGAGGGAGGGTGTGATTTGTAGCTATTTAAACTTCTGTATTTAGTCAAAGGAGAACTATTTTTTCATTTCCATTTACACTTAATTGATTCAGCTCCAAAGTTGATGTTAAACTGGTATATGGATTGGTCTAACGTATGGGATCTGATATGTAAAGTATCTTTACTTGCCTGGTGCTCATAGAGGCTGAGACTGGACAGGTCTGAAGAACTTTTGTTGCAACACAAGTCTTTTGTGAGGAGTTTGATGGGGGAAAACTGTGAAGCTCACTGGTAGCTGCTTCCATTCCGGTTGTCTGTGTCCAGCTGACTTGCTGTGTCCCACAGTCTTCTCCAGTTCATCTGGCTGCTGTCACCAGCTCGGCTGGGAGGGCAGCAGCCCCAGCCAGGGGAGCTTGGGAAAGCTGGGGGAGAGCAAGGAGCCCACAATACCGAGTTACTGGGATTTGCTCTCTCATTTCTCATTTTCACAGCCTCTGCTGGCTGGAAATCGCTCTGGTTGGAGCTTCCAGGTGCAAGAAGTGAGATGGAAATTGTGAGCGGAGCCAAGCGTGGGAAGAAGCCTGAATCCTGAAACTGGCCATGATGGCTCTGCTAACAGAAAGTCATTGCATGGGATAGCTAGTTGAGAAGACAAAGATCCCAGTCAAACCATTCATATATTTTTCATCTGCTGAGTGTGTTACTGCATGACCTATTAAATACATAACTCAGCAATGAGCTGACAGAATATTTGTGGTGAGAGAGTGTACTTTTCAGCTGGGTTTTCCCACACAGTAATCCTTTCTGTCAGCCTTTCCCTACTGACGCTCAAGACATTTTGAACTTCTTAGCTGCTTTTGATTAAATTTGACAGACCAGAAACAGTTCAGAATTAGTTTTTCACAAGCTTCATGAAAATAGGTGGGCATGCAAATTCACATTCCCAGTTTATCCACTGTAGTGTGAGCTTAGCTGTATTACTACACAGCAAAGAATCTAAGTGGGGGTGGGGAGCAGACAGGGTAAGTTCCAGTGTTCACAAAATAGCTTGCTTAATTGTGTCACATGCTCATGAAACAGTGGTAGCACCAACCTTTTGTTAAAGTTTACCAAAAATGAGACTGAGAGCCAGCTCACAGGCTCGGTTCAAAGATGCGAAGCACATTTAAGAATAGAAGATTTTGTTGTTGTTGTCTGTGTGTGGTTGGTTTTGTTCGTTTTGTAGTGGGTTTTTTTCCTTCCTTTGTTACATAGTTACTAGGACCATGTGCCCAATGGGAATAATTTCTCATCTTAACAAAAACAGGGTTATGGAACAGGCATGCATCCCTAAAAAGTTAAAAACCTAAGATCATGGAATCTCCATGGTCCTATCTGTGGACATCTCTTCCTGTAGTTTTGCCATTGTAGAATTTAAGCCAACGCTGCCCACAGTCTCCAGAGCTGCTCCTCTGGGGAACTAGTGATGCTTTGCAATGAGCATCTGGGGATCGGCTCTTTTTTTTTTCTTTTTTTTTTTTTTTTCCTCCTCCTTCTCTCCACTCCCTGAAGTTGCATTTCCTTGCTTGTTACTTCCTGCTCCCTCCTCTCTGTGCTCTCATGTCAATGGAAAACATGTTTTATTTTTGTTAGTGTGTGGGGGGTTTTTTTGTTTTTGTTTTTTCTTGGCTTGGTAATTCAATTCTCATCCATACAGCTGGGCAGGTGGTTTTACTGTGTGGGTAGGAGCAAAGCGAATCTGTGATTAATAACTGCTGGTACAAGTTGAGGGGTTTAAACAGAGTAGCCTCTGATTCCTTCAGAAATCAGACTGAGTCCTGTGGGTGTACAAAGGAACATGCAGGCACAGTAACCAGCACAGTGCCTCAGCCGTTGGGAGTACCAAGTCTCTGAGGTTATAAACCCTGGAATGAAGCAAGTACGCACTGTGCCAGGAGAAGGGACAGGCATTTCTAGTTTTATCTCTGGGTGAGACGCCAGTTATCAGTTTTCTACTCATCAAAGAACAGAAGAACTGGATTTTTATGTAGAGATAAATTAGACTGGCACGAGGCTTTGCATATTTATAACAATGAGATATTTTGTTAAACAGTGGTTAATTATTAGTGAGCTGGGAAGCCTGTCCAATACGTGGTTTTCTTTAAGTAGGCTGTTGGGAAAACTCATTTGAAGGATCTACAGTTTTTCACACCTTTTTGTCTTTATCCATAACAGACTTTGTGTCTTAAGAGTCACATTATGAATTCAAAGTAATCCAATCCTCTCCCATGATATAGGATCTAAGCACTTAATTTTCTGTTATTTGACTTTTAAGTAAAACAGAAATCCTGTGGGAAAAGTTCAAGTTTTACCACTTCTGTTTAAGTAAGTAATGATTGGAGTGTATGTTATCCTAGAATATGGACTAGGTATTTAAAATCTGTACAGCCAATGTATATGTGGGACTTAAGAGAACAGTAATAAAAATTTATTCATTTTATGCTAAATGGGTAGGCTTGGAAACATACCGCTACGCTCATTTTATTAGTTGAGATGCAGATGTGCTTCCAACTGAACCATTAGAAAATGAAGATGTATATTTACACTGTTCATAGTAGAACCACGAAAATCAGAGATAAAGTTTAAAACTATGCTTATATGCCTGGAAAGCACTGAAAGAAAAATGAGCATTTTGTTTACTCTTTTTTTTTTAGACAAATGGCCTTTAAAAAAGATCAATAGTGCAGTTGCAATCCTTTTTGTGGTCATTTGCCATAATAATGTTAAACATGACGCTTTGAATTAGGAAGGTGTTGCGAACTTTAAAAAGGATGGATCTATTTTAGATATTTAATTCACTGCTAAATGTGATAGTTCAATTAGTGTGTTTATATGTGCCTGTTTGTCAAGGAGACAGATAAAAAATAACTATAAAAATGTTCGGTAATGAAAGATGTTTTAATAAAATACAACCTTTTTTCGTACACAGTTTTAGACAGGGCAAGAGTTTCATCTTGCCTTTTAGGTTTATGTTTTATTGTAATTTAAGAACAACTTATGGTAAGAGTTTCTGCCTCTGGCAATTTCAGTTCAACTCATCCAGTCTCCCAACTGTCTGATTTTTAAAATGTAAATGTCCAATTTGCATAAGGCAAGTCCATACTAGATCTACCTGATACATTAAGGTGATGTCAAAACTTAGTTAACTTGGTTAAAGGATTGTTTTAAATTGTATTTGTAGCCTTTCTATTGCATGGACACTTCTATAGATTCTTGGTCAAAATTCTTAAATCTGGTTTCCTTAAATTTGGATTCAGAAGCATAATTTAAATCCTGTACTACAAATGATCGTTAAGGCACTAGAGTATTATAGAACATGTTAACATCAATATTGCGAAACACGCCTTTTGTGCCTTTGTCTTATTTCCATATTACTGGCCTGGAAGCTCTCTAGAAGCCTAACTTTAAATATTTTTCTAGTTTTTTTACTTTATCCATAACCTCGATTTCAGTAGTATGTAGCCTTACATACTTGCTGGGCACCATCTTCATTAGAATTAACTTTGCCATCTTTGCAACCACTGAGAAAAAGCTATGCCACATGAAAAAAGGGGTGTATACTTTTGATTTTTAACTTTTATTTACAATTTCTACCAGTTCAGTCTAAATTGGATAATATATTGAATATATGAATAATATATAGCATATATGAATAATAAAGTTGAATAATATATTAGTGCTCAAGTAGTGTACATGGTGGAATGCTCAATTTCACTTGTGTCAAAACCTGAGCTCCCTGGATAAGAGCACAGGGAGAAGGGTGGTTTTGCATTATTTGTTCTTTAAACAAATGTGGTGTTTTGAAGTCGATATGCAAAGGTCGTGCAACCCTTTCAGAAAAGAACGAGGAAGAACAACACTTTCTTCTTACAGTAAGTTATAAATAAAAGTGGTGTATTAAAACAATAGCACTGCATTAAAACACTCTGGTCTTTAAAATGGCGTATCTGCATAGGTGAGAATGTATATAAGGATGATGGTTACAAACAATGAGGTTAATTGTGTGACCCGTTTCATAATGTGTATATTTATATTTATATGTACTTTAAAAAAATATTCTAGTCATTGACTTTTTAATTACATTTAATATGAAAATTAAGGTATGATTTTTTTATGTGCCACTTTGTAGCAGGATCTGAACTGATAGATTTTTTTTTTATTGCATTTTCTGGTTTGCATATTACTTTTTATAAACAGAAAATTAATAAATTCTGGGTACTTATTTGTATCACGCATGTGTAAACTTGACCTATAAATTTAGGGATGTGTTTAGAGCTAAATTACAGTGTAGTTCCCAAACATAACCATTTAATAGAAATGCTTTTTGTTGTTCAGACGTGCTAAGGAAATTGATTAAAGAGCTGACTCTGCACACAAATATCTGGTGGTGTTTTTTCCTCTGGTTCTGTGATAAAATAATGAAAAAGATCTACCAGAGTGAAACTGCTGCAGTGTTTGTTACAGATTTATTCCCTAGATATCAGTATCATGTATCTCCAGGTGCTTAAACCATTTGGGTCTGAATTCTGCAAAGCACATGTATATGGCTGCATTGGCTTAACTTCAGTGCATCCCTGGTGCTTTGCTGGATCAGAGCTTTAGCACTTTGTTGCTTCTTTTGAACATTCTTTTTTTTTTTTTTTTTTTTTTGAAAGTATTTAATTGACTTCATGCATCTAATGCTGTTGGTTATCTTGGTGTGGCTGAGCTCGTTGTGCTTGGGGTGGTGTGCTGGGAAGGTTTTGATGGGCTTGTGTGTGACATCAGTTGAATAAACGTGGCTTCCAGTGCAAGTAGGATCTACATGCTACATGTTCCACTTTAGCATGACATTAGATGAGTTCAGTGTGTGTGTGGTGTTTTTTGTGTGGTTGGTTTTGTTTGTTGTTTGGGGTTTTTTTTGTTTGTTTTTTTAGAAAGCAGTATGCAGCTGAAACCTTATCAAAAGGCAGTTGATCACATAGAGGTCACTGCTAAAGAGAGGATTTTATGCTTCTGGCCTGACACTCTTGTGCCATCTCAGCACTTGCTAGCTGGCATGGCTCACAAAAACAACAGAAAACAAAGCTAGCAGAAAGTCGTGGTTGTTTTTTTTTTCTCTCCCCTTTTTTTGTTGTTTGTTTTCGAGGGTGAGAGGAGTGGTTGCTGCTTTAATGAGTGAAAGGCTTGCAGAGGGTCTGCTGAGTGCTGGGGAAAGACAGGAGTGACACTCGAGGAAGCTGAAGGGGGACCTCTCCCTTCTGACAGCAGTTCTGGGTGGAACTGCATCTCTCTTCCTGTTTCCCAGAAACCCAAAAGCAAGTGATCCTTCACTTACGTGTGAAGAAAGATCTCCTTGTGTAGTGTCTGAAGTCTTGTCTGTTAGCCTGGGGGTTAACAGTTGTTGTTTTGCAATAGCATTGCAAAACAAACAAAACAGTTTGCTGCTTTAGCATAAGAAGGCCCTTAGAATTATGAAATAAATACCCAAGGATTGCTCTCCATACTGGGTATGTTTGAATTTGATCCAGCTATGTAAAGTATATGTCAATGGATATATGCAAAAGCATGTTCCTGTCTTGTAAGGGCTATGAATGACATCAGTGATGTCATTATTCAGAAAATCTAATTTTGCCAGAAGTGGTATTTAACTCTTAAATTTTGAAACTGTTTTCCAAATACTCATAAGCATATGCTTGAACATCATCACTACAGAGAATATCACAGTTCTCTGCAGGAAATCTGTCATTTTGTGATTGACAGTTTCTTTTTACCAGAGAGAGGGACATTGGTAAATGCACAGAAACTTCATAAAAGGGTTCTTCTAGTACAACAGGTTTCTCCTTAGATGCTCCAGGATCCTACCCATTGAGAAAATGTTAAGGAAAATGTACAACTCAGTTACTTAATGGAAAGCCCTGGATCTTTTAATTGTTACTAGCAGCAGTGTAAATGCCAGTAGCAGTTAAGTGGTGGCTGTTCTGCTAAGCTTACATTTGTATGTGTTTCATCTATGATTGCACAAAACCAATAACCAATACAGTGTTCTCCATGTACAGTGCAGTAATGTGATGTTTGTTTAGTGAACCACAGGACATTCAGGCAGTATCGTTTTTAGACTTCTTAAGACTGATACATTTTGACTTTTAAGGTCATCTACACCAGTCTGTGGCATTCTGTGCTAAATGGGGTTTGTAGTTTAAAAACACACTTGAAAGTCACCATGTGACTTCAGGAAATTAAAAGGGTCCTGGAGAATGGCAATCAGCAGAAACGCTTTTACTGTAGGAGGAATTTGGAGTTGATCTTAAGGTATTAACATTAATCAACTGCCTTGTGCTGTTAGACATTCGGCTCTGTTATACTGTTTGGTATGTGCCTGCATGATCACAGCAACAAGGCATAATGACCTGAGGCATTGTATTTTTAACCTTCACTGAAACTTGTCAGTCCTCCTTAGCTGACCTGACTAGATTAGTAAAGCAAATTTGCTTATTTAATCAATTTGCCAATGGTGATTTACCGCTGCCTTTACTGGGAGGGGGGCCTAAAGACACATCATCCCCACAACAACAGGGAAAATCAGGCAGAGGGTGTTTAGTTTGTTGCAGTCTTTCAATTGTGTAGTTAAAACTGTTGACTTCAGTCACTTGTGCCACTTGTCAGTTGAAAGACATTTCTTCTCAAAACCATGGAAAGGTCTATGATTATAAAACTTCTGATGATGTCCAAGAGCTTTAAATTGCTTGGCAGGCTTGGTGGTCAGACTCCATCTCAAAAGCTATCAAGTGTCTTGTTGGATTTGATGCCTTTCCTATCCAGCAGGAGTATGCGTAGAGCTCTCTTTATTTTCTATAAATATATACTGGTGTGTACTTATAGTTGTTGTGTGTGATAAGTTCAATGCTTTTAGGAAGGAGCAGACTCGGAGTGTGTGTGTTTCAGCTTTCTGCAAATGTGCAGTAAGGCTCTATGCAAACCAAAATTACTGGATATTCTGCACACATGGAAAATTTTCATAGTATGTGCTGTAGGCCTGATGCTTTCTGAAGAGCACAGGCCAGTGAGGGAGTATAGATGCAGTAGGGCTTCTCTTAAAGCTTTGCGTTTATTGTGCATGGCTAAAAAGTGTACTGTCCTGCATTGCTGGCTCCAGGCATACTGCTAGTGTGTCTAGGATTTCTTTACTCTTAAGTTATCTTAGAGTAATGCTTGGATAAAGCTAATTATTTCCCTTTATTTTTCAAATTTGATTTTGTGAATTACATGGGTAACTTCCCCCTACTCACCATAAACCGAGATGCCTTGTTTTATTCCTTCAGAACACTCTCATCTCTGTGCGTATCTTTCTTTGCCTGTCAGTATTGAAGCATCCTGTTACCATCTTTGCTGCTTAACTGCTTCCTTCGAGTTATGCTCCGTGTACTCAGACCATTCTTGGGAGCGGAGGAAGGAAGCTACTTACATTTCTTGCATATTTGCTAGAAAGAGTCACCCATTCTATCACTGTTTTCCAGCAATTGCCCTATGGTATTATTTTGCCACGTTTTGCAGGTTCAGTTCAAGCAGAATGACTACAAAGATGTATATCTCTTTCCAGACAATGACTGGGATGTAGCCTGAGCACTGTGTCCCAATTATTAGTTGTACTTATTGCTTTACATCAAGTATTCCAGTATTTTTTTTTTCTGCGAGGCATTTAGATTTCTGTGAATAGCTTACTGCTTTTTGAAAGATCAAAGAAAAAATGTGCATGATTATCATCACCCTTGGTCAGTATTTGGTGGATCTTCAGAAAAAAAATCAGTAGAAGGATAAATTTGAATTTGGCCACTCGTGTTTACAAGTCCTCATTTTACTGTATCTCCCTCTGCCTGACTATATTTTACAACTTGTTGCTCAAGTGTGTAGCCTGTGCTACAAACTCATTCCACTTTTAGTCACATTAAAAACGACCTTTGTGCCTCCCTGCAAGGCTCTGAGTCATATTTGCCAGTACATGCTACCAACACCCCCTCCCTGATGTTTGTTGCAAAGTGTTATAAATGACATGCCATATTTTTATAGTGTCATAGGAGAGTAGTAATTTTGCTAAATGTCACTCATATTACATGATGTTGTGCAGCAGACTTTTCTTTGTATAGTGGCAATGCCAGACAGTCATCTCAAAACAAATATCCTGGAGCTGGGAGATATATACTAAGAAAAAGCAAAAGAAACCTGAGTCCTGGTGTTACTAGTGGGTGAGTGGTGTCAGTAATTCCAGTGGTAGTGTTTTAGTAGCAGTAGTTTCAAGATATAAAAAGAAAAGGTCTCATATAAACTTGTATAACCTTTGGCTTTTACAATATGTCTGAAACAGAGGAAACTGTAAAAGGTTTTTACTGTACGAAATGTCGTCTTTTCTCCCACCTATATCAGTTAGTTGAATAAAAGATACTACCTCTTTGGCTTATTGTTGAAGCTTATAACTACATAATGGCTCTGAAGTAGGTATCTTTGGGAAATTAATGAAAAGTGTAGGGAAAAGAATAATTCATCCATTGAATAAGTGAAAACAGTAGGAACAGAACTGAACAATAAGCCACTGTCATTTCCACGCTTCTGTAGAATGTTCATCCTACCAAAATCCTGAGCAAGCATGTAGACACTTGTTTTAAATACATACCTGTCTGTGAAAAGATGTCATTTAACGCTATCCAGTGTTTTCAATCCCGCTATAGTTAAATAGATGATGCTTGCCTACACCCAGACGTTTTGAGAGTCTTTCCACGACAGCTTAGCACCCACTTGCTCATAAAGGGGAGTAGAAACTAGAAATGGCCAGTAGATGGCATCGAGGCCCCACGGCTGCAGAAACCTTCAGCTGTCAAAACCCCCATGTGCTCTTGGAGTTGCAGGATCATGTGGCCTGACTGCATTTTTCCACTTTGGACACTGTCATGTTTAGATGCATATCTCGTTCAAACGAGCATATTTTAAGTGCTATACCAAGTAGTTCAGAGAGCTCACAATTTTGTTCCCAAGAGCTCTTGAGAAACGTCAGGCCATTATATAGAATTGGGAACTTCCCTTTGGGTAGTGACAGATTTTAGTTTGTTTCTTTGGTGTGTGTGGTGTTGGTGTTGTTTTTTCTTCTTTTTTTTGTGGTTTTTGTTTGTGGTGTGTGTTTTGGTTTTGTGTTGTGGGGTTTTTTTTTTTGTCCCACTTAAAAATAGTATGCTTTTTATACTATCTATTGTCTTACAGAACATCTTGTCTAAAAAGTAATGAAATTGCTGCTCTGCTTTAAAGCATATGCTTCTGAGGGTTGTTCCCAGGTATAATCTTTAAGTGCTTTAGCAAACACTCTAACTCTACACTAAGGTTGTAGCTTTGTGTTGTCTCCTATGCTTTTCTTTGCATGGGTTTAAACAAGGACCTTTGGAAGTGAATGCCTTTTATCTGAAATGCATCACTATTAGGCTTTTAGTGGATAGATAGGTGTCTAATGAAACACTGGAAAGACCCAAACTCATCTGCTTCTGCCCAAACCTGCAGGTCTGTTCTTTCCCGTTTCCTTCTGGCAAATTAATTTTGTAAACGTGTGTTGGTTTTGTTTTACTGTCTTGGTCTAAGGTGGATACCTTTAGCTGCAATGAAGAAAGCCTTTCTAAATACCTCTTTCTCTTTTATATGTGTGTTATACTGTAAGTAGGGGCAGTGCTAGCTCTTTTGTTCTGTCTGCAGTATGTTCTGTATGGCTCCCTTAGCTTGCCCTTCTCTGATAATTGATCTTCCTTTCAGCATTTAATCAGTTTAGCAGGTTGAAGTACCATCATTCACATTTATGACTGGTCCCTGAAGTAAGACAGCTGTTCGATACCTGTAGGAAGGACATTAGAAAGTAAGAGGTCATCACAAACTAAGTGTATTAACTGAGTAGAGGGAGTTTAAAAAAACATACAGCAAGGTGTGTTGGTTGTTTGTTTTTTTTTCCACAAGGAAACACAAGATAAGTAATAGGGTGGGAAGGATTAAGGCGATTCAAGGCTCTAATAGCCCAAACCAACTGGGGCAGATCTTAATGTGTACTTCTTAGACGGGACTCATGGGACTTCCCACAACTTCCAGGAGCTGAGACATTTTTAGTTGTTATTAGAATTATCTCAGTTACATACAGAGATATATAGTATATATACAGTGGTATATTTGGGAAATGGCATCTTGTTAATGTTCTTAGCTTGCCATGCTTGCCTGACTACACCTGTAGCAGTGTTGCCAATCCTTCTTGTGTAAGATGAGTCCTTGTATTTTCCAGACTAATGCAGAGAAGTCTACAGACTGCTGTCCCACACTAGTCACATTGTGCACATGTATCCCACATACGTAAGACTACTCTTCTGTGTGCACGTCCTGCATGTACATAGCCCAAGTGGTTTATCAAATGAGCTCCTAATGTTCTTCACATGCAGCAACAGAAGTGAACAGTACGTGGAGGTGTGTGGTTTGCATACGTTGTGTATGCTCAGGCCCCTGCAGTGGTAGAGGGCCAAAACATTCTGACAGAGGTAAGGGCATGTGTGGAAAAACATCCTTGATCAGAGACCCTGTGCAAGATGTTTCAGTTTTGGTGGAAACAAGGAGGTAATAGCATTCTTTGCTTCTCTGCTGGAAAGTGGAGGCACTCTTCAGACTCTTAGCTAGAACAAGAATTGTGTAAGTTTGCTTTAGATACAGCATAACTACTAACTCCTGGCATTTATTATTTTTAAGGAATAAAGTCCTAGATATGCAACTAAGCCTCTACCCCAGACATGCAGAAATTATTGGCTTGTCTTAGGACAGCCGTATCCATTGATCCAGTGTTCTGAGTTCATCACTTAATGCTGTCTAGTATGCTGGACCATTAGTGTGAACAAAGACTTCCTGTGCTTCAGATCAGGGAACCAGGAAAAGAGGAGGTTTGTTCTTGCTTTGTGGTCTTGCAACTTTGTCTGCAGACCTCTCTATCCTGCCAAACCTTCTCAGGTTAAGAAGTGCTTTCAAGACTAATGGTCTTCCTAGGTTAATTAAAGAGGTTTGAGTTGTGATTTTTCCTAGGGTTTTTCTTTTATTGCTCCTGGAGGGGAGTTGTCACTTTTTGTGGCCACATGGCACAGTCTGCAAAAGAAAAAACAACGATCACCACCAAAACAAAAACCAAAACCACAGCACTGCCCCCCCCCCAACCAACCAAAAACCCCACAAAACCCACCCTCCCACACACCAGAAAACAAACAAACAAAACCCCACAACAACAAAACAAACAAAAACCACTCCCCAACCAAACAACTTATAAACCCCAAACCAAACCCAAGCCAAACAAAAACATACCTTACTTTAATTTACTAGCAAATGCATAAAGCATTCTAGTGAACAAATCAGTCTTTTTTTGTTTAAGTGGTAATGGACATTGCTGACCCCAGATCAATTAAATCCTACAATTTTCTTCATAGTAGATGATAATAAACTACCCGTCGTGTCCCCTCACAGATAGAAACAAAACCAGCAAAAAATCCCAACCCAATATATTCATGGAAAAATAGGAATTGGAACAGAAGAGTGGCCTCTGTCACACACACATAGCTGTGCTGTAGTGTTGTCTTGAAATTTAATGCAAATGCTTTTCTCCTATCTTGATACTCAGTTCCTATTAAAACTAGATCTTGAAGTGCTAACAGAAGAAAGGCTGGGTTGTTCATTGGGCTCTGTAGTATTTAGTGAAATTAAAACAGTTAAAAATGAATAACTGGATTCAGTCCCGCATAACCAGGTTAGATACAAGAAGATGAGTTTTGCACTGAGTAATGCTGTCTGTTATCACAAAAAGAATATTCCTCTGTGGGAAACATTGTTGTGTTAAGGTCCAACAAGGGTTATGTTTGTTGCATTTTTTTAACCTAGAGTGTGTTAAACTGCTTAAAAAAGCAGTTTGCTTTTTTTTCTGTTTGTGACTGAATCTATATTAATTGAAACTTCTGAAACAAAAATGTTCATTTAACTTGATTTTTTTTTTTTTTGTTCTATGATACTATTTCAAGGAAATAGATCCTTAATTCAATACCAGGGCTGCATTTTGTGTTGCTAGTTCATCCCACACCTTAGGTGTTTCCAAACATGCCAATTAACTTATTTATGCAATTCACTGAAAACTCTTAATGCAATCATAGTTAAAGCTTACACTAATCTGATCATTCTGAATGTTATTCATTGTTTTAATATTATACATTTGTGTGTGTGTGTTCAGAATGTTATGGCCACAGCCAGCAGTGTTTGGAAGCAGAAGAGGCATTTGCCAGAGATTAGTCCAGGTTAGTCTCATGTTGTAGGTTACACAGCTCCTGAGACATAACTGTTCTGTAACACTGTGGTTGTCGCCTCAGATGAAGAAAGCCTGTGGCACTTGCACTTTCTCTCCCATGCCCTGAGAACTGGTGTCGCACATCCCCCTCAGATAGATACATTTACCTTTGGTTTCCCCATTGCTGGTGCGAACTGAATCCTGGCACTTGTGATGCCTGGGAGGTCTCCTGTGACCTAAAATTTTGCTGACTCTTGATGTGACTTATCACATACAGTGTTTCTGGGACAAGCAGCACTGGCTTTCCAGCTGGTGCCACCTCTTTTTAAAAGGGTACCTGAAAATGCCTTAGATTTTGGTAATTTCTGTAAAATCTGGAAAGTGTTCTGAAATACATCTTTAGAGAGAATATTCTAAATGCACCAGATGTCAGCTGATAATTTTATCACTTTTAATACCAACATTTTGTTCTGATATGCAATTTTCAGCTGTGGATCCTTTTTCTGTAAACAAATAAAAGAAAAACACTGCTCATGCATTCAGTTGCTGAAACATTCCTATAAAGTAACGAGGATCTGTTGTCATGAGCTTTTTCGGAAATACCAAAGCAATGCTTTCTGTCCTTGCAACGTGAATTGCGGCAGTTGCTGTATGGAGCATAGATATTTGCTCAATAGAGTATTCTAAGCTGGGTAAGAATGGCACCTTTTCGGTGGATGTAGAATACACCAAGCCTTGCGTACAGATAACTCTTACATCATGGGCTAACGATACTGTTCATGTACAAGATGATGCAAACATTGGGTATATGACTACAGATATTATTTTGTTTGTGGAACTGAACTTCAACCATAGCATTGCCTTGAACTAGGCTTTACCATTTATACTACAGCCGTATAATTTTTACACTTTGCAATATTGCCACATATGTAACATTTTGCAGGATTCCAAAACCCATTGAATCTCACACAGGAAATGTACAAATATATTTCTAGTGTGTGTGTTTTGTTGTGGTGTGTTTTTTTTTTTTATAAATGATACATGAAATATTTGGTCTCAAGACATCTTGTCTTGAGCTTTGCGTTGCCATGGGCACTCATTAGTATTCCGGGGAGGCCTGGTTGTCATGGCAAAGTGTGTAGTTGTACCATGTTCCCATGGCAACTTCCACCATTATGTATCTTCTGCAGATCCGCTAGCAAATCTATTTGGGTAAATCAAAAATCATCTTATGGTAGCATCAATGTTTTAAATAATGTTACCATCCCATTGCTAGGTGATTAACATTGCAAACATCTTCTAGATGTTAATATGGACCATTGGGTCAGTATAACACAGTGCAATTTTGGACTTCAGGAAAATTGTTTTCAAAAAGCAGCAGCAGGAGATAGCTCAACCCCTAAAGAGGTTAAAATAAAATTGTCATGTGGAAGATGTTTACATTTTTCACGTGTTCTTATGTGCGTCTGAATTTGAAACTGAAACATTTTTGAGTTTGCATCTCCTGCCTTGAATGACCTTCAGCAGTGACAACCTTTCTGTGTACATCCAGTTGCACGTGAGAGAGTTTTGGTCTTTGAACGCCTTTTTTTTTTCCTCTCCTTAGGAAGAGAAAGCAAATTACCTGCTGGCACACAGCTTGCTGTGGTTTGCTTAGGGAAGAAGTTGTTATTGCTGGTGTGGAACAGCACTGTTATCTCTGGATCAGTAAAGTTTTCTATCTGTTGCTGGAGAATTTGTTTTTACGTTGGAGATGTTTAGAAATATGGTAGACAAATCAACATCTGTCAGCTCCTTGCTAATGACAGGCTGTTTACTTGTCTCAAATTTCATTCTACATTTGTACATGTTTTTTTAGTTTGTCCCCAGTCAAGAAGCTGATGCAAAAGCTGCGGTTTTGTGTAATGCTCCAACAGATGTGGAGTGCCATGCATTCAGAAGTGGAATACGCCTACGTAGCCTGTTTAGATGGGACAGCTTGATTGGCCCCTGTACAGATGCCTGTCTAGTGTCAGTTTTCACCCATAGAAATGAGCTAGAAAAATATATGATTGGTTGGAATGCAGGAATCTGTCCAATTTTTAAAATCAAATATAAAAAAAGATAATGCTGTATTTCTGAGAAGTGGTGATGTGACACATCTGGGAGAATTTTGTTCTGCTTAGCCATAAAGCTAAGATTTTCTGCAGCCCTAGAGGGTATGTTAATTCTGTCATGGTTTTCACAGAATGTTAGGGATTGGAAGGGACCTCGAAAGATCATCTAGTCCAATCCTTTGATTGTTTCCTTGTTGTAGTTAGCAGATAAAAACAGTGACTTTAAACCAAACAAAAGTTATAATTTGAATCAAATTATATAAAGATTTAAACATTAGAAATCACTTTAGCAGCTCATATCCTTATTCTTTTGGTTTAAGTTGATAAAGTGGGTTTGCACAGATCCCTTAGCCTCTTTCCCAGCAGGATTTAGGACTTCGCATATTTCTTGGAGTCCTTTTTTCTGTAAGCTCATTTGCTTTTTATATGTCTGTGCTGAAAAAAAACCCCTCTTTTGATACTCTTGCTTAGAGAACATCACGAACTCAGTTATTTGATTATCAATTCACATTTGAGTTCTATTTTCAAGCAATGCTGTCTTTCAACATACTTAAAGATGATAGCCAGGAAACATAATGCCTTTTGTCTTTTCTCTGTTTCTCCAAATCGAGTTTGCTGTCAGGCTGCATGGCCTGAATCGCATCTGTACTTCTGAAAATGCTGTCTCACAGTGCTCCTAAACCTGAATAAGAGCAGCATGCTTTTAAGCTCTTGCTTAAGAAGAGATACACTGAGGCAAAAGAATGTGCCTTTTTTGTTTTTAAATGCATTAACAAATTTATAAATCATTTTATTTCAACATTCATGCAGCTTTGTTTTGCAATGATCTAAGAATCTTTTCCCGTAAGAATCTGTTAGCTTTATTTAATCGTTGTAATTTATATGTAGGTGTAGCAACAGTTAAACGCGTGGCTCCTTTGAATCGATGAGTGTGCAGATGGGGATCTGCAGTAGCCAAGACAGTCTTTCTTTTTGTTCTGACTACCGTTGATTCTTCACAGAGTCCTTTCTTATTCTAGGTAGAATTTTTGTAATAAAAGGAAAACTATTTTTTAAAAAAAGTAAAGGCAGGAAGTGTAGTATGATTAATCTGCACAGTGAAGATCTGTGCTAATATAAGCAGATGTTTAAGCAGCTTTTTTATATAAATCTAGAACTGAGCAGTGAAAAGTGATGGGAAGCTCATTTTTATACATTATCTATTACTTTTTTCCATTAGTGACTGGCAAACTGGTTTAGAGAAATTAAGAATAACTGATGGAAATCTGGAAACAAACACTTCTAAAGGAATTGAGACTGTGGAATCAATTGCCACAATTGCACTGGGATTGTGGGAGCTTTTAGCTGGTGTAACCTGCTGTATCACTTGCCATACCTCCGTACATTGCCAATGTTGGGTGTGGGAAGTGCTTATTTCTTTCTATCCTGTATATTTAGTCCCAGTTAGATTAAGAGGAGAGAGTCTACTGGAGAAGAGGATAAGACTTCTGAGTCGTCCTCATAGGTATAGAAACACAAAATTCCCAAAAGACACTTGACTATAGCCTGCGGTTTTGATGTTTGTAGTTTGGAAATAAAAATATTACTCAAGCTTAGAACTTTCGCAAAGAGAGCTTTGGCAAGTTTCTTCATTTTCTGTCAGAAATACTAGAGGCATGCTTAGGCTCTGCCTATGGAAGGCCTTTCCCTAAAGCATTGGAATTAATGTGGAAATGAGAGTCCAAAATATCTGACATGATACAAGAATGTATTTCTCTTCGATGTGCGTTCTCGTGCCCTTAATCTAACCCTGCACACATAGCTGATGCTTGGCTATTTGGAAATTTATTGTCTGTGAACTCTTACATAGAAATGTAGAGTTGCATAACTGAATAACCCAAGCAACTACCTAGTAACTTTAAATTGTGAGTTTTGTTTTTCTTGCCAACCAGAACAATATATTGAAAGCAAAAACTAGTCTTGAAATAATTTTAGTCTGTAGGTGGTTCATAAGCAATTGATTTGAAGTGCTTGCAGAGTATGAACAGTTCTTACAGAATCATACTGTTCTCTGCCTGGAAGAATATAACCCTGAACCCTTAAGTAACTTAACTTAAACTTTTTGAAAAACTTATCATAATCACTTCAATTGTAATTGCAGATAACTATTATTTGTTTGTAGCAATCAGCTCGCAAGGTACTGATGTATGCCAAGTGAACCTGTTACAAGCATATTCTATGTTTTTTTTTTTCACTATTTATCTGCTTTCAATATTGGCAAGTATCCTATTGCTAAATGTATTGATGACATTTCTTCATCAACAGTTTCTTTATCAATTAAATATTAACATAGCCATAAGAGTAGTGACTGTTGGTAGTAGAATAATAGATGAGATCAGTAAATCTCCATATAGCCCATCTGGTGACAACAGAGTACAGAATGTCTGTCCAGGTTACTGTTAAAGAGAGGGAAGTGAGTTAGTTGTCACTTCCATGATGTGAACTTGGAAGCCTCTTTAGGTAAGACATGGATGTAACTAAAAGCTATATGTAACCAGGACATTATCCAGATATTTGACAGAACTGCTCAGCATCGAATTGTGGTTTGTTTGTTCGCCAAGCCATTTTCTGTGTGGTGTTTGGTTGTTTGGGGGGGGTGTGTGTGGTGGTGTTTTTTTTATCTCTTCCTTCCCCACAGCAATGAATGAACCAAGGGCTTTATTCCTCTCATATCTAAACACAGATATTTCTGTTCATGAGAGTACAATGTAATTGCATGAAATTAGATATAGTCTATTAATTTGCTATGTGAACTCTTTCTTTTAATAGAAATGCTAGTATTTTATGCATGGGTGGGGGGAAAGAGTTTGGCAGTGATGTTACGCAGTGATATCCTTGGAATTTTACGTTTGGCACTATTTTTGTTGTCCTAATATTGATGATACTCTTGCACAAGTGCATTTTGAGTAGAAGTTAATTATTTTCCTCTGAAAAATATTTGAAACAAATTGTGTAGCATGAGATTACTTTGGGGTGGGTGTGTGTGTGTTGTGTGTGTGTTTTTTTCCGCCCCCCCTGCCCCCACCGTTCTATACACTTCAAGTCATTAGCTTTTAAAAATAGTGAGTGTGAATATTAATAAAATCTAGTGTACTTATTAGGAGCTTTCTGATTATTAATTAGCATGTCAGTAGATTGCAATGAAATGTTAAACTGGATGCTGAGCTTACTTATGGGTCTTTAGCTTAGCAAATATGTAGATTTGTTTAATACACACAGCACTTGCATACAAATCATTACTGCATATCCAGGCAGCAGCTTGAATCTTGAAGGACATTTCTTTTTCAGTTGAGCAATTAAATCCAAACTAATAGTGTCTTCATTGTTGTTGACATACTGGAGCTGTAATAAATTAAAATGAGTAAAGAGAAAAAGGCACAAAGCTTAAAACAAAACAACCCAGGCAACTTAAACCATATAGCATGCTAGAAAGGCAAACTTGTAATATGTTAAATAAGGAGTATTATATGCATGTATTATTATAGTGATACTGAGAGAGAAAAGTTCCTGTTTGCCTTCATAATAATAATAAAGAGAAAATTCTTTTGTTAGTAAAGCATTACTTAGGGTGATAATGCCATTTCACCAGTAGTCTTAAAATACTAATCATGTTTAAAGAGGTCTTTCTACACTGCAAGTTAGAAGATAGATGTCAACCACTGTAAGTACTGGCTGATATATGGGTGTCAATAGTGGCACTTGAAATGGTTTGGGTGGTCTCCCAGATGAGCACTTCTGAGATAGAAAATTATTTTTCCTGAATGTGTGACCTAAACAAACCGAGTTCTCATTAAATCTTTGCTGGGGTGAGATTAAAGGTGTGGTTTGCAGTGGAGATAAAAATGAAGTCATTTTGAAGACTTGGACTCTGACTTTTGTGGGAGTGTTCTACTCTGTACATATGGAGGAACAGAAGAGGCACAGAAGAAAGGATTGAGGGTATCTGTCATTGCTTAGCCTGCAGTTATTTAGAGAGAATTCAGAAAATGGGTCACTCATCTTCATAGCTTTGATACGTCTCTCCAGCAGCAGTGGTATGTTCAACAGTGGTGGCTGAGTGAAAATACCCTGCATTCTGCCACTGTGGCAGTAGTTGCTGACTTGCATATGTGGCAGAGAAGCAATGTGTTGAGGCTGGTCTTCAGAGTGCTGCCTGTTTGAGTAGTATTAGCATCTCCCATTCCAGCCAGTGGTGGCTGCAGTATGTGCCTTTCCAATATTTTGTATTGAACTCTTTCTTAAGGTGAAGTGTAAATACAGAGATAGGGTGATAATGATCTTGCAGGAGTCCTGTTTTAAAGCAGTGCAAAGGTGCATCATGAAGGTGTTTCTACAGTTGTGAAAGAGTGTAATCATATGAAGGTGTGTGTTGTGGGGTGTTACTTTTTGTTCGTGTGTGTGGTGTGGTTTTTTGTTGTCGCTGAGGGAACCCTGTAAACTGAGCAAGGATGCGACTTCTGTCCGGTAGCTGACTACAGCGTGTGCTCTCCTGGTTCTGGAGCTAGCACTGCTCCTTTGAACTATGTAGACAAGCTGGGGTCTTTACTGCTTGGACGAATAGCTGGCTCAAACCTGGGGTTGATCTGCCTACGTGTGCTGCAGCCCTCTGTGGAAAGCAGTGTGAGCGCGGCAGTACATGGCACAGATAACCGAGGTGGACACACACTGTACAAGCATACTGGCACAGCTGAGAGGTAGTGGCACCTCTTGAGTGGAATAGCTCAAAAAAGATGTTTTCCAGTGTTTCTACATAGTCTAAGTGTAAGTTTTTTCAGAAGAACACTCTGAATAAAAGACAGTTTTAAAATGGGAATACAAAAGGACTGTATGTGGAAATGTGTCCGGCTATAGGATTTGAGGTGTTGCATGTGACCTGCATAAATTAAATATTATGCAATGCCTTCATCCTCTAATAAGTGGGAACCTATAAATAGAAATATGAACGTTGCTCACCCCTTCCAGTTGCAGAGAATTCTCCTTTAGTCTAAGCATTGGACAGTAATGAAAGGAGGTTATTCTCTTTGGGAATTGAGCCCTTTATTCAAAACGTAGTTCATCAATTGAGCTAAAGAAGAATATCCATTAGCTACCAGTAATAGCATTTGTATCCCCTTTCCTGGATTCTAGCTACTAAATGGCAAGACATTAAAATGCTACAAAAAGCCTGTGTTGAAATGAGACTAGGTACAGCTTTTAAACATTTAAAACTTAAAAGTTCTGAGTGCTAAAGAGCTCATCAGAATTCATACATCAGCTGAAGGTGCTGCTACCAATTTATAGGGAAAAGAGTAATCTGAAGAATATGCAATTTTTTTCAGAAAGAATTGCTAATACATCTACGCCTGGTTTCTATATTTTGGTTAACTGTGTTAAAGTGTGTGATAGGACTAAACTGAGCCCCTGAGACTCCTGGGTGAATTCAGCACAAAGAATGTGGTGAGAGGGTGTCTGTGACTGGGAGGTGCATCCCTGCCAAAAAGGCATTCTCAGGAATATCAGAACATTTCCCAGCAATGTTACTGTTGGCTTTTATTATTTCTGAAATGCAGAAGCAATCAATCAAATAACTAAAACTTTTACTCTACCATAAAAATTCAGGAGTTCTACCCACAATACGTATAAATATTTTTACTTTGGATTGCTGTTGAAAGTGATTAATGTTTTTCTTGTCTCTTTCTTAAAAAGGTGAAGCTTTAGAAGCCCATTATCAAATTGGTCGTCTTATTATTGGATTGCAAAGATTTACTGTGTGGCTATGTGTATTGTTTTGTTCAAGCTGTAAAACTACCCTTAGTGTTACATCCTTTTTTTCCTTTTCTCTCATGAGAACTATTGCATGGAGTCCTTAGAGTTCAGCTCAGTGTCTTTGAGGATGCAGAAAATAAGTTTCTCTGTCAGTGTGAGAGACTGAGTGGACTCCTACTAGTGCTGGAAGTATCTGTTTGCACATCATTGTGTAGTACTTGCTAGTCACCACATTCCTGATTGTCCTGTAATGCCCTTTCTGCTGCTTTTGACATCCTGTGATTCTTTTTGGAGACTCATTAGGCCAAATAATTCTGTCTCATAAAAGGTTTTTTGTATTGACTGCCTGATGTATTGCCAAGGCAGGTTTTGTTGAAGAATGTATGGAAGTTTGATGGTTCCCATATTTTTCTCCTGGAGATCTTATGGTTTTCTTTCATTGATATTCCTGTTTAACCAGTAGTGGCTGGCACGTGTAGGAGTTGCAGCAGCTATTGCAGGTAATGGGCAACATCTGATATTTCTAATCCCTTCTCATCAGGGAGCAAACAACAGGGTAGACCTCATTCGCAGTACCTAACCTGGAGCCAAATTCTCTAAAGCTGGAAAGTGATTAGATTTCCTTCCTCAAAAGTGCTATTTACATTACCTGAAAATGTAGCCTAATGTCTTCACTGATCTCTGTTATTCTAGACATACAGGTGCCCTTTCATAAGTATTAATCTGAGTATTGCACAAAATAGCGTACATATCTGTATGTACACCTATACGCACACAGAAACATTCCACACATATGCACACATGTATTAGAGCTCTGCTCAGTTGAATATTCATGAGCATAAACCTGTACTGTGATGCTTTCCCATAACCATCTGCTGCCAAATATTGGAGGCCAGAATGTTGTAGATCTGTATTCTGTCAAACTCTGCCTGTGTATTAGACAAGATGCACACGCGGCTGCAGGAAGAACTGAGTGTTGTAGTACTGCCATTTACTGAAACTTCAATGTAGCCTAAAAGTAAATCGATAAGAAAATGAATCGAGAGCAAGAAGAAGCCAGCCTATTAAAAATGACATCATTCAGAGGACTCCTTGTACCTTACAAGCCCTTTCCTGTTTATGAAAAATACAGATATGTTCCATTCCTTCCCCCACCCTGCACTGCAAATCTACAACCCAAATCCCTCAACTTCTAACTTGTTAGAAAAGATTTTATAGATGTCTGAATGTGATAACGCTAGGAACCTTGATTATAAAGTTCAAGTCAAAGTAACGTATTTTTTATCTAAAGCAAATTCTGGAGAATATGGAGACTGACATTCCTGCGGAATGTAAGAAACATGGTGAAGAGCTAAGCAGCAAGGTATTTGTGTCCTTTTGGCCACTGCAGATACACAGTGACAATTTGTTGCTCTCATACTAAAGCTCCAAGGGGTTGTATTGCTTGGTTTTGTTGAGCCACAACTCTTCAGTAACCAGAATCTTGTCTAGGGATACCAGCTACTATTATAAGCATTTCATTACTACTTTATATATCTTACTGTGCAGCCTCTTGTTACCTTCTTTTATAAGGCCACTGTCATAATTTTTTAATTACTGGATTCCTTCACCTGTAGAGAAAAGCTCCAGTGCTCACACCAGTGAACACAACAAAAAACCACTGCTTTTCATGGCACATACACTCTTGGTCATGTTATATATTTGTCGCTGAATAATCTCCTCCAATGTTCATCTTTGTCCAGAATACTAAATTTTGTGCCATTTTGCATTTCCTGAGTGTAATAATTAGCTTGTAAGGAACCCACCATGAACTAGCCTATGACAAATCCAGCTATCTGGATTTTCAAAAGGTGTGAATGCATGAGTCAAACCATAAAAAATTGCTTTAAGCCTGGCACAGCACTGGCAGATTTACTCCTAGGTAAATCATGGCTAGATGTTGCCACTTTTTCCATTGCTTATTTTTCAGTGTTGTTTTCCCATACTTTAAAACATAGATCTGCTTATTTATACCAGCTGCTACAGTGTGATTTGCTCCAGCTTCACAAATTGCCTCTCTTTTCATGTGTTCGTGGATGTAGTTACCTTTAAAAAAATGTTAGGATAGAATAAATGGCCTCTAAAAGTGAAACGATTGTTTGTTCAGTAGACTTTGCCAGATTTTGTCTTGTTTTAGGCAATCATTTGTATGTATAGTCGATTAGGGACTTATATGCTAACTAGCTAAATTCATGTTATTTATTCCCTAAGTGCTATGTGTAAATGTTTCTCTTCCCTCTGTGCATCCTCCTTGCAGTACCATAGGCATTACAGCTTCACACACAGATAACAGAAAACTGCACAGATTGCACTGCCAACAGAAAATACTGATTACTGGACTCTTGTCTAGCTGTCTTGATTTTTTTTCTCATGCCTTCTACCATACAGATTGCCAAGGTACAGCAGTTGCCCTTCATGTCTTTCCAGTGTTTTGTAGTGTTTCTTCCAGTTCCATGGAAATTGGTCAAAAATGTAGTGCTTTTAGCTGGTCTGTAATTTGTTCTCAAATCTAACGTGCTGCTTAGTTTACAAAAAAACTGTAATAACTGCCAAAGCAACATATGCGAGTGACATGAACAGTATTGTAGTAAGCAGCCAGCTACACCAGCATCTTAATTCATCACTCAGTATGGGAGAGTGACAGTTTAGCATATGGCCAATCTCTTCAGATGCTGGTTTGTTATTTCAGAGATATTCAGGACTATTTGGCTCTTCCATTTAGGAAGCATATTTGGTTTGTAAAGCAATTTCTCCTTGAGCTTTTTGACCATTCCTTGGTGGTGTTCAGATCTCAAAGTTAGAGCTATAACTGGATTAAAGTTGCTCCTTTTATGCTGGAAGAGAATGGTGAAAGGGAAATATGAATTATTCACTAGGGATTGTAAAGTCCTCTTAGGGTACATTAAGGATGGATTGTTGAGTGATACACGTAATGTTTTGCATAACTTATGAATTAGAACTGGAACAGTATTTACAGAAGCAGAACCTATTGTTTGTTTAGAATTATAGCGAAATAATTACTGAACTGGAAGGTGGTTTGACTTCATGGTGAGAAAAATTAATGAATCATTAAACAATGCTATTTCTCCCTCCCTTTTTTTTTTTTTTTTTTTAACTGATTATTAGTAAAGTGTTTTCTATCTTGGAATAGGAACTTTAGAAACTTATGTGAAAGCGTTTTATTCACTACTGGGGTTATTGAAGAGAATGTATTTGGGAATGGAAATACTGTGAACTGTTTGGATTTTCGTAAGATGTACAGAGAATTAGGTGAGCTTTATACAGATATTGTTAATCCCTTCTGAATTCTCACAGTTTAAAAGAAATTAAAAAAATTACATTCTTGCCATGACAAAAGCAAGTGTGTGCATCTCTTGAGCTTAGGTTCTTACAAGGATTTAAATTAACTTGTATAAGAACAGTAGCAAATGAGCAATTTTAGGTGGTGCTCTTTCAGTAGGGCTGTTTCTGTAATACAGGTGATAATTTTGCTTACTTGATATTCAATCTGGGCAGTCAGTGACAGTACAAGCATATAGTTATTCCAACTGAATTTTGTAATATTATTATACATGCTGCTTTCACAAAGAAAGCAGAGATGTGGCTGCAATGTAAAGCTTAGCTGAATGTTTTGTAAGCGCTATGGAAATGCAGCACCTCAAACTGATAAACTCTTCTGTGGGAAGACATAAATATTACAAGAAACAAAAACCACACCAAAAAAACCCATCACAAAACCCAACCAAACAACAAGCCAAACAAAAATTTATGAACAAACAAACCTCAAACCACCCCCAAACCCCAAACAACTTCTGAAGAAGAAAAAAACCATCTCTGCTTTTGATGTTAACAGCTGGGCTGATAAGCTTAGCTACACCTCAGTGCTTGCAAGTTTCTTACTGCAACTGAATGTCACTTCACCTGTATTCGAAATCAAATGTCTCTTTACATTTCAAATAGATTTAAGAGAACAAGTATATTAATGTTCTTTCCTGGAGTCATTGTTGGCATTCATTCCTGCTTTTTCAATTCGTACATTTTCTTGTCTTTTGAACCAAGAGAGTTGAGACAGATGGACTTCCATAAAAAGCCGGTGTTTCATTCGATTGGCAGGTTCAACTTCCTGCTTTTTCACCTGAAGAACTGAACAGTTGGACAGCCCGAACTCTGTAGAGATACAAGAAGGGTTCTGGGGACTTATGTCATAACCCCATGAAATCTCCTTGGCCTCTTTTCCAACCCCCACTGAGAAGTCATTGTTAATGCAGTCATGTCTTTGACTCTTTTCCTTGTTGAAAAGCATTTGGTGAAGCACTGTGGGTGGCACCTCAGATACAAAGTCACCAAGATGCTTAAAACTAAAGTGTGGTGAAGAACATGGTCTGTCTCTGCTCTTGTTATTTTCCAAGTAGATGAAGATGATATGAGGATATGTAATATTGTTTTGTGTGTGTGTTGTTTGTTTGGTGTGGTTTTTTTTCCCTTTCTTCTCTCCTTGGCTTCATCTTGCAGTTTCTTTGCCCATCAGCAGGTTTTGGCAGAACTGGAGGGATGTTATGCTCTCTTGGTGCTTTGCAGGAACTGTTTGCCATTTCCTTCTGTCTAGTGACTCCATATTTCACAGCATTTAATTATTTCTTTTTTTCTTTTTGAGGAACTTAATCTTTTGCCCTATGACAATGCATGGATCTGTTTAGGAAAACTGTATGGACAGATTTCCAGGATGCAGAGATTTTTTTTTTCTTTATGTAGGACCCTGGGTTGAAAACAACTGTTGTGTGTAATATCCCCATGAGATAGTGAGGCCTCATCATTCTATGGGATAGATGTGATATTGTGACATCAGTCAATTGTGGGATGTGAAACACATGTTGTGACATCAATCAACTGTAATGTGTGTTATGACTTGATACTTCTGATACTGATGCTCCACATTGTATTTTCTGTAAGGTGTAGTGTGTGTTTTCCTGAGATCTTTGTTACAAAGCAATGATGGTCTTTGGATTGCTCCACAGTAAACCCTATTAATATTATATTTTCATGTAAGCATTATGTTTCTTTTTGTATAACTAGGGAGATTGTTTTGTCTACCAGTTTTAACTATTTCCGATTTTAATTTCTTTTAGGTATACCACAAATTCTACCCCCTAGGAAGCCCTAGAAAGGTAAAACCTTAAAAATCCCACTTCTGTTCATTCTCTGGGTTTACATGCCACTGTTTGTTTTGATTTTGTCCTTAACATATTGCTATAGTACTGAGCCTACCACTGGAAAAAACCAGAGAATGGTATACTGTAAAATCTTTGGGATTGTCTTTTTTTGAGCACTTGCAGAGAGTATATTTATCTACCACCTTACATTTGCCTTTGCTTTGGAGCATCTTCTAATTCATCTGTTTCTGCAAGCATCTGTGTTGCTGTTGTGCATTTCTTTAGTGTTCCACATCATAGATGTTTTGCCTTGCTTACCTGAGCAAATAAACAGTAACTCTTCACATGAGATTGCACAAAAGGCATTAGCATTTAGAATAGCTTGTTTACACATCTTTGTGCCAAAAACTTCTTGACTAAAGACCACTTGCTATAGAATCTGTTTATTCTTAACAAAAATCCTCTGTCAGTCATTACAGCTGTGCTCACCTGTGGCTGAAAGCAATTTGATTCAATGTCCTTCATCAGGGAAATGCCAGGTACTTAGACCTTAGTGTTTTGTTTAGTTATGTCCTCATCAGTTGGATGTTCAGCTTACCATCACTTCAATGAGAAGTTAAGCTATGCTGTACTCTTATGCTTGTATTAGCAGTGTATAGTGCTGGCATAAATCATTATTGCCTTTCCCTCTAAAATACCACCTGAAACCTGCATGTGAAATGTAGTCTTCAAATGTTACAGATTTGTGTACAGCTTCCTCCTAATTGTCTTGTTTTCAGTCTAGTAATGTTCTGGTGTACACCTTTTTCTCTTATGTCAGGCTAGAATAAGGTGAACAAAATAATCAGATTCCAGGAAGCTTCGGACGGGTGGACAGGAATGCGTTTGCCACTTTTCACTCTTTCCCTCATCTGCCTTGTCTTTTTTTTTTTCTTACCTCTCCTCCTTGGCTGAGTAATGTCTATCTTGGATTTAGTCATTGGCAAATTACAAGGCAAGATGTACAGAGAAATAATTTACTTGAAGTTTCTCTGGTTTTGTACTGCAACTGGACAGAAGTTGTCCCTTCTTGTTGATACTGTCATCCACAGAAACAAATGTGAGCACTGGGCATGCTGAAGTCAGATAGTTAAATATCTGTTGTATCATGTAATTAGATGATTGCAGTGACTGCGTATCTCAGCTTTATTGTTATACTGCTAAGATGTGGAAGTTCAACTTTTTGGATATAAAAAGAGTTGCTTAATAGAACAAATGCCTTTTGTTGTTCACGTATCATATTTATCTTTTCCAAAAAAAGCATTTGGCACAACTGTTTCCACTTAATTTCAGATTTGCTGGACCTTGTGACATGTTTAAAGTATCTAATACTGCAATAGGTTCAATGGACAAGTCTGTCACCCAATTTTCTGTGCTATGTTTTTGTTTTGTGGTTTAAATACTAAGGTTTAGTGGTGCTCTGAATTTTGTTATTACAAGCATTGTACGTTGCCATTAAAGCTACTGGGATTCAGCTGAGAAGGAAAAAGGCTGGTCCTGAAACTGACATCTTGGTAGAACCTGACAACACTTTAAAACTCTAGTAAATTTATATAAAGTGGAAAATCTACACCGAACTGGGGAAGAATAAGAAGGGAAGGGAGAAAGTGATTCAAGCTGTTCCACCTGCCTTTAATCTCTTTTCCATGTTCAAACTGGGACATCCTCATGTGCTCCTCTGAGCTTAACACATTTAATGGAAGAAGCATGGCTCTGGTTTTTAAGCTTCTTGACCATGGAAGATCCTTTGAGTGTACTGGTAATCTATTGCCCATGAGAAGGTGCAGAGGAAGAAAGCTTGATTCTTTTTGCCAGGGCCATATGTATAATTGAATCTATGGAACAAGCCTTTTGAATTAAGGAAACTGAATTTACCTGTTAGGTTTGAACCTGTCAAAGTGTTATGTATTGAAGTTGCGCTGCTGTTTCCCTGCTGTTTTGTGCTTGTACCCAACCTGACATCTATCAGATGACTGTGAAGTGGAACCCTGCACTGCCCATGCTGAGAAGGAAAAGAAAGGAATGGTGAGATTAGCCAGGAAGCAGCAGGAATTGTTCCTGCTTAGTAGGTACTTATCTTCTTACCTCTCCCGTTCATCCCTCCTTAGCATTGAGTAGTGGTGACCAACGACGAGTAATTACCTGCAATGGGAATGACGAAGCTACACTGACCAATGATGACTGTGTTCCTTTTCAAGTCTCATACCCCAAACTATCTCATCATGCATGAGACCTGTATGTTTGGTGCCTCCTGAGCTCTGTTGTAATAATCCTATTTTTATTTCCTTAAAGGGTTAAAGTGTACTGTGTACATAATGTATGCACCTAGATGAAATTACACCATTGTATCAGTTATTGTATGTCTTTATAGCTAAGGTGAATACATTTTCTTCTAGATTTCACCAACAAGAGTTTAGACTAATAATCCACTTTTAAATTTTTTGTGATGAAAGGAAAAATTAAATAGAAAAACCTTATAAATAAGGTGAGGCTTAAAAATATATGACAAATCCATTAAATTGTGTAAAGAGCTAAAACCACTTTGTTTCTTTACTTTGTATATTTTCGAACTGACAGTCCTTGTCTGAAAATGTAATTGCTTTCTCTTCTGCTTGACGTTAAGGATGTTCTTTTTATTATTGTTCAGAAGGTTATTTCTTACTGTTATATATTTACCTCGTCATGACTCAGTCCAAATTCCAACATTTTACTGGTTTCAAGAGCTTTGAACAAGATGATGTTTGAGACGAAAGCTTTTTTCATTACTTAGATTATATATTTGTGTGGGATGAGAATCAGATGGCAGCATTTCGGAAATCTAGTTCACTACTTCAGTCTTTTGTGCCAGTTATCTGTCTGGTGAGGACTTTGATATAAAGGCTTGGAAATTAGAGTTGGCATCTGTAGGCCTTTTTGTTTAAAGGTAAATTGAGTTAAGAGAAATAGCCAGAAGTAAGGACTGGAGAAAAATAAATAAAAAAAACCCAAACAAAACCCAACCAACCAAAACAACAACAAAAAAAACCAACCCCAAACTCTGAGGCTGAGACTCAATTGTGACACTCAGGCAGGAATGCACAACTCAGGACATGCAAAGTTGCTGGAGAATAAATGGTCCTTACAGAAATCACACAGAATGAGTAATGTTAACTGCCTCCATTATATGGTGTTTGCTGGTCCAGGTATATGCAATACCAGATCCTGGAGTTTGGGAGGTGCAAAAGTGTTGTGTTGTGGTTTTGTTTTTTTGTTTTTTTTGTTTTTTTTTCAACCTTGCAGATGATGAAGTAGTAATTGAGGATCCTGTGTCTCTATGCAGGAATTTGTGGCACAAAAAATAAACAAAAACCTACCACCAAACAAAACCAAACTGACGAACCCAAATCAAAACAAAAAAATCCCAAACAACAAAAACCAAACCAAAACAACCACAAAAAACCCCAAACAAACAAATAAAGCCCCCAAACAAACAATAAAACCAAAACCAAACAAACCATTCAAAATAACTTTCAGGAAATATGTTGACTTTGAAAACAGAGTCTTCAGCTCTCATATTTTGGTAATAATAGTGTATCTTACAGCTAGGATCTGTGCCTCAAATAGTTGGTCCCTTCTCCCAGATTTGATCTCCAAATGAGAATTCATTTTTATTGTCAACCAGTGGAGGAAAAAAAAAAGTCAGACTGTCAGCTTTGGTTTTTCAGCTGATATGTAAAACTGCTTCTAGTATTGTGCGCTTTGTCTTTTTAGCTGTGTTCACGCTCAGTCTTGATGTGCATTAAGATACGCGTCGGAAGTCTTTTGAACTGTATGAAGATAAAAATATAATGTAACTGCATAACAAATGGATGAGTGACAAATTAACTCTTCTACCCTTTTTTTTTGTTTATGCTTCTAAGAAATCTCAGGAGGTTATTTTTAACACAGAGGGTGTTCGCATGCTTACGTACTTAAAAACTACAACAAAGATTTTCAGTGTCAAACCTTTGTTTTATGGAGTGTAGATTTCTACGCAAAGCACTGCAGTCAGAAGACAAACATGTACTGATTAGTAGATAGTGGGGGTGATGTTAAGGGTTTTTGTTTAAACACCTAAGCTTCACTTGGTGTAAATAGGACAATTTACATATACATTTTATGAAATTGTATATAATCAGATGTGTAAGAACTGGGCCAGGTGAAGTAATTTAGATGCAATATGCCTGGTGCTAGAGCAGGAGAATGTTCCACAACTGTTGACTTTTTTTTGTTGTAGTTGTTTTTCTTCCCAAAGCATGTCATAATTGGGATTCCCAATTTAAGTGTTGTCTCCTGTGTAAATCTGAAAACTTACAACCATGACAAGGGGCCAGGGGGACAGCGAGGGGGAAGTAGGCTCTTATTTTTTTCCGCTCTGGAATACAAACCAGTCAGCTAGTATAGCTATTTTTGGCAGCTGAATATTGCTTTATCTAGGAGCCTATTGTACACTATTCCTTTTAGAACATTTTCATAAACACATAAATCACAATAATGGTTCTCAGAAAGACAGGTTGTTCTTTCAATTTTTAGTTAGATCTGTTTTGTCTTACTCCATGCAAACAGACAATAAAATAGAAAGAAAAATTACAAAGCCCCTTGGTAATTAGGTACTACAGAAAATTGTAGTAGTGGTGATCAATAACATCAGTAATCAGTAAAGTCCTATGTATATAATTGCTCTTAGTATCAGTGGCCTATGTGTTTTGGGTTTTTTACTTATTCAGGTTTTTTTAAAGTTAACTAGTTTATATTGTTTCTTGCTTTATTCACAGTATAAGAATAACAAGTGTCTCTTTTGCTAGGCAGACTTCAGCCTGAATATATTCCTGGTGGTTTTTTGTGTATTTTTTTTTCTCCAGTAGAAGAAAAACAGTACCCAAAAGTTTTTTAGGTTTAGTTGTTAATATTTTCTGCCTTTCAAACAGATTACGATTTTGAATTTTTCTTTTCTAATTACAAGAAAAGTTTTTATTTCTTAATGCAGCAATTTTATATGCAAAGTGCTGGGAAGGAGGTTTAGGTTCCAACATTGTATTTTCCTGGCTCCTTGGCTCCTGAAGTAATGGACCAGAACAATGCCTCGGCAGAAGATGGCAAGACTTACGGGCTTATCTCCAAACTTCCATTATGTGATGGCTTTGTTGTATCCGGGCAGCACTTGTTGGAGGAGGAGTAATAAACAAAAACTCACTTCAAGCAATGGCTGCTCACAGAAACCATCAGCTGAGGACAAGCAACATCAAGAGATTACCCATAAGATAGTGTAATGGAAACAGGTGAAGTATGCCTGAAATTTCTGGGGTGCAAGTGACTTTGAATCAGTCTGTTTAAGAAATGCTGATGACTTTGTGCTTCTTGCATATAGAAACTATCATATTTTCTAATATCCTGCCAGTACCATAACTGCTTGGCTTCTTCAGAGCAGGAGACAAGGAAGTCTTCTGCCATAGCAGAGAGGAGAAACTGTTGTTATCGAAGGTATAACTTTTATTGGACTTTTTATTTCAGTCAGGTCAGATTTGTGAAAGGATTTCATCCCTTCTTACTTTCCTTGGGACAAAGGTGAAGAGTAAGATTGCTAGTAGTTTGAAGACTACAAGAAACTGAAGGAGCATGGCCACAGGGGTTTAATAGAGGATGAACCAAAAAGCATTAGAGCTTGTGAAGAGGAAATTCAAATTGTAACTGCTCAGTAGCGGTAAGGAATGTACGTAAGGAATTGGCTCTAGACTCCTTGTAGAACTGCTTATGACGAGAGGACTATCCAATTCATTGTTCATTATGTGTTTCTTTATATTTAAGCACAAACATGTATTTAATTTACCTCAAAGGGTGCTGTAAAAATTTCCCAATACCTGGAAGATATCTAGTATGGGATAAAAGAGCTGTTTGGAAACTAAACCTGGGAAGAATAGCCCTGCTGGGTTAAATGAGCGTGGATGGTGAGAAATACCTTGAGGGCAAAAAACACATGGGAAGAAACAAATTAGGGAAAACACTAGACTAAAAAGTGAAAAAAAGTATAATAAAGTGGTGAAAGTTGCTATAAAAATTAGGGCAGATGCTAGCTGTGTGAGAATCAATTAGCTGTGATGTTACACAGAATGAGACTGAGACCAAAACGTACGCTGGAAGTGAGCAGGTACTCAGCTGTGCCTGGAAAGGAATTAAATAGTAGGGAAGTCTTAGATCTCACAACAGCAAGGAAGAGATGGAAAAGAAGCTGAAAACTGGGTAGGTGAAGAAATTCAGAAAAAAACCATGAGTGTTTCATGGTAAAACAGAGAAGCACCATAGAGCTGTCCTAAGCGCTGATGCCAGACCCTGGTGTGTGTGCAAAAGGCAGCATGGGAAGGGAGTCCGTGTATAGATGAGGCATATGGAAGAGATAGGTGAAAATGGATGAGTTTGAGACAAAATGCACTGGCCAGTGTGAGGTTTCAGTGGTTGTGCTGAGAGGTGGAACACTGCACATGAAACTCAGGAAGAGGCAGATGAAGGGGTGGAAGAGAATGGCAGATAATGCTAGTTCAAAGTGGGAAAGCGGAGGGGAAGGAGAGTAAGTTGGAGGAAGGGCAAAAGGAAAAAATGTCAGTTACTTTTAAACTATTTTTGCAAAGAATACCATGTTCACTATGCAACAGTAGAAAAATGAGATATCAGCTCTTGACTCTTTATGGATATCATGTAATTGGGTGAACGTAATAAAGTAAAAGATGGGATTGTATTTCTAGAGTAACTTCTCTGTCCATGTTTGGCCTCATAGAATTAATCAATCAGCTGATAAGCTGTTATAGAAAGTGATTAATGCTGTCCTTCCTTTTTAAGTTACAAAAAGTATTGACAACTTGAAACAGTGTTTGCTAGCTAATTATTGCAGCTTGAAACTGAATTGTTATGTAAATCGGATCTATTTCAGTGCTTCAAAAGTGTCGCATGCACTGCATGTACTTTGGATTTTTACTTTTCTCTAAACATGTTAATAATAATGGTATCTCCATGAAGCATTTATGACATGTCCTGGAGTTTAATAATGAGGTGGGGTTAGTCAGCTCACTTGGTCAGCTATTAAGACTTGAAAATGGGCTTCTTAAATACAACATTTCTAGCTAATGGTCATTTGGACTTGCATGTTATGGTAATGAAAGCTGAAAAGCTTTTCTGGCTATCAAAATTGTATAAATAGAAGCTGAAAATGGTTCTGAAGAACAAGGCCACATGCAGATAGTGAAATGTGAACCTTATGCAGCATATGGAAAGCTGTTCCTGCTAATGCCTCCTGTTATCAGAGCAAGCATTTTCATTATTGTTGAAGGCTCTTGTCGTCCTTCTCGCAGCAAGAAGATGCTGTATAAATAATGTGGAAACGGCATGTGGATAATGTGTAAGGATTTGTCTTGAGAAAAAGCCAGAGGGCATGATTGCTGAGCTGGAAAGGTTCTTTGAGCACAAATGCTGGTTCAAGCGGCACAGCAAAATATCACAAAAATTAGATTATTTTTCTTTCTGGTAGTGAGCCCTGGAGTTATCTCGAGGGCTTAACTAGGGAGCCAAGTGAAAAGTGATTCTAAACCAAATTGTCTTAAGGTCAAAGTCAGAGCTTTCAGTCTTGTCTTGCTGTTGTTTCTCCAGCTTACAATAAGAACACAAATTTAAGTGAAACCTTTCACTGAAATTTTCATGTGACACCTCTACTTTTTTTGGTAAGATCAAAGCTACTATTGAGGCCCTGTTTCTCTTGAGAATTTTCAGATTAATGATAATGCAGTTCAAAAAAGTGAACAGAAATTAGAAAAATGGGGAAATGAATTTAAGAACTTTATTCAGCTCATCACTGTTATAGTAAAAATGATATCTATTTATCTCCTTTAATGCTCTGTGGCATCTACAAGCCCAAGAATGATGTCTGGATAAACAAACAAGAACTCCCAATGAAAACAGCGACACAAAAAAGAGTTGAAGTCTGTTCGACTAGTGCTTATAAGCACCAAAAGCCACCTCATAGGAGGTTAACAATGCTGCAAATTGTGTGCAATTAAACAAATGTGTGATGAAGAAATATATGGGCTAAAATAACGCAGTGAATTTCTCACTGGAAGAGTTCTTCCATTTGATTTAGGACTGGCACCGCACAAAATTCCCAAGAGAGCTTCATGTGTGTATCTCTTGGATAATTGTTGAGCACTGGAGAGTATTTGAGTAAATATTTGGTACGGTAAGGTAAAATACAGTTTAAAGTGCTGGGTAAAAGAATATGTTGGGTTCAATAAGTCTGTAACAGTGGATTGGCATTTGAGAAAATAAACGATGCTCTTAAGTGGAAACTCCTGACCAGAAGGGGTGTCCTCTAATATGTCTTTGTGCCTTGGTGGGTGCAAGTGTCTAGTCACCTGGCATTTGCAGCAGAAATAGTCAAGTTGTAGGGTTTTTGTTATTGTGGGGTGTGTGTGTTTTTCTTCCCTGAAAAACCTTTTGAAACTGAGGGCAATTAGGGCAGTGAGTTGGCAATGGGATTATAAGAACTGGTTCTACTGATCTTTTGCAACCTCAAATTTTGGCTGGAGTACTGTACCCTTTCAGGGATTTTCTAAAAGGAGTGCTGGAATCTTTTGAGAGTCTGCAGGGAGTCTGGAGTCTCAGCAGTGAGGTTTCTGGATGTGTAAACCAGTAATGCATCAATATTACTTGATGTCAGTTTTGATCACTGCCACTTAAATAATGCAATATCATGAAGAGTATTAAAGCCTTTTAAATAAACTCTGTTCTCCTCATCCTACTCTCTTCAAGAAAACGGAATTGTAACTACTGGACTTCTTGACTTGGGTAGCATGCTTTTATTTTTCTGAATTCTCTGGCATAATTTATCAGCTGCTTTGAATCCTGTGGTGCTGACTTTTTTTTTTTTTAAATTTCTTTGTCTTTATTGTAATTACTATATTTTTCGTGGTTTTAACCTTCTAGATTAATTGGAAATGAAAAATAGCCCAAACAATTATAAAGTGCTGTTCAGCAACAACAGGGGGTTATTTGTTTTGTGTAGATAATGTGAGAGGAAGTTTAACATAGAACCCATTTTCCACCAGGGAAGGAACAACTTCTGCAACCTAACACTGTAGGGTTCCTATTCCTGAACATATCTTCAACTTTGTACTCAGTAAGTTATCGGAGTACTTGAAAGCCACTATTTCTGGAAGAGGGCAGGTTGTGCATTAGAAGTGCAGCACAGGTAAAATTCTCCTTTCCAACAGTTTGGCAAAACTCTTGTATTCAGTGTCCCTTTGAGTTGTGTAACTCGTGTTGTAGCTGCGAGAATGTGTTGTCACAAATTGTGCTGTTGTGTTTTGTGCAGGCTGGTTCATGGTCTCAGAACAACAAAGTTATTTTCCTATACTGCTGCTTATGTCCACTTAAGCATTTCTGCAGTACTGCTGTAAAAATTGCAGATGTGGAAGTCTAGATCTTAAGTGTACATTAAGTATGTAAAATTTATATGCTATAATGACAAAACGCATCTTAAGTTTTAGCTATTTAAATGGTGTCTTAGTTCTCTTACCTTCCAGCTGATGAGAGGGATAGGAAAATATACTTGAGCTAAAGACAGTGTTTTGGTGATAGTCCTATTTTACTGACATTTTTCCTTTAAAGTTTTGGATCCTTCCAAATACAAAGTCTTTTTTTTCCCTTGGGCATTTCCTAACTTAAAAAATCTGAAATTTTAATCACAGACTTTAAATGAATATCAGTCCTTCATGTTTAATATTGCAGTTTAGATAACTTTCTTTTATCATGAGGTCTGTGCAGTGGTCCCAGACAGCAGTGGCTGCTGTTGTTCTCTGATATGGCAGGTTGACCTTGACTGGCAGCCAGATGCCCACCCAGCCACACTCTCACCCCCCACCTTAACAGGATGAGGGGCAAAACTAAGATGGAAAAGCACGTGGATTATGATAAAGCCATGGGAGTTCACTTACTCGATCATGGGCAAAACAGCCAAGAGCCGGAGAAAATGAATTTTTTGCCAATTAAAATACAGTTGGATGGTGACAACAAAAGAAAAGACTTCCTCAAGAATGGTTCATTTCAAACCAGTATAATAACAACTACTCACAAATTTCAGCACCTTGACTATAAAGTATGAGAAAATCTGTTACATTGAAGGAAAAGACTGTAAGTTGTATAAAAAGCGAGATCTCGTGGATTCTTGGAATTGAGTTGGTTTTCTGGGAGACATTTCCTGGTGGTTTTTTTTTCCTTTTTGTTTGCTTTTTTTCAGTGATTTCATAAAGATAGTCTTGAACTATGTTGAACAGGAGAGAGCAGTTTTGGCACCTGCAAGTTGCATGAAGCTGGAAGTTTGATACTTTTAATACCTTCCACTATATCCGATTGGGTTTTACATTTAATGCTAAGTGTTGTTGCCATAGCATCAAATATGAGATTTCATGAATTAATTACTTAATTATGAAGCTTTTTCTGCTCATTTTGAGAAATTGAAAATCTCTCTTTTAAAGCTATTCTAATTTAATAACAACCCAGAAACTCAAACTGGCCCTTAGCTAAATTGAAAAAAATCCATATTCTGCATGAATGATTAAATTTGTGATTACAGAAACTGAACAAGAATAGAGTCATGTGCAACCCTACCCCTAGTACTTTCTTGACTCTTTTTTTTTTTTTTAAGAGAATCTTTCATGTAGTTCCAGTTTTGAAAACATTCTTGGAAGTTCTGTAGACAGAGGAAAATAAAATTTGCAGGTGGTGTTTGTTTTAAATCTTCCTAATGTGTTCTAGGCATAGAGCTCTACATTATTATGGTGTTATAGACAAACAGATTGTAGAAAGAAGTTTAATTTTGATTCAGTTCTGTTGAAGCAAATATTTGATAGACTTTTCTAGAAAAGTTTTTCCTTTTGATCTGTATGTAAATTGCTTTCATAATTGCAAGTGAAGGTGACCATTTTTAATCAATAGGCACTGACCTAGAGCAGCTTAAAATGATTCTTTGTTCTTGAATTGCTGGGGTTTTTTGTAAAGAAAAGCTTTTCTGGTAGATACAGTACACATTGTCATGTTGGGAAGAGGTGAAACTCCAAACTACTTCTACTGCTTACCTGAGATTAAAAAAAAAAAAAAAAATCATACTGAGGCAAAAAAACATTTGTTGCTGTTAGATGCTGAAAGTCTCTGGGATACTTCAAATTATGGGCACAGTGATAGAGAGAAAATAATATAACATAAAATAATAAAATTTAACAGTGTCTCATTCTTTTTATGTAACTGAATGATCAGGTTTAATGCATTTTCTTGTTTGACCTCTTACACTCTGCCTGATCTAATCTCCCTTGCCTCTCCATTATTTGTGAATTTATTCCCATCCACATACCTTCTAATGAGAGAAATCTAATCATGGACAGCATACAGCCTTGAATATAAATAGGATATGGTTTATCATTTGGTGCTCTGTGGAATAATTATGGCCATCATTTCACCCATTTTGTATGTGTTGTAGCTGGGCAAAAAGATTACTGCTTTTGTTGTTGGAGATCTAAAAACAAACACAAGCAAACGAAACCACAAAACAAAACCAAAAATATCCTAAACCAAACAAAAACCAAAACCACAGACAGCACCCCACCACAAACCAATCATTTGTTTACCATGAAATAACTTTGTTTTTCAACTTTTTCTCCTTATTAATGGAGCAGGAGAAATACATTGTATGACAGAGAGAGGAATGGGAACAACCCCTCCCTTTTTTTTCCCCTGACCCCAAATGCTTTTTCTAGCTGATATTTTTGTAAAAATTGCAAAAGAATTGAAAAATTTCAAGGAAAAATTTCCCTTTGGAGGGGAAAAATTCTAATTTGATAACTTATATAAACTGATTAACCTCAGGACTACACTGTAGAGTAGTTATCTGTGTGCAAATATAAACAGATTTCTAGAGATAATGTTGCAGTATAGACTAGATTTCATCTGGGTAACAAATTTAGGGGTTTTCTTCTTTAAAAGGTGCCTGGGCAGATGGCTGTTAAACCCAAATGTACACAATTAAGGTGCTGTTGGTCATAACAGTGGTGAGGCTATGTCCTGGTTTTATAAAAAACAAGTTTCTCTTTCGGTGAATTTCCCTGTCAGCTAAAGCTTTCTTACTAACTGCATTTTCCTGAAAAGCCACATACATGTTTTGGTAGACGTAGCAATAGTATGCAAGGTCGTTGATAATGATGCATCTTGCGAGATGTGCAAGCAGGAGGTGAACTGAAAATGACCAACTAAGTATTCCATCCCATTCACATGATACTTCATATAAAAGTGGGGGATCACGAGGATCTAGTCCCTTTTCCTTATGGCTGACACTGGGAGAGGACCTTGCGAGTTGTCCATCCAAACTGAGGCCCAGTGACAGACTGAATCCAGCTCCGGTTGGCTGCAGAGTCCAGTCCAGGACTTCAGGTGCCGGCCCCACATCTGCCGGAGCTGTTGCCAGGACTTTCAAGATTGGTTTTGTGTATTTTGTATTATTTTCTCTATTTTTATTGGTAGCATTAGTAAAACATTTTTAATTTTTCCAACTCTCTTCTCTTGGTCCTCTTTCCCTCCCAATCACCTGTCCTTAGTGGGAAGAGGGGAGAGGGAGAGGTGAACGGGGGAAAGGGGGTTAACAATACATCTGCCACGGTTTTATTGTCACTGTGCAACCAAAACCTCGACAGGCTAGAAATAATTTTTGTTTTTATATTCCTCGGTGGCAACTTTAAGTTTGAACATTACACATTTTACAGTTAGTGCTATGACTTAATGCTTTTCTTATAGGTTTACAATGGTTTTTACAGTGGGTACATATGATATCATGGTTTAAAATAAAAGGTAAGAAAAGAAGAAATTATCGCCTAACCAAAATGAAGCATATTTTTCTCCCTAACTGGGGAGAAGAGCTGCTAAATACTATTACTGTGGTGTTATGCTCCAAATGTGGTCCTCAAGCAGAGTTGCTCTGACATAACCTTTTTTCCTGTGTTTAAAAGAACTGCTTTTCTTGCTGCTGTGATATCACCAGTAAAATTCAGATGAGTGTCTGGATTAAAAAAAATCCCTTGCAGCCTAAGGCCTTAGAATCAAAGCTAAATTTGGGTTGTTCAACACTTATGAATTCTGGGGAATTTGTAGGGTTGTGAATAATCTGTCATAAAGGGCTATAGCATTTTCCTGGCTTGTGAAGCTACTGTTTTCTTTTCCCCATGATTGTCAAAATATGCGTTATTCTGGGGAATAGAGAGGCTGCACATGCACCTATGTATAGATTTGCTTCATCTGTCTCTTGCCTTCTATTGTCCCACATACTTGTCTCAACGGGAGTGACATAAGGCTGGATTTACCACACACCAGCTGCAGAGATGTGCTGTTGTGGGACAGCGTTGTCAGGTAACCAAACAGCTGAACCCTGTAATGACATGAGACCTGATGGTCCTGCCTGCTGGCTTGTGGTGAAGGAAGCACCATGGCAAGGTGACACACATCCCCTGGACATGATGCTTCAACACAGCCTGAGGAACACCAGCCCTGGGAGAGGCAGCACCTTGGCTTGTGTCATCTTATATCCTACATGTAAATGTGGGCAGACACTGTGCTGGGAAGCACCTTGTGCTGGCAGGTAAGCTTCAAATCCTACCATGATTTCTGATGGGAAGGACCTTGGAATATAATACATAGCCTGAAATATTACTCTGTAGGGTGAGGTTGCTTTGCCCCACACTCTGGTCCTTTGGAAGTTTGTCTGAAATGGGCTGTTCTCACTCCCATCCTTCCTCTACAAGAGTTCACTGACAGCTATATGCATGCTTGGTATAAAACCTGTAATCTTAGCTTAGTAAAATGGTCTGTTTTTCTAGGTTGAAAATTGAAAGAAGAACTTCTACAAAATAATAGGAAAAAAAAAGTCTTGCAAAATATGAAAGGAGTGAAATGAAAACCCATATCTGTCATGAAGTATCTCATAGCAGGTAAATGGGAATGGAAAGAGCTTGAATATAAAGTATGATCACTTTGTGTAACTATTTTCAAACACAGCAGAGAATTAACTTTGTACTAGCTAAGAGATTTTGTAGTATTTTGTGGTTTGACTTTTTGTTCCTTACCTAATTTGTGGTTCAGTAGCCCCTTGTTATAATGAACTTCATTTCTTACAAACTTCAGTTGATGAGGGATGTTTAAGGCAAGCTGATTTCCCCCCTTAAGGGAGCAAGGAAAGGATTTTAATCTCTCAGCTTTCTCCCTCAGAGTAACTTCCCAGCCACTCTGGGCTTCATTCCCAGACTCCCTTCAGTTCCATCCTCAAGGGATACGTGTGTCCTCGAGGCTCCTAAATTCAGTTAGCTAACATATGTTCAAGTAATTGTGGAGATGAGACAGCTTGGTTTTGATTTATGTTAGCATCTCATGTTCAGCCGTGGTCTTCAATACGAAAATTAATTTCAACTTGTAAACCTAAGTTGTCTTGTCTTTGCTTCTCTTTTATTTTCAGTTAGCCTTTCTAAGATCAGAATAAATATTTTTTTTTTCAGTGTAGATATTTGTCCTCTTGAAGGAGCTGTAGTAACTTCTTTCCTGAAAGTGTGGGAGGGTTTAATTGAGGGTTTAATCAGAAGGCTCTTCATTCTTATGGCTTTAGTTGACTTCTGCTTCTACCTTAGAAGGGGTCTGCATTGATGATATACCTCCATTTGAAGCAACAAGGGAGATCAAGTGGTATAATGATAGCCTGTAGCATGTGATTTTAGGACAAAAATTCTTCAGGTTGGTAGCTGTGTCTATAGTAAACCATGGCAGTATCCAGGCATTGTTAGTAAGTGGTAACCACCACTCTATTCTCAATGTTAACCTGAAGATAAGGGGGTTTGGGTGAGATAATGGACCTCTACACATGTGCACCTTTGCAAACAAGAGCAGATAGGTAAATAGGCTGTTAGAATTCTGTTAGAGGCTAATGAAGTCAGTAATGGTAGTATTTGAATTGTCATTTTTTTGAACTGGTGTTTTGCTCAAATTGTAGTATTTGAAAAAGAATTGAGACTGACCACAAAACTAATTTTTTTTCTTAGCTTTTCTTAGCTTAATATCTTAGCAAAATGCTTTCTTACATACTTGAAAGGACTATATACACTGTATCTAAAAGGGATGTGACTCTTAGTTGGTTTTAATTTTGTTAGAGAAAGAGGATTAGAGTTAATTTGCCTTTGACTCTCTGAGCACAAATTCCATTCCTGTCTAAGTAATACTTGATTTAACCTTGAATTTTGGCTTAGCATTGAATATTGCTTGAGGTGCAAGAGGAAATACTAAGCCATCCCTTTGCAAAGTGGTCTTAAAGGAAACGTTGAATGCCACAAGCTTTTGTTAAGTTATGCTTTTGGATTTCTACACACATAAATATCAAGCTGGCTTTTTGTCTGCTCTGCTTTCTCCACACACTTAGTCCTTTAGTTAGACTTTGAAGTTGTTTGGCTGTTTGGATTTGGATGTCGTTTTGGTAAGACAAGTTGCTATCAAAGCTGTGCTTTTTAAAACCTGTTGCACTCAGTTACAAAACAGATACCAATAACAACTTGCATACCCCTTGCTTCTTGCATGCAAGTCACTCTAATTTATAAATAGAACTGTCCTGATAGACAGAACTTGGCCTATCCTCTCGTCCTCTTATGCGAGTTATTTTGATTTAAAAATAGAACTGTCCTAGAACTGATATGTATCAAAGAGGTTGTGAAAGTTCACTTCTAGACCCTACTGTAATTAAGCAGTAAGTTACAGGGAGCAGTGTGTTTGTTCTCATCAATAATCTGTAGCTTTTAAAGTATGGTTATTAATTTCAGTTTTTCAAGGAGCTGTGCAATTGTGAAGTGTTACACTTCTGCATGTTATTCCTTTGCTGTAGGTTATCAAAACATACACCTGCACTTCCACAGAGAAATACCTGTTGTGAGCATTATAAAAAGATAAAATGCTTCTGTGAGCAAGGGCTGTTTAGACAGTAGATAGTAACTCTAATTTGTAATTTATTGAACTGCTCCCTTGACTGTAGCATTGTCGCAGTATGCTTAACCATAGATTCTTTCTGAATGGCAATGGTTTTAAGGTAATTCTGTGTTAGTATCACTGTCTTAATTTAGTTTGCCTTTCTAACTTGGATCTGCTTCTAAAAGTTTAAGTCGTCATTGTTTTTCAAAAATTCTTTTTTTTTTTTTTTTTTAAAAATTCAGGTTTCGTGGTCATGGCAGCACTTAGTATACTCAACAGACTTTTCTTGGATGTTTGAATTTTTTTTTTTTCAGGCTGTCTTGTTTGACTTTTCTCCTTCTACTTCAGTTGCTTTAGGCATTGAAATACACAGAGTTACACTGAGTATGCTAAAAGCCTGGGGATGGAAGAAGGTTAATTAGAGTAATATCTTTAGTATAATTATAGAGATGGACTGATGTCAGCAGTCACTTGGTAGTTGTTTTAATACTAAAGATAACTTTTTTGGGCTCTGCAGAGAAATAAAGTTGAAAGGCATGATTTGAAGAATTTTTTTTTTTTCCTAAAAGCCTTTCCTAAGGGTGTTAAATACTCTTATATCTACTTGTCTTCTCCTTCTGTCATAGTGGCTTTACCTGGCATAAAAGAACTTGGCACTTTTTTGAAGTAAGGAAGAAAAGAGAAAAAAACTCGTGAAAGGGTTTAAATGTTGACATATGAATGATTGCTTCAAATGGCAGAAGATGGATTCATTACATTTCTTTTCTGCAGGGTTGCTATGGTTAGCTGAGCAATATGGGGGGAGAGAGGAGTGTGAGATCTTTTTCTACCTCTCAGAGCATCTTGTGACTATGAAATTCTTCTATTGCTTATCTGGGTTTTTTTTCCTTCGTGTTCTAAATATACCAGTGCTTGGGAGATTACTCATTTTTGTGAAAATGAGAAAGAAAACATGAAAAATTAAAGGGGTTCTGAAATAAGGAGCCACCAAAGGTATTGATGCTTTAGGAATAATTGCATGCTCTGTGAGTTAGAAACAGGACACAAGTCCTAAAGCCCAGTAAACACAGTTTCCATCTCATGGGCTGGACTCGGGTACACAGCTGAATAACCAAAGTTCAGTGGGAACCCATGGTGTTCCTCCGCCTGCATACCTGAGCTCAGGGACTGGTTTAATGGGTCAGCTTCTCAACAGCTAACAGGCTGCTCTGGAAGGGGAATTTTGTCATTTTTATTGCTGAAGAAGCATGACTCTGCTTTATGACCTTTTAATTTCAAAAGTAATACAAAATAACTTTATATGCATACCATTAGCTAAGCACGCCACAAATTGCAGAGGCTTTCTTTTAGCTAGCCAGTTTAATGTACAAAAGCCTTAACTTGTTTTCAGAAGACACACTTGAATTTTACTGGAACTCCACCTATTTGGACTTATTTCTGAAAATGTGTTGTCCGGGTGGATGCAAGCATAGTAAAAAAAGGTCTTAAGGAAAGGAGATTTGCTTTGCACATGCGTTAGGGTAGGATGGTATTTTAAGTGTTTAAGCATTGTTTTACCCACTGTTAACCAGTAGAGAGCACTTTAGTTTATAACATAACATCTATAAAAAATGTGAGATTGGGAAAGGCTGGGGTTCTTTTTCTTTCTCTGAGACAGCCATTAAAAACCAACTGCCTGTGAAAATTAAATTCCTGTTTTTGTACATTATCAACGCTCTTTGTGTTTTGTAGAAAAATACTGCTTTATAAGTATAAATTTCTTTGTATGCCAATGATGGAAGATTGACATAAATTTTATCAGTATTCTCTTGATAGTGTTTATTTAAAGAGGTACAGATGTGAGGTGCATTTATGAGGTACAGTTCCTCAAAATATTAATGTTACCAAGCTGATGTGGAGACTTATCTCCCTAATTTGGAGCCACAGGTTCAGAAGGTGCTGGTTTGTTTCTAGCATGTGAAGATGGTGAGCACAAGGACTTGTTGCCAATGCACAGAAAACAGCCTCTGTGTGATGGTGCTGTTGTGGTTGCTCACTGGAATTCATTTTTAGGGAATGATACCAGGAGAAAGCTTTGAGGCAAATACCGTTATGAATCAGTGCATTAAATCTTCTTTTCTTAGTCTGTGCTATGCCTGTTGGTTGTCATGAGCGGAATGCTACTGAAATGGGGGTGAAGGATGGGAAAATATGAAAAGATGAGAGGTAGAGGATACTGATATTCACCTCAGTGTCCCTCACCTGCCCTCCCTCCCCAAAGAATACATATATTAATTGGAGGTTGCCTGTTGTTTTTTAAACAACCAACCAAACAAAAGCCAAACACAACACACAACAAAACAAAAACCTTGCATTGTCATTTGGCACCTTTGATGTGACTGGAGTTCCCAGAAATGAGCAAATGAATATTTCGCTACCTCAGGTCCACAGAGTGAGTGCAGTGGCTGGGGCTGTTGTGCGCTGACACCTGTCCCACCCTCCCACAGCCAGCTTGGTGGGAGGGGGAAGGTTGGTATAGGAATCTCTGGATGTACCTAAAGAGAGGTGTGTTGTCTTAAATGTGGTAATGACATAATGTAGACATGTCTTCAATGACTGCTGTCATGGCTCTTGGTAATGTGTGGGTTGTGTGGAACGCATCTTAATGGGCACAGAGGGGAAAGAATCATTGCAGTTAAGTGTCTATACTCTCCTGATATTTTTTTTTTTTTTTTCTCCCATGAGGCTTGTAGAGAAGTAGCCAAAGCATTCTGTGGAGTAGGTCACAGCATGTGGAAACATGATCTGTAACCTGTCAGTTGTGCACACACACGAGGCACGTAACACTTCAGTGGCGGAGCTGCATTAGTAGAGACACGGTACAAATCCTGTCACAGGAACAGGCGTTCAGGGAGGAGCAAGCTCTCACAGGCACGGATAGTTGTGCATATGTGTTTTGCTGAAACGTTGTAGCTGCTTTCATGAGATGAATAATTAATATTATAAACCTTATTGTTCAGAGTGGCAATTAGTGGTTACTTTGGATGGGGATGTGGTGCTGTTGGAAATGTAAACATCTCATCTAGCAATTTCTTCAGCAGCGTGTTGTGCCTTTTATTGTTTGAATCTGCCTGGGAGTGGCTTTAAGATCCAGTAACCCGATCTTTTATCACTCTTGGAGGCTTCCTTTTCGGGTATGCCCTGATGCATTCAACACATGTCGGTATTGTATGCAACCGGCAATCAGAGCGATTCAGGCTTGCTTTCGCTGTCTGCAAGAAACGGCAAATCATCCGCTGGTGAATGCTTCTCCGACCTGTCAGCCGTCTGAAGCTAATTTCTGTGTGGCTCATCAACCCCATTCAACACTGGAAGCGCTGTGGATGACCAAGCTAGAGAAGCATTGACAAGATCTTATCTCTGGAGTACAGACCTAGTTAAGAATGAGAAAGGAAAAGGGTTTTCTTGTCTGTAGAGGAACAAGACTGATGTGAGAACACCCAGTTTCTCACTGAGGAAAACAGAGCAAGGCTATGAGCAATTTGAGGCTGAGCAGGAGGAGCAGAGACTGCCTTTAAACAGCAGTTATTTTATTACTTGTCTGAGAAACGTCAGCAGATGGACTTTGGTTTCAGTGCTGTGAATATTTGCAGTGGCTTTGCATGTCGGAATACAAGCAGTGATCTCTTTTATTCCCGTTTCCCTGTATATTTACCTGCTGAAAAATGAGTGAGGAAGCAAAGGAGAAAAATGCTAAACCAGCTCACAGGAAAAAGAAAGGAAAAAAGGTAACTCCCTATATAGGTGGTCTGCCGTAATGCCTTTTTTTAGTCATTTTGTGTTTTAGCAGTTTGCTTCTGGGTGTGGAGTGGCTTTGGTTGGATAATTTGTTTGGAATAAGGATGATGGTAGAATTGGGAAGGTTTTGTTTTTGCTAGATGCTGATGGGTGTGTTCTTTGCTAGAATCAGTAAAGCCATCACAACTCAGTTGGTTTGAATTATTTAAATACTCCAGTGTTTAAATATATGTTAGTTATAGAATTTCAATGTGTATATAGTTTGCCTAGTGTATTCCAAATGTAAACAGGTACCTAAATGAAGCCTTTTTGAAAGGAGAGGCTGATAATCAACATGTACTCTTGTAAATGAATATTATGGACATTGCTAAGAAAAGCAAGTTTTACAATAAGGCTATGTTTTTAAAAAGCTACGTTTTTTACTGTACGCCACTTTGATCAGTTTTATATATTTTTAAGGCTTAGAAATATTGTGGTTACACTAAACTCTGGAATACAATTCCAATTTCAGTGAAACTAATTTATGTTATGGTGTTGTCTTTGTATGAGGCTGCACTCAAATTCGATTATTGCCTTCTGTGTTGCAGTTTTTTGCTTTCCTGATATCTGTGTAATTTCCCCCTACCATTTTGAAATGTGTGTTTTTCATGTGTTTACACTCAAGAGCCAGATTGTTAAATCTAGTAACTCGACTTCTTCGGGTTATTCCAACCCATATTTAAAATATTAACTCAATATATTAATTTGTAATGTGAATTTCCTTAAGTACGGTAAAAAAGACATCCAAAAGGTTTATCATTGTTGCAGATAATATATTCAGACTCCCCATCCTTCATTTTCTGAGTGTACGTTTGCCTCCCTACCATATGAAAGTGTATGACACCCTCATAGTTAATCCATTTCCTTGGTGAAGGATTGAGTAAAGACTGTCGAAAAGGCAAATTAAACCAGATTGACCCCTCTATTCTAAAATTGCAAAGAGCAGCTTTGGAAGGAAGCAGGGGAAAATATAACTGAAATAACTTTTAATGGTAAATTAGGATACCTTCCTAACATAAAAAAATGCTTACGTCAGGCATGACATATTGCCTCAGGACTAGAGGATATATCATAAAATCATAGGTATCTGCAACTAAATTCTGGAATGGGTTTCAAATTTTGACTACGTTGATGTTTTTACTATGTTATACAGATAATTTTTATTGCATTCAACAATTTAGCTGTAGTTTTGTAGCACACACCAAGTTTTATGGCTTAAGCTCATATAGGTCAGTCTTTAGACGACCAACCCAACAGCCAACAAGACAGAGCAGTTCAGGTGATTTAGGATTATGTGAAGTTTGGAGTCTCACCTGTTATTCCAGCAGTGGCTGGTGACTGTCTATCCATATCTTCACCTTATGAATTTGATATTTTCTGTGGGCAGGAGGCTACAGCTGCCCTGTCCAAATCCACCCTCCATCGACTGGCACAGTGTGTCACTGGTCTGAGGGGAGGTGGGTGGGGGAAGCTGTGGGACGTGTTTATGTTTGTGAGCTGCTCCTGTGAGCATTGAAGGCCGATATCACAACGCTCAGTTGATGCCTTGCAAGGTAATGGTGAAGCCCACCCTTGCGTACCTCCAGCCTTTGCCACATGAGCTGTAGGTAATGCCAGGTCATGACTACAAACCATTACGTTCCAACGTGGAGCAGCTAGAGCTTTTTAAATCTGCAGAAAGTATTGTTTCACTGTTCTGTTTGATTTTTCTTCATGCTGTTGGAATCGTTGGGGCTGTTGCTGGGATATGCTGCATGAGGCTGAGGCACATCCCTCGTGACTAGTGCACATCAAGGCTGCTTACATGTCAGCGTGAAACACAGGCTTGGGCCAGAATGTGCCCAATGGAAAGAGAAATGCTGCTTTGTGGTGGTGTGTGTTTTTTTTTTTTTTTTTTTTTTTTTTTTGAAACAAGAAGCAACTATTTCTTCTGGTCCTAGTAGATATTTTTCCCGCTTTTCACAGTTCATTGGGGAAGGTTCTAAATTTATTGTTTTGATTCAAAAGATGAATCTCTGAATGGCTAGTTAAAAACTTGGTGAACTCAGGAATGCTCTCCAAGAAGAGTTTGATAAACAAACGGTGTTTGGCTGCAAAATCCTGAGCCAGGTGAAAGCTTAACTGGGTCTGGGATTCCACTGAGTTACACCACCTGTCTCTCCTGAAAGTAGGTATTCCGAAATGGGTATTTCCGTGTCCTTCTTTCTGTTCTCTTTAGATAGTTCCTTTCTTGGCAGCTGTGCTTTTTCCATATTTAGCCTTTCTTTTGCTGCCTGTCACATTTGTCTTCAGAGATGAGGGGTGTCAAGTCTTCCTTCTGCTCTTTGACTGCTGAAGTGCTCATTCATATCCCATTCCCTCTTTCCAACTCTTAGTTTTCCTGTTCTTACACAATTTTTGAAGTAAAGATACAGGAAGAGCAGGAGGACAGCAATGGAAAGCTCACCCAGTTTACTATAGGGAAATTAAAATCGGTAGTGTGTGTTCTGAATTCCCGAAGTTGTATGATTAGGGTGTACCACAAAAGTAAGCCTTAACCTGGCAAACAGTGTCTCCCTCACTTTTGAGCACAAAGACGTGCAATAACTCTGCATTTATAACACATTGCCCAAAGCAGAAGATTTTCTGCAAGTATGCTGGAAATTTCGGTCTAGATGGAGAGGATGAAGATAAGAAACAGATTAGGAGGTGTTGCTGAGATTTCTTTTGAAGGATGGACAACTTAGATGAAAGCAGAACAATATTCTGTTTAGCACTGATATTGTGGGGATATAGCTTTCAAAGGATAGCAGTACTGCATCAATATTTATTACTGAGGCTACACTGAACAGGATTATCTCTAATGGAATAGGAAGCCTAATTAGTTCCTCTGTTCCATCATTCAGGGTTTCTCTCTCCCAGCAGCCTGTGTCTCTTGCGCTTGAGCTTCAGTCATCCTGCAGTTTCCAGCCCTTTTTTAGAGAGTCAGTGCTTTGAACCTGTCAAGTTGAATCCTTAGGCATTATGGAGTGGCTTTTCTTGTATGTTTGTGTCATCACTTTTCAGTAAACTTTGGAATCTCTGTTATAGAAGAGCACTGAACTCAACTGTCACTAGAGATGCAAGATGTGTTTTGATTTTTAACAAAAGAGAAGTATTCTGTCCTCTTTTAAATCAAACTACTGGGACGAAATTAGCCATTAAAATATTTGTGGTCCTTGAAGCTTTAAAAGATAATCAGGAGTGCATAAACTAGAAATAAATCAGATTCTCTCAAAAATTCCATAGTAAAAGTTGTTTTTCAATTTAATTTTACAGCTATTTACTGGGCACAAACCACTTCTCAGTAGTGGGAAACTTCACATTAAACTCTCATACCAGAAGCTTCGCTGGAAATGCAAATTTTTTATTTAGAGGAATCTTTTGTTCCTCTCTTCCCATGTTCCCTACAAGTTCTTCAGACGACCTGCGTGATTAATGTTGCTGATGCATCTTTCAGTATGTGTGTAGCACAAATCAGCAATGGAAACTTCTAATGGAAATGTGTAAAAAAGAGTTTATTCTTAAATGTGCACGAGAGATCTCATACTGAATTCTAAATGTGATTCTAGAGTAATCTGTTTATTAATCCACCTCACTGCTTTATTTAGCTGATCACTGTAATATGATTTCAATGCTGTGTTATATTGCTTTGTGTAAAATATGAGTACATGATGCAGAGAAGAGTGAGCTACTTGTGCAGCAGATTGAAAATCAGTGCTTGGGGTCTGAATGTGTAGGGTTGCCAACATTATGATTTTGGACTAATAGGAGGTTTAACTCAATCCTCATTTTTTGAGCCAGTAGCCTGGGCTCGCTGCACTGGGAGCACACTTTGCGATTTCTGCCAGGGAGTATTTGCTCTGTTGTAACTTCAAGGTTGGACTCAGCAGCGTTAGTGGCTGTCTCCAGAGAGGACTCTTCTGTTGTCACACACAGTTGAAAGTCTGGTCAGTGGTGTCTTTATTGGGATGAGAAACTTCAAGGGACAGTTGTGTTGTGAGTAGATGCTGAGAGGTCAGAGGTTCTCTTGGGTGTGATGAGCCATTCCCCACTGTAAAAATGCAATAGTAACAGTGATTTGGCAGAAGAGTTGCCACTGCCTGTGACGGAGCTGGATTGGGTCCTTTATAGGCAAAGACTGCGTCTAGTGAAATAGCATCACTGATCGCAGTGGGTACAATATTTGTGGGCCTGAGATCTTGGGATTTCATCCTTAAATGGTCACATGGTTTATCTGTGTGTGTGCAATTATTGCGGGACTATTGATGATCATAATTCAGGACCTGTGAAGAGCATCCTTTGTCATGACAAGATGAGAAATGCTGTTTTGTTTTTGAGATTCGTGGTGGTATCACACTTTCAAAGCTATCTTTTACAATTAAATTTACTGATTTGGTTGCTTTAATGAACCCCGTTGATCTGTGTTCAGTTCTCAAACACATTATGGCTGCTGAGGGAGAGTATTCACTGATGTTTCCTCCCAGTGGAAAAGTGTTCATTGCCAATGGTAAAGAAAATACTTACGTAAATATCTCAAGGGTGGGTGTCAAGCACATGGCAACCAGAGTCTTTTCAGTGGTGTCCAATGATAGGATGAGGGGCAATGGGCACAGACTGAAGCATTGGAGGTTCCATCTGAATATGAGGAGAAACTACTTTGAGAGTGACAGAGCGCTGGAACAGGCTGCCCAGAGAGGTTGTGGAGTCTCCTTCTCTGGAGACATTCAAAACCCACCTGGACGCGATGCTGTGCAATCTGCTTTGGGTAAACCTGCTTTAGCAGGTGGGTCGGACTCAATGGTCTACAGGGGTTCTTTCCAACAACAACTGTTCTGTGATTCTGTGATTTTTTTCTAAATTTTTTGTAGCTTTAAATTTATTTGTAAAATTAACTTATTACTTGGAGTGTAAATTGATTTCTAAATTTGGTTGGTTCCTGACAAGGTGAGAAATGAAAAGCTGCTTAGATTTGTGAAATAAAATGGAAAAAGACTCTACAAGGAAACGGTTTCTCTTCTTGTCTTGGTAAATAAGGATCTTACAGATTTAAATTTGACTGTATGGTGATGGTCTTAAACCTTAATATGTCAATGCATGCTGTGTTGAAAACTTAATTCAGTGGTATGATAAACAGATTTGGTTTGGCCTTGCTTGGCGATTTCTACTTGACCAGCTTTAACATTTGTTTTCTTGATGTGATAAATTATTAAAGTCATATTGTCAGCAGAAATATTAGAGGAAAAAACCCCCCACAAAGTACAAAAAGTCTTGAACGTCTGGAAAATACTCTTCATTGGCATGTCCAAACAGCAAAAGCCCAAGAACAGTAGAATATAGAAGTTTTCAACCATTATGACTATTCTTCAGTTATTTGTTCTGTTTTCTAAAACTTCAGGCTTTAAAATTGTGTTCTCCTGAATCAAATGCACTTACATTTTCTTGCCATCTACAATTTTCTGAATTGCCCCAGAATAATAAAATGCATTGACTCCTGTTGCCTTGACTAGAATCACTTTGGTACTTGGTAATATCATTGTTTTCCTTTTATCATACTGGAACAAAATAAAGCATATGCAATGACAAGTTAAGCATCTTATTGCTTTGAAAAGAGCCATTTCAAATGCTTATTTTCCCTGGAGAAAAATACTCTGACATGACTTAACTTCAGTAGTATTAGTCAACAGCTCCTAGTCCCTAGGTGTATATATAGTTAAAAAAAAAAAGTTATTGTTATAGTCTATATTAAATGAAACCGCAAGGTGCATTATATTATTCAATTTTTAACATAATTCGTTCTCTAGACAAGTGACAGAACTTGTAACTTGAGTGACAATCCTTCCATTTTCTGTCAACTTACTACTCTCGCTGAGGAAACAGATTTATTTATTTATTAACGTGGTGTTTTAACAGAGGAATCCTGCAGTCTGTGAGAGAACATGAAACTTCAGGGAGATTCTTGGATCTTGCGAGATGAATTAATCCTACAGTTCTGAGCTTTTTCCAGAAAGTTCAGGTGTGAATAGTTATTGTGCTTCTGAAGGATCTAAGAAGTAGAAGTACTATCGTGGATAAGTGGGAATTTTTCTCTTGCTTCAATGAGTTATGTTCCCACCTGTGATAGGACCAGGCGTTTCACAGTGTTGCCTTCTTTCTGAGCCCTGTGTAGTTGTTTCCTTCTTCAATTTACTTTGCAGCATTTCCTCACTGGGTTTCCGAGCTGTTCTGTCCTTTGAATGATCTTGGCTGTTGCCATGTGTTCTCCATCAGGAAGTTCATGGCCTTGAGTGTCTTTGTTGGTTTGAAGCTTCTGTTGTCTCAAGACTTTACCAATCTTGAACCAGACACTTTATAGTGGGTTTTCATCTCTAGTATAGAGCCCATACGTTTTCAGTCATATCCTCACCCAAAGGACCAAGGCCCCACATGGGGTCTGGTTCCTTGGTGGCCTCTGCTGGGTGAGCTGTGGCAGAGCACAAGTGCAATGGGCATTGTTCCAGGATGGCTTGTGTGTGGACACTGACGGGACCTGGTTCCTCAGCTGGAGGACTTCTAGTACCTTCTTCTCCATAAGCTGGGCACTTGCCGTCCAGGTCAGGTTGTCTCCTTTGCAATAAATTGGTTTACGTACAATTAGGTTACTGTTAGATTGGATTACAGAAAGTGGGTTTGAGCTACAAGAGACCCAGTGGGTCAGTTTCAGTTACATACTGTGGTTTTGCAGTCATCAGTGGCACAGAAAATGATATAGAAGTTTCCGCAATAAAATCTTTGTAGTAACCCCCTGTGTAAACTTCAGCTTACTCCAGCTTCCACTTATTTTGAATCACATGCAGATCTTTTTCAGGTTCCTCAGAACCTGAAGGGTCTCAGTGTAGCATCTGGGATTTCCTTTTTCCAAACCTTGTGACAGATGCAATTACAGAATTCAGTAGGTCTTGGTGATAGCACCTAGGTAGGTGTGGTGACAGAAGTTTAAGACTTCTGTCTTAAAGTAAAAATACTTCAATCGATCTGTCAATTACAGATTGAGAAAACTAAAATGTATCTGGGCATCCTTCTTTCACTTTGAAACAATCCTGTGTATCTATGTAACCCTTACTGGGCATGGGCTCGTTCTTTAGTCTGTTTACCTCACTTCCACGTTACGGAGGTGGTGATTAAACCTGCAGCTTTACTTCACCTCTGGCTGACTTCAGGCAGGAGTAGGGGATGGTGCTGCAGAGTTTCAGTGCCTAGAGAGAGCCAGCACTCTGCTCGAAGGCAACTACCTCCATCACGTATTTGTTGAAAGTACCAAGTTATCTTAACAGGGAAGAGGAATGATTACCAAAGTAGGCAATTTAGGGTTTTAAGATGAAAAAATTAAGAATTGTTTTCTTCTGGTTTTGAAGTTTGTTATCCATTGCAAATGCTGAAGTGAGAGTACCATACCTATCTGTTGGATCTTTCACTTGCCAAATAGAGTCAGCTTCAGATTTTAAATTTTAATGCTCTATAAAAACATTCAGTTGGTAAGTGTTAGTCCTTATTTCAAGTGATGAAGCTTCTGGTATCTGATCCAAACCCATAATGTAATGAATTCTCCTTGGTCACACTTCCAGATACCTCACATGTCAAGTTTGGAGTATGAGCAATAGTTAAATACTTTATGAAAGTAATAGTAATCACATTGTCTTCCAGTTTTTTTTTTTTTTCTGGTTTGCTAATGGAGGTGCAGGTTGTTGCATTCCACTGACTGCCAGGTGCTGAGTCAGTCAATTGGAAGTATTTGCTGGATAAACTGAAACAGGTATGAACTTTGCGATCCTTTCATTCCCAAAACAGCATGTGGCAAATCCCAAACCCTGCCTTTTCCCCTTAGCACTGAAGAAGAATGAACTGGTTAGATGGAGAAAAACTACACATGGGATATTTTCTTTAGCATTTATTTGACATGTAATACACGCTATATCTCATGTCTAAATTAAATGCATACCTAAGTATATTTAAGACACTTAATTTAAAGTGTTACCATCACAGACTCATCTCAGGTTTGTGCTTACAAGAGATATTGGCTGCTGAGAATTCTCCATAGTACATTAGTGATTTGTGAATGTGAATAAGGATTGGTTGGTGTGAATACTTGTTTTAAGGAGTTGTTTATTGTAAAAGGGAATAATGTTAAGCTTTACGGTGCTTCATGTTGTACACCATTAAGTCTGTTTCATAGTTTTATTTTAAAGTGCTGTTTAGGAGGAAATAGTCTTTTTGAGGGGGGTAATAATGGTTATATAACCATTGTGTATTGCTGTTGCATGTGTATGTGGCTTTTTTCTTCTATTATATTCTAATTGTTTGATGCAAGCTTATCAATATGAAAATGAACAGATCACTGCAAGCTGCGTTCCTTTTTGGACATGTCATTCATCGAACAATCTGTAGTGAAAGATATTATCCTTTTTTTTCTTAATGAAATAATGTGGAAAAAATAAAGAGAACGCTAAGAGTTCATTATCAGTTCTGTATCAGGGAGTGAATGGGAAATCTGTGAAAGGAGGAGATGGTGGAGGAAGTGGGATTTTTAGAAGGTCTGTCCAGGGTTGAGTTTTTTTGGGCAGTAGCAGAGACAGGGCGTTCTACCCTTTTCTACTGGTTTCCAGCCTTTTCTTGCAGGGCTCCTTTGGCTGGGGATGTATCTGGGCTTGCCTGCATATTAAAAGTGTATGGATATATTGATCTTGCAGGCTCTGAGAGTAAATAACATTTGCTAAAACACTTTAAAACAGGAGGCACTATATATGGTGAGGATGACATTTCTCCTGATGGAGATGGCCACCTTCAGGCAAAATCTCAGCTGTGTGTGAGGAACATAAATGCAGAATATATAAGCCTTGGGCAGAGTGCTGTAGGGTTCACATGTACCTTAGTCAGATGGGGCTAGTGCTCTGCAAGTGATGCAGAGGACGCTCTTCTCCTTTTCCCTGCTCCCCTAAACAGCCCTGTAATTTCATTTACTTAATTACTGTTGTGTGCTGTTGGGAGACAGTATCACTACTAATTTGTAATTAATATTTGCAGTAGAATGCCAGTGTGGAGTTATCACAGGGGAAAGCCTTAGGAATAGAGCAGTGTCACTTCGAACGGTTTTCTAGCTGAAAATTTATTATCGAAGATGGTCTCTGTAATTCTGGTGGCTGGTTCCACTCATACTCAATTGAGTCTGAACAACACATGCTAGAGAGAGGCTTTATTTAAGTGTCCTTTTATTATCCAAAAATCTAAATATAGGGATCTCAGTTCATCCTAAACTATGGTGGGATCCAGCTAGTTCAGTCATCCAGGCCCCACAGATTTAAAGCTGTTTGGTACAGAGCAGTTTCTCACAGCACTTTTCTGTCTAACATTCAGTTTTCCAAACAAATTTAGTTTGAACACTTCATGATCTTCGTATGTGTTAGTTACATAATTCTTGTACAGCTCCTTCAAAGCAATGAATGAACTGATGAGTACAAGTTACAATGGAAGCAATTAACTTTTTTCCCTTCATTACTATTTATGCTACACTGTCTCTCTTCTTATTAGAGCCCCTTGCACACCAGCTACACACAACTTTCTGGCATTTCCTTGGCACCTGGTAAGAAACAGTTTTCCATCATTGAGAACATCAGCTGAAATAGTTACGGAAGGTAAAAACTGGAAGTAGTATTCCCTAGGGAGATGAAATCAGTAAGTAGCTTTGTTTTTATAGAGCCAGGAGAGTAATTCTGTCGCATATCTAAAATGTGCCTCATATATGGAGAGGGACAATCCCAGCTGAAAATAAAATGTATAGTGTTTTAGAATGTGTCCATGAATCATGTAAGGATATTATTGGTCTGTCTTTAAAGGTAGAAGTATTGTGAGGATAAGCATAGTGATAGTTTTTAAGTAACAGAAAAAAGAAAGCTAATGTGTATAACAAGGAAGATATGGATCTGAATCAAAATGTAGTTTGAGTTAGCTAATCCAAACCAGTTCGTTTTACTGATATTTTAACAGGAAGATAAAAGATAGTGCAATGGTGGTGATCACTGTGGTAGTATTTGCTTACTACCCAAGTATTTGAGGGAAAAGGTGTTAAAGCAGCTATAGCAAACTTGTGTTAAATAAGGTGTTCAGAGTCTTGTTTTTAAGCACATTCCAGCAGCCAGGGTTTTTTGTGTGGTGTTTTTAAGATATTCTCTAAAAATCTGAAAACTGTGAAACAGTTTTCAAAAATGTGAAGATTCTGTTATAGAACCTCATGCTTAATAATGCAATAAACTCAGCAACTTAGTAGCTCAATAAATAAAAATATTCGAAAATCAGCTGCTCGCAATTCAAATAAAACCAAACGGGATATCTGTTTATCCACAGGTGTTGATGGAAACTATATAGAATAATGAAGTGTCATGTTTGCAGTAAGGCCTGTAAGTTATTTGTCTGAAAGCTGAATTTTTGAAAGTGGAATCATGGCTTGAAACATTCTAATTTATGATGCTATTAAACAGAAATTGAAGAGAAAACCAAGGCTAACTGTTAAGGCTCTTAAACAGGAGCATATAATTTCTTTTATTGAATTTAGGACTATAACTAAACTCAAGGACTACAACCTTTGTTTTCACCCGCTTCTCAAATGTATCAATCAGTTTGACTAGCCATGTAAGCGCTAGCCTGACTAGATTTATGCTGAGCCTGTTAACATTACTGTATTACTGGCAACTTACTATTTTGGAAAAAAAAAAAATAAATTGTGTGATCTGTCTGGAACCACTAAAGCTTATATTTCAGGAAAGACACTTGGAATTTTCTTTAAAAAGTTCCTGAGCCCTAGAAATAAGAGTCCGTGTGTGCTACATGAACAATATTGTGAAACAATTCCACCCTGGGAATTCTGCGGGGTGCTGGTTCCTTCTGCATTGCCCCCTAGCGTTCCGTTAAATCAAAAAACCCCACAAAACACAACCCAAATGCAACAAAACTGAAAAGTTATTTGCTTCTACTTTAGTTTTTTTTTTTCTCTCACTGAGCCAAGTCTTTGTATTTATTCCCAATGCCATTTCTATGCCATTTCATGAATTTAACCACATACTTTTGTTTTCTGATTTTCTTATTAAGTTGACTATAAGGTAGGAGCCCATGACTACAGATATTGTATTTACCTTACCCTTTCCAGGCATCTTTGTTATATCCATGGCTTGACTTACTAATACAGGGATTTCTCTCTCTCCATGTCGTCTTCTTTCCTTTGTGTTATGCAAACATACGTGTACGACATAGAATGGTGTCCTTCCTATTCATTCTTGTCTCGGGCTTTTCAATCATATGAAAACCTGCAGTTCTGTTAAATGAAAAGATGTCTTTACAATGAAATGTTTCACGCTTAGCTGTAGGGCCAGCCTTTCTGACTTCCATACTCACAGTTCTGCTTTTAGGTGTTGGCTACAATAAGATGTTGAAAACAAAATTAAGCTGTGGCTCATCACTCTCTGAGTTTCACTTCTATACATATGTATTTGTAAGGAAGATGCACTGTGGCAAAACGGAACCTGATGTCAAATGAAATGCAAAGCAGGCAGGGTCAGTGTGGAGGGGCAGGCAGCAGCCCTCTGCTGTGACCTTGATGGGAAAAGCTGCTGTGGGCTGCAGCATCAAACCATTCCCTGTAGTGGAAGCTCTGAGAGGAAGGCAATGTGGACTCTGCCTGATCTCTGGAGTGGGTGTGTTTATCAGCAGATTGCAAAGCATGGTATTTACAACACCTAATTGTAAATTAAGGCTAAACATGGCTCATTTTCTGAAAACTGTATTTAATCAAAGGGACCTATCTACTTGATTCTGACAGATTACTTCTAGGGCACACCAACAAATGTCCATGGCAGTAAGAAAAAGGCGGCTAGTGATCTAGATAAGTTTGAGGCAGGCAAGCTGATGGCCTTCAAAAAGAGTTAATCTAGCTTGAATTTTAAAAAACACTGGAGGACATAGGCCACTCCGTGTTTCAGCAGGCCATGCAGGGCAGGAGGAGCGGTGCTTCTCCGACCCGCAAGGTCGCTGGCTGTGTGACTCCAGCTGTTGTCAAGGGCAGTGTGGCTGGCTACCCTAGTTCTTGTGCCCTTTAAAGAGTCTATTGTTTATTAAAATTACCAAGAACTGTTTTAAAATAGTGGCATTTTCCTGCAGCAAATGATCTGGGATGGGGAATCGGGGTGTGGGTTTGGTTTGTAGGATTCGGCAGATGGACAAGAGCCCTGAGTTCTCACAGTGCTCGTCTCACTGGTTTTGTTATTGCTTTTCCTTCTTGGTTCTTGCACATACTTTACATTCTGTTATTTGCTTTGTAGTAATATTCCAAAATAGCAGGGGAAATCTACTTGCAAAAATGTGGGTAAAAAATGGTCAACATATCCCTTACAGTCCTTTCACTAGATCTGCTAGATCAGTTTGCTACATTATAGTAATCTCTGAGATTTGAAGTGTATATATCTAAGAAATATTCATGGTAATAATAAAATGGCTTAAATCAAGTTCAGGAATAAATTTGTCTATTTCATCTTAGGTCTGTTTCTCACCTTTTGAATTTACTGTGAGTACACTGAGAAATCAAATTACAAGGTTGCAATTGATCCCATTCTTGGTGGTCCTGAAATAATGTCGTATCTCATCTTGTGCAGGTTTCTGTAGGGCATCCTGAAAGGACAGCAGATTTCAGTAAACAATTTGGCAACTTTGAATGCTGAACTAATGTCAGCATTTCTTCTTTGTAGTCATTCAAGCTTTGTGTAGGGTAGGTGTGCTTTGTCTGTTTAGATAACTTGTTTTTATGAAATGATTCCAGATGAAAATGGCATTATTTTACTGTTTTCATATTTATCTTTACAATACTACTGATTTCTATGGTGCAAAAGTTCATAAAAACAGGAGTTCATTTTCTTGTCAGAAGCAGGACCTGAGCAGGTGCATGTCATCTTTTCCGTTTGTTCATTTTTTCAGAGGTCTTCTTGAATTTGGAAATAAGGGGAATTTAAACACCTAAAATACTTTGGGGTGTTCATATAGTCTCTAGCGAGGTGTGTTGGAAACATGACAAAAACCCCACAATACTTAAACTCGTACATTTTCCTGTTATCCAGAATATAATCTCTTTAATTGCAACTCAAAATCTAGACAATAAATATGCAATAACACTTTGCCTGTGAGATTGTAAAATATAGTTTGAGGCCTTTATGTCAAATGCAGTTACTGTTCTGTCTTCTGATGTTTGCTACTTGTGCTTGAAGCTATTTTATAGCTGGGAGGGACAGGACTAACTCTAAAATAGGCAACAAAATGTTAATCTATGAGAGGCTGGAGTTGTGGTGCAAAATGTCAAAAAAACCCCCAAACAAACAAAACAACCCAACCTGTTAACTACTGTTTGCGATTTGGAACTTAGAGCGATGCAGTCAAGAGGTCTCATGAAACAAGGGTGTGTAATGATTTTTCCAAAACTTACCTTTATGTGATGTAAGGGGACATGGACAGAATCCAGGTCTGTAATACAGGTGATTGCAAGTGAGTACTAAAAGCTTTGTCCCTTACACCTGCCATCACATTTCAAGTCAAAGCTCCATGACTGGTACAAAGCTAGAGTAGTTTAGACTCCTACCAAAAATTGTGTTTGTTTATTTTATTCCCGTGGCAGGAATTAGTATTGAATAGACATTTGTCTAAAGCCAAAATTTTCAGAAGGCAACTAGGAGCAGAGATTACGGAGTGCTGTAATTCTCAAGTGTCGAGCGCTCAGCAGCTTCACTGAAGAGTAGGAGTTGCTTGTCTGTTCAGCAGTTTTTAAATCAGGCTACTTGTTTAGTCCAACTCAGCCTGTGTGGCTTTTTAAATACACTACAGCATGCTTCTGTGAATGACTAACAATGCCATTATGTAATTTTTTGCCATTCATAATGATAGGCATATTGCAGAGTGCATGCAGAGATAAATCCAACAAAACTAGCAATGGATTTATAATTAGAGCATGGGGGAAGGGAGGGGGGAAAAGTAGCTGTTTGGAACATATATTCATTTTATGTCTTTATTTCTGAAAATGTGTAATGCATCTATCTGCAGTTAAGCAGTATCTGTGCTCAGCCTGTTGGGAAAAGTATGATGGAATGTTCTGACAAGCCTCTTCTGACTGCACTTCCATCCCTGGAGGAACTCTCCCCTTGCTCACTTGTACCAGTCATCTGTCTCATAAACTGAATCAAAATCTCGGTTGCAGTTAAGAGGCAATAATGTACAGGATAGAAAAGGCTGAAAGAATCAGTCATAGTATTGGCTTGATCTTTCTTTTCAGGAATTTCAGCAACTTTTTTTAAGTATTCCACTACTATTACATGTGTTTTCATCTCATTATTGAAGTGTGTGTTTCAGCAGAACAGATAGCCTTAAAAGTCTGCACATAAATAAAGTATATTTTTTTAATTGTTTTTAAAAAAAAGCTACACTAAGGATCACATATCTGAACTGTTCCTACTTTATAAGCATGGTGCTGACTATATAATTAAATGAATCTGCAAAAATATAGTTTGATATTTGCAGGTTAATTAGGGACTAAGGATACAAGTGACCAATTCGTTCAAGACTGTACAGAAGAGAGTAGCCTTTTGCGTTGTTGGGGTTTTTTTCCTCATATTTCCCAGGTAAATAACTTCTTGATGTTTCATTAATGACAACAGTAAATGAGTCTGTAGTTTATACTGAGATCGATGAGGGCTGTTAGTATTAGGTAGAGTGCAAGTTTGTTCTTGGTTCCTTCCTGGTCTTTTTCCTAGTGTTGTTATTTAAAATGATGCCACCCTGTGCTGAGTTATTTACAGCTGTTAAACTGTAAAGATGATACTATATCAAAATGTTTAAGGTGTATTTCCATTGCTTTTGATAAGACTGTAGTGGTAAGCTACTGATCATGTAGGAGGTTGGCTGAGCAGGGGAACTCAAGCCTCATGAAGACAAATGTGGGTCACGTGCTGGTTGCTGGGTGAGCATGGGAGCCAGTATCACTCCACATGCGGGGATCCAAACAAACCATGCTCTGCTACTGATCTGGATCAAACCTTGAGGGGATTGGATAGAGAAATCCTGACATCTTTCCTGGTCAGAACTACTGTTTCCTTACAACCAATGTGCAGGAGAGCTGTGTGAAGTGTTAGCGGGCACTTGGCTCTTGCGTGTCCAAACCAAAGTCATGAAGAGCTGAAAAAAAGTTGCAGGATTGAAACTGTCCTGAAATTTTATGTAGTGTGATTCATTTTTATCCTTGGAACATGTACACACTGTTGGGATTTTTAAATAACCTTTAGATTTTTTTTCATTAAGTTAATGCATATTAATTCATGGCATAATGAATCACATGTTGATTCATATTGAACACTGCTTGGATTTAGTCATTAATGCTGAAATTAAAGTGGTCCAAAAAATAAGCAAATGTCATCTTATTCACTCAATACTATTATTATACATTTCTTCTAAGCTCAGGGTTTCATACAGTGATAGTATGATGTAAACATACACATTACTCCTTTAGTCCTTTAACACATAACTTTGAGGGGAAAATGAATCTATATCCCTAACCAAGAGCTCATGTCTAGAACATGTGAATATTACATCATCAAGAACAAAATAAATGCAGAGCTATTATTCTAACTGATTCAAAAGAAAAGATAGGCAAGCTGTCCTTATTTTGCTTCCTGGGGTGGAGGGGGGAACAAACCAACAAAAAAAAAAACCACAAAAAACCCCCAAACAAACAAGTAAAACAAAAAGCATGGGATGAAGTACACACTTTGAAATCAAGCTTTGCTTCAGTATTTGCTCAGAAGCCTATTGTTCATTGAAATCAATGGATTGAGAGGAAAACATGGAACAAATGGGTCCTTATCTGCATCTGACTGTTGTCTCCCATAGTAAAGCACTACCAAATCCTCACCTCAGGCAACAGTCATGCTTCCATTGCCAAAAGAGATATGTGATGACCATTACAGCAGGAAAGTGATTGCAATGTCCACAGTTTACAGAATGAGTTTAAACGGTGGTTGTTTACAACAGTTTTATGTTTGTGCCAATGACGTGAAAAAAATATGCTTTTGATAATATATATGATGTATAACCTGATGCAACATTTTGTGTTTTCTCCTCCAGCTTCAGTGTTAGTAGTTGGAGGTTTTGTGGGTCTTGTATTTTTTTGAGGTTTTGTGGGACATTCACACTTGGCCAGAATTGAACAGAACCTGTTAACAAGTTTGCGATTACAAAAAATCCAAGTTGAGAAGAATGTAATCAGTGATGTGGTGAGGGAGGGGGTAAAAGAGGAGATTTGGGGTGTCTGCCTTGAGAGTGGGTTATCATCTAAATCTGGCATGCCGTTGCCTTTATTTGTCTATATTTACTGCAGTGAACAGTGGATACACACTGCTTCCAAACCCAAGTTTACCACTCATTTCCTTCATACTTGCTCTGGATGGATATAAACAGCTACGGAATCTATAAGGCACCCAAGGGTTTATAACTTAGGACTAGTGTCTGCTGCCCCAGTTGTGGGGTAGCCATAAAAGTAGAGGCAAGGTCCTGTGAGGGTACAGACTTTCAAAACAAGCTGTCGTTGTTCCTGAAGTATAAATACCTGGATATGAAGCTGTGGGAGGTTTATATCCATTTAACAATCACAGTGATTATACTTTCATTTCCTGTTTCTAGTTGTGTTCATTTGAAATTAATAGGGTCAGTGAAATTCTTTACAGCTATTATGCTGCAGTACTTATGTGCCTTCATACCTGAACTGTCAAAGTTAAAATTGCAAATTCAACAGCTGCTATGAGTACGGGAACAGGCACTCAGTGTATGCTGAGAAACCTGTGGGTTTTCCTTTGCAGTTTTGTGGTTCTATAAACACTCAGGAAATAGTAGCTTGCTTACTGCCGGGACCTCTTAGGACTTGTAAACATGATACGAGGGTATAGAACAACGGTGAGTTTAAACTCAGCTGGTAGTTCATCCGGTGAGGATTTACATTTTTGACTTATCTCCAACACTTCCGTTGCTTCCTAGGGGCAAGGGTGTGCATCTGAGGCAGTGCACGCTCTAGTGAAAGGTGATAACCATAGTGCAAAACTTAATCACTTTTTCCAGGTGTTATATTTTTAGTATATATCAATGATTGTTGAATATCTAAATAGCGCTAAGTGAATTATAGCAGTTTTGGGGAATTATCTAAGTTACGTATTTGCGTGTCTTTGTTCAGAATTGCTGTATATTCATTCTTTCTCGTAAGAGTTTTTCATAATCGTTATTTTAAAGCCACACCCCTTAGGACTTTTCTTAAATGACTAGTTAACTAAGGCCCAAGTAGCTTTTAATTTTAAATGTTTCGTAACCCTAAGAGGAATTTGAAGACAAGAATCCATTTTGGTTGACTAGGACAACTTTGCTTTGATTTCTGCTAGAAAATGTATGCATCTCCCTGCTGAACAAATGATTGACACTTCACTAATTTAAAGTAATTCAAATAATTACAGCAAGCAAATTTATTCAGTTGCATGATCCATTGCCAGGATAAGCATTAGCACTAATGGCTATCTCAGCAAAATCTTCTGTGGCAGCACAAAATGGCAGTGCTGGCAGCCTATTTTGTGATGAATTATGTTGTGAAAAAATGATCAGGTCTGCATACTTAGGGAGAAGCAAAAAAGGTACCTACCATTTCGATTGAAATTTATACACCTGGGGTTTGGTTCCTAAAAATAGTTCTAACTGCAAGGTGTCTTAGCTGGTGATCTTTTATGTGTGCGTGCTGTTTGGAGTTGTGTACCTACACAAGGGCACAGTGCTAGCTACATTCAGGCCGGATGTGGCCGGAGGGATTTAGCATTGATCTCAGCCCCCAGCGTGGTGTTTGGAATGTGCAAGTGTTCTCATCTGCTGCAGCAGCCAGGAAGCCTGGTGGTGGTCCCTGGGGTTTGCTCCCCACCTCTGACACCAAGGGGGTGATCCTCGGTGATCCTTTCTGTGCTTTGTAGCACAGGGTTGTTGTACAGCTACTACTTTACATCCTCATATCTGCTAGCTTTAGTACAACCAAAGAACTGTAAATGAAAAAACAGAGCCGTTTTCAGAGGAATTCAAATATTAAGGGAACATACAGCTGGAAGCTTGGTCCCTTTGATATGGTGGTATCGGCAAAATAATCTGCACAAGCTGCCTGAAAGATTAAAGGCGAAGGCTGTGGTTGAAGGCCAACCTCCCAGAGTGAGCTTAAAGGAGTGTGTTCAACATACCGCACAAATACAGTAGGTATCATTCTTATCTGCTCAACTTGGTCTATAATGAAAATTTACCATAAAGCTTGAAAAGAAGGAAAAAAAATCAGAACTGTATTAACTTGTGTATTCATTGTAATTTATGTTTGTTTGTTTTGGCTACTGGCTGTTGATTATTTATGTACATTTCAAGTAGAAGAACTTTGTGTAAATAGTGTTTCAGTATAAAATCTAATTATAGACAAGTGTTTTTGCTAGTATTAATATCTACCAAAATAAATGAGCTCATTACACACAGATACAGAAATATCTATGATCTGCAATAGAATGCAAGATGTATGTATGTTGTTCAGAGTAGCTATTTCCTCTCTTAAGATACCTCTGTAGCAAGAAGGCCTTAATGTGTGAAGAAACCAGGTTACAGAACTCTGTTTCTCTCCCTCTCCTTGCCCTGTATAAAAATGCCTTATTATTTTTTCTGCTGTCAGAATTCTTTCATCCAATTGCAAAACTACATGAAATGGAGGAAAATATTTTCAAATATAAACACTATACCTAACTGATACAGCCATTTTGGTTATTCTGGTTACTATGGTGAGATCTGTGGAGGATGCCTGTAGCGCATCGGTCTTTTTATGTTCAGGCAGACTGTTTTTTATTTCCTAGGATCATTTACAAGCTGTAATGATATTAATCTATTTGTATCCTCTTTCAGCACTTCCCTTGCTTTGCAGTATAAGCCCCTTAATATAGATTGACTGGAGAAGAACAGATTTGTCCTTCTTGCTGTCTGTCTGAAGAGCCCTGTGTGACTCGGGAGGGGCTATGGGGGGAAGGATGACCTAATATCCCGCAGGCAGGAAGCAGAGCTGCTTAGTCTGCCTCACAGAGATGCCATTACAGGGTGTGACTGGGGGAATATAAATCTGCCAAGGAAGGTGTGTGTTTGTGGTGTGTGGCGGTTTTTTGTTTGTGTGGTGGTGGTGTTGTTGTTGTTTTTTGTTTGTTTGGGGTTTTTTTTGGTAGAAATGAGCATAGAAACATGTATAGAAGGAAATCAAACCTGAGCACATATTCATCAATGTTTGGTTCCTTATTGATATGAGCACATGATAATTCCCTCCAGATAACGTGACAGGGATTCTCCTTTCTATTCTGGCTTCCCTAAGTGAAATGATGCCCCTTTTAATATTTTTTTTTTTTATTCTCCCCCTCACCCCACCATGCAGAATAATCCTCACAGCAGACTTATCGAGTACCCACCTCAGGATAGTGTGGAATATCTGTGCTTAATCCACTATCTGCTGGTTCAGGACAGAGATTTGAATTCAGAGAAGCTTTTGTCTGGTGATTGGGAGTTGTGGGTTCAAACCTCTTCACGGAGAGGAAACGGGTATTTGTCTTCCTCAAATCCGTGTGAGTTAGGACATGGGGCTGTAAAGCCAAAGGGGGAGACAAGGCAAGAAGAGCATGTTAGCACACCGTCGTGACTACTTTTTCAGCTGAATTACTTGACAAATTCAAAGTGCATCTGTAATATATTAAACTGAAACCATCTTTTCAAGCAAAGTTTCCGTATATTGGATAAATTGTTGCATAAATTATTTCTGGTAATATGACATAGATGGCATTATTGTCTTTGTGGGCATTAATATATTTAATATCACTGAGTTAATATTTCCAAAGTTTGATCTTTGAGTGTTTCTATGTCCGTACTTCCTTCATTCTATAGAAAATTTACAAAAAAAAAAAAAAAATCAGCATTTTGTCATAGTTGCCAAATGCGGCAATGACAGCTAAGTCAACTAAAACCAAAGTGAAAATGAAGTACAACTTGTTTATTTGTGGAACAAGAGCTTAACAATTATCTGAACTTAAAAAGGAATATAAGAGCGACAAGACGATTCTGATCAGCAAGAGGAAGCTTAAAGCTGGTGTGGTAGCAATAAAAACAATTCAGTTTGCAAACAAAACAGGGAGGCAAAACAGGGAGGCAAAGCAGTGGGCAACAACAGAAAATGATAAAATTATAAACAGTTTTGGATCCTATCTACATTAATGTAAAAGGCAGGATACTACTTGCTATCTTACAACTGAGTAGTACATGTCATGCATAGGATTTAGTAATTTCCTACTGCTGTGTTGTAAAGTTGCCACTGATGGAAGTCTCTATACTGCTGTAACAAGATGCCCATTTCAGTGTGTTTGATTTCAGTTTAAACAGCCTGAGGCTTACACAGTAACCAGTAGCCAGTTTACTGAAATTCTGGTTTTGCTACAATTCTCGAAAATTATTGGTACCCTGCTTGGTCTCTGTATTCTAGGTCTTGGGTAGAGTAGCTTAGAGTTGTTGTAGTACTACTTGTTTCATTGTAAAACACAAATAAACCTGGGAATAAATGCAAGAATGATCATTTTGCAGTCTTATGCTGTAACTTCTCAATGACTCTCTGTCGTAGACAATATAACCAACCAGCAGAGATGCTCCATGATTGACAGCTTCAGAGGTAGGGCAGAATATTGGAGGTGATGTACTTCAGAGCTTGCAGTGAAGTTGTTTCCTGTAACTGAGATCTGCATCTGCAGTTCATTGGCCTCAAAGTAAACATATAAAACACATTTATCTTTGCAAAGTATTTAGTCTTTAGGACTGTAAGAGTACACTCTGAAAGCAGTTGATTATTTTTGTAGTTTAGCAAGAATATGATTTTAACAGTAGGAAACTTCCTATGATTTAAATGTTACCACGTAGACAGGTGCATTTGATCCTTTCAAGTCTGCAGGAAACAGTCTGAGTTGGGTAAGTGAAAGGGTAACAGACTTGAAAGAAAACTGGTAAGGGGGATTTCTGACTGCTGCAGCAAAGCAGAGGGAGGCCAGTCACAAGGACCTTTTCACGCACTGATGTATTTCCTAGCACAAGCTATCAAAAACTGACACCATCTCAGGACTAGCAGCCAAAAAAGCTGCTGCATGTGCTCAGGGTGTGTTCAGTTACCTTGCTGTATTCCTGTTGTGGCAGGTTAATACTTTAATTCATACTGCCTGGTTTTGCCCCTGCTGTCTTCTCTTGTAGTTTCCACCATTTGTAAGACAATGGCACTCATGGAGTCTGGGTGTTAGTTGTCTGTGCTCATAGACATCTCAAAAATCAACCTGGAAGTGCTAGAGGATGTTTTTTTCGGAGCGGAAGAAAATTTAAATTAAAAATGTGGAACTCCTTCGAATTGTTCAGTGTACTACTTCCCTTAGCATTTTTTCTTTCACTATCAGTGGAATTTCCAAGGGGAAAAAATAATGTATTTAAACTGACTTTAGGATAATCTATATGTACTTTTTAGAATGCATGAGTTAATGAAGACGTCTTTCTCAGGACCATGGTGAGATAGGTGAGGATAACAATGTCTATTTTGCTGCTGAAAAATAGCAGCAGTGGGAAAAAAATGATTGAGGGAGTTTCTCTTAGAACTCTTGTATTCACAAGTTTTGAATTCATGCAAATGGAGACTTAGGACTGGAAGCCTTGGCATGAAATAATGGACGACAAGTCAGTGGTTGTTCTGTCCTTTTTAAGACTCTTCATTGTGCATCTGTCATTGAGCTTTATACCGCAAATATAAGAAAAGCATAGCTGATTGTTAACATGTTTATGTGATGAGCTACATCAATAGCATCCACTTAAACTGGCACAGATATGCTAATAAGCATGGGATGCTGCAGATTTTGCAGATTTTATTTATGTGACTAATACATATGTACCCAGTTCTTTTCAATAAGAAAATACATTAATGCTGGAAACATTTTGAAAATGACTGGCTTTCTTTTGGGATGTGTAAGTATGGAAACATGGAAGAGGATGGAAAGAGTAATTTTGTTCTCTCCGACTGGTACACTGGCAGTTATAAAGACTTCAAACAAGACCCTTGGACGCACATTGGAAACAAAATCTGCTGCTCTCCCTTCACAATGAAGAGCACTTAGTGTGAAAACTTTCACACTATGTTGTACTGTATGCTATGAACTTGATACAGGGAGAAACACACTTGATTAGCACTTTGCAGTGTTTATGTATTCAGTAACAATTTGCCCATCTTCTCACTTCTCTGCCTTCCTTCTTCCATTTGCTGCTCTTCAGTATTGCACACGTTTTTCAAGGCAGTCTTAATGTCATGTAACACTTCCCTTTCTTCAATGTAAAGGTAACATTTTTCCGTACAGTTCATTGAAGAGATTTGAGAACTTAAATAGTAACTTGGCCTCTTTCTTAATTTACATGTCTTGAAGTGTGCTGTTTATCTGACAGGCAGGCATTTTAGGTGCAGGAAGCTAATTTTAGCCTTCTGGTTTAGGGTAAGTGGCATCTCTTGAGAGCCACGTATGGCTTGTGAACAGTCCCCAAGTGGCTGACGTGCCAGAATTTAAAAACACATGATGCTGTAGGCGTGTGATGGCTGCTGAGAAACTGGAATTACCAACTCCGAATTGCAAACCGCACCAGGTCTCTCTGGGACATCACTTCCTAACAGTGGAGTGGAAATTTGGGGAAGCATAATCTTTACCTACCTGAAAACCAGGGGTCTGACCGCTCTGCAGCCTTTGCAACCACTTATCCCATGAGTTTGAGCTGGACACCGCAGGCAGAATTTTGGGAATATTCTGTGTTAAGGGTATGTTTTCTCTCCCACTCCATCCCACTGTGCCCCCACACTGTTTCACTGGGTTTGGGGCTCCAGAATGAGATAGGAGTACCTATAAAATTGAGTCAGTTATGTGGTTTTCTGCTGTTATTTTTGATGTGGATTTGAAAAATCTCATCTCAGTTTTGTGGAAAAGTCTGTGGCTGTTGTGTCATGACAGAATAATCTATAGGAATCATATTGATACACAAGCAGGGAGTTTCTGCCCAGATCCTCCTCTCCTGTCACTTCCACAAGCCAGTGGGATTTGGGAATGGGTTTCTAGATCTTTGCTATGCAGTAGAGTGAGGGGAGATGAGGGATTGATGCCACCTTATAAGAGAAGGGCTGCATTCCTGCCTGAGATGGAAAGAGAAAACATTTTTTCCCCAATTTCAGTACATGGGGTAACAGGCAGAGAGGGAAAGCAGACTTCCAGCTAACACAGGCAAATGTTCCTGACAAAGTGGAGGAGCATTTCCATTTTGTGTTCCAGTTAATTTTCAATCACGTCCAGGCAAAATGAAAGAAGCTTACAAAAGACCCAGCAGAGAAAAAGCAACTGATGACAATCTAAGAAATTGAAAAATCCAATTCTATTTTTGTCACCAGTTAAAGCTGAAACTGTTTAATTTGAAAAAGAAATAAAACATAGCTCTGGCTTATCACCCAAATTACTTTTGCATTATTTCAGCTGATTTTTAAAGCCACATGAAAGAGGGGAGGTTGCAGGGAGGCACGGTCAATGTTTACTGTACAGAAGCTCTTAGTTGTCTTAATGTGTTTAAATAAGCAATTACACTGTAGGGAAGGAATATAGTGCTTTAATGCAAGATATCTTAATGTTCCATCAGTCTTTTCCTTTGTCTCTTTTAAGAAGATGAATTCCTGCTTTCTTCACAGGTGGTATTCAGCCAGCCAAAACCTGCTAAATATTTCTTGTCATGGTTATCATGTCCATACATGCCGTTCACTGGACAGCCATCATAAAATATTAAATGTCAATGCAGGATAGTTCAAGGATTTTTTGGGAAGAAAGGGTGGTATGTTTATAGTGAGAAAGCAGTGAAGAAATGGAAGACAGTCTGAAAAATAAGAGCCATCAGTCTGGGTTGCTGTTTTGGGATGTGGAAGAGTCTAAGATGAGAAACTCCTGTTTAGTAAAGCATAATCATGAATTGTTTCTCAGTAGTAGCACAGAAGCCACAATTATAATCAGAGCCCTTTTACACTGCAGACTGCATGAGGTAAGGACCTGGTCCTTGTCTTCAACTTTTTCACCAGCTAAAGTCGGAAATTGGAGAGCAAAATATGTGATCAAGGAGAGCAGTACAACCAGGATGGTTCCATGTATCTCTAAATTTTACCATTCCATTATTTATGTTTTGCATAGAAGACACAAATTTGGAAGGTCTGTTATAGGATGGAGGCAGCAATAATGGTAACAAAAAGGGAAAGCTGGAGAGTAACTAGGGAGGAATCCTGTTTGTGGAATGACTAGGGGTCAGGAAGAGCAACTGCTCAGCCAGGAGCTGGGAAAGGCTTGGGGTCAGTGTAAAGTGACCACCTCGGCACTGTTACTGTCCTGGTGTTTTGACAGACTGAGGGCAGCTCTGTTTCCTTCAAAAAGCTAAGGAGTTTCTTAGGGCCTTTGAAGGGAGTCTGCAGGATGGAGGGGGGCTTGCTAGATTTCTTTTTTTCCCCCCCTCCTTTTTTCTTCTCCATCTTCCCACCTTTTATGCAGCTCCTAGACAAACGCCTGCTTCTGCTTACCCAGCAGACCTTGACCTGATCTCCAGAGCCCTTGGGGAGCTCCTTCCTCTCTGTTACCAGTGAGGATGGGAATGGGGGACAGAAACTTTCCCTGCATTGACATTGCTGCAGTTTTTCATGTGAAATCTTACATTACCTCTACTTGAATTACATTCTGGCTATAAACTGAAAAGCAAGCTGTCTCACAAGCTGTGATTAGTGAACCAGTAGCTATTAGGAGAATGGAAGTAAGTTAGTTCTTAAAGCAGTGACACTTCTTTACCATAAGCAAAGCAAGGCCTGGAATTGACTGCTGTAATGATATCCCCATGTTTGTGGCTCTGTGCAAGACTTCTGCCAGGTCTCTCTAGAGAGGACTTTCTCAAATAGTGTTTGCAACTTTTAGAAGAACAGTGTGACATGGGGAACTGAATCTGTGCAACTCAATTTTTCTTAACCTTCAGTATCTTCCCTTTCTTCTACCCCCACATAAATTCATTTTCTAGAGCTCCACGTTTATGACCGCATGGAGTGGGGCAGGTGGCTGTATGTTCTGTCTGAGCTGGCTGATGAAAACCAGTTGTAGAGTGGAAGGTCTGTAGCCATGTCAGTATGGTGCTGTGGCTGGAAGTCTGGTGTAATATTTAAGTTAGCTATTTCAGTCTAATTTCTACCAATGGCTTCAAACCATAATTTTGGTTAAATCTTTTTGTAATGGTCAATGGCAGGCCAGGCAGGTATGTTCTTTCTCTGGGTAGAGATCACTTGATGTGTGCAGAGCTCTTAACTGACTTACTCAAAAAAATATTTTGCCAATGATGCTACACAGTGAATAATGTGGCCTCTTTTACTTACAATGCAAATAGTTTGAATCTCACTGGCAGAATGCTTGTATTGTTGAACTTGAGCTGCTTACTGCTATTGCACGAAAGTAAGTATGAGTAACAGCCTAAATAACTTAGTGAAACCAACTAGATCACAACATAGCTGAGAATTGAGAGATGGAAGCATGTACCTATTAATCTACACAGAATGAAGAACATTAAACTGATATATGAAGTACAGGAAATAATAAGAATTTCACAGCGTTTTTCACACGTGTGGGAATGTACATCATGGTTGAAAATAAAAGACCTAGTTAAGTTGTTTTACATAGCGGGTTGCAAACACTGGTTATTTTTAAAGGACTTTTCCAGCAAAGTTATGGTAAAGGTACTCCAAGTGACAGTAATGAAAATTCTAGTGAACTGCACAGCTCTTCCGGAATAGCAGTTTTAGTTGCTGTGTGTTCTGCTTCCATTAATAGTAAAGGTCAGTTCTTTGAAAAAAGTCTTTAGCAGTTTTTGAGTTTGTTTTTTCGGTGTCTCTTTTTTTTTTTTTCCCACTAGGCTTCCCAAGGCAGTTTCCAATGTCCTCATAATACTCTTATTCAGTTTAGTTCATCAATATTGATTATTACCCACCTAAGTTTCCTGCAGTGTCAGAATAAATACTTCCTTTCTCACGGTTTATGAATCCAGGTAACCAGGGTGAAATACAGTTAATAAGTTATTAGCCCTGCTCTTAGTATGCTACACAATCACTGTTATGTATTTTTCCTTAGCACAAAACCACACATGCTGTATACTTCATAATATCTCAGCAGGATTTTTGACGTGGATAAATGCTCTGAGCTGAATTCACTGTTTTGGGAATGTTTAGCAGGAAGATTGTTGTAAACTCAGATATAGAAATGCTAAAATGCAACTTTGCAGGATCCTTATACTGTTGCCCACCTGAAATTAGTCCGCTCTTTCTGGTTGATGCCTTTGTGATTGCAGCTTCTGAGATGGGTACGGTACCTGCCTGAACTCCAGCAGCCTTCAGGTATTAGGGCTAATACATAAATTCAGAGCACACAGAGCTTTTTTTTTTTTTTTTTTCCTCCTTTAATCAGCTCCATAATTTGTAGTTCAACAAATCAGGTGTCTGATTTTTACTTCGAAAATTCTCTAAATATGTATTGTACTTTTTAATCATACTTTTCCACTAAATAATTCCCTTAAGTGTCAACTGGGTGTGGTGTTTTTTCTTGTATTCTGGCACTAGCATAATCCATTATGATGTGCTTCTGCATGCTGCTTAATGAGGTTGACTTGGTATATATTGAAATAATTGTAGGATATATAACACTTGTGCATGCCAGTTCTATGAGGTAGATTTTGGTACATCTGGATAAAGTACCAAGTGTTGTCTTGATGCCAAATAAGGCATGGTACTTCATGGAAAACAATGCTTGTGTTGTGACTGAAAGGGTAAGTATTTCCTTTTGTGAAATAAGTAGTGGATCAGAAGCAAGCTCTTCGTTATTTTTTTTTCAGCTGTGGAACTAGCTGGCATTGTACCAAAAGCAATATAAATTATTTTAGTGAAGTAATCATTGCAACTACTGTAGAGCCACTGTTTTCCTCAAAAATTACCAAGAGAGAAAGTGTAGGAGGGAAAACTTTTGTTGAATTTGGAAAAATTATTCTTTTCATCAGATTTTGAACTGTTTTGTGTCAGCCTTTTCAGGTAAGTGCTGCTGTCAGTACGCTCAACATGTCCCTGAGTTTTGGAGAATCTTTTGTAACCCCCTGTACTATATTTTTCAGTCTTTACCTTTTCAAACTGTCCTTAAGAGAAGCCTGGTAAAAAGTCACTGGGTTGGCTCAGCAAACTTTTGGGAGTCAGCCTATATATGCAGTGACCATGTGGAAAAAAACAATCCCAGCAGCAGTTTTATGCATTTCAGTCCAACCTTAGCAATTGCCTCTGTCTCTGCTTTTTTTTTTTTTACTTGAGAGTCCTGGTCTGAAGATACCTAGGCCAAGTGCAAAAAGAAGAGAGAAACTGTGGGTGGGGGATATCTATGACATGGTGAGATGATGAATTTCTTCTAAAATGCAAATTAATGCTCAGCACTTCAGGGATTTCATTGTGAAATAAATTCTCTCGTGTCCTAATTTCTCATGGTTCCAGCTTGTTAAAATCTTGCATAAACTAAAGTTGGAGCCATCCACAATCACTTGGAAATTAAACTCCAGGAGATAACCATGACATTCTCTTTCACTTTGTACATCTGTTATTGCTATGTGCCTTCACAGGATTATTGGGTAGAAAAAGTATTTCATTTTAGCCAGGCACTAAGGGCAGCCACTTTTGCCACTTTTCTATCCTTGTTGCTCACTGTGAATTGGAATGAATGGTCTTTTCCTCTAGAAAAGCATTTGCTGACTTCCCCTTCCCCCCCACCTCTGCCAAAGTAGTTATATGTGGAGTGAGTTTCTGTTTTCAGGAATTATTCTGGCTTTTCTTTGGTTATGTTGGAGTTTTTTAGTGGACCCTTTGTGTTTTTCCTTGGCCCTACATGAGCACATTCATGTGTGATAAAAAAGAATGTATGTGTTTTAACTGTAGGCTAAATGTAACTACTCCTACATTTATACACTCTTAAAATTACATTTGGCCCTTTGAAGGCAAGGGTGAGGCTGATGTGGCCCCCAGTGAAAATGAGTTTGACACACCTGATCTAAACTGTTAAGGCACATGAGACCAGTTAACTATGGATGACTTTTTTTTTAAAAAACAGCTGCCTCAGTCATTTTCAGTTTAGTTGCTTTTATCTGATTGCAACACAGCTGTTCAGAGACTTTTTTCTTCTAACAGCTGTGGTCAGAGCGACTTACATGATCCCCAAGTTACTTTCATGAGGTGAATAGTATTGTATTCTATAGAAGATGCTCCTAGAAGTAGAATAGATTTTTCTTTTCAAAATATTGCAAGTCGTTTTCTACCGTTGAAAAGCATTGCTTTAAAAAATGTCATGTGTCATTTCAAATATTACGTGTTTTTCCTTTTGTGTCTTGCATTCTCCTAGACAACCCTTATTTCTCAACAGTCCTTGTTTCCTAACAGTGAATTGCAGGGCATGGAAAATGATGCCTAAAAGACATAGCAGATATTTTTTTTAGTTTTAGAATGTAAATGGAGCAAAGGGGCATTTCACAATATGGATATTTTTCAGTTCTGTATATAAAAAAGGTTTCTAGATTTACATTCCTTCATTGACTGCAGACAGTGAAAACTGGAACCATGCTGTTGTTTGGTGTCATAAAATCAGAAAGAGCGAACAGAAGGAAATCTAACTTATTTGGTAGAAATGAGATACAAAATCCACTTAATGAATCAACAATTTTGTTCAGCTTTGTTAAAGCATGCGACAAATTTAGTGCGAGAGTCAATGCTTCAAGGTCTAGTAGTTGGCCGCTTACCGTCTGCCCTGCCTGAGTGTCTGCTCAGCTTGTTAGCTATCGGACAACAGGAGCTGATGCACAGGGACATGAATTAACTGATGGTATTTTCAATGTTTTATGTTGTGGGACAGAGGTTAATCTTGTTCAGATGAAGTATCTATACTGCCTTTAGGGACTTCAGTTATGTCTGCATTCATTTCTTTCCCTTCCCAGCCTACCGGTGGAATGAGAGAAAAGTTCTTGGGAATTTGTGGTCAGCTCTTGTAGGTGAATATGATGATCAGCACTGTCACCAGTTGTGAAACAAGAACGATTGCTCCTTGAAGACAGGCTTGAAGAGTTAAATAGATCATGACTTTTCTGAGGTGTCTGGAGTGGTAGCTGAGGTGCTGATGGAGGCTCTCATTGACATTTGCTTCCCCGCAGACCCGAGAACCTCATATTCCTTTTCATATTCCTTTTCAGACTGGCTGGTTTAGACGTGATGCGTGGAATTATTGGTTTGCTGATAATGGAGTATCATACTGTGTTTAGTGATTTGTTTTGTTTTGTTTCCTGTTTATTTTATCCAAGAGAAAAGCCAATGTTTTGATTGTTAGTTCACTTTTTAGCAGCAGAAGGTAAGTGTCATCTGGAGAACAGCACTTAAGACAACAGGTTTATAACTTAAAAGTGAAGCGGAGCTGATGCAAAGTTTGACTGGACATGTATGGAGTGGGGACTCATGCTGGGTTTCCCTAAACTGTAGCTGGTTTTAATTTGTTGATTTTTTTTTTTTTTTTTTTTTCTTGCTCCAGGAAGCATCACCTCTGTCTGTGCCAACATGTGTAGATGTCGCTTGAAAGTCCTAATTTTCAGAATTCTCCACATTATTACAGAATGTACCATGCCATTGGTATAATTTTGACTCTTATATGCAAGATCTAAATGGAGCTCAAAGTTGTGCTGGTCCTTCACTGAACATTGATTGAACGCTTGATCACTTGACCAGACTTTTCATGCTGCATTTAAATTATACTCAAAACCTTGTTCAATTCCATCCTTCTTACCTCATACCCTAATATAGTCTACAGAAATTGCTTACTCTAGTTTCAAACCCTGTAAAATATTTTCTTCTTGTTCTTCATACTTGTTCTCCTAGATTTCCTTCTGTTCTGATGCTGTTTTCCTTCTGTTTCTGTTCTGAGTACTGCTTCTCTTCTTTTCACTCCTTAAATAACTGCTTTCCCCATCTAAGGGTAGCTTTTCTTGCATTCTTAATACCACCACATTATAAAATAGTGAGTCAGTCTTAAATATGGAGAAAAAGCAACATGTTCCTTTTTCATACCACTCCTCTGCTAACCTTGACTGTGCTCTGATAAGTCTTCCTTCTCCTTTCCTTCTATCATCTCTCAGCTTGGCTTTCTGTACTGTAAAGTTCTGAAATCTGTCACTTTCTGTTCAATTCTGCTGATATAAAGTTGGCTTATGGCATGGTTTTCTCTTGGCTAGGTTTATTGTAAGCTCATCCCTCTTCTGTCAGCTCTGACTACCTTTTTTCCACCAGACTTGCCGGGTGTTTGGCATGAGCTTTTGCCATGCTGCTCTTTTCAATTCTTTCTGCATGAATTTAATATTCTATATCCTGATTTCTAAGACTTTTGCTCGGCTCGATCACTGCCTCCATCTCATTCTCTGTCTCTTCAGCCAAAGCAATATCTTTTATTCTGGTTTTCACACCTTCAGACGTCTTAGCAGAGGTCTCCTGCATAACATTTAGCTGATTAGGTTTTGCTTTTTTTTTTTTTCCCCTCTTAATTTTGTCTGGCTGTGGTTCAGAACAGGGGCTGGCTCTTCTGGTTCTCCCCTCATCTCCCATACGGAAAATATTGAGGCAGGTGGAAGTGTATGACAAACTTGGTGTAATTTTGCACTGTTATCTTCCTGTGGGAAATTGGGCACTGGAAAGCAAATGAAAATTCTTGGTTTGTCTCTACTGGGAAGCATGCTCATTTATCCTCTGGTAACTTGCTTGCAGCTGAAGAAATAAACCTGAGCCTCTTGGTTTTTATAATTCCCTACCAGACTTGCAATGAAGTTTGTTCCCCGGAAATGCAACAGTTGCAAAAAAACATCATTACTAGTCCCTTTAATATAAAATGTAAGGTTTCTTCATAAATGTTCCTTGAAGTAATTACTATATTTTCTTCTGTCTTTCAGAACATCTTTTGACAGTGGTCCATTTTTCTGGTGTGTGTGTTTGTTGTTGGTGTGTGGTTTTTTCTTTTTTTTTTTTTTCTTCTTGCCCTCTAAATAGTGCTTCTTGTGTCCTTAGGTAGCAGAACTTTGATAGCAAAGAACAACTTCCCATTCATAACTCTTCATAGGAATGTTGTGCTGTAATTTTTCCAGGTAGCTGTTCTTCCCTCCAGTCTAAAGACATATTGCAAAAATTGTCTATGCAAGGAAGAATCCTAATGCAGGAGGTCTTGCCTTTACATTTATTCTTTGTTATTCTCTGGATAACATCGATACTGAAGATGGCCATTTGTCCTCATCTTCTAATAGCCTTGTGTCCCTCAGCACAGCTGCTGCTGTTGTGTTTTTGTTTTTTGCGCTTCAGCCTTCCTTGCTGCTATTGCTTCTCCAAAAGGGTATACAGAATATATGTACATCTTGTCCTTTCCTTAGCTATTGCTGTTGATTGTAAGGCCTTGGATCAGGTCTGTTATTGCTTTCCAGAAATGCCTGCAAAATTGCTACTGGCCACCTTGTGCACCTGAGGCCAAGCTTGCAAAGCCCTTAACATTGCTTTTGTCCAGCTGAGACCTCTTGTGGAATCTCTGTAAAGGCTTGGTGAGCAATGGCTGTCCCTGTTCCTCTCAGCCTATCCAGATCATTCACACGATCAGAGCTGTTAAACAGATATTAACTCTGTATATCACCACTGAGACTCCAAACAGAAAATAGTTTTCAAGAAAAGGGAGCAAATAACCTCGGGAGATGTTGGTTGTCCTATCAGCTGAAGAGATGCCTTATTCATTAACAGACGTGACTAATTTGCTCACATAAGGAAGGAGCCTCCTAATGCTCAACACTTCCAACTGAAGAACAGTTAAAGACAAGTGTATTTACTCAGAACTGGATTCCTAGCTCGGCAGCTGAGTATTCTAAAGCAGTTTGATTCTAGTGATGCTGTGTTTCTGGAGGCTGCCTACCCGGTGTTGGCAGAGGTTGAGTGAGATAACCTGATAGGTCACTTTGGCTGTGTCTGCATGACACAATACGACATTATGCAGATTTGTCAGAAACCTCTACGCAAGTCACCTCACCCAGGGGTTTGTGTGATGTACCAAGGCTGTTTCTGATACTCGGGTTACCTTATGTACATCTTCATTTCTTATTTTCATCATGCAGCATGAACGGCTTCTGATGAGTCCCTTTTCAACCAGACATCTTTGTAACTCTAACTAAAAACCTGTAAATAATACATTGAGTTACAGTAAAACTCTGTTTAGCCTAAACAAGACATTGTAAGAATCTTTACATAGAGAGAACTTATTTACCTGCAAAGCTGCTTCAAGTTTTAAAATTGAACTATGCATTTATTCTAACAAAAATGATACACTTGTGACATGTTTGTGTCTGTATATAAAGGTGTCTACATGACTAATGTGTTTACTTATGTATTTCCTTGATATTTTCTCTGTTAAACACCAAACATGTTTGACCTTATCAGTATGACACTGACATTAGTTAACAACATGAGATTTTCTTATGTTTTGATTGTGTTTACTTTGTTGGTGAATCTGTGCCTGCTGTTACCTGACATCCACACTCTGCCTTTGAATAACTCAGAGAATATTTTTTTCTGAAAGCATCCACATTTTATATGGAAATGTATTTTAAAACTAGAATTAATTTGATCTTTTTTTTTGAGTCAACTCCTAATTCTTTCCACAATCTGTCCTGGAGAATGGTTAATTTTCTCTGTAAAACATTGTAATGTGATATAAATACAGAGGAAACAAAATGATAAATAAGCTTGCTGTGTAGCTACTCTATAATAATTTTTTAATAATTCTAATATTTATAAAACACTTGCTGCTTTTATAGATGAGCTACAATGAAAATTGCTTAAGAAATTAAAAATTATATTTAATGAGCAAGCATGAATGATGAATTATTCTTGGGGAGATGTAATTAAATAATATATGAATTGTAATTCAGAACAGCTGACAGCAGATTACTCTTTCTAGTTTTTCATTTGCTATTTATTGCTAAAAAATATGCATGTGCGACCTACATTTAATAAATATATGTTTATATTGTAGGCTAAACAGAAATGAGTAACTGTATAAAGTCATTATAATAAATCTTTAAAATATATGGGGATAAGCGCTTGTTTTCTCTGATGCCTTAGGAGCCCAAATGAGTACCTTGTATTACAAAGAAGTGTGTGAACACTGCATTGTTTTCAATTGAGATTTTATTTGTAAAATCTATCTAATTGGAAATATTTTTTTAATAAGCTATTCAGCTATTTTCTTGTAACTAACACAAAAATCTGATTCTTATTGCTAACATGTGTGGCTGTAGTATGTTACAAAAGGGAATGCATGCCTTTTTGATCACCTCTACCTTTGTAAGATGTATATTTTCTTGCACGGCGAATGTTACAAGTGCAAACTGCTTTGAGCCTGAATTCAGGAGTGGGGTTTACTGCTTCTATTTGTGGCTCTTTGAGCAGCCCGTTGCCAAGGAGATCACTGGCAAAACCCCAGCAACTGCTTGCACCAGGTTAGCCTATAAAGTAAGAGCTGCAACAGATCTAGTGACAATCATTAGACACTTCCTGAGAAAATACCCTGGAGGTTTTACAAGGGTTTATATTTCCACCACCTGTTTCATTGTCACATCTGCTTTTCAGCAAACAGAAAGGGAAATGTTTGTGATTTCTCGATAAATAATAATATTTGCTTCTTTCCCCAATTTAACAAATCTATGTTTATTAAAAAACATTTATTTTCCTGCCTTGTGTAATTCTTCTTTGTGTCAGAGATAATTAGCAGCCATCTAATAAGATTAACTAACTTCTGTGATTAGTGAGCTCAAACCCTGTGCTTTTCCTTTTGCAGGTAAGTGAACGTGGCATTGAGCATCCCTATCTACATTATTATCACTTTCTTTGGCTCTTATTTCTGATGCCAATGTGTGGAATGAAAACAATAAAGGCAATAGGAGAATACTGACATGCAGGTACTGTGGATACTATTGGAATATACATGCTGAGGAAGATGGTAAGTGGGATGTTTTCAGTCTTTGCATATACCGTGATAGCATTTTCACTAATGTGCTGCTGGCATCCAGCAGCAGCCTGTTGTGCTCTTGGAAGCCAGCTCTGTGTGGCATTGCTGAAAGGAGGATAAAATGGGAGCTGCTTTCTTGGATTGGTGGATACTAGTTTTCTGCAGATTTTTTTTTTTTTTTTGTGGATTGCAGGGGTTTTGGACATGCTTCTCTCGGAAAGGTTATCAGCATTTTCCTTTGGATTTAGGTGTTTCAGTTGGGAAACTGGATAACGTTTCAAGAGATGTTCCGGAGTGGTACAATTAACCTTATATTATCCAACTAGAAGGAGAGATACACAACCAGAAATGGATATTGTGTACCCTGCTGAAAATGATGGGAGTTTTCAGTTGAACATGTATCAAGGAAATATTCTTAGACCACTCAGAGCCTTTGTAATTAAATCTAATTTGAACAAGATAATTGCATTACTTTTTATAAATTGGAAATTAGTCAGGTTTTACAGGTACTTAATTGTGCTCCAGGAGATGCACAATACAGGAGAGATTTTTGGTGGAATGGAAGTATACTACTGTGAACTGATGTTTAAAGGAAAAATACAAGAATGAGCTTGTTCATCTCAGTGTTAAGGCAGATGGAGTTCCAATTATGCTGCATCTTTAGAGAAGGCAAAAATGTTTTTTGCTTTCTACAGCAGCACCAGTTCATAGTCTAACACACAAATGCCTTTGAGCGGGTCTACTTAAATCCTTATAAACAAGGGCTGTTACAAGGATGGTGCTTTAAATATCATGTTTTACATTAGGTACCTCTAGAAGCATTAATGTTGAGTGAATGCCAGTACAAGGTGATGTCCCTGCTTTGCTCACAGGTATTCTAAGGTGTTTCACAATACTTTCAAAGGGCCAAATTTCTCCTACTCATCTAGAGATAACAGCTTCTAGCTTCTTGTTGCCTTTCACACTTGCAGAGGACATAAAGGCCAGTCCACCCAGTACTGTGATGCCTTCTCCATGGTCTAATGGCAATGGCAAATGAGGAATTTTCCTGGCATATTCAGAAGGGTAAAAGAAAATTTGTAATGTTGATACAGTAGTGTCTGTCATGATATTGCTTAGCCTTAACAGTCACAATTGCACATACCCATATTCTTATGAATTAAGTGAGGTTTATCCCTTAAATGAGAATTTTGATGATACGAAGAGTCAGTGAGATATGCTGCATGGCACTACCTACTAGTTAATTCAGTGAAACATGTTTTCTGATTAAACAGTTCATTCTGGGAGAGAGCCAAAATGATTTCCTACCCTTAGAGCATAAAACCCCATGAATTCTTGGGCTTTCTCTTTGTGAATGAGTTTCGTTGCTCGTTGTAACATCATCTGTCATCTTTAACATATGGCAAAATAGCTGAAAACCTGTTTACAACATTAGTTAAAACTAGTTACATAACCACTTTCCAGAGCCTTCATGGAAGTTGAAATACCAGAATATCAACTGTAATATACAATAAATTATAAAGAAAAAAGTATAGGCACTAAATACCTGAGTTCATTGTCCCTGACTGCCTTAATGCAATTCTCATGGTATAATTATTTGTTTATAATCCTTTTGTTTTACAGAATTATTTTTTCATGCTGTCTATATACATATGTATGTATGTGTGAATATATTTGCATAATATAGATTTTTCTGTACAAATGTGAATTTTAAACCATTCTCTGGGGATATACATGAAATAATATTTATAGTTCCAGAATATTTATTCGTATCATCTGTACCCGTTGAATAGATGGCTTGCATTATAAAGCAGGTTATGATGTTCGCTATTATAATCTCTCCTTATTTAAAACTCATATGATTCACAAAATGCTATAAAGTGTCTGGGGATTTGTTTTTAGTATTGCTTAAATGCACAAGTAATTTCTGTGACAGGATTATGAGGACAGTAAAGATTTGGTGATAGAGTGTGACTGACTGTAAAAATCCATTTTTTTCACTTTTGTAAAGTTATAATGATATATTTCTGATGCTTGGATTGTTCTTTTATTTTTAATATTTTGAGAGGCAGTGGAAGGGAGAAGAAAAAGATATATTTCCAGACATAGCTTGGGTCAATTATTTTTCTTCCCTCTTCTATGAGATGTCAAAGCAAGCTGGATTGTTGTCATTTGAAATGTACATCAGGCCAAGGGGATGGTTTGTAATGAAACATGGGCTATGAGACTATCAAGATTGTCCAGCTGGAAACACCTGGTGGAGTGAGACAATTTGAGAGTGAGTTTGGGATGAAAACTGGCTGGCTTGATCAACAGAAACAAGGCTGAGGTAGTACTGAAAGGGAGAGAAGCAACTAGAAAAGGTGATGGAGGCTGTAGTGAGATCGAGCCTGACAGAATAACTTTGTTACTCGGGTACCACTATCTGTGTCTCCACTCAAGCAGATATGGCTGTTTTACAAGCTGCAGGGAGCGGTACCTCTGGCTTATTTCAGTAAACTACGCTGGTGAGCATCAATGGTTCACCTGTCAGGCTGTCACATTTGAAATCCAAGTTGTCGCAATGTCTTAAATGCACCCTGCTTTCCTTATTAGGGCATAGCAAAGTGGTAAATCACTTGAACAAAGCTTTATACTGGGCTGTCCATCTCCAGGGATGGATGGACGGACTACTGGCTTTGTTCTGTAGAATCAAAGTTCCAACTCCTTGGGAAACCCTTCCCTCTCTACCCAACAGCAAGAACATTTAGTTGTGCTCATCAGAAACAACTAAATCAAGAACTTCCAGAATAATGAAGATGGGAGAATTGTGTGAATGCCCTAGAGATTCTAGGTTGCATTTCCTTTAGACTGAATGGCTAATTCCTATACTCTCCTGCAGCTTTTGATGATGTGGACTATCTGACATGATATTGTGAGGACTTCATTAGTCTGTATTAATTATGCAAAGCTCCTATAAACACTGGGCCTGAATTACTAAAAAATACTAGCAAGTTAAAGATTTATTGGCATTCTTGTTGGGTACCCTCCACAACATGCAGGTAGTTCTAAAACTGCAAGGAGATCTTCCCAAAGGAGGCATAAGATGGCTTTATATCACATTAGTATCACAGTTTTCCCTTGTCCTCTCATTCTGTAGTCAAAGGACTTTGGGGAATCTGCAGTTGTCAGGAGGTGTGGGTTACATACAGGTCAGTAAAACTCCAGTTTCTCTAAGTAGCCAAGGTTATTAATATGGTTAAATTAAAACCTTTTGTTTTGAGCTGTGGTGCAACAGGTACAGTGTAATAAGTTAAAATTGAGAAATATATTGAATATTTTCTTGACCTATTTATTGGTTACCTCTAGAACAGTGCTAATGATAAGTAAACCTTCTGATAATTTGCTCTGGTCATGGTAACGTGGCATGTGGCTTTGCCCTTATGCCATCATATATATATAAATGCACTCAAAATATATCTATATAGTACTAAATATATGGTCAAACATACTACTTAGATTTTAAATTAGTCTATATTCATTCTCTTTGGCTTATTTTATGCTTGTGAAAACCATTTATTAGCTTAGCTTTAGTTTTTACTAATTAAATTGTGCTTAGTAGAAGCTATTATTTGCATTAAGAATTGTAGATAAGCATTTATTTTTGAAACTCCACCTGCACTTTATTTATGTCCATGTTCTTATGGGTGCAAAATGCTATTTGTGAATGATAGCTATACATTAGATACCTATCAATAACTTGGCATTTGAACTTACCAATTTATTCAGAAGTCTCTTTTTTAAGTATACTTATCTAAGAACGTGCACGAACACACAGACTCTACCGTTGTTGGTAGAACGAAATCCTGAGAAGCCATCATCACTAAAAGTGTGGAAAAAACAGGTAGTGTTATCTTGATTTGTGGGGATTTTTTTGTTTGTTTGTGGCTTGATTTTTTTTTTTTTTTTTTTTTTTTTGCCACCCCCCTGGAAAAAATCCAGTTCAGCCATTTATATGTTATGTCATCTATCAACTCCATAAGTAATGTCCACTGAAAGTGGAAAGGCTTTTCAATGGTGTCATTGTTGCTGAATGTCAACACTGTCTGCCTCAGGAGTGGAAACTTCACTGAGGTCACCTGTTTTCTAACTGAGATTTTTGGTGTTGTAGCTTGTGAATTACTGTGGATGTGTGGTCACGCATGTCCCTTAAGGCTAAGTTGAGATTTTGTGTGATTCATTATTTTCTTCTTTTGCTATTTTTAATTTGGAGTTCCAGAACAAAATTTTCACACTGAGAAACAGGCCCTAAAAAGGCTGATCTTTCAAGCATAAGCAAATAAATCAGTATTTAAATTTCATTTTAATGAAAAATAACACCCAACCCTCTCCAGGAGAAAATGGCTGGTTAGGTATCTTGCAAATGTTCCATTTCATAGTAATCTATGTTTTAAAGTGTGTCTGTAGTTAGTTAATTATTCTTTTCCATTCTATTATTGGTTTTCCCTTATACAAAATCACCATGATTTATGGTCAGATCATAGCTACTATGTACCCTTGCCATTTCATTAGAGGGATGCCTATACTAAAAATGCTGTCCTGTCATTTTCTGTAGGGTAAAAGCAGGACATAGCTAAATCAGTATGTTTTACAGTAAACTTCTAGCCTCTGGTAAAAATACTGGCAAATCCTTGTTTGTGAATCACGTGGGTGTTTGCTAAAGTTGTTGAGGTGAGAAAATCTTAGCTATAAACTTATCATAATGATGGTACGACTTGTATATTCTCAGAAACTTGTGTGTGTATATTATGCTTATTTGGGTGATAATTATAAAAATAGAAAAGTAGATCTAAAAATTTTGGTTTTTAGAGATAAGGGTATCTTAATTCATTGTGTTTCTTTTGGTGGCAATTAGGACAGAACAAAAGTGGCAAAACTGTTCCCGTCTCTCCCTTTAGCCCTATGAGACTGGGGAGCAGATAAGGTGAGTGCTGGGCTGTGTAGGTTGGGAATAAAGGTGAAGTTCAGGCCAAGGCTTGGAAAACACATAACCTGACATTTGGCCACTGAGGCTCTGTCTTGTTGATGTTTTACCCCTCATTTCTAAGGCATGGTGTTAATGGCTTCCTTGGTGTAATGGCAAATGGGACTGAAAATGCTTTTCATGGCAGAACTGATGCTCAATCTTTCCTTTTAGCAGGGAAGGTAGTGCATTATCTGCACTTCTGCTCCTTCGTGCTGACTTGTTCTTGGCTAAAGCTCTGTCCCCTGCGCACTCAGGAGTTCCCTGGTGGATCCCCCCCAGAGAACCACCAGCAGGGTGGCACAGCAGGCACACCCCTGCAGAGGTTTAGAAAAAGCTCTTGATTTATATTGAATGTGTGAAGAGCATTCAGTTCCCAGTACTGGAGAAAGCTATGACTCTAATTCTGATTTTTTTGGTGGAATTTCACCTTACCTTTAACTTTTTAATTAGCGCAGTTCTTGTCTAGCAGCCATATCATACCATCTTAATTTCTTTGTGATTTCTAAGTTGGCAATGGATTGATTTTCATTCAAATGACTACAGGCTGCAACTGGTTTTGTTTCTCTTCTCTTTTTGCTGCAGTTTCTCAGTTGTATGCTTCCATCATTTCTGACTGTGAGAAGAATTTAGTTCTATAATGATGGCATAGCATTTTCTACTGTGTTGAAATAAACGTACAGAGATTTTAAAAAGGAAAGTGTATTTGTATTTAGCTATATATTTGTAGAAAATGGCCTGTATGGCTAACACAATTTTATATTGATTATCTGCTGCCCTAATCTTGTTTGCAATTAAGTGGAGGAGGCATATCCATACAGATGTCTTATTTTTAGTATTACAGTGCTTTGTATGCGTTGTATCTCAGTAAAATGCTTTCACTTAGCTGGAAAAATGTAAGTTCAAGGAATTGTTCCTGTAAGGTATTGTTTTCATGACAGCACTATTTTTTCATTGTTGCTAGAAAGCAAGTGTAACAATACATAGGAATCAATAACCATCAAGAGCACTGCCTAACTTCTCCTACTGGCTTTGCAAGAAGGTACTGGAAGCATACTTATTTATGGCTATTCTTTTGGGCCAGTAGAATTAGGCTCCTGGTCAGACATGGTGGGAAAATCTCTACAGTAAAAACACCTGAGGTGTTTCAACTAACGTGGTGATGTTGTTGTTACTATTCAAGTTGTAATGGGCAAGATGTACAGTGAAGTTTGGAGGGATGTCATCCAGGACAGAAGGCTTATGCAAAGCTAGAAAGAATATTGTGTTTTCTGCATCATTCCCCTTAGCTGTGGGAATGAGTTACGAATGCTGTGAAAGGTTCATTCTCAATAAGGTGCAAATGCAGTGGATGTGAAAACAACCGTTACTTTTGCAGAGAAGCATCCATTTTTATGAATGTTGAGGTTTAAAGCCCCACCCCCCAAAAGAGAATATTGTTGGGTTTTCCAGGGTTGTTGAGAAGTTGGATTTGTGTTTTTCATCCTAAATTGCATAGCTTCCCTCTCAGGGAGGGACAACTGCTCTACTTTTAAACATGACGTGGAAAAATCTCTAGGTTTATAAACCAAGTGGGCAGCAGTTCACAGCAGAAAGTGAGAAGGAAAGGAACAGTAAAAGGACTGTCTGTTAACATTGCAAAATCTGAAGGTTAGCTCCTGATGTTGGATGAAGTATTCCTACGTAAGATTGATTGGTTTTCTTAAGGCTAGCAATGACCATTCTATTCAACCTGTCTTGATTTTTCTGCAAAGTAGCACATAACAGTTGTACAACATGATGGTTACATTGCAACACATTTTTTATAAGGACTGTTAACTTTCATTTGAAGTTTCAAGTGATGGAGAGTTCACTACATGTTTTGGTAAACTATTTTGTTAATGAAGTACTCTTACTGTTATAATTTTGCCAGACACCTATGCTCTGAATTGAGGCATTAACAAGGTGTATCATTAATCAAAATTACACCTCAAAGGGTATTATCTTACTCAAATATCAACTTTTGCTTTAAGTAGTCAGCTAATTGCTTCCTTGGTTTTTAACATGCTGAATTAAGGTACTTTTATTGTCAGGGGTTGGTTTCATTTGTTTAGGAAACTGGTTGTTCTCAGGAGCTTCAGGTCCCCTATGTAAGTATGAATCCACAAGGAGTTTTTCTCACCTCTTAAAAATAGCCCTCTATTTCAGAAAGCAAAATTCCACCCTCAGAGTTTCCCGTGTGTTCCATTTGGTGCTCAGAAAAGTATTTGAAAATGTAAGATAGAAACGGCATATGCCGTTTGCCTTTGAAAAAGCGTGAATTCAAAATGGATAGAGGCAGAAGTTCTCGTCATCTGTCTGCAAGAACTTCTGATGGTACCTGAAATGGCAGGGGTGGATGGATGACACGCATGGATCCCCCTTTTCCCCACCTCAGCCTCGCTCCTTCTCCCCGTGCCTCTCCCTGCCCCTGACGACGTTTTCCCGCCTCTTGTCTCTGCTCCCTGAGGTGCTGCTGAGGGGCCGAGCGGCTGCCGGAACCTTCTGGAGCCAGCCAGGGCAGCCCTGGTTTCTCCTTACAGAGACCCCCCCGCCCCACTGCCACCCTCAGGCACTCTGTGCATCTGGAAAAAGAGTCACATCTTCTTTTATGCTGTCCCCCCACAACTCTTACTTGAGTGAAGTTCATTAGATTTTTGATTCTGGCGCTGTGAGGGGTGCAGTGAGGGCAGCAGCTGGAGAGGGGCTACGTGTGGAGAGCACATCCATTTTGCAGTGGCTGCCTGCAGGACCAGAGCAAGTGGTGGGTAGAAGTTAAGACCAAAATCTGACGTCTTGTTTTTGCTGTATAGCAGCAATACGGTGGTCTTTATGCAGCTTTGTTTCAGGTCTGATCGGTGTTGCTGAGCATCATGTATCTGTGTATTCTTGGCCACTGTTCTGTGTTACACCTGAGTTGTGCCGCTGGTTGTGCCTATTCCTTCCGTGGCATTTTCCACAGATGCACTTTGCCTGAGAGCAACAGGCATTTTAAGCCTATTCCACTGCACCAGTTGTGACTCTTGCTCATACTCTCATGGTTTGGACTGAAATGTATTTGCGGGAGAAAACTCCTTGTAAACCAGACGTCGCAATATACAGCAGATCTCTCTGCATATGCACATAGAGTAAGAAGACCCCAGGTTGCTTTCATGCCAGTGAGTACTAATTTTCCTGTATATATTTTCCAAATGTTGACTTCAGGGTGTTGTGCTGAACACAGTAGGCTGTTTAGCTGCCTCCCTTTCTCACATCCATCATTGTGTAACAGAAGTCTGCGGTGTATGATTAACCCACTTGTTGGCAGAAGGGAAGATGGACAAGCTCATTTGCTGTGGAACTGCAAAACTAAATACAGCCCTGGGTTTTGCCTCTTCTAATTTCTACCTTTTAGGTGGCTAGGTGGGACGTTCCTCTTATGACCTTAAAGGACATATGAAATACACGGAGCTTTGTGCATTTCTTCTTAATCCTCACTGCTAAGGATGCTAGCATGTGTTGCTTCGTACAGCCTGGCTTTAAGCTATTCTTGTCAGTATCTCTCAGCAAAAACAATCAGTCTAACAGGACAAGTTAATTGGGTTGGGATGATCCACTCTTAAAATTTGCTAGCAGGTCAGAGGCAATGTCCTTTATTTAGCCTATAGAACATAACTCCATGTAATTCCTGGGCTGAGTGGCTTAGAGGAAGCACCTTAATTATTGCAGACGAGTAAACTGGAAAAGAATCAACAAAGCGATATTTGTTAGACCATGTGAATGCAGCCAGTCTGGCTTATTTAATCGAGGGGGTGAAACAACATTTCAATTTTTACTTCCCTTTTAAAGTAGAAATTGTTTGGATGTAACTTTGATATAGCCAATTAAATGTAAATATTTTAGACTATACATTAAAATCAAATTCAGTTTACTATTCCTCTTCCTCACAGGGTCCTGGAGTTATAAGATGGGATGAATCACATTCTTCTACTAAGTCAGGGCATCTTAATAGAAAACTTGACTCTTATCTGTAGTTTCATATGAAAACAGATGTTTCTGTATATATAATTATTTTTGTGTTTTGCTGTGATCTGATTTAGAGCTTTTCACCTTTGGTGTATGTTTCCCACTACTCTCAATTATTTTTTTTTCAAGTTATAAATGCTGAACTCCAATGTCTTTGTGCCAACTGGAACTGTGTGATTCCAGGTCTTAGCCAGTGAGGCTCAATCTGACTGGCTTCAAGATGTTACTCTTGATCTATAAAACCTTTGGCAATCTTTTGACTTTCTCTTTTGCCTTGTAGCCTCATGTGTTTCTGAGCCCTGAGGTATTTCGTACCTTCTGATGCATTAGGAAAACACTTCCTGGTTCTTAGACTTAAAAAAGAAAAAAAAAAAAAGGAGAGACTGTTTCTATTTGCTTCTTGTAAGGTTTTTTTTGGTAAGAGTTTATGTATGTAGTTGCTATGCTGTATTTCTAGAATTCAGTAATTCTCTTCAGACTATCCTATAGCTGATTACTTGTGCATGGTGTTGAGAGGGTGGTTTCTTAGCATTTTATTTGTAGGTACCCAGTTCAAAAATAAAAAATTAGAGAAAAACATCAGCAGATATCTAGAAAACTGAACAATGTAGTTATAGAATGATTCTTCTGTGATGAATAGAGGCAAGAAGAAAACCACTAAATCATTCACATGCTGGTTTTCCATGGTACTACTTTGAAAATGGAATCATTGTAACACCTCCTTGTACCATCCTTTGACTAGAGGTTGGATCTCCAGATTGCAAGGTATTGCAAGTGGTGACTTCACTCACTGCAAAAATATAACAACTTTTTTTTACTCTGTGTCACACGGAACATGTTAATCTCAAACAAGAAGGGAAGAATATTATACTCTAATGAAACTGCAGTGAATATGTATAAAAATGAGTTGAAATTTCCCAAACTGGAATTTATCTGGGTTACTGAAACTGGCATTTGAGGTATCATGGGATCTGTAATGATCACAAATGGTCAGGACCTTGTCTTGCATTTAATTTACAACTGCAGCAGGGTAATTCTGCTAACATCACACTGGAGAATTGGTTCAGCACTAACTAGCTCTGTGTTCTTGAGCACCTGGGTGTTCCTCTGAACCACATGAAAGGACCAGTCCAGCATAATCCTGCTTGGGGAGGCAGGATCACAACACCTAGTAGTACATTGTTACACACATTTGATTAATCAGTATTTTTAGCTTTGAAATACTGATCTGTTTGGAAATCTTCAAACCTTTTATTCCCAATTCAGTCATTCTGGATGGGAATGATTTTGCTTTCCTGAACAAACGGATCATCCAGAAATAACTTTTAATGGTAAAAAAGAGTCACCATATGACCTGTGGTAGAGTAGAAAAACTGAGGTCATTCTTTCTGATATTATCATGACTCATTCCTGCTTAACATTTTGATTCTGCTGTGGCTATTGTATTCACAGATTCTGACAAATAAAGCTTGACAAGCAGTAAACCCTGATGTATAGCAGTGAGTCACAGTTGAAGCACCTGGTACCTTTCAATACATGTCTGAAACGCCTTCAGGTAACTGCAGTCTTGGAAACTCTGACTTAAAGAAACTTCCGTGATTATATTATTGATGGCCAGTCTTGCATTATTATTGAATGTGTTGCGATAGTCTCCTGAGGTTATGTTTTCAGGGCTGTGATGTGACTAATGTGCTTTGTAGCAGGGACAGAATCTACAGAGCATGTTAAGAGATATGTCTACTGATATGAGTATCTGTGCAGTATTTACAGCTATGAGACACCAGCTAGGTATCCAGAGAGTATATGCAATGTTTGTGAGAAAGGATATATGCAAAATTTTGTCCAGTAGTTGGAACAGAGTAACTGCTTGTCAGTGCTGACTTTTACTTTGGACACATAGAAGTCCATATGTACGAGAACATTGTAGAAACATAAACCCATTAGTGGAAAAGTGTACAAAAAAAAAAGAAACCCAAAAATATTGGGACAGCATGAAAATGTGATGTTGAAAGCTTAGGTTGCTGCAAACTGGTGCCTTACAGAAGCTGCTCATTCAGCTCACACAATGTCCTTCTGGGGAGGATCATGTTCTAATATTTTACTCTGCGCTGTGTTGTGCTGAAGCCCCTGGCAGTTGTTTAGCTCCTCCCTTGTGTGTGTGCCTACACACCATTGAGACACAGGCAGCAGATTCTAATGAGAGTCAGTAAAGAGCTTCTTGTTCGCTAAAAAATAAAACCAACAAAAAAAACCCACCCAGATTAATCATTTGACTCATCCCTTAGAGAACTGTACGTGAAAGAAGAATAGTATTTGTTCCATCCTTGTTTCACTTTAGATATTCTTTGTCAGATTTTAATGGCATAATGCCATAGTTACATTAACAAATACCATTAGTCAGCTTTCAAGAAGTGCAAATGTATTTGTTATCCCCCTGGCACCTTACACAGAGGTGTTTAGGCTGCCAAGAGTTCTGGTCTACCAACATCTTGATCATCTTCTTTCCTCTCTTGTACATAATTTCTAGTACGGACCAATTACACACCAATTCACAACTAAGGCAGTTGGAAGCATGTGTGAGAAATGATTGTGAATGCTCTATTCCACATTCTGACATCATCTTTAACATCATGTTATTTCATGTAGCGACTACTATGTAATTTTCTTCCTGTCCTGAAGACTTATTTTTTGCAGAAAATATGAATAGCACAAATGAAGTAGGTAAGCTAACGCTCATACTTCTCAGTCTTACATTTATCTACATCTTTATTATTACTAGATATGAATGCAGCTAGATCTGAGTTTCAACTTTGACCTATGAGTATCTTGATTTAAAAAAACAAACGAACAAAAAAACCCCACAAAACCACCAAAACAAACCAACCAAACAAAAAACAACAACAACAAAACAAAAAAACCGACAAACACCCAAAAAACCCAAACCAAACAAACAAAACCAACAAAAAACCCCCAAACTTGACAAAGCTTTGGCTGTCACTAAGATCTGCTCAATTAAAACAAATCCCATAGGCTGAGTGAACCTCACTTTCAGGACTGTTAAGATGGAGAACAAATGTTGTGCAGGAATTGTTACAGTGGTTACCTAAACCACTTTTTTTTACCCCATCACATCTAATACATGGAGACTCTTTCTTTTGTAATATTCTTTATTTTGACTTCTTAAAAAAAAATTTTTTTTTCAATAGGCCTAATAAAACAATATGTACTTGAATGTTAGCATAAGAAGAATTCAGAGTCTTTTACAAACAGCCACACAAAAGGATATAGAAAATAAAATTTTGTGGAAATATCACCATATCTAGGGAAGCATCTTTGTACTTATAGCCATCATTCCTTTCCTGAAGGTAAAATTTTGAGATGAAATCGTACCAGAGTCTATTTCCAAGCCAGCATTTCAGGCTTTGGCTTCCAAAACACCCAGATCTTACATCTTTGGCCCTGCACAAGTGAGAATATCTTTTTCTAGAAAGCAGGGCAGTAGGATCTCCTTGGAACCCCTCTCGTACGTCGGCTTCCCAGAGGTATGTGAGGCTTCTCACTGAGCTGTTCTGCTGTACATATGGGACCATCCTGGCCCAGCTGGGCTGTCTCACTTTTTCTCTGGCAAGTCCTGACTGCAGGTTTCCTCTCTTATTGTGCCCTGCCATCCTGGTCCAACTGATGTGCTAGTTTGTGTCTGTGTATCTCACTGAGACAACTTTGTTTTGTTTGTGTTTCTTTTCTCGAAATCCCACCAATACTAGTAATTAGTCAAGTTTAGACAGGGTATAAAATTCAATTGGTTTTTTGCTCCTAACAATTCTTCATTCAGACAAGGGCTTGCTTTGGTTCTCTCCTGCTGTTGTCTGACCTAGGCATAGAATATTGTGTGTGTGATAAGGGTCCCTTTTAAGCTGAATTGTTTGGATTTAAGTTAGAGTGTCTTTCAAATAGCTTTAAATCCTTTAGCTGCACTGTACTACACTGCTAAATATTTTCTGTTCATTGTCATCAGGGATCCCAAAACAGAAGGAGCACATAGCCACCTGTGCTAGCATATGGAGGTACAAAGCCCATCCAGAAACTGGGAGCAGGGGAGAGATTCTTCCCGCAGCTGGCAAAGGAGTCTGTTCTGTGTGTTGTATCCATCCCCATGGGCAGCTGCCATTGTGTCCCTGGCCTGTTAATGCACATGGAGATAGGACTGCCAGGATCTTTCAGATCAACCAGTGAGTACTGGGTTGTCTGATTTTATATATATATCCTGGGAATCCTGTTTTCATGAGAGATCCTTAGAAACACTGGGAACTAAATTTGAAGGTGATCCTCCCTTTTATTTAACTAGGGAGCTGGTTGGGGTGAGCTCATAGCAGATCTCCATAGCAGGTGAGTTTTTAAAATGTTTCTTCAGTAGACAGTCTCTAATTTGTCTTTAGAGTGATAATTGCAGTTTGCCCACTTCTGTAAGATGTATTTGCTTTCGGTGGATTAGATTTTTATTTTTATTTTATTTTATTTTTTTTTTAGGGAGAGGTCCTACAGAGCAAATGCAGCATTTCTGTGAATAGCATATGATCTGTGCTCCAGGTTTGCAAACAGTACTCACAATTAAAGGTAGCACTGCACTTGATACTCACACTTTTTGTTTTTGTAAAATTTGGCAGTAGGCTAATCTCGTTTTACTCTCTCACAAATGTTTACCTGTATGAAGAGTTAGGTCATAAAACAACGTGGAATTTCATTAAATAAGTTAATCATGAAACAAACCAACATTTTTTTGGTAGAAGAAAAAATGTAATGGCTGCTTTTAGCATTGTTTTTTTCTTATAACATGAAGACAAAAGAAGTGTTGTACCAGTTGGTAAACTGACAGCATAATAAATAAGTGTCAAATGTTAAATGGAGCTGTCTTATGAAGAGCATGGCAATTGTTTTAGAAGCTTTTCTGTAAGCTTTAGATTCTGGCTTTCAGAATAGATTTGCAATTAATTTGTGCTTTAGGGATAACTTAAAACTGATTTTGTAGATTAAGCAGAGTAAAAAAGAACTCTTTATTGAAATATCCAGAATCCCAGTATGTTAAGGGATATACACAGGCAGCAGAAAATAAATGTGCAGATGGGAAGGCCTGAAAAAAACATCAAGTGCAAATCCTGAATTTATGCACATTGTTGGATGAAAAATGCTGCTCTTATCTTCTATGGGTAACCATGGCTACTGTGTGATGATTTTTTTTTTTCAACGTGAAATTATATACAAGTGCAGGAGAGTTGGTCTTGTCTCAGCTTGCACCATATGTGTTTTGGAGATAAGGATTACAGTCAATGAATGTGGTTATCAGAGTGGCACACTCGTTTCTTTAAAAATAGGATCAGATTTATGCCTTCATGTCTCTTAGTCTGTAGAGGGGAAATGGTACTGTATTTCCCAAAGTACTGTTACATGAGATTTAGGCCGTTTCCTTTTATGTTAAAATATGTGTATGTTACCTCCTTGTGTTTGAGTCAGGATCAAATATAATTTGGGGTGGGGGCGATTCAAAAAGCAACATAAACATAAATATAAAGACAGCATTGCAGCTTAAATGTTATGATGCCTCAGGGCCATATTCTTAATTATCAAATACTAATTCCCTGAAGGCTTCTGTACATTTTAGATTAATATGCTTCCCTGCTTGAACTGCTGCTGTTCTCATTCAGATTTTCAGCTTTGGTGGAAGCAGAGATGAGCCATGAATTCCTAACCACTGAAAACTCTCTACTGTTAGGAGGTTTTGTAGAGAAGCTGATAAATGTATTCTTAGCTCCATGGATAAGTTATGTTTATCTCAACAAGTGCATGAGTTGTACTCTAAGAATGGTGACGGTGAATCGAAAGCACTTGCTTCGCATGGGCAGTGGGGTAGCCTGCTGGATCCTTAGTGCTGTCCTCCTGCTTACCAGGCACCGTTCTGGGCAATGCCCCCAGCTATAGTGGCACATTGGTAATATTGAATTATACCTGTCAGCAGAAGAGATAGTTGTCATGCAATGAAACTAGCTAAAATTGCAATTTGCAACGTTTCAGACCTTATAAATCATTGGCTTAACAGTGGGAATTATGTTTGCTTCGAAACAATCATTTGGATTATGTGTGCAAGTACTTAAACTTCTGGTAATGTTGATTTTGCTGTGATTTGAAAATGTTTGAATTTATATTAATAGTTGCCTCTTACATTTTGTTGCCACTTGAAAGGGTTTTGTAACAAACAGTAGAAGAAAGGTTTTGAGCAATATATCAAGGAACAAACAGCACCTAAATGTTCTACCTTTGTAGCAAAACCTTCCTGCTGCAGGACAGCAAATGCTCATTTTAGGTGTGATTTGGTTCCTGAAAGAGGCTTGTGAAATTAAACAGGATAATTTTGCAAAAAACATCAATGAAAGTAGTACAGGTGGCATGTTGTAGGTCAGTCCCTCATAGCTGAGTGAGCCACACAAACTAAAAGGAGAACTAGGAAATTCTGGTGGAATGGAAGAAGCAGAAGAAATAATAATTTTTATTTGAGGTAGATTAAAGTTGGAGCATGATTCACAAGCAGTAGACTGGGAAAAGCTTTGTAAAAATCAATAAGTTTTCTGCAAATGTCATAATATTAAAAATATGAGATTATTTTCATGTAGTTTTATAATAGAAAAATCATGACAAAATAAACACTTTTTAAAAAGGTATACAGGAGAAGTATTTTTGCAACTATTGTAATCCACGGCTGAAAAAGAGATTACTAAATTGTCTGCTTTGGGTAGGACACCTGTTTCAGGCAATTATATCTTCCTGAAAGTTAACCTTATTCATGGAAAATGGCAACTAGAATGAAAAATTCAGGAACATGACTGAGACGTCTAACGAAAGTCATGCTAAAACAGGAATTTCACAAGATACTGCAGGATGAGGATGAAAATGCTGCTGCATGGCCTTTTTTCTTAGTGAAAGTACAAGTACAGAACAAAATAGACAAAGAACATGAGAAAGTTGGAACCAGGGTCCAGCAGAGAAAAGCATAGTAGTTGAAGATAGCCCTCAGAGTAGAAGAGTGGAATAATTGTAGCAGAAGAAATCATTACACTGAGGACACAAGCAATGACTCACAAGGATGAGATAGCATATATGTGACATGAAAGCAGTTCAAAACAGCAAAAGTAAATAATTTGTCGAGCTCGGATTAGCGTCAGATAAAATGACAAGTCAGTGACACACAAGAAAACAGGAAATTGAATACCAAAGATGCAATAGAGCATTGGTGACTGACAGGCTACAGAGTCGTCCTCAGCAGTAGGCAAGAAAAGAAAGCAAAACTGCAGGGAAAAGCAGGCAAATTAAAAATATGGGATGGCTTCCTTCTGCTGAAGCAGTGGCCAGGAGCAGTGCCAGCACTCCCAGCAGAGCAGCTGAACAGAGACACCTCTGAATTGAACATAGTGTCTGTGCCTGAAAATCAAAATTAGAGCTTCTACTAAATAAGAGGAGAAAATAACTGATGTCAGAAGCCATTGCTTTTGTCGCCGAAGGCTGAGGTGGCCGAACACTTGCCTGTGGGTCGTTCCCGGCTGTCCCTGTAGAAGGGCTATGACTCACAGGGACTTCTGGGAAACATTGTCAGACGGTGACACCGTGACCACCATAAATTGGGCAGACAAGCAAATTGGCAGGCAGGCTGTTTCAGATAATGGATTCTAATTTTCTTACAGGGAGCTTGTCTGTGAATAGAAATTTGGGCATGTTGCAACATCAGCTTGCTGTGATGGATCAGACAGTTAAGTAACTGTTAATATTGTTTAATGGTCCTCCTCAAGAAAGCTTCAAAAAGCAGAGAAACTGCCAGTTGACCAAACACTCCCTTGGAAGTTCTTGTGAGTAATGCTGTAGGGAAAGCTTCATGCGAATAGAGAGATAAAATTCTGCCTCTGGCAACTGAAAGTGATTGCAAAACAGGAGAAAAATAATGTAAGCTGGCTACCCTCTGGAAATGATTATATTTTCAAATGACACCTAAAAGACACTGTTTGGATCATATTATTACTTCTAAATGTGGTATGGAAGGAAGTCATATACCTTGAATAGGTAAGTTGTAGCAAATTTTGGACAACTTCAGATAGTTGCACTTACTAAATCTACCTGCTACAGATAGAAGTGTCACGGGTGAAATATGTGAAAGTGTGGTAAAATATTACAGTTTGGTGAAAAGCTTGCTATGCTCAATGTGGTTATCAGAAAACAATAGAATATCTGGTGAGAAGAAACTTACAGGAAGCAGTGGATGATTTGAAAAACAAAACAAAAACCAAACCCAAACAAAATGACAAAAACCCCCAAACAAACAAAACCAAAAGCACCAATAAAAAGACCAGCTTTGCATACCCAGAACCATTAGCATGTAGCTATGTTCTTTTCAAAGAAAACATTTGGTTTTGAAGCAAACCCAAATGCATACATGTTATTTTGTAAAATAGGAAGAGGACAAAGCAGATCTCTCCAACCCACGGGAAAAGATTCAGGTTCTCATTTTAGAATTTGTAATTTTTATTTTTGTACGTATAATAATGATGGATATTTTAAGATCATAGAATATTAAATATGTAAGAAGATTATGCTTTGCCAAACTCAATTACATGTGACTGAAGAGACAATATAATAGATTCATAATGGGGGACACAGCAGGATGTATATGAGGAGCTTAATATCTAGAATCTTGGAAGATGTGAAGTGCTCATTGAGAAAACATTGTATTCCTAAATGAAGAAGTATTACCTTGGATGCATGTTTCTTGTCTCATGCTAGAACACAGAGCATTTGCTTTGCCTGTCTTTCTTTGATCCTGATTTATCTTAGATTTCGGGGAAATCCTCCCATATCACTTGCTCATGGTTTTGCTTTTTTTTTGGTCTGTGTCTTATAAAATCCAAGTTTGTTTCCAAAAGCGTGACGGCTTTTTTTTTTTTTTATTCTGCTTCAAATTATCTTTTCTTCTTCACTGTCTTCCTTTAGGTAAGCTCCACCCTGCTTTCTCTGTATTTTGCAACAGCCTCAGGCTTTTCTCTTGTACTCTCTTCTAGATGCAAGCCCCTTAGCTCTTCTTTCTTCTTTGCAATATTTGTCTTTCCTCTTGTTCCCTTTCTTCATCGGGGTTTATTTCCCAGATGTCCAGTGTTCTACATCAGAGTTATTTTCACAAATGCATGTCATGGGTTTTGTGCCTTCTGTTTGCTCTTTTCTAGCTCCTTTCATCTGAGGCCTTTGAGCTCCTGTTTATAATATACGGGCTTTGTCTTCTGCAATGACTGAGCTGGAAAGGATGGTTTTCAGGGGCTGGTAAATCTGGTTTTCCTCTTTGCAAAGTACTCAGGAGTTGGGAAACTTTGTGGACCTGCACTCTATTAAGAGCCTGTGCAAATAAAATAGAAGAGTTTCGATCCTTTAGCTTGTAGTATTAGAGTGGGGTAGGAATTTGTTAAAATTTACTGGGGAAAGGAAGGAAGTAAAAGATTTAAATAATATGAAGATATGTTGTCATATCGGAATGTGTTTTGTGTTCCTTAATTCCAGCTTGCCCACCTTCATCTTCCCTACAATGATTTAAGAGCTCATTAAGTCACATATTCCCTTTATCTGGCTCAGCCTACTGGCTTTAAGGAAACAGGTTGCATTATAGTGAATATGTATTTGGGAGCATTGAGCCTGTGCTAACAAGCAGTTTGGACATCCTGAATGATAAAGAATACTTGACTCTGTGCCAGAGAAGAGTTCCCTTGTGTTTTACCTAACATTTTGACTATGGAGAAGGTCAGAAAATGAAGCTACACAGTCAATGATTAAAAAATTCCTGGCTGTTTTGTCTTTTGAAACCTACTTGGTAATAGGCTTAAGAATGTAGAGGAGCTGATATATGTAGGATATTGTGGGAGGTACTGTTTGACATCTGCCAAGGGAATATTATGCTTTTCCTCTAGGTTTTGTGAATGATATTCTGCTCATGGAGGCGGGACTGTCAGAGAACTCCTAACGATTACCACTGATAAACCTGAAGACTTAGTGAGGGGGAAAAAGTCCAAACTGAGATTTTCACATCCCCATAGAAGATAATTGTTTCCTGTAGCTTGGTGTCGTTGTATATTGCTTCCTTGCAGCTATCCTGGGTGCAGAGCTTTCAGTGTTCCTGTGCCTTCAGATGTACTCAGGTTGGAGTTTCACAATCATTTTAACTAGATTTGGCTACTGTTGAGAAAGGCAGCTCTGGCCATACTCTTCCACTTTCCAGTCATTCGTTCCTGCCTTCCTTGTGCTGTTACTACTGTTTGTGCATTCATTGGCTTAGCCAAAGGAAATGATCAGCCTGAAAGACTACTTTTCATTTTTTATTTTCCTGCTTAATTTTCAGTTGATCAATTTATTGTTCCAGTTCAGTGCACACCTTGGGCTGGGAACAGAGGGCAGGAAGGAATACAAACCCCCTGGTGGTGGTGGTTGTGGGTGTGATGTGTTTGTATGGTGATTTTTTGTTTGTTTTTTTTGAGAGAGGATAGGGGGAGTATAGAGAGGAACGAATCTTCAGGCAAATTTAGAATAACTGCAGATCTCACCATCATTCTTTCTTCTTTCCTGACAGTGAAATCATGCGAGTTTCTTTTGAGGTTTTTCCTTTGGAGCTTCTTAAGCGAAAGCTTAATACCGCAGACCGCTGCAGTTGGTGTGTTTGATGCCGTTGTGATATGTGCAATGTACTACACCCAGAATTTCGGATTGCTTCAGACAGCTTGTTGGAGGTGATTGCCAGTACGATTTCTGGGCCCACCCCAATCAAAGTCAAAGGAAGAGCACGAGAATGATTCTTTCTGCTGAAAAATTATATCCTCGTTGTGCACAGCTGTTATCAGTTTCCCAAGTAATATAATAGCACCAAACCCAGTACAAAATAGCATTAATAATGAAAATGTCTGAAGCTCTCAGATTAAAATTTTTCCTACCCTTAGCATTTATTCATTCTGAATATAGAGATAAGCCATAATATTATTAAAGGACTATTACAGGTCTGTAACTATTGAAGAGACATCAGCTATGATGCAGTATATAGCATTATCTGTGAGCCAAGGTTAATAAATTTGCTGTCGTATGAGATATGTGGCTTCCCTTAAGTGTCTATTTACGAAATGCCACCTGTCTCCAAGAGCTAATAATATATGAAAAAGATGTAGTGACACACAATAACTGTAAAATAAGCTCAAATGTTTTTTGAATATGGATACAGATGAATGGAGCAAGATGAGTAAATAGAATGTATAGTATTTGATGTCTGTAAAGAGTGAATCATGTTTAAATTCATATGCCCCTTCTCCTTGCAGCTTTTGAGTGGAACATCCTTTCCTACATGACAGTTTCAAAACATCCTTCAGTTATTTACCTTAGTTTCTACATTCCTACTCCTTATAATGGCTCCTCTGCTTTCACAAAAATGGCTTTGTAGAGCTCACTCTCCCTATAGAAAGGTCCCAGTGAAATTGGTCCAGCAAATTACTGTTGATCTAGTGAAATCTTCTTGTTCTGCAGAGGAAGGTGATGTATTCTTTCAGTGAGGCTGCTGAAAATGCTTTTTCCTCAGTTCTAATCCAGGCTAGTTAATTTCAGCTGTTTCAAGTTTTGTTGCCTGCGACTTCACTTAATAAATTGCACATAAGTGGTTATCTGTTAGCATACCTAGCCTTAGTCTGTTTAAGCATATTTGAACATCCTGCTTCAAAATGAATAATGTAGAAATTGCTTTTCTAATTGTTTCCAAACTGTGTTTAGACTAGAAAAGGCTACAGCAAAAATATATTAGATGATCCCACTTCTGCCAGTTTGTAATCGCAAAATGTGAATTTGAAGTGGTGGAGATATTTATCTGCAAATAGTTTTTGGGCATCGCTGTTCAACGATGTTATGTTTGTGTGTGTGTTTGTGTTTTGGTTTTTGTGTTTGGTTGTTGTGTTGTGTTTTTTTTTTTTTAATAACGTGCACTTTCTGCTAACCTATTATATTCACAGCAAGCCTTTGGTGAGCACCAAGTCAAATAGGAAAATAATATGCCAGGGTATTGCTGGGTATCTGCAGAGTTTACAGGTGTGTAGACACTATCTCTGTAATTTGTCGTATTCTAGTATGCCCAAGTGTTAAACTGTTCTCCAGTTTGACATGTTTCAGCAGTTGCACAGAGACCGAACAAACAAACCCAGTGTACTGTAGTGGCCTCAAGCATATTTTTTCTTCTGTGCAAGTGGCTTCTGATCAGACAAAGAAGTGTCGAGTGTTGGGTGAAAGACAATGTCATGTCTTGTTTAGGAGAAAATATTGATGGATTTTATGGAAGGAAAATAAAAAAATTATGCTGTCAGTAAGAGGTGGAACAGGGTGCCATTGTATTGTCCTGCAATGTGTGTTTGTAAGGCTTGGCTTCCTTGTGAGCCTCTGCCACTTCTGCACAAGTGCCTTTACCAGTACTGCACAGGGCATGGGCTTAGCAACTGCAGGGCTGCACCAAGGAAACATATCGTTTCTTCCGATTGTACTTCATTTTCCAAGATAAGGGATGTTTAGGCAGCAGAGGAAGTGGGCAGCTCCGTTCATTCTGAAACTGGCATTTGATTTGCAAAGGGGTGACTTGAGCTGTGGGTGTCAGGCACCATGCTTCTGTCTTCTCCCTCATTTCCAGTGCCTTTCTATGGGGGCAATGTGTCCCACTTAGGATGTCTGACTCTGAACAGTTGAAGCTCTTGGACTACTTTGTTAGCTGCTATTAATATGTATAGCCTGTTTTGATAAGGAATCCAAATGGCATAGAAGACATTTCTCTTTGGATAAAATGGAGATATTATCCACTTTTTCAGGTACTAAATTAATGAGGGAGACTAAAAGTATTGGTAAAACTTCAGATGAGGTGCAACTTCAGAATTTTTACAACTGGGATGTCTTTTATTGATATTAAAGACAGACAAGAGAGCACGATTTGGAGAACAAGATTTACCCAAACACTTTAACATTAAGTAGCTTCTCTTTTAGTATCACAGCTACATAGTTTAGTTTGGCAGTAGATCTAGCTAATTGTGTAATGCTGTGGTGCAAGTAATAGTTAATAGCTTCTTTGTTAAATAAAAATATAGACTTACAGAGCAAGAGAAATTGCTTCACTTATGAAATAGGGCAAAACTTCTCAACCCTGCTTTGCTAAGGAAAAAAAAATTGACAAAGGCAACTTCGCAAAGGCAAGCCACTTGAAGTGCAGTCTGGTATTGGCATACAGGAATGCCTTAGTTCACTTTAGTGGAACAATGTTTAAAATATTTCAGTCACAAATCATTCTAGAAAAAAGTACATCTCACTTTTTAAGAGAACCAAATAATGAAGATTAGGTTTTTATGGCAATGGGGATTAGGCTGGTTGAAACAGAAGTAGACAGAAAAATTCTGTATTCTTTTCTCCATTAGAGTATTCTTCTACCTGACAGATGAATTAGGTTCTTAATCTATATCATACCTTGTCACTGAAAGTGAGCACCCTGTAGAAAGAACATGCTTTCCTTGTTGCTTTTCTCTGTGCCCTTTAAAATAGTTCACACTTTGGGGACCACAAGCTGAAAAATTGTGCTGTGTGCATACAGAAAGTATTTTTTGCTTTCCTTTTTTAAAAAATGTACATGTGGAATCCACACAAAATGCTTCATGTGAATAATGCTCTTCTGGCTTTGGATTCACAGTTTAATGGCTTGGGCACAGAGAAGAGGTTTGACCTAGACTTGTACGTTTAGGTGCTTTTTTTCAGTCGTACTTCAAAATATCAGTATTTTTATGGGAATTGGAAGAACCTGCATGCTCAAGGTGAGCCCATGTTGGCCTCTCATCTTGATATCTTAATTCTATTTGCTTTGAGCTTTACAACTGAAGTGCTGTTATTCTGCTAGTGCTAAATCTTATTGTTACTAAGCATTGCAATGGACAGTGAAAATGCTGTAGGATACATTTCAGATAAGTGCATTTGCTTTTGTATATAAAGAAATTTGATGAAACTAAATATTGAATAATCAAGTAAAATTAGTGGTTACACATTATGTAAAAAATGATCTAGATGCAACTTGACCAGAGAAGTCACTGTGAAGATCAATCTTGTTTTTCTTCAAGCAAATTCAGAGAAAAGATGCTGTGAACAAATATAATGGTTAGATAGCTCTCGGGTCTTCAGGGAAAATGGCCACATGCTTGTATTAACCAATGTTTCTGCGAGTGTGCTTTTTTGCCTGAAGACTTCTTTTTGCTAACCAGAAACATCAGTGAAAATGATGTAAATTGACAAGATGCAGCAATATACCCTGTAGTTTATTGAGACCATGGTTAGGGTAATACATCTTCATGTTTCATTGTGAGCCACAATACACGGAAATATTACTGACTGGGTTAATGGTCACTGGATATGTGTTTAAAACTCAGTATTATGGAATGCCTCAACTTTTGTTTGGCTTTTTAGTGCCACTAAAGAAGACTGTCGTAGCAGCTGTCCTGGTTTGGAGATCTATAATGGGCATTCACGGGCTTGGCTGTGGCTGGTTTTGTCCTAAAGCCCTTGCTGCTGAATTCCTAGTAGCTCCACAAATATCCCGGGAATGCAGATGTCGTCAACCCAGAAGGATTTTCTTGTTGAAAGCATGGCCAAGGTTAGCTGGAGGAAAGTCTTTTGAGCTGTAGACAGTCATGATACAGGTTGGTTCTGTATGCGGATAAGGACTCATGACAGAATGGTAATTGAATGTTTTTTCTAAGTTTGGATTCTGATTGTCGTGTTCTAACTGTAAAGCAGAGTGCCTAATTTTAGGACTGTTGCTCAGCTTTTGAGCTGGACACCAGTTTAGCACCTGGTGAAGTGGTCAAGCAGTCGGTGCAATCTTTTACAAGTAATAAGGGTTTTGAATACTGTGGTCACTGTCTTGTGGGAAAGGAACATTCACTTCCCTTTCTTCAGATGACTTTGCTGTAATTCTCAAACCAGTCATGAATAATGTACCCTTAATCTCATACTCTATTAATACCCATGGATAAATAGGTCCTAGTTTGCAAATAAGTTAATGTCTGGCTGTTTCATCTTCTTTTTCTGAAATGAAAAGTATTGTCCTGTAGAACTCCAGTCTCTTCCTGTTCTGGTCTTGGTCAGACGTTGGCTGTTTTCAGCTGGTGGCTTTCAGTGTATCATTATTTTCATCTCTGAATAGGTGATCTGCTGTTTTCCTAATCAGGATTTCTGTGCTCTTCATTTAACTTTGCAGCAAGTTTTGTGCTTTGGGATCTTTGGACAGCATCCTTTGCTAAAGCCCACAACGTTGTGAACTGTTAACATATTGTACCTAGTGCTGTGCAATACAGCATGAGTTTCAGGTAGCAGTATGCAATGAAAAACGTGAATGGCTTGAAATTCAGCCTGCATTTGGTTCTCAGCGTCACCAGCAATTTTTTTACTAATATTTAAGGTATACTTAGTAAATATGTTATTGAGAAGCTTCTTTCATTTCTGTAAGAGGAGAGTGGACAGAAACACCATTAGATTAGTTCTAATTCTGTTAGCTAGGATACTAACCTGTGCAACTATACGTGTGTGATTAAACCTGGGTAGACTTATCTTTTCTTTTTTAAAAAAAAATCTGCTAGAAGCAAGTACTCAAGGAGTGTTCGTCACAGTCTTTAAACTCTATAAAAGTAACGTGAACTTTAATGAACTAGGTCTTAGGATATCATAGATTTCTTAGGGTCTTAGGATATATAGCAATATAAGTAAGTCCAGTATATCTTTGCAAGCACTGCCAAAATGATGTGTATGTTTAGGTTGTGTTGTAGCGTTGCTGGGTTATTAAAGCCTTCAATAAACAGATCTTGTTGCTAAAGCACTTCAAAGACAACTTCAGGAAACTCTTTTTACCCTTTATGCACGAACTATTAGTTCATGGAGTTTATAGAAACAGACAAAAGAGGAAGGAGTAGCATTCTGAGGCGTAAAGAAAAAGAACACTTGAATTAGCTCAAGTGGTTTGATGAGATTATTATCATAATGTTATATGAAATATAAAAGAGACAAGGGTAATTCGGAGAATTGGATAATATATTCTCCTGATTAGAAATAAGGAAATAAAATAGTGGGGAGAAAAGCTGCATACAATTACATACTTGTTCAGAAATATAAGTATTTTTTTCTATAGTGACCCATTTTTGCCCCCCTGTGGACAGATTGTGGCATGATTTTTTTCTTGGTTTGGTTTTTTTGGTTTCTTCAAAGCCTGTGGGAGAGACTGAAATTAATACAAATCTAAGTTATTTACATGATTTCTGAACCATAGGCTCTGTAGCATTTTAAACATCGTTTAAATTTGCAGTTGGCTGTTTTTATTTTACATTGCATTGGCAAAAATCTAAGATAAATTTTTTTGCTGTTCTTGGTAACCACTTCGAAGCAGCGCTCTTTTCAGTCAAGTACTGAGGGCAATTCCCTGCCTTGCTCTTTGCAAGCATGTGGTAGAACTGTCCTTGGAGGTACAGGTTAAGTGCCAATAAATGCTATATTTTCTCTCTGCTTGATCCTCTTTCTCCTGCCTCCCTTTCAAAAAAAAAAAAACCAAAACCCACAACCAAACACCACCACCCATCCTAACATCCCCCCCAAACAAAACCAAACAAATAAAACCAAAAACCAACCAAACAAAACCCCAACAAACCACACACCAAAAACCCCATCACAAAACACAAAACCAAAAACAGACCAAAAAAATCCCAACCACAAACAACCCAAACCAACCCTTCCTCTTCACCATCCTCCTCCTGCGCCCCCCTAGCCCCACAACCTATAAAATGGAGTGGAATCCCTGGTTGATTATGGGGGCTTTTTGCTATGCCTGGCTGACTGTGCTGACTGGGGTCCAGCTGTGAGCAGCCTGTGTCCTCCTGTGCTGGCTGTGGATCAACCAGCAGTTCCACTGAGCAGAGGAAGCCGTCAGGCTACCTGTTCAGAAAAGTTGTAACAAGAACTCTTCATTGAAAAGTAGCTTGGTGATGGATTAAGGTTAGTGAGCAGCGTTGTACAAGGGAGGGCATCACTCTGCAGAGCCAGGCTGGGCACATCTGTGTGCCGGAGCTGCTGCCCTGCACCTCTTGCCTGCAGTGCAGAGCTGGGGATACCAGGGCCGGCCGCTGAGGCAGGCACGCTGCGTTTGCACGGCTGAACTGCAGCCTCTGCCTTGTGCATGTACATTTTTCTGTGTTTGCTGCTGTTGAATCGGCACAGGCTTCGCCCTAGCCACCCACAATGCTCCTGTCCTGCAGGTCATTTGTTTTACAGCAGCTGTTATTTTTTCTTCTTTCCCAGTTACCTGCAGGCCATTCAAGCTGATGTTTGCACATGAAAACCAGACTTTCTTGGAGGCAGTCTGAGTTGTCTGTCTAGCTTTGTGAGCATAATAAAAATATGAAGGGGCTATTGGGCTTCATGCTAAGAAATCTGTAAGCATTATGTATTGTAAACACATTTCTGCGTTGACTCTGGCAGCCTCATTGGTTGTAGCCTTCTTTTCAGCTATCAGCCACAGCAACAACAAAAAATTTCTGTACTCATAACACTGTTTGTTCTGATCCAGTCATTGAATTGCTGTCCCTTAATGGAGTTGTTTCTCAAGCTGACAAGGCAGTGTTGGTTGCAAATCCTGTACTGACAGATGTCTCTCTTTTGTACTAATCATCAGCAGACAAGATCCCAGTTCTGTGTTTTACTTGAAAGCAAAAGGACCTTGAATAACAAAAGATGCATCCTACATTTGTTAGTTTTTTTGAAGTGAGGAAAAAGCACTACAAGATCAGGGAGAGTGGAGAAGTGGTTATGGGGAAAATGTTGCCGCTTCTCATTTGTATATAATTCCCATTTGTTTGTTTATAAGCATGTTGAGAATACTGAAGTTTGGACAGATGCCATTTGAGACACACATTCTTTCAGCTCAATCTGAGTGATGAGAAAAGAGTGCTTTCTATGATTTTTTTTTGTTTTAGACCATTTATCTGTATTGATCCACTTAAAGTATTCAACTCTATCCAGCAGGCTTGAAGGGAAAAGCACTGTTCAATTACAAGTAGGATATCTCCAGGTAAAAGCTGTATCGGGCTCATCTCAATTTGTTAAATTCGATGTTTGCAAGTGTTGATGATTATACTCATTCTTGTAGTTTTGGGTAAATATTTGATGCTCTGCTATAAATATTAAGTGTATTCTTGTAATAACCCAAAAGTTGTTACAATTCTTTCCATGCATTGTTTGAATTTTGACCTCTGCAAACTTTCTATCACAGCAATTGTATCAGTATTTCCTGAAATGTAAGAGCTGCTGGCCATTCTTTTTGGTTTTGGCTTTTTGCTTCCTTCTTGTGGATGATTAATTCCTATGAAAATTGTATGGCAGAGCATTGAAACATACCGTGTGGTCAATGCTATTTGTCTTGGGATGATGACTTATGGTTAATAGGAAGAGAAAGAAAAACTGTAGCTCTGGGCCAATCTACAGAAAAAAACTGAATGAAAATTAAGTGGAAAAACGTGTTGTGCCAGATGGCACCTAGAGTTGAACTCTCCTGCACGTTTTTTCATACGTAAAATACAAAGAGGGATGGTGGAAAGAATAATATTTTTATCAATCTGTCCCAGCAAGAACTGTAGTCATAAATTAATATTTACAAAATGCAGTTTTGGTTGTAGTCCTAGCTAGAACAAAAAATGCTGTAAGATTCATGCCCATTTTACATAGATTATTTAGATCAACCAGGGTCGAAGGATTTCTCTCCCACAAGCAATTTGGTAACTGGAAGGCTGAGGTGAGGATAAGGAATGCAACAAGCAATTCCAGACCACAAAAGCGGAGCTCGAAGGGAAACATCTTCTCTTGTCCCCTGGGACTGTGGAGCTTAAGCCCCAGGCAGTCAGTCACAGCTGGTGGAGGTGGCTGGCAAACAGATTGAGGAGGGTTAGCAAACTTTCAGGGTAAAACCAAAACAAAACCAAACCCAACACACACAAAAAACCCCACAAACAAAAAGTCACCACCAAACTGCAACCCAAATAAACCAGGCTTCAAAATGTGACTAGCAGGAAGAGAAGTATTCTGGCTGGATCAAGGAGTCCTTCCCGCATAGGCAATCTGAAAGAAAGAAAACAGATGCACCAATGGCTGTGCACTTGAAATACTTGTAATTTTTTTAATTACATAGAACTCAAAGTATTGAATAGTATTCTCATGCAGTGTCTCAAAAAATGGCATAAACCAGTGTTCATAAAAGTTCAGAAGCAGAATGGTATGGTAATAGGTGTACTGCAGAATGGTATGAGTGGTATCACGTATTACACCAAAGTAGATATTTGGTGTTCAAACTCCGTTATTTGGTATTGGTGGCATTTTGGTGTCTAAAACCAAATGGCTTTTCCCAGCCTACTGGAAGGCTGGATGTCAGAGTGCACACTGATACAGTCTTGACATCCTTTGGGTTAAACCAGCCGGCTCTAATAAGCATGGATGCTGTTCTCCTTCCAAAGTCATATTATCCCATCATGACTGTCAGACTGACTTCACTTGCCAAACTATTGTTCAGACAGTTACTTATTTATATTATGCTTAGTTCCTGTCCAGACATCAACAAGTCTGGTGGTCATTTCAGACCCTGCAGCTACTCCTCTCTGAATATATCAACAACCGAGATTTTTTCCAGCATCAGTCTGATATCTCTGCTCTGTGCAGCAAACGGTCATATTATTTAGCAGAAAGCAGAATATTTTCTGATATTACTAAAGGAAAGTTCTATGTGATTGTTATTATAGGAAAAAAAAAAAGAATATTAGTATGCAGAGACCTGTTAGCAATTGAAATATCTGACAGGTGAAGAGTGATAGCATCATTTTAAGAAAATCTGTGCACAACAATTTTATTCCCTTGTGCGCTCTGTGTATGTGCTCTGTAATGAGATGCCTTTAGCTGTTATGCTTGGCTACCTGTAGCTGAAGTTAATAAAACAGAAACAAGAAAAAATACTGGTGTAGAAATGCTGAAGTTCTTCTAGACCATGGCAATTCATTGTTTTAGCTGATCTTTTAGTCTGAATAGTTTATTTTGCAATTGCTTGCCCTGTTATAAATACCAGGTTTTTTTTGTTTTATTTTCGTCTGATGAAAGAGCTATTGCTGGGGGATTAAATCTACTATTTTTACAGGCATTTTTATTTTTTCAAACATACTGACCTTTATTATCCAAAATAGAAACTTTTGCAAGATCAGCGTTCAAGCTTGACCTAGGTATGATGACCTGTTAACTTGCATTCTAAGAGAGTCATACAATGCTTTAGGTAACCAACATGCTTTTAAAACTTCTGTTCATTTTTTCCCCAAAGTTCCAGTCTCATGAATCCCAAGTAGAGCAAAGCACTAGGCTTAAAACATGCTTATTTTGTTTTGAGCTACTTGTAGAGAGGGTGAGTCCATTTAGAAATGGGCACAAATTCTCAATTCATCTGTTTTCTGTCTTGCAGTATTTCCAGTTTCTCACCATTTTAATGCAATGAACTGTGACACAGCCTGCTTTGTAAACACAGATGGGGAATAGAAATTTAGATCTTCGATTCTAAGTCCTAGAAGGAAAGTCAAAGCCCATGATTGCATTCAGTCATCCATTTTGTAGCTTTTTTTCCTTTTCTCAGCTTAGCCTGTGACCTTTCTGTTTGGAAAGGAATGAACAAATTCAGCTGCATCTCTCTGCTGTATTAGTTGCCCTTAGGTGCCATGGGCACTTGCCTTCCCATCTTTTCTTATTAATAAGTTCAGAATAGATTTCTATTCCAGATACTTCATCTCTTAAGAATCTCTGAAACATCTTCTGGTTGCTATTGTAAGCTTGTAATGCCTTTCTTGAGAGTCAGGGGTGTGAAATGACAGTTTTGTTTCAATCCTGCTCAGCATAAAGTTGAACATATTTACGGATATATATATCAAGAGACAACATTTGTGAAAATTCCCCAAAATGAATGTGAAGGTGGGTTATCAGCTTCTTTCTGTCATTTGTAGTTGCTTGTGGTTGTAGAAATTATTCCCCTCCCCTGGATTCTTGCAGCCTTTTATGTGTCATTTCTCACGTTCTGCAAGTTATCTTGTATTTAACACTGGGGCTGATTTGTCTATGTTTCCTTCTTCTTTTCCTGGTATTTGCTGCTTTGAATGTTTGACTGTGCTTGCAGTGGCTTACTTTGGGAACAACACATCAAATACCGCAGGGTTTTTGTTTTTAATCAAATGTTTTGTTTTATGTGAGGGGACACTTTAATTATAAAGATATAAACTTAAGAAGTTTAAATGTTTTATTTTTCATTCACGCTTGCGGCTTAGATCCTTGTTGATCAAGGGTGCTGCTTGGAAGGCAGATGAATAGACTTTGCTCTTGAATGAAGCTGGTGTTAATTCCACTTGCCACCTGCCCCCTCAAACGTTTGGCTCCAACACCACAGCAAAGCCCAGGAGGCCAGAGACCAGCCCTTATGGCTGTCCTCTGAAGGCAGAAAACCATGTTGCTAACGTCTTGTGAACCTGATGACTGTGCTCAGCTTGCCTCTCTGATGCTTTAATAAAAAAGGAAAGCTTTCATTGCAGTATAGCCAGCCTTTGGAAAGAACATAAAGCAGTAGAAACTGACTTTCTGCATTTTTTTTTAGATGAACATTAATCATTTCTGTCTTGCTTCTTAAAAACTCTTGACAATATTTATATTTAACTAACAATGTTTTCCATGTTTCAGTCTACTGGGTTTCTTTTTTCCTCACCATTTCTTTTAGCTGTGTTAACTCAAGTGCTGATCATTCTTCATTGGTTGTTTATCCGCAATATTGATCAGCTGCTTTCACTCTACTGCTTTGTAGGAAGAAATATTAAATGAAGTTGAACATGATAAAAAAGTAGTTTTCATGTATGCCAATTTCTAGAACTGCCTTCCAGATTTTTCTCAGTTCACTTTCTCTCTTTCCTGATGTGTATTTAAAACATGTTTTATAACTTTCAAAAGAGAAATTGCTGATAGACTTTCCAGATGTTAATAACCACTGGTAGTGGGTTTTAATAGTTTTGAAAAAATTCAGATATAATTTACAAGCCTAGATTACCACATATACATATAACATTTGAACACATACTCATATCAAGGACAAGTTAAATAGATAAACCCTTTTATTTGAGTTCTTTTTTTGCAATGCCAGATGCTGTTCTCAATAGCTGTTTCATCAAAAGCCATTGACTTTTCTGTGGGGAAAAAAAAAAAACCAACAAAAAAACCCGACCAAAATCACCCACACCTGTTGGATATGCCTTAACTGGGTGTTTATGGATTAGTGAGGCTTGTCATATAATCTCAGTGGCTTGTCAGTTTCCTCAGTTATTAACAACCTGTTGTCTGAAGAATTTTATAGACTATAGTAACTATTAAATGCTGCTAGATTAAGACAGTTTGCTAAAATCAATTGTAACAATTCTAGGTAAGAAGAATTTGCACAGAGCTCTAAAGATGTTACTTCTTGACATATTGCCATTAACTGTTCTTTATGCTTGGTTTTACATATGCGAGAAAACAAAGTGGAAGTTAGTTTTTCTTCCTTTTTTTTTTTTCTTCTCAAAGTGTTGGTTGCTTTTTTAGGTAACTATTTTATGCAGAAGTTATAGAGAAAGTTTATCTTTTTTTAATGTAGTTCAAACCACACTGAATATTGCTGTTTATTTTAGCTACCTCGTGGATCATCTTAACAGGCTCACATGCCTCCGAATAGGGCTTGGTACACTGTAAGTATCTCTCAAAATATGTATATATGTTTCGATAGGCCACACGTCCATTCTAACAGCAATACTGCACTGTCCATACTTGCACAGGAGGGAAATGAGACTTCAAGGCAAACAGTTTTAAATTTCTGATGAGGGTGGACCTTGATGTCCCCAAAGTAAAAACTGCCTCGCCTCACCCTTTCCCTTGACGGTGGGACACTGGTCACCCCAGGCTTGTGGAAGAATGTCAGTCACAGCCCACGCTGGAGTTTGGTTGCTCCCAAGCCCCTCTCACTGTACATCTTCAGTGTCTTGTTCTCAGAAGCCAAGCTCTAATCCTAACCTTAAACGTGGTCTTGTCTTTCTGAGGGCAGCAGCCCCACAGCAGCGCTCGTGGTTGAACCCTGAGGATGTTGGTGGGCAAGCCCTGTGCTCTTCTTTAGCTGCGTGTTGTGCTGCTGGCATGCACACCCCTATCTGTGTTTAACATAAGTAGAAAATAATTTGGATGTTACTAAACTGGTCTGATAGAGATGGACTGAACTGTCTCGAGTGGAAGGTCTGGGGCTGATTTCTGTTAATCTGCAGATCTCTAGGTAGAGATGAGGGGAAAAAATACCTTGTCTGTCAAATAGATAAAATCAGTTGTAGATTTAGATGCTGTGTAAGAGCTTCCTGGACATATTAATTGTAGATGACTGCTGGGAATAGTTTCTCAGTTTTCAGAGAAGAATTGTGGATGTATTGGTGAGGCAAACACATGTATTTTGAAAGAGGCAATTTTGACTTGGCTCTTGTGGATGGCTTTACAAAAGATTTGAGATATTTTTTTGTCAAAATAATAGAGAAATAACTGAATAGAAAACTATCAACTGCAGTTTGGTAATGTATTTTGTTGCAGATAAGAATCTAGATCTTCCAAATTCATTTTTTCAGGGAGGAGGGGAAGTGAAGTTTTGTTTCATAAAATATTGTGACCAGTTTTACTAATGCTAATTTGACAACATCTCTCTAAACTAAGAATTTCTAAAGGTGGGCATCCAAAGTGTTACTTTTCACCTGTTACATGGCACTGTTGTCTGCATGCTGTCACAGCTGGCTGCTATGCAGCTGGTGAGGTGATTGTATGGAGGACATGCCCTGGGGTGTTAAGCTTGTCCTTGGCACACAGCTGCTGCCACCACCCCAGACTCATCAGTGGTTTGGTTCTCAAATCATTTGCAATTCTGTCCTGATGAAGGATGGATTGTGTGAACTCACCTGCTTGATTTTCCAGGCAGAGAAATCGGAAAGTGGGGCTGTTTGTATCTGTCTTAGCCAGTTGTCCATGTTTACTACCTGCTCTGATGTTCACTTCAACTGAGGCAGTTTTCAGATCTGGGGCCAAAGCCACGCTATTGTTAAAAATTCACGTCTTTTTGAAGAGAAAAGAGTGGAAATATTAAATAGAGAGTCATACAACAGCTGTAAAATCAAGCATGCAAACAGCAACAACCTAATGATTGAGTCTGGATAATTTGGTAAATCCTGCAGTGGGAATTTTGCTTTTAGCTGTCAGTCTATATAAAGTCATGAGTATTAAAATCAGCTTTCATCTAAACCAAGATAGTCTCCCTTGTTGTAGAGAATGTATGTTGTCTCCCAGATTAGTTATTTGGAGAGTTAGAATGAAAATAATTCCTCTGAATGTAAACGAAAAATGCAGTACATACGCGGCTCAGGAAAATAATTGAAAGAGCTGAGTCATTTAGTAGCATTTTATTATTTGTAAATAACTTCAGTTTAAGAAACAGAGCAACTGCACCCTCTAGTGACAGACCGTACGTGTACCAGAGGATTAAGGCAGCTTTTGAACTGTGGTGTAGTATGAGAGAAATAGAGATTTCATGTTACAGAACAGGCAAGCTATGATGGAAACAGAGCATTATTTGGTTTTTTTTTTAATGTATTGATGAGATTCTTAGAGCATTGCCTTTGCTGTAAGGGACTTCTTAGGCTGTCACTGAGTGTCATACCTAGTGAATCGCTATTTATGTTGAGCACATTCGATTAGAAAGGAACTGTCACGTTACTTGTCAATGTGTCATGTCATGCTTTTGGTTACTGCTAAAAAGAACTTCTTGTTAGGAATAGCATTAATAAAACCCTGTATGTTTGAATGGTATAATGTGACAGCGTGTCAAGTGTGCTATAAGCAACAGCGGTTTTTGGTGTAGGGAAACAAGCCATGTTTGAGTTATTTGCATGCATTAGAAATGCACAGCTTCCCCTTCGAATTTATGCTAGCTGTGAGGTTGCTGCTATAATGCTACTATAATAATATTTTCACCAAAATACTCATAGGAAATCAGTAATGAATGAAATGGAAATGCTCTTAGAGCTTACAGGTGAAGTTTGAAAATGCATCTGCTGATGTGCAATATTGTTAAAAGACATAACTAAACTAAAAGCAAAATAAAATGTTGTTGGTGACTCCATTCAAAGCAGCTTTGATTCATCCAATATTTTGGTTTTAGGTGCTTAGCTGGAACATAGGTTATAGCCAGACTCTTCTCTCTCATAGCTCCTTAAATGATGTTGATTTTCCTGGAAACACTGCCTTCCCTGCAGCACGCTGACTGCTTTGAGACTGCTTTGCTTGCCAGCTGCTGATTTATCAGTATCGCTTCCTGCCACCCCTCCTCAGCTTTGCTGGTTTCTCTCTGGCAACCATTCCTCTCCTGTAGCATCTGAGAGCTGATAGTCCTTCAAAAGGAGAAATGGTTTCAACAGCCAGCAAGACTGTCTCTTGTGTTGGCTGGAACAGTCGTCAGATGTCAGGATGTGTCTGCCATATGTACTTCCTGGGGAGATTTTTTCTAATTATTAACTGCATGACTTTTGAAGTAGACGCTAATGGAACATTTTGTGTTTTTCAACTGAGATAATATCTCTCAAAAATAGTTTTAAAAGGCATTGAAATTTTCACTTGAAAGTTATTTGCGTTAGTGGTTTTTGTTTTCTACTAACAAGCACGTCTTTTTTCTGTGATATTACATTTACTGTTGCTTGAGCTAACAAACAATTATTTTTTTCCTCTCTAAAGATTAATAATATTACATCAAAAATATGGAAATGTATTATTTTAGGGTGTCTGTAATCAAATGTTGATATTGTGATATATTCATGATTCAAACTCTTAAAGGTCTAAGTATTAAAACCCTCAAAGGTATGTTTTAAAAATGTTTCTGAAAGGAAGCTATTACCAATATGTATCAATTCTTTAAATGTAAACTTCAAACATTTTGTTTGATTGTCAGAACAACATAGGAATTGAGCTCTTAGAGAACTGTTGAACTTTCATATCTGTGGTTAATGGTGAAAAATGTCTGTTCTCTGGAGATCATAATACTGATAATCTACATTGAGTATAGATGCATAAATGATGCATGTGTGAAAATTTGTACTTGAAAATTTTCTTTGTAAATATTGTTAGTTAATATTTAATATAAACTCTGGGGCTGAACACCCCACTTCCAATTTATTTTGTATTTATTTAAAATATAGTTAATTAAAAACAAAAAAGCCAAACAAAACAAACCACAACTTTTAAAAACAAATATTTTAAAGATTAGACTTAATTCAGCAATTATAAAGTTTTGCAAAAAGCATAAAGTTGCAGATGGCAACGTTCAGCAGACAGTGAAAGTACTTTTCTTTTAAAAAATAAACCCAAACCAACAAAAAAGTTGTTGTTTTTTTTTTTTAAAAGTCCAAGATTTTAATAAAAATAATACTTTCTTCTCTGAAGGATCTTAATGATATGAAAATTTCAAGGCTTCCTGCATTATGTGGCATGTTACAGTAGCTATGTCGTATAGAAGGGTTTAGAGTAACTACTGAGATGAATCTATTTTACTTCAGTTGTTTCTGTTGTTCAAGGACATTTCCATTAACAGAGCTCAGCAGAATAGTGTGAGAATCTGAAATCAAATCAAGAGCCTGGTTCTAATCCCAAACTAAAATTTAAATGTAATTTTCTTGTTAGATATAAATTTAAATTCCAGTGGCATTTCCCGACATCTCTACAGCTAAATCAAATTTAATGACTGCATGTACATGTGTCTACAGGCTTCTGAAATGAAAAAGGGCTTCTCTTACCTACTTGCGCACTCTCACATTTGGTGCTGGTTGTGACGTGGTTTCCTATAGGACAGGTCATCACATTCATTGCAGTAGCTCTCCTGTGATGGGGTAGCTCAGGATACCCCGTAATCAGCCTTTGATTTTATAAATTCAGAAATGTTTCAGGAAAGCAGACATGCTGTTAACTCTGCATTAATCACTGAGCTGTGAAGAATTACTTTTTAAAAGAGGTTGTCTTCAGCTGGCCACATATGTGATAGAAAGAAACACCCATAAAACCTTTTAATGAAGTGCCATGAAGAATTCTCAGTTGCTGGTGCTGTAAACGTGGGCAAGAGCAAAGCGGTGCTTTGAAATCGGCTTGTCCTGCTGTGTTGATTCACCAAACAGGTTCAGGACATGCGATGAGAGCTCCCATGGGCTGCCCAGCATTTCTTTTCTGCTACTAACACCCAGTTTCACCTTCCACTTTGGATCAGGTGTAAGCCTGTCAACAAGAACTGTAATTTCATCTCAAATTGGATGAAAACCAGGCTGACTAGACTAGTCAGGCTGTTTTTGTTGTCTTAATGTCTACGATTTTTCGGTCTGGATAGCAGTTATCTTTTCCAGTCTTTATCTGTAAGTGCTGTAGACCCTTGTTCATTAATAGGTGGATTTGAGCTTCCTCCTTGCCCAGTTCAATCTTGTTAGTCAACTATTTATGGATGTTGAATACCATTGGTTTTTTATGGTTGGGTAAGGTTTAGGAGCTGGGCTGTATTTTTCCCCTTATCAGTAATGATACCTCAAGTTCTCTTAAGTTTTCAAAAAAGTAATTAAATATTTGAAGCATTTTCAAACTTAGATCAGAATTGATTCTTATGGTAATGGTTTTATTTTGAGCTGTTACTGTATTTTCTTGCAAATAAAGTGAAAATCAATAAGGTGGTGATAAGCTTTGATCTGTGATTTCACTCTGAACTTTAACAGTTATTACTGTTCAGCACGTCACTAAAAGTAGAAAGCTTCACTTTGTGCTAGCATTCGCAGCAGTACCTTGATAACGTAATAAATGTTGACTTCTATAAATATTGTACATAGCAGTACCTTAGTGACAAGTGGTGATTCCTTTAAATATTTGATCAGTTATAGGACTTGTCAGGTGGCTTGTTACACATGATAATCCTAGAAGATTTTTTGCATGCTATGGAAGGGCTGCCAGACTTGTTTTGAATTCCTGTGTTGGCACTGAGAAACATTTCTACAATGTGATGTAAATGTCATTTTGGGAATAATTGCATTTTACCAAAATAAAATTTTTAGTTGTGTTATTTTTGGCAATATGTTGAAGCTAACCATGTTATGTTCATGCAGCATCATGTTACTTTATGAATGTTTCAACTCTGTTTAACCAATGCTCATTGCTTTCTTTCTAAAACTATGCTATTTATTGTTTCCTTTTTTAGAAATCTGAAAAGATGCAACTCTAGTCTTGCAATAACTTGTTTGCATCTTTATGTGAGATATCAGAAGTGAGCCTGAACAGTGGCTTTGGATGGGTGCTGGATGGTCAGAGATGACCCACAAGGAAGCATAATTTAACCTTCAGCAGAAAGCGATGTAGCCAGTTTTTAAGAAAATAGTGTGAATATGTTTGGCCTTTGTTTTATCTGCATTCATTAATCAGCCTCAGCCCTTGCTCTGTCAAGAGGCAGACTCTGTGAGATCAATACCAAAAGGTGAGCTGTGCCTTCCTGTAGCAATGAGACCCTGGCAGCCTTGTCCCAGGGAGAGGGCCAAAGAGGAGCTGTGCTGAATCACTGCAAACCTAAAGAGCTTTGGCAATTCCCTTCTTCTTGGCTGGCATTGCTGCTGCAAAATCTTTGGATTTTGTTGGAGTGAAATACCTTGTTTAATTCTGGATCCTTTCAAAGTACTTTTCAAGTACTGCCAAGTAATTGTACATAGCAGTTGAAAGAAAGAAGCACAATTGCATTCTTTACACTGCTGTATTTTTAACAATATTACTGATATTATAGAAATGCAACCAGACTTTGGCATGATAATACATTTTTAAATATGTTGTCTCTGTGCAGATCATGTCAATGATTAGCTATTTGATGTTCTTAGCACTTTTTGAAAACATGTCATTTGATTCACTCTTAACAGGAAAACTTGACTATAACCAGGCAGTGAACTAGAAGTCTGTGCGTTTTTTCTTTATATACTTGTCTCATTACACTGAGATAAATTTGAATATCATGTCATTCTCCACAGTTTAAAATTTGTATAGCTTATTTCTGGATCCACATAGGACATATCTTATGAGAAAGAGAGATGCAGAAGAATGATTCATCATGGAGTTTTAACTATGCTGCAGAGAGGCACCGGTGACACCCGCAATAATGAGTTGCAAAAGTGATAGAGGCAGTTTAGCACATTTCAAATATATACAATGTATATATGTGTATATACACGTAGAAACAATGTTTGTATATACACACACATACGTGAACAATGTCTTAAAATGTGTTTTGACAAATATTACATATATACACTTAAATGTATATATACGAACGTGTGTTGTGAAACACTGCTAGCTTAACTAACCTAAGCAAATCCCCAATGCTGGCATTGAGTACCAGGCTGTGGCTTTACCCTTCGGGCCACAGGGTGCAGCTGCGCCTGCTGGGGAATGTCCCACATGTGGGCTGGTGACAGCCTGGAGCTGCACAGCTGTGGAGCTGGAGCCAGCATGGCCTTCATGGGTCTTCTGCTGCTGTTCTGTATAATCTTGCAGTTTTGGTGAGAGCTTTTTCCCAGGAAAGGTATCCAGGTATTGATGCTAAGCTGTCAAAAAGAGATTTAGTGCAATCTGCCAAGACATAGGAAACCAACAAACCATTCCCAGTTCTATATAATATTTACCCAATGCTGTTTTAGAGCTCTTTTCACTGATTAGTATATACTCTACATGTGAATTAGCTGTATATATAAAACTTCATTTATTGTTTTTCCTAGATAGTCCACAAGATGGTAGTGCACTAAAATTGTGTCTCTGTTTGTACATTATGCTGTGTAATAATTTTTTTAAACCTCATTTCAATTTGCTGGCAATTCAACAACAACAACAAAAGATTGTGGGTTTAGCTAGGTTAAGTAATATATTTTGAAAGTAAATATGCTAGAATTTATTTGGGAAACTCCTATTAATGCTTGTCATGAAGTTGAATACATAATTTCATAAGTCTCTGTGCATCTCTGAGATGAATTCCTACTCTCTGCCTTTGGAAGGAAAGCTTCCAGTTAAGAATTATCCTTCAGGCATCTGGTGGGACTTTAGTTACTTTACTGATATTATTATTATAACATTATGCTGACAATCAATTTTTTTTTAAAGTGCATTAAAAAATTAACTTTCAAAAATATTAACTTTCAAAAATATTTGTAAAACTCACTGAAATCAAGATGGGTATGAAAGATTTCATAGGGAATCACTTTGTTAATTTCTATTGACTGTGGCTTCCACTTGTCAGGGAAACACTATTGACATTCCATGGGCTTACAGCTTAGTTTCCCAGAAACCACTGTGGGTGGATGGATGTAAACACCTCTGTTTTCTCCTGTCCTTTTAAACTTCAGTCCTTGTGCCACCTTCAGCAAACTGTCTTTCTCATTACTCCTGACTCTAGTGAAGTCAATCAACATTTTGTTATTGGTGTTACATTTGCACCCTGTCCATGTTTTTAGCTGCTGTGAGTAATTGTGCTGAACCAGTTTACTGATATTTAGTGCAGTTCTCCTGACAGATCCATGCATGTGTCACTTCTTGATGATTATGGTTCAGGTCATCATTAGAAGGAAGGAGCCAGTCTTTACCTTTGCAGTCTTTACCTCTTTGATCTTCAGGATTACAAGAATGGATCCTTGTGCCTATTTGCAGGTGGAAAAGGTGTCCTGAGATACAGGGAATTGTGATATGGAGAAGAATTCTTGAATACTTAGTGGTGCAAGTACAGGTACTCCCAGACTTGTAAGCACCTCTGTCCCTTTCTGAGCCTTCACTGGGTCTAAGTGGTATTGATTTCTGTCTAACCCGGAGATGGAGAAAAGAAATCCCATCTTATTCATGAAAGGCGTTGCCTTCTCCTGCTGTCTTTAATTGTGGGAGAAGCATGGGAGTGGGAGTTGTTGGTGTGAATGGTCCCTGCTCTCAGCACCCTGGCTGACAGCTTCATTTCTGAGCTGTCAAATTGAATTGTCCTAAACCAGCGTGTCCTATTGAGTCTTTCTCAGACAGGGATCTGTGAGTGTTCACCTCTAGCATGCTGCACAGGCATTGCCCCACTGTCAACAGCTTGCGGTTTATCTCTGTTTCTCCAAACAGCTGAGCTCTCAGCTGTCCCCCGCAACAAGAAGGGGATTTATATGGGTTGGACAGGACTATACGTGCTGTAGGGAAGGGGATTTATATGGGTTGGACAGGGCTATACGTGCTGTAGGGAAGGCTTTTCTGCATGCTTTCTTACAGCTATGTGGAAGCAGCGGGAGGCTGTGCTCCACATATGATTCAATGCCCACAGGTTGGCACAAGTTTTTAAGTCTTTAAAGTGCTTGGAGTGGAGTTATAGATTTGGGGAGATGAAGTCTCAGTGATCCCAAAGCCCGCGGATGTGGTGTTTGAAGGATGTGATGGTTACCTGTACTATTACATGAACAAGAATGCTGATTTCTAGACCTGCCTGTATGTTTAGCATTTTAAGGAAAACTAATGGGTGAGACAGTAAAACCAGTTAATAAATACCAGTTTGTATCTCTCTAAATAGGCGGTAAACTTTGTGGATAGATTTTGTATCAGATGTTGTTGTGAGCTTTTTTTCCATGTTCTTTTTTTTTTTTTTTTGTTTGTTAGATGTTTTTCACTTTGACAAATCTATTAACCCACGTTTGGCTACAGTATTTGCCTGCCAAGTCTACTTTCAAAGTAAAAATCAGTTTTTTGAGCAATTGAGGCATAAAATAGTCTTTAATGAAAATGGCAACAGACACTTAACTCTACCCATTCCAGCCAGATGTCATAATAATGTGAACTATCAAAGTGAAGAGTCACTTTTGATCATAGGTATCTTGAAATCTATATTGATAGAAGGTTGTTAGTATGAGATATAATTTTACTGTATTCTTAGTACATCTTTTTTGAATATTGTATGGTAAAATAATTTTTTAAATCAGATCCACTTGTTAATTACACTGAAGTCCTTATATTTTGATTAATCTACGGTACCAACTGGAAATACTTTGTTAATATAGTTCCTCAGCGACTGCGCCCATAGGGTACATTCTGACATGCTCAGCTCCCTTCACTGCTTCGTCTCCCTTCTTCCACGGCCTTGACTATTTGCCTGTGGCTTTATCTGTGCCAGGTATGACACAACCTCTTTATAGTTGCCAATGTGAACAGCATGTCCTAAAAACAATGTGAGCCAAAAGGGAAAGAAATATTCTCCTTAGGGCCAGATTTTGAGTGGCAATAATCTCACTGTTAAAACAGCTTTGCATGAGCATTGGGTATATCCTTGAAAACTGAGGACTTATCCTTTGGGGGAGCTTCATCTCTCTCTCTTTAAAAAATTTTTTTAAGAACCTCAGTGGTCACTTTCTGATTCTAGGAGCAGTAGTTTCATCACCATGATAAACAGGTGACCTGAAAAGTCAAATACGCCAGAGGATGGGATCAAGTCAGCCTTTTTCATTATCATATGCGTATAAGATAGTGGTAGTCACTTGGCTGTCTGCATTTATTAATGTCTTTGCTGCCTGGACTTGGACTGATGCTATAACTTTTTTCTTTGCCAAAGAAAAGACAAGAAACGAGACTTTAGGTTATTCAGAACTTCCTTGAGAAAGATTCAAAATATCCGTAAAACACAACATCATTGCTCTTGCTAGCCCAGGTTGAGCTAGTTTATTTTAATAATAATAAAGTAACCCAACCCAAAATATTGTCTTAAAATTTGAGAAAGAGGGATTTTTTTTTATGCACTTCTTACTACAGTGTTCTTTTATGAAGTTTGAAATCCCAGTGATGATAATGGCTTTATTTCTTGCTGTAATGAAGTGAATAAATTCCAAGTTAGATATATTTGTTCTGAATACGGAGCTGAAGTCTGATCCATGATCTCTAAAGTTAAGCTTGTGGAAACGGTTCATACTGGAGAAGGCAGAAGGGAGGTACCTGGGTTCTGACAGACTGAGTGTAATTGCAAAGAATGACTTCTCTATAGTACTCAAGAGAAGACATAAGGTGTAAGATCAGCAGTCATTAAGTAGAGACATAAGTACAGTCAAATCAGGAGGAGTGACTGCATAGAACTGTAACAACAAAAAATAGCTATTGTTGTAAAGGCTAAAAATCAGCCAAAACAGTAGTTTGACTTTGTTTCTTATGTTGATCAAGATTTAGATGAATTTAAGGAAGGCAGGTCCTAGCCAGTTATGCTGTGTTATGTTTTTCCAATAATTACTCTCAGCCCTCTTCTGTTTTCACTTTTTTTTTCTTTTTTTTCTCTAATGGTATGGGCATCAGTCAGCTTTGGTTTTTGCAGTTATGAAAAGACAGATCTCAAACCTTAAGAAAATAGCTGGTTAAGAATGCAGAATGTCACTAACATTAAACTGCAGCAACTTACCATAAATCTCTGGAAGCAACTCAGAATGATTTTATGCTCAGTCATCCAGAAGTCAGATTATTGCAAAGCTAGGGGACCGCTTGCGGAAGAGAGACCAAAGTTTAGCGCTTTACCTTTTGAATTGCTTAACCCCTGCTCTTTAGACTTGTTGTGCCCTGCTGCCTGTTTCAGCAGATTATTGAGAAAAGCCTTTTAAACTTTAAGGTGACTTTCCAGATGGGTTGTATTTAACTGGTGGTTTTAAAAACACAGGCAAGTTCCAGCCCCTTATTGGGATGCTGCCAAACCCCTGGATCAGAGAATATCTTGTTGCTAATGCCTCTGCCAAGATGTTACTAGCTTCTGTTATTTCATTTCCAGAAACTCCAACTCAGTCTTGTCTGAAAATAGATAGTAATTCATTTGTCTGTTGCTCAGCCTTTCTTCTGCAATGCCATTTGCAGATGACTTCTTTCTTGACTTGGTGGCATTTCTGAGAACATTCTTTTAGGCTTGCTTTGCTTCCTATCAGTTACTTAGATATTAGTTCACTGGCCTCAGTAGCATGACTTCTGATTTGTACACCTGTCTAGTGAGATCAGAATCGTATCATTTGTGCATAAATGTGCATAAGGATTTCGAGCAAATTCATATCCTCTGTGGAGTCTGAGTACTAAGGGAAATTACATTGCAGTTGTAAGGGAAAAGTAAGATTCAGTCATTTAAATCACAACTGTATAAATCAGGTGAAACATAAGCATACAATTTTTCCTTACTGGAGGGTGAACTGGGCAAGATTAATGGATGCCTTCCTTCATCTTGTGCATTTCAATATTTAAACATAGATTCGGTGTTTTGGATTTCTTCTTTTTTTAACAACAATTCAGAACATGCAGGTACCTCCTTAATGTGTCAGCTCACCATCCAATGGAATGTAAGTAACATCGGGAATAATTTGGAACGGAATAGAAAACAAAACAAAATTATATTCCTTTATTATATTTGCAATGTTCTTACATTGAGAAGAGTTACTGTTGCTGCATTACCCCGTGTCTCCTCACCAGAAGAATGTAAGATTAGAATAGATGAAAAGAATGACAAAAGAATCACTTCTTGTATGTGGGGAAATTAAATAGAGTATGTCTTTACAGCTTGGAGAGGAATGAATAAAGAGGAATATGAAAAGGGTGAATACAATGCCTGATGTGGAGAAGATGAGCAGGGAATGAATCATTGGTGTTTTTACACAACTGAAATGAAATACTGTTTCCATGTGCAAGGTGCAGTTAAATTGTGGATCTTACTGCTGTACAGTTGTGAATGCAGAAAGTATCTGTGATTCCAAAACAAATTTCTGCTTCCAGACTGACTTGCCTACTTAATGTCTTCATAGTTGCATCTGTCACTTTGCATCCAACGGATGTAAATTCATGCCAATTTTCATAACCATAGGCCTTAAAAATGTTTGTCAGCCACCTAAACCAAAGCATTCCATTAACGTTAGGGTTCCCTTCCATGGAAAGGACTGGAGGTTGCCATCCCTTCTAGACAAATGGACAATAAAAAAGCAGGACCTGTTTTCTTATGCCCATGATAGTCCTCCTCAATTTTTCCTGCAGAACTCTCAGGTGTTGCTGGAGAAGTTTGTCTTTATCTCTAGTTCTAATCTCAGAGCATGCCAGGTTGCAGCAAGTATACCCAGGTCATCTTTTCTGGTTTACTGCTTCTCCAGCCCTGGTTTTGCAGAATCTTCCCCAGTAAAAAAAAAAAAATAATACAAACAAAGAAAACACGTGCACACACAAACACACACAAAAACCCCACCAAACAAAAAGCAGCCCCTATCCCAGCCTCAAACCCAAACTCTGTTTGACTTGAATGTAGTTTATACTCTTCCCAAAGTCAGGTAGAAGTGGACCAAATGTCATTTTCAGAGGGCCAAAATCCTGTTTAAGGTCCCTGAGCATAGTGTTGCCTCTTGGCCAGGCCTTTCTAAAGGCCAGGACACACTAGGTACAGGCATGTAGGTGGAATTTAAATCATTTGAACATGGCTTCTATTTCCTTTCTTGGAAAGGAAATTTAGGCAAAAGTGCTAACTAGCTATTTCTTGCTCTCCCTTGATTTAAAGGTCTAGATTTTACACAAAGGGATAGCATAAGCCTAAAAAATTGCTGCTCATAAAACTACCTGTTGTGAATGAGCATATAATTTAGCCAAATGTTTTTTTATATGTGATGTTGATACTGGTAATTGTCCAAATTTCAAAATAGTTCTCCAAACCCATAATTCTTTTGCTCAACCGATTTTTGCATAGGGTTATCAAAAACTGTCTAGACAAATATGGCTTTATGAGATTTTTTTTTTTCCTGGTAAATAATTTGAAATGCTAACAAGTATGAAAGAGGCAAAAGTATTTTACCACTTTGCAAATGAAAATTCCAGAGAATTCTAGGTTTATGTTCCTGGATCAGAGTGCTAGGATAATATCAGTATAGTTGGGTGGCTACTCACCACATCTCGATAATACTCGATAACATAGCTAAAGAGCATCTTTGATTTGTTCTTGGATTTTAGAGAACCCTAGTACTTATTAAATACCCCACTGTGCAGCTTTAAACATTCTTTAAGTATTCCTGTGGGACACCTTTGCACAGTGGGGTCTCTTGTATATGTGGTTTGGTTTTGTGTGTGTGGTTTGTTTTGTGGGTGTGGGTTTTTTTTTTTAATATAAGTTTTAATCAGAACTTCTTAAAACTGTTTTGACATGTCCAAACATCATGTAGAGAAACAACACAAGAAGCAATGTAGAAAGCTAACCTTATTTTCTTCTTCTGAGTCAGGGAGAGATGTTTTGTTAGTTCTGATTGATAAAACTTTCCTTTGTTTGACTGAAGTGTACTTTTTGCTGATGCTCTTAAAGGCAATGATTGTCTGTGTTTCCACAACTTCATTTAGAGACTAGTAGAACATAGAGTGCCTTTTGTAGGTAGGGGTTTTTTTAATCGGGTTCTTCATATGATCTGATAATATTGACTGTATTGATAAATTGGGCTTTTCCTATACAAGAGAGATTTTTTGATTCTCCATAGGTTTGGGCTTCAAAATCCCCTTTGGACCGTTCCGCTTTTGGCATCATGTAAATTACCTCTCATACTTGGGGCTTGTAAAATGGAAAATAGAAGTCGTCCCACTGAGAGAATAAAGATCTGTCCAACAATTTGGTAACTGAAGGAGAACACTGAGGGCTGCAGCCTGACTCACTGTTATGTCCTGAAGGTTACCTGAGCAAGAAATTGAAGATCCATCTTTCTGTTTAGGTATTACTGAACCAATTATTTAAAAATAAGATTAAAAAAATGTAGAGAGCCATTTTTCCACAAACTGTACCTAATCTTGCTGATATTGCACTTAAGTGGTGGTGGTGCATTCAAGTACAGAGAAAAACTTTTTATTTCTACTTTTTTAACAAAATATTTGTGATGTTCCATGATGCCTCTGCTTTTCAGTTTGTGTGTGTATTTGGTTTAACTCCAGTTTCCCAAGGAAAGGAAGATTACACAAGTGTAAAAAGGCATTTTTGAGAGCTATAGGGAAAGTGGAAGAGGACTGGATGCTACAGAGGCTTAGTCGTGTGGGAAGGAAATGACAGGCATGGTGAGGGTGAGGAAACTGGGGAAGGGCTGGAAGGGACTGGCAGGGGACCTGTGGCAGTAGCCTAAAAGAAATAGTGAGGACCTAAAGTTGTTGTGCAAGGAGTAACGTAGAGATGCACAGTCAAAATATGATATGGAAAATTAGATCTTATCAGCTCCACTTTCCAGGGCGTAACTTCTTTAACTTTGAAAAATTTTGTGGGATTCTGGACAGCGCACCTGTAACGCACATGGAATGAATTAACATGAGCATCCAACTGAATACATATTTTATATAGTAACGATATTGTTTTTCTTTCAAGGATGAAAATATGTCCTTTGGAGTGGTTTCTATTTATACCCTTCCTGTAGTGGCAGACCTGCTCGTACTCTAGGCAGCACTGCAACAACCTGCCAGAGAGCTGCTCTTTTTCTGCAGGCAGCAGCCAGCCCGTGTCGGGAAGGTCGGGCTGAACCAGAGCCGGCTCCAGCAGCATTCCAGGAACTGGCACACGCTGATGCCATGGCAGCTATTCCCTTCTGCCATAAGACTGTGCTTTCTGAGAGTTTACGTGCTGTAAAAACTAAAAAGAATATACATACTTTTGTAAAGTTTTGGAGTGTGACAATGAGTACCTAGCGCTTAAAGCAGGTGGGAATGAGGCTGGAGGAGGCTGTTGGATAGAAATCCAGCTGGCACTAGTCCACAGCCTTCCCTGACACCAGTTCATACTGATTAAAAAATCTTGTCCCGTGCTTTAAAGTTGTTGCAAATTAAAGTGCTTGTCTCTCCCTTGGTATGTCCTTGTGTGTGGATGCAATCACTAAATATACAAATATCTTACTAAGGTAAAAAGAGAGACTCTTTAGTTGTGTGCGTATGCCGTTCTTAATACATTTATCACGGAGGCAGTAGTTTCTGCCCTGTTTTAGAAGAGACAAAGATCACATGTCAGTACGTAGTGTGAATGCACTGGGTGTTCTTCTTGCTTATCTATCAGGAACTGTCATCTGTCTTTTGGTTTTATACATTTAATTTTGCCATGGATGTTGTTGACAGAACACTGGTGAATGCTCGCTTTGTTTTGCATGAATTTACGTGCCTAACCAGACCTCTAGCTGGTGTTAATTTTCACTGTTTTGTTAAATTAGAGAAAACAGTGTAACTACACTTAAAAATAGATGATTTCAGACCTACAGTAAGATAGGAGGGAGAGGGAAGTGGTGGCAAAAGGCATGTTTTATGCCCTGGCCCCCATGCAAAATATACTGTAACTTGCTGCTTTTGTGAAGCAGAAAGTAGGTGGAAAAATGAGCTACAGAAAATAAAATTGCATCTCAATTTTTATTTTAATTGAGGTGCACACTGCTAGTTTTTATTGCTACTGATAACTTTGCTGTTTCTTTTTAATTAAAGGCATAATGGAAAGTGTCTTTATAACAACAGGAATTCCAGTCTATGCTTTTCTGTCTATAAGGAAAATCTAGAGATTTTGTGGTTTAAAAGACAAAGCATGAAAAATAACAAGGTTACACCCTGTATGCACTAACAACCAAGGGTTGAAGCTGCAGAGTAGGATTTTCTTCAAATGCAGAGACTAAGTACGGCTTGCTGTGGGTGTAAGTGTACCTGCAGCATTTGGGATCTTTGAGTGCAATGGTGAGATCATGGTTATCATAAAGGCTATTATCATGATGAGACAATTATTCAGCCTACACACTGGAAGTCTATGTGAACTAGCTGATTCTGATTAGGGCTTCTTTTTTTGTGTGTGGTTTTTTTTTTTTTTTTCACTGAGTAGTATACAAATTGTTCATTTACTCTTCACAAACACACGGTGCTTGTGATGCCGTGCAAAACTTGTTTTTCATTATCACTGCATCTGTAGCCTTTGCCAAAATACACAGGTATTCAAACTATATTTGTACTAGATTGTGGCCTCTATAACCTCAGAATATATACAGCAACCCTAGAAAGCAGCTCCAAGGCTATAAAATAAACTTTATTTTCTTTTATGCTTTTATAAGTGAAGTAATATATATTTAGAAGGGACATGTTATTAGCTGCTCTGATATCTGTAAACAGCTGTTATTTATGCAGTGCTTTTGCAGTTTAACACCAAAAATGTTGCAGTCTCTATAAAGAGTCCATATAAAATTGCAATTTTGCGTGTGCGGTAGAACAGAACATCTTCTGTATGAAAAAAACTGTGCCTAGGACTTCTACTCACAGAAGTAATCAAAGTGTTGTTATAAGATAAGAGATGGAAAAAGCCTATTAGATCATCTTAGCCATTATAGTGACAATGTAGAACTGTTCCTTACAATCCTTTTCTGTATTTTCTAGCTCAGATTTAAATGGACAAGTAATGGGCTACCACCCTTCTGTTTAGAGTAGAATTTTGTACTGTGCCTGTTTAGAGCAGACTTCTCAGCGTATTGTATATTTCAACATAGTTTATTGCATTTAATTCCTCTTAGTTTTTAAACCCATGAACTAATTGTAGATTTTTTAAATTCTATTTTGCATACAGTAAGAAATACATTTTTAAGACTTTCAAACTCGCAAGAATAATTCAGACACATCACTATTCTCTTTTGATTTTTCATCTTTATTTGGAGCTCTGGTATCTGAAGCAAATGCTTCTGATAATGTGAAGCATGTTAATGGTCATAGATCTTTATATTAGGAACTGAAAATACATTTTTAACTGTCCAAACTTATCAAAGCATACAATACCTAAATCAATAAAATAGTTTTGTGCTGTCATACTAAGGTTGAATTAAGAACAGACTTCTGGAAGCTGAGATGTCTGTGATACTCTTGGTACTGTAGTCATAGGATGGTCATGACTGTCACCGACATAAATACTGCCAAATGGATCTGAATATTCATTTCAGAAGGGAAAAGCGGTAAGATTTCCATTCTGATGGTCATAGTTAGAATTTTATATTGCAAAGATTTTGTAAATGGCCACATAACCATCCTTGTAAATATCCAGGATGTAGTTCCTTCAGATTTCTATTCTGGCAAGTGGGCAAGGGGATAGGAGTTTTAAGTTTCTTCAGACATTTATACATTTGATACTGTAGCTGGCATGTTTATAGTTTAAAAAATTACTCATGCATTAGTTTTCTAATGCTCACATATTAAGTTACATTAGGTAGACTGGAACAGGGATGTCTTGATTCAGAACGCTATTTAGGGAGTTCTCTGGCCCACACTCAGGGCTGCTTTGGCAGTCTTTTGTTTTTCTTTTTCAACTACAAGGTCCTATTATTGATTTTCCAGCTCTGTACATATTATATGAAGCATTTTGATAGTGTTCAGCACTTGCCTTCTGCAAAGGAGCCATGCACACGTGTGTTCTTGTTTTTGTAGTGTCCTGCTGATATTCATCAGGCTCTGCAGTATTATGGATCCTGTCTGCTTTCCCTAAAGGTCGATGATGAAGTTGCTGAGTTTCTCTTGAATAATGTAACTCTGCAACAGAATGCTTATTGTTAAAAGTTTTCATAGTATATTACCCAAAACTGTGTTCCTGAAGTTTAAATTGTTTTTATTCCTGTTACTATCTATAGTAATAGCAGAGAACAGACTCCTTTTTTGTGCATTTTGGCAGACTTTGATGGACTTGAGGGCTGTTGCCACGTTCCATTAGTCACCTTTTCTTTAGGCTAAATAAGGTTGTGTTCTACAGACTTCTGATTGCTCTTATTGTTTTCCAAATAGTCATATCTTTCTGGAAGCAGAACAACAGAAGCCAGTCACAATATCATACAGAATCACAGAATGTTAGGGATTGGAAGGGACCTCAAAAGATCATTTAGTCCAATCCCCCTGCCGGAGCAGGAACACCCAGATGAGGTTACACAGGAAGGTGTCCAGGCAGGTTTTGAATGTCTCCAGAGAAGGAGACTCCACAACCTCCCTGGGCAGCCTGTTCCAGTGTTCTGTTACCCTCACCGAGAAGAAGTTTCTTCTCAAATTTAAGTGAAACCTCTTGTGTTCCTGTTTGAACCTATTACACTTTGTCTTATTGTTGGTTGTCACCAAGAAGAGTCTGGCTCCATCCTCATGACACTAATATACCTGTAGCTTTACAAATGCTAAATAGAAGAGAGAGATTGTTTTGTTGTGCAGGCTATACTTCTATGCTCTACTGTCCTGCTTGTCTTTAGTCCCATGTTGAACTTGCAATGTTTTATACCTTCCAGGCCATGCTGAAGAACAGCCTCTACTTGTTCACAAGACTGTGCAAATGGTTTTTCCTCCCTCCTTGTCATTCTCACTGAAATTAATTCTCCCCCCACCCCCCCCCCCAACCATTCCTCTGGTCTTACTTATCATTTTGATCTAAAATTTCTCTCTTTAATATGAATGCACTTCTTGTATTTTCTTGGTAACAAACTTTCTTCTCTATTGGTCAAGTCATTAATGAAAACACTGGAAAGAAGCAAAGCCAGGACAGGCTCGTGCAGAACATCCATCCATTTTTGACAATGAATGTTAATATCGCGTTCCTGAGTCCAGTTACCAGATTCCTCTTGGATTAATCTCACAATCTTTAAATCAACATGTCTCTTACCTTGGTTATGAGAATGTCAGCTACAAACACTGCTTTTCTCCTGTCTTCAACACCTGTCACCCTTTCACAAAACAAAATTAAATTAATTTTATACAGTTTCCTCTTGACAAATCCAGCTTGATTGCATTTCTGGGTGATGACAAATTCCTTGATATAGGAGTTTTCTAGGACTGGAAGTTAACTGGACCAGTATACAATTTTATCTCCTGCTCTCTCATGTTTTCTTTCCCCACCCTGTTCTTTCAAGTTTAGTACCAAGTACCACGGCAAGTAAATGAGCAAGATTGCAGAGCTGACTGGTGTTTGTATTTGCGAAGGATGCGTGTACATACGCATGTCCAAAGCTACTTATTACTAACCACAAATTCAGAGAAGCATTCAGTGTTGTTTTGTGAAGAACAATGATTTCAGAATTAAAGCAATAAATTCTTCAGATCTCCAGCTGACAATTCTTTCCTAGAAATTTAGTGCCTGAAATAGGACACAATGTTCCAGCTGAAACTCAAGCAAAGCTGTGTAGGAGAGAGATTTCTTTCCTGTGCTTTCAAGGCTGTTACTTCTGGTTTTACATCCCCAGTGTGATATTTGCTTTCTGTTAACTTATGTTCACTTTGCCATACAACACAAACAAAACAACCTGTCCTTCAAGCTCATCATCTCCAGTTCACAGTTACCTCCCTCTAAAGCAGGAGTTAGTCCATTCCCCTGTATATTGTGTATTTAGCTTACATGCAGATCAGGGCAGGAATTACCTCTTATTATGTTGTTCTGAATAGGGCACTAATATTACCTGGGTTTTCAGGCACCACATCAATACACCTATTCTGTGATAATTATAATTATTATACTGGTAAGTGTATTTTTTTTTCATATGCTAGCTTGCTCTTGCCAGGCCAAGAAACAAGTTGGCCTCCTGTGGACATTAATAGCTTTAGTGAAATTTATGCATAAATAACATTTCTGAATTTTTGTAGTGGCAGTGAATTTTTTTTTTTTTTTGCATTTGACCAGTCTCTCATAATCTTTCTTGCTCCATGGGTTTGTTCCAGCAGGATTTTAGCACGAAAATTCTAGTAGTTGGACTAGCTGGACTTACTTTCTTTTTTTTCTTTTTTTTTTTTTCAATCTAAATGTCTATTTCTAAAATGTCCCTGAATGATCTTTGATATTGGTCGTTATTTTCAGAAAATTGAGAATTTTCACATGCTATTGTTTTAATTATAAACTTGCAGATTTTATGACTGATATGAATTTACTTATAGAAAATGAGAAAAACTTCACTTGAAAAATATACATTTGATAACCTTATGCCTTTTTTGTTGATTGTTAATTATTCTGTTTCTTAAATTTTTTTTTTCCTATAAAAGTCAAGTCACTACTGCGTAGAGTGTTCAGAACACTCACTGCTGAAATCTCACTCAAGCAACATGTTGAGATTTTAATGATTCCCCGACTTAATTTGTAGAGGATCCTTTGGGAATGAGACAAAGATGGTCATTTGAACATAGGAGAAGAAATAATGAATAATCAAGGAGTTTAATTAATGAGTTTCTTATGCTGGAGTAATTGGGGATTTTTTTTTCTTTTGTATTTTCATTTTAAGTGTTTCCTTAAAATTTAACAAATTGTGCATATATTGGTAGGAACTAGGGTCTTCATGAAAAATTCTGCACTTAGTTTTGCTAAAATAGGAAGTCTACAATTAAAGTTGGAGTCAGCAAACCTGATGTCTGTCCTTGTTGAGGGAGCCTGGATTCAGCATGCAAGTGTGGCACTGAATAGGGAAAGAACTGAAAATGCAGCTCCCTTTGGTAGATCACATGTACCTGTTTTCCTTATCTTAGGAGTCTTGCATGTGAGTTGCAGATTTTTTTCTGCATATGAAAGTAGTTCAGATAAATTAAAAATGAAAAATGTCTACCATACAAAACAAGTAAGGGAAGCATTTGTCTTCCTTTCTTGTACTTTCAGTATTTTTGCACCACAGAAATTCAACCAAAAATTGTACAGTTGAAAGCCTCAGGACAACTGGGAAATGCTGAAAACTTCAAAGAAAACCTTTCTTGTGACCTTTGCCAATGGGTCCTCTGTTACGCTTATTCAGCAACTTTTTCTTTCAAAATAAAATGACAAGTAAGCTGCACTTGCTCCGCAGAGGTTGGCAACAGGAAAATATACGGGCACTGGGTCACTTAGTGCAGCTCCCTACTGTCAAAGGTGGATTGGGGAGAGAACCCATTGCATAAGATGATGAAGCTCTGCCTTTGTCCAAAGTTATACATATTTTTCCTTTTGTGGCTGTATTGTGGTAGGGAAAGTAAAGTAATATTTTCATGGCCAGTGTCTTCCTAAGGTAAAGGGTTTACTAGCCCTGGATACACATTGTGCAGTAATTTACGTGTGGGTTCACTTAGTCAAAATTTCTTTCAGCCTAAAGTATATATATTTTTGACTGAAACCTAAGAAAAATCAAAGGACACTAATTAAAGGGCACTGGAAAATGATCTGTTAATTACAGGTAAAGGTGTTGCATCTATTTGTGACTGTTGGTCCTATCCCACTCTTTGTCTTGCAGCTTCTTTTGCTTAAGCAGATTCATTTATTGACACCTTTGCAGGTATCGCAGTTCCACAGTGGTTTGGCTTTTCACGTAGCTTTTATTATGAGGGGACTTGATGCTGAGTAACTTCAAATACCACAAAGCTTTTTCTTGCTGGTGTTTTGGGTTATTTTTAATCCACTTCGAGGCATTTTTCCACCTGAGGCAAGAAGGGAAGAACTCCTCGTGTATCTGTTTGGAGGCTGGATGACCTGGCAAAGGTGTTTCTGAAAGCAAGGACCTCCTTGATCTCTGCTTTCGTGATGTTGAAGGAAACCCCTCCATGGGCTCAGTGTTTACTGGATGTATTAGTGAATTGGCTATTGCTTTCATGTGTCAGAGCAGAAGTTAACAGATGCAGCAGTGATTAATTGTCTGCTCAGGGCGAAGTTTCTAGCTGAACCATAAAATCTTGATGAATGTTTTTTTGCATTTCATTTTTGAGGCTCTCCAGGAAGGGATAGATCCTCCTATCATATCACAGTGTTCAAGTTATATGTGTGGGAGTGCAAAACTGATGAAAAGCTTACTTTTGCACTTAATCCTATAAGCTGGAATAGCTTTTCCTGGCTGTGTTGGTGTTTTTTGCAGAGGAATCTAACAATTTCCAGATGAACTCTGGTACCAGGTAGCACCATCCCACTGACCTCCTGGATCCCTGTTGTACTGGGGCCTGCAGTAGCAAAGCTAGGAGAGCAGGTGGACTAGGCAAAGACTAACTGTGGAACCAGGAATTGGGGGAATGCTAATATACTGAATTTATGGTTTCAGAACATTGAGTAGTTCCAAACAAGGGTTGAAAAATATGTCACTAATTGTGATCTAGAGTCAGTCCTGTATATAACTTCCACCTGTTAAGACGTTTGAAAACAATTTGCCATCATTTCATTGAGTGATCTTTGTCAGCATCACTAAGACACTGATACTCTATATATGAACTTCAGTCCCGATTGTAGTCTGTTATTTGAGTTGATGGAAAGACATAAAAAAAACCCTTTTCTAAAAGTGCATGCTTGTATTTCAGTGGTTCCCAGTAAATGTAGGTGTTTAGAAATAGTCTTCTTAGCGGAGGAAGAATAGGAAAAAAGTTTTTTGTGTTTGCTCAGCAGCAGCTTAGAGATTACGTATTTTACTCTTACCATGTTCCTTGTATTGGGTACATTTCCTGAGCTCCTCAGCAATCCATCCACACACCCACTCAAAATCTATCCTCCAATTAGTGTGCCTCTATAAATAAGATACACCAGTATCTTTTTCTTCGTTTGTATGAGTCAGAGATTAAACTCTTCACACCATCTTTGCAGAACTGTTAATATTAATTTGTCACTTTTAGCTCCCTTTCTCTGCATAGGCCTCAAACAAAACTATCCTTTTTTGGAAGTCGGGGTGATAAATCTTCAGGTCCTGGGTAGTCTGCAGACTTCTATTGTCACGCTTTCTCCTCTGATAGTCCATGAGCACGTTATTTCCCTCTCCCAGTTTGCTGGCAGGCAGATTTACCATGCCTGGAGGTGGCCTGGGACAGTTGAAGAGTTATTGTCCCATTTTTCTCTTCGCCCGAGGCCATGGGTTGGGTAAGTCTTGAGTCAGCTTTTGAACTCTCCTGATATACAATGTAAGTCTTAAGGGCAAACCAAAATCAGTGGTTTTTTTCTTCAAATGTCATGCCTCAAACAGGAAGTTAGTGACAAATTCATAGACATCAGCCACCCTTATATTGGGAGTATGCTGGAGAGCATGGAGGAATAGTAATTTTGCACTTAATTATATGAGACTGAATGTGACCACTGATTTGAGCTTGAGTTCAGAAAGCAGGTGATGTGTCTGGAGAGTGCTTAGTGAAAAGCATATTCCATGTATTTCATGACTATTTTCTGTGTGGGTGTTTTGCGGGGTTTTGAGGGGCATGGTGGTTTGTGGTTTTGTGGTATGGGGTTTTTTTGTGTGTGTGGTGTTGTGGTGTGTGGTGTTGTGGTTTGTTGGGGGTTTTTTGTTTGTGGTGTGTTGTGGTTTTTTTTTTCTTTTTTTTTTTTAAGTTATTATCATTTCTGCTAAATTTCCAGTAAGGGCAGCAGGGTCATTTCAGAAATAGTAAGCCTCTTGGTAGGACAGTACAAATACCCTCAACTTCAAATATTTGGCCATTATCGCAGCATCCTGGAATTTGTGTCATTTCCAAAGCTTTTTGTAAGCTGTTGTGCCCTAAAGAAGTCAAATAAGAAATGAAATGTTATTCAATAAAATTCAAAATTTTATATGGTAAGTTCAAAAAAGCTAAGTGGTAAGCACTATAAAAGTTGTCTATAAAATGCAGTTTAGATATTTCCCTCCTCTCTGTGTAGTGCATGTATCCCTTTCTGATTCTGTCTCCTTAGAGTTTCTCTGGGATTGTTATTGCCAAAACGGGATCTGAATAGAAGAGGCAGGTGGTGGGGGAAGCTCAATCCAACAAAACAGAAGAGCAAAACAAGTCTTAACTTTTCTTATTTTCTATTCATTTGCTGCTTAGTGACCTCGATTTTCTGCATGTTTGAAGATGGGTCAGTCCTGTCCTGACATCAGATGTGTGAAAAGGGAATAAAAGGAAACCTAGACACTAAATAAGCTTTTAATCTCATTTGTTTGGTTTGGGTTTTTTGTTTGTTTTTGAGACAGAAGGCCTGCTAGTGTAACACATGAGCCAGCGAATTTTATGAGACTCCTTTGAAGGGTTCTTTTATGAGTTAACTAAGTTTCGCATAGTGTTTTTTTAAAACAGAACTCTTATTTCTTCTGCTTAGTCTCCTCCCACGTTGTTATTTTCATGAATTGGTAAATTGATATTGCCCTTATTTTGAGTATGTCTTGTTCTTCTTTCTTCTCTTTTCTTCCCACTTCCACTTTTTTTCCTCAACAAAATAATCTAGAGCAGGGCTATAGCAGCAAAAGGATAGACTCCCCTTTCCCCCTTTTATAACTTGGTCTCTATCAGGTAACTCAGAAGTTAAGAGTAACCTAAAAAGAACTGGCTTTTTTTCTTCAAGTGTTTTCCTTCCCTTTGCTCTCTGCTCTTTCTATTCTACCTAAAGCACTTCTTTCCTTCTTTGGGAAAATGTAAACATACTTTGTTCACCACTAAGATTTATCATTGTGACCTTCTAGCACTGTCTGTGATTACAAGCCTTTTTTGACCCATAGTGATCTAAGTAGTGTAAATATTGAATGTTTCTATGGTGTTCCATCTTCCCTAAAAACTTTAGATTTTCATAGATCTAGTTTTGGCATATTCTTAGTAAACCTATATTTTAATGATTATCTTATCCTTTTTTTTTTCCTTGTGCTACATGATTTCTTAACAATTAGCTGATAGCTAATTGATAAATTAACTCCAGTAACTAGATTGTGAACACTTTTTCACTCTTGTAACTTCTTGTGGATTTTCAAGATCTGCTTCAATGTTCAGTGCTATTTTACAGTCTCTCTTGAATCTAGTTTTAAAACTAGCAGTTTAATCTAAACCAAATGACACACTTCACTTTCAAGTTGATAAAATCACTTCCCGGATGTTTGTGAGTAGATGAATCTAAGTAGATGTTATCATTGTGCTAAGAGAAAGCGTAAATTTCCTATTGTTCAAGTAAAGATACAGTTTATCATTCTCTGTAACTTTATCAGAACCCTATGGATTGTGCTGAAACACTCATTGGCATTTCATTAACTTTGTAATTAAGGGTGAAATCAAATAGCTTAATTATTTTACTGAAGTCTGAAAAGCAGCACTTAATGAAGTTTTCCAGTACCTATTTCCCTTGAAGTGAGTTATGACATATCTGGCATGAAAACCTTCACACTTGGTTCAGCTTTCATCTGGGAGTGCCCGATCACCTTCCAGTGGATGATGCCAGTTCACCATTTCCTCAAAAGCACAAGTTGTACATGTACAGTGTTATTTCCACAGGGGTCTGAATCTTCTACTCACACCTTTTTTTGTAACTTCTTTTCTGTTTGAGACTGTTCCAGCCTGCAAGCTACACAAAGTCTCCCTAGTATTTCTCCAACTATAAAGAATCTGGTTTGTGTGTGCTTTTGTGGGATTTGTTTGTTTCTTTTGATGACTTTTTTCTTTTTTCTTTTTTTTTTTTTTTTGACTGCTTTACTAGCTAAGACATAGTTTCTCAAAATCCTAGCTTGAAAAGATAATTTTTTTTCTTCCTGAAATCTAATTCAGGAGTTAAGACTCTGCATTCTGTAAGGATTAGAATCCACATACTAAAAATATCTACGTGTTTGGTCCAGCTGGTTAATTAGCAGAAAATATATTGGGATGAAGCATGCTTGTCTGACAGATAAAATCCTTGCACTTATGCATATACCAAGGTATTGGGCAAGTCCACTTATTATCCTAATTTGTTAGAATTGTTCTCATTAATAAAAGCTTGAGTTGCTTTCTACCTGCACAGAATATAGCCTGTGAGTAAAGTGGCATTAGGGCTTTTAAATTACATATGCGTATATTATTCTCTGTGCTAACATTTTTAAAAGTATGTTTCAAGTATTTTAAACACATAACACCCTATAATACATTATTTGTATTTCCATTTAATTAGGTTATTTAGGCATAAATTATAGGCTAGTATGGTTAAAAGGATGATGGAATGTCACAGGATTAGTTAGCAAGCAGTGAATGACTGCAGCATTCACTTTTTGTGGCTTGAATAAGAAGTTGGTTTCCTAAGGCAAAGTTTCGTGAGTCTTCCAAATTGAGATGGAAATGTGCTGGGAATAAGAGGGATCCAACCCTATTGAATTTTGTCAAATCCATTTTCAGTTTTGGTCCTGCTGTATCTTCTAAGCACTTCCCTGCTAATAACTGTGTTCTGTCAGACAGGGGAACTAATGTCAACTTTCTTTTACAGAGGAAGAACTGAGCTTCAGAGAGAATAACTGCCAAGGTTATGCAGGCAGCTTGTGAGCTAGAAAGTGAAGCATTAGGTGCTTTTTTTTTTTTTTTTTTTTTTTTTTTTTTTTTTTTAAATAGGCACATTGCAGTCTGTCATTTCCTTGCTGAAACTTGACAGTTTCTCCACCAGCCTCCTTGAGATACCTTCTCTAACCCTCTTAAATCAGTGACTTTGCCCAGTTCCCCTCTCCAGTAGGGCTCCTGTGGTACAATAGCGCTGCCCTGTACTTCAATGAAGAGCTGGGCCAAAGTCCAGATACCTGTCTGAATGTAGCCTTTGACTTGCTTGCAGTGATGCCTTACAGTTGAAAGCATGCTCTGGCCATCCTTTGGGTATACTCTTTGCATCTTTAAAAACAGAAATATGTTTATTCAAGCTTCTATAGCATATGGAGAAGTGGGAATTTACTACTTCTGGTTCAAAACCAGGCGTTGCCCATGAGCAACATTCCTCTTTTCCCCAGCTTTCCAAAGGCAGCATTATTTGAGTCTGCGGAAGTCTTTCAGATGTAGAGGTGGAGGAGGGAGGGGTGCGTGGTTGGTGTGTAGGTACAGGGAGGTTTGGATACAGACAGGAACCTGTGATTTTACTGCACCAGGAAGAAAGGTCCCTAAGGTCACATAACTGTGGTCTCCATCCTTGAGCATTTCTTAAAAGTCATTCCAAAATAAAAAAAAACTCTCTAAGCCTAGTTTGTTAGCCAGTGAACAGCAGACAAACCGTCCACTATGTGCTGCCTTTTGGACAACATACAGCATGTTCAAAGTGGTCTATACTTTGGAGATTTAAAAAGGTTATTTTATTTTTAGCCATGTTATGTGAAAACTAAAGCAGTGGATGTATGTCACTTACTGGACCTCAACAACCTGGATTCAGAAAACATCTCTCAAGTTCAGGGGAAGAAAACTTATAAGCTTGTGAGACCTCTCTGAATGTTATGCTACACTCTGAAGATTCAAGATGATTTGGCTAATCACACTCCAAATTTAAATGTAGCCTTATTTTTACAGCAAATTCTGTTGTGGTGTTTGTTTTTTTTTTTTCCTTCTGGAAAGAAATACTAGTATGTAAAAACACCAGTTTCACTTGTGGAGACTTTTGGTTCTTATCTGAAAGAAATCAGACTGCCTTAAAACGCAAATGTTCATTACTGCAAAGCACGCTACTAGGAATACTGGGAAAGGTTAAAAACAGCGGTCTTGAGGAGAGCTGCTGATTGTTCATTTTTGTGTAGAAAAATATATGGTTCCGTATTTACTAGATGGTTGCTTTGTGTTCATCCTAGGAAAAGATCCTCCTGCAGGCCTTAGTACTGCTGCTATTTTACCTCCCATAATGAATATTCAAAAGCTGCAGTTAGTGAGGACTCAGGTGGCAAAAATAGTAAGATGATTGAAGCAAGCCTTGACATAAAAGCCTAAAAGTACATTTCCAACTACACAGAAATAATGCCGATTTCTCTTTCTGACCACGTAGAGGAACGGTGCCAGGAAATCTTGCATGAATTAAATGCCTGTTTCACACACTAGCGTGATCGCATCTTTCTGTATGATGTGTTGTAATAAGTATGTTTAAAAAAAAGACAACAGGGCTTTCTGTAATCCTCTCTCAAAAAATGTATTGGAATTGAAAAATGGGCATAAAGGACACACTGTTAAGATATGGCAATGCATGCATTGTTTTCTACATAATGCAATCAGGGTCTCCATGGTAAAAAGAAATTTTTATTTTATTTTTTGTCACCATCAGCAGTTAACCTAAAGTAGGAGCTGCTCCATTTCATTATAGGTTAAATGGCTTACCATAAAAATCTAGCTGAGAAATGCACATCATTAACACTGCATTTTTTAATAGGTTTTAAAAACATCCTTTAGGACTAGTGAAGAAAATACAATACAGCATGTGTTATTGTTCTGGAATCTTTCTTAATAGAAAGCGCTCCTTTTCAGCATTCCCCCTTCACTGGAGTCACTTAGACACTTCCAGCTGGTGGCAGGGGATACAGCCATAATACAGCTTTCTCTGTCCCAGCTGTCTTTTTCATTACGTTAAATGCATTACGATGGCTGCACTGTTGTATCGAGGTTCAGGTACAGAAAGGTATAGGAAGAAATCTGCAACTCTGCATTTTTGTGGTCACTGCAAGCTTCTGTGAGATCTCTGCATCCTGAATGTGTTTCTGGCTCTGGTCACAGATTTCCTTCCAATCACTGGAACATTTGCTGTAAGGGCTGGCTAAAGGTGCCTGAGGAAATCACCTTTTACAAGGCAACGTTGTTGTAAAGGATTTTTAATGCATTATGGCTCACGCAGCATCACAGTTAAAGAAAACCAGGGATTTAGAAATTAATGCTGATGAAGAAACTGAGAAAAAAAGAAAACACAGGAAAAGATCCCGGGATCGGAAGAAAAAGGTATCTAGATCTGTGCCACATTCTGACAGGGATTCTTTTGTTTTCATTTTCTTACCTTGCAATTGAAGTATGAAAGCTTGTTCTTGCATGTAACTTGGTAGCTGTTGGAGTAATTTGTTAACATTGTAAAACAGCATTGATAACCATGGCTGTGGGGTTTGCAAAGCAATTGAATGTTTAATTGGATATTAGTTGATTGCAGCGTTGATGCAGAAGGTGTGCATTTGTTTCCCAGATAAATCACTTGTGTTACTGTGATATGCAAACTGACTGAGAGTTGAAAATAGTTTGTAACCATGATATGAGGTTAAATGCTGAGCTTTCTCATAGGTTTAACAGCATCATAGTTTAGCCTTACATATATGTACTCAAAAGGGATGTGTGTGGAGGCAGATATTTTTTTTTTTTTCCTTTGTGTTGGGACTGTGTCACAGGTTTGACTTCTGCAATATCTGGTTTTAGGATAATGTTACAGAAATAAGGTGTTTCGGTGTTTCTCTTTTTTCCCTAAGGTTGAGAGCTGTTTTACAGAATTGAGCTGTACCAATCTCTTATTAGCAACTTTCTTTTGTTAGGGAAATAGGTGACTGAGATCACAGAGCCTGGGTTTTAGCTGCTGTAGATTTGTCTTAGCTGCAGAAAACCCTCCAGCACACCAGGATCTAAAAAATTCAGTAGGCACTGCATTGCTCATTGTTCAGTTCAGGAGTCTCTGTGATTCCAGCTTTACTGTTTCTCTCTAAGGTACAAAACATAATAGTTGTGGTTTGTGTCATAATGATAGATAAAGAGGCCAGCCACTTTGCAGCTCTGTGGCTATGTCCTTAGAAATGACACCTTGTACTCTGCTCCATAGAAATAAGGCCCTGCCATAATTTCTTGCTTTCGGCTGCGTTTTATTATGATTTTTCAAGAACATACCAAGAAGCCAGTTGCCTTAACAGAAACCCGGGTATGTAGTATTTCTGTGTCTGTGAAATCCCCCTAAGGGGGGACTGGATAATCTTCATATGCTCAGAGAAGCAGTGCGTGTGCTTCGTAAATGACATGTAGATTTCCTCTAACATATGTGCATCTTTTGCTTGGGTGAGAGTCAGTATTTCCTTGCCCTTTTCTCTTTTTTCCTCTGCCATGGCGGCACCATATATAATGAAAAGCACTAAGAAACCCACTGCCTTCTGTTCTAGTGAGCACATTAGGAGACTGTTTAGATGGCTGCAGTGAATGTACTGCAGCATGTTAACTGTAGGTATTTTTTCTGTGTAAATGTATACAAACATATCTTCCGAATCATCTTTCAATATGAAGGAAAGTGTGAAAATCAGATTCTGTCTTTGGGGCAAATTTTGAGGTGCTGCTGTTTGAAACTGGCCTGAATTAGTAATATTTTCCTTGTCTGCTGTTTAGATTATGTACAGGTCTGTATTGTAGCTGTCAGGGTGCTTTTTTTTTTTTTTTTTACCCCATCTGAAAATGACCATGAAAGTGAAGAATTTTAGGAGCTGGCTATATTTATCTATGGCTTGTAAGCTAAAATGTATAGTCTCTCAGCTAACTACTCGTGATGCGGGAAGCCCACGTTGTACTTAATGTGCTCAAGTTTAACAATAGCGTGCCCAACCATACCCATATACTGTCTTTGTGTGAGGGTTCTTTCTTACAGTTTGTGATCAGAACAATATAGAAGGGATGTAGTAGTGAGAGACTCTTGATTCAGTGAGGTGAGACAATTGCTTTGTGGAGAAAAATGCTTTATTGTTTTTACAACTCATTGCTGTAGAAAGGAAATCTCATAGCAACCAGAGTGGCACATGGACAAATATTAGCCTGTTAATCTCAAATGTGTGGATTTTTTTTAGTGTTCTATTTATGCACCTTAAGAATGAGATGAAATTGAGAGCTTTTGATCCATGAAAGGCCTTTATTTGAGTTTGCCCCCACCCCCAACCCCTTCAGGTCACACTGGAATTTTGTACCTTATTCCAGTTTCTTTCTGGGTTTTCTTAGGACTTTGCAGATTCAGAGCATGCAGAGGCTGTCTATGCTAGGAAAATGGAGCAAAAAGCAGCAATTGCTTCAGTTAACATTCCTGTTTTGCAATCAGTCTTCTCATAGCAGAGATATGGTTTTGCCACCCAGTTCATAGGGCGTAGGAAGTCCAATAATTGTGGTTTGCCATTTTGTACTTTCCTGACTATTTAAAACATTTTCCCCCCAATTTTTCCACTATGAGTTGTGAGTCACTTCTTGTTCCTCTGCACCACCCACAAGCAAGCAGTATTGAGGGTTTTTTTGTCGTTGATCACATGATACTGCACAAAACTAACCCTTTGCTTTAGTGGTATACAGAAATATCCTTTAGGGTCTTCAAATCACATTGGAACAACAGAGTGTGCTAACGTTTCTGGATGATTTATACAGTAAGGAGACCAAGGCAGCCAACGGTTAGAAAGCCAGGCTGGTGGGAGCACCCAGTGTCCTGGACTTGATGATACCAGCAACAGTCATGCTGATTTATGTTCCTATTTAGTTTGACGATTGCATTCTGAGGGTAATATTTCACTGCTTTTGACTGGTTAAGCAATTAACAGTGTAATAATGTTTCTGTTAAGGCTTGCTTCGATACTTGCGGGAGAGGAATGACCTTTTTAAGCCTATACACAAAACAAACCCCTGTATTATATCCAATACCATTCAATTTCAAGGTGAGATATTTTCAAATTGCCTCACTTAGCTCTGTAGAGACACTGTGCTTCTGTGTCCTATGGGCCCACCATGCTCTTTTCATTTGCCTGAATTCAAGATGTTTCTGAAGGTTCAGAGCTTAAATAATTTAACTCATGCAAGAGAAAGGGATGGGGCCAGCAAATGAAGTGAGTACAGTGAAGGGTCTGCATTATACTGGTTTCCTGTTCAGTCTGTTCAAGTTTATATTACAGCTTCAAACCATCCTTCCTCTGGATGGTTGTGCAGTGTCCTACATGCGGATAGTTTGAGTACACCCAAGGGCAGACCTGAGCTTTAAATGGTATCACAGAATAAGCCAAGCCATCCTTACCAATAAGTGATTGATAGGATGACTTGCTTGATTCCTTATAGTGTGGCTCAGTCATGCATTGCTTAGTTTGTGAAACCTATAAATTTTTTATCGTGTAATAATGTCTGGAAAGAAATTAGTTGCTTAGTCAGTGCTGTTCCTAAAATAAAGGTGAAATCTCTGAAATTTTTTTGGTGTTCTGTACATAGTAGAAGAGAAGGGCAGCTCTTGGCACATACTCAATGATTTATGTTTTATACAATATTCAGTAGGACTGAAGTGGTTTCCATTTGCATGTAGTGTTCAGGAGCTAGCATGTTCTTTAGGAACACAGGATAGCTTGAGCATAACACAAAGCCTGGCTGCTGCCATCTCTGAGATGTTAAGGGCTGTTGCTGTCATATCCTCTGCTGCTACAAACTTGTGGGCAGCATGGAAAATAATGGATGCAAATGTGGCAAATCCTAGTAATTTCATCATAAGGCTCACAGTGTTTGAAGGTTTTACTTAACTTTCAGGTATGCTAGAAAAATTGCTCTGTAATTTCCTAATGGGTATAAATTTAACCGCGTCAGGAATGATCAGCTTGTAGATGTGCGGCTGTTCATGTGGTTTTGAGGAGCTTATGCATCTTCTGGCCTGGGCTCTTTTCCCGGCTGTGAGGGCCTGTGGGACAGAGCTTGGACTGCCCAGGGTAGTAGAGCTGGAAACATCTCCCGGGGCAGCGGGACCCCAGGAGGAAATCATCATATTCTAGCTGAGAGACTCCCACTCTTTCTTTTCCCCTCAGGTCTCTTGAGGCTGTCAAATGTTTTATGGATCTTAGCCGCATCAAGGTTTTAGTATGAGTCTCATGAGACTGAAAAAATTCACTGTCTGCACCCACACAATTAGCCTGAGCAAAGGGTTGCGTGCAGACCAGCTTCAGTGCAAGTGGCTTCTTAAGTTTGCTTCACAGTGATAATTAAGCAGGTTTGAGGAAAACAGGGATAGTTTTCTTTCTGACAGGCACATGTTCCTGCAATGAATTGTCTGTGGTTTTAAAAGCAATTTAGGTTGGAATTGTTGCAGTTTTCACTTGCAAACAAGTCTACCAGTTATCAGGCAAAGCCTGAAATGTGAGCGTCAAGGCTTTAGCTCAGATAGCAAGTACAATTTCCCATCTATTTTTAAAAAAATTTAATTTTATTATTTTTAAACAAATCTCAGGGTTAGAGAGATCTGTTTCATGGTTTCTGAACAGTTGAACGTGACAGTAGTAGAATCCAGATAGTTTGGACACAAATTATTGTTCCTTAACTCGTTTGTGTTAAGGCACAAACCAGGCAGATGTTGCTCTATTATCTGGGAATGTGACCTGTGGTAAATGAAAAGGTCATGTAGATTTAGGGCCTGAAGGAAAAATTTTTAAGTCAGCGCATCTTTCCTAGTTGCAAGGGAAGTTTCACTTGTATCCTTGATTTTTGAACAGGAAGCTCTGTCAGAGGCAAATCTAATGAAATAATTGGAAGATATTTTTGATAGATATTTAGGGGCATTGGTGGATGGGATATCTGCGAGCAGTGTGGAATTCTTACTAGCATGGGGTTCGGTGGTGAAAGAGTGTTTCTGTTCAGCTGGAAAAACAATTCTTTCTTTGAAGATGACCCCCATAGGAATGAAAAGATTGCATTATGTTGTGTGGGTAGCACTACAGCATAATTCGAAGTGGGCACTGCTCAGTGTTAGGTTCTTGTTTATAAACCTAGAAAAAACTTTTGCGCTGTTATACTTCTACGTTTTTCTTTGGGCAGGTTTACAAAATTTACCTTTTCCTCTTCACCTTTTTGATGCCTCAGGATTGTGCTGTCACAACAGATGGCCATTAGTTATTATGCAAATGTCAGTTTGGGTTACAAACCGTGTTATGCTTAATGTCACCAGCCCTGTGGTGGGAGGAGATGAGGAAAAGGGAGGACTAACAATGAGCGACCTCACCATTATAGAGCGATTGTTCAGTGACTAGATTTAGAGCTGGACTCTCACTGAGTGTAGATCAATATTATTTCAACTACCTGGTTGGTATTAATGGAGTCTTTTATCCTTCCGTTTTTTCTACCCAGGCTGGGTTTTATTTGTTTTTTTTGTTGAGGAGAGAGCTGAAGGGAAGGGCGTGGTGGGGAATGTCTCCTATAGAGAAAGTGAATGCTTTAGAAGCAAAAGGAAGTTCAAAGTTTATGTTTGGTGGACAGTGATTTAAATAAAGAAATAAAAACCTCTTTACGTGATTATGAATACTCAGCCCTGCGCCAAAAGTCAGAGCACTGCTAATTTCAACCTCTTTCCTGAATTGATGGCTTTATAGTAAATTGCACCTACTTGGATACAATTCCCCTTGGCTATTCACTAAATGTTTGTTACTGAAAGCCAAAATATTTGTCAGTGAGTGGAACTGGCTGAGCACCTGCTAAAATTGGGTGTAGACTCAATCAGACCTAGTTTAACTGAAACAAGGTCTAAGAACCAGGCTCTTGGTGTATGTGATGTGAGAAGAGATAAGAAATAAAGAAGAAAAAAATCTGAGTTGTAAGTTGTATTAAAAAACAAACAAACAAAAACAACCAAAAAAACCAACAAACCACAACCTAGTAATTACCAAGTATCCTCGAGCCCTGCAGCTTCAGCTGAGAGCTTTGGGCATTCTGCAGATCAGGCTCTGGTGTCTATGGTGGATCTTTGGGATCATATAACACTTAAAAATCATCTTTCTGGTATGTCTGTTGCCTGAGCATGGTATTTGTGTGGACCCTCACTTTGCGTTGGCCAGTGCTCTGTGAGGTGGCCAGTTACTGATGCTCACAGAAGAGGTCAGCTTTTGTTTTTACTTGTTTTTACAAAAGTTGAAATCGCAGTGTGGTGACTTGAAAGGGAAATGCAATAGAATGGTTCTTTAGTATTTGTTCAAGTAAGACTAATGTGGATAGGAGAACTAGATTGAAATAAGATTGTTTTTCTGATTAAAAAGAAAATTCACTCTGAGATGTATGTATTTTTTTTTTAAATCATAATTTTGCCAGTAAGCTGAAGTTCTCCATTATTTAGAAAGTTGTGACTGTTTAGGAACGTGAATTGATCACACATGAGGTTGTTAGTGCTCTGAGATGTACATAAGCCATATACATCCTTTTGTATCATGTACCAGAACTAAAACTGTATTTTGCCTTTGTAGTTTCAGAAAGATACAAGACCCATTGTACTGCATAGTTGCCTTCATCTGAGCATTATTTTGGAAAACTTTATATGGTTTGTTTCAATGACCTGAATGACGTATTTTACCTAACTCATTGGTTCTTCAGCTAGGTTTTATTCTCAGTTTTGGATTTTAGCTTACTAGGCAGCTGAAGGGTCTAATATATTACATGTTGTGCCATCATGGTTATCAACTTTAAATCTCAGTGTGGGTGTTGTTCATTTCAGTATTTTCCTAATCTTTCATTGAAAATAATTTATAATTAAACAGAAGAGGACACAATAGAAGGGGTTCATTTGCATGGGTTTTTTTAGGTTAGTTAATCATGCAAATTCTGGTATCCTAGTTTATATAAAATATGTCCCACTCCATAGTTATCTAGCTGGAATGAATGGGACTTCATAGAAGCTGTAACTTATTGATGAAAGTGGCAGTATCCAAAGCCTCAGAACACACTGGTTGCTCATGAGCACAAGGAGGAGGCGAAGGTCAGTACCTTAACAGGTATCCACTACCACCTCATGACAAGGTGTACAGATGCACTGTCTGCAATTATTTCATGGGTGTGACATGACATGTACATCAGAGTGCCTAGAGAGGAGGCTGCCTCAACAAAAATCTCCATCAGTAGTGTTAAACTTGGTGTCTCTGGCCCCAACTCTACCAGGAGCCAGACAGGCTCCCAGGAGTGCCTGCTGCTTCACCTGTGCAATTAGTCATTTGTGCAATTAGCAATTTGTACAACACCAAAATCACTGTGATCCTGTCACTTCCTTCCCTTGTGCAGGAAAGGGTGCGTGTGTCACTTGGATACCTGATCCAATGTCAGTGGAAATCACTGCCTGCTTTCTGCAAAGAAGTCTGTGATGGCTTATAGGTAGATTCTGAGCAGATTTCGGAAGTGGCAGCTTTGGTGCATATCGAGGAAAATTCACTGGTCACTAAATGAGCTTGAATTACATTCATGTATTCCACACTCACTTGTAATATCCCTTTAAGTACGTATGCGTAGAGGGGATGAGGGTATGTCAATTGTATTTTTGTAGAATATGGAAGGTATTTTTGAAAGCAGCAAAGTGTATCCTTTTTTTGTGAAATCCCGTCAGCTCGGCTCTGAGCTGCAGCCCTGAGCTGCAGCCCTGTCTTTAACCCTGTGGCCTCTGCTTTTTGAAATAAGATGCTACTAAGTATCCAGGCTGTGCTGGAATAAGAGTTAGGAGGGAAGTCAGAAGACGAGTCAGGTAGTTGCGTTGTTTTTGCATAAATGTATTTTAGAAGTAAGCACCACGATTATGCAAATCCTTGAACTCTGATAGACTACGAGCAACTAGTAACTAATCTGAGTTCAAGTACTCGCATAGTTCACTCGTACAGAGGAATAACTGTGGGGTGTAACACAAATACTCTTCTCCACTAATGATGTGATGTGCCAAGCTGGTGCCCTTGTAAAGAGCTGCTTGCATGGCATCTTTGTGCTCTGATTGCTGAAGAATTCCGGCTGAGTACAAAAAACCTCATACCTCCTGCAAGTAAAGGATTTCTGTACAGCAAAACATATATGTAATGCATGTACTATGTGAGTGAGTTTGTATGTGCGCAGGGCAAAAGCAGGAGGGGAGGTGGTGGTCAGGGATGTGGCTGTGACTCCCCACCCGGTGCTTTGCACCAGTCTATCCGTAGCCCTAGCTCAGGCATCTCCAAAGTGTCCCTGCTTCCCACAGCGAGTCTCCACCTGCGTTAGGGAGCACTCAGGCTGGCAGAGGGTGCGTCGTGCTGCAAGAGGTTTAGTTTCAGAGGAAACGTGTTCCCTTTGCCCCCGTGCAGTAGCTCCTGGAAAGCCAGGCTCAGCCCATTGCCAGTGCTGCTGGCCAGTCTGGGTCCTTAGGGAAAAGCTGTCCACAAAGTTGTTAAGGGTGTTTTCAGAAATGTTCCCTGTGTGTGTGTTTATAACTAATTTGTTTCTTCATTTATGTAATTTACAGTGTGATTCTGATTCATTTCTATCACTGATTCCCAAAGGAATTACAAATCCTTTTTTTTGTTTTTTAATGAAAAGACAATTTGAAAGAACAAGTCATTAGATCAAAACATTGAATGGTCTTTTTCAAACTTCTGCTACTTTTCTTTTGAAATTCTTCAAATGACAGCATCACCAGCAGTTTCTGCATCATGTTCTGAGTTCACAAACTCAGAACTATTCACAAGTCAGTGCACTTGTTAATATCTACCTTTCAGTTACAGCACGCTGATTTGCATATTTTAAAGCGCTTTCCTTAAAGGCAGTATTAAAATGAGAAACCACAGTGATGCTATCCTGCCTATATACTCTAATAGAAGCCACACTTCTACCTGTCCTGTTTGCTTATTGGTAGAAAATACAATTGTGGAATCTGATTTCTGTTCAGCACATCAGTTCATTTTCTGGGGAATTACTTTTAAATGTCAGGATGTAAAATAACTCCATCATTGACTTCTTTCAGTTAAGCAAGATTGCCACAGCTAGCTGGGCACTTGTCCTTCCCAGTGATGTGTCCTGTGTGCTATCCCCAAACTTACCCATCTGGAGGTGTCTTTCAGTGTTCTCTGAGAACCTTTAGAAAAGCAGAGCTGTGCAATATCCACTGGATAGATATTCCCTCCATTTCCCATCATGAGTTTATGGGGAGTTTTACTAACAGAAAGGAAAAGTGGAACTGAGCCACTGACTGTAGCTAGCTATGTATAACTTTTAAGTAATTTTTCCAGGGTTGTAATCAGAGTATCTGATAAATAAAGGCATTCATAGCTTTAGATGAGACTCCTTCATAGGTTGAATAATTTTATTCTCTCCCACACAGCTTTTTTCTTTGTCCCATAACTGCATCACCACCCCTTCTGGACCCTACCATGGTATCTCTGAAATTGCAATCATTTCCCATTCATTAATCACTGGCCTAATGTTTAGCATTTGCAACCATCTCATCAGCTGAATTTACCATTGGCCTGTGAGGAAATATCAGTATCTGGGTGATGTGAGTCTGTAACCTGCTCTCCTGCCCCCTTGGGATTTGTATGAATCTAGCAATCACCTCTGGTGCTGAGACTGATGTTTTCATGCCCAAACTGTAGGAAATTAATGCAGATATTATTCTGCTGACTGAACTCTGAAGCATGGGCGAATAAGCCTGGAGTGTTCTCCACGCTTGAGGGGAAAGATCCCCCAAGAGGAGGGATACGTTTATCAGGCACATCATGGTGCAGCAAGTTCAAAAAGAGCCTCGATCTATGGATAGAGTATGGGATCTATGGGTAGAGTAAATGCAGCATTTTCCTGTAGTGCTGAGGAAGCCTCTCTAAATAGGCATCTTTTTGGCCAGGCAGTAGCAGACAGTATGTTCTAGAGGGTGGCTGTAGACAGTTTCCTTTTTCTTACACAAGACTGTGAAAAGTTTAAAACATCCCATAGTGAAATTTTGCTGAGAAGTAGGCGGGAGAGCCTTCCTTTATTACATTTTTACCATCAAGCAAAGAAAACATCTTCAAGGAGAACTGGTGAATGCACTGCAGTCCTAGTTTTTCCTACCACTTGATTTAACTTGAAACCACCAGCACTTTGAAGCTGTTAAACATCAAAATTCTGATAACTAAAGACTGCTGTTTTTCTACTGGTCTGAAAAGATTAAAAAGATGTTGAGAGGAAAACATCTCTTATGACAGTGGGTGCACAATCAAAGTTTCTAAGTAGGGCAGCCTGAGGAACAGCAAATGCTTTTTAACAGTTATGGGAAAGTGTATGTTGTTTGATGTTGCTATCTGATATTTTCCTGTCTACCTTTTTTGTAATATCAGAATGTCTGGTTATGCTTAAAGAAGGCTTAATAAATGTTTTGCACACTCAGCACACACTGCCCACATAAAAGATAAAAGTAAGAAAACTTTCAAGTCATCCAAGCAACAAACACAGGATGTAGTGGGTTCTCCCATTGACTCTTCCAATTTGATCTTAAGCAATTTATTTAATCTCTGGTTTCCCTCTCTGTCAAAATATCTCCATATTTTCTTCTTATGAATTTTAAGGATCTCTTTTCAAATGGCAAGTACTGACTGTTTTTCTGTTCTTCATATAGAATATGGCTTGCATGCCTTGTGTAAGGACCATGGCTACAAAATAAGGCCCATGCCAGGTTTAAAGTTTTTTAATGACTTTGGAGCTGCTCAGTGCTGCCATGGTGTGTGACCTACTGGCTGTGTCCACAGCTCATGAGAACATTTTTGCTGGTGTCTTGCCATAATTCTAGAGGAGAAATGTGGGTTTTTTTTAAAGAAGGCTATGCTTTTAAAAAAGCTTTTGGTGGAGAGGAAGTATGCATGGTAACAATTCTAATTATGGCCCTTGATATTCAGTATAAATATCCAATTTACTGTTATTTAGATTCATTTTATTTTATATAGTATACCAAGCTATTAATGAAAGGCTGCTTTATAACGACTGATCATACTAATAAAGTTGCAGATAGAAATGTGTGTTGCTTACAAAGATTTTGTAGAGCTCTTTCAAAATTGTTTCTGTTTAGCCCACCCAATATACAGGAAAATTGTCAAAAACCTGGTTTTAGAAGTGCATGAATTTAATGTAAAATGGCTAAATGTAGTGTATTTTATAACATTGTATGTATCTTCTTATTGACCTACGTGCCTGTTATCCTTGAAGCTAAACTCACGGAATTGTGGTCAAGTCATAGGTCCAATTAGAAGAACCACTGAACATATGCAATAAATTCAGCTTGAAAGGCCACATGCACAATCTGCCTTGGGTTGGAAAGCCAAGAGATGCTGTGACCAAACAAGATCTGCAGGGAAGCTGTTCAAAATCGGAACCCTTTGTCCCCAAGAGCAAAGCTGCCCCTTTCTCCTTGTTTACTACCAAATGCAAATGAGCAAACAAAGCTGGTGCACTTTTAAAACAAATGGGTTTGAAAGAAGATCAGCAAAAAGGAATGCAGGCATTAGAAAGGGCCTTGATGTTTAAATGTGAGCAGTGATGAAAGGCAAGATACAGGAGGAGTGATTCGGGTGGCTGACCCAGAAGCTGGGCTTTATTTTGGCTGTAACTAGCCGCTGGGAGGTGAACTCCTCATTCTGACGAGCTCCTTCTTAACCCGCAACGCTTTGCCCAGCCTGAGTCGCTAGATAAATCCTGGGAGGGGAGGGAGCAGAATTAGGACAAAGCCAGCAAAAATTCAGTCTCTGCTGGAGATGGGGCTCCAAACCCTGCTGAGTTCAGGGTGGCCTGCGGTTCGTTTCGGTGTGGTGCAGATATGCTCCGTGAGCAGTGAAGGTGATGTATGGCTGATAAGATGGCTGAGGGGCTGGGTCTCCTCCCTGCCAGCATCAGCCGTACTGCAAGCGAGCAAATCCCGGGCTGCCTGCAGGGCTGCTGTTCTCTGATTGCACTGCTGCTGTGGGACTGCGGTTGTCCTTGGGAACCCCTCCTCCCCTGACAGGGATGCTGCCCTGTTGGGGGAGAAATTCAGGCATCAAAGTAGGCAAAAAGATAAAAACCCTCTAGCTTTATATAGCAGGGTGAGGAATTTAATTGGTTGGAGGACATCCAAGAGATTGCACCTGATTAAGTCCTTGAAAATATGAGATTTCTTATCCATTACCTGGTTGCGTGAATTTATGCTGTGGATATGTAGCAGAGTGCTTTGTCAAGTTCCACAGAGAAAGAGGTAACTACAAATTAATCAGGGCTTGTCAGTTTCAAGGTATTTCTGGTACGAAGTTGAGCAATTCATTTACGCCTACAAAATAGAAATTGTTCCCTGAAATAGCATTCTGCTAAACAAAATATATTGCTTTTACTTTTTAAAGAAGGGTGAACGCAAAATTCAGCTTCGTGTCCGTGTGTTTCATTTGCAGTAAAATTTTCTCACATTTTCTTGACAAGTCAGAATCTCTGTCCTAGTTTTTGCAAGACATGCTCTGTGCCTGCCTGTTTCCTAGAAAATAATTGTCTGGAAGAGCTGCCTGAAAAAGGAGCAAAGGTAATAAATATCTCCAGAGGAAAATAAAGTCACAGAATATATCAATGTTCAAACTAAACATTTTCTTAATGAAAGATGGAGGAAATATATGAGGAGAAAAAAATAAAACTAGAGGAGAGCGGGGGGAGATCTTGCAAAGCTGGCCAGTGAAAGCCCTGCCAGAGGTTTTGGAGGCTTCTGACTGGAACTTTGTAATGCACTGGGTCTTCCTGTTGGTTCAGTTTTGTCTGTTTTAATTATCCAAACTAACTTTTTTTTTTTTTGGTTTTGTCTTTAGAAACATGCCTGTTAATTAGTGGCAGTTGATTTTTTTAATATAAATTCTTTTATGTATTTATTGTTCAGATGAATATTCAGTCCTTTGCCTCTTGGATACTTTTGTTCATGCAAATATAAATTGAAGATATGAAGTGTTATTAACATGAGAGTTGCCTGGCATCAGTTTTATTTCACGGGTAGCTGGTTACTGTGATTCAATAAACATGATTGTCTATACTTCTTGTATTTGGCAGTTACAGATTAGAGCTGCATAGCTTTAGGGAGGATTTTCTGCAGTACCATTTAGGTTTAACGTGTAGCAACCTTGTTTAGAATACATCCTGCTGTTTGATGGAGACACATTAGTGGTTGCTCAGGGGAAGAGTGCTGGCAAGAGAGGACAAGGTCAGAGGTAACTTGGAGTGTATTAACCAGCCTTAGAATGACAACATGCACTTTTCCCAATGGCAGAGCCAGAATATTTAATAGCAGAGCAGTGATAATAATGCTGGATTTCAGACTTCCTTCTGTAATGAGAGAAGGGTGGTTATATTTCGTGGGAGACTGTTGATGGCTGTCCTGACACTGCATAGTAACAGTCCAGTGAAGCCAGCGGAGGAAAGCTGGTCCTTCAGCTATGCATCGTATACATACTGCTGGTATTTTAGAGAATATTTTACTTCCATCATGGTGTATTACAAACATTAAGATTTCACTTAAAAAGATGTTGTATGTCTTTTAAGTCTAATTACATTGCTCTTGGAAGGACTTTAACCCATTTGACTCCTGGGCCATGACATTGTTGCCTTTTCTGAATGATGCTGCCAAATGCAATGGGAGTGCACGTGGGAAGGAGTCAAACCACTTGTAGCATAGCCTGCAAAATGAGGGGAATTCACCTATCTCATCAGAAAGAGAGAATTAAATAAATCTTTCCCTCTAGAGAACTAAGTTCCTTTGCATTAGATCAAGGAAAGATTCTCTTTGCTTTGATTTTAAAAATCTCTAGCTGCAAATAATGTGTTAGCTATTGCAATGGAAATGCATAGGGAAAAATGATGCTATGTGCCAGCCGCACATTTCAGTTTTCAGAAAGCAAAATATTTTGCAAGTAGATAGGCTGATCAGCTTTATGTATTGATCAAACAAGAAAGAAAAACTTCGAGCAGCTTCTGGTTTTGAAATCTTTCTTTAATTTTTACTTCTGTATTCAGCCAGAAAAACAGACAATTGTCCTGGTTTTGTTAAAAACAAGTTTCTCTTTTAGTGAATTTCCCTGTCAGCTAAAGCCTTCTAAATAACTGCAGTTTTCCTGAAAGTTAGATACATGTTTTGGTAGACATAGCAACGGAACGCGAGGTCATTGATAAGGATGGATGCACATCCCGTGAGAGCAGTGAACTGAAACAGGTGACCAAAAACTGACCAACTAAATATTCCATCCCATTCACATGATACTTCATATAAAAGTGGGAGATCATGAGGATCTCGTCCCTTTTCCTTATGACCGACATTAGGAGAGGACCTTTCGAGTTGTCCCTGTGAACGGAGGCCTAGTGACAGACTGAATCCAGCTCCGGTTGGCTGCAGAGTCCAGTCCAGGACTTTGGGTGGCAGCCCTACACCTGCTGGAGCAGTTGCTGGGACTTTCAAGATTGGTTTTGTATATTTTGTATTATTTTCTCTATTTTTATTGGTAGCACTAATAAAACATTTTTAAATTTTCCAACTCTCTTCTCTCAGTCCTGCTTTCCCTCCTGATCGCCTGTCCTTAGTGGAAAGGGGGGAGAGGGAGGGGCTAAGGGGGGAGAGGGGGTTAACAACATATATGCCACAGTTTTATTGTCACCCTGCAATCAAACCACGACAACAATAAAAAGGTGCACCACTGTTTCTCAGAGCTCACAAATGACTAAGCAGACTGCATGATATCTCTTCTTTGGTTGCTATGGGTCTGGTTAGTCAAAAATGCTAAATATTCTGGCACTAATCCAGCACTAATCCAGTACTTAAGTGTGCACTTAAGTTTAAGCCTATTTGTAATTCAGTTGCATACAGAGGGAGCACTGTGTGCTTAAAGCTGGGCCAAGTCTTAAGTTATATGTTGAATGGGGGCCACAGTGCTTAGCACATCAGAAGATGGTGAGTTTGTAGAAGACGAGGTCCATCCTGAAAAGCTGCCAGTTATCCCAGCTCTGTGCACACAAGGATGGGTGTGAGCACTGCGAGATGACATCATCTGCAAATGACATAATTTACGTTGAATAGTAGATTGCAATATGAGGGATTCTGACTAACACCAAAATTTGTCATTTCAAAGACATTGTTTTCTTCGTAGGTGCTTTTTTAAAACCTGTGTTACCAATATTTGTACATGAGTAAACAACGGTCAAACACTGACAGTGAGAAAACCTTGGAAATGAGAACAATGATAAGTCCATTAAAAAGGCAAGGAAGGCCACCTAGCACTATGTCACAGCTGCTAATAGAACTCATATTATTGATTTAATCATGCTTTTTAAGCAGCTAATTAACTCATTATACGGCTGGTGTTATAGAGCTATTAATCCAATATGTAATATGTAAGTATATAAATTCTCTATTGGGTGGTTATTTGTATGCTACAAACAAATATAAATTTGGAACATACTGGCCAAAGCCTAGCAACTAATTCAGGCCAATTTTTTCAGATAAGCGTTTCTTAATTTGAAAAATACACAAATTTGATGTAAGCTTAACAAAATATTTAAGTCAATAACAGGAAAAAACAAAACCAAAGACCCAAACAAAAAAAAAAAAGCAAACCAAAACTCATACATTTTGAAAATGAAAAAAATGAGCCACTTGAAAGCTTTATTTTGGCATGTTGAACCAAAGGATTTTACTTTATTTTTCTGTTTTGTTTTGAAATTGTTTGCAAGCGTTTTGGAAAGCTGGAAATTCTGATTACAATGTGTCATTTATATTCAGCAAGGGATTCCTAAAATAATTTCTGTATAATTTGGTGCTTTTTTCTTTTTTTTTTTTTTTTTGTTGTTGTTGTTGTTGTTGCTGTGAGCAAAGGGTGCCATTTCAATCAGTAACAGTGCTCTCTTTGTCACAGCCCTCCAAATACATCATGACCCTATAGCAACTTCAGTCTTGTGAAAACTATTAAAGATCAGCTTACGCTAAGACTGCAAGTGAAATGAAATACAAGCCCGTGGTGCTGGCAGTTAAGCACATACTGTTATTCTTGACACATCCGTGATACTGGAGTCTCGAATAAGCAGTAAAATAGTTAAGTATTGGTGTTATTCATATGAGCATGTTCTTTGTGACATTGCACAAGCGTATCTCATCCTGTAAAGTGGAGTAAGTTAATTTACTAAAGTGCTTTCCTAAATATAGGAGTGAAACATGAACACTTCCATTATGGTTAATACAGGCATTTCATGCTGTGTGCTCTTTTAGTGACTACTCCATTTAGGGTTTGCAGTGGTATTAATATTAATTGCAAGTAACAAAACCTGGGCTGCCTGCTGAACTGAGGGTGAATGATGCACCTGGAGGTTCGAGGCCATCCCCCTTCCTATCTCTTGTGTGGCTGCCAGGCTGAGGCCCAGCACTGAAGAGAAATGCATCAGTTCTGTAGGCATGTTGAGTTACACGTGTGCATTTCCCTTTTCAAAAGCATAGACAATATTTTTGATGTTTTGAAACCTTTTAAAAACTAGTTCAGGTCAATAGATTCAAACCTAAGATTGCTAAGAAGACTATTTAAAATCACAGCTATTATCTATTTTAATTTCCTCTGCTGGAGAGTACCCCAAAACATTCATTATGTGGAGGGTATAATCTCTGAACAAATGACATAGTGGAATTAATGAACAATTAACTATGATCATATGTTATAAACAGAGCTGATTAGAATCCACACATGCCTGGGTTTTAGAAAGACTCTCTTTTGACTCAGCTTTGTGTTGCTGAGGTAGGACCATGCAGCCCTCATTTCTTATTCATTGTGTGAGCATAACATCATTTCCTCTGAGGCAAGGCTACATCTCTTAGTTTTCATGGCAACCAGACAAAGAATTCACAAATTCTTCAACTTCTATGTGTGGGGAGGGTAGGGATGAGGAAAATAAGTATTTTTCCTGGTAATTCTTCTCTTATCTGTTTAGCTCGTATGCTTAAGTTACAGACTTTCTCCCATATTCTTGAGCCTGTTCTCCAGTATCCAATGTGGTGATTAAATCAGAGACAATACTGTAAAGCTGGAAGAAAGGGAATATCTGTCCCCTGTAGCTGCCTCTGCAGCGTGGTGTATGCAGTGTGGAATGCAGTTACTGTGCTGTGTGATTTACTGTCTTCATTAAATCAGACAAGCGTCAGGTGAACCGTAGAAATTCCATCTGCGTTCGCAGTGGGCTCCATGCATACTATTTACACATTTTTCTTATTACTTTATTTAACTTCCGCAAGTATGAGTTTAATAAATGAATACCGTTATAAATTATAGTGATTCTTTCAAAACAATAACATCAGATACTATGATCAAGAATATTTTCAACCTTAAAGGGAAAAACGTATCCGTTATTTTAAAATAGAAGCAGGCCTTGAGCTCTCCTAATGTCATTGGGGACAGGCGAGGATTTGTTTCAGAAGCTGCAGTGCAGCACCAGGCAATGACTGGACATACAGCTGGATGATTTTGCATCACATAAAAGCACAAGCTTCCCTCTTATTGCCTCAGTGCTCTGATCATCCTGAAAAGTGAGACAAAAGAAATGATCCACTATGTGCTGACCTTCATTGTAGCATCAGAAAACTTTCATTATTTTATCGCATTACTTGCTGCCCTCAAGGGCAATGCATTTGAACCTAGGAAATTTCATTTGCAGAAAGCAAGCGTGTAAAATTTTTGTTGCATAAGGAGAGGTGGAGTTTTACATGTGTACTTTGTGTATTTGTGCTTCTCAAAATAGGTACATTTGAGAGATGCTTAAGCTCGCAGAACAGTTCTTTAGTCAGAGACAGTTATGTCTGAATAATTTGTTTTGAAATAATAAAAAGTTGTTCGTGAAGTAGGAGCAACTCAATCAGATACAACACTGTAAGTTCAGAAAGGGTTTGTTTGAATTACACAAAGAAATGTTCAAATGGTACTTTTAATATTCCTAGCACGCTCATCAAGTGTTCTCTGCCCGTAGCGTTTTATACATTGGTAGGGACTACACATGCTAACTGTTAAACAATGAACAATTGATTTGTAGGGTTTTTTAGCAAAATCCTCAGAATTCTGAGGTTTTTCATATTTGTGATGTTAAATGTTGGTATAATAATTTAGTGCGCAGACTCATTATATGATTCTTGTGTGTTCTTATCTTGCATTACTACCTAGGTTGAGTAATGTCCAGATACAAATGGAAATAAATAAAAAGGCAGATAAATCCACAGATGTTCTGGTAGGGCTTATTCAATTATCAAGTGTGTTTTGCTTTTAGTCTGTTCCGTTTTAAACCATGGTTTATCCCGTTATCTGTGCCGTAATACTGATAGCCTGAGACACAAATTATGAAACTATGCTTGTCTTTAGATAAAAACGCTTTTAACTAGTAATCTGAAAGTGCCTTTTAAATTATTAGGTGCTAAAGGTTTTGGCCTCTCTCCTCTTTGCAAGGTAAATGTGGAGTCTGTGGAATTGATCTGCACCTTTCATAGACATACAACTGTTACAGGACTGTAGACGCAGTGGCTTTGACCAAAGACTAACAAACATGCCAAAGTACCCCTGGGTGACCGTGTTCCTGTGTGAAGGTCTCAGAGCACAGTCCTCAGCTGGACGTCATGAAGGGAAGACCTCAGGAGCCTGGCTGGAGGTCAAGGTGCTCCCACTGCAGAGAGCTAGTTGTGTTTTTTTCACTGTATTAAAGTGGGTAAGAGAAAACTTAAGAGGTTTTGGGTGAAGGTGCAGGGGAGTGCAAGAGTATAAGTGTAGTAGGTGGCAGGCTTTGTCCTACTTTGTGCCTTCAGCTTTACAGGGACTGACCTCCAAGGAGAAGAGGAGGTCTCTGGATCTGGAGTATCCCCTCCTGCCTGTTTAGCTTTAGAGCTGCTTGGCTCTGCCGGCTGCCCTGGTTTGAGCACAGCTACAGTTTCTTGTAGTGGTTGTAGATGTGACAACTTGCTTTTCGAAAGAGCTTGCCATCTTTGGGATGAGAGTGAGGTGTTTTTTCTTCTTTCTCACTGTATTGGGGAGTTTGAAAGCAGTAAGATTTGAAAGTTTGATGTTCAAGAAGGTAAGGCTTGTTTTAGTTGGTGGCTGGAGTCTGTATAAGAAAAGACAAGGGTCCAACTCTGCAGGGAATTGTGAGTTGCTGTTTCAATGGGATTAAAATGGAAATCTTCACAGAGGAAGAGTCCTTCTCCTTTAGAAATGTCTGTTACACACTGATCACTAGGCAGAGACCCTTCTTCTGGCTCTTTACAAAGCAGCTCCACAAACAATATAGTTTTATGGGACCACTGCTCCTTACAAGCTGCTGATAGCAGCTTTCCCGTAGCACTGCGTTGTAATTAGGACACTGCTGTCCTAATGCACATGTTCTGCTTCCAGGATCTAAACAAGTCTCTCTTCAGGGCTTTTCATTGTTCACCCTGGACACACTAGACTATTCAAAGCTGATGTGACTGTCCTTGATTCAGTTCTGCATGAAGTCAGGAATATGCTCTTTGACTTCTACCAGCCAAAGTAAAATGTGAAGTTCTACACTGAAATAAATCTTCTAAATCAACTGAAGGAGTATCTTCCTTCAGATGCAAATTTTTAATTCTAAGGGATAAACAATATGGTCAGTAGTTGAAGTAAAATTCTTGCAGAGGACATATAATATTTTTTTCCAGGATAAAATTAATAATAATTGTGGCTTGATATGTTTTGCTTTTTGCAAGAAGCCTTTCTATGTAGACAGTGGGTGTCTGGAGACCAGTCCAAGAAACTATTGATCAATATAGTTGAAGGAACTGTACAACATTAGTTCCTCAGCCAGCAATACAATTGCTTGATAACTTGTGGCATTGATTATTGAGCAGCTGAATAGTGTGCTAAAAAATGAGAATAGAGATTAATTTACAACAAAGTGTCTCATCACTCTTCTGGCTTTCAGAGAATACCTATAACCCTACTGTGAGCTACATCATGTTGGTGACCCTGGAGAAGCAACAGGGCATTAAGATAGATGAAAATAATTGTGAGACCTAGTTGTAGTCTCAGTGTGATCTTGGAATGTGGCCTGGTGTTTCTTGGACTGCAGTCTGTTTAGACTCATTGAGCCACTCGTCACTGAAAGCTGCAGCGCTTAACTCCTCTTTTTCCTGCATCTCACGACCCTCAGTATTTCCATGTTTGTATTGCAGATGTTCAGCTTGTCTTTAGGGGACACCAGTGGTTTGGGGACCCAGCAGTGCTGGCCCTGTGGGAATCAGAGGTGTGTCAGGGCAAAAAAGAGTGCATGAGCACCCTTTTTTTTTTCCCTTTAAGATTAAAATACACCCTCAGCATTTTTATGGCATGGTTCCTTCTGTTGAATAGAAGTAGAACCATCTTCCAGCCTCTTAGCTGGTTTGCAGATTTTGCAGTAGCAATGTGTAGTTGCAGATGTAAAAGCGTAAGCTAAAAAGAATACGTTTTCAAAACACACCATCAGTGTCTTTGTTTAGCTTACAGGTGTTGTGGGGTTTTTTTGTTACTAAGTTGCCATCTCTACAACATTTCTCAATAACCTCACTCACTACCAGGACAATATTTGCCAATTAAAAAATGGTGCCTGACATTCAGTTGTTTTACTGATGGTAACAGACAAAATCCTGGAAGAAAGATTTTCTCCTGTTGTATCTGTGGATTTGAATGATCAATGTGGCTTTAGTTTGATTAGGAGCATGAGTGAAACCTCTGTGGGCTCAATTCAGGCTCTGAGTTCTCCCCATTGCCATCAGAAACTCAAATTGCTACCTGTGGTGGTAGGAAACATGCAGCTCCAAAACGTACATTTGTTCCCAACCTGTCACCTGGCTTATCTTTTCCTGCAATTTTATGGAAACAGAAGGAAAACATTGCGGAGTCCAATTCCCAGAACTTTATGGTTTGGCAGTGATTACTATTTAGCTTTAGGGTTCACTGCTGTTCTCTTGTTCCTGTGCTGTGGTGGATTATGCAGGTGTCAGAGCTTCAAAGTTCAGTTATCTTTGTTTCCACAAACTTAATTGTAATTTTGGTCCCAAAAGTGAGTGTGAAAAAGCAAAACAGTGTGAGTTTTGAAAATCTGAAAAGTATGTTGCTGTTAAATCTCTGAGCTTTAACATTAAATTTTTTAAATTTTCTCTTAAGAAGAAACTGAAAAAAGCTGGTTGATAAAGCTTTCACAATGGAATGCTTTTGCTACACATGAATTCACGGCATCAGTAAGGTTAGAAGTGTTTGCTAAGGTACAAATGATACGCTGAGGAGGAAGCAAAGGCAGGTGTGATACGTGTGTTGACTGACTATGGTGAGTGCTCCTTGATCGGGAGGTTTGAACTCACGAGACAGCTGCAAACTATGTAGGTGTAACTGCTCTGATGTTACAGACAAATGCAACAGGGCTGAGGGCAGTGACGTAGAATCTTTTTATTTGATCCTTTGTGGAAACCAGAGTGAATGTTATAATATAAGAGACTGACTTTTACCAAACCTTTCTACTTTCCTCTGTCATGCTGAACATACGTTGGTTTACTTTCAATGTAACATTTGGCCATATGTTGAACAAGTCCTCTAGGAATGACTTGCCAAGTGACAGAAAATGCTCTGCTGTGGCAAATTGACAGATAAACTAATGCTATTCTCTTTTAATGATGTTTTCACATAAGCGGGGATTTGAATGTATATATTTGTATATACATAATATATTCAGGAGGGACTGAGGTTTCTTTACTGTGATACAAGAAAAGAAATAACCATGAGCAGCAGCTTAAAAATCCCTGCCACCTCAGGTCATTTTTATTAGAGGAGAGTTTAGACTTAATTTTTTTTTTTTATATTATGCTTTAAGTAGTTATTTACCTGTTTGTGTTTGAAAGGAGCCTTACAAGATTCTGCTCTGTTAATAGTTAGTCTCTCACCTCTTTTGATTCAGATGTAAGTGATCCCACTATGAACAAAACCTCAAAGAAACAGACTCTAGTGAGCAGGTTTATCCCATTTAACGTTCCAAAGAGAAAGAGTTAAGAACTTTACATTTAAGCCTACCAGCAAACATACACGTGACAAAGAAGTGTCAGAATAGCCAAACACAGATTTCTTGTCATTATTTAGAATCAATTGAAATGTGTGGTTTCTTTGCAACCGTATAAATTTCTTCTGCTTATATAAAGAGTGTATTAGTTTCTTGCAGAGACAGCTGTCTGTATGGAAAGGAATCGATACATTTAATTCCAGTTGCATCTTCTTTTGAGACTGAACATTAACACTTTTCAAAAGGAAGAAATGATTCCTGGGTTCCTCAAAGAAGAAAACTGTGTAGACTGGGCTGGGTTTTCTTGGGGTATCATAAGGAAGCAACGTTCAAATGGAAACTTTTGAGTGTAATATAGTGAAGCAGTAAAATCAGACACACTTTTGTGGATGAGCAAATATAAAACTCCTAAAGACTTCAGAAACTGAAACTGAAAGTGACAGGAATTAATCTGGAAGCCTTTCTGCCCTGCTCCTGATCTGGCCTGGGGTCTTCCTGGAAATTGTATAAGAGGATGATTTTGGGGTTTGCTTTGATTTGTTTGTTAATTTACTAATTTCTGATTGAAAGTGGAAGGCTTGAAATTGTTACTTTGCACTGAAGTCCTCGTATGGATAATGTGTTATTTTTTGCCTGTGGCTTCTCAGGAGACTGAGCAGAGGTAGGAATAAGTATCAGATCTTGTGAGGCTATTGTGACTGTAGAACTGCTGTGGAATTCAGCACATCACCAGTACAGTTGCTGGTTGGTTTTGTTTGTTTTAAATTGAATCAGTAGAACTCTTCTTTACAGGATTGTGTTTCAACTTTCTCTTTAATGTTGTTGTAGTATGGAATATATTAATACTTGCAATATTCAGTTCTCAGTGTTTCGGTTAGTGCAGGAAATCTGAGGCATGCATAACATTTATACTTATTTTATACACAAATATAAGTTATAATTTGTATGAGTTTACATATATGTATGTGTTCATACACTTAGGTTTCTGCGTATGCTGTATATTTATTGCAAAGTACCAATGAAAAGACACAACCATAATAACAGTATTAAATATTTTTCAACATTTGATTACATTTTCCAGCACTTCTTCTGCGGCGCTTTCTGCCTTGATAAAATGAATAGCACATCAACTACAGCCTGCAGCTTTATTTTTCCATTATTAAACAATTGACGATGTGTTCAGTGTCTTACCCCAGCTGATCATGAGATCAAGTGTGACTAAAAACTAGATCATCTGGTGGATGCTCCAGCGTTTGATGTGACACAAGGGCTCCTTTCTCCTCTCTGGCTTGCCCGTGCTGCTCCTTCTGCAATCAGCAGGAGCTGTGCGTGCCACTTTGGGGCACGTTGCTGTATCTGAAGCACTTGCTCTGTTTCATCATTGAAATTAGCCCAGCAACAGAGACATCCAAGCCAAGCACAGCCACCTCTTCTCCATTTGTATATTCAGCTGTTTGTACTGTTAGTTTAGTGGGTGAGCTTCTCTTTCATGATTTTGTGCCTTGCATATGGTTCTCTATAGCTGATTGAGAGTGGTATTAGACACATCCATTAACTCTACCTAGAGTCTTCCTCACAGAAAGATTTTCTTGTTTTCCTTTCTTTTATGATATGATCTAGTTTAGTAAAAATCACTGTTCTGTAGACAAATACCCTGCAATAAGGTTTACAACTGCTGAAGGTGCCACTTTGGTTTATTCACACCAGGCTTATCCTGGAAGGATGATCTCTTTGGGGACAGCAAGTTCTACAGTTGCCAAGTGCAGGCAGTGCTGAAGCCCCTAGATGTGATACGTAAACAAAGAACTAGGTACCATTTCTGAATGCATGAGAGCATATGACATGGGAACTGAGCCCACCAGGTCTCCTCTGTACTTCTTTCAGGTAGAAAATTGCACAGATGAGATCAATTTAGACTAATGTCAGAGAGCTAACATGGTTCCTTTGGAAGCCTTCTGCTGCCAAATGTTTCGTTGCTGTTTCATGGCTGTAGTTGCTTTATAATATTAATTATTCAAGCTTTGTGTGTTTCCCAAATGTGGCTTCTGACTGTTGTGCCAGAGGCCATGGAGACAGAAGCAGCAGCACTGCATTGGTCTTTGTCTCCATGCTAAGGCAGGGCTGACCCCTGTTGGCCTCAGTGTAAATGGTTTCTATATCTTGGTGTCTGAAAGCTTAGGAGTTTTGCTTTTTCCTAATACCTGACAAAGGACCAGAAACTTGTGTCTCACAGGCCAGATACAGCTGGAAGTTCTTATGCATGTCGTGTTGTGGGTGTCTGGGCTGCCAAAGACATTTGGAAATACTCAGCCCTCTGCAAAGAGTCAGCTCCTCACATGTGTGGGGGAATTTGTTGCAGCTCCTTTTGTAGCCATCCCTTAAGTAAAAAAAATACATGGAGACTGCATTTGCACAGTGTTTGTGCTGCTTGCATAGGGTTGCTCGTATGCACAGAACTTGAACGTATCCATGTGAAGTCTTCATTCAAGCTTTCTGGTTGCGGTGAGACCATATCTGTGTGGCTTTTTACCTTGTCAGACTCTTGTGTTCCTAAGACCAATGTTGGAGTTAATGTGGAGAGCTATGCTAGGAGCACAGCAGCGTCTAAAGAGAAGAAAGGCCTTCACAGCAGAGTTTATTTAGGTCCAACTAGTTGGAATCAAAGGTGAAGACAGCACAAGTTTAGTTACAGAAGACTGTCCACCCTACACATTGCCAACTTATTGCAAGTATTGACATGAACTCAGTTTGAAAGTAGAAATCAAGGACAGAGTACTCAATGATGAAGCATTTAGATATTTTTCTCTTAGTTGTCATTCTTTCATATGTACCTTCAGTATATTTCCCACCTGCCTCTAGCCTAAATTTTTGGTTTAGCATTATCTTTCCAATACTTGATAGAAGTTGATCATAACAGGGAAAAATTCTTATTATGGGAGCTGCATGCAAGCAGCTGTACATGTACTGTACCTGTGTGTTCCTGGATCAGTTTGGTCATGAACCAGTCCCTGTGGAAATCCAAGAGGTTTCTGCGCTGACCTCAGTGTATTGTGATCAACAGGGTCAGTGTGGGCTACTGGGACCTTCTGTCTGGAACCACAAAAGGCAACATGTGGTATTTGACACCTACATCCTGGAAACCACTTCTTTGTTATGTAGCACAAGGATGTAAAAAAATCACTGTCAAAATAGAGTTAGGGTTTTCATGAGCTGAAGCTTAAAGTGTACCCACATGGGTACACCTATATGGGGGTGCTGAGGGCAAGAGGGATGGGGACAGCATGTTTGGCTCAGAAAGCTTCAACCGCCAGTCAGACAGTTCATGCAAAAATTGTAAATGGTTCTTTTCCACAAAAGCTAACCTTTGGCACGCACACACGTGAATTCTAAATCAAACTGATTGATCTACCTCATAAGTGTAATTCTGGTGTATTCTCTTTTCTTGTAAAACAGCCTCTGATAGCACTGAAGTGAATAATTCTGTATTTGGCAATTATTTATGAACTGCAGATCTCATAAACACAGCAGATGCATTTTCTGGATGGCAGCCATTAGTGCATCTGGGGACTGACTTGCTAGTTATTGAAAATATTGGACTGGAAGGGAAAAAGATACTGCCACCTCTTTCTAATTTTCACCTGATTTCTGAGGTGCTCCACAGCATTCCTTCCCCAAGGTTTGTCACATTAGAAACATCCTTTGACATCTCTCAAATATTTCATTGTCTTCCAAAATAATAGTCTTCTAGGACACGCTGTAGGCCCTGCTTCTCGGAAATTTGTAGCCAAAGCCATATTGGTCAGCAGCCTCTTACTTTAAAGAAAAACAAGAACTCCTTGCAACGTGTTCTTGAAAGGATTTTCTTATTGTGCCACACAGGACTAAATGTTAGAATGAATTTTTAGAGCAGCTGAAAAGTGAAATTTGATATCTCGGATGCCTAAAGATTTCCTGTGAGCTACATAAATATATAAACCTAGGACAATGAGGGGTGCCTTGTTCCATTTATGCAAAGGCCACCGAAAAGAGTGAAGCAGCAAAAGGAGATGTCCCGTCTCTCTGCTGTTTCCACCTTGGCTGTCTCGGTTGCAGTTGACTGTAGCGGTGCCAAGCGTGGAGGTTTCCCGTGTGCCGTTCATACACCTGTGCTCTTGGGCTGCTGCATGGGCTCCAGATCATTTTACAGGCACCAGAAGATTACAGCCACACATGAAATTTTGGCGGGAGAAAAAATTGATCTGCAAGATAATGGAATCCTTGCTGCGTTTTTGGTATTTTGCAAACGTACAAGTACTCCTGCTTTCAAAACTTAAGTAGTAATATAATGGGGAGAAACACCTGTTTTATGCTAATCCTGGGAATTTCATATCCACTGTCTCAATGACAAGACAGAGTGTATGTTAGACAGTTTGTCTAGTTCTCCTTGTTTTGTTTTTGTCCAAAACTTGTCTCAGTGGTGTGGGGAGTATTTGATACTCTCTTTCATCCTTCCCATTTTCATTCCTCCTGTCTTCCATTCTTCTATTTTTCTTTCTTTAATGTCTTCCTTTGAGAAGGGGAGTTTCAGTTGTAATAAGAATAGGCCAAAAGGACAGCATTTGCTTTTATTTTTTTTTTTCCCCTCTGCTTGAGGAGAGAGGAGGGATGATTTCAGGTGACTAAACACGCAACAAAGCATGCATATCTTTGGGGTTAATATTTCCTCTCTCTGAAACTGATAGATTCAATTTTAATACAGACTTAGTCTAGGGAATAGCATATTCTTTATGATACAGAGCATTTTGTTCAGTATGGGTTAGAACTTCAAGTGTGAGTCTTTATGGCACTGAGACTGAATCCCTCTGGCTTCCTCTGGCGGCAATGTCAGTGACAGGGTTTGTAGTATCCACTTCTGTTCATAGAATATATTCTTCTGTAGTGGATAAGCAAATATCAAAGGTCATTTCTTTAGCTGTACATGATCTTATTGCCTCTGCATAGCTGTATGTTGTATTTTATAAATAAAGTAAAACACTTAAAGATGTATAGTAAAAGATATGCCAAGTCAAATGCTCATAGAAAACCACTTCTAATAGGATTATGAAAAGATACCTGTTTGAATGGTAGGCATTCGCGCTTGATATGGCATTGGTATTTTCCATATTGAGGCAAGACCAAAAGAAACAGTGCAGCAAGGGACTGAAAACTTGGAAGAACAATTTGTTCAAAATATACCACTTGTATCCTGGTTGCTTCTAATATTCATGATGGTTGGGAGCTTCAGTGTCATCACTACTTCAGTATTTTTGAAGAAACTTTTGGCTTTGTTTTCTTTTCGAAATAATATTATTTTAAAAAAATTTCTGTAATTGCCCTGTAAATAGCTTAATTATAAACATTTATCCTACTACTCATGATAGAGTTTGTCATTTTGAATATGAATTCATTTCCAGTCTTCAAAAATGTCTTGGGGCATATTAATCTACAGTGTGGATGCGAGTGTCATTTTTTATAATTTTCTGCTGCTGTATCTTCCTAAGAAATACCTTAAAATTTCTGAAGGGCCATTAGGGTTTGATGCAAGATAGCAGATGTAGCAGTAACATATAGCACTTGGGTACATGGCTCTCTGTTATCCTTTGTGTAAGAAAATGATGCTGAGATGCAACCTTTCAAATCAAACCATGTTCCTAAAAATAGGTTAATTGTTTTTCCGAAAGATGTGGGGTAAAATAAAAGACCCACTTTCTTTGCCAGTGGGTTCTTATACACTTCTGGTAATGCTGCTTATGTATTGGCTTCCACACGAGCCCTTAAGCTTGAAGAAGGACGTCAGAGAGGATAGTGCAGGATACGTTACTAGACATTTTAAATAGCATACTGTATATAGTGTGTGCACCTGAGGGCATTTTGTAAGGTAGCAGTTTGCTGTTAAGACATATCCTTGTGTGCTCGCTATGCGTCTGTCAAAACCAGGCTTTTTTCTTGTCATATGAACTCTAGCCTTTCATTTCATCACGGTCTCAGAAGTTGAAGTCTCAAGTCCAGGTCTGCAAATATTCTGTAGTGGAAAATTTTACTGAGGTCTTCCTGCCGTTACCCAGAGTTTATACTGAGTCTGGAGATTAATGGCTCTCAGCCATCTGTGAACCATTAGATGTCCATGGAGTATTTGCTGTTGAGGTGATCTTTCCCTCTCATTGCTACTTTAAATGAAAATAAGTGGAAAATACCTGGTTTCTGCAATTACTATAGAGCGTGCTGGGTCACCCATAGAGAGCTAAGGAATATCTGTCTACTAAAAAGGAGAAGAATCAACAAGATTATTTCAAATGAGAGATTGCCATTGTATGACCATGAGCTTGAAAGGGACAGATTGTGCGATCTGATTTCACCCACCGTGCCAGCCCTGGACACTCATTGTCCCTTGTGTGAGGAGACAGACTTGGGTGAAAACTACCTTCAGCGCCAGCTGCCTCTGTGATCAGGATCCTACTGAAATGCGTGGGCAGTGGAGAGACAGAGCTGGCAGCACAAGTGGTTTCCTTGCAGAGCCCGGGGCAGCCGGGCTCCCAGCCTCCTGCGGGTGCTTAGCGCAGCAGACAGTATCGATCTTCTGCACCTGTGCTAGGGAGAGCTGCAGCTTCAGGAGCGTACGTTGGTCAGCACATTTGCTGAAATCTCTTGCTCCATAATGGCTCTTTGGAAGTCACTTGATTCATTTAATGCTGGGCTTGAGTAGTCTCCTTCAGGTCAGTAGGTCTTACCTACAAATGTGGGTCATCTGGCAGCTCTTCCTTACTGTCAGTGTCACTAGGGATAATGCCACATCAGTAAAATGGCTGCCATCAGCAGGACGCCTGCACTGTCAGTTGTAATTAAAATCTTTGGTCCAAATAATCCCTTCCGGATTCAGACAATGAAGGGACTTTGCATATTTCCTCTGTCTGTGCTGAAGAGAATGTCAGCCCCCGCAAAGGCACAACTTCATCCCCCTGATTTGGCAAAAGATTTTGATTTGCAGCCCCCATGAACCTGGAGTAGCCTTGAGTCTGGAGAGAATTGTTTTAGACAGAGCAAGACCTGTCAGGCCCTGGTGGGATAATCTTTGGACCCAACAGTTTTCATTTTTTTGAACTGGGGAACATGCAGGGTTTTTGGAGTGGGTCACCTTTCATCTGAAGAAGAAATAACCCAGGTGGACACTGGGTACTCACCCAGTGATACTGGTGGTGGTTTCCACATTATGCCTGTTTACATTGGATGAAAATGTCAGCAGCAATGAGAAAATCGTGCATTAGTGCTCATGCACACAAGTAACCATCTCAGCCTCCTATCTATCAGTTTTTGTAGACTGAGAAATGGCAGCTTCCTTGTGCCAGCTAGGCTTGGTTTTAAGTTAAGGTGTTTTGTGTGTGTGGTGGTTGTTTTGTTTGTGTGGGTAGTTTTGGTTGGTGTGTGTTTGTGTGGGGTTTTTTTTTTTTTTTGATTAGTTGCTTTTGTTTCAGACTCTAGTATAGACAACCCAACCTTTAAAATTCTCTCACTGGTTAAATTGAGTTTTCCGGAGTCACCTGAGTTGTGGTCACAGCTTTACATCACACACAGACAAAGGCAGCACTTCTCGCTTCTCTGTGAGCAAAAGATCCTCTCAGCTGCTTTGTGCTCATTTCAGGCAGGCTGTATCCCACTTGTATCTCTGATCCCAGTGTTTGCTGCTGGCTGGCTGCCTTTGCTGGCTCCAGGCTGACACATGAAGCCAGGGGACTTACTGCCTCTCCTGCCTATTCTGTACTCACCGAGAGGCAGCCTCCTCAGTTGGAAGTCATATTGCTTTAATTCCTTACACCATACAAAACGTAGCATGGGAAAGAAGGCTGTTTCCCTCTGCTGTTGGCCAGTTGCTTACCAGTGAAAGAGACCTCTTCAGCCAGCTGGAACGAAAAGTGCCTGTTCCTGGAGACAGGCATCCCGAGGGAGCTCCGTCACAGAAACGGGGGGCTGCGTCCTGGCAGCTCTCCGGTGTCTGTAGGTGGTGGCTCTGGCAGCTGCTGTACTATTCTCTAGAGAAGGCTCTTTAAATCTCGATGTCCAGGGATGTTTTATGTCAAAATTTGATTTACTATGTTAACTTCATGTCGAACAACACTCTTCTTGTACCATAGTGATGAGAAGAAGAAAAGTACTTGCTGAAGAAAGGTTTCATAATTGCATGTGATTTTATGTCTGTTGTTTGTGTGTTACATGGGTTTATTGAAAGACCTCCATCAATGCATTCCTGTGAAAGTAAAGAAGCTAATATCTTACTGAAAAAATTGCCAAGTAAAGATAATCCAATTAGGCTGCTGCATGTGGCTGAGTTTTTAAATTATTGATGTTGTCTTAAAACTGGCTGCCTTATAATACAGTAAAAGCTGCAATGTAGAAGATATATTTAGCTGTAGTCACGTTGTGATATTACTCTGCAGTATTTTTTAAAAAAGATCCACAAACCAGATTTTTAAAGAGACTGGCTTTGTTTTAGAGAGCACAAATACAGAAGAATATGTTTATAAATGGAACATCCAGGAAGTAAATAGTAGGACTTGGCTGCAGTGTGTCTGCACCTGTCTGTTGTTAAGCTTCAGAGGGAGATGGTTCCTGTCTTCAAAGCTAAACATGTGGGATGTTATTTGCAAAATTTAAATCTTCCCTGTTGCGGTTGCCCAAAGGAAAGTCTACTTGCAGCTTTTAACTTGATGGAGGAAAATATTTTTTGGAATGTGGCTCTTAAAATAAACAAACAAATAAATACAATAAAACCCCACCGAAACTCCAGAGCAACTGGGCAAGCTGGGTGGCAGCAGTTCATGCACATGAACTCTGTAGATGAGACTGCAGCTCCGGTCCTCCCTGCAACGCACAAGTCTCTCTGCAGCAGCATGATCCCAAACTATTTACAGCAGGGATGTCCAAATTATTTTCACTGGGGGCCGCTTCAGCCTGGTGGTTGCTTTCAAAGGGCACCCCTGATTTAGTGCTGTAGTTTTTTTAAACCGGTGCTTTCAAACTCAGCAAACAGGCAACAACCACGGCACAGTGACGCTATGTATTAAGACAAGATAAGAAATAACTAAAGAAGAGTGCTCTGCACCAATTTAATCTAAAGGTGATATTAAAGCCATGGATCACAGTAGCAGAGCGTATGTCCAAAAGAAAGGGGACGAAACGTCCTCCACAGACAGATTAAAGAAGGTGTATTGATTACTGTCCCTGTTATCAAATATCTGGGACACTAATCAGCATGTCAGTCGTGCATTTTAGTAACAAAGGAGAGCAATGATTCAGTGCTTGTGAAGGCAGCATGATTAAGTGGGAAGAGAATCATTATTATTTTTATTCAGCTCCTGTCCAAAACAGAACATTAAAACTTGTCATGATTGATTTTTGTTTTCTAAGGGGACTATCTGAAATATTACTCCAACAGAATATTCTATTTTAAATGTAAACCTGGACAAGTTTACTATTTCCCATATGTTTTTGTTGAAAACAGCTTGCAAAGTCTCACATACTCTCTGAATAAAGGCTCTGTGCCAGAGAGGGAATTAACCCATTAGTCATTTAACAGTTAAAAATGACTGTTAAATGAAATCTGTAAATCGCTGTGAGATATTTCATTTCAACACTTATTTGCTGCAGGTATGATGCCGGTAAAATGTAAATGGAGAAAGCTGGGTACTTTCTCAGGTCAAATACCCATCTCATGCACACAAAAAGTGAGGAAAGGGACTGTTTTGAATATCTTTTTTGAAACTGAGGCGATTAACCCTAGCTTTCAGCTTTCACTAGAGGCAGATTCGTGGCACTAGAATTAGGACCCTCATGCCTCTCAGTAATCCCTGGAAAGAGAGCGACACCTCCAGAACCTGCCTTGGGCACCTTCCCAGAGCAGTTCAGCCGACCTCCCCCCGCCTCTGGGCTGGAACTGACCTTCCACAGGGACCTCGACCGAACGCCTGAGGTCACCCAGGATAAACTTGTGTCTGTCTGTCTGCCTGTGCCAGACCTTCCTCTTTTGTGTGCATTGGTATTTGGCTTCCCCGTGTCCGAGCTATGGCAACTCATACCCATGCGGTCAAATCCTGTCCTCCCAGCGGGTATTTATGGCTGTGCTGGCCTGAGCAGGAGCTTATCAGAATATTGTGATTTATTTCTGTGAGTTTGTTGTTCAGTGTAACGGAAGTAAACACCTGTGCAGGAGGGCTCTAAATTGTGGTTGGCAGAGATGTTGTTTAAACCACTGTCAGCTGACTGTATTTAAACAAAACAAAACCAACTCGAAAGCTAGAAATTACAGTTTGCACTTTCTGCAGCGTATGTGTGAGGAAACTGAATCTCTCTTACTAAGTTGTATTTCATTGTGCAGTTCTTGAGACCTCATTAATAAAACTATACTAAAAGCAGAGAGAACACTATTCTTGCATTTAATCCTCAAAGGTTTTCAATATTCTCCCTTGGCTTCCATATATTATATAGCTTTAAAGGCGTCTTTCAAAAAATATCAAATACATCCTTCCCTATTGCTAGAAATCAAAGTCATTTAGGGTTAGTACCTAGTTATTGGCTAATATTTACAACTGAAATTACACAGCCATAATTTCTGAACATACTGGATGTGTTCAAGGCAGGCTGAGTGCCCTGAAAGTTGAAGAACAATGGAAAATGTAAGTCAAACATGTGAGGCTATTTGTATTAATTTTGCAGGCAGACTTGAGATTATGAATGTACAGTGGCATTGACCTGTTGCCATTATTTATGTATTTCCTTTGTAATTTCTATCATTATCTATTATTTCACTGTATTTTAATGAAAAAAGTGTTTATTTTCATTTGAAGAATCCTAAAGGACTTTGCTAAGTGAATGATGTAATTCATAATACATTGCGCGTATCCAATATTTTGCTGTGCACAAAATGTTAAAGAAAAAAAAATAGGGTAAGAAACCTTGTGTTGGCACTGAAAATGCCAAATGTTTAGCAGCAAGTGTAGCCAATAGCTGAGGTCAGCAGGTAAAGAAGAATACTATAGGTAATTGCCACTGCTTTGGGAGAACTGAATTCCCTGAGCTGGAATTTGGCCATGGCAGCCATTTACCTCTAAGTTTGCAAAAGGCATGCTGGGATCTTTGAAGACTATAACATGCTAAGGGGTCTTGTGCTTGATCCAAGCTCTTGCTGATAATAAATAAGCTAAATATAACAGCATAAAAACATGCGAAAGCTTTTTTGTGTAAATTTACACAGTTGTACAGATGTGTTTGCATACAGAGTGAGAGGCATGTACTGTATTAATGTCTAGTGAGATTTAACTGGTAACTGCACAATCTTTTCGCAAATAAATACCAACTTAACTCCCAAATCTTGCTGATATTTGAAGGCTGTATGTATCATCCTAGTAGTCCCACCCTCTTTGTGTTTTAACCATTCTTTTACAGTCCCGTGATTTTCCTGATATCACCGTTGATATTCTCATACAGTGGGGGCTTACATGGTGAGCTAAATTACGCAGGAGGACACCACCAGGAACAGCATGTCCATCAGCACCTTTGTCACGAGAGGCAAAGCTGCTGCCCACCTCTTTCTTTTATTTCTTTCGTATGCTTTTAGGAAGTGATTTTCTAGCCTTCTATGCATATGATTAGATCAAAGTACTAAAGCAGTTGATAACAAAATGAAGAATGCTACTTATTTACATTCCACTTGTATCTCTACTAAAATCCTAATAAGAAGGACAAGAATAGTGAATTTTCATTTGGGTCATACATACTGATTTGGTATTAGGCATGTGAATGGTGCTTATTTAAAAGAGCACTCTTGCCACTAATTTTGGGAAATCTGATTCATGTCAGTAATGACATGGTTTTCCATCCTGGAGCAGTCTGTCAAAGCTCCCAGGAGGGTTCGTTTTAGTTTAATATTTGTAAATGAACTAGCCCTGGCAGAAGAGCTTTTCTGCTTTTTCTATTTACATTTCAAATAATTCCATGGAATTGTGTGGGAGCAAGAGAATTGTCTGCTGAATGCTGATGGGTACAATGATATTAATAATAATATCATTAGCGCTGCTTAGGAAAAAAATAGATCACATCAGTTTGCGTGTGCCTTATTCTATAAAATCCTGTAGCATTTTCCCTTCATTTACAATATGTTTGCTGCCATTTTAATTTGAAAGAAGAAAGCTTTCCCATCCAGTCTGTTGGACGGCACCTTCCATAACCCAACCACCACATATTCCCTGGTGAAGGTTAATATTATGCATCCACGATGCAGATTCATTTTACCCGACTAATATTTTACTAAGTGCTTGAGCTGAGCTTTTGTGATAAGTACCCTCTTCTAGGGAGAAAGACATTTGCTCCGTAAATCAGAAATGACAGTTTGTAATGGAACTGTGAGATAGGGAAGAGAAGAGGGGGAAATGGAGCTGAACTCTACATTATGGAGGGACTGTAGTTTCTCATTATAGCCCTGGGAATCCTGATGTACAATTCTTTGCCAATGAATACATCAGCCCTGCTGCGTGTAGGGCTTTGTATGAAGGTAGGTAGGGACAAGATTGCCTTAATGCTTTAGGTCGGAGAAACGCTTCTTTTCATTTTTTTATTGTGGGTCTGGATGAGGGGAGAGAAACAGTTTTTTTCTTGTTTTTACTTTGTTTTATGGCCAGATGGCATTCCTGGTCAGTTTATGAGAAGAGCTTGTAAACCTAGATTTTTTTCTAATCTGCAGGCTTTGTAGTTCCACAAGATGGTGCTTACAACTCAAATCAAAATGGAAGTATTTCCCCTCCTCTTAAATTCTCGCTGTTAAATCTCAGATGAGATCCAGTCTTCCTGTAGAGAGTACTTGTGTGCTGCAAACTACCTGATCTTTGTTAGACAGCACGAAAAATCCAGTTGAACTTAAAGCACAGGTACAGAAATATGCTAGTAAAATTCAGTTTCTGATGCAGTCATTTTCCCTTTTGATTGTTTTTGTTGCTTTGATTTATACAGTTAAATAATTTATAATGCCTGGTAATTAAAAATGAGATTCCTTAATAAATTATGTGGGAGTTGGGTCAAATTTTATGTTCAGATTCATAAGTGCCTAACTTCGAGCAAGAGTGGTACATGTGCAAATCCAAGCAATCTTTATTAATGGGAAAAGGACATCTTTTACTTATTGGTTATGCTGCTTTGTGTCTCAGGAGTGTGTTACTTCTCTGTTCCTGTTTTCTGAACCAGTAAAACCCAGTTGATGAGGTCCATGGCTTCTTTTTGTTTTAAATTAAGGATCTATTCTCTGCAGTTTTCAGGCCAGGAGCTGTCTGCATGTTCAAATGTATTGGACTGGGAGATATTTTTACAGATGTCTAATAGAGACTCTGTGTGTGTGTTTGCATGCAAGCAGAGAGTTGTTTGGCTAAACATGGAGGTGAGTTTTTGATAAGATCTGTTGCATTTCCTATCACTGCAAAAAACATAGGTAAGTTATTGGAGAGATGACTTTACCCAAAGCAAAAACTGGATCAGTGATACACTTATAATGTATTTTAGATATCTTTTAAAAACCACGTTAAAGCTTCGGCTTTTCTGAGATGGCTTCAATACGATTGGAGGTCATCAGCTACTGCCCTGGAGAGAAGAACGGGAATATAGAACAACTGTTGGACTCTGGGTTATTCACAGGAGGTGTAGATACAGGACTGATAATTTTTCCTGGTGGTTCATGGGAGTTACATTTTCAGTTAGTAAAAGCCAGTTTGCTATTTGGATGCAATGATCACTTAGAGAAAGATCTGAGCTGCAGAATGAAATACTGCATACTAAAATTATGTTAAATACCAATGCCTACTGGAGGGGGGTGGGGAAGGAGAATTAGGAAGTGCCATTTCTGTGTTATGCGTGAAGTTTTAATTCTTCATGTCTTGCTCAGAAAATGAAGAAGTCTTATGGAAAAGTAGGAAGCTCTTGTCTGTGAAATTACAATGTACTTGCCAAAGGAAAATTTAATTGAGGTTGCTGGGACAACATCTTAAAGCTTGATTTTTATCTTCTTGTAGCATTTTAATTTTTAAAAATCCAGGTTTGTTTTTTGTTTGGAGTTTTTTTGTTTGTTTTTTTTTTAATTCCAAGGAGAAAATAAGAGTATTCTGGGGTTTTTTTCTGCAATTTTAACCAGGTGTTGTCAGCAAACCTTGAACTCCCCAAACCAGAGCTTACCATCCTGCTCCCAGGGAGGAATGTAGCTGGATTGCAGGTTGCACAATCCACTGGGCTCCTGCCCTGCTGGTGTTGGGACAGTGCTCGGGAGGGTGGTTCCTGGGTGCCACCCTTCCCTGTCACGGCTCCTCTTGAATCCTCAGCACAGTAAGACCGTGATGCTGCTTCAGTGGGGCCCCAGCTCCTTTGGGTGATTTTTGTATAAGATTTTTATTTTACTAAGCCAAATAGAGAACTAAGGGAAAATGACAACTTTTTAAATGGTTGGATTGTCAGTTAAAGTTAAATAGGATTTTTATCAATCAGAAAAGGGATATCTGTGTCAGTGAGTTTTGAGATCTGTAAAACAGATTTATAATGGAAGAAGGTATTCAGTACACTAAATATAGCAGCTGCTGCCTCCTCCATAATGCAGTGTGAACAGTAGCTAGTTTGCCCTGCCAAGGGACCACTTTTTCATGAAGCATCATGTAGGTAACACAGATATAAGAAATACTACTGCTATACAGTAATTTTAGAAGATCTGCGAAAGCTGTTTAACATCAGATCAGGAATAACAGTTCAGAAAGAGAAAGGAATTGTGAGAGCTAGCTACAATAGTAGCTACAGGCTTGAAGGTTCTCTCAAGGAAAAGAAATGCAATGCTAACTAAGCAGGTTAGAAAAAAGCAGAATATGGCCACGTGTGCTCTTGTAATGGCTGCATTATTCACGCAGTCGTTCCAAGCTATGTTTGTGCATCTGCTCAAAATATTCAGTATGAACCTATTTTACTGATGTAGCACAGATTACAGTTACACAAGCCAGGGCAAAACCCAGCAATATTCTAACCTCATATAGTTTGAAATGCCTTTTGATAAGTATAGCATGACTACCAGATACAAAGTGGGATGCATATGAGTTAAAGCAGTGCAAAGAGAGGGACATAGCTCCTTCATAAAGACCTTTAATAGTTGTGATTCTTGGATTTTTGCCTATAAAGAAAGGAAAAGGCACCCTAAATTTTTGGACAAGTTTTAGGAGAGCTGCTTTACTGTGCAATAAAAGTTCTCTTCTGGCAGCTTAAAATACCTGCAGTATAGCTGGAAGGTATTGCACTACAACCCAGAGTAATCCACTATCAAATAGCTACACATCTTGAAAGTTTAGCTCTATCTTTAGGAATTATGCATCCTACAGTTTCTTCCTGCTCTCTTGTACTTAATTGCTAGGGAGCCATATGAGCATTGATGCAGGCTCTGAAGCCGCCCTTCTCTTTTCCTTTGTAGTTCTAATGCAACTTTAGAAAGCATCCGTCTTAACTGCACTCAGCATCTCATGTGTTGTAATACACATAAAGGGACACAAAGTCAGCGGCAGTGCTTCAGGGACAGCATTAATACTTAGGCAAGCTGCCAGCACTACAGTGAGAGCTGAGAGACATTTTTATACATGTGTGCTGACAAATATAAGTCCTGTTTGCAATGCAGTTTGCACAGCTGTCCTCATCCCCCTGCAGAATGTCAGAAATTATCTTGATTAGATAATTTTTTATTCATTTTATTAATTTTCCTCTGTTTGGGGGAAATTCCTGCATAACCGCAATGTCGAAGAATGCTTTACCCCTTCCTCACGTAATATATCTTGAGGCTTTTGCATCTAATGTCTGACTGCTGTCCCTGTTTTTTTAGAAAGTGCTATTCACAGCCTCAGTGCTGCTGCAATAACAAAATTGAGGCAATATGACCCTAGTTGTTACTGCCCTACCTCGAGTTCGAGGAGGAAAATGTCACGGAAGTTTCTTGTACTTGCTACCCAGACATTTCAATGTGGAGTTAAATCTGACAGACAGTTTTGTACCTGATTAGAGAACTGAGGTCTAAGAAGCTGGAAATTCAGTGAATTGTATGTATTATTTTATAATTTGTCTGTGCCTTGATTTTATGCCATTGAATAACTGGAAGTTGAGTGAGATAAATCATTTGAGATTTTCCTGTGGCTACTTTGAAAAGGGACAGTGCATGTAAGGTTGTGTAGCTCATGGTGCTTTCTCCTTGATGCACATTTTCTTTGAAAAAAACAGTGCCTTAGGAAAGGAGGTTGGTAGGGAGGAACCTACTGAACAGAGCACTTACTGGAGGTTGAAGCTAGGTTTTAGTCATTGGTCTACAACAAATATAGATTAATGTTTTAATTGGGAACAACACCCTGTGGCCATGAATGCTTGCTGTATAGTAGTATAATCTTTTGACTGTTGCTGACTGGTTTGCGTGTGTCCTAAGAGGCTACGTCAATATTGAGACTAGAGATCACTTTTGAGTGATGCTGAAATCAATCGCAGTCGCAGTCACTTAGGTTTTTTTGATTGTGTTCATTGTGTTGTAGCATCTTATTTTTACCTCATTATGAGAAACTTTAAACTTGCAGTTTTCCTTGAAAGTCCTTCCAAAGTGTAGTTTTGAATAAATTTTAGGGTACTTTGAAATGGTAACTCTTAAAGGTTGAAAGGTGCAGCAGCCCTGCCAGTGCCTTGGAGAAGAGCGGGCTGTGGTCCTGTGCGAGCAGCGTGTTCTTCCATAGAGCGTCTGTAGGTGGGACTCACAGGGACTGCATGTGGCAGGGGGCTTGTGTTCAATGGCTTCTTCTTGTAACCTCCCACCAACCCGATGCTGAGTGCGGTTTGCTTGCAGGGGAGCGCTACTGCTCTTATATCTCACAGAATTGTTAGAAATGGGGTTGGGTGTGATTTCAAGGGCTTCCTTTGTTTACCGTCATCCATAATCATCTTTGCTAATCTCTTCCTGCCAATTTTTTGGTTTTATTCTATTTTTTTTTTTGTCCAGTGTTCTTAAACTGCATGTGTTAGAAATCCCATTGCTTCATAAGCAAGCTATTCTCATGTTAGTTTTCTCACGAAAGTTTTAGCGTGTCTGCACGCATTTTCACAGTGTAATGATTTGGCTGTATTCTACGCACTGGAGCAAGCAACAGGCTAACTGGCATTTAGTAGCCTTGGACATAATACCGCTCCATCAAATTGTCTCTACTGCATTTATGAACAGATTCAAAGGATTAGTTATAGTTAGTTGGGTGGTTCTGTTTTTCTTTTGTTGCATCATCTCTAAACAAAGATTGGTAATCCACTATTCTTATGTGATAGCTGTGTGAGGTTGCGTTTATTTAACAGGTTGTCAAGCAACTCATGTGCCCTGCTTCCCATGGGAAGCGGATACACTTGCGTACTGCTCTTGGTATTTAGTCTACTTCTGTTTTCATTTGATTTGTTCCTTTACGTGGTCTTGAGGACGAGCAAAGTCAAGATGTAAAGTAAAATATCTTGTTAATAGTGAGATGTTTTTTGGCTCACTTCTTGCAGAGAGAGTTGTTAGGTATCCTAGACAATTACTTCTTTTGTAGTATTGCTTTTGGAACGTATTACACGATAGAAATTTCTTCTTCTGTGCAGAAACTATATCTGAGCATTTTGAGATTATCTGGCAGTTCTGTGGCTTCATATTGCACTGATGTTCAGAATAAGTCTAGAAGATAGACAACAGAGGGAGTGTTTGGAACATTTCTGGTGCTTAATTCGATGTTAGGATGAAACACTTTGCTGTTGTCGCCATGAATCTTAGTGATTAATTCTTTGCTCCTGACAATCCTGAAATATTGAATATTGCTAGAAATAGGATTCAGTCTAGGAGCCAAGTTTTTGTCACATAGATGCCATACACAAATGTATAGTATATCTCATGGAACATTCCTCTGACACTTTCAGCGTTTTTTTTAATATATTCTTAAAAAACTGAAGAAGTTATTTCTGAACTGTTCATTATTTTCCTGTGCAACAATAGTGTTAGCATGTGATTTTTATTTCCCTATGTATGTTTACATACCTACGCATCTATGGAGACCATCAACAGCCACTGATTTCACTAGCCTGCTAGTGTTATCTTCTGTTAACAAACAGAAGTTCCATACTTAGTGAAAATGCTGAGCTCTGCTGTTCAGATCCAAGGAATCTCTATTTTCTGGAATCCTCTGCTCCAGTAAAATATGTCAAAGAAGTAGTAAGGCAGTTGCTCCTTTCAGTTTGTACAAAATCCCAATTTTCAGCATGACTTAGAACAAGATGCATGGCATGCAACGAGCCATCTGATTAATCAGCAGAGAATTTGCAAACATCAGCAATGCTTCACGATGATATAGGAAGATCTGATATCGTGTCCCCTTGTGCCTTCCATATATAGTTCTTTGCCCTTGCTCTTCCCCTCATCTCCATGAGAGTTCATGTGAGGTCTGTGGTTTGACTTAACATAGGACTGCCTGGAGTTTCTGGCTTTTGTTTTTTTTCCCTTCCTAATTGGCTTTTACTAGTTATTTTTCAAGCATGATGGTGTCAAGTCAATTTGCTCAGGAGTCAATCATGTGATTTTCACCATGATGCTTATGTAAACGTTTCTTCCAGCTTGCAGCTTTATTAGCCCAGCTTTTTCCAAAGGCTTATTGAGGTGCCATCCATAGCAAATCAATGATATGGGTGTCTTCTAGGTGATCAACGAGAGAGAAGGAAATCTTAATAAAGCCCAAGGTCTTTTAGCTGGCTTAACTGAGCCTGCTTTTCGTGGTGCTTACAGGATGGTATAATGAAACTCTGCTGCTCTCTTCAGTTCTTTATGACTTGGAAAGTGGTCTTGATGGCAGGATATTGCCTTGATAAGTATTATCTTAAGCTTCATTTTCACATAGCAGCTGATTCTGGGCTTTTTGTGATATTGTGGCAGTGGTTATGTAGAATTACCTTTCTCTAGGATACAGGTGGAAGATGCACCTTTTGCCACGTAGAGAAGAAATTGTTGAAGTGTCAGTGGTGGAAGCCTTGAGTGACGTATGATCTGTTTTGGACAGGAGTTCGGGTAAATCTAACAGTCTGTATTCCACTTGGTCGCAGTTGTTCCTATTCCCAGGGGACAGGGTTATTCTGGGGGAGAGTTTGCTGATGTTTTAGCCCTAGGGTAGCTGGAAGTTAAAGGAGCTTTAGAAATTGGGCATGAAAACCACAGCTTCTAGATGACAATGAAACAAAAAGGGCTCTTTCAGAAAGCTTGAGATGATTAGTAGGGCAAACTGGAAATATGTAACCTACTCTAATAGCTTAAGGGTACAATACAGGGTTAAGAAATGGAATTTGAAGTGCTTTTGTAGATAGTAGTTCAGATGTTTGGGACATACCGCTCATACCACACGTGTTGCTTATTTTAGTCCATAATCCTGAGAGCCCCTTGTCCTGCTATTGAAAGCAGCACCCACTGGGGAGCTGAAGTGCTGACGGGGAGGTAACAGAAGCTGTTACGGATCTGCACAGAGTAAACGCTGCAGCGCTTCCGTGTGTGTCTTTCATGGGCATTTTGAATATCTGTAACGTGCTGGATTTCACAGGTCACGGCAGGGCTGGCTGCAGGACATGCTGTTTCCAAGTGTTTGGAGACCCCTGAAAAATTACTGTAGGCTACCCTTCAAAAGTGATCACATTTCAGTCTTTAAGGTTTGATTCCAGCTACTGCTGAGTAAGAATGAGATGAGACCACGGGCTTCCCGTTCACTCATTTGGAAAGTCTTTGAAGAGAAATTTTAAGTATCTTGTAGCAGAAGTTTATAGGGTTTCCTTTGTTTTAGTTCTGCAAAGATTTAGATTATTTGGTGTGATGGCAGATGAATATCCTTGTCAAAGTTAAGAAGGGAAAAAATAGCTAAAGGATTTACAGATTTTGTGGACACTTTCTGTTCAGGAGCAATACAGTAGCATAAAGCAGATGTTCTGGGGAAAAAGTGTATCTTCCTCTTGTTTTGTAACCTCAATGTTTGGAGGATTGTTTTGCTATCCTTTTTTTAAAAAGTATATTTACTTTTTTTTGTACTAGTGAAAGAGAATGTATGCTTCTGACTATAGATTCTGTGGATGTTTTAACAGAGGAGCTGAGCTACCAGCATTTAAATTGTATTATAACAAACAATATTTTTGTGAGGGATGGTGGTTGAACAGCATATTAAAGAAATCATACAGAAATGATACTGATCATTTTGGTATTTTACAATTAATAAAGGATTTTGTTTCTGTGGCTGTATATTCTCAGTGCCCACAATTTTAGCAGTTAAAGGATAACAGAGTAAATCTGAATTTTCTCTTGATATCAGCTTTGTTACAGCCTCATAGCTGTCCATGGAGGTTGAGAGTATTATGTGTTTGAGATGGCGTCTCTTAAATGGAAAAAAGGGGGCTTCTCTGTTTTATGAGCTTCACTATGCTGATCTTGTTGTCTGCAACGTGCATCCTTCCTGGCTTCACATACGAGCCTGTGGGTCCCAGGGAACTCTCTCGTGCCTTTGCAATGTCTGCACTTGAACTGCTGTTTTAATACTGTCTCATTTAGGGTATGTGCCAGCCATTATTTTAATAACTACAACGGAATTTTAGACAATTATGTTAAATATCTCAGATACTATCACTGGTTTCTGTGGTATAAGAAGTTTCTAGAAGTGAGGACCCTTAGTAGGTGTAACTTGCACAAGCACACGTCTGTACTGATGCTATTTGTCAATCATTGACTCTCTGAAAAGGGTGCATGAAATACCACAGAGCTATAAATCCCCTGCTCTGGTGGGCTTCAGCTGACTCCAGCTTTTGGAACCGTCTGAAATGCAATCCACTGCAGTTTCAGGAAAAACAAAACAAAACTTTATTTCTTGCAAAATCTGGATCAGTAACTCTAGGTTATGGTTTAAACTATTTCGGCTCATTTTTCCCATTCTTGGGAAGATATTTATATTGTTTGTATCTCATGTCAAACCATGTTTTTCTTTCTGCTGAATTCTGCCATGTGTTGCTTTGTTTGCAAGTTGCTTCCAAGCCAGTAATCATAAGCACTCCATCTGGCTGGGGAGCAGAGTAGTGATAATGTAAAAGGACATTTCCACTATTCTGTTTAAAAGAATCCTCCATCTGTACCAAATCTGCCATTTTAATGAGATTGTAAAGGGTTTTGTTGTTTCTTTTCTTTTTCAAAGAGAGGAGAAGATTGGTGGTTGAGGATTTTCCCCCCGCCCTCACTGCTCATAACACAATTGTATCCAAGACCATTTCTCTTTCCCAAGCTGAGAATGACTACAGGAACTTGCAGTTCATGTAATTTAGGGTGCAAAGTAACAAAAGCATCCTGAAAATTTTACCGAAAATCTAGAACAAGTTGATTTGCCATTAGTATTAAGCCTTTTCTTTGTTGTCATTTGTTAAAAGCATGTGAGAAATCATCCTGAATGCTGTAAAACTGATCTGCAAGGTTAAAAAAATATAGTGTCACTTTGATTTATGACATGAACTTTTAGCAATCAGAGCTGAATTGATGGATGTGAATGTGCTGAGATGACTTTTTGGTGCTGGGAGATTCTAATTTGTGCTTTTCTTTTGCAATTCTGATCATTCTTTTAATATTAATGGGGAGAGAACTGGGCAACTTCTCTCATGGGAATGTCACAACCTAAACCAGGACAATTTTGTGGAGGTTAATAGGCAACGGTCTGGGTCAATCATCCACCAGTCTCATCATACGAATGTGAACTCGAAAAGTGACTGGAAAAGGAAAGTAGCTCTGACAGAATAAATGAGCAGAGGCTGGGTAGGGGAGAGCGGTCTCAGAGGAGCTGCCAGAGGGAGCAGGCTGTCACCCAGGCCATGCTGGGCTGTCACCCAGGCCACGCTGGCCTGGCACCATCTACAAGACCCGGGCTGGCTTGGGAACGAGTGGCATGGCCCGCTAGTAAAACAGAGACTGTGGTGAATCCTCTTCTCCAAAAGCTTTGTTGCTCAGATTGCCAGTTCTGTGTCACCAGTCACTCCTCCCGACAGCATGTTACAGTTCAGTGGCACGTGATGACATCAGGACACCACACCACAATGGGCTTGGTCTTCTGGATGGACTCTTGTGAGTTCCTGCAAAACTGCCCAATTTAATCCTTTTATCTACAAAAACAACTATTCCGCAAGCTATAAATTTCATGTGATTCCCTTGAATCCCATTACAGAAATCATCATATTTCCTTTCTCCTTGTTCTCAGGTACCTTCACAAAGGCAGGAGAAAGGTATTTAGGCACCTGGCTTTTATTCAGAGCCAACGCCTCTTCAGTTACAAAAAAACTTCAGTCACTGGATAGTGAGCTTGTGCTCTTGGGTTTCTAGAACTGGGATGTTCCTTTTATTGTTTTGAAATTATAGTTCTCAGTCCTCAAAACAAAGAGTAATGCTAAATCAAAATTCAGCTTTAGAAATTGAATATTTTGGGGTACTATGTATTGTTGTGGCAGTTTGCAATGGTGACATTGCAGAGGTAACTGTGGTGCAGATGCTTGAAATCTCTGCTACAGGGAGCTCTGCACAGATAGTTCAGGGAGGTAAATTCATTTAAACTGACTTGGTCATCATCTTGTATTTAAATTGAGGTGGAAGGCTCCTCCACCCCTGTAGACAGCTCTTAGCTTCTCTGTATTTAGTCAGCAGCAGAAGTGGGTCTTAGTTATAGATACTATAATGCCATGAGCAAAAATGTGCAGAAGCAGAGTAGTTGTTAACAGAGCGCATCATCAGTGACATTAATGAAGTTATTTCAAGCTAGATCACCTGAGTGCATGACCTACAATATTTATTTAGTGATACATTGGAGCCTCAAATTTTGCACCTTCTGTTTTTACATAGATAATTAGGAACAAGTTCTGCATTATAACTCAAGAGCAGAGTTATTACCTGGTGGCTGGGCTCTAGTCAATGCAAACACGGAGGAATGTTTCTTAAAAATTTGAAATTATCCTTATAATATTTTACATATCCGTTCTTTCCTTTCATAGACAAATGAGATACTGGGCATACCTTGTCTGACAAAAATGTTAGACCTTGTTTAATTTTCTCCCTGCTCTTACTCTTTGTTGTTCATCTGTACCAGTGAATATCCCTGTGCAGCTCATGTGTGTGAGGTGCGATGTGCAACAGGCAAGTGCAGTGCATGCTGTGCAGGTGCTTGTGATGGATTGAAGAGAATTCCATATTCCCTTTCTCGGGAGGTGGACATTCTTTAAAGCCACTCCTAATGTAAGTGACTGTAGGAGTAGTATGCAGAAAATTCCTGCTGCTGGCAATAGCTTTCATGGAATAGGAAGAGATCTGTTGTACTGAAATCATGAACCTCTTTCTGGGTTTCCCTTTGAAGCAGAATGATTTGCTCTTGCCATTGCTTTTAATTTCTCTGGTTTAGGAACTTGAATTACACAGAGAGCAGCCTTTTAGTTCAGGAAAATAACCTCTAGAACCAGCAACACAAATCTATCATAATTAGTCATTGGAGAATCTGAATAAATATAAAATTATCATGGAGTAGGAGGCAGGCATATGTGGTATTCAAAACACACAGAGTGTAAAATGATGTTATTGTTGCCTTTAGAAACAGTTCAAAGTAGTCTGCATTAGAAAGAGCTGATAAGCAGAATGACAAAAGCTTGTTTCATGAGTGATTCCAAGCAGCAGTGGTTTTCTGATCAGCTGATGGTGCAGCTATTTTGGGTATTCCACAGATCATGATTACATACACGGGGAATGATTGGAGGCAGCAAATATGGTAAGTGAGCCAGGAATCCTGGGACACGCTCTGTTACTAACTTAATAGTCTTACAATCCCTTGTCCTTTGCCATTTAAATAGCCAGGGAAGTCTAACAAGTGACTGTGCTTAGTTATTTTCTTTCCTCTTTTTTTTTTTAAAGCAGAAAAAAAAAAGTAAAACCACTTCCTGAGGCCACTATTTTTAGCAATGGAGCAGTGTCCAAAGTGTTAACTAATTGAGTCATCAGGTTTCATATCTGGCCACAGAAAATGGCAGTGGAAGAGGGAGAATGCTTTCCAGAACAAGTAAGCATTTGTGGATTCTGAAATTAGAGTGAAGTCTGCATATCGAGTTTCTTGTATTAGTGTTTTAAGTCTTTGATTGTATGAGACAAATCTGGATGTAGGAAGAGGTACGTTTCAGCTTGTTTGGTGTATTTTGTGTTCTGATGGTTGGGTTATGGTATAGGCTGAGGGAGCAGTCGAATGGTATATGGAATTATTCGTTCTCTCCTTATCAATGGCTGCATTCTGCTCAGGGCACTCTGTAGGAGATGCTGATTAAAGTTGCAGGAACATTTTGTAACGTTTTCTTCTGTGATCAGGGCCTTAAGTAACCTAGATATACGTAACAATTTTGTACACTGAAATGTTTTAGCAAATCTTGTGTATTTTGAAAAAAAAAAAAAAAAGAAGTCTATGCTCTTAAGGTGTATTTGTGAAATAAAACACATCTTCTGCTGACAATTCATAGGTCAATTAAACTTCAAAACGAACCGGGTGCAACTATGCTAGTAGTGACCTGTAAGGAGGCACCCGTCTTGCTCTTACTCACGGGGACGGTCCCATTGACTTCCAAGGGGCTCCTTGTGTGATTTAAAAATTCCTCAAGTGAGTAAGCTGCTGTGAAATGACACCCCTGTACACTGTGAACTGGGCTCTGAAGTTCTGCATAGCTTGAGTTATTCACAGCAGCTAAAAACACAAAGTTAAAACAATTGTCCTCCCAGCTGCTTTACTGCAGAATTAAAATACCGGGTTCCCAGAAAAGTGTGATATTGTGTTATTGTTTTAATATTGATGAGTGATAAGCTTTGTGGAAGTGTCAGTTAATGGCAGCACTTTTTTTAGTTAGAGATTTTACCTGATGTGCCAGCCAGCAGTTTACTAACTAACTTCGGTGTCAGCAATAGCTTTGTGCTCTGAAAAAATATTGCAGTGAGTTCTCTTAAACATGTACATTGCTGTTTACTTGCTGTCAACACAGGACTGGGTGATTGTTCCCTGTTAAAAACCATCTTTGAATATCTGGTTGTTTACTGGTGATGCTATTTATGTTTGTAAATTCATTTCCACCAATAATTTCAAAACTATAAAGACTTTTATTTGGGGCATTTTCTTTGTGAAGCCATTTCTCGCATGAGAAAGTTTTGTTAGATTCAGATGCTTTATGGTACTTGAAGAAACTCTTTTTTTTTTTTTTTCAGTCTTGAGAATATTATTTACTCTCTCCCGGTTTTTTAGCACAATAGTGTCAATCTTCCAGGTGATAAACATCTTTGCTGATGGTTTATATGAGCCCCAGCAGTATAGAATATGATACAATTCCGCTGGTTTCTGTGTGCAACAGTTTGTAGAGCAAACTGAGGATGTCGCTGCCATCGGGCCATGGTGTTGGCAATGTGCTGCTCGGCACTATGCTCTGCCCCTCTCTGTTGCAATGGAATGGTATTTACTCTCGCTTTACAGGGTTTTGTTAGAAGTTGCATAGAAACTGTTTGTTCTGTTAGTATATATTGTTTATAGATGGTACAGTAGCTATTTGAAATGGAGCTGAGTGACGGAGAATGGGTACAGTATATATGTTTTGTGTGTTTTTTTTCTTGCTGTTTAGTGGAGTGTTTTTTTTAATTCTGTTTTCATCCACAAATATTTGAATCTCATCATACATATTTAAATCTATTATAGGTTGCCATGCATATTTTAGGTGTAAGGGAGAAACAAGCTCTGCTTCACTGTGTGTTTGTCCTGTTCAGAAGTGATACATTAACTTCATATAGTAATGGCTTATTCTATCATCAAATACTAGAGGAGATTACTGTGTAGAGATAGTAGGCAGTATTGTTGCCCATAACTTATTTCTGTAAGCGTGCAATAAGCTGATGTTTGCTTTAGTGTTTAAACTAAAAACTAATTCTAAAACTCTGTTTATTAAAATAGTAAAGGTAAAGTCATTTAGTCCAATTTGGGAAGTATTAATTCATTAGTGAAATATCATTATTTTCTGATTAAACAATGATGTGTTTTCCAAACGTACATCATTCTGATGCTAAGAAACAGTCGTAATTTTTGGATGAAAATAAACTATGAAGTCTGGTTAAAGTGAAGTACAGTGTTCAAATAGCTCTGTGGTTTGTTTTTTTGTTTTCAAAAAATTAGAAACCCCTCCTGAGATGTTCAAATCATCATCTTCAAAAGCCAGAAAAATACTAGTTCAGTTCGGTAATTGAAAAATGACATCTTCTAATCTGCAGTGATTTATCTGTATATTGGGTAATTTTATTTCACTTTAAGAAAAAACCTGAGCCATGTTGTGTTTTCCTTCCCCCTCTGTTCATCTCAAAGACCGTATAGAGCTAAGCATGTTCTCACTGTTACTGTTTTCACGCTGTTTCTAAGTGTAAATCCTGATCCTAGCCTTGCCCCCGTGGTGGTTTAGACTCCTCCTCCTCTTTCAAAACAGAATTGTATATTTAAGTTAGTACTTGAGTCTAGTTTAAAACTTCTGATAACAACTGCAGGGCTCTGACTTGTGGTTGTTACTCATGCATTTTGCTGCTTGGGCTGGGAAAAGCACTATCGCATCCATTTCACCTAGGTAGCCCCAACAAATGCTGTCACAGAACTTTCCATGCCATTTCACAAGTTGGTGGCAGTGAATGTCAGTGTTTGATCACAGAGGAGGAGAGGGGAGTGCTGGGCTATGTGCAGGCTGCTGTCTCTCCCGTGTCCAGCCCCACTGCTCTGTGCAGGCTGCACAGCGCTGCTGCCCATGGCGTAAGGCATCACGTCGGGGAGAAGGAACACAAGTTTTCCTCGGTGTTTCTAGCAGTAATAAATGGCAGCGTGTCTAACAGCTGCTCTGGTTTGCTCTGCCTTGCCTTTGGGGTTTAGAGGAACGCAGCGAATTACAGAATGGATCTGGAGTTGTTGGGTCCTATCCACGACAGCAGAATCAAATGGAAAACAAGATATGAGAGGTTATGGTCAGTAGGGAGATTCAGCTCCTGTAGAATAACATGACCAAGCCAACTCAGCCCAGAGTATTCTCCAATAGGTCTTGTACCTGTCCGGATCACATTTAAAGTTGTTTCCCTGCAGGTTGCTCAGCCTCTGCATCCTGTTAACTCTCCTGTGTGCAATTGCCCTCATGAGTTTGGCAAGTGCTATCTGGGATTTTCTGCTCCTGAACCACCTCAGCCAGTCTCTGGCTCTAGGAAGATGTTTGAATCTTTTGGTTTATTCGTTCCATTGGATCTTTCTCATTGTACCAGGGCATACATATATTTCACAGCATTTCTACAAATAGGTGTCAGGACCAATTGTTCTGTAAGTGTTACAAGCTGTCCTAAGGTAAGCTGCTATGACAAAGCTCATGTGATGATCCCAGCCAGCCCTGCAGAACTGTTACCAGGTTTATGGTGGTTGTGTAAATCCTGCCCCGGGAGTCCTCTTAGTACCTGGCAGCTGTTTAGATAATTTCAACTGACCCTTCAGATTCTGTATCTGCTACATGGGATTTTCCATCTTAGACTCTCTTCAACAAGGTATTTAGGTGTGTAAATTGGAAGAGGTTCTCTGCTTCCAATAGGGGTCATAATCCCTGCTAGGAGACCTTACTTTGGCATCTATAAACTCATAAAAGTTTGTAATTCCTGTAAGAATCCCGAACAACATGCCAAAAAATTTAAAACTCTAGTAGATAGCTTTAAAACTAGCCATTCAAATGCCTCTTAAACCTACAAAGATGTAAACTTCAATTACATGTGGGATTTGCAATACTTGCCCTGTAAATTGATATGTTTCTGCCTGTGTTTTTGCCACCTTAGAAATGGCTTGACTGGTTTACCGAAAACAATCTTTCAATTTAAAGATGTTCAAACTTCTAAGGCAGGATTCTTTTGCTTTTGAATGAGAGATGCATTCACAAGCAGGCATAAACTGAAAAGGCAAAAAGAAGGAAATTTCTGACTTCACTGTACTGAAAGCTCTTAATAGATTGGCTACAGAGGAGGTTATGTAGCTCGTCTACAGTTTCTATAGCTTGTTAAGTACAGTATTTTTAGGGAATACTTATGTGTGTTATGGTTCTACTGACATGCAGTTTGCTGTACTTTATTACCAGTAACTTCCACTTCATCTGATTGAAATGTATTTACATAATATTTTTGTAGTGAGCTCATTTTGAGTGAATAAAATATCTCTCCCTAAAATCAGCAATATTATTTGATTTAGGCTTATACTACTTTTTTCCCCATCTGAAATTATAGACAAACAAATATGCTTTAAAAAATTGCTGATTTTTTTTTTCCCCCCCCCCCTCTCCTTTGGAGGATCCTAATTCTAAAATCAGATGCACACAGGGAACAGGAGGTGGGCCAACTGATATAATTCATGCAGTGATCTGAAGAATGTGACTTTGGCATGGAAATGGCTTTAAATTTGAGCCTGAGTTGTGCTGAAATTATCTCCATGCTCGTTGGGTAGTCAGGTTCTGAGAGAAAAATAGTAGGGAGGAGATGAATGGCATCTCATCTAGCTTGACATATAAGAGAGTTATTATGTTCAGGTGAACATAAACATAAGAAGAAACCCTCGAAGCACATCTAGCCCTTCTCTAGGTCTTTGTGACTGTGGTAGCAGTTATGAAAGCCAGTGATTTATTTTTCACTTGTAAATGTATGATAGGAAAACTTCAGAGAGTGAGAGATGAGTCATTGCAGGCTCAGGAGTTTCTTCCCAGAGTTTGAAATAAACTTCTAGAAATTGAGGCTGTCAGCCTGGGGAATGAATCTTGAATTTTAGATGCTCAAATTTTTGCCCTCAACTGTATCAGATCCTTTTCCTTGATTATATATGTGAGTTGGTCACGAAAGGCCTGGATCATTGCCTGATTGTGCACTTCTAATGGAGTGCAGTGATTCAGTGGTGAAACCAGTGATTTTTACTGGTTTTCGGATATTGAACAGAGTGTGTCCCAATTTCCCATGTCATTCAAGTTTCTCTTTTTGTACAGGGCAGTTTTATAGCTGAAAAGTCAATATTAAATGAATCTTATTTTCCTGTTAAAAGGAAATACTTCTTGTGATTTGTTATTCATGCATAATTAGACTGTGTGTCATGCAGGTGCACATTGATTTTGTAGTCCTGGAAAATTAGGATCTTGCTTTTAGTGTTGTTAATTTAACATATTCATATAAGTAATTGTTTTCATAAATTCTTTAGGTGAAGCTGACGCATCAAACTTGTGTTTCAAAATCTCAAAACCCCACCTGTGCAAATTGGCAGAGAACTGGAAGTTGTGTAGAGCCTCGCCTCCTGTCTGAACATTGTCCCTGTGGGGTGGGTTTGATCTCAGTTCAGGTGTTTTCTGTTGGGTTGTCAGATGTTAATTTTGTTAGAATTGCAGTTAAATCATTCTGTATTTGTTGAATATCTGTGGTGACCAGTAAATAGTATGGAGATGACAGCTTTAGCGGCATTTTCAGCTTGGATATTATGTTCAACATGTTACATGTGGATGTTAGGCAAGGGTTTCCCATCTAGCTCTGCATGTGTCTCCTGTGCCCTGGAAATGACAACCCCTTTTGCTCTTTGTAGAAAATCAAAAGAATAACAGCTAACTTTCATTTCTATCTTGTGCTGGAGCTTTCCTAGGAAGCAGTCGTTCAGGCATTTAAAGATACCTAGGGCTGGATAAGTTGCATCATAAACCACAGGACTGACTAGATTTATGGTCTACTGAAAAAGACTGTGTGCATAAAGTCTAACTTATACAGTAGGAAAGCTGCATCATAGCTTCACAAGAGATGTTTGTCATTGCAAGCAAACAACTCACTCTAGACCTCGTGATGCTGTTAAAGGCAGTGATAAACACCTCTGGTACTGGAAGCTGTGAATGCTTTCGTACATACCAGCCTTAACATCTCAGGATCTGGGCCCTTTTCAACCATCTTCCACTCAATACAGGTAGTTCATTTTCAGTGGTAACAGTGAGCCACAGATTGAACATTTTGCCAAGACAGACTCTAACAGGTAGAGTGCTGCAAGTGGTCTTGAAAACGGTTTATACTAAACCTGCATGTTAGAGACTTACCCTGTATTGTGGCACAGCAAGGAAAGAGGCTTATTTGTTTGCTTGGATGTTTTCCTGGTTTGGTTAAGGATTTCTAGAACGGAGGAGCTGATTCTAAAATGCGTTTTCCACACTATTTTGAACTGCTTTAGGACTGTTTTCAGGAAATATTTTCTCTACAAGCATGTTAAGATTGACTACTGTACAGGGATAGAGCCTCAGTTGTTGCAAATACAGTAGATTATATGAGGTGTTTGAGTCTTTACTGGTGTGACCGAGAAGAGGGTTTTCATGCAGCCTATAGCCAGTGTAGTTTTTAACTCATGGAAAATGTATCATAGTCACATAACTGGAATAGGGCCAGTTATGGGGACATTCCGAACATACAAAATATGATCAAAGTTGATTATTAAGTTGCATGGCAGGGCAAAGAATTAGAAGGATTTGTTTGGGTTTTGATCAATAATATAATATTCAAAATAGCTGAAAGATGTTTCCTTTGAATTGTCAGGCAGTAGGAATGGAGCTTTTCCTGTTGCCCTGTGGTTGTGTTGAAGGCTGTGATCCCAAAAGTGTCTCTCTAAAGGATAATTAACAGCAGAACTGCAGATAGCAGTTGGCCCCAGGCTGTCACATTCTTATCAGAAGAAAACACGTATGGTAGTATGGTATGTAAAGCATGAGTACAGCTGTAATTGTTTGCACAAAGAGGATCGTCATCTTCTTTTCTGGTGCAACTAGCCCCCTTTCTAATAAAGGAGATACAAGTTAGTTTTTTTAATACAGATTTAATTATGAGGTAGTAGGGAGATAAAAAAGGATACAGACAATTGGAGGATGGATGAAGAGCCTCCCCAAGCAAATGATATGGCTGGTTTATTTCACATCATTCGGACATTGCTGTTAACTGGCCAGTATTGTTTATTTGGAATAAAATTACATTCCTTACCAAGTGAGTGTAATATATTTGCTTGCAAGAATGTTCTAAATTAACATAGAAGCAAAATCTAAGAAATGCCAAGGACCTCCAGTTTCCAGTGTACTGCTCAGTGCTCATCAGATTTGAGCCTTACTGCAAAAAAAAATGCCATCAGTTGCTGTAAGCCCACCCGTATCAAAATAAACAAAAATGTTATCATCTGCTTCCTCAGATCGTCTCATGCTGCTGCAAAACTAGTTTTGTTGAGTACGTTTCCGAATGAAAGTAACGTAAGTTCATCCCTTCAAATGAGGTCATTGCCTCCCCCCACAACAAATGTTAGGCATGGTTAGCATCTTTTTGTTGGGACTCAAGCCAGAATGCATCCTACTATGGCACAATGGGAACCTGCTGGGGGTTTCCCTTCACAACAGCTACTGTTAAAGATGGAGTGAAAAACAAAACACTGCTCTCAATGTGAAAAAAAGACTGGATTTTTAATCTGAAAAAGAAGCCACTGTAAGCAGAACACAAAGGAAAGAGAGATGAGCGTAATAAAAATGCCATCAGTATGGGAGGGGACCTGTGCATGTTGAAAATAATGGCTTTGCACTTTTGAGGGTTCACTAAAAAATACATACTCTCTATTTTCAAAGAGGACTCTCTCTAGTCCCGTAGAAAAGCCAGACCAGACCCCGTGTTGACAGTCAGTGCAAATTTTCTAACAATTTTTGTATGTCCTTGTGTTAAAGTCTCTTACTTTGCTGGGAGCTCTTGGAAGAAAAGGTAGTGAATATGTATCTGCTAGCATGAGTCAGCATCACAATTTTCTTTTTTAAAATGGAGGCTTAAGATAATATCCAAGTGACTTAGGAATTGGTCTTTCCTGTATGTTTTTGACTCATGGAGCTTTTCCTCAAAATGGGGAAATGGTTCTCAGGTCTTACCCCTGCACCTCACAGGCTCTGCAGTCCATTGTGCAGCATGACTAGACGACTTTTAGGGTAAATAAGGGTTGGGAAATTTAGTTTTATTCAGCCTCAGTCCCTTCCAGAGATGTCTCCGGGATGAAGGCTGTTGAAACAAGCTCCAGACTGGAAAACCTGTTGAGGGCTGCAGGCAGCCCAGAGTCTGCAAGCTCATCAAGCTTCCTGTACATTAGAGAACTGAATGTTTATAGCGTAGTACATTAAAGGAAAACCCAAATATTGAAAAGTAATACACATTGCACAAATACTGCATTCATTAGCCAATCGTCTGCATTTGCGCATTTCTTAAAACTAGAAATAGCTCCTCTTTCTTCCAAGAAAGTACAGGGGGAGCGGGGAGAAGTCGTGCAATCTGTGAATAAAAAGCTTGATATTATGCATCCATCAGTACTGGTACTCTCATAAATTCACTGTTTATGAAATATTGTCTAAATAGCCATTCCATAATTAAATGCTGTGTGCAGGATCTGAGGTCAGTATCTTCAAGAATTAAAATACTTGTTAGAATTTTGATTTTTGAGTCTGGATATAGAGATTGAAAAGTTAGCAACCCTAGGGAGCACAAGAGGGAGCAGGGAAAGGCTTCGGGGATACAGCCTGACAACTGGGATCCTGTGCAACACACAAGCTTCATGGCTGACTGCAAGAACATTGAAGATTCCGGGTGCTTTGATGTATGTCCCATGCCTGCTGTTCTCTTGATATTTGTCAAGAGAGTGGAGAATCAAAAGCCAATTTTCGTCTTCGTGTTGGGGTTGATTACAACAACAACAAGAAAAAATCAGAATAGATTACTAGCATAGACAATGCTTCTCCCAGGAATATTGAGGTTTAAGTAATTAGTATTGGAGAGAATGTTTATTAAGTCTGTTAATGGAATGTCCTGTAGCCATGCTGTCTGTGTGGGGTTTGTCTTTCGGATGCCAGCTAGTGTGGAAGGTGGAATTGGGTACATCAAGAATAGTTACCCACAGAGGGAGCGCTTACCTGCGCAGGTGACCTGAGTGATGGTTGGCAACCTAAAATCCGTTTGTCCCCTCCTCTGTTTTTGATGCATTTAATATAATAGGCTCTTGATCAGTCTTTGACGTGGGCTTTCAGGCATGATGACAATTCATATATATAGTTATTAACATTATTGTTACACTTGTTTGATCTTTTGAGTCTTTCAGTGATTTGAGCCTATGTTCTGATGCTACTCCTGTCTCTTCAATACAGAGGCAATTACAAGCTCTATGAGGGACTCAAAGAGGCTTTGTTTTAAACAAAACAATGTTAATTGGAAATGACATTTTTCTGCTCTACTGTGGTGTCTTTAAAAAAAAAAAAGAATTGAGGCTTAAAATAGAAATGTAAAGTTGAGAAAACTTTAGGTTCAGAAATGCGAAAGTTTTGGTTTGACCTTTTTGATCAATTTCGGTTGATCCCTATGCTTATTTTTTGGAAAATTTGGATAGCATTTATTGGTTCTTCTGGGTTTTGAAAGTGGAATGTCTCAAAAACAAGGGTATTTGAGACATTTTACAAGGTAGAAAAAGTTTGAAACTCTGTTCTCTATCTGAGCAGGTCTGATGTAATGCCTTGGTCACAGAGAAAGCAGTGCTGCTTTTAGAGAGGCTGGAATTGATTTTGGTTTCCAAAGATGTTGGCTGTCTTTTCTCTCTAATATTATTGCTTGTTTCTGCTCATGGCAGAGACTGTAATGGATGGAGAGAATCCCAGAAGCCTCGCTGAACTTTTTGCATAATGGTACAACCTCAGTCTGTTATACCTCTATACAAATCTCAAAATTTCTGTCTGTTGGCCCAGAAAGGGTGAGTTAACCAGCCTCAGGTGAGTTAATCCAGTCTGAGGACTGGAGAGTTTTAGCCAAGGTCAGAAAAAAAGTTTTTCCCCCATTTCTTGGTGCACCCGGATGTGTTTCACCCTGGCTACTAAGGCAGCTCATACAGTTTCACAAACTAGCTCACATCACATTCAAGTAACTGGAAACCAGTAAGGTGGAAACTCGAAGTGCCAACTCAGATCAGCTGAAGTGTGGGAGGGTTTGTGCTGTCCCTGGCGTGCTGTTAAATGGCAGCTTCTCTGGTCCTTCCCAGTTGTGGTTGTAGTGCCTGCACACGTCAGCACTGGTGCTTCTGCGCCGTGCCCCTTGCGCTGGGAGCCTGTCCCAGCCCAGGGTGCCGTGCCCAGCACTCCACCAGCCCCACAGCTCAGATTCCAACCTGGCTGCTGGTGTCAGTGGTGCTTCTGGACAGTTTGAGCAAAAGGAGCAAGTTTTGAGTGGTGACTGGCAAAAGAGGCCCTGCTTTTTGCTGGAGGGATTTCAGGATTTGTGCGTTGCTTAGCAGCACCTGAGCTAGCTTGCTTTGAAACACTTTTATACATCCCCAGGCTGGAAGTGTGACCTAACCTTTGTCCTTCCTCCCCTTCGCAAGCAAGTGCTTCCAAGAGAAGTCCTTAAAAGACATTGGCATTGCTCTTCCTCTACAGTGAAACAGCCATTAGCTATTAATGTGAATATCGGCTATTTATCACTTCTTCTGCCTGCTGCCTGACAGCCACCTCCATTTTGTTTGAGCAGTTTGAAAGGTTTAAATGTTTCTGAGTATGAGCAGCGTTTCTTGTCCGGCATGCATTAATGTGACTGGCAGGAGCTGGTTTTCCACAGTAAGCTGCTCTGGTGCATCCCTTCCCCACCCAGCAGCAGCTGTAAACAGCTGATGTTAATCATCATCCACCTGCTGACTGTGCCAAATAGACATGCCATTACTCTGGGACAAAAAAAGGCTCCCGGTCTATTAAGTCCTCCCTCATACCTTTGGTAATGCTGATAAAATGCTGACCTGTTTTTTACCCCAGTGACTGCCGTTGCTAAGCACTGAGGATATGACCTGTCTCCTGTAATAATCTGCATTGCACAGTTCAGATGATCTTCCAAACGTGAAAGTGTTTTACTGCACCTCACAAGGCAGCTGTTTTTCCCCATAGTCTTTACAGTTCTGACAATATAGTTTGTAGCAGCACCTTATTTTTGATAGAGACAAATTAAACATTGGTACTTGGGAGCTGTTTTGTGGGAAGTACATCACAGAAGTTGACTTATAATGATCAGCGTGGCATGCTTGGAAAATAAAGATTAAGAGCCAGGAAGGTGGTTAACTAGTAACTTACCATTGCAAAGTGGAACACCATGTCTGTAAAACTTGGGAGAAAATGAAGAGTCTGTAAGTAATGATTCTCTCCTTGGAAGAGAGAGATTCTAGTATTGAAAGTACTAATAAATAGTCTTGTAGCTTTTACAGCTTATACAAAGAAGAAAGCAGTCTTTACACCCACTTACCGTTTTGCTGTCATTATGCCCAAGATCACTTCATCCTGCATACGAAGGTGATTTCAGATGGGCTTGGAGCAATTCTTGAACAGAACATCCAGTTTGCCGTGGCTGTATTGACAGAAGAGAAAAGTCTGTAGGAAATCCAGAAAATGGGGAACAAAAAAAATCGTTTGAGCACTGGATAAGTAACTGAGCTTTGGTACCAGGATGTTTTCTTTTTTTCTCAGCCGTTACTGCCTTTAATTTTTGTACTCTTTTAGTACCTTAAAGCCTCATAGAGTACTTAAAGTTGTAGAGATTTAAACCTATGATGAAATGATAGTGAGGGGAAAAAAAAAAAGGCAGTTCCTGTTATACCAATGGAGAAGAGGGCACAAACCAATGTGTTGACTGCCCAAGATGCCAGGGTAAGCACAGATAAGATCAAAGTTTATACAATTTGTATCTCTTGAAAGCTAACCCAGTTCATTCCACTTGCTCTAAGGCAGGATCAGCATTATCTAAACTGTCCTTGGTGGATATTTGCATAACTTGTTGTTAAAACCCTCTGGGCATGGGAATTGCTTTCAGTGATCTCTTTCATGACTTAACCATCCTTTCTGCCATCCTCACATTCAAGCTGAAGTCATCATACAGCAAATTTGCACGGCTATCTTTAAAGCAAGATCTGAAAAAAGTAAAATGCAGTTGAGATAATAACACTGTGCCTAGGGATTTCTGGCTACTTCACTGACTGTGGACAGATATTGTAAGTAAAATCTGCCATAAAAATGAGGGAGGATGGGGAAAATAAAACAAAATGTAATCAGACGTTAGACTGTAAAATGCTTTAATTTGTAGAACTATGTTTTTTTCATTCAGGTAGTCCAGTCCTTCAACACTGAGTATTTATAAATTTGTCATGTGAGATCTCACAGTACTGGTCTGGTCTGTTCAGCCTGGACATAAAGGTGGCGTGGCACATTTGGAAAGGGCAGAGTGGTTTCCATGGAGTCATCCTGAGCCTTACCACGTTTATCTTCCATGCGGGGTACCAGATGTGTCCCTGGCTACTAGCCTTGCATGTTAGACAGTGCCACATAATTCATGTTTATACGTAAAGTCAAATCTTGTGCTGCCCAGTCAGGCAGATAGCCTATTTACACCAGAGGGAGTCTGCATAAGCAAGGAGGGCAGGATTTGACCCATATTTGATAAGGCAGTTTGGGATCCTTTTGTGTCTAGTTAAATGTATGTACAATACGTTATATCATTAGTAACTTGTTTGCCAAGAGAATATATTTTTATACTGTACTGTAATTTCTAATGGGACTTTCCCTTTTTTCTTGTAGTCTGACACAAATGCAAGTTATCTGAGAGCTGCTCGAGCTGGCAACTTGGAAAAGGCTCTTGACTACTTAAAAAATGGAGTGGACATCAACATTTCAAATCAGGTTGAAAAAATACTTTGATCATATTTGCTGGAGAAATACTTTTCTCACTGTTTCTCAAATCTGTCTTTATATTTGCACTTCATGTTAGTGATAACTTACACGGTTTTTGATGAACCATGTTTACATATTTTATCGAATCAAAACTTTTATTTTTACCTCTTACCAAGACATCATTTCACTTCCACTTGGAGAATGTTGTGCTACTTAACGTTATCTTTCATTCTATTTGTATTACATCAGCTCATGGGACAGCACACAGAACTTGAGGCCCCAGAGCTAGTATATCCTGACTTAATTACTACTCTTTCCTTGTAATCTAGTTCTTGTAAAGTTTATGTAAGAATAGTTTCTGGAAGCAATCCTCTCATTGGGATATAATAATTTGTCTCCTGATATGTTGTTTGCTATGCTGGATAACCTTTGCCAATCTTTTTCCATTGCTTTTCTTTTTTTTCCCCCCCTTTTTAAAATCAGAATGGGTTGAATGCTCTCCATCTCGCTTCCAAAGAAGGGCACGTAGAAGTTGTTGCGGAACTGATACAGCGAGGTGCCAGTGTTGATGCAGCAACAAAGGTTAGTCAGGCCTATCTAATTGTTCTCTTGTTCACACGGATGGCACTGGCACAAAGTGTCAGTCAACTGATTACAGACATTACTGCAGCAGTAGTTGTCCATTTTCTGCTGGTGAAGTGGTCTCAATAATTGTTTAATAGAAACCATCTAGATTATGGTAAATGTCACAGGTTAGTAGGGATGCAATTTACTGAACAAATTGTGGATTCCTGTCTTGGTTTCTGTGTCTTCTAGAATAACTTACCTATTAGAAGTACTCAGAGTATTTTATGACAAGAAATACTATATTTTAAAGTGAAACACATTCTTGATAGTATTGTCATGTATTCAAGCTTAAGTTTTGTACTCTTCAAAAATTGAAATTTCTCATTTCAGAAAGGAAACACAGCATTGCACATAGCATCCCTCGCTGGACAAGCAGAAGTAGTCAAAGTATTGGTTACAAATCGGGCCAATGTCAATGCACAGTCTCAGGTAAAGTAATATTTTTCCATTTGGTACTATCAAAAACTTTGCTGACATTAAAATCCTTTTCCCCTTATAAACTGCAATATTGGTATGTATGTTTGGTAGATCTCATTGTATTAATGCTGGTTCTTGAAAACATGGTATGATAGAGTCGGTAAGAAGAATGTCATCCTGCTCACATTAAAAAAAAAATAAAAGGGCATTCCTTTTTTTGGTTGTTCCACTCACATTAGTAACTGACAGCAGGTGCAAGGACAAAGTTTAAACAGAGCTGCCATTTTATTAGTGAAGCCGGAATTTTAGTGAGTATAGTGCTGAGTTCATACCCACCTTGTTACTCAGCATACAACTAAAACATCAAACGCTTCAAAGTCTCCTGCTTCTGCTCGACCCCTTGCCAGGTGGTCAGAGTGGGCAGATCAAGTCTTCCTCCAGAGCCCTGACAGCGCAGTGAAACACCAGGTTGTGTTCAGGTCTTTGCCCACATGGGATGGCAAACATAAGTTGAGATTAACTCTGAGTTGCCCACCTCATTCATCAATAGAGAAAGCATAGAAATAACATCTCTGTTTTAAGTTGTCCAGAAGCCATGCAGATGCACACCCCTCGACATGAAGAAAGAGGAGCTTCCTCCAGGGGTGTTTGCAGGATGTTGGGAGTGGTTGTGTAACAGGCAGCACAGAAAAGTGTTTACCCTTCAGCCTTAGGTTTGCCCTCCAGTGTCCTATGAGCTGCTAATTGTTACAGAGTCAGAAGAGAGACTGATAGAACAGGAGAGAGAGAACTCGTTCAGATGAAAAGGATCCTGTTTCACATAATTCAGTGGCTTAATCGAGCTCATCCTCTTTGCCTGTAGTAGGAGGTACCGCAAACATACACAGAACTTTTAAGTTGGGTCAAGTCCTTTGAATGAATATCTCGGTCAATTATAGAAAATTTGAAATAAGGAAAAATGGTGCTGGTGTTAAGAGCAAAGCAGCAAAACAAAACAGGGGAAACCTCTGGCTCAAAAAAAAAAAAAAAATGCATAAAGCACAGACTGTGGCCGTGCCATGGGAGGTGTCCCTGCACCGTGTTCCAACCCTGTTCTCCATGCTCAGGGGCTGGCAGGCAGTGTCAGAGACAGGGATCACATTAAGAGTTGGCCTCTTCATGTGGCCCAGTGTTGACATTCTTCCGTATTATAAAGATGTGGGCATGGTAGAAAATGTTTTTTTTAAAAGGGAAGTTTAAAGATGTACATTTTAAAGAACATTTCTTTTTTTTAAAATGATCTCTCAAATAATATGAACAAACTGTTCAATCAAATCTGTTTCAAGAATGTTAGTTACTTGTGGTCTGTATTTCATGTTTCCTTCACCTGGACAAAGAAAATAGGCTACTCAGTTCTCTCTTCTTATTCTTTCATACTAGCTCGATACAGCAATATTTGGTTCCAGGCATCATATAATTAGAATTCAAAGAGAACAACAACAGTGGCAAAGAATAGTTTTAAGTACAATCTTCAATGACTGTTAAGAAGTAAAACAAAGCAGAATATTTACAGTGGTTTTCCCGTTGAAGAACTTAAAATAACTTTGAAAGGATCTTTACTGGTTGTGTTTGAGAACTTGTGTATTCAGCCATAACACTAAAAATAATATGAGGTTGTAAACATCTTATATAACTGCATTGGCCGTACACCCTAAGGTTTTGCCACCTGTTAGCCTTATTTTGCTAACATATGGGAATTAAAGGTTTCATCCCCCCCCCCCCCACATTGTAGATGCCTTTATCTTTACTTGAGAGACATGTATATTGGCCATTTACCACCAATACCTGGCAGTGAGATATTCCGGTTGGGATTAGTCTTTTTGGGAGGTCCCTGGAACATCCCGTTACCAAACTGCCCCTGGATCAGCTTTTTCTCTGGTACTGAGCATCACTTGAGCCTTCCTGAAGCTTAGAATAAAGTTCTTCTGAATTTGGCATGCCCACAAAGAGACCACCCAAAGATTTTTATTTTATTTTTTTTTCTTTTTGATGCTGACCCTGTTTTCTGTGAGTTTGGCTTTATCTCCTCTTCTCTTGGAGGTAATAGCTCTACTCTGCTGGCAGCAGCAGGGTTAGGGATGTAAGGCCTTCTTAACGGAATCTTCCTGTCCTTAAAAAGAAAAAAAAAAAAAAGAAAAAAGATGAATTTTTACTGAGTCTGAATTTTGTACTTCCTTTAAGGGCTATTTATTACTATTGAAGATAAAATGCTTTCCTTAGACTTGTGGCGCTCTGGCAGTTTCCACCCCTTTTTAGAGAGAAGAAAAAGCAAAATATGGAGGGAAATACATTGTGAATACCCTACAGTGATTTAACATAGGATATAAGGTTCTGCTCTGCCTCCAGATTCTAATAATACTTGGTTCTGAGAGTTTTTGCCTATTAACTATTTTCTGAAACTAATAATTAGGAAGTGTCTCTTGCTTTCTTTCTAAATGCAAATGTTTGAAACTAAAAAAAAGCACCTTTGTTTCCAGCTGAGTTACTAAATAGATATTGAGTATGCCACGAAATGATAGGGAAAAATGCCAGACTCTGCTGTTCACTATACAATAATAAATTGTAATGTAACGTATTAGGTACCTTAGCAAGTGCTTTCTGGCTTCTCTGGTTTTTTAGTAAGCAGAATTTTAACTATACAGTAACTAAACTGTCAGGCCTTGGTTCTGGAGAGGGCACTAACACCCAGCTAACTTTAGGCTGTGGCTCCAGTAGGACTTCAGCGCCTGCTTTTTGCTTGTAGCCTCATTTTCCTGAATAGAGACCAAATTATCGACACGCTGGAACAGCCACAGCCCCTGCAGCCTATGCAAGCCCTGTGAACATGTGGCTTCACAGCTGGTCGGTGTCTCGTTGATGGTCAAGTTCCTCTTGGATCAAACATCAGTTCACGTCATTCCCTCTCCTACTGCCCTTTCTTCTGCCCTCCTGCTTGTCTCTCCTGCATGTTTGGCCCCAGGTCACCTGTGCCCTCCTGTGTGCTCTGTGCTGGATGTGTGTCACACAGCTCTGCCCCGTTGCCGGGACAAACAGATGTCTCTCGGCTGTTTTCACTGTGGCTACCATAATTTAGCCAAAATTCACTGCTGTAGGGCTCAGGCTACAGTTTCCCTTCGCCTCTCCAGAGTCCAGAATGTTAACTTTTTTTGATGCAAATATATGGCCAAACTTCTGAGCTCACCTCTGTTTGGTTCCATTTGCTTCTGGCAAAATCTAGGTCAGTGTCATTTGTAACTGTTGTAGTCGAATTGCTGCGCCGCTCCTCCCACCCTGCCCGAACGCCTGCCCTGGCCGCGTTGCCAGCCTGAGAGTGCTGGTGCTGTCTCAGCCAAACCCAGTCAGATGAAAGCGCTTCCTGAACTTTTCTGTTGTGTAAGCCAGATGAAATCTTCTGGTTTACCTGCTACTTTTAACTAGGCCTTACGCTCTGTCTTGTTTTGTGTTTCCTTTCTTCCTTGTCCTCCCCATTCTCTGGAGTAATTGCCAGAAGTGGTGTGTGGTAGAGCGAGAGATCTGGGGGGATCCTGGGGAGCAGCTCTCGAGGGAAGCTGCTGCCCCCATTGCAGCTGATTCTGTGCGAAGTTTTCTTTAAAGAAGTCAGAGATTCACAGAAATCCCAATGGTGTGAGGTAGTGAGAGGAAAGAAAGGGTCCTAACAGAGCCCACTGAAACCCCAGTGACCTCCTGGCCCAAATGTTTAATGGCATCATCAGCCGTGCTGGTACAAGAAGGAAAGGAGTTGTGCAAAATCTAGCAGCTGTATGTCTGGCAAAGAGTAGTGCTAGGGTACGAAGGGTAAAAACATTTATCGTGATAGAGCAGAAGAGAAAGGAATTGTTCTTATTGCTGATGCTGCTTTGGTTGCTTCAGCAGTATCAAACTGCTCAGTCAATACCATATGGATATTTTAAGTTATTATTATAAAATGAATTTATCACCAGTTCACAATTCTGTTGGACTGGGGGACATGCAGTGCTATATGAAAGCCAAGCAATTTCAGGTACAAATCAGCAACTTTTATAAATTCCTGTAGAGGTATCTTGAACCTAGGACAGGTTTCATTACTTCATTTTGCTGTTTCAGTTTTGTGAGTGACATCAAAGCTGTGAATTTCACAAATGCTTAGAACAAAAGGGAAAAATACATTGTCTTCATGTTAGTTCCCAGAAATTCAAATCCTGAAAGGCTATGACCTGTATACAGTTAATGCAAAGACAAAAACATTGACTATAAAAGGAAAGCACTTGCCACAGAATGAGTTAAGCTCTGCAGCCTTTAATACTTATATTGCATTGATTGAAATCACTCACTTAAGCATAATTTGAGAAATGCTCTAATGTGGTCAGAAACACTGATAAACCTCAGTCTCAAACTACGGAGAACCAACGATCCTCAGATGTCCTGGTGCCTGGAATCTGAAGTAGCTCAGTGACCATAGGCAGGCCACGCTCAGAAGGCAGCTCTTTGAGGAGACAGAAGGCACAAGTGAAGGAGAAGTCAAAGCTAATGGAAAGAAGAGAAAAAATTGGAAAGTATTCTGAAGAGCCATTGCTCTTACTTTGGCTACAGATGTGCATTGTATTTGTCTGTTCCATTTTGCATTTCCATGAATGTGGCTGCATTTATCGGGAATCATAACTCATCTCTACCAAAAGGTCTGTCCAGATTGTTTTGTAGTTTGACTTCACAACAGATGTAAAAGGAAACAGTCTTGATTAGCTGTGAGAACTGTATCCGTATCAGCTGAAAGATTCTTCTGTGTCCTTTTAAATATAACCCTTCTCTTGTCCTCCTATCTTCACTTAAATCAAGGGAGATCACACCATTAACTGATGTGTGTGCACACATTTTATTCGGTTTCCTCCAAATATGCTGGGGTTTGGCAGATCTGAGGTATGTATGAGAAGTCCGTGAAGTGTTTACACTCTTGTTTTCCTATTTCAGAATGGTTTCACTCCGCTGTATATGGCAGCCCAAGAAAACCACCTGGAGGTTGTTAAGTTTCTTCTTGACAATGGTGCCAGTCAAAGCCTTGCCACAGAGGTAAAAGTTTTCATTTCACACTTTATGAACAAAGTAAAATGTGCTTCAGCAGTGATTCTTGCCAGCTTGTATCAAAGTAGTCTTCTAAATACAAAATTAAAGGCCAATATAAAGTTATCTCTCCAAAGAGTGTGCTAATGAATACTGAGTTATTGGCTTTTCAGCAATTTAAACCATCTCTTGCTCTTGCCATTTCTAAAATTAAAAAAAAGACTTTAACTAGATTCTAAAAATAAATGTGTTCTTAGTCATAACTGGTAATCTTTTAGGTTAAGTGCTCAAACAGGGAATGTGTGCATAATATGGAAGTTCTCTATGCTCATTAAAAATAGCGAATAATGTGGAGGGCAACCATAAAGCAAGAACACTGTTTATCTGCGGTTTGGAGACAGCCCTGGGGTATCAGGGAAAACCCAGGGTTACTTAGTGCTTGGAGCATTTTCTGAACTGCATTTATTGCCCTGTTGATACCCTCTGTAGCACCTCGTTATCTCATCTGGTCCTGCAGTGATAATTTCAAGCTGACAGAGATGCGAGGTCCATCCTTGAAGGTGTTCTCTAAGCTTTCTAGAAGAACACTTTTGATTTCTTGCTTTAAAAAGTAATTCTAACTCAAATAAGGCAACCTGGAAGGAAAAAGAAGTAGCAGATATATTAATAGTAATAAATGTACTGCATTGTTTTTAATCTGATGAATTTTCAGTTGTCTTAATTTCAAGATTTTTCTACAATAAAAAACCAAAAAGTATTTCAATATGTGCTCTCTCTAATATTTATTAAATTATGATTGCTCTATCTGAACTGAATCCATGAAGGAAATAATGGTTATTTGAAAAAGCCCTACTTTTTGCAAAATATGAAATGCAAAATTAGTTTATTGCATGTCTATACCTCATAGTATCACTGTATAACGATGTGTATATGGCTGCTTCTCTTCTGAATTCAGCACTGTAAAAATTAATCACTAATGGATCAACAATATGTTTTCAAAATCTGAAACCTGCAGTTTTCAGAACACTAATTTTTATTTCTGTATAAAAACTTGGAAACAAAGACGTCACAGGACATCCAGAGCTATACAATAGATTCAGACATTCAAAAATACGCTTGCCACTGTATGACTTTCTGAAACTAGAATTTTAAAAAATTGTGCATGGGTACTTGGTTATTTTTCTCTGGTATTGTTTTTCCTTTGAGCACTGTATGTCGGTGTAGGTTGAGCTTTGCACCTTATTATCAAGTTGAGTTGGAGAAATCTAATTTTATCCATGGAGAATTCCATTGAAGACACCAGACTACAAAACAATGTTAACTTTATTACCATACTTGTTTATGATAGTTGCTTATGGGCACTTTTAAAATCTTGTCTTGGTCCAAGTTTTCATATAAATCTGATTTATCTTTATCTTTCTAAGTGCAAACCCCTTCGTTATGAAATGATTGCCACTTAGCTAAACATTAATTCAAAATAAAACTCTTTAACAAAGATGTTTTAATCTAAATAAAAAAGTGAACCAACTTTTTTTTTCTGGTTAGTTTTTCTTTTAGTTTGGTTTTTTTTTTTTGGGGGACTGGGTTTTGCCTTATGTTTTAAAGTGAAGTTGCTAAATATAGTACTGACATCACGATACTTGCTTGCAATTGCTTTTTGTGAGTTGCCATCTTCAGAGGGTATGTGGTGGAAATGCGTTCTTGTTGATGCTAATATTCTTGGTTGCACTTTGCTCGGCCTCAGTGCAGTGATCTCTGCACACACTGAAATGCTGGGCAACTCTCATTGGAGTCAGGAACCTGAGGGTACAGGGGACGGCAGCTGTGCTGGGATTGAAACAAAGTGCTCCCACCCATTTGTCCACTTCCTTTTCCCTAAGAAAAGGAGAAAATATGTTCCTTCTTTTTTTTTTTTTTTTTTTTTTAATAGTACCAGCACTTTTAGCAGAAGAGAAAGCCTAGTGAGAAAGGACACTGCAGATAGCTAAACCACTTTTCTTTGTGAAGTGGCTGAGTGTGCCACCACCATCAGCTGTATCCATAGGGCAGGGAGCCAGAGTCTCAGGGTCACCAGGGCAGGAGCTGTCGCACTTGGGGTTTCTCCAAGCGAGAGCCTCTGTCTGCAGGTACAGTGTAGCTATATTGCCAGGGCCCTCTTGTGGGGATGCTCATGGAGTTCTGTGGCCTCCAGAGCTACACAGCATTTTTCACACCCCTCTGCCCATAGTCTGAGGCTGCCTGGTTGTTTCATCCCCGGAGCTGCTCACACCTGGGACCACAGCCTAGAGCCCTCCCCACTGCTGGAGGCTGGAGAGACAGAGGAAAAGGGGAAGGCTGTAGATAAATGAGCTTAAAAAAACCCAGACAGACAAACAAGCTTGTTAGGATGCAAGGAGCCAAGGAGTTTCAGTGATTTTTTTTTTTTTCTTTTTTTCTTTTTTTTTCCTTTCCCCTTCCAAAATTTTGAAAAAAATGCTCTTTTTCAGAACTCCTCCTGTTTCTCATGTAAAATTGAGGTACTCTTTGGTAAGCTAGAGAGAGCAATTCCTTATTAGAAAACATTACTTTTATTTCCAAAAGTTAAAAAGTTAACACTTGAACTCTGCACTTTTGATATAGAGTAATGTAGATTTTCATACTATGTCGTTACTGCACTTCTATATCACACAGTTCCACTATGACAGAAGTAGTTGAAAAGTGAGAGAAGGTGTTTATCTACTAAACTGTAATGAAGTTTGGTAATATAAGCTTTGGATACATCTGTCGAGAGTCAAATGTAATAAATAGCCCATGTAGGGTAATTTTCATTTGTGATTTTTTTGAGTGATGTATGGGTATTACCTTGTGCAAAGCTGAATGTGTTCCTGGACTGGAATGCTACTTAAATATTTGGGCAGAAGCAGAATCTAAGTGGCAACTCTTTCATTCTTTATTTTTATATGAATCCATGAAAAAATATTTTAAAAAAAAATCTCAGACTGTACTTTTCACACGTTTGAGGAATCCACTCTAGAATCTATTAAACAAGAATCTTCAGTTTTTCAGGTTTCTTGTTCTGTACTACTTTGCCTATTTGCTGGTCTGAAAGGAAATAATTTCTGTTTGTAAGAGGATCGTCCATCACACCTATATACATTTTCATAAATGGAAGTTGTAGTAAAATAACTGGTATGTTGGGAGAATGTGGTATTCCTACTCAAATATTATTAGATTTTAAATCCACATATAAAATATATCAGAGGATAGAGTTGAAGTGTTGGGGTTTTTGTTGTTGTTGTGGTTGGTTGGTTGTTTTTTCTCTCTTAAAAAACATAATCTGTAGCGGGGGGAGGGGCCTGGATGATAATTTGCTCTGGAGACATCATTAACAATTGTAGTCTTAGTATTTCAGCTATTTATATCTTTTTACATAGTTATACAGTTTGTTATGCACATATTTATGTAACTGTTAATTTGTGAATAATTTCACACTTTTTTTTTTTCCTAGTCTCAGTCATTTTTGTTTGCTTGTCTTATTATTTTATATTTAAGTCTGGACTGCCAGAAAGGTGGTTTGAGCATTCGGGACCTAGTTCACCAGCACTTTACTCCAATTTTAGTGTCATTGCAGGATACTTTTAATTTGCACTGTGTTACACTTCACCTTGGAATTCGAGCCAGCGCTGTTACTAATGCTGAGATCTCTTCCCTTCCTATTTCCGTTCTCTGGGGAGCCTGGAACATGTGTTGAGAGTCCCCATTGTATGTTGCAGGATGGCTTCACGCCTTTGGCAGTAGCTTTGCAGCAAGGTCATGACCAGGTGGTTTCGCTGCTGCTGGAAAATGATACGAAGGGAAAAGTCCGTCTTCCTGCCCTTCACATCGCTGCTCGCAAGGACGACACGAAGGCAGCGGCTCTGCTCCTGCAGAACGACCACAACGCTGATGTGGAGTCAAAGGTTAGTTGTAAAAAGAAACAAGGTTTGGTGATGTAAAGTGCTGACCACGTGTATTACATCCAGTGAAGGTCTCCCTTAGCGCGTTTTGCTGCAGTTACGCATAACTTTCTCTTATAGTGTGTAACGAAGAATAATGTTTCATTTGCTTTCTTTACCTCTTTCTCCCTTATTCCCTTTTTGATTTAATCAGGGTTAATTTCTCCTGTAAAAACTTTGCAAATGGAAAATAATAAGCAAAATATAAGCCACTCCTGCAATGGTGTGTGATAGGTATTGTGCAATTAAGTAACTTGATTAATTGTTTGTGCAATTGCTACTTGAAGAACTTGGTAAACATGTAACAATTAACATTCAAAATACTCAATCATTCAGCTTCCATTCAGTCGAGCTTCCTTTGTGTGCCGATTGTGCTGTCATCTGAGCTGCCATGCCATGTAGCAATCATGAGGCTTTTTGCATCCATATCACCAGTGGTGAACTAACCGTTCATTTTTTCCCCCTCTTTGCTTCCAAATGTGTTAACCTAGATGATGGTGAATAGAACAACAGAGGTATATACAAATATATATATGCATCATCACTCCTTCATGACTTAGTGCTGCTGCATCATTTCTTCCTCCTCCTTTTTGCATTGCCTTTTATAGGATAGATACCTGCTTTAGATGAAATGAAGTAGCATGTGCTAGAGAAGACTGTAGTTTAGATACCAGGGCTTTCTGCAGCTGAAACTAGGGTTTAAAAGTAAGAGTAAGCATCTTGGGAACTAACTGCCATCATAAAAGAGCCATATTATGTAAGATGGAGTTTTCAGGGATTCTCATGGAGCATATGTTTATTAGATGTGTCAAGAGCTGCAGACAACCCTGTCATGTTGTGCATCCAGGTCTGATTTTAGGCTTTTGCATGACACTTACCTTGATGGTGTCAGCAAATAGAATGATCTGAGAGCGGTTTTATATCTGCAAAATTCCCAAAGCAAGGCAGTGGCAGCTAGCATGGCTTGCTAACAATTTAGAAGTGCATCTAGTTCCCGTAAGGACTGATGGAATTGCTGCATGTTTTAGCATTATATTAAAAGGAAGAAAAACTACTTAAATATGAAAATAAGTTGCTGAAGTAATTTTATCAGTAAGGCATCTTCTAATTAGGGTGGTAACTCATGGTGTCTGAACATAACCCAGTGTGATTGCCCGCAGTGGGAGACTGATCTTTATGGTACTAACCTTTGGAAAAAAAAAATCCATATTAATAATTTAAAATCATCTTTGATGTAATTTTCATTTGCATCTGCTTTGAATTTATAAAAAACAGCTAGCAAGTATCATTAAGTGACTTGTATCTGCACTCCTGCAAAGAATCTCTAAGAGATTTAACTTGTGACACTGACATAATACCAGTAACAGCTAGATATTTCTAGTTATTAGAAACTGATTTCTTATAAAAGACAGGTTATTGCTTTAATACTCAAATGTTTTGCTATTGTTTTTCTGGAATAATGGAAAGTATTATCCTACTTTGGGTCTGGTAGAATAATTATGTTAATTTTTTTGCTCCTGCATAGCAATATGAATTTATTTAGACTCTCTGAGAGTCTATAAATAAAAGTCAATGGGAGAAAACTAGTACAGAATTGGAATGGTGACGAGCACCACACTCCTATTACCAGCTTTTGTCAGTGATGTGATACAAATTTTTGAGTGCCAATGAGGTATAAAAAAAGTATCTATTGGTTTTGTTTCTGCTTTGTTTTTTCCAGAGTGGGTTCACTCCCCTCCACATAGCTGCTCACTATGGAAATATCAATGTAGCGACACTGCTGTTAAATCGGGGTGCTGCTGTGGACTTCACGGCAAGGGTAAGTGTGAAATCTTAGTTAAGCTTAGTTTGCTTAATCACTTTGAAACACTTTTTCCACAAAGGTGTGGAAAGGTACATTGCTCTTGCCTGACTTGTTCTGTAAAGGGGTTTCCCTGGGCGGCTGAACTGAAGCTGAGCTCTAGTCCTCACCTTTGAAAACTTCTGTTTTAGTCAAAAAGAGCTGCTATTTTCATAGTTCCATTATTGCAAAAGGTAGGCTGGGATTCAGTGAGAGGAATGCTCCCACCTGTAGCTTTAACATATGGCAGGAGTCCTGTCCCTGATGAATTGTCCTCAATATGCAGTTGTTTCCAATGAACACGAAGTGCAGGTGTACCAGCGAATAAAGCAGCTGTACCTTCTCTGCATATGCGAGCGTCAAATGATATGTAAAGGAGATCTGAGAAACTGGAGAGTTAGAAAATGAAACGAGGTATAGAAATAGAGAGGAGTCAGTAACGGGAGCTGCATGGCAGAAGCCATGGCAGCATTTCACATGGTCATAAGTTTTGGCATTCAGTATTCGATAGGCTCTAATCACAGGAACAAGGAAGACAAATGGGGTCTGTGGTCTTATGTCAACACTTTCTCACTCAGAAACAAGATTAGGGATTAGCAACGCTACTATGTCAGCAATTAGCAGCATTTAGTATGAGTACCACTGAACATCATCTGTCTATGATTCTTTTAATAAAATAATAAATAGGCTTTGGCCGCTCTGTTCTGGATTAAGGGCACTGATGGAGAGCACATCCAAAGTAGTAAGGCCATCCTCCCTTCCTCTTCAAGATCTGGAAATTCCGGGTTCTCCCTCCATGAGCTGTCACATCAGAGAGGGACAGACTGCTGAGACAGCTGGGGCAGTGCAGATGCAGTGGCATCAGCCCAAAAGAGCAGCGGGCTGGCGCTGTGCCTCAGAGCCCCAAACAGCCCGTTTGTGCTTGTGAGAGCTGGGTGGGGGCATCCGCAGAGCACATCTCTGCTGTATGGTGGTTGCAAATCTAGATAAAGTAGCCGTGACAGAAGGAATCGTAGCATAAATAACAGTAATATGGAGCTGAATTTTGTTCTTTAGTGCTTATCAGACTGCAGGTACTGAAAGCGCTTCACAGAAAGATGAGTTAGATTCTGATAGAGCAGTGAATATGCAGGCAAACAAAGCACCAGTACGAATTAAGTATGAAGTACAATTATCAGCACTAAGTAACAGAGCCCTTTCTTGGTCCTTGATTATCCATATTGCAAAACAGGTAGAGGTACTACTAGAACAGATACTAAAAATGACCCATGGGCACAGCCTGCTCACTGTCACCTCATTGCGTTTTGTTGTTTTAATATCTGTAAACAATATCCACAATGTGTTGTCTCCCCTCTGGAGGAAGGACCCTTATTTGAGTTGTTGACAATCTCAGACAAGCACAGAGCAAATATATGGAAGGGCTGTAACCCAACTAAAATCGTTCTGTATGTACTGTAGCTTTCAGAAGTAGAAAGAGCAAACTGTGGGATGGGGGTGTCAAATGCACTTTGTGCTTTTGCAAACCACCAACCATTTTTCCTTTGTTCTTGTTAAATAAATACAAATCAACATTACTGGTCTATCTCTCAATTTATGTTTAAACTATTTAGGCAAGTATCATTTCAGGCTAGAGATTTGAACAAGAACAGAGGATTAGAGTAGCAGAAGATGCTCGTGTGGAGGGGGCGACATGAAGACAAATATGTGAGGGCAGGATAAATCCCTGCTCCCACCACTGGTGTAGTGAAGGTGAGGGAAAGGTGGAGAAAATGTGAATGGATGCGTAGGATGAAGGCAGAGCCTGAATCCTTAAGGAGAATGGCAAGTGTGGTGGAAAGAGGAGCTGGTGAAAGGATGTAAGAGAAAGAAGGGCATACCTGTGGCAAAGGACATCTCCGCAGCTGCTGTGTTTTCAGTGCATTTCTGAGAGGCCTCATGGAAGAAAGATGTTCCAGCAATGAAGGCAGGGAAGGATGTGAGCTTGCTGATGGCTCTCAGTGTGCGGGCAGGAGGTGAGCAGTGATGCTGTACTGTAAGTAAATGATGCCCCCAGTGATATGCAGTAGCAGCTGCTCCCCTCACCCCTACCGGTATACACCTGCCTGCCTCTCAGCTGTCGTGTACTCCCTTGTTTCCTTCTTTCACTGCATCTAAGAAAAATAGTCATGGCTCCAGGGACTCTTACAGGTGTTACAGCACCTGCCAGCCTGTGTACCTGCTGGCTGTTGAAGCTGGGAGGGTTGGAAATGTACCTGCTTTTGGTTTGCACTCTTCCAGCCCTGCAACCAAATTCATGTCACCTCTTCCACTGAACTGCATTAGCGCTTCTGTGTCTGTGCTTTCTTCTCTAGCCTTGCTGCAAGTGCAGGGGAGATGGCAAAACGTGGAAAGTTCCCTTTGGGATGCATGGAGATCACTTCAGTAAATCAGCTTGTGATGCTCCTGATTCTACCTGTTTACAGGGAGGCAGCTCCAAGAACCTTCATAACCTCGGTCCAAGTGAAACAGGATCTCCTTCTTGGGCTGGATGTTTTCCATATTATAATGAAGGAAAAATACTCATTCCAAATTGCCTGACTTCTTGGGCTCAAACTCAGCAATAAACTTGTCACAATTATTGGCAGGGTATGCATTGCAGAAGTAACAGGCATTTTATGTCTATTCATCATCATTTTTCTATACTATGGTTTCATGTGTGTGGTTATGCTTCTCTGAAACCCATCAAAGCTAAAGAAATCCTTTCATCGCATCACCATGTATTTTCCTCTTGCTTAACTGGGAGGCAATCACGTATGGGCTAAAGAAGTGGAGGAAGAGAATAAAGGGTAACTGGGGGTGAAGTCAGTCTCCTTTCTTAGGTAAACATGTAAGTGCAGTCGCTGCCTGAGCTTTGAAGGATTGCAACAATTCCAGGCACTGTTCTTTTAGCTAGCAGTGGCACCTAATGTTGGAGAGGTGTAGATAAATCCCAGTTACAAACTGAAAGAAGGCCAAAGACCTTTAAGTCAATCTATTTTACCAAATTTTTCAACAGGAAAAATTGCTATTATTTTAAGAAAAATATTGCTTCTCAGCCACTTGTGCCTTAGAATCAAACTGTATCTGATGTGTTACCTAGAGTTTTAATAATTTTGATATCTACCTCCCATCTTCTGGAACTACCAACCTAGTGATTAGTAAGGGGGAGTGAAGTCCATGGAGTGGGCTCTCCTGTTCCAGGCTTTCTGTTCAGGAGATCTGTCGTTGGCATACGGTGACCATATGCTTAGTGAAAACTGCTGTGCTCCCAGCCTGGCTGCTGCTTCTGGAGCTGGCGCTGTTGCAGGGGCTTCATGCCATGGGCTTGACTTTCGTTACCAAAATCAGGTCATCTTCATCCTGAGGATGAGTGGGGTGCTGGAGAGAAAGGGACAGGTCACAGAGGGATTTCTTCTCCTTTATCTCTACTGCTCCCTTCAAATTTGCTCTAGACTGCCTTGCACTTTGATATCTAGGACTTGGAAAGGTGTATCCAGATGCATGCTAAAACAAGTAACGGCCATTCGAAGGAATGAAAAAACAGTTTCCTTAGCAGTCTGATTATACCCACGGTACCCTGTGCAAGAAAGCTCTTTTGCTATAAATCAGCCCCCCGCAGAGTGGCCGCCCTTTCCCGTTCAGGCCTTGCTGGGCTGTCCCCAGGAGCAGCGCGCAGGGAGGGCAGGCAGTTCCGGCTGCTGCAGTTCCCAGCCAGCTGCGATGGAGATGCATGTCCAGACAGCCCTGTGCTAATTCAGCAACAAGGAAGTGCAAAGTGGTGTTTCTCCAAAGCTGCTACGCAGACCAGGGAGGTGAGGAAGGTGCTTTGAATAAACCGTATTTTCTGGTAATTACAGTTAGGAAAACGTTGTCTTTTGGGAGTTCACAGAGTCTTCAGAAATCATTCTTCTGTCTGAGATTATCTTCCAGTGGAAAGATCTGTAGCCCAAGCGAGGAAATGCCTCCGAAGCTCTACCTGCTTCTGAGGAGCACAATGGTTAGAAAGGAAGAAAGAAATTGTCCTCTGCAGTTTCCAGAGCTGCAGCTAAAAGAAACCTCTGTGACTCCTGCATCCACTCCATATTTGAGCAAGTCAGAAGATTCAGATATCAAGGGAAATCCTCTACACAAAGATGACTTCTCTACGTATTTTTCCTGCCAAAACAAACAAGAGATAGTCACTGTGCCATAAAACTGCATCCAACCCTGTGAACAGCCTTCCTGATACACCGCACTTCTTATTCTGGAGGAGATCTTGCTTCCACTGGGATTGAGTTTTGCCTGCAGAAAGTTTGCTTACTGGAAGGCTGAGAAAGGATTTAGTAATTTTGAGAGGGTGGTGTGAGGACAACATGCATTAATGATGACCCTGAGGCTAAGGAGCAGAACACCATTAGCGCATCAAAAAGAGCAGGCAATATGTAAGTGACAGTAACATAAGAAAGGAACATATTTTGTCTCCCTAGTGGTAGTTTGCCATAACAGGTCCTTGCTATACTCTTCCTCCTTTTCTTCTAGGATTCATTTTATCCATCTCAAGCCTGAAGAAAGATCAGTATATAAGCACTCCAGAACTAAATTAGCACAATATAAGACTTTTATTAACTAGAGAAGAAAAAAGCTGAAAAAATACGCACTGTTGTAAGGTTTCCTGGAAAGCATCTGATTGTGTGTTTGTACCTATAATTTCTTTAATTTCCGAAAGCCATAAACAAGTCTTAGTGAACACTGTAACTTCTACTAAAATATAAGACTTTTCTCTGCAGAGATTTGGCTGTGTTGTACTTCCAGTTCTGAACTGCAGAAGAAATACAGAAGGAGAGAATATTGAGTGTTTTCATATACAATGTATTGATGTACCTGCGTAGTTGTATATGATGATCTTCCCATACACAGCACATAGTGTGTAGGTAATAGTGGTAATATCCATGCAGCATTGTTCATGACAGTTCCAGTATATGACAACCACCAATGAACATTATGCTCTTTCCCTAAGAACCCCTAACGATGGAGGGATTTTCCAGACTGTACAGGAAATTTCTGCTTTAGCAGTTTGGCTATTTTCAGCTTCTGTTTTATTCACACATTCTTTGTCAATAGTAAGCTCTTCCCAGAGTCTGCTCTTACTTGAGAACTGAGAGGGACAATCTTACTAAATTCCAAATTAATCTGAACATTTTGGCATTTTGGTAATAAACTGTTTTGTCTTGGTTTTTTTTAAATCAAAGATAAAGTCGTAAAATTTTTGTGAGTAGAACTACATTCTACTGAAGGGTTGGGAGGAGGTGGATATAAGCTCTATGTAGTCCCAAAGATGCTGTCAAAGGGTTTTCACAGTCCCTACGTGATCTGCCAGTCAATCAGCATTTAAAACAACGTAGCATGTGACTAGGAGAGCTTTACCATTTTCTTGTGAGCTTTTTTTTTTTAAAGCTACACTTCAGAGCCCAGTATGATACCGTAAGTGCAAATATTTACTTTTATTAGCATCCTTATGCTTGTAAACTCAGACTGTCTGATGGGAGAAAGAGGTGATCCCGTAGGACAGCATATTGTACCAGAAACCAGGGGGAATTCTTCATTTTCTAAATACTTTAAAATAAAACAAGGCATACTGTGCTTGCACTCTCTCAATTTTAAGTTTTTCCCAACTTTTTTTTCTGACTTCCTAGCCATTTGTGCTGCTAATGTGCAATAGTATGGAGTAATTCTGACTACTGTGGGGAAGTGCGATGGATAACACCATGTGTCAGAGGGGACCTGATCTCATTTCAGATGGGAAATATAGGTGGCTTATTGCTTGGCACAGCACAACTCCAAGTTTTTTGAATTTTCTTGTCAAGTCATAGATAGAGACAATCAGCTGAAAGCGCTTCTTCGAAGCAGGCACAAGCAAAAGCCACTGAATGGAAAAGCAGGTCACTCTTCACCCATTGTATTTCTGGATGTTGTGAGACTCTCAAGAAAGGCACAGGCCCTGTATGAGAGGGTGGTGGCTGCAGCAGGCGAGGGAGCGAGATAAGGAGAAAACAGCCATCCACAATGTTGTGAGATATAGAAAACAACTGCATGCTTCTAATCTGTCACACTTTGAGTTTTCATGTCATATACCCCAGGAAATCTGCTAAGGGGGAGAGGAAAGGCTGTGTGCTAGTTCATAATCCTGTGAGCGTTTATGGCATAGTTTTAGGTTGCTGTTCTCACAAGTTATGTTTCATGTTGCCTGTAGAATTTGTTAACTCTCTAGTTGAATGACAGGTTGGATCTCCATGTCACGGACTCTACCTGAGATATTATCCAGCATTTGATATCTCAACAGCGAGGGCAAGAACAGACATCCTAGATCCGAACCACATCTTTTAATGGCAGCATTTTGAAGACATTTCAGCTTTATTACTGCAGGAAAATATCTTCAAAAGTTTCCTAATTTACTATTCTATCTTAAGAACAAAGGGAGAAATTTATAGAAGATCAAACAGATAAAAATAGAATGAAAAGACAGCAGATGCTGTTGATTTACTGAAGAATTCAGAACCTTATTGTTTGCTGATACCACAGTTTTAGTGTTAATAACCTACACTCAGCTGCACATATTATGAAGCTTTTGGTTTTTAATCTCTAGTTCCTTGTGACAAGTACAAACAACTCAGTTTTGAGTTGCTTGCTTTACCTTTTGTCATCAGAAACATTAATGATGATGTCTGAGGTTTATTCACTTCTCAGTTCACTTTCTAATTTGTCAGATGAGATACAGGAAGGGGCCATACATGTGATACATCTAGGTATAATTCTTTAAGCCTTGGCACAACATAATATTGACGAAAGACAAGCTGCTTGCCCTAAACTTCAGTGTGCAATTATTCAAGCATTCACATAGTGCATCTCTTTATCTGTTCAGGAGTCAGAACTCACAGCCAGCAGAATTATTACTTCATATTGTTGTCTGCCACTAAAATCTCAAATAGCTAAATGGCAAAATTAAAACCTGAATAGAAATCTGCCCTCTCTCTTTATTCCCTCTTCACTTCCCCCAAGAGTTTCTCTGAGCTGTTAGGGCTGAATAAGCCTAAACATCTTTTTTCTTCTTTGTCTCTTAATTATTTTTAGGAACTGTCTCAACAGCTTAGTAGAGTACAACGAAAACTGCATCCTCCTTCCCAGAGAGTGAATGCTGCAGTGCTCTTTTCCCAGGAAAAAAGGAGCTGAGTTTGATCATCCATAAAGACAGATATTTCACTGGTTCTGTAGAGTTTCATTTGCTTGATTCCTCCTGCTCAATTCTTCATTTCAGGGTAGATGTGTGTAGTTGGTTTTCCTAACAAACTGTGTCTTAAGTCATCATGTTCTTTATCTATCCATCCATCCATCTCTTCCTAATGTGAACTTGCTACCTATTTTCAACCAAAAGTAACTCAAGGTTTCCAGATCCTAGAGATGTTAAATTTATATATTTTTCATAAAGACAGGTGATCAAATGGAGGAAAGATGGGCTGCTAGCTTTCCAGCTTGCTGAAGTGAGCTCAGTCCTTTTTAGGTGCTGGGGAATTTCCTCACGTTCCCAGCCACTCTGCTTGCCCCCATCAGAAGCCAGAAGACACCTGCACAGGGAACATGTTCTGGTAGTTTCAGTGCTAACCAGAAATATGAAGGTCGTTTGAACAGGACTCCTTTTTGACTGTGAAAATGGATTATTTTTTTTTTCTACCTGTTGCAAGTAAACAGCGTGACTTAAACCTTAACTACTGAGTGGATGTCATATGTTCTGGAGTTGAGGTGTGTATCTGTCAGTGCTCATTCATCCACTCTAGAGTCAGGTCTCCTTCATTTAAGGCAACAGGAGCTTTGAATGACTGGACTGGCAAAGTGCGCATACTTATGTAATTATACCCTCCCTTGTGCTGCACGGGATTGATTTAGATTGGTGTCAAGATGAATGAGAACCAGACTTCTAATAGGTATTTTTCCTACCTTTTGTAAAGCTGTCTCTTCCTCCTTCATTTCTTCTTGATCCTTGGAAAAGGCATTTCTTTTAGTCTATGTACGATACAGTAAATTATTAGTAGTAATGTATTAACAGGGCACTAAGGTCTATTAGGCTTTGCCCATCAACCCCAGCAAGCAGAAAAAGGTGATCCTTCAGTCTAAATTACCTGCAGTACCCTTTACTTGAAGACATGAAAGTTATTTCCTTTACTGTTTTTTTTTTTTTTTTTTTTCAGGAAGGTAGAATTCATCTCTCTCTCTCCCTCTGACCTCAGTAACATCTTTCCTCCTGGGCAGAGAGGAAAGCAAAAAATATGTTCTTATTGTTGTGTTTTCCCTCTTTTTATTCTGTCCTCTTTGTGGCTGATACAGTAATATAGTAACACCATATTATATCCAGTGTCAACTCCGTGTCAAGTAGATATTATTCTTTTTTCAAAACCAACTCACAAATCACAAGTTAAGCAATTACATAGCTTTACATCCCTGGAAGGACTACGTATAATACACTTTTTTAAAAAATATGTTAAGCATCCTTTTTTTTTTTTTACTACATTTTTTTAAATAAATGAGAAGCCACCCTAGAATACTAGTCACTTTGGTGCTCTGATGATCATTAATATTGAGGAAAGAAGTTCTGTCATTTCATCTTGCTAGAATGTATTTTACCTCTGTGATAATATTAAATAGTACTATCTAGTAGCTGTGCATTAGCTTCATAGTGAAACTGTGTGTAAATGAAAATGTACCATACCGGATTAGGTACTCAGCATTATTATTAAGCTGAGTCAGCTTGTCACATTTGAGAGGGGATTTTTTTTCAGTGCTGGTTTTCTACCACTCCGCTCACGTGCAGTTTAGAGGAAGCACTATTAAATGGTCTGTTGGCCAGGCAAGACACCTGTACCGCTCTCCAGCTATTCAAGGTGATGGGTGCCTTTCTGATTCAGTCAGCCGTAGGACACATGCTCACTAAAATGTACTGCTTTCTGCTCAGTCACAGGGAAGCTGGCTTTACACAGCCAGCTGTTTGTGCCACCCCTGAATACGCAGGAACATGTTCTTTAAAATTCTATTTGTCTTCCTACAGTAGCTGCATGCTCTCTTTAAATCCTTTTATTCTTACTTGGCTCCATATGATCAAGTATATACAGGATGTGGCTTTCATACACCACAAGATAAAGGATTCATCAGAGCATGAAGAAATGTCCTAGCTACATCTTGTTAAAAAAGTGCGTGTGCGCGCACGCTGGGGTTATGTAACTGCCCTGGATGTGCAGCCTGGCTGTGTGCGGCGGGGCTGCCCGGCACCGCGCAGGGAGGCACATACGTGGACTTACAGTCTTACCTGAAGTACAGCGTTATGTCCATTAGAGGAACAAATTTGGTAGACAAAATTAGCCATGTAACTGAAACAAAGGTGTTTATGAGGCTTTCAGAGTTTGCTGAGAATGTTCATAAATAGATAGCATTGTGTTTTGTTACTTTTGAAGCAGATCTACAGATGTAGTGGTTTTATTTATTTTCCACGGCTCCTACAAGGTCAATGAAGTTGTGAGGTATGAATCCTTGTCATTACATGCTCAGAGGCAACCACGACTGAATTAAATTGCAAGGGCTTAGTCAGTAAAATTGCATAAATTTCACTCTTATACGAAAGCCAAGAACTGAGGCACAATCATATCTTCTTATAACTCCAACCACAACTTGAATGTTTGTCTTCATCATATATACGTCAAGCTATCAGGCTAGTAATTCACATAGGTGGATAGACACAGCTTCCCTTTGCTTTCATGCTCCCAGGGAAACAAAACCGTGTTATACTTTAGCAAATTGGGCATAATTCATTCTGTGAGCAAACTGATCGTGGAGTTCATGAAAGATATATGGATTTTTATTTTCTTGTTTTGTTCTTCCACAGAATGATATCACACCGTTACATGTTGCATCAAAGAGGGGAAATGCAAATATGGTCAAACTCTTACTTGATCGAGGAGCTAAAATTGATGCCAAAACAAGGGTAAGCTTCAATGTGAATGCTGTGACTGTGTGAAATTCTTGCCTCTGATCCATTAGTTGCTTTACAGCTTAAATCATTCATCTTGCTGGTAGTCTACCATAGATGCACTGCATTTCTTTTTTAGGAAATGGTTGCAGTAGGATGCTAACAATTTATGTCTCTTAAAGCAGTGTGTGAAACACCATGTCTGGTAAAGTGCAGAACCAACAATTCTCCATGTTCTCTGTAAAGCTTTTAATTAGGAGCTGCTTCTATCTACTTGGGGGTAGAGGTGAATGTACAGCAAAATACTAAAAGACAAGAATTCAATTCAGCTATTTCAGAATTGGAATGCTAAAAGAGTGACTTTGAACTGCAGTGTGCATTTGCATTTCATTATCCATAGGGCAGTGTCGCAGGGCGTGATGTTGCTGATGAGTCTGATGCAGCTCAGGCTCTGCCTGGGTGATGGCTGCTAGCTCGGATTTATCAGCAAACGTGCCAGGTGTAGTGACAGTTCCCATCAGATCAACACCTGACTCGAGTGCTGAGTGACTGAAAAGCTCAATGGATATGGTTTTATCTAACCACTGTGGTTAAAACCCAATCAAACTAGGCCAGGGTTATCTTATTTATTTCCACAGTGGCAAAAAGGGAAAGAAAAAGTTCAAATGTTTGTACATAAACCTAGAACTGGTGGGACTGTGGATTTTTACAGCAGTCTTTGCAACGTGCTCCTGTGCACGTGAGGTAACCTTCTGGAGCCGCACCTGTAACTTTTTGACAATTGCAATTTTCTTGAATATTAGCTTACAACTTGCCCATCTTCCATTTTTAATTATTCTGTATAATTTCCACCAGAATCATTCTAAACAAAACAAAGGTCTGACCTAAGAATCTTTTTTCCTGCGGTTATTACTGTATCCTCAAGTTTCTGTTCGGTTTTCCGATGTTTCAGCACTCTCTGAGATTTCCTGCACTGCTTGTTGATGCACATTTGTATTTTTTATTTCTGTAAGAAATTCAGAAACTGGGTCAATTTGTATTCTCACCTCTTCACGCTCTCCACATGTTTTTCTTTGGTTCTTCTTCCATTTTACCTTTAGCAGTCACTCATGATTTCTTTGTAAAATGTTTCTGCTTTTTCTAATTGGGGGAATATGGAAGAGATGACTTTTCATGGATAATGTGAACAGTGGGTATAATTTCTTGACTAAAATACCAGCCTCCTACACGCTACATGGGGGCTGCCAGGCTGAGTGGGCCACATTTTGGTGACGTGATAGATGAGTGTTTGGTCAGAGCAGGGAGAAAGGGACGTGGCAAGGGACTATTTGCTTCCTCTCTGCAAGAATTTATATGGCCGACTGCAGCCAAAAAGTTGGGGACCTCTATTTTAAATAGTTGGAGTCCAGCTTGTTCTCTTTTTTTTTTGTTATGAAAATTCATGATCTGCTTCATTTTCTGTATCACATGCTCCAGAGTCAGACATTAAGATAACTTATGTAACTAAAAATACAGTCTGGAGTGGAAACAGGATGCAGGAAGAGGGCAGAAGCATTAAGAGCTCCTGAGTCTGGCAGGGCTTCCCAGTGAGGCAAAAGGCAACGGATGAGTGCGGTTCCCAAAGTGGTGGTTTGTTTTTTCTGGCTTCCCCGAAGACTGCCTGTTTCCCCAAACACCCATCCTCCCTATGAATCAGTAGGGATTTGTATTACTTCTCCTGCTTGTGCTGTACATGTGTCACTCATCGTTGCCCTTCCCTGGCACTACCAGAGGCATCATTTTCTGGAGGTTAGTGACTAAGTGGAAGTTTTGCTCCCGATGGCACTGACTCACCCTGGCAAGGCTTCACCAGCCTGCGGTCTGGGCGGCGTGTGGCTCTGCTGAGGAGACTAGCTGCACCCAGCAGACAGCTGCGTGATGGAGAAAACGGAAGAGCATCGCTGGCGTAGATCAGGAAGGATTTTCAAATCAACAGGAGAAGCAATAGAAGGCTGAAAGTAACATGACGTTAGATGAAAAAAGGACAGTGTTTCAGGAGTGTCTGCGTAGTTCTCATATCCAATAGAAAAGATTAATTGCTGTGAGCTGTTACAACACGTGTTGCTGCTAAATCTCTGTTGTTACTCCTGCCTGACCCAGTGTTGTATTCTGAGGCAGAACAATTGAGGTATGTCAACTTTGCAGTCATTTCATTTTTTTAAAGATCATTCTTTTTTTAATGTCCCAGACATAGGATGGCCATATGAAAATGCAGGATGATAAAAGCTTCAGTCATATCCTTTTGCAGCAACATCACCTCTACTGAATGTATAGAAAGGCAAACAGCAGGCAAAGCTGTCTTTTCTGATATGTATACCAAATCGTGCCCATCAATCACCCGGATGCCCAGTCCAAGCCCAACCTTGTGTTCTGCAAGGAGCAGGTGTGGGTACTGAACACACACACAACTTGATACACAAATGGGATTTGCACGTGAAAATAAACAAGGCTTATATTATCAGATTTATAAGTGTAAGACCTCTCTCTTTTTTTTTTAAGAGGTTTTAAAGAGATGAGCAGAATTCTAGTGAATAAGATAGGAGTAGAATTTTTTTTGTTTTATTAAAATAGTTTTTATCTTGGATACCATTATATTATTTAATGCAAATGTTGGTTATGGAACATAAAATACCTCCTTAAAGGTGGTGAATGGCAAAGGTTCTGTGCCCATGTGAAAGGACAAAAAATCTTGAAAATCGCTTGTTTCTTCTGCTCAGAGGCAGAAATTCCTTCACCCCTGTTTCTAATTTTTCAGATCTTTAATTCACCTTTAAATGAGTATGCAGAAGATACTGGTTTGTGGTGTTGACCAAACACTAACAGGGCCAGGATTCGCTACCCTGTTAGATGTTACAGATTTAGCTATTTAGCTGTTGTTTTGAGATTTGTTCCTGCAATCCATTCTCTGTATGGGGTACTGGAAATATTTTCCGTGTAATGTCTATTTTTATTTTTCACAAACATTTTATAGATAAATTTATATAAAGCCTTTCCTGAGTGTTAAATAAGTTGGGGTAATTATTTCTTTTCCTTAGTCATTATCAAGAGCATTTGCGTTTGCTACTGGCAGATGGTCCTGGAAACTGCAGTGCTGAAGTACTGCACAAAAGGTTAATGTGAAGGGCTAAACCCTTATCCTGTTTAAATTATTGTAAAAGTCATCCATAGGCTCCCAATTTCTCTGTATTCATTAGGACCAGGATTTGATGAGCACCATAAGTATTATTGCACACCTGCAAATTGTAGTGAGGGGTTCAGATGACGTGTGAGCATATGAGGTTATTTCCAAAAATGATCTTACAACTATTTTGAGGCTCGGCCATCATTTTTTAATTTTTCCTTTTAGTTCATGCTTATGTTGCATTGTTTATTTTAACCAGCTGTTTATTTTCTCTCTGTCCTTTTTTGTGTGAGATGTTTAGCAGCTTGGGGCTTTGTACTGAATTCTTAAGGGTACTCCTCAAGAACTATGTGCTACTTTTGTCCATCCAGGGCAGCTTTTGTTGTTCAGGTTTTTAACTAGCATTCTAAGCAAAGACCTATTAATGTCTCATGTAAAACGTTTACTGAATATTGCCCTAATTATTTTTCTTTGTCTTCCAGAAAATAATTTTAAAAATAAGTTTAATTAGAGAGGTTGAATAAATTAGCTTGATTTACTTTGGCTGTCTAATACTGTATATGCCAAAGTGAATTTGTGTGTGAAGCAGACAGAAAGCATGTTTCAGCCTGGATTAACAGTAAGTATTTATAATCTAAATTCTACTGATTTTGCAGCTAAATAGCAGATCAGCAGTCTTATCTGCATAAAACATGCAGGATATCCTCTTTTAAGATACATCAGATCATACATAAGCTGCTCCAGAAAAACCACATGTATTAAGACACAAAATACCCACAAGAATAACATTGTCTTGGCACTATAAGTGCATTTTGTGTGTGTAGGAGGAGCAAACCTCATTTGTTACCCTATTGTACGAAGGGCCAATTTGCAATGGTGCCAATGAAGTGAAGAATTCAGGAGACTTAGAGCACGGAGGGACCGTGAGATGCAGAGCCGTCTGGGCTGAAGCACAAGCGTGGGGACCCAGCAAGCAGCAATGGGGATGATAAACCCTGGAGGCAGCAGTAATTCCTCCCCTGAGGATCATGGCTTCTGCCTGCGGCTCTGGGGAACAGAGCGCCTGGCATGCTCCTGCCAAGGCCATGGACCGGCTCTGGGATTTGCCTCGATCTGATAAGATCTTGCTGAATGTTTGCATCACAGTAAAGGTTTTACTGAATGTTGTGCTTAACTTTGTCACTCATAGACTGGGTTAGAAGCTGGTGCTCACCAATGTGGTACCAAGGCTGCCATGGATTTGGAGTACAGCCCAGAAGAACTCGTTGTGCGAGGGAAATCCTGGGTGGGCATTGACAGGGAAGGGGTAGCTGGGGAGCACAGGGAGGCTGGTTCAAGCTTACCCGTCCTGCTCAGGAGTCTCTTACAGCCAGATGTGGTGGCAGGACAAAACATGCTGCAGCAGGGAGGCTCAACTGCCTGCACCGTCATCTGATAACCTCAAGCCAGTTGTGACCTCAGCGTAACAAGGTCAGGGAGCTATAGAGGTGTCCAAGTCTCAACAGGGACCAGAAACTGTGCTTAGATCTCCTTTATTTTGGAGATGTGCATGTGTGTTTGAAATATATGATAAAGAAAGAGCAACAGCCCCAGAGATTGGTGTGCAACACTGTGGGAAGCTTGTGCCTAAGCAGAACTCCTCCTATTGTCCTCCTGGCTTTTCTGGAGCTGCTCTCAGACTCTCTGGAGGGATAGATAATACAGATGATATGATTTATCATGTCAGCGCATACTTAGAGAGTCCTTAATCTGCAGATTATTGTCATAATCGTTTGTAATGGTTTTTCTGAGCCATTGCAGACTATCATATTAAGGCAAGTTTTCTTCCTAATACATGTAATACATTTTACGCTTCACGTAGTAGAGTCTATATGAACAGTAAATAAGCAACTAGGAAATCTCCTGAGAAAATCAGTGAAGTCTTGCTGAGTTCAGAGCAGTCTCTTTTAATCTCAGATTCTGTTTTTTTTAAAACGAAATCTTCCTAAGACCTGTGTTTCAAATTGCCTCTGCACATTTCTTTGTGATTTTCAGTGCCATATAGCAATTAACCAAGCCAAGAGAATAGATGGTGTCTTTTCAGAATACCAAAAAAAAAAAAAAATTCTCTGCAGCTAAATGAGCTGTCAGCCGAGTGTATTTGCTCTTTACAGTGGGAGTCCTGACATCATCTTAACAATAGCTACAGACTGGCTGTCCCAACAAGCACCTACGTTACATTGTGAAGTTGTGTCACGCCGTGTGATGCATCTGGTGGTGGCGGATGCTGTGTGGACTCAAATGAGCTCTCACTGGGCAAGCATGACCGCCTGCCACCTCCTGTGCCACGGGAAGCCCGTCAGCCGCAGGCACAGCCGGGCAGGCACGGGCAGCGTAAACGGGTTGGGGCTCTGTGCTCTGGCAAGCACCAAAGTAGTTTTTAAGGGTCTAGTGTAGCGGATGAAGATGATCATATGTGTCTCGCTCTCTGTCGACATGTTATGTACTACCCATGGTACGTTTGTGAAATGATTTGGGAGACATAAAATCTGGAAAATGTTTCCTAATTTACAGTTTTGTCCCTGATCTCCCTGAGTATCTTTCTTTGATGTACCTGGAGAGTATGATAATTATAGGAAGTAAAAAGACTGAACATCTAATGTACATGATCTTCAGACCCTGCCTACAGGGTTTCTAGTTACCAGTTTTGCTGACTTTTATTTTCCCATACATGCTTTTTTGTGTGAGTGATATTTTTACATTAGTTTTTTGCATTCTGTTCAGTATTTGATATGCCCTTGCCTGTGGACGCTACTGGTGTGGGAAACATGCATTACCTTTTTTAAACACTTGTGAAGCTAAGCAAAACATTTGCACTTTAGCTGGTAAATGTACCATTCACAAGTTTTTATATAGTCTTCTTTTTGTATTTACTTACATGTTTTGAACAATATGTCTTTATTTGACGTATATCATTTTTAACAAGATGCCCTTCCCTGTACTTCATGGGCTGAAACAACAAAGAAGCAGAAATGACAACAGCATCGTCTCCAGAGATGCCAGTGAGAACATAGTGGGCCAAACTATGTTCACCTTGCATGAATAAATGACTCCCTGAGTCCTGACCAAGTCTGAACCAAAATGTCTTCTTCATCTACATCAAAAACATGTGCCTTGCTTTAAGTGGAGAAATATGCAGAATGCGAACCATAGAAGTTTTAAATGAGACTAGCAGAAAAAATTAATCACAAAAATTTCTTTGTGCTACCTTTCATAGGCTTATCAGGAGAGGGCAAGAAAGTAGCAGCAGAAGAGTGTAAAGCATCCTGAATCACTATCTCCCTCTCCTCAGCTGCCCTTGACACACTGCAGACCTGAAGCTGATGTTCCAGTAGAGTGTAATGCTTTAGGAATTATCAAGAATATAGTAATTATGCATGGAGAATATATTTAAGGAGGTATCTTAATGGTACTTGCTACCATACAGAGACAAACAGAGAGGGAGTACATGTGCATGAATTGGTGAACACAGGAAGTGTGAGAAGGAATTTTAGATAATCTTTTTTTATAAAAATGATGTGACATATATTTTATACAATATGATATATATGTTTTTAGGAGTGCCAGAAGACACCGGCAAAAAAAAAAAAAAAAGGAAAAAATACCTCTTCCTTTATGACTTGTATTTGGAAAACTAATAAATATTTATGTTTCTTCTTGTGCTGGTTTTGGCTGGGACAGAGTTAATTTTCTTCAGCAGCAGTATGGGGCTGTGGTTTGGATTTGTGCTGGAAACAGTGTTGGTGACACAGGGATGTTTTAGTTACTGCTGAGCAGCGCTTGCACAGAGCCAAGGCCTTTTCTGCTTCTCACACCCCCTACCAGCGGGTGGGCTGGAGGGGCACAAGGAGCTGGGAGAGGACACAGCTGGAACAGCTGACCCCAACTGACCAAGGGGATATTCCATACCGTAAGACATGATGCGCAGTATATAAAGCTGGGGAAGAAGAAGGAGGAAAGGGGGCACGTTTGGAGTGCTGGTGTTTTTCTTCCCAAGTAACCGTTACTCATGATGGAGCCCGGCTTTCCTGGAGATGGCTGAACACCTGCCTGCCCATGGGAAGTGGTGAATGAATCCCTTGTTTTGCTTTGCTCACGTGAATGGTTTTTGCTTTACCTATTAAACTGTCTTTATCTCAACCCAGGAGTTTTCTCACTTTTATGCTTCTGATTCTCCCCGCTGTCCCACCGGGGTGGAGTGAGTGAGTGGCTGTGTGGTGCTTAGTTGCCAGCTGGGGTTAAAACAGGACATTTGTTTATTAGTTTCAACCTTTCTTATAAAGGCTCCTCTTTTGACATACTTAGTGAAAATACAATATTGTTTCTGTGTGACAGTATCTTCTGCGTATTTGTTTAGCTTGTGACAAATCAAAGGTTTGCTCTTACGAATTCTGAAAACATTTTTTTTCTTCCTTATTTTTCTTGAAAATGTGACATTACTATTTGTAACAAGCACTATGTCATACAGCATTGAAAATCTCCGTGTGATTTCACTCACAGTTACTCGAAACATACGTGTTATCTTTCATCATAGCATTTGTGTACAACAGGTTACTTAGCCACTGTAAACAGGATACAGGTCAAAGAATAATCAAATCAGTTTGGGATAACTCTGTTAATGTTAAAAAGAGTCTTTCTCTTATTTAAGAAATGTATTTGTAATATAATAACTGTTTTTAAGCAAACTATACTAAAAGAGGTATTGACAGTATGCCCTGACTCCAGACTGGTCATTCAGCTGGAAGTCACACAAGCATGGTCTACATGACAGAAGACAGAAGTTAATTCATCATACCTTCATCACCTGGGATTAAGATGGTTTTCTCATCTCCTATACACCTGTCAAAATCAGTGTAATAAGAGAAATCTAAGCAAGAAAGATTTTTTTCTTTTTCCTCTCAGACGAAAGGACTATCTGTTGAGTTTGATACATACTGACAAATTGAAGACACAGTTTTCTTAAAGGCATGCAGGCAAAAAGTACCTTATATTTTTCTTGTATGTGCGTTTACCACATGTACAGTGAGGGCCTTGGCAGTAGCCCATTACATGGGTACCAATTTGATATGACTATTTAGAAAAACACCAATTTAGATATAACTATTTAGAAAACACCAATTCGATATGACTAATTTTTAGAAAATCAGAGCCAAAATATACATTTGAATAAACAGGTTCAACTGGTCATTTGTGTAAAAGCAGTATCCTGCAGGAATGAATCAGGTTTTTTTAAGACATGGTAGGTCTTTATAAAAGTGCACAGAATTTTACTGTGTCTGAAACTAATCAATTCTAATGCTTGTGTCCCACAGGATGGGTTGACCCCTCTCCACTGTGGAGCAAGAAGTGGACATGAACAGGTTGTAGAGATGCTGCTGGACCGTGGTGCCCCTATTCTTTCCAAAACCAAGGTAACTGGTGCTTTTTTCCGCTGGGATAATCCTTGTACTTTTTAAAAATGTGATTCTGCATGTCTCGTCTATTTAAGGGTTTGACAATAACTTTCCTATATCATAACTATTTAAAGTAACTGCGTGGGAGATCTCCAAAGTGAATGCCATATGTAGCGCACATGTGCATATGTTAAATGTGTTAAATTGAGATACACTAGAAGAGGTTTCTGTACCAATCAAAGAGGTATGTATGGTAACTTTATCCCTCAAAATTTCAGTAGCTGAGAATCTCTGTATCTATCCTGGAATAAATACATGATGATTACAACATATCCTCAGCTTGCACCAAATTGCCCTAAGGCTAGAGTAGCGATAAGAGATTAAAATAGAGCAATCTCTCTTTGCAGAGAGCTCATATTTCCCTAGGACTTAGCCTGATTACCAGTTTCTCCACTTTCTATGTCTCTGCAGTTTATCATGCAAAATTCTTCATGGGAATTTCCAGTCACCTGTGCCAGGGTGTGCAGATTACTTTAGACCCAAGGGTTGGCCTTCAAGCACACACTTGCCAGGATTCTGCTGGTAGCGGTCTCGCTGTGCCACTATTGCTGATTTCAAATCTCAGTGCAGCAGCCTGTTTTGTAGCACCGCTGCATTCCATGACTATCCTTTTCAGGACTGACATTTGGGTTGTGTAGTTTGTTGAGGTTCTTTCCCAATATAACCTTCCACTTCATTTTTTTTCTCAGTCTGTAAGCAATATATTTCCAACAACGTTTCTTGTTTCTTTCTGTTTTTTCTTTTCTGTCTTTGTCATCCTGTCCTATTCTGTCTCAGCGCCCTTCTATATTCTGCTTTTCTCCTCCCTCTCCTTTCTTTCCTTTTTTTTTCTCCTTACTGCAATATATTTAGCATTTGTCTGGGGAGGTTGGCACCAGCTTTCCTTTGCTTAGTGAGTCACTGGCAACTGCTGTCATGGGTAATCTGATAGACAGGATCCACTCCTCCTTTGCTTGTGGAATTTCCATGGACTCCCCAACCCTGACTTGCAAACTTCAGGAGCAGGGGGAGACAGCAAGGGGCTGTCCAGGACCCCCCTGGGGCACATCTCCACACCACTGCTACTCTCGGAGCCTAGCGTTCATACTCTAGGGAGTAAGATTCTTCCACGCTTTCTGGTAGCTCAATTAATTACTTAAAGAAACAAACAAAAAATGTAAACCCCATTGCTTTGGTTTCCACCATCATAAATGAGAGCCGCTCCTAAGGAGCTACGTTTCTTTGCCGCATGGGTTTTGTATGTCAGGTGTCACCTCTAAGCTTAATCTGCTGTTCAAGGCCTGTGGGGTTTGAATTTGTTCCTTTTCCTGACGAGATTCACAAAGACTGGCCCAGAGTGCCAAAATCAGGGAGACAAGAACACGGAATAGTGGTTTTGAAACAGACTAAGGCTGAAAGACACACTTTGGATGTTGACTTGCAGAAGCTTATGTAGACATTTTCAGCAACACGGCAGATCTTCTCTGGAAGGCAGAAAACTGTTACACGTTAAAAAGTGAATAGAAGAAAGTGCAGAGTTTCCTGAGTTTCCCTCTGATGTGTTAATTCTGTTGTTTTCAGAAGGTAAGCCAAGAAGTAGCGGTACCTTTGAATGACATTAATGAATCCATTCATTTGGCACTAATCTACAGTACTGTCCTCTGCTAAAATAAGTGGCTCCATGCTCTTCAAATTAAGCCATATATTATTTGAAATAGGACACTTCTTTGATAGAATTTGAACTTCGCAAAATTCTCTCATGTTATATGAAGCTCAGAAGAATAATGGGACTGGAGTTTGGTAGCTGTTTCCTGCTAGATATTGTTTAGAGTAGTGCTGGCTCTTTCTTGCACTGGAATAACCTTAGATTTATTTTCAGGGGAAGCAATGAGCTAATGGATTATCTGGGGTTTTCTACAAGCAAAAGGAAACCTGAATTCTGGTCCTGAGCGTGTCAATGGTCTTCTGTGTGAGAAACGACATCTCCGTCCCTCAATTTTGTCTTTTTTTAATTACTGTTTTTCTAGGCTTATTTGCTTCTTTTCTTTTTTTCTTTCCTCCAGCCCACTATCCCCACCCCTGAGTTAAGGACACTTTCCCTGATTAAAGTCCTTTGGCACAGCTACAAAATAAGCTTTGTATCACTGAGAATTTTACGTTCGCTCAGTCAGGCATTTGATATTCTATTTCATCTCGGTGGTCCTCTTCTGATTTTTGGTTTGTGGGGTTTTTTTGTTTTGTTTTGGGTTTTTTTGTGTTTTGTTTTGGTTTTTTGTTTGTTTGTTTTTATTTTTTGGGTTTTTTTGTTTTTTTCTTGGTAATCTTCAGAGAAATAGTAATATAACAGTGCTTATAGTGGTTTCATCTTGGAGTATCAATCACTTCTTACAGTCCCTGATGGATTGTCTCTCACGACATGGATATGGGACAGGAAAACATTGTTATATGTAATATTTCTATATTAAAAGTGGGAAGACAGAGGCATTGAATAATTAAATGACTTGTCTAAGATCACAGATTATCTTCTACTGTAATGAATTAAGAGCAAGCCTGGCTTAGGTTACAACAAAAGACAATATTCCTATGATGTTTTGTCTTCATTAAATTCTTTAGCATCTAGTCTTGTCTCTTGTTCTTTTGTGTAAAGTCTGGCTAGTTGCTGCCCTTTTCTCAGCCCTGACAGATTTTTATCAAGCATCCTGCTGGTTTTCCCAAATTGATATGTGGCTGCTCTGCTTTTTCCCTTCTTTTCCATCAATGTCAGCCTCATTCATACAAGTCTCTCCTATGAGGGGGTCCCATGCCATCTTTTCCATTTCTTACTCCACTAGTAAGTGTGGTTTATTGGCTGTCATTGTTAAGAATGACACTTTTTACCTGAAGGATCTTTATTATAAAAATAGAACAGAACAGTGTATGAAGTTTCATTACTATCACCTAAAAAGCATCATTAGTTATAAACTGTTATCAGGAGGGCTTGGTGACTGAGGGAAATTAGTCCTTTTTTATTCTACTGTTTAATTATGCTAGAAGACAGTGAAAACATTTAAAATGCATTGCTAATATGAAGCTTCCATGCAGATAATTGCTGTAGTAGCCTTTGGGAATGGGACAGAAGCTTATCCAAGCCAACATAAATCACAAGTGAGATGCCCATGAGATAATCTCACTTGAAAGATATAACTGTGTCCAAGAATGTCTGCTTCTCAGCACTGAACGTAAACTGCTTTTAAATTCTGACAGATTTAGCATGTTTGCTTTCACCATCCTTCTTCCATATCACTTCTAAAAATTATTTCACTCTGTATTTCTACCTTTATTTTGAATGTTTGTCATTAGTGTTATGATATGGCCACGGGAAGGGAGAGGAAGGGAATCATCTGTTTCAGAAAGCCTGAGATCTCAGCTGATTTTACGTTGCTACTTTGCCTTTGCTGACAGCGGCCACAGGGGGGCACTGCATCTGTGAGCAAGAGTTTCAGTTGCTCCATGATGGAAAACCTTGTGTACTGTCAGTCATTTATAGATTATATACTATTATGTGTTACCAGAATAGCTCCTGCAATTGAAACTAATTTTGGCATTAGAGAAGGACTAAGTTTAAAAAAAAAAAAAAAAAGTGTGTTGAGGTTTACTCACGTACCTCTGCTAACAAGACCTTTCGTTCTGGCATATTTTTTAATCTTTTGTCATGAAATAGGGTCAGTCCTTTAAAGTTCTGAGGATTATTTGTCTTGTGTTTTTACTCTGGAAATGTAATACATGTTGGCAACTTGTTGATTAACTATTGTAAGCAGTGCAAGAAACAATTTTTGATAAAAATTTGTTCCTAAACTTGAATCTCCATCAGGTGTTTCCTCGATGAAACAGAGCTTTACCACTGCCACCGGTAGGGCATATCACAGTGGTCTCATTCAAATTTTTTTAGCCCAGTTACACTTGAAACTTTCGCAGTTGTACCAATGTTGGCTGGAAAGAATGGTCTCCACAGGTGTGTAATGTGGTGTAAGTCGCGTACAACAGAAATTCAGGAAAATACTAGTGATGAGGGAAGGTTGTAGTGATTGCTGAGTGGTGCTCTGACCTGCTCTCACCTATCTGGTACATGCAGGCTACATTAGAGTGGTGAGTTTAATGCAGCTTTTAGAATCAGCAAGTATCAGAAGTCACAAAGTGCTGTTCTTCATGTAACTCAAGCAACTTATCTGAGCTATGCTGGCTGAAATAGGCTACGTTTAGAGCATTGCTGGTATGGTATGACTGTTTCTTTAACATAGAGCTGCCTGCAAACTAACCAAACAACCTGCAAATTCCATGTGGCTTTTGCTGGAGTGAGAACCCTCTTGTTACACTGAACATGTTAAGTTTAATTTGGGTGCTCTCTGGGCTTGTAGAATCCTTCATACAACAAATGCTTTAAGAACAACATGCAGGAGTTTGATTTCTCTAAGCAGCCTATAACCCATCAATGTTTCATCTTTTCATTCACAGAATGGTTTGTCTCCGTTGCACATGGCAACACAAGGAGATCATCTAAACTGTGTTCAGCTCCTGATTCAGCACAACGTGCCTGTAGATGACGTCACTAATGACTATCTGACTGCGCTGCATGTTGCCGCCCACTGTGGCCACTACAAAGTTGCCAAGGTTCTCTTGGACAAGAAAGCTAATCCTAATGCCAAAGCACTGGTGAGTACACCATGGGTTACTATTCACAGCTGAACATTTCTTCCAAAGTTGCAGTGAGACTTATTTGAGAGTTATTTTCTGCCTGCTGATGGCTGACGGTGAGGATTCGCTGTATTGTTGCAGCCCAAGAGAGGATGCTCAATGTTCAAAGTGTTAATAATGTATCATGTAATCAGAGTAGACCTTTGCTTACAGACAGTCAACAGTGATTTATGAATTTCTAGTGTAACTAGGGCAGTTTTGCCTCCTGGTAGCTTGTTATGATCTGAATACATGAGGTAGCTGTAGATGTAACTGCTGCAGTTTTTAGTATGGAGACAATTCTCATTTTCTCAATGTTTGCAAAGAGAAAATAATCAGCAATGCTTAAAACTGAGAGAATTTTTATTAGCTCTCAAATCTGTGAAACAGTAAAATGTAGGAATGAGTTACATAACAAAAATCAGTGATATTTTATAATTATGTCAATGGAATCATATGCTTTTCTACTTTAAAAACAACTCCAGCAACAAAAACTTAGTGTATTTAAACTGTGTAGAAACTGAATGCATTAATGCATTTCGTTCAAAATTATACTTGCAATCCATTGTTTTTAAAATGTCTTTTTGATTTGTTCTTTAATAACTGTTCCAAACAAACGTATGTTCTGACATTAATTGGGCTGACTGTTGGTTTCACAGCCTGATGCTAATAACTCATTCAGTTCCTGAAATATTATGCGAGGTCCTGAAACCCTCACAAGCCAGGTGGAACTGACTCTCTTGTGAACAGCACAGGCTCCACAGATTTTCTTCTCTCAGCCCCTCTGTTTTTTTGTGTCAGATCAACCTGTCATCAGATGCCTTTTGTCAAGGTATCATGATATATGGGGTTTGTTGATTATAATTAGCAAATGGGGAGGTTTGCAGGCCTGTAATTTTTATTTTTGCCTTCTCAAATCATCAAATCATAATGAGGTTTAGTTTGTCAGGGTTGCTGGCAATGGCCTCTCATTGGTCTGGTAACCTAGCCACAAATTTCCTTTTCTTCTAAATTTTTTAGTGTTTCCTTTTATCCTGTCCTGATCCTCACTCAGGACGATTAAGTAGAAGGAGCGTGAGCACTGTACCTGGAGCTTGAGCTCACCCTTCCCTGAAACACATCTGAGCATCCCCGGCACATCGTCCACTAACAAGAGGACAGCTGAGAGCTGCTCACGCTTAACTGGGGCAGACAATTGTTCTGCCCTCACGTGACAAAACCATACGATATTCTTTACTATATGGCAGGTAAAAAAAAGCTAATTTTGATCAGATTTGAGGGACCAGTGCTGACAGCTGTTTTCAGAATTGTTTTGCAAAAGCTTTTTTGATGAATATACAGAGCGACATCAGCATTCTGTGCACTGATGTTATTGTACCAGTCATGGATGCTCTGGACTGCTTATTCTCCTGGTTTACTTGTTTTCTGCTCTATCATCTCATGGCAAATAAGATGGTAGTTTTAAACATTCACTCTGCTGCGCATGCAACTTTTTTATAAAGGAGGGGACAAAACAATTGTAATTACAGTAAATTGGCAGATAATGTATTAAATAACAGAGCTAAGAATAGTTTAGAAGAGGATCCAAATTCCAGATCTTATAAAGGTGAGGTACTTTTTTTTTTTTTAATCAGCAGCTCTGAAACCAAAAAACCCCAAACCCCCAAAAACCCTTCAACACACACACACACAAAATCCAGTCAGTTAATACTGAATATCCTTAAGCAAAAATTAAGCTTTTGATAGTTTTATGCAAACTGAAATTTTTAAAAAACAATTTCTTTATTGGAGTGGGAAATATACTGCATAATTAAAACTGGCTATATGAAATACATCTTTTTAGAAGGTTTTTCTCTATTACATGAACAATTTAGTGAAGCCAAAACAAATATGGAAGGTGTTTTGCTAAAATAGAGGAATATTTTCTGTGAATTCCATATCCCATTCTACTACTTAATGACAGACGTGCTATCAAAAAGTATATTCTTTCTCATTTACAGAATGGTTTCACACCTCTTCACATCGCCTGCAAGAAGAACAGAATAAAAGTAATGGAACTTCTTCTGAAGCACGGTGCATCCATCCAAGCTGTGACTGAGGTAAGTGGTCTTTTTACATTTGTCTTTGGTTTTCCTACAAAATTCACCATAACTGTATTGTTTCATATTTTTTTTATATTTCTGAAAGAGCATGTACTACCATTCAACTCAACAATTATTTTCAACTAGATATTACCAAATAATAGAACTGAATAATAAAGTTAGTTGCCCTAACGGGTCACAACACCCAAACAATTAATATACTTTGGGAATATAGTGGGGATAACAAGTGAAGCATAATAGATTTTAAAACATTTTATAAACAATTTTTTTTTTAAAAGATCTCTTTCTGATTTTCACCTGTAATTTCCTGCACAGACAATGAAATTCACCCTGTTAAGGAGATCAAGGTGAAGACTGTGCTTCATGCAAGTCCTATTTTGATAGCTGGTTTAATTTGCAGACCTTGTTTTGGCTTTCCACGCAGCAAGGATATTCACCCACCATCTCGGGTCATCACCAATCAGACAGAAATCAATATGCTGTTACTTCAATCAGCACGAGATGGTCTACACCCAGTTATTTAGATTAATGAAGTACCTCCAGAAAATTTGGTATTCGTGTGTATACTCTACTAAGGTAGGAGGAAAGGTCACATATATGAATGTGTGATCACTGACAAGGAAGCCAGGTTACAAAATTATAAACAATTTAACTGATTAAACAAGATACAGCTGGGATCAGGTCACGTCCCAAAAACGGAGTTTCATTCGAAACATGGGGTTTTGTTCTAATTACTCAGTAGAAAATCATACAGCTCCCTTCTGGCTTTCTTAAGAGAGAACTGAGCATGCCCTTGTTACAGCTCACAGATCTCCAGACTAGGTTTTAAAAACCATTGGGCTTGTAGATTCAGCTTGCAGAGTCTAGTTTGAAGTCATGTTAGTAAATGAGAGGTGCAAAGAGAACCCTAACAGAAGAGATGCCGTATCTCTCCTCCTTATTAGTCAGTCACTGTGGAAGTAGAAAAAGTGTCTTTTTAATTTTAGTCCTTTTATATATAAATAATTAAAAGAATGCAAGCAACAGCAATACTTAACTATACTGTCTTGTGTGAGTAAACCAGGTTAACAGTCTGATCTCTATCATCTAAATTGCTTGTTCAAGCAAAAACTTTCCAAAACAAGAGCTCTTCCTTTATATCCTGTTGCCTCACCATGATCTCAAACCATGTTTGACTGCATTTATTGAGATCCATCACTGTTCTTTACTGTAGGGGTCTACTTTCCTGCCTGCCTCTTTCACTGCCTGTGTAGTAACAACCTTTTAAAGAAGAATTAGGAGCTGGCACTTTACATCCATACCTAAGCTGCTGTTTCTCTAGTAGGAAAGAAAGGTTATATCTGACCATCAAAACAAATTGGCAAGAAAACTTCACAGTATTCCTTCCTAAGGAAACCTGAGGCTAAGAAAGTGTTAGTTGTGAGTTCTAAATAAACAATGCAAATGTAGCGGGAGGAAACCATACCAAATGTCACAAACAGCCATTGTTGCACATAAACTGTTTATTAAAGGTAATGCTTATTGCCTTTTCTATGGTAAATTCTGCTTTCCAGGTAGATTTGATACTTCCACGTGTAGATACTGCACCTGTTTTTTCCCAGCTGCAAACTTGAATCTTGGCAATATGAGTTAGTGTTTATGGTTAAATATGCCACACAGGCATCGTGTTTCCTGTGGTCTATTATTTGAAAAAAACATTTACTAAATTATGTGAAACAGGGAAAAGAAATTACATACTCAACCAGTTATTCTGCTTTCCTGCTCATTTTTGTTGTTATGCATGAGAAAGGAACAAAAGGGTGTTATCCTCACCTCTACCCTCCTGGGACATGCGTATATCTATGGGGAAGCTGCCTAAATCAGAGGATTTCCAGAGACCCACCGATCTTTCTCCTTCTCCTGGTAGCAAAACTCCTATCTGCAGCCTCTGGTGGATGGTTGCTCCAGCTGTGCAGAAGCAGCTGTGAAGAGGCTTTAGAGTAATGCTACTTGAAGAAATATTAACTGTTGATTGGATTTCCAAAGCAAAATCCTTGAGGTCATGCCCTGCTAAATGACTGCTCCTTTTTTTCCACTCCCCTTCTCCCTCCCTCTCTCTCTCTCTCTCTCTCTCTCTCTCCACAGCTGGTCTTTTATATCTTGTATAAGGGCAGTGGTACAGATTTGTGATGGTGCCACAAGGTCCTGAGGGAAGGGGAAAATCTCTTTAGCCTGTGTCATCTGTGTCTGTGCCTCTCTGGCTGGATGCCACAGTTTTGAATTCCCTTTCTCCTAGAGAAACAGTAGGGATGGAGCTCACCACTGAGTTTAATAGGCCTTTTTGTTCACCCAAAAGCAACAGGATTTAGTGGGGACAATGGACACTGCATCTTTTCTTGCATTAACTAAACGTTCCAGAAAGTCTTATCTTTGTACCAGGAATACTTCTACCCATTTTTTTTTTCCCCTGGTTCAAAATGATGTTTAGCAAAAACTTAGGGAAGAAATCTTGCTTTTAGAGATACTTGATTTTAGTTGATGAAGAATTACCAAATCCCTAGAAGGTTTTTATGTTTGCTCATCAATCATACTCATAGGTGTTTCCAGTTCTGTGTGCCCTCTAGTTTAAGCATGTGCATGTGTTTTTGAGAAGATGAGATCCTCTCAGAAGAGCAAGCCTTTAGGTTTATTTACTTCAGAAAAACTTTTTTTTTCCCCTATGGCATTCTTGTAAAGGAGTGTGGAAGCAGGTATTTAAGTTTGGATTTGGTTTGATTTTCAGTCGGGCCTAACTCCAATCCATGTTGCTGCCTTCATGGGACATGTAAATATTGTATCGCAGCTAATGCATCATGGAGCATCACCCAACACTACCAACGTGGTGAGTAACACGCTTCTTCTCAGCATGGCAGAACTGTGAATGGATTATAACATCTGGGAGCAGCACTGTCATAAAGCGCCCAGTTGTGGTGTTCACCACCCACCTCTGCAGCAGTCGTGGCTCCAGCTGGAGCCATGGGAAAGTGCAGCCTGCCGGCTCCCATTTGGGAGATGCTTGGCAGGTGGAGGAAACCTCAAAAGAGGCTGACCTGTATTCTCTGAAGCAGTGAACCTGTATTTTCTGAAGCAAAGAGTGAGAACTATACTGTAGCTTCTCATACGCAGTTTTTGAGATGTGTACTTGACTGTTGAGCACTATTTTCCTAGGACCCCGGGGGTTTACCATTTAGGGGAAGTTGTGCTGTTAGCAACAGATTGCAGCAGATTGTCAGGACATATTGCCTGTGTCTGTGCAGCCGTGCGAGTGCGCTTTTCTGCTGGATGTGCACTGTGTGCCCCAAGGCTCCCAGGGCGTGTGTAAAAAGTGGAGTCATTGTTAGATAGATATTTGAAATTTGGGAAATGGGAGGAAAGTAGAAGCTTGTAGATTCTTTTTAGCACTTTGGCCTTAAAATCTCCCTTTTACCTTCCATACGCATGTGCAGTTGGAAGACAACTTTTTATTAAAGTCTTGATCTGCTAATTCTATTAGATTATATGGAAAAAGCAACACCACTTGTAAATTAGTAGGTGTTTGTACTGGAAGACATATTGATGTCCAAAAATGTAGAAAGCAGTTTCCCCTCCTGAATTTTTTCTGGTTTCCTTGGATTTGTATTTCATTAAGTCCATGAAGCCTCAGATTAATGTACTCAGTAATGATTTTTTGTCTCTTGTTCACCCATTTTGGTGTTTGTCAGATAACAAATGATAGCGAGGGCACAGGGCATGGCAGGAGGAAAGCCAAAAGTAAGTGTATCTGAATACAAAAAACAAACAAACATTGTTTTACTAAATTAGGCTCTATTTAAATGGAAGTAATTTTTAACACTATCAGTAAAATGCTAGTAAATACAAAAATGGCACTGTCTTTTCATCAAAAGAGTAGTGACAAAGGCACTGTTGTATTGGAAAGCTGTCCCTGAAATAAATTGCTTTGCAGCATAAGGCTAAGAGGTCAAATATTGACTTAATCTCCCATTTTGCCCACAGACAACTACTACAGAATATTCTAGCGGAGATTATTCTGAACTGGGTCACCAGTATTTTTGTATTTCTGAAACATGTTGGAGTTTGTTTTTCCTGCAGTGTGTTTTTAATGATATTTTGGTTTTGCTGCTGTGTGCTAGAGAGGAGAAACGGCACTGCACATGGCTGCCAGAGCTGGCCAGACAGAGGTCGTTCGATACCTGGTACAAAATGGAGCTCAGGTGGAGGCCAAAGCTAAGGTAAGGTGACGGCCCAGATATAATAACCCTGGATTTTCTATAGTTAAAGCAAGTAATCACATTCATCTTGCATGTGTTTTTTGGGAAGAGAAAGGGAGATGAAGCCAAGGGCCTTGACATAATGACAACTGATATTTTGTTAGGTACTCTCTTACTGTAGGTATGAGTGATCTGTAGCAAGAGAAGGCAGGAGATGTCAAATTGATACCATGCCCATTTCTTCATCAACTTTTCATAGACACTGTTCTGTCTTTGAAGAGTTTTGTTTTGGGGTGGGAAGCAAGGAGGGAAAGGAGTGCCTCAAATCTGCTTTTATTTCTGCAAAACTGTAAACCCTGTGCTGCTTGTGTCTCCTGGTATGTCCATAAAGCCTCAGACTGTATCCATTCAAAAATAGTTATACTTTTAAAGAACATCTCCTGAAGTATGGAGGCATAGTAAGGGGATGTGGCATAGGGCTGGAAAGAAGGAAGAGACCCTATAGAAACAATTGCAATTGAGGAAGATAAGAAGGAAGAAAAAATAAATGCTCAAGAGCCACTGAAGAAACACAAAAAAATATGGAAGTAAAAGAGTTCCAGGAAACAGATATGGGAAGGACATATATGGGTGCAATAAAAAGCAGTCTTAGCAGGTAAAACCAGGAATTATTTTTTTTTCCCAAACAGTGATTAAATTAATATAATTTCAAAGAAATCTGGTTTTCACTGTGGAATTATCATCTGTGAATTAGCTCACAAATAAAGTTACTCGTAAGGATATCTCCTTATAAGGAACTCTGACTAAATATTTATAGCAGATACTTTCTGTATCTGCAAGCAGTCTGACAGTAGAAGTGAATCATGTGGTGTGTAAATCTCCAAAGACAGCCTTGAAAGTGAACAGCTCGTGCTCAGAAGCACAGTCATGCAAATATTTTTGAAATAACTTCACACAATGAATCAATTCGTGCAAACTTCCGTTGCCTATGACCAATTTGTTATCGCAAATAAGAACTAAATACAAGTAATAGATTATACATCAATCATCAGAAGTTTGTGGGAAGCAGGCATAAACTGGAAATGCTTAAGAACCATAAAAGCTCTCTACCAGTCAGAGGAGAATTTCCATGTAGAGAAGCAGCATTTGCATCCTGATGCTCTCTCATCCTAAATCCCGAAGGTGTAAAATCAGTGTTGTAGGATGGGCATGGGCAGAAGTCTCCCTGGCAGAGAACACCCCGAAATACTCTGCTGCAGGATGTGGGGTAGAAGTCCTCCAAAGGTAGGAGGTTCAACAGGGGAAACTGGAGAGAGAAAGATGTTTGAATATATCTATGAGGAACAGGAAAAAATAAGGTAATGGGCTTAGTTGGCCATACTGTTGCGATAACGTGCTTAACTGTAAGATTGTACAACTGAGAATGGAGAGGACAAAAATACAAAACCAAATAATGAAAAAGGAAGAAATTAGCTATGGGATACTCAGAACAAGATCACAGCCAACCACAATATTTTCACTAAGGAAAATAAACAAACAATGAGACTCATGATAGGGCAACAGCTATACTTAGAACTACTAGAATTACTTTGTCATTTTCTCACTGTTCATTCAGAACAGTGAATTTCAGCACTGTGCTTTATCTTCAGTTACATCCACTTTAAAGTTATCTGCAAAATACCAAACAAATTATTCACCAGTAAAAAAGCACAAAATACGATACTTACTGCAAGTTACAGGTCAATAATATGCTAAGAACCTCAGGCTATCCCCAACAACTGATTGAGTTGTTAAATGTTGATGGGTATCATAAAAGAGATCAACATGTGAGGAACAGAGCTGTGCATTCACCGCATTTTAAGAAACATCTCAAGTTCAACGGGAAACTGAATGCACCTTAGTGGCAAAGTAAAGTGAGGCAAACCCAAATCAAGAAAATTGATCAGTTTATTTATTGTTGTGGATTATGTACCTGTCTGGAATACTTTGTGATACATCGACAAAGCACAATATGTCTTTATTATGTGACAAAGAGAAAGCCAGTGTGCATTATTCACTAGGTAAGACCTCAGTAGAATTAATGCTCATCTACAAATTTGAAAAGCAAAAGAATCTGAGTGAATATTTTCTGTCAAAATACGAACGTGAGTTTTCTTACATAGGACTGTGTTGTTTCCTTTGTGTTTAGGATGACCAAACACCGCTGCACATTTCTGCTCGACTGGGAAAAGCAGATATAGTGCAGCAGCTGCTGCAGCAAGGAGCATCTCCAAATGCAGCTACGACGTCTGGCTATACGCCCCTGCATCTTTCTGCTCGAGAAGGACATGAAGATGTAGCTTCTGTCCTTTTGGATCATGGTGCATCTTTATCTATCATTACCAAGGTAAGAGAGTTGCAAAAGTGATAGCTTCAATAGTAAGATATATGAGTAGTAAATGCTACTTGTGAATTAAACGCTCCAAGAGCCATACACACACACAAATAATGTAAGAATGAGCTACATTTTGTTAAAAGGGCGCGAGCTTCATGCTTTTAGCTCAGAGACAGATGTATAACGTATTTCAGAGACAGATGTATAACATATCCCAGTGACCAGCCATGTGTTTTCTCAGAATGAAAGGAATGCAGGGCAAAAATTCCTGGCGGGAGTAGATAAGCCGTTACCCAACCTTGTCCTTGAGTCTTTGTGGGTGTGAAGAAAGGAAGTGACTCTTCCCTTTTTACAGTTGTTACAATATAGACGGGGCTCTGCCTTGCAAGCGAATGCCTCCAGACCTGCCAGGGCAGTTGGGAAGCTCCAAACTTGCAGCCTGTAATCAGGACTATGTAAGGGAATGGATGGAAACAGCGGTATCCTTGTAGTTCAGAGAAAACCTTGCCCTGAACAAGAGTGCACAAGCCTGCTGTGTAACTGCTTTCTCTTACAGAAAGGATTTACTCCACTACACGTGGCTGCAAAATATGGGAAAATTGAGGTAGCCAACCTCCTGCTTCAGAAGAATGCATCTCCTGATGCTTCTGGAAAGGTAGGAACAGAAGAAGCCACTGTCACTTGCACAACAAATATCTAAATGCACATAATATTCTAGTAATATCCTTCTACCTACTTACCGTCACACTCATATCCACAGCCTGGATTTAACTGGAATGGGTTTCATGTAATAATCTAGTCCCTGTTGGGGCAACCAAGAATCAGCAAACTCTTGACAAAAGTGAATTATTGTCATTAACTGGCAAAAAAATTGTGTCCTCTCTGTACCCATCCAGGGGAATGGAGACAAACCATACCCCTACCTTCCTGCCCAGGCTACAGAAAGTCCTTATCAGAGAATTCAGGCAGCTGGCTCTGCTCCCCCAGGTCTCATGACAGGGGGCAAAGCCCAGTAGGATCTCAAGCTTTTTAAACCAGCCCAGCTTGGATTTTTACAGATCCAAGGGACAGTTTACTTATCCACTGCAGTAAAAGAAAAACATTGCTGAGGATGTGACCTCAGGGTCAAAATTCCTTACCTGCTCTGTCCTAGGGGCAGCACAGATATATGCTTCTCTGTTCATCTTCCCTGGGAAAAGTGAAAAGGGCTTTCACAGCTCAGTAAAGATTTTCAAATCTCTGTTTTATTTGTTGATTCCGAAGTTACCAAAGACTCTGGACACATGAATGAATAACAAATCTGTTTTTTCACCTTATCTACTCTGATTGTCCAAACTCTTAAGTTTTCCCTGGAGAGGGTCTGTAACAGCACTTGTTTGTTCTGCATGTATTTTTAGAGCGGTTTAACACCACTGCATGTAGCTGCACACTACGATAATCAAAAAGTGGCACTCCTACTGTTGGACCAGGGAGCTTCACCTCATGCATCTGCCAAGGTACAAGTACTGGTTGCTCCGGGGGAACAATACCTAGGCTTTTGGTGTCACTTTATTCCCCGTCTACCTCTGTTCTTTCTAGACTGTTTATGCTCGTTGACCTTGTTTATTTTATTTCTCACAACCATGTAGGGCTGTTAGAATAATTCTGCAGGTAAATAAAATAGCAGTAAAAAAACAAATATAGATGTAGAAGCATTTAAAATCTCTAGTTTAAATAAAGGTCAGTCTTGGCAAATACTGAGCCTTGCTTTCACTTGTCCAGTCTCCTCAATACCTTCTCCAAGCCAGCCAATTTTATATCATTGCATCTTAACATCTGTACAGGGCAAGCTTGGAGTTAATGTCTTGCTAAGCGGGGGTGGTTCCCCTGTATTGTGCCAAAGGATGACTTCTGAGGTGTCATATATTTCTCAGTACAATGCATGTAATTATTAATGTGCTTTACAGTACTTCTACCATAGTGTAAGCGAACTGGTGAGAAAATAAAAAAACAGTTGCAGCCCTGCTTGGATTGCAATTTACTGTAGGCAAGGCAACACACAGTGTAAGACTTTAGAGGATGTAAAAAATAAATATTTAAATATATTCTAGTTCTGAGTAGAAGAAAGATGCTTCTAAGCTTCTCTAAATTCTATATCTTTTGTAGATCCCAGTTTTAAGTATGGATCAATAATCGATAGTTGGACAGCAGCAATAAGTAAAACAGGGTGGAAGCATAGGTAGGCTCAAGCGGGATAAGTGCAGTGTAAATACCCCAGCTAAAGCAACCCAGGTGCATTCCTAAAATCACTAGAAAAAAACATTGTGGAAAAGGGAGAGCTAGTAGAAAAGCCAGTATTGTAGATAGACAGCTCTCCTTGATTGCCTTCCTCTCACACATGACTGAATACAGCCATAACACTAGGGTCTTCTGCATGGCTAAAGAAGAGGATGAAGTCTGTCATACATGATAGGTTCCAGAGCTTGGAGTGCAAAAGAGAAGAAAGTTAAATAAACATGGACAGCCAGCAGCAACGGCACAGTCTAAAATCAATAATGTCGATAGTGGCAATCTGCCAGAGCGGTGCCCCAGGAGGTGAACTGGAGTGATCTTTGATCTTTTACTACTGCAACACAGCACTCTTAAATGCCACTGTGGGGAAGAAAGGGCCTTCTGAAGGGGATAAGACACTGACCCAGTTTTCACTGAAAGAAACTGCCAGTGGGAGCTGTGTGTCCTGTAGAGGCCGGGATTGCAGCACCCACTGCCTAGGGCTTGGGAAGCCCAAACCAGGGTGGAAGCACTATAGACTATGGTATATTATTAAACAAACTCATGTGTCTGGTCACCTTAGCTTCCTCCTCTGTAAGAGAACAGTTTTGCTGCTGCCAGTTCAGACCTTCAAGTGCCCACTGTAAGTCTTCCTAAAAGCAAGCATTTGTTAGTATTCTGCAGCAAGTGAGACACAGCAATGCTGAGTAGAGCGTCAGGACTAAGTAAAATTAATGGCAGCATGGTTGTTGCTTTAGGCACCCACTGTGCAGTCATCTGAAAGATGATGTTGATAACAGCAGATGATTTCCCATTTATTCTGTGAATGTTGTCTAATAAATGAATGTGTCATATTTGATCACTGGCTCCACAGTTAGTTTCATCAGCATTTGCTTTTCCTGTGACGCTCTTGTCTTTAACACGGATCTTAGGACTGACTCAATAGCCTGGCGTGGCAGCATTTGCCTTGAAGAGTCATCAGTGAAAGGGTGTGGGAAGTGGCCATGTCAGAGCACAGCGCAGTGATAAAAACAGTTATTCTGATAAACCATTCTTCTTTTTTAGAGACTAAAATCAGCCTTGTGCCTAATTTTAATTTGGCATCCACCTTACAATGCTTCTCTTCCTCTCTCCCCTGCCTCCAAAGCCTCGGTTTGTCTTTTCATCTTTAACCTTTTTCTCTTTTTACCTCTTTTCAGTGGCAGGCAGAATAACCCCAAACTCTTCCTTCTATACTTCTCTCTTTGCTTCTTCATCTATGTGTAGTGATAGAGAACCACCCTTATCATGAAGAGAAGATGCAAACTGAGACTAAGCTGAGTTTCGGCTTTTATTTTTCAGCTCTCTTTTGGCTTTCTCTTGGCAACCTTCTGCTTTGCGTTCCACTGAAAGAAATGTATGCCAATTTCTGAGGAAAAGACTTGAAAATTACATTTGTTATTTCACAAAATATACATGAGCTCAATTTAAAATACACAGAATTTAGGATATGTGCAGGATTTAGCACGTAGGGTTTAGGATTTACTAGATGCTTATATGGCGATGGCTGTTTTACATGTCAGTCTTGTGCAGGAAGTCTAAGGGAGAGGATTGTATTTGTTTTTCCTGAGGCATTTTATCTTCAAAGTGAAAATTTAGTGGCCATATACTTCTCTTATTCATTGTGGCACTGTGTTTCCCAGGTGTCGCTTTGAAGTATCTTTAGCATCTAGGGTCTGAACTGAATCTGATTTGAATTTTGAAGATTACAGAACCTTTTCCATGTGGAGTTAGTGCTGTGCATTTCTCTTGCTTCCAGATTACTGTGAAAGCTCTCTTGTAATAATTTCTTTGCCCCTGTATATTTACTCTTTGTTCCTCCCTGCATCTGTTGTGACCTGCCCTCCCGTCTAGTCCAGCCCTGCTGCCCCGCAGGGTGCGGCCCAGCCAGGTGAATTCTATGTGCCTTTAGATTTTATTGGCTTGCGTAATCTGAGATGCACATGGTACTTATGATACCAGACAAAATGGTTTATGCAGCTACGGTCTCATCACCCTTGACCTTTCTATGTGTACACATTTCCCATTTACTTTAAAATGAGGGCTAATACATTTCTGAAAGGCAGAAAGTTCTTGATTAAACAGGCGTCACAGTCTGTATGAAAAACTGACCATGCCTCAGTCAATGTTTTGGTATTTGCGTGCTAATCAGTTATTCTTTATTAATCTATTTTCTGCCAAATCTGTCCTTTTTATAATTATAACATTTTATCATACAATAGATACTGCATTTTTCTTTTTAGTAGTGGGCTTACTAAGTACATATTGGAAGGAATTAAAAAATAAAGAATGCAAGACTCTAAAGTTATATGCTTTATTTTTCCCTTGATCTGAACAAAAAGAGCCTGTTAGTAAGGTTAGGTTAAATGCTTCAAGAAAGGCCATATTTCATGTACATAATGCTTTCATTCACACTAGGAAATGGGAAAAAACCCCAAACAATAACAGCTGTTCTCAGTTATGAACACACACCCTCCTCTTCTCTTTGTTAAAGATTTTTATGTACATTTAAGGAAAAAGTAGCAAATGTCTGTGAAATGAAACTCAAATTCCTATTGCTATAGGTTGTGCTCTTCTGAACAGACATTTTTTTTGTTTCAAATTTGAAAATTTCTTTCAGATTGCTCCTATTTGTAGCAGTAGTTTCAAAACCAGATTGCTTCAAGGTCTGATAGCATTAATTTGTAAAACTAGTAAATATTGTGTTTTACTATGTTTGACAGAATTTTTAGCGCTAATGACTTGCTTTCATAGAGTTGGGTAGGTACAGGCAAGTGATTTATCACATTGTTTAATGAGTAGCTTGCAATGAAGTGCTTTCTGTTGACAGAACGGCTACACGCCACTGCACATAGCTGCCAAGAAAAACCAGATGGACATAGCAACTACACTGCTGGAATATGGTGCTGATGCCAACGCCGTAACCAGACAGGGTATCGCCCCTGTACATCTCGCCTCTCAGGACGGCCACGTGGACATGGTGTCATTGCTTCTGACCAGAAATGCTAATGTAAATCTCAGCAACAAGGTAAGTGTTCCCCCTGCTTGGTGCTAAGGCAATAAACAAATGTGGTGATGAGAAGGATAGGGGCCTGCGAGGCAGTTTTGTCTGCCGTGATTCTGCAGTTTTTGAAAACCTCTGCAGGTGTTTGAATACACATCATCAGTTCTTCTAGCAAGGCAAGCAACATGTTGTGTCACATTCAGTGAACTGTATTTTGTAGTACCCGAGTTTTGATGATAGCACATGCTGCAGAGGAACTTATTAATCCATCTCCCTTCCACGTTACGCTAGTCTGCCAAAACATGCCCAGAGAGAAAATGTCTTCCCTCAGTGGTTAGTGGGGTTGGCATGTGTCATTTATGAGTCTCTAGATATACGCCTGTCCATTAAAAAATGATAACGACTAACTTGTTAGGAGAAGCTGCTTTTTTTAAATGGGATAATAACAGCAGGCTTATCTGAGATTTTGTTCATTAATATAAGTGATTCTTCCTCCTCAGGGAGCGTTCCTTAGAGCACAGTGACTTTTGGTGTAATTTCTCCCGGGGGCACGAAATGGAAGTTGGTGGATTTGGGTTTCTATATGTATGAAGTTATAGGCTATTAAGTCTGCTGTATAGTAATGCTTCTAGCAAATGTGCAGCCTTAATTCTTTAAATGCCCCACTAAGCATCCGAGATGTTGTAAAGTGCAATTTCAGTATGGATTTATGTAACCAAAGTAGAAAGGCAAGAGACAATTTTTTCATGGAAAATATTTCTTATTCTGAGCAGGTAGAAAGGCTCAGTGTCCTCTGAGGCTGTGGGTGATGCTGCACAGGGCTGCTGTGTATTCCTGTTTCTAATTTGTCAGTTTGGTTATGCTTGGGCCCTCCTTCAGGAAACTTCTCTTGCAGATGTTGATTTTTTTTTTCCCCCCTAGTTTCAATCAAGTATGTGGGCTTATGCAGTGCAGGATGGACGTTATGTCCCCACAAGGCAGTTCATCATGTAGACATTCTGTATCACACTGGCCATCGTGGTTTTGCTGCTGAGGCTGATACAGAGAGCATGATTGTAGCTGCTTGGCATTTTGATTCAGTCCCACCAGAGGTTAACACTACCTGCAACATCCTTCAATCTGTTACTGTGCAGTTGTAATCTCTAGTTTCTCATTATACTGATAAGACCATCTTTAGAAAATAGTTGCCCTGGACTCACTTAGGGCTGCACATTTCCTCTGAGCTCAGCACCTATATTTAAAGCCAGATATAAATTTAAAGCATGCTAACTTTTGACTGTTGCAATGGGAATAAAAAGAGCATTTGTTTTTTTCAGGAGCCACAGAATGGTTGGGAGATGAATACTCAGAGCCCCAGTGTGGGCACTGAGTACTTATTGTATCTGTTTAGAAGGTTTGGCCCATGGTATCCAGGCTCCTTTAGGTAACTTGCAGTTGGTTACTGTTACACATTTGTGTAATGCAATCCACCTAAGCTTCATGGTCATCAGGACTACATGTTCAAGTGCAGTACAGTAGGATGTACTCAGCAGTTACTGCCTTTGGTAGCGAGTTGACTGCGAATGTGAGTTTGGGTTCAAAGGTAGGAAACTTAACAAGTGTTTCTGCCTGATGTGCCAACCGCTGCTGCCTGCTCTTCTGTCACCAGTGCTAAAGGCAGTAGGAACAAGAGGAGAGAAAAAGTACTATAATTTGCAAGTAAAGGATATTATTTCCCATTGCTAACAACATCCCCTCAGTGGATTCTCCCCTCTACCCCTTTTACCTGAGGTCTTAATATGTGATAGAAAGTTGCATAGCTTTCTGAGGTTTTAAGGATTTTAGATCTCAGGTCTCAGATAAGGCAAATAATGAGCTATCCAAAAAGTGAGAGTATCAGTACATGTCGTCTAGTAAGTCTGTACACTCCCTGGGCAGAGAGAAATGGACCTGATCTGACAGAAATATAGTTTTATCTTGTCTGTTTGTGTCTGAAAGGGATTTAAAAGGTAAGGGTAAATCCAAGTGAAAGTTACTTCTGGAAAACTTGTACAAGTGTGAACAATAATTCCATATTTCTTTTAAAATCTTATTCTAAGGAAGTGAATTAACTGGGAGGTAAAAAAATACTATGAGACTTTTCCTTAAAGTGCTCTAATTTGCTGTCTCACATTGAACACTGCATGAAGAAATGTTCCTGGTGTAAAAGAAACATTATCTTCCCGGCTTTCAAATTGTACTTTCTTGCAAGTCAACAAATGTGATTAGGAAGCACTTTATACAGTGAAAGTGGAATTTTATAATTTCTTTAAAATCAGTAGGAAGTTTTGAGTCTTACTGATACCTGACTTTGCATTTCAGTATTCATATACCTCGTCTGAAGTTTCTTACTTGTTGCTTCTAATTTACAGAGCGGACTGACGCCACTCCACCTGGCTGCTCAAGAGGACAGAGTCAATGTAGCAGAGGTTCTTGTTAACCAAGGTGCTGCTGTTGATGCACAGACAAAGGTACAAACACCACTGTCAACACGTATTATTTCCTTTCGGGGAGGCATGAGCCTGTAGACTGGACTAGTAATCAATTACAGGGTGAAACTGAGATAACAGCAGACAAACATTCCTTGTAACAGATTATTATAGAATATATTCTGAAAACTGGAGATATGTAAACTTGAGCATTTAGTGTTATGCTCAGTCTTTGAGCAGTAAGCTTATTTCTTGCCAAATATTTAGATCAATACAGATTTAGATTGTATCGTACTATGGTGTTTCACTAAAGGTAAGTGGGATCGATCTGGTTTTTATGTAAGGGAACTTCCAGGAAAGCTTGCGCTCTCTCTACAGAGAATCATATAATCTTTCACCACATGCAGATTCTCATCTGCTTTTGGTATTTTGTACGTGTTGCACGTACTTTCCACTCAGCCGACAACAGAAAGAAAAGACAGGAGAACTGTTACTTTAAACCTCTGTATTTACAGCAAGAGAAACAACGTGAATGCATTGTAGGCATTCCTGGCTATTAAGTGGTTAATACTTTTTTTCATGGCTCAAGAGACTTTATGAAATGAAGTTGTCTCTTTACTCTGAGCTGATACTAAATAGCCATCCATAAACATGATTTTATAAGTAAAGCCATTGTTCATTTGTAAAGATTACCCCCTACTCCTACAGCTTGACTCAGCTTTCGTGACTGGATGCCTCTGAATTTCTAAGCCACTTTGTTTTGCAAAGCACAGTGAGGTGAACTATTTCATCATATGGGTACATTCTAGGGAACTGACTTTTTCTCATGTCCCATGTTCAGACTAGACCATTGTTCTCCCGACGGTAAACATTAACCTGTTAGTCTGTCAGTAAATATCACTCTATACTAGCTTTAAAAGTAATATTAGAGATGAAACATTTAACTCTTGAGAACAAAGTTGGAATTCTTTATCACTGTTCTAAAATGAAATAAATACATGCAATGATGGTCCATTTCGAATTTACTTGCCTAAAAATAGGTTTGCCTAAAGTAAATAAGAGACTTGACTTTCCAAGGTGCTTGGGGATGCTTTTGAGACTCCAAGCAATGACACTGCCCACTTCATAGTGTTGGTTTTAAGAGAGATGTCATGAATAAATTCCAAGAGCCTGTGTATAAATGGGTTTATGTTCACTAACAGTGTATACGGTGCTCAAAATTTAATGATAATGATCTCATTGTTGATTGCACTTAGATTCTTCATGTATTGTCTAGATTTTAGAGTCATTCCTTTAGCTGGATGAGAAGTCAGTTGTGATCAAATACTTGGACTCTAGCTGATCAAATCAGCTAAATGAACCAAGTCTTACAATCTGATCTGCACCATTTGTGCAGAGTAGCAGCTTTCACAGCTCTCTGCTGGGTGTCTGCCACAAGTTAGGTGCTGTGCTTGCATCCCAGAAATGTCCAGGTGCGTCAGACTGTCCAGCAATGTTATCATTCTGTCATCACACTGACATCTCAGCAAGGGCTGAATCCATCATCATCTCTCACTGCAGCTCAGCTGATTATAATCTGTGGCAGAGGGAAAACTCATTGTTATGTGATTTTTCTACTTTGTAATTCCAACTGTATCGGCTGCTGATTTCAATGGCATTATTCTGACATGAAATCAAAATAGTTCTGCTGAAATCCCAGGAGCTTCTCCAGCTTTATACTTTTGTAATGTGTCCTCAGCCTATATTTTACAGATAATTCAGTCTGGATTCTTATCTGCAAAATCATCCAGCAGCAGATGAGATCTGCCCTGGTTCATTCTTTGCCTGATTTCTTCAGATGTATATGGTTGCCTGTCTGGAGATAGTTCCTGCCCGGTTTTGGTTGCTGTAGCAAGGCATTGCAGAACCTGCTCTTTTAACTTGGTCAGAGCTGAATCGCCTCCTTGCCTGTACAACTTGTCTGTGTATGCCTTTCTCCCACTCTTTTCTGTCCCATAAATAGGAAGTAGTCTAAGGAGACACTTACATTGACAGGTGCAGGCAGTCGTGTGTCCCCTTTGCCTGCTCTCCAGTGTCCAAACAGGATCCAGTTCTGGACTAGTGGCCTTTTAGTCACATTAGCATGGTGGAAACGTCTGAGATGCTGTCACAGCTGAGAGGCAGTATATGTTTGCTGGGTCTCAGGGCCAGCCTGGCACAGTTGCACAAGCTCTGTACTGAACTTGAAGCCTGGAAGGGTGACAATGTGGTGGAGCAGGCGTATGACACACAGAAAAGGGCCTTCAGTTTCTTATGCAGAGATCTCCTCTGGGTGGAGCTGAATTTCTGAATTGCATCTCTGAAAATTGAACTAGTCAGTAGGTAAAACCGTGCACTGGTCAAAAAAAATGCAGCCGTATTTGAGTGTCTGCAGCATGAATCCTGCAATCTGTAATAGTCACATAATTTAAAAAAACCCCAAACGAACCAAACAAAACCAAAACAAAACCCCACAAACAAAAATACAAAACAAAACACCAAGTCTCTCGTTGTTCACCTTCATTCTTCTGTTATATTAATATACGAAACTTGTGCACATTTGCTTGCATGGGACTGCCCATAGTTGTCAGGAAGTGGGGCTGGGACTCGCGGGTCAGGAAAAGCCATGGTGTGCTTAAGCAGAACTACTTTGTGGTATAACAAATCACCTGCCTGAGAAAATGTGCATTATTAATCCCGTAGGCCTCTGTGGTGAGCAACACCTGCAATGGCTCATCCTCCCGCTAATTTGCCCTCTCTGCTGTAGGGGATTGTCTGCAAGAAGGTGCTCACGTGCCTTGCAGGATTGTGTTAGAGTGAGCTTGAAGTGTATTCACTGGTTTGTGCGGAGTCCCACCTGCTGGGTTGGTGTGACCATGAGCCCTCCAGGTCACAGGGTGGTTGTCTGCCAGATATCCACTCACCACCGCCTGTGAGATAAGAAAAGTACCAAGGCAGTACCATGTATTTTAGCATGGAGTAGGATCTCGAGTTCCTAAATAAAGAGCTGACAAGCTCTGGAATTCTATAATGAAGGTAAAGTGTTCTGCTGTAAGAACCACCATGCTTTCACCTCATATTCTGTGCAGGTGAAGCTTAGATTGGCTTGTAAAATAGCAGCTCTGTAGCTACAAGGTCTCTTGTTTAGATGGATTAACTGTTCTATGGGAATAAAAGGTCTGTACATGCTGCCTCTAAAACCGGAGGCACTGGAGAGCAAGATATAGCAACAGCTGAGTTGGCTTCAGAAGCACCATTGCTATACTTGCATTTTTGCACGATACCATCCAGCCTGTCCAGTTCAGATTCATTACTTGGGACATACAGTGGCAGAGATATGTCCATCTGTGCCTTAAAAGTCAGTGAAGCCGCACAGCTTAGAGTGGCGTTATACTGGGGATCTCTGCTACCAGCAGTGTCACAACTAACCTTCTGTTTTCTTCTCTCCATTTCACATCCATATGCATTTGTTACCTCAATTCTTGTGGTCTAGATGACTATTCAGTAGTCTGTCTTTTTTTCCCATTTATTTTCTTTGTTGAGATTCTTTCATCATATTCCTCATTTTCCCCAGTTAAGTAAACATCGGTTATGTCCCTTCAGCACAGTATCTGTCAATAGAGGGAGAACACTTAATATCTTAGTAGGTCATTCAATTTTTTGGGTAGGGACCAATGAGCTATCATCTTCCACCTCTAGTACATGTTCATTAATCATCATTTATATATAACTTACACTCCCTGTGAAAACATCTAGAGTTTGCAATTCTGACACATGGGAGTTCTTATTCCTGCTCAGGTTCCAAGTGCCACACACAACTGAGGTTTTTCAGGTGATGAGATGGGAAGAAACATATTTTGTATCTTGAAGCTACGGCAGGGAAAAAAAAAACTAATATTACAGAAAATGTCTTGTGCGGGAGATTAGTCGGTGTGATTAAGATCAGTTCTGGCACTAAAATTTATGAACATTTTCAAATTTGCTCTCAGACCTGAACCATTGCAACTGTAGTTCTCTATTGGGGCGCTTTCCCTCCCAAGAAATATTTTTCCTTGAACTTCGTCGTAGGAAAAGGCACGATTGGAAGAATAGCTGCTGGTTTTGAAGTCCATTTATTGGTGGTGTTATGGGATCCTTCTGGTTCTGCTGCATCTATTAACTAACGAGCCTCTAATCCCAGAGCTGTGGGAGTCTGTCTCAGCCAATGCTGGAGCCTAAACAACGCTGGTTTAGTGTGCCAGAACTAGTGCTTGAGAGGCCACAAGGCTGCTCCTGCCACTTGAAGATGGGATTTTGTTATGCGGTTTTAAGCCTAGCCAGCTTAGCCTGAGCTCCAACAGATGAGCCACACAAAACACCTTTTCTTAATATGCAAGAAGCAGTTAATAGAACGATAGAAAAGTAGCAACACTAAAATGCACTTCAAGTAGTGAAGCTTCAGAGCTGCTTCAAAGCCTTCACATTTAGAAAGCTGTGAAAACTTGATTTAGTGTACATAGAAGGCACATTAGGGTCCCACTGCAAAGGCAGCAGTTTTTGTCCATTCTGGCATTACATTTTTGTGTCTGACTTTAGGTCTATTAAAGACCTGTCAGTGCTGAAACTGTGTTATGCAACAGCATGTTTAACACAAGGAATGTCCTTCTTGCACATAATACTGAGAGTTAAAGTCAATCTGAAGCCATGGCTGTGAGTGGATATTCCTTCTCTGGTGGTCATGTTGAGTGCGTAAAAGCTACAATGGTACGTGTGATGTTGCTTTTGTTGCAGGGACTTTGTGGTGAGAGTTGGCATGAGTGAAATATTTTTTCATGGCTCAGCAGGTCTCCACATCTCATTTTTCAGCTGTTTATCCCATTGGATAGTGTTATTGTGGGATACAGCATTATGATGGTGGACTGGCAAAGGAAGACTTAAGAGAGAAGAGTGCTGGTGTTCAGTCAAGGATGAAGAACAGGATGTGGAGCTTTGATCTCAGTGCAGGTCATTTTAGTCAAACAGTTGTTACACTGCACTTAGTGCTGGGCTTCTGCCAGGGGCATTGATGGTCTCACAGTCCCTGGTTGCTGACTGTCTGGAAAATAAAGCCAGTATTAAACTGTCTTTTGTTCCTAAAACTGTAGTATTGGTAGGACATAATGGTGTTCTTTTGCAGGTTGAGTTGAGCCTTTTATTTCAGATTTATTCAGAGAGATGTATTCAGGTCTGCCTGCCTTGTTCTAACAGGGGGCCCATACCAGCGTGAGTGCTACAGTGATTCATAACAGCAATCCAATTTTTCCATTGGAATATCTAATTTTCAGATGCAGAAAGAGGTAGGAAGGAGGCAGGGGTAGTGGGAAGTGCTATCAAGAAGAAATGCTTTCATAAAGAACCAACGCTCAAATGCTGATCCCTTCGGTATATCTTCATGGTATATTATATGTTTCTCCTTGGCTCTTGGTATGTACTTGGTTGTTATCAAGACATTTGTGTGGACATTTCCAGCCTAATAACGTGCAATAACAAATGTTTGCAAGGTACTGCAACATGTTAGGCCCCGATTCAGCAAAGCAGTGAAGTGTGTATGTACACAAGGTTTGCCTGTTTCATTCAATCAAGGCTGGATGCCTTTGTGGTCTTTGGATCTAGAATATTTTCTAGCCTTATCAACAGTAATACCGTAGCTTCATTGTCTGACATTTACAGCAGAAAAACAAAAACAGAGCAGCTTGAGAGTCAGCATGACTAGAAAGATGCAGTAATTCAAGCTGTTAAGATTTATGGTTATTACAAATGGAGGACATTAAAATAATTCACTGACATGAGATACAAGGCTTATGATAATTTCCTTAAAAAAAACCTGAAAGGCAAGAGAATAAAGGATGCTTTGTGTTTTTATGTTTCATCAGTATTGAAAAGCTCAGTATTTCTGATTTGTTGGTTTTGGTGTTTTTTTTTTTTTTTTGGCACTTAGACTTGTGGCTTTTGATAAGCCTTTTGCAGCTGCTAACTCCTGTATTGCTGCTCATTCTTTAAAACAGCTAGAAGCAGCACAGTAGCTGACTGCCAGAAGGTGATGCATGTTAAAGCTGTATTAAACAAAAGCCCTGATTTTCTTGGAAGGAACTTTTTCTATATTAGGATGCCTACTAAGTCCCTTGGTGCTTTGCCAGTAAACATAACTCTGAACCTAAACTGCTGTGCAGAAATGTGCATAACTGGGCTGGGTTTGCTTGGTTGTTGTTTTTTTGTTTTGAAGCAAAATATTTTAGCCTCCTGGACACATTTCTATACAGAGTGAAAGCAGCGAGCTCAAGTAGCCATGAGAATTACTACTTTTATAGTTAATTTGCTTGTGTAATTCCATAATCTTCCAGTCGGAGTGTTTCAGAAAAATTAACAGAATATCTGTTTTCCATGAGGATGTTGAAATATAAATGTTATACCTTCCTCAGACAGAAACAGTTGAATGCAGGAATCTGTACTGTAGCTGAGAAGCTAGAGGTATCATCTCTGGGTCTCAGGCGTTAAAATGACATTTTGCTAATTAGTTTTATTTTGACCAATGCCTTCACTACTACCATTGCTGACTATAAACATGAAAGTTGTCCTCTGGTGGCTGATGAGGTCTAACATGCCCTGTGAGATGTGACCCGCCGTGTCAGATCTGTGCCCCTCTGCCGTCAGCAACTGTGTGCTGCGTTAGGCACAGCCTCACCAAACATGATGTGATGTGAGGTGACCACAGGGTATGGCAAACTCAAGAGAAAGCTCCCGGGCCCCTCTGGGGAGTTCAGATGGGGAACTGGAATTTTGCCACCAGGCTAACAGGTGCCCACGTCGCTCCACAGGACGTGCAGGATGCCTGGAGCAGAGAAGCTGCCACACTTGACCAGACCAGCAGCACCAAGAGCTTCAGAGGGAGCCTCCTAAAGCTTCAGCTCTGCGACACCAAGAGCTGTAGCAGGGAGAATAGTGACCATGTCACCATGGAGATGTTAATGATTTCTACCACACATTTGGAGAGGAAAGAGGAAAAGTTTTCACTTAGTCTCTGAGTTAAACATCAGACTGGTCAAGAGTGACAAACTGCATCAATAATTACTCTTCTAGCCATTTATGAAGGTACCAAATGTAAATCTTTGTATATGCTATTTGTAGAGGAAATTGATGTACTACAGTAGACATCAGGAGTTTGATAGCTCCTTCTTCAGTGTTACAGGCTGGAGAGAGGAACCTTTACATGGGTCACTTCAAAGGGGAAGCTGAGATCAGATGGTCTTGGCTCTCTGATACTCTCCAGATTTTAATGTTTTAGGGTTATTAGCAGAGGGTTCCCAGCAAGTGGCCCTTGACTTCGAATTTCATCTCCCCAGTCGTTTTTGTGGTGTCTGGTTTTTGTTGACCTTGCAGCTCATGTTAAGAGGCCTGTATTTTGAAGGGAGACAAGGGAATTAAGTTCTTGAATGAGTAGGTTTCATAACATTTTTTTTTAACGGATGTTTTGGTAGTTTGGCCATGTTTTTATCTGAGTTTATCTTTGGACATGTAGGAGCAGGAGCCTTACAAGCTGCATTTGAAGTGCATGGCTGTGAGTACACTCAGTGTCCTGCTGAAGACTCAAGACTCTGACCAGCTCAGAGAGCCTTGTCAGGTTCAGACCCTGGGAAGCTGTTAGGCCAACCCTAAACTAACACTAACCGTAAGATGAGGTCCCAGCGTTCAGTTCATGATGATTATGTGTTAGCTGGTGCTCAGGCTCTTACTACTGTGTGCAGCTATTCTGCAGGAAAGTTCCTTGTAGTCATTTGGCATCTGATTCAATGTTCCCATAAGTCAGTGGAAAGTTTCATTCTGCTGATGCCAATGGAATTTTGATCCAGCACTGTTTCTTGCAATGATTAACTTGTCCTGGTTGTCAAAGCTAGTAGTTTCTTCAGATGGCAAACAGTATATAATTAACTGAAGAAAAAATACACACCCTAATTTAAAGTAACTGACGCAGCTACCATCTCTTAGCATGTGTTAATACAACTGAAATTAGGTAACCTTGTGTGAAGCAGTCTCAGAGGCGAAGTGACATTGAAGAAAATTGTGTAACTAAAGCTATGGACACTCGAAACTTACCTCTAGTGGAGAAGCTCACATTTGAGGTTTTCTTTTTCTCCTGAACAGCTTTGACCTAATGGTTTCAATATGTGGAGTGATGCTGGCTCCTGCAGCCCAGGCTGACCTTGGACTTGTCTCCTCAGTGCTTTCGACCGAGTTGTCTAACCTGGCCACACCTCACTGTCATGGATGTACAAATGATGACTGGCTGCAGCTTTTAACTCCCTGTGTGTCTCTGCCTCTTGGGCACCAGGCTTTTCTTCTCTGAGCAGGAAAGCACAGGCACTTTTTCACCTTTAAACACTGATGAGAGCAGCAGGAACCTGGTCAATACAAGACCATCCCATCTTTCAGTGGTTCTACCTACAAGGTTGGCTTTTGGATCTAGCTCCAGATGGTTCAGCCCCAAGTAGTGTATTTTTCTTCTGGCTGTGTAACTGCTTTGGACTCTACCAGTAGCCAAGACATACACCACGGCCATGTTTACCTATATATATTATAACTGACCTTTCTGCCACTGGAATTAATATCTCAGACAGCCTCACCTCTTACCCTTTTTCCAAAAGCAGGATTCTTACAGATGAACAGCAGTGCATGTTTGCAGTGTATTTTACCACATGTTTAGTGTATTTGTGTTTCTCATATCAGATATGATTTTTACAGTCTAGCAATTGATTTTTCCATAAAAACGGGTAGTGGAACATAGGGCAAATACTGCATTGGAAGTCCCACAGAGTAGGAAAAAGACATATTACACTGGCAGTGCAGTTTCATCCTGCTTGCAAAATGGTGAAGCCCCTTGTGAACACCAGCTAAGATTGCGGTTCTGGCATCTTGGAGCCTTTCAAGCGGGCTCATGAAACCTGACCTTTAAAGGAGAAAGCAATCCCAATGACTCACCTCAAGAGAGGGGGAAGCCCCATTAATGCAGCTCTGTGAGCCAATCAAGCCATCAAGCTTTACCATGAGCTGGGGGAAGGTTTGGGGAAAAGTGGCCTCTCTCCATACCATGGGGTAAAATAGCAAGTGTCCTGTTTAGAGGGAGCCATCTCCCAAACTGTCCTTTGCACAGGTCTGGATTGATCATGTTTGTTAAGGAAGAAGAGATAGTGTTGTCTTGCAGGGAAGATAAGGCAAGAAAAGGTAATTACTTCAAGAAGGATAATCTAGTAATTTCTAATAGGTTAAGCTCTCAAGTAAATCCCAACTTTTTAAAAACTGCTAGCAGTGTTCTCATGGACTAAGAGATTAGAAAAAGAGCAGCAAAAGCAAGCTTTGGTCCTCTTTGTTTTGTTGCATTGGATGTTAAATGTTAACTGTTGATTAAAGTGCTTATTACAGTTAACAGGTTTCAACATGCTGTTTGACTTATTTTAAATATGTGGGTTTTAAAGTGAGCAAGTTCAGAGTCAGCCTGGTGACTCCCGCTTTGCTACTAGGAACAGCTTTTTAAAAAAACAGTAGTTTTTAGAACCTTGTCAAGTTTTGAAGTAATATTCTTCTTGTACTAACTGGTTTTAGAAAAATTTCCAAAATGGGTATACCTTACTATAAAAAGCCATTTAGCTCTGTTTAGAGCATTTGATGGGGGAGTCCCAATGTTGACAAACATTTTTAGTCTGTCCCCTAGCAATGAAAAATAAGTAATAGGAACAAAAAGGATACATTCAACTTTCTCATCTTTGCAGTTCTCGAGAAAAGGCAATTTCTTACAATTTGTATAACATAAGGACAGACACGTGAAAAATTAGACCTTTCTTTCTTAGAGCCTCAATTCACCAGCTGGTGTTCCAGTTTCTGTAGGAGCTGATTGTTCTGGCAGAGCTGGCAAATCAGTTGCATTGTTTTGCCTTCTGGGTGTTTCAGTCAGAATGGATGGGCTGCGAATTGCACCGGAGCTGAGGCAGCCCTCCGCACGCCTGGTTTTCAAAAAGTTGTTATTACTTATTTACTTATTTGTTTATCACACTGTAGGAGCACCAAGCACGTGAAGCTCACTGTACAAGGCATTATATACACATTTATTTAAAAAGGTGGGCTCTGCCCCAGAGACCTGATAGTCTGATCATTGGAGAGGAAGGCAAATCTTTAATCAACATTGCACGTGTTGAAGATTACAGAAATACAAGGCATTCAGAGAGGTTCACAAAGAATGGGACTTGAATCAATATTCATGGGTAGTGCTTTTATGTTTTGGGTTTTTTTCTTTTTTTCTGCAGGGTCGGAGGATTTTTCATATATGCCAAAGAAATAAAGCTGGTTTTTTTTGCTGTTTCATGTCTACTTTCTTTGCCAGGGGACATGTGGGATATTCTTGCTTACTAATGGCTTATGTTCATTCTAGATGGGATACACTCCTTTGCACGTCGGCTGCCACTACGGAAACATAAAAATTGTTAACTTCCTTCTGCAACATTCTGCAAAAGTTAACGCCAAAACGAAGGTGAGTTTTTTCTGCCTCTGCCTCACTTGTTCCGCGGGGGCGGCCTGTGCTCCGTGCGCGCTGCAGCCTGTCCCCTTCCCTGTCCCTGCAGAACGGGTACACACCGCTGCACCAGGCTGCGCAGCAGGGGCACACCCACGTCATCAACGTCCTGCTCCAGCACGGCGCGGCGCCCAACGAGCTCACCCTGGTAAGTGCAGGGGGTCCTTCCCCCTGGGCTCGGCTGTCCCACCCCACATAACGCATTTTGAGCAAGGGAAACTTGGAAAAAATGTGTGTGGTGGGAGAGGAAAAGAGCAGAGGAAGCTGATTCCCATCGCTCCCACATCCTCTGTGCCTTCATCTCTTTCAAAACTAGAACAGCAAACATTTGAAAGTCTTTACATTCTCATCCCGTTTCTCTAAAGAGTTAAAAACTTGCAGTTATATATCCTACTACCCAAAATATATTTCTTTCAATCACTACCATGCAAAAATTTATTTTACCTGTATTGTGCATTTTTCTACAGTTAGCTAGCAGTCTCTACACTTGGCCTTGCTAACATTCAACTGTTGTTATAAATGCTTCATTTGCCAGAATGGAAACACTGCCCTCGCCATCGCTAAGCGACTTGGCTACATTTCAGTCGTTGACACATTGAAGGTGGTGACAGAAGAGACCATGACTACAATTGTAAGTACAGCTTAGTTCAGTAGTGAATGGAAGAATTTTTCCTAAGCCAGTGTATTCAGCTTTGTTTAGTTACGTGTCTACTGAGATTCCGGTTCAATTTCTGCCTATTTCCTTTTAGCAGTATAAAGCGGATATTATGCCAAATACGAGCATTATATTTTTAAGGTAGTAGATATTATCAGGATGTATGCAGGAAGAGTATCAACTGAGCAAAAAACGGTGTAAATGACTGGTCATGGCTGCCGTCTTTATGGGCACATCTTGTTGTTTAGGACACAAACCGCACAAATACGGTTGAAAAGACATTCCTATAGACTTGTGTTAAATAGAAGCTGCTTCTGCCTTTTGAGGGGGTTTGCTAAGGGACTGGTGTATAATGGCTTGTATTTGGCCTAAGAGAACCTATTCCAATCTACAAAATGTTTGGAATTTACTTAAAAGCACCCCATTGCATAGTTCCTGGCATCTTCTGAAAGACGGTGAGAGGTTGTCCTCTGCAAGCAGCCACAGTCAGCCCCGGCAACCCCAGATAGCCATTGCCTCACCCACACGTGAACTCCAGCCTGGATCTCTTGCCTCTCAGGCAACACCTCTGTGAGGTGAGGAGCCTCCCTGCACCACCATTGTAGTAAAGCCAAAATTGGGTCTTAAGAACATAAATCCAGAGCATTTGCTCCAAATTTGCTTTTTGCTTTCTGCAACTTTTTTTTTTTTCTGAGTAAAATGAAAAAGAGAAGCATGTGCACATATGTATTTTTAGGAGTATGAGAGATGGAAAACAGTTACTGTGTGTTCCATGTTTTGCCGTCCCCTATTTGCGTGGTCTATCTGTGCAAGCAGGTGGTTGCAGTACGATAAACATTTGGGACGACAGACACATTTTAGCTCTGCTACTGCATGTGCCTTTTCTTCCAGTGACTTTACTGGCTGTGCTCTATAATTCAGTGGCTTACAGAAAATCAACCACACTAAAATGCCAGAATGGTAAAATATAAAGGAGTATGACACAAAATAATCACGATTTTTTCCTACAGCGTGTCTCCAGGTTTTCTGAGGAACATATTTCTCTCTAGAAAGATTCAAAAATAGTTTTCCACAACCTGAAAAATTTGATGGAGAAAATTATATGGGGTAGCATAAATTTGAATGATTGCCTAGTATACAACTAGGTAGTTGCAGGAAAAGGAAAGCCACGTTTTTCTACTAAGAACTCCCAATAGTACAAGGTCATTCTTAGCTTGTAGAACCAAGAAGCTAGGGGAGTTTGTGCTGCATGAGATAACCAATCATTTATATCCTGTAGATGAAGAATGGTGGATCAGTTTGTGAATTATGCTAGAGGAAATGGCAGATGCTGAAAGGCCAATAGTACCCCAAATACCTGCTCTCAAGAGAAGCCCGGAAATAATTTCCATTAAAATCAAAATACGCTGCTTATCAGTCACAAGTATGCAATTGTCAGACTCTTGAAATCTAGACATGAAATCTGATTTTACAGCGGAGGATCTTCAAAACTTAATTTGACTGCTGAGACTTATTTGTTTGAGGCTTGTGGCTAGACAACTCCCAAAGGTAAATTTAATGAAACCAGGGATGAACATAGCTAATTTTACTACAATTTATACCCAAACACCAATAAAAACATCCAGTAGTGTCTGGAAAAAAAAAAAGTCCTGTGGTTTTGCTAGTTTAACAGCAATGTGTTAAAAAACTTTGCAAGTAATGCCCACAGAATGAAATAGGTGTGAGGCTTTTTATAAGTTTTGTTACGTTTGAGCATTCAGGAGCTCTTCTGCCGATATCAAGTGATGGCAATAACCCAAGAAACATGAACTGCCAAATGGATATTCATGAGACCAGAATAAAAAAGTATTCTAAAATAAATTGAAATGGAAAAGCTATTTTGTCCTCCTGAACTTGTTAATGATTTCTTATTTATATATCAAGGATGAGAAGTAATGGTGGTTAAAAACAACATAACATAAAAATTCCATAAAGATGGGAGTGGCTTTTGGTATAGCAGTTTAGTTTGGTTTGGTTTTGGTGTTGCGTTTTGTTTTGTTTTTTTTTTAAATTCCGCTACACTCCTTGAATAGTAACTCCGCAGAGTCTCCTGCGTGACCTAAAACTTTACCGGTGCTTGTTGTGCTGTACCCCAGCTGGAGAGTAAAATGTGTATGTCTCGTCATTCGTGGGATATACAGGTATTCTAGGAACAGATTTCAGGCTTTCATAACATACTTTTTTCCACTTCTAATATTTTCTTTATATTGGTCTTTGAGTCTGAATCAATATAAACATCAGGATGAAAGTCAATCTGCCACTTCCGAGTGTCTTTCATGCACGAATTCTTTAAGGGGTATCATTTAACTTGTATGTGGTTACAATTGTTCTCATTTGTGAGAAAAAAGCACAATGCATGCTGAGGCACCTCTCGAAAAATCCACATAGATTAAGTCTGCTCCCAAATTGCAGCACTTTTCTAATGGCAAAGGCAAAATACTCCCCTCGGAAAGTTTAGTTTAAATAGAGATGACATCTTCCTGCTTAAAATTTAGACAACTATTCAAAGAGATGTTAAAAGCCTTTACATGGAACTCTTTTCAGTATACTTGTTTCTTCTTTTGATATTATAATCTTCTAGGCTCTCAACTCATGCTTTTTCTGCTGTGAAAATTTCAATATCATTTAAAGCATAAACATATTGCCTATATCTGTATTATTTGATATAGTCTTTTTTAATGTATTGTTCAATACATCTATGAAAAGGAAAGTGAAAAATAAGGTAAAAAAGCTAAATCTTGTTCTCCTAACTGCAGATAAAAATATGTCCTACCTTGCCTTTAATTTTTAAAATAACTATAATTTTAAGAAAATTTATGCCTTCACTCTGAAATGATTTTCTTTTCTTTGACAGACTGTTACAGAAAAGCATAAAATGAATGTACCTGAAACCATGAACGAAGTTCTTGATATGTCTGATGATGAAGGTATTAAAAAATAACAGAACCTTCTTATTTTTCAGTCTTTTGTCATTATAAGAAATGTTTGCTTTAAAAAACAACCAGCAAGCAGTATTAGTTTGGGTATGGTCTTTGCACATTTGTTGTTGTTTTACATTGTTTTGTTGACACATTGAATCTATGCTTTTATTTAATTATTTTGTTTATTTAAATCATGCAGTTCGTAAAGCCAATGCCCCTGAAATACTCAGTGATGCTGAATATTTGTCAGATGTTGAAGAAGGTATTTGTGCATTTTCGTATTGCAGTGATATTTAACTTAAGCCTCTTTCTTTTATTCAACTGTCTGAAAATTAATCCTTTCAGATAACTTTCTTGTTATCCCACTAACGATAGTTTCTGCTTTGCAATTAAGAACACTTTCAAAAATCCTTCGAGCTATTGCTGATAATACTCTATTTTTTTCTGAATCTCTTACTCCCAATTTTACCTCGGATTTCCTGGAATAGTGCTTTTGCTGCTGCTTCTATAAAATTGAGAATTGTTTGATTATTGTAACTGAAGAATTAAATATTGGACAAAAGGGTCAAATATCAAAATACTTAAGAAGAAAGAGCTGATGGTGAAAGCAAATGGCAGAAGAATTTTTTTTTTTTTTTTAATTCTCATGTGGATTAAGCTCTGAAATGGTTCATTTACATTGATAGTGGACTCTTAGCCTGGAAAGTAGTATTTTCTGTGTGGTGGGTGTTTTTTTGTGTGGTGTGAGTTGATGGTTTGTTTTTGTTTTTAATTTTAATATACAGTATTTTGGTCATGATGTTCAGTAAAACCACATCAGTCTACTTTTGTCCTGAAGAAAGAGGATGCAAGGCTATATTGGACTCAACCTGTTGGTGTGTGTTAGTGTGACAGAAGTACTTTGTAGCTGAGATTTCATTTGTATCATCCCGCAAAGTGATGTGAAATCTGTGAGGGGGCAGCGAAGCCCTCTGTTTTCCATGCCTCTGATAATGCTTTTGAGGTGTTTGCACTAAAACCTGCCCATCCCAGCTCAGTCCTTGGTGCTGGGCAGGCTTGATGTGGCTTCAGTGGTCCCCAAGTATTTAAAACTGCTTTCCTCCCCTGTACCAGCATCCCCTGTCAGGTCAGACCTCTCCTGGTTTGGATGTGCAGGACCCTGTGTGAGTTTCAGCAGGAACTGCAGGTTGCCAATTGCCAATTTATAGCATTTAAGCAGTAAGATGTAAAAATCTATTTAGCTTAGTTCACTGTCTGCAGCTCCTGTTTAATTCATGCATTGACACTTTTGGTTTGTTTTCAGTTCATCATTGAGTTCCCATTGCTGCAGTTAGTGTTCTTACCCTGCACCGGTGTTTTACAAATAACCCTCTTAGGCCATTGTACTGCTCAAAATACTGCATTGTTTTAACTGACTGAAACACTGATGCATAATCGTGTTAGTTAACAGAGCAGTAACTATTGTGTTATCCCACTGCACAGCATGTGGCGAGGTACAGATGAGAAACACTCCTATATGGAATCTGAATCATACAACGAAAGATATAAAATGTCTCTTTTAATATACAGGATCATTTGTGAAAACCAAATGCAAAACCTGCAGAAACCTCTGAGATCTGTGGAAGGTTTTTATAGTCACACTCTGTTTAACAAAAAAAAAAAAAAATGCAGGTAATATGATCAATTCCTTTCCTAGAGACTATTCTGCACCCATGTATCATGTTACTAGGGGAGTTAAGAGGGTGCTTTATATATATGAGGGTCATTTTCAAACCTAACACTGAAAGGGAGCTCTCAAATCAAATAAGAGGTATTTTATTAATCTGAGCTGAAGTGTTCTGGTGTGCAAGGCATGCGATGAATTACAGGCTTTCAGGTAATAACCACTGGTCTGCCTCCCGACTTGCACATCTGTAAAGACAATATACCGAGGCCCATCCCCACAACTCCTCACTGTTGACAGGGTATTTGCATACAATGCATCAGCCACTTATGCCAGTAGAAATATAATAAATATGTTCAAGATGGCAATGTACTCTGGCAAATGTCATAGCCAGGGAACTGATTTCCAAGTGAGAGAAGGGCACAAATTTACCACCCAAATCCAAACTCTCCCTCACTTGGCTAATGTTCATGTCATCAGCCAAAACTCTTCTGTGAGAGAAACTTGCTGAGTGGTTTCTCAATATGCCACAATCCTCAATGTTTCTCTAATCAGAGAAATTGAAGGTTTAGAAAGAAGTCTCAGAGCTCAGTGACAAATGTCAAGAAACTGTTTTGTTGCGTTTATGTTTCGCTGCGCCTGCTAAATAAGTATTTACATGGAAATTGTGTAATTTCTCTTCCCTGCTGAGGACAGTTTGGTTTGGAGTCAGACTTCCTTTTCCTAGACTACTCTGGCAATTCTGCCCAAATGAGGTCAAGTACTGGGAAACTGCTACACTGCAAAAGAGAAAAAAAAAAAAGTGTTTTTTGAAAGATGTGAACGTGTTTTTTGGGGAAAAAATGAAGGCTCATCTTCATATGTAGCAGAAAGTTCATAGAATAACAGAGCAATTCTGATGCATGCTGAACGTGTGCTCTGCTTTTATTTTTCAAGAGATTGCAAATCTTATAAATGTGAGACTGCAAGAACTGGGTCTTTCCTCTTACCATGTCCAGATGTGGGCTCGCACCCCACAGCCTGCACAGCTGCGGGAGCCCCAGCGGTGCACCCCGTGGCCGCGGGGCTGGCGAGAAGCCAGGAACCAGCCCCGTTAAGCACAACCTGAGCTGTCTGTGGGAGGCCTGGAGGGAACCCCCTGGCATGCTCAGCCTCAGAGCATCACTTCAAGTGGGTGCAAGAGCTTTAACCTGGTGGAGGAAGCTGAAGCCCAGCTGGGACTGCCACAACCTAGCAAGGAGCTCTGTCACAACAGCCTCTCCCACTCCCAAGCTGCTGCTGCTGTCTCAGAGGTGGAGGGACAGCAAGCAATGGAAGCTGACACAAAGAGGGGTGAGACTACGTGAGCAGGGAAGGGGAAAAAATTCAAACCAAACCACAGTTCAGGTGTTGAGAATTTTGTCACTGTCAAGAAACACTTGTTGTTGAGCTTTTAATTTTTTTTTTAATTTGATCTTCAGTAGATAACAAACTTTCGGGTGTAAATAAGGACGCTGTTTTAAGCCCATCTAATGAAGATTCATCTCAGTAGGAGTAAGTATCATGCTAATCAATCCCTGGCAGATTAGACAGATGTCCTAACAGGACATAAACACAGACTGCCTGATCTCTGAGTGCAGGTGCTGAGGTACAGCAGTCTAAGTGTGTTTGAGACAGGTCAGGGCATCCCCTTGCATGGAAGTCTGTTATTGATCATTTTAGGAGGGGTTGATTTATTATATTTTTATTCTTGGAGTTTTCTAAGTTGCTTTGTCTCGGTAAAATTTTACAGGTTCATAAAAGTTTCAGTGGTTTGGTGTTGGCTTTTCTGCATACTTGTGTGAAACCAAAATCTTGGCTACAACTAGAAGCATCCTGCTCTTCCCTGTGGCTTTCTCTCTCCTGCCATCAGGCAACTCTGGACATGCTGTGACAGGGAGTGGCAAAAGCTTTGGGGATCTTTAGCAAAGCCAATGAGAGATGCCCATTTGGATCCCAGGCTATGATTAAATTTTATTTGGGACTTCTCCCAAGCCACATGATCCTTTCTCTCCTCCTGCCAGAGAGCCTCTATTTCTCACTGGTCTTTAAAAAGAGCACCTACCCTGTGCTCTTGCAATTGCCAGCTGTAGGAGACATGCTGAGGAACACGAAAAATCGGGAAAACATGAGAAAAGGTGACAAAGGTGATGAGAGTATGAAAAAGCTTCTGAGATTAAAAGAATAAATAGAGTAGGGCCGTCAATCCCAGGAAAAAAGCTGAATGAGGGATAGGCTATAATGTATAAAATAATGGGTGGCAAAGTGAGCAATAATGCTTGCTGCCTCTCCAGAAGCCCAAGAATTGGGGACATCAGTGAAACCAGCAAGAGGCAGATCCAGCTTAAAATAAAAGGTTGCTCTTCCTGCAACAGGTGGTTGAATTGAGTGAGTCCTTGGCACACATCCTTGGTGTGGGGAATGCAAAAAGTTTACGTGAGTTCAAAGTGTAATTGGAAGAATCTAATAAGGGGAAAAAAATTGTGTTCATGACTATACAAACCTCTTGCGGCTTTAGAAAATGTGTGCTCAAATCACTGCCAGCTAGAAGAATGCTCTGGAGGATTTCCACTGCTTCATCTTCTTATAGTCTTCTGTGAAGTGTGGCTGCTGTCAAGAGGCAGGGTGTGCTAGGACTGATGGGCCTTTGCTTTGACCTTCTGCCACTATTATTTCCCGGATTTTGAATGGTTTCCTATACTTGTGATAGCTGTGTTTGCCCACTGTTAACAGGGACACCATCTTTCTTCAGCACGTAACTTTATGAAGGGAAGCGGCAATTGCAGCAAAGCAATGCAATATTCCATTTCTTTGGTGCTTTTTCATCCGTGACTCACGTCTTGAGCATTTATCTATCATTCGTGTTCAGAGATGAATTTTATCTTCATTTTCACATAGGCTCTCTCTCTGCAGGAATACAGTGTACTGTGAGCAAACACTCCGCTTATTACCTGAAATGCAGAGGATTAGGCTGTGGCACCTAATTAAACAGAGCAAGATTGCTGAAACATGTACCACCCATTTTGCTCCAGCCTCCCACAATCGCAAAACAATGTCTGGAATTCTTTGAAATTACCACTCCTAGATGCAGTTTTTCCTTTGATGAGAGCATTTCATCAGAGTAATCCTGCTCTGGCTGGATTAGCTGCAGAGCAGGATAACATCTAATGTATTTCTCAGCTCAACTGGAATAGCTCCTTATCATTCTCCACCTTGCCTTTGACAAACGCTCCTAAAGAAAATGCCTTGTCTGTTCCTTGCAGTGGTGCAGCGCTCGTCTTCAGGTGTTGTAAGCACAGAAGTTTCCAAATTTACTTAAAGTTGCCCAGATCTCTGACCCTGTCTGGGCCAACTCCAACGCCTCCTAAGCTGGAGTCCTCTTTTCTCAATCACCTGAATTTTTCACTCAGGACACAGCACCCCACGCTGGGGGCGGAGGACGGAGAGGGAGTGGGGGCAGCACCCAGCCCCCGCCGTTGGCACCCCCGGGGCTCCACTCGCCTCTGTGCCCCGGGGATGAGCGGGGGGAACGGGGAGAGGCCCCGACGAGGGCGGGCGGAGCTCAGCGCCCTTCCCCGCAGCCCTGCGCTCCCCCCCAGCCCCGGCATCAGGTTACAGAAAAACTACACCCTCGCAGCACCCCTATTTACATACAAATAACTGGAGTGCCTGCATTTATGTCACCATTCAAGAGGCTTGCCAAGGGAGGCTGTAATCCAATCAGCAGAAGCTTTAAAGGGATGTCTGCAGAGTGATTAAGAGGGGATTTTTTTTTAAACTGTAGTCATGATTTTTCATTTTGTTTTATATTTGCAAAGAACTTTGATCTGAGTTGAGAGGAAAGAGATGCATATTTCCTAAAATACATACGAAGAGATCAAGATGTTAAGAAGATCTCGGTTGTTGTGTGGAAAGCGAATATGACCCACAGGGATTAGTTGGCTTGTGCTGGTTTGGAGATTAACCCTAAATCACTGCTTAAGGACTAATAGGACTAATAGGAATTCTTGGAAACATCAGGGAAAAAACTCTTATAGACCAGACTGCTGAAAATGGCTTTCCAAAACAGTAAGACTTTTTAAAGTTTAACTTAATGTATAATGTTTCTGTTTCTGGGGGAGGGTTTAATGCTTTCTGGTATGTTATGAACATTTTAGCTTTTAAACTGTTACTTTAAATACTAGTTGTTTTGCTGGGCTGAAGGAGAAAGTTGGTCTGTTTGTTTGCCGTTTGTAAAGCAGTAGCTGAAGGGGTATTTTTAGAACTGATTGTTAGTTGAAAACCAGAGCTCGCCTGTGGCTTCCTGAGTTAGGTGAATGGAAACTAGTCTAAACTCCTTGAATGAAAGTGGGAAACGTATCGCTGGGGTTGTGGAGTCCCTCACCTTTCAGAACACGCTGGGAAACTTCTCTGTTGTGCAACTTTTACACACCTAAAATGCGTTCACAATGAAAGAGGAGAGCGTGAAGTCAGGCAAGTAATGAGCTTACAGGGAGCTCTCGTTTCTGTGTTATTGAGGAAACAGGGGGAAAAAAAAATCCTACAGCCGCAAAAGGCGTATTTTGGACTTGCTCTGTCAATGCAGGAATGTAGGTTTTGCATGATGTAATGGTATGCAAATGCTGCTAGCCAGAGCGAGCTGCTCCGTTAACCCTTTGCGGCATCTGCCCTCCTCTCCGAGGATTTAACTTTCCTTCCTTTCATTTTTTTCTAAAAAACCTCGATCCTCCGCGTCTGCCTCGGTGTCCGCGCAGCCCCCGCCCGGCGCGCTGGGCGGGCTGACCCGGGCGCTGCGGGGCCGCGCCGGCCCGGCCGGGGCTTTGTTCTGCTCCCGCGGGGCGGGGAAGGGGCTTCGGAAAATCAACCTGGGACTCCGAAGCAGTTCATTTCTTTTTTTTTTCTTCTTTTTAAAGTAAACAATCCCCTCTTACATTCAAACTTGCAAAAGTTATTGAGCAATACCGACGCTGGAAGGCGGGCCTCTTCTTGTACTCGGCGTCCATTCAAGCTTGCTGCACTTTTCAGCACTGGTGGACAACTAGGTTCTTTCTCACAGCCAAATTTTTTATTAGTAGTATTATTTTTTTTTCATACAGAATAACTTAACTTCAGTTTGTCAGCTCAGGTTTTTTGATAAGGGAAGCAAAAGTGAGTGCAGTGGTGCAAAGTACAGAAGAACCCTTTAGCTTGCTGAAACGATTGGTCAAAAGTCATCCCTCCTAACTTTATTGGATTTATGTCAAGGTGGAGTTTTGCTTCTTGCGTTTGCCCCCAATAAAATTATTTTCTCAGGCCCGTTCCGAGGGTGGATAATTGTACTCCATAGAAAGAGCCTTAGGGAAAGCGGGGGTGAGGGGATTGATTCCTTGTTGGCGAGCACAGAAGGGCATTATGACTTGCTGAGCACACAAACATCTACAATACGTGTAGCTTCTGATTTCAGCCTGGCTTTTGTACTGGCAGGTGAGGATGCAATGACAGGTGATACGGACAAATACCTTGGACCCCAGGATCTGAAAGAGCTGGGAGATGATTCTTTGCCTGCTGAAGGATACATGGGCTTTAGCCTGGGAGCCCGCTCAGCCAGGTATTGTGTTTGCTGTTTCTCATGTTTTCATGTCCCCACAGTTACAAATGTTTGCAAACCAAGCGTGCTCTTCCACACAAAGCTGGAGTCTACTTTGAAAAGAAGTAGAAGGGGTACATTGCTGTGTTATGATAATACTGTGCCTTTAAAGCATATGTTCATTGCAGTTTTATTTCATATTCTTTATTCATGTTGGCTTCTTATGGCAATGATACAGAAAACTAACTATTCACTTTTTCTGGTACCTGCTCATGCTCTGAACATCGCCAAGGCACCTCTTTGCTTCAGTTTGCAACTGGTCTAGAAATTGATCTAGAACAGCCAGCAAAAACCAGCCAGGTTTCATTTCACTACTGTGGGTCAGATTGGTACTCACATTAGAGTGTTCCTTAATGGACTAATTTAGCCAAAGATTGTAAATGCCAGAAAAACTGAATGACATCATTTTGCTATTTTGGTGCTTTTATTTCTTTAAAGGTTCTTCTAGTGAATAATCCAACCGAGATCGCCAATATTTTAAAAAAATGCTCCCAAAAGTAAAAAAGCAGGGTTTCATTTGACAGGGAATGGATTATGTGTTACAGAAAACAGGCCAAAGTTTATGTGAACCTGACAAAATATCATAAACTTGATATATCATCTGACTAATGTTGATTTCATCTCAAGTGTTTCTAGAGCAACATTTCAGATTTCAGTTTTGAATCTTGCTAAAGCCTGCAATGTGCGTTGCTCAAAACAATTAAAGCTATATGAGCAAAGATTATTTCCATAGTTGTGGATTTGCAATGTATTTACTGACAGCTGAATCGTACTGAAGCTAATAATTAAACCTCATAAGCTGGAGCCCTGAGGACTTTTTCCTATGCTGTAGTTTAAAGATCTGTTTTAAAAAATGAGTTCATTGTCTAACAGCAAATGGCAACTCTCATAAAGTAAAGCTTAGATGTCTGCCCTTCAGTCTTGTTATGGTCACATTAGAAATGCAAGCATGCAGTGCAAATTTGCTCTTTAGTAGCACCCAGCCATGTTGTGCTTCACTTACAATTTTTAGGTAAGTTAATAAGTGTTTATGTGATCATGCATTCACAAGGAATGCCAAAATGCGTGTAAATAGTCCATTAGCTGGAAAATCAGCAAAACGGATGAGAAGTGAGGATTTTATGTCTTTGTAAGCTTATTTAACAAAGCTCACCTGCTGCTTTTAAACAGAAATTGGGGTGAGCGAGGTCATCACCCAGCACTGTCAGATGTGGCCAGTCCTGAAGCACTGCAGTGATGGTGGAGAGGGACCGTGCTTTGTGTCCAGAGCTGGGCACTGATTTCCAGGACACTTTTCACTCATTACAGTACTCTTCCCTCACATGTCTAATTTCTCACAGTGCAGGTGGGAGTGCAGAATTTCACAGTCAAGATCTGTTAGGTAGATCTGAGGGTTCAGCCTCCTGTTATCTTTTCTTTGAGAGAAATCTAATATATCCCACGCTTCTGATTTTAGCAGTGCCATTACTATTTGTTGCTGCGTAACTCATTTTTTTGCATTGCACATGTTATGCTCAGAGGAGACAAATACTGTGTTTTTCCTGTGAAGTATCTTATTTAGCAAAAAGTATTCTGTGGATGCAACCGACTACTGATTCTGAGTGTAACATTAAGAAATAGACACATTAAATATATAAGCCATCCAACCATAACATCTTGCTTTTCCTGTCTGATTCTTTGCTTTCTATTTCTCTTGTTTCTTTTCCACTGTAAATTGCTTTAGTCCAAAAGTCAGGTAAGAAGGCATGGCATCGTGTTACATCTTTCTGCTGCTGCCGCCATTGCTCATCTTCATTTTATTCATCATTGGAAAGTGACATGCTTTCATTTTGGGGCAGGAGAGTGGGATCAGCCTTAGAGATTATCCCTCTGTTATAACAAATATAACATGATTTCTTTATGCCCTTTATCATGTGAAAGTCTGCTTAACGTATTCCTGCAGTGTGTAGTTAAGATCCCAGTTCTGCTTCCAGCAAAAGAAGGAATGTATATTAAAGCCTAGAAAAGTTCAAATAGCAACTACAAAATGCATGAAACAAGTTGTACAGTTTTGAGTCTGAAAAGTGTTGCTAGTATAAAAGTGTAGTATGTTGTTGGATGTTGCTTTTTACTAATTCACATTTTTTACTACTTTATTTTTGTCACGTAGCAAGCATGTCTAGGCCTGCAGCATGTTTTTAGCACATACCATAATGTATCTTCCAGGGTTAAGTGTAATACTCCTACGTTGATTTAATTACAACACATTCAGAGTGATCATAGTTATTTCTAAACCGTCTAACATGCACAAAAGCATTGGAATCTGTATTTAATCATCAATAAGCAAATTTCTTTTCTTTCTTCTTTCATTTCAAAATTATTTTCTTTTCTAACTAAATTAATAACTAGAGTGGTTATAACAAATTCAAAAGTGTTTCAACCACAAAGAGAACAACACATAAAACTTGCTCTTAGTTAAACCTGCTTCAGCAATCTGAGCCATATGGGCAGACACTGTAACATACCCACAGCTCCCCTGGGACCTGCCCTTATGGGCCTCCTTTCAGGATTAGAGCGTGAAGACATTTATCAAAGTTCATCTAAATACTTGAGTACACTTTTCTGGATTTATTCTAGAGCCACAGCATTACTGCCCAAGCAGTAAACACTCGTGATTTTGCTGTATATTGTAGGGAAGGGGATATTTAATTGTAATCAAATACTTATTATTCCATTTTTCCCTTGTATTTATTTCACAGATTATGTATATTTTGCCATCTTATGCTGTCCCTGGAAGTTGCATATATTAATTTTTTTTATTTTTATTTTTTGTTCATCTCATTATCATCTGCACTTTCTATGATAAATGGTAAATACAACAGCCTCCGCTCCTTCAGTTCGGATAGGTCCTACACGCTGAACAGAAGTTCTTATGCCCGAGACAGCATGATGATTGAAGAACTGCTGGTACCAGCAAAGGATCAGGTACGTGCTGCGTCCCTGCCACCAGGTATTCAGGCTTTTTATTTACAGGGGGTGACAGTCTGCAGCCCTCAGCTGTGCTCGCAGACACTGTCACTACTCTCTTAAATACTGAAGAGGGAGAAGAAAGGAGCTGAGAGAAAGAAACGATGGTTTTACTGCTTTGTGGTTTTGAACCTGCAAGAGACAGGGTGATGGGGTCCCAAACTTTAGTCTTTAGGGGAGTCTTAGGGGAGTCTTTAGGGGACAGGTTACGTTTCCGAGTATGGGGTTGTCCATTGAAGTCAGTGGGAGCATCTGTGAGTTTAATGTTATGTGTATCCATAGAGTGCTTTGATAAGCTGGGAGTAAAGTCTTTTACGCTGAGCAACCTTTGTCTGTATTGTGTAGCCTGGGGATGACGTTTGCTCATTCTGTCCGCGTGGTGGGAACTCCAACTGCTGCCCTTGTTTTTCCACCCTTGGGAAGAATTTGGCCTTGTAAAGATTGAGCTATTACGCTCTAACCAGTTTATGTATCTTCCAAACATTTGTGCAATGACTAATACAACAAAAGCAGAATCTTTTGACCTGATTATAGCATGCCAAAGTCTTTCCAAAAGCTAATGCTGGAGATGATAGGGTACTGTATGCTTTGTTTGTGAGTTCCTCAGCATTTTGCTCGGTAGACTTGCTTCAGATTTTCAAGTCTAATTGAATTACTCAAGAGTTTCTTGATATGCACAAACAAGAGATCTGCTAGGAAGCTGGATAAAAATTCACATAGAAATCTTTACTTGGGAATTAAAGAACTGTGGAGTGGAACCGTTGTTTATATCCTGGAAGAGCATAAGGTTTTCTGCTGCCCTTTTCACAGAGTTACCTCTCAGCAGTGGCAAGTATTCCTGCACAGAGGGTTATTGATGTTTGAGGGGGAAAGGTCCACAGAGCAGGACTCATGCATTTTAAACCTTGATTGTATTAGGCTGTAAATTGTAGTGTAGTACAGATTATTCAGTTTTACCACAGCTTTTGCACATGGATTTGGTAGCATTGTGGCAATGGCAGAAACAGGATTGTCTTTAGCAACTGGATGTTTATTACTAGGTTGTTAGTTTCAAGTGAAACGTTATAAACCTCCAACAACTTCCATTTGCAACAGCCAGCTAGGCACTGCATAGCAGTAATTGTTGCTTTTGTTTGTTTTGAAGTCAGAAAATAAAATCTGCAAGTACTGGCACTGGGAGCAAGAAATTATGTTTCGGGGCTGAGAACCTAAAGTTTCTCTGATACTTCCTACTCCTAAAGCTTCATTCAGTCTTCTTGATATGATAGAAATTTCAGAGGAGAGGAAGACTCTTCAATCTGAGAACATATTGCATTGTTTCATGATTTTGACCATTTTTGTGATTGCCATCACAAATAGATGGCATTGATTTATCAGATAGGGTGTATTTGACCACATAACAAGACTTAAAACCAGAACCGTGCTGAATAACTCCTAAAGAACATCGTTCAAAATGAGCACCATTAACCACTTTTGTAATACAAAATTTCACTAAAAAAATAAAAACCAAACATATATATATATTTATCTGTACATGGAGGTGTTGTATGTACAGGAGCTCTGCTTTAGGACAAACTTCATCTTCTCTGTGAGTGGTTATGGACATCTCTGCTTTCTGGAGGATCACTTGCAGTGCTGGCTCTTGAGCCAAGAAGGCAACAAATATGGAAACCTTCTAGCACTGGTGCTGAGCACTGCTGTATGTTGTTTTCATTGCATTTGTAATCTTCATATTTTTGTGATTCCAGTTTTTGGCCAGCAATGATTGTGCAATTATTGCAGTTCAACGCTGGTCCAAATTTGTCACGTAAAATGAAGCCAGGCTGGAGACCTGCCTGACAATCTAGTTGTAAATGTTGTTCTAATCTTAATCCTCTAGACAAACTTAAAGTTTCTCAAGTCCAGGAGGGTATCAGAAATGATGAAGGTGGTAGTGGAAAAAAATGCCAGTCCTGTCTTGAGAGATTCCTAAAATCAGGATCCCCTGAAAAACAAATGACAGTAAAGCAACAAACTATCTTCATGAAAAAAGGAGCCCATGAAAAAGGCCCAGCCTCTCTTCTTCCCACCCTTCCCTCTGTACATTACTGGACTTCTAGATAATCTTTGCTGTGGCGGTAGAAAGCAGCGAAAAGAAACCCACCGTCTGCTCCAACAATGAAATTCAAAGATCGTTGTGGGTCAAAACCAATATCCTAAAAGTCCATCTTGAAACTGATAGTAGTTAAGGCTGTTGTGGGGTCTCACATGACTTTGAAGAGTGAGCCATTGCCTGTCTGCATATTGAATTTCTCTTAATTTGTGAAGCTCACACCTGCTTGGAGTTCATGGCAACAGCAAATTCTCTGAGTAAAAGGAAATAATTTTATCACAAATATGAGTATATAAAAAATAAGGGGAATTTGCCAGCCTCTTGATCAGGTTAAAATAGAAGATCCCATGACCACCTCTCCCCAAAATCACTGGCAGACTTGGGAGTCTGAAAAGTGTCAAACGAGGAAGATTTGAAACCAGTCTGCCAGCATGACCCATTGGGTATTAGAGAAGAGTTTCTAGTAATTCCCTGAGAAGTCACAATATTATCCATTGTTTGCATTTGGCAGTTTATTGCTGATCCTGTTCAACAGGGAAGTCTGAGTCCAGGCCATACTGTGCCTCAACCTGGCTGGAGCAAAGTTAAAATTTGTGTCCTGGTGTGTTACCATGGATGCAGCAACTCAGACCAAATCTGAACGACTTTATCTGTGGAATAGTTTACATCAGCCTCTGAATTTAATCAGCCAAAGGCAGGATGAATCAGGCTGTCTGTTACATAGCAGCTTGCTGAATCTCTTCTATCTGGATAAATTAATCTGGGAGGAAGCATAAATTCTTCTGTTTGCTGAACTCTGATATTACACAGCCTGGATATTCAGTTATGCAACCAGCGGAATCCTTGCCAGCAGAACCACCAGTGCTTTTATACGTGCATTTGCATGTAAAGCTGCCACACCCTTTAGCAAGGCATGCTTAATCTTCCTTGCTCCAGGGAGGGAACACTGGGACCTGAACGAACACAGGATGAATCCTGTGATTTGATGTCACTGATGATGTACCATCTTCTGGACCGCTTATATTGCAACTTAAACAGGAAGATTTTTTTCCCTGCCTGGAAAATCCAGAACCTCAACAGACTGACAAAATGGGATCAACAGATGTGTGCTGCGTGTAAGATGCATGTGTCCAGCTATTCACTTTTCCTACTCTGTTTCTCTGCCAAAATTATTGGCCGCAGACTTTGTGCTTTTGCTGGCTGTAAATATATCCAAAAGATCTGTTTGAGTACACTTTACCAGAAAGGAATGCATCAAAAAATATAGTCACCTGATGTGCAGACAGTATCTCAGGTCAAAGGAATAGACCAACGAACCTTACATATGCGTGTGAGGAAACCTACAGCAACTCAGTGATTCTGTAGCGGCTCTGAGCATAGAGTATTTTAGAGTGGTGGTATTTCCCTGGAAATTATGTGGCCCTGCATTTAATTTTCTGTATCACACTGCTGAAGGAATTTAGCATTATTCTTCTGCTATAGCAAACATGATCCCACGTTAATTTGTTAATGTGTGCATCCTGTTGCATTCCTGGACCTCATTGCAGTGATGCTGTTATGATTTAGCAGGCATTTGAATGACAAACACTAAATATGGTGGGGTTTTAATGCATTTCTTTTGTTTCTTTGTTTTGTCCTATTTTTGATGATAATGTTAATCACTGAGCAAAGGAATAAATTTATTTTTGTTTATCTAAATTTTTGCAACTTCTGAGACCAACTGTCTGTATCTTGTGCTGTTTGGTACCAAAAGTAATAACATACTTAGTATGAGCTCTTAAGAATTTAGATCACTTGGAACAGCAGAAATCCACAGTGATGGCTTTTCTGCCTAAACCGCAGGCTCTTGAAGGAATTGTAAGAAAATCCCTAGTGTTCTGTTGGAAAGAGTTAGAAAGCTGTCTTCATTAAACTAGATTATGATACATTTTTCAAATTGATGCTAATTAAAGCCACTGCTGTTCCTTAATTGCCATTGTTTTAATGGCATCCATTTTATCTTTTATGTCTGATGGGGCATTTTGGTGTTCGACATAAGCAAGTTTGCTCTTTGTTGTTGTTGTCTGTGCTTGAACCATCAGGTCTAAAGTATGTATCTTAGAGCAAAAAGTCTAATGAAAGATCACAATAAAAGAGTTAAGGTAGCAAAAGAAGGAGGCATCAAGCCAGGTGCCACAGTGTTGGACAGATGACAGAGCAAAGTTTTGCCCTATAGGTGTTTCTATTGATTGGCAGTAAATTATAACGTTGATGGGTTTTGGAAGCAAGCCTGGGATGCTCATCTGAAATAAATGTCTGGTGAGAAGGTTTTTGGAAATGCCGGAGTGACGGGAGGGTTGCAGGTTCTGGCCAACACTAGAGCACTGTCTGCTTGCTTAGCCAGTGGGAGCTTCTCAACAGAAGTATTTGTGTGTGTTTATGACTTCCAGATTTACTACTAATGCTGATATTGCCATTCAGAATAGCCTATTTGCACTACCTCTGTGTGCCAGTACATTTAAAAAAAGGAGAAAAAAAAAAAAAGGAGAAAATAACAACACATCCCTCTGTAGAAGTGTGTGCTTGGCTCAGCTTTGACTTGAACCCACAGAATTTAGTTTGAAAACAGCCTTAAGGTTTTAGTCTTCACAGACTGTTCTCTCTAAATGCATTTGCCTGTGAGCAGAAAACAACCTACTTACAGGAAGCACTGACATCTTTTACACCATATTGGGTGAAGATGGTGTGTATTGCATGACAGCGTCTTGACTTAATTTTATTGACGTAACTTCTGACAGTGCTTCTTAAATTGGTTAGAAGCTTTCATATCACCCTGGAAATACAGGCATACAGTATTTGAAGATTTCGTTTGTTTAATTTCCTAGGAAAAAAGGAAACAAACAAAGAAAAAAAATAATATTTTACTAGAATGTCTTTGCTATATAGATAAGAGAATTTATAGCGTGAGATCTTGTTGTGGGGCACAGGACACATGGGTGTACATGCGCTTGGCCACAGACAGCAGCCAGAAACAAATTACGCCTCAGTGTCTGTCAGATGGGGCAGTTAATTATAGCACCGGTGTGCCAGCCCTTCACAGCGTTAAAGCTATTTTTATAGAGGTGAGTAGGGACAGTGACATTCCAGAAAACAGTGTTCATGTTGGTGATTCGTGTAAAAAGAGAAACTAAACCTTCCTCTCACTGGGAGCCTGGTCATGAATTCACAGCTTCCATTAAACTCTCAGTGAAGTTACTCACGGGTTCTGCTTGAATAGGGGTCTATCCAGTGGCATTTTCTGTGGGGGAATATTATACTGCCTGTCTATACGGTATTTGATTGCAGTACAAATGGTAGTTTTGTTTTGGTGTGGGGTGTTTTTTTTTTTTTTCAATCTTTTTAACGTTGCACATCTAAGTAAAGATTGGAGAGAGACATAGTTGTAAGTGAAGGAAGTGGGAAAAGTGGACAGTAAGAAAGTTTGAAGACATGTAAGATTAATTTGCTTGTGGATTCCGTATTTGTGTTACAAGATTTTTCAGTACTTTAACACTTGGATATTAGCAATGTTATGTGGAAAGGTTCCGGATCTGAATTTAATAGAATTATGTTAACAAACTTGTATTTAAGACAAGTGTTTTTCATGTTAATTTAAAATTCCAATTTATCTTTTTTTTATTATTATTATGTTTTTAAGCACCTGACGTTTCAAAGGGAGTTTGATTCTGATTCTCTCAGACACTATAGCTGGGCTGCAGACACCTTGGACAATGTTAACCTTGTTTCAAGTCCCATCCATTCTGGGTAGGTCACTTAACAGATTTCCTTTATCTTTAAATGTGGAAGTGTATTGTTAGCTGAAGAATACAGGCTGTTGTAATGGCTGATAACTTTCCTATTCCTGCTCCAGTTGAAGCCAGTGGCAAAATTCACGCTGACTTCAGTGAGGGTGCTTAATAACAGGAGTCAGTCTAAATTCTTTCATATAAAACCAAAAACTTGCCCTTGCACTTAATTTTCTGAATGTCAAAACATTGTAATTCCAAAGGCTTTTCTCTAATAGTCCTGTTTTCTGTTTGCTTGTTTTTCTGTTGCTTGTGCTTTGCTTTTAAGTGTCATAAGGTGATTTCGTTTGAATTGTATTAAATTATTTGCGATACAAAATCAGAGAAGTAATATGCATTCTGCTCTTTCATAAAGGAAAAAATGGGGGGCTTTAATTTAAATTCTTATTTTATTTATACCTCTAAACTCCTGCCTATTCTCCAATATCTGTAGTTTGACTTTAGTGGTACTGATCATTTACTTATGAGTCATCACTGTAGTTGCGATGCTTCTTGACAGTACCACATAGACTTGATTTAAATGCAGTAGCAGTAATGTTTGAATGTGTATTTTAATGATTTACAAACAAATGTGTGTGTATTTTAATTATTTACAAATAAATGTGTAACTGAAAGGAATCATTGCATATGAGATTGTCTGGTATAAATATTTGTTGTTTAATTTTCGAGATCAGGACATAAAATTTCATATCCTTTTTAATTTACTTCCTCATTTCATGACTAATGACATTCTTAAAATGACTGCAGCCCATACCAAAATATTTTAGTTCCAAAATAGCAGCAAGTCCCACAAACCTAAAGCTACAGTCCCACAATTCATGTAAGCACCTGCTTCTGCTGAACAGAACTATATAATGGTGGATTTTTTTGTGTCCTGAGCTGATACAACACTGCATATGGTCGATGCTAGAGTTGAAATATCAAGAATTACAGTATGAAAAGCTGAGGTCTTCTGGTTATCATGGAAAAGTGTCAGCAAAGGACCTCAGAGAGCTGGTAGCCTACCATGCACTTCAGCAGGATAAAATGTAATCAAGCCTTTCCTGAAATATGCTTAATTTCTTCATAGTCACTAAAAAGAAGCGATTTTCTAGTCCCCCCAGCTTCAATAGCTCACTATCCCTTGTTACGATATTTCTCCCCCTGATATTCAACTTAAAATTTCTTTCTTGCAGATTAAGCTTTTTTTCTTGTCATAGCCATGGTAGTCATGGAGAACAATATCTTACTAGTCTCTTAACAATGGTTTATATGTTAAAAGAGAAGATTGCGTGTCTTTCATAGAATAAAATATCCCAGATCCTCCTAAGTGGTGCTTTCCACATTTCAGTGCAGTCTTGCTGCTGTCCCCTGGCTCTCCTCCCTCTGATGACAGCTTATTTCTGAGCCAGCTTGGGCACCAGACTCCCAGAGACATGTCACCAGTACTGACTGGGACAGGATCGCTACCTCTTTGGTCTGGAATATGACGCACTTAATCTTAAGCAATTCCACAATAAGAATTATAATTTTGTTAACTGCATCTTCTGTTGAGAGATGTTTGTGATCCACTAGAATTTCTTGGTTCTTTTCTGAAATTCTGCAGTCTGGTTCTTTTATTTATTATGTGTATATGTCTTGTGCTTACGTGTTTGTTTTCTTCCCTCTGTTTGCATTTGCCTTTAGTGTATTTCAGTTTGTTTGTTCCAGACCCCTTTTCCATTTTGGCAACACAGCTTTTAGTTCTGATCCTGTTTTCCAAAGACTTTTCAGACCTCCTTTCTTTTGAAATCATGAGTGAAACCATTAACTTAGTACCTGGCCCAGGACAGCACAACAAAATCTCCACTCAAAAGTTTCCTTTCAGTTTAACAGTAAAGCACTGATTGTATCTCTTTTGAGGTAACTTCTCAGATGGTTGTGTGCTTACCTTATCTATACTATACCTCAATTGCTTACTGTGAAATACCAAGACAGTACTTTTACACATCCAGGGTATCAATTACCCTGTCAAAGAAAGAAGTCATATTAATTTTACGTGAGTTACTCTTGCATTTTGGCTCATTTTTATTTTGAGGACTGGCGGTAGGCGACTTGTAATCTCTTCTAATCCTTCAGGCCCTTATAGGTTGACTGTTGGATAATTTATTCCTGAATATTTCTGTTAATTGAGGTTAGACTGATCAGTCTAGAATTTTCTGGCTCCTTTTCGTCCTGATACAAGGCAGGTCTGATGTTTGCATCCTGCCAGCCCTCTGGGACAATACTTATGTGTTCTTAGTTCTTCAGCGTGCTCACTAATGGTTCCAGCCTTCCAAAACGTTTAGTCTGTGGACATGAGACCTTTCACATCAACTACTTCAGATCTGCTCCCGTTGTACATCAGTCGCTGCTGATGCAGATGTGGCCTTATCTGCTGCCCAGAGGGGAAGGGCTGCAGACCTGCAGCGGTGGAGCAGACTGGGGGGGCTGCAGGGGAGGGAGAGGATCTGAGCACCAAAATGTTCTCCAGTCAGGTATAGCTTTTCTGACCTGTTATACTTCTCATTTGACAGATACAGTCCAACAGAAATGGTGCTGTGATGACTCAGTTCTTTTGTTAGAAAAAAGAAAAACCAACTTCACTCAATTGTTTATTTTCTTTTCAACTGTGGCCCCATATTTTATAGGATACTGTTTGGTTTTCCGTGTTATCTTCATCTAGGAGCAATCAACAGATGTTCCCTTCACATCTTCTAGTATCTCAACACATCTGATATGCAGAGCATCGTGACTTTTCACTTATTTTCTGCCATTTTTTATCTGAAAAGCAACTCCTTTTCTGCTTGTTCGCGATGCTTCATCCCCGGCTTTGTCCTCAGTTCTTTCTGTGGCCATAGGCAGAGGGACACTGGCTGGGGTGGCCTGTGGCCAGGGCCTGACCCCACTGCTCTTTGCATTCCTTGACCCCCTCCACGCTCTGCCATGTGCCATGCGGGGGGAGCTCCTCCGGGTCTGCTCCCTCGGGTTGCTCTTTTCCCCATTTACCCATTGTCAGAAAAGAGCGTCAAAGTTTGTTCCCATTTCTTAACTGAGGCAGAAGGGGAATTTTGGGAGCAGGATGTGGAGATCCTGCAATGTATCAGTGAAAGGGGAAGAAAGAAGGAATTGTTGGCAGTAATTTTGACTCTTCTGGTTTTTCCTTTTTTCAAGCCAAGCTAATGTTTTATGTTTTTCTATTTGAGTTCAGATAAGCTGTTTTTTCAGCATATATTTTGAACAGGGTCCATTGTAAGCAGCACATCGAAATGTGTCATGAATCTTGAGGCCTCTGGAAGGGTAGAGATCCTTTGCCGAAATGACCTTCGGCTTTCAGATGTGAGCTTACTCATGCAACTTTCCCGAACTAAAATGTGGGTGTGCTCTCTTCGTCTTGCCTTTTTTTAACTCCTTGGTTTCTTAGCTGAAAGAAATTACTGCATCACGCTGCCTTCCGTATTGAGAAACTCAGGAAAACTGAATTCAGTCTTGCAAGGTGGAACACATAATATTAATTATAGTTTACTCCAACCTCCTGTACACACAGCTGAACTCATTTTTTGAAAGAAGTGTGATGAGTAGCGTGGACTGATACTCCCTTCAAATATCCTATCATACATATCTCTTTATACAGTATACTTTGGAAAATAAATTGCTATAAAACAGTGCAAGAACTGGTTTTCCATGGCACAGTGGAGCATCTTTTGGGAGTTAAATAAAGAAATAGTTACAATAAATTCTCTGTTGACCTAAGCAAATTGCAAATGCTGTTTTCTTCTCCATATAGTTCTGCATTTCTCAGAGAAATTATGGACTTGTGCTGACTAATTAAATGAACACTTCCTTTTGGATTTTTTTCCATCTATGGCATATAAAACATAGGTCATGATATGCAAAGCAAAAACCAACTAATTTCTAAAGTTGGCCTTCGAATGTGTTGCTTTTGTTATTTTTCTGATTGTTACTTTTCCTTTGCGCTTAGGATTGATATTTTTCTGTTGCTTGCCTCTAATTATCTTAAATTAATTTTTCCCATTTGCTTTCTAAATTATTTTGCAGCTATTCCTCTCCACTTCCCCAGTATGATTCAAGGTGATAACTCTGTGCTTTCTGTGAATCCTCATTTCCTTTTTTTTAACTCTTTTCCCACAGAGTGTGTGTAGATGTTTGTAGTGCATCCTCCCACATCCTCATCCCTTCCATGTATTCAAGTAGAAATGCTCATTAGTGTTTAGCATTGTGTTTTAGAGATCATATTGTAGTTTCCATTATTAGTGAAGTATTAATTTAGGTAAGCATCAGCTACTAATATTTTTGATAGAAAGTGCATGAAATACTGTTTGGAATTATTGTTTTAAATGGTAAATTGCTAATTTGAAAACCAAACAAGGAAATAACTAATATGCTGTCGAAAATTATTATCTTCATATGGGATCAATATGCATAAAGGCTGATCTGCTGAAGGTTTTGTCCTCCCTGGAGACTGCAGTAGGGTACAGACCCCAAAGCTGGCTGTCATGGGCTGGTTCCTGTGGATTTAGAGAAAGCACCTTATCTAAGCTCAGGCTTTGGCTTTTTTGCATTAGATGGAAAAACTTTTATTTTATTTTTTTGTTTGGTTTTTTTGCTTGTTTTTAATGAATTATGAGCTGGTTTAACATGCCAGTAATCACGTACACAATAGGCAGCTCTCCAAAACATTGCCTTTTACCAAGCGATCAGGCCAAGCCCAGCCTTGCCAAGCTCCCCGGAGGGCTCCTCACGGTTTGTTCCGTGGCACATGGACCAGACGTGCCTTCCCAGAGCTGCTGCTGCATCAGCCCTGAAGGGATGCTCCAGCCAGCAGCCCCTCTGCTCCATGCCCTCCCATGGGGTCCGAAGTGGCCCCAACTTCTCTGCCGACAAAAACCACACATTTTGAAAAGGCCACCTACTTTGGTTTGTAACAAATTCTTTTCAGTATTCTCTCTTCAGTGACCAAGGGCTGTGAGTCCCTGCTTAATATTTTACTTTGCTTCATAGTAAATTTTAATAGATTGTCTTGAACTCTCTTCATGACTAGTCACAAGCTGGCTTCTTGCCGGCTCCGAAGACCAGTCAATGAACTACCCTTCCACATGCTCAGTGGCATCAGCCTCCTACCATGAGCCTTTACCATCCACTGTATAGGGCAGTTGCAGGGAGAAAAAGCAACATAAACATGCTGACAGGCTTAAATTAGTGCTCAGTGAGCAGAAGGGAAGCTGGTGTCTGCTTGTTACAGCCTTTTGTTAGCAAACAGAACAGTGTTCCAGTCAACAGTTTACGTACATCTAAGATCTTGTGATATCTATAAATATTAAGAATCACATAATTTATATACTCTATAATTTAAAGATTGCGTATATTTGCTTTGGCATAGATCTAGTATTCGTACAGAACGTTTGGTCAGCCATTCAGCAAAGATTCTGTCCCGCTGAAACAATTCCTCTTATGAGGAGTTGGGATACTCTAGTGGCAACATTTGGATTTGTTCACTAGTGTACAGTGTGGTTATCTAAGACAAAAGTATGGGTACCATTTATTTGTATGAAAACTACTGTGAAATATTGTTTTATTCCATGTTTCAGTATTATAAAGTGTCTGGGGCACAAGAAAGGGTAAATTTGTGTTAGGGTCATCTCAGAGGGCTTCACCTTCCCATCTTTACTGATGGATTTTAATTTAGTTTGAAGAAAGGCAACGTAGCAATTTCTTTATCTGGAATTAAATTGGGCAACCTTTCTGTCCTGCTTCATATATTTACAGCTTCTGTCCCGACCTGCCTGGCTTCTGCAGACCACTAAATTCAAACTTTCGATTACTCTCCTGCTTTTCTGCCCATTTTTCCCACCCACATTTCCCAGACTTCTGAATGCAGCTTATTTGCAGGCCTGGCCAAGGCACGTCAGCTGTTACTTTTTGGTGTCCTGCTGATGTCAAAACCAAATGTAACTGTTGTACACAAATTCCCATTCATACTTCAGAGCACTTTGGGGCTTTTGGCTCGTACTCTTAGTTCAGTTTACCAAAGGGAACCAGGAAATTTAATGGATTCGCCTGTTGACCATGTGAAGGTTTAGTCCTTAAGATCTGGAAGTTTTGGCAACAGTTTTGCAAATAGTGAAACTAGACGGCAGATGTGCCAGCTATGTCAGCATCTGTGTTGGCATCAAGCCTGAGTTGGTAACTCGTGTCCCTCTTGATACTGGCCTGTTACTGCATCTTCTACCTGATGCTGTTGTCTCTCAGCAGCTTATGGTGCAGAGGAAAAGGGAAGGTATTTTGGGGCACTGGAGGAGACCTCCATAACTGTTTAGCCCTGCAGGAAACTGTATGTTTTGATGGCTGTAAATTTGAAGGATTTTTGCTGTAGAGTTTTGAAACAGACAGAAGTCTAGTTTTGCTCCTGGGAGGAGACTCCACTTTCCTGTCACTGTCCTGTTCAAGACAGTAACACTTCACATATGCAGCTTCTCGGCATTTCATAGATGAGTTAAACCACGGCTATGAATGATTATTCTTGTCAATATTCTTTATTCCCTTGCTAATAAAAATAATTTTATTTTAAAATCTACCACTCACCACTTACAAATATAATTGCTCACTCTTCTGTTATTAAATGGGAAATTATGCATTGGAATGACACTGGCAAATGTGATTTTTCTTTAATGTCGCTTTTTGCTAACGAGTATCATCTTCACAGAAGAGTAACGGCATGATTTCCTCCGGAGTGTCACCACCTGAAAGAAAGTTATGTACTTGATATTCTCAGTCATTCCCTGTCAGTGGAAGCCCTTAGTAGCCTGGTGTGACTGTCACCCCCGGTGCCAGCACTTGTGCTGCCAGCCATCAGGAGGGTTTGCAAATTAGACTGTGAGGAGGTTTTGAAGATTGAGATCCCAAAAATAATAAGCATTTTTGATTCTTCTTTTTCTGTGCTGTCTGTTTCCTTTCTGCATGTGAAGCTAATTACTCCTGTTTATGGACAGTAGAGCTAACAGTAACAAAAGGATGTTTTAAAATCTGATAAACCACTACTAATACACTACTCATACACTCTCTTAATCCAAATTACTCAGTAGCACCTGTTTGTTTCACCGTGTTGTTACTAGACCTTTAGCAGTTCCTGCTTTTGATAACCAATAGTTAACATGTAAGTATAAGTTTTAAAAGAATCTTCATGTTCTTTTTAGTTTAGCTGGGATCGGGAGGACTTTTCTAAAGTTTTAAAGACTGTGGCAGCTGACTTTTTGCTGATCTTCTGCTTGTTTTGTGACCGTATTCATTGACGTGTTTCCTTTTTCCTACAGTTTCCTGGTTAGTTTTATGGTTGATGCACGTGGGGGTTCAATGAGGGGTAGTCGACATCATGGAATGAGAATAATTATCCCACCACGCAAGTGTACGGCACCAACCCGCATCACCTGCCGCTTGGTAAAGAGGCATAAACTGGCCAGCCCACCACCGATGGTTGAAGGAGAAGGATTAGCAAGTAGACTTGTAGAAATGGGGCCAGCAGGGGCACAATTTTTAGGGTGAGTTCTTCTATGAATTTCATTGTTTACACTCATGTTGCATCTTTCATTTCTGTTATCCTCTGGATCTAAGTAGTTAAACATTGACTCTACCTCATTCGAGCATGTAAGATAGGCTATTTAACTTGGAATATTAAAAAACTGCCAACCTGCCATCCCTTCCAGAAAGCACCCATGTATTTTAGGGGGAGCTTTGCCTCTAGGATGACTACAGGGTGAAGCCAAAGGTAAGGAAAGCCACGAAAAGGTCAGGTCCTGCCCCCATCTACTCATGTAACCTGCCTTTGGAGTCAGGAGGAGTCACATGCCTGTTACCCAGAACAGGTTTTGAGCCTCTTGCTCGCAGGGTATTGGAGAAACATCACTGTCACAAAAAAGTGTCCCAAAATCACCCACAAGGACCCAAATATTGAGCTCCATTCCCTTGCCGGGGCATTTGCACAGCTCCTGATGGAGTTGCTGGGAGCTGCCTGGCTCCATCCTGTGGAGCGAAGCCACTGAGAGCGATGGCAGAGCACTTACTGTAGAGCATCAAGTAGTACAAATGCTAGAAACTGACTTTTTTTTTAAAGCTTAAATTAAAGGAAACAATCCACTATGATGTGGCTTTTTTTTCCTGATTATAAATTTTGTTCATTACCATGAGTGGCACCCAGTGTAAACTGCCGGTTCTGTCGGGAGTGACAGCTTGTTCCTAATTTCCCCTTCTCGTTTCTCTTCCTGCTGCATGGATGTTATTCAGTAAACTTCATCTTCCTAACACTCCTCCCCCTCTAAATGAGGGTGAGAGCATGGTTAGCCGAATCCTGCAGCTTGGTCCACAAGGAACAAAATTTATTGGGTAGGATATGTACGGAAAAGATACAGAATGTCTACAGTTTTTCTTTCATTTCTAATTTTTTGTTATTCCCATTTTATTTTTTTTCAGTTTTCTAAAGCTTTCAGTTGATTTACGTCACTGAAAGAAAATCATAGTGGCTTGATTTAATATAGCTCTGCTACTACCTTGTGCTTATAGGCATGTAAAATTCACTGCCAGCATTCTGCTTTCATAACTTCTGTGCTTTTGCAATTCTTTAAATTTGAAGTGTTTCAACTACATTTTAGTACACAGTGACGGTCCTTTAAGTTCAGCCCTGTGGTAGAGAAGGTATTTACAGGCCTTGAGTGAGTATGTTTTGGGAAGAGCATTTGTAAAACATGATTTCATAAAGTCTATTATTTGCGAAAGATTATTCAGAAAAAATGTCATTTAGTGAATGACTTCATTCAACAAGGTTGAAGAAACACTAATCTTTTCAACCTGCAAGAGGCATCTTGTTAAAATAAATTTATAGAGCCAAGTATGCTACCCAAAGGAACTGCAGTGTATAGTCTAAAAATGTAAGAATGTTTTTGTATATTTTTGACTGTTGTTTTCAAACCATATTGTGAAATTTATTGCATTAGGTTTTCAAAATATTGGTGGCTGTTTGGTGTTCCAAACCTGTTCAATACCTTCTCACTGAATATTCTTGTTAAATGTCATGCACAAAATTGTGTGGTTTCTAAATATTTACAGAGACAGTATCTGAAATATTAGCCTGCAAAGATTGTACTACAGTGTTAGTTTTCAGTTTGTACTTTTTTGAACTACAGAGTAAATATCTTAAAAAATGTATTTGAATTTTTGGTATTTACTTGCTGTGCACAATGGGAGACAGCAGCTACATTCCTGTCTCTTGTTACAGGACTCGTGAGTGGAATAGCAGCCTGGCTGCCCTTAAAAAGCATATAAAATACATACTAATTAAATTATCTTTCTCTGTTTTCATGGGAAAAAATACCATCTAACTCCCCTTCCTTGGTATTTTATGTGAAAACTGGACTTTCAACTAGTTCATGTTTTTCCTCATGAAAGCTGTTGTGATTTCCATGCTCAGGTAAATTATTGGTTAATGTGCCCAACACCTTGCAGGTGCACAATACCATAGAAGTGCTGTGTGATTCTCCCATCATGTGATGCTACTTTTAACTAAGTTATTACAAAGCAGTGAAATCCTTTACAACCTCTGTAGGAAAATAATGATACTGTCTATTTAAATGTCTTAAAGCTGCATAATCCATAATTGTTCCCTTACTGTGTGATTTCAGTCGGTTTGTCTTAGCATACTTTAAAATGCATATCCTGCCTGTGAAGTGTTTGGCAAAAGTGTCTGTTTTGTTCAGGAATGGCACATGAAGTGAATGGTGGTTTCTGTCGGTTGTTCACACCAACTGTTCAGTAATGCACTTGCAGTTCTCTGTGGAAGGTACATTGTCTGGTGACACGGATGTATTATTAACCACCTTCTCATTCCCTTTCCTTCCTCCCAAAATGTTTAACAGTAACTAATACAAATGTGGTCGTGATGTTGCTTAGCTGAGAGAAATCCATTCTGAAAGGACCTAAACACTCCCTAGTGATGTTTACAGTGCAGATGTTGCAGCAGTGATTTTGGACATTAGAATCAGAAAGTGAAGCTAATGAGAAACAACCTCTTGTGTTTCACAGGAGCTGCACCAGCACAGAGCCAGGGAGAGCTTTGAAAAGTTTGAGCCTTAGTTTGAAGTTTAAAACCCACATGCATGAGCGGCTCCTGCTGCAGCCAACAGCTGTTGCATGCATTTGGATAGCTGGACTGTTTCTGAACTGACTTTGCTCCTTTAAATCCCTGGAGCCAAATCCAAACTTTGACTATGCTAATGCCAATTAAAAGTCGGCAGTGCTGGAAGCAGGTTGGATCACCTGCGTGCTGGGATAAATGAGCAGGGACAACTCTCCTTAGCAAAAGTTGTCACTATTTTTTCAGCTGTTTCAGAAGATGTACATTAAAAACAAGCTATATATGAATATTTTCAAGATATCTATTGACTGTAGTTTAAATGATAAAGGATTGTGCAGCTTTGGCAACTTTAAAAACATTTTTACTGTAACAGTGCTATTTAAAATGTCTGCAGTTTTCTTAAAGACTTAACACCCATAGGAAATTAAGGGCAGTGAGGAGATATAGGGTTAAAAATAATATAATTCCTTTTTCTCTAGCCCTGTCATAGTGGAAATCCCACATTTTGGATCAATGCGAGGAAAGGAAAGAGAACTAATTGTACTTCGAAGTGAAAATGGTGAAACGTGGAAGGAACACCAGTATGACAGCAAACATGAGGATTTAACAGAAATACTCAATGGCATGGACGAAGGTAAACATTTTCTTAAAGCTTTGGCAAGCCTTACCTTTGTGCAGGCTCGCTAACCTGAGAAGGCTAAAGCAACCTGAAATAAAACAGTGCAGGAGGTCTCTGACTTTGGGGAATACAGTGTGTGTTACATATTAAACCAATGGAAAGAGTGTAAAGAGAAATTGTTCAGCAGTGGCCTGGAGACATCCTGAAATGAGGGATAAATTTTGGTCTGAAGTCCTGCCAAGTTTAAGGAAAGTTGCACAGTTTCTTTACAGCATGAAGTTGAGAATAACATCCCAGCTGGAGGGAAGCGTGTTTCTGCAGCTCAGGCAGGGCCACAGGAAGGTCATTCCAAACCGAGAGTGAAGTGTAAATATCAGTTATATTAGACTTTCCCACAAATGCAGACCTTAGCCCAGGGCCTGTTCTTCTTTGAAATGGGATCGTTAGAGGGTGCCTCCCACAAGTACAGAACTTGCTTTCCTGATGGGAATTCTGGCTCCCTTGTTTTGCTTGGACATTGCTGTTTATGTGAGAGTCCCTAAGATGGGAGGACTCAGCTGTACACAGTTCATCAGAAGATGCTGTGACAGATGGTCCCTGCGGACACATCACAGGCAAAGCCAGGCTGGGGCCGCAGTGAGCCCTTGGCACCACCGCTTGCTTTTCCTACCAAGTATTTTTCAATACTTGTGCTGATAAACAATTGCCTGAGCTCTTTGCACCTGAGCGTGAATGGAATAGCCTGTGCTTCGGGCTTTGGTTTTCTATAAGGGTTTATCCACAGGATTTTCTCTGGATAACCTATTACAGAAAGCCACAGTGTGGTGGGGTACCAGCTGCAGGAAAGTTCTTTCATCAGCAGCAAAAGCATTTGAAGCAAACGATCAGGCTGTGGATGGCAGCTATGAGAGGTATCTGTGAGCAGGGTTTGCCTTTGATCTTGGCCTCTGCTTTGAAGACGGCAGGCTCAGCAAAAAGCATGCTTTGAGAGCAAGGGAGGAGAGCGGTGCTGTTGTGCGGGTCTCCCTGGACATCTGAGATTCAGCATTTTTACTGATTTCCTGTCATCTGGGAATGGGAACAGTAGAATGAGCTTGTGTAGTATTTTCACTTCAAAGTATTTGAACTGCACATGAGTTTGTAAGAACACGGACCAAGAGCAAAGATCTGCTTGTTGCATGTGATGACCTAGCGTAGCTATTTATTTTGAAATAAATATGATAGCACCAATCAAGCAGTAGGGCGGAAACACTGCAAATGTTGTGTCAGTGAGTTTGGAAAAATACAATAAACCTCATCACAGAAGGCTACCTAAAAGCAGTGGAACAGGCAAAAGAATGAGCAGGGCCCGGGACAGTATTGTTTGGGGAAGAATTGCTTCAGGATCGAAGGCAGTTGTTGCAGCTTTTCTGAAAGAACAATCTCACCACCACCCCCTCCTCCTCTGCACACCAGCATGAGATAGGAGGTAATGATTTGGCAAATGGGTGAAGTATCAATGCTGTATCAGTGGTGAGGTAGTCAGAACTGATCCGCAACTTACTGGTTTTCTTCATGTGCTTTCCAAACTGAGCTTACTTCAATTCTGGGATAGGAAATGTAGGCACAAGAACACTGTTCTGAAGTGCTCCAACTTGCATCACTTATGAAAGAGCTCCTTAGAGGTGCCATATGGATAAATTCACATTTTACAGAGAAGAGAGCTCAATAAATAAAAACACTTTGAAAAGACGTGGGCATGAGCCCTCAGTGTGTAGACCCTAAAATAATAAGCTTCACAATTTGGAGCCAGAGTACAACTTTCTGATCTGTTGAGGGTTTCGGGTGGTTCTTCCCTTCTGAGGAACTGCTGTTTGAGGTTAGCAGGTATATGCACAGCCAGTGAATCACAGAAAGTGTGGTGGACACTGGACTATTCCCTTAGACTGAAAATATTTAGCACTTTAAAAGCCAAGCCGCAAAAATGCCATTTACCAAGCCATTTATGAGAGGGAAAGGAGGAAAAATACTGGAGACACACCCAGAGCATTGTTTTGATTATTTGTTCAGTTCGTTTTAGCTTAATCCTTTTCTAGTTAAGAAAATAAAATTAAAAACAAGCAAACAAAACCTGCATTAAAATAGTACAAAGGTCTTGACAAAATTCTGCTCCAGTTAAATAACAACATTTCTCTGTAAAATGTCTTCCAAGCAATTACTACTAAAATTACTATTTTTTTAAAATTAAAAGCAGAGTTAGTTGGGTTTTTTTGTTTTGGTTTTTGTTGTTGTTTGTTTGTTTGGGGTTTTTGGGGGGTGTTTTTTGGGGTTTTTTGGGTGTTTTGGGTTTTTTTTTTTTAATCTGAACTTTTACTGGTTTGTTACAAAATACTGCAATTAGGCTTGGGTCTGAAGCAATATCTTACACTTCAGAAGCCGTAATTTTGGAAGAAGTTGTATTCCAGGTATGAACTCTGGAGGCAGAAGCAATCTTTAATTGAAATAAAAAGCAGCCACATTGTCAGTCATTTCCAGAAGTTTAGTGTGTCTCTGCAAGAAAAATTAATCTGCTCAGTCATCTCTAAATGCCATAACATGCTGCAGGAGTGCCCGTTTTTCTATTAAAAGCAGCTGGTCTGTTTTGTGTTAGACCTGCTGTGATTTACTGGTTCTTTCCTATCTGTGTAGTGAAGGAAGGCAATCAGACTTTTATTCCCAGCTAGTTAATATGCTGAATTTTTAAAGATGCAGTCTGCTTCTGTTTTGTTTTTCCTGTTTTGCTCTCCCACTTTGCCAGCGGGGATGAGAGCAAGGACATCTTTGCCCTCCGTGGGGACTGCTGAAAACCTGCCTGTGCTTTACTGGAAGCAGCACCATCTGCTGGAAAAACTCATCTCAGACTCAAAATAATCCAGAGCAGGAGGCAACACTTCAGGGCACTTAAATAACAGCAGAACTTTGCTTTTATTATCATGAAAGAACAATGAAATGTGATATAGAGAGTCTGTTTTTCTTGGGTGCCATCAGGTTTCTGCTTGAATAGCTTTTATTCTAAAGATGGTGCTGTACTTAGGCAAGCATAGGGCTGAGGGGATACAGGGAACTTGGCATTTTTAGGAAGAGGAGGAGTTTGATTCTAAACACAAGAGTAGCAATTCACAGCTCTTGCCCATATTATATTTATTTAAACTTGAATCAAATTTTTATGTATCAAGTATATACAGATATTTAGGAAGAAGGTCTCTGTCTTGTAATTGGTAAATAGTTTATGTTTTCAGCCAGGCTTTTTTAAGGTATAACTTGTGTTTGCTTTTTGCATTCCTACACCCTTTACTCCTACAAATGTAGGAGTAGTTACATTTATACAGTCCTAAAATTACATTCGGCCCTTTGAAGGCAACTGCGAGGCTGATGTGGCCTCTGGTGACAGTGAGTTTGACACTCGGCTTTACAGGTACCTGTAGACAAATTGTGGGCATAAATGCACGCACCGAGGTAGCGAATCTTTTGACAGGCATTTGCAAGTTAGTGAGTGAGCCAAGAAATGCAAATATTTGTGGCTACAGTATCCTCTCTGCTGCACAGTGTGGTTTCAGATGGGAAGCAGGAGTTTTTACATAACTGCTTATTTGAATCTACAGATCAAACCGGACTGTGACCTTGTTTATGCTTGAAGTTTAAAATACCACCGTACATCCCTCTGCCGTGATTTTGTCACATTTCCAATAAAAGTTTTTGAACATACTGCTGTTAAACTTCATGTTGTGAATAGCAGGGTGAGAGACTGCAAAAATAGACAAAAGAGCACAGGAAGGACATCGACTTATTTGAGGATGAGACCTCCAGAGTTTTCAAGACAAGTCTCACTGCCCTCAGCTTTTCCTTGTCCCCTCCTATGTGCTCTTTCTGCCTCCATCCATCTCCTGTACTTTTCTCCGTGTGAGCGCTGCCTCTGGGGTGCCCCACTTCTAGTGCAGCAGTGTCTTAGTGGGGACATCTCTGTACGAGTGAAACTGGTGTCCTGTGCTTGTCCCACCTCTCAGTCTCTGCACAGTGACAAGGTCTGCTCTGCTCTGGCCAGTACTGCAGGAGGGTTGCAAAAAACACAGAGAGCTGATCAGTCTGCTAAGTACAGGTGAAATTTGCTTTTTCACTGCTAGCAAAACTCCTTGTAAGGCCCTAGTGATGGAAATCGGGTCACAAATCCCACAAAGACACCTTGAAGCTCATAAAACAGCTGGATGTTCTGTGACCTGTCGTCTTCCGTTTCCAGTCAGAAAACACTTGCTCTGTGTTACTTTATCTGAAAGTAAAAAAGAAAGGTATTAGACATGGGATGAATTTGATCCACAACTGCCTCTCAGCTGACAAAACTGGTGTGATTGTTTTCCTTGGCCTGAGCCTCCCTGGGTGAGGTTCCTCTCTGACCCTGGAGGACATGGCTGTGTTTCTCTTCTCTTGTCCAGGAACTTTAATGTAACACTTAATGTGGCAGCACGGACTAGAGAGTGAGGAGGAGTGATCTTCCTGTCCTCCCTCCTTTCCATCTCTCCATCTTGTCTCCATCATTCCCACCAGCCACCATAGGACAAGTGTACCATACACTGGGGTGGCAGAGGAAGACATATCTGCAGGAAATATGCACAGTACCTTAATGGCAGTAGATGCTCTTTGGGGTGTAAGCACAAATCTCAGGGACAGTGGCACTGGGACGCTCTTCTGAATTCTGTCAATAACCCCTCTGCTTTACTTCTCTTTGCTTTGCCATCTCTATCTGTAAGATAAGGCGTATAGCATACTTCTCTGTGGTTAAAAAAAAAAAGGCAAATACACAAAACACAACCAAGCAAACAAAAAAATCCTTTGAGGTTTTTAATTGAAACACATTACATAGTAATGAAGTGTCAGCAACTGAGGAAAACAGTAATGGTGACAGCTCTTTCTGTAAAATGCGTGAGGTGTGTTCAGGAAACGTGACCTCTCCCAGGAATAGTTTTCCCTATTTCATTAATTCTGTCATGCTAACACGGCATTTCTCATGGCAGTCAGAGAGGTGGTTTGATGGCTTATCGTCTTTATTTGTCCTGTTAGAGGGCAACAACATATCAAAGCTTACATATGTATTATCCAGACATAATCTCCCCATACATAGCCCAACTCCTCTCCATGTCTGACTGTTGTTCTGCCACTCTAGTCTTCACATTTTCTTCCTCTAAAGGAGAGTGCCTGCCAGGCTCAAAGGATTCTGAAACATTCTTATATAGAACACTAATTTTCTGCTTCAGGAGGATTTTAATTATCCTTCATCTTTGTAAGCATTTTATAGTGGATTTAGTCTCTAGCATCAAAAAGGAGAATGCATGGGATTTACCCGTCAAGATCATACCTGCCTGGGACTTTTAGAATCCAGTTTGTCCCCTGCACAAGCCATTGCTTCTAGAGGCTGCAGGCAGAACACCTCATTCATTAGAGGGCTTCAGATATCAATCTCTGCATCAAAGTAAATGGAAGCTGACATTATGGTAAGAAATTATCCTCTTCTGGTAGCTACACATGATCCACAGCAACACTGTACAATTAATCCAAATTATCTGCTGAAAGTTTTAAAATGTAAAACTGACAATTTACCCAATTTACATTCTAATTCTTTTGGAGCTGTAATTGAGCTTACATGTTCAGAGAAAATGTCTCAGTCTCATAGAGAAAAGAATTGTACAAGTGTCTTTTGTCTTGGTACCATTTCTGGTGCCCTTGCTTTCTCTTGCTACATCTGATAGAAATGTCATCTTTCGAGGAACAAAATTTCTTCTTTAGGAATGCGGTGCCTTTTTTAAGGAGGAATATAAAATCGGAAAATTATGGACTGCTGGAATGAAACCCAGTTACAATAACTAAAAAAGCTGAGTGCAAGAAATTACAGGAGAAATGCATGGCAGTTGTGTAATTATCTTCATTTGTGAATAGTGTTTGTATCACAGGGATTTCACTAGTGCATATGCATACACACACACATATAGTTGCATGATTAGTTATGTTTGTGACATGTCACAGAATTTTCCTCAGTGCATATATGTCTATGTCATCTACTTAATCAGGTAATGTGGGTAGATACTCCACGCACCTTTCTCAGCCCTGGTGATTCTCTGAGCTGGGAATGTGGCCAAGGGCACTAATTGTTGATGATCTGTTTCTATTCCAGTTGTCTTTGAGGATGCATTATGCTTCTTTAGGAGCTGAGGAACACAATGCAGTTATTTTGGGGCAGATACCCGAATGGCTGAAAGCCTGACGTGGGAAGGGATCCTTGCTATGGTTTCACTGGTAGTGCAGACAGACAGACAGACATCCACAGTTTGCCGAAGAGGTCAGTGTTTGGCCAGGATTAGATGGATGCCAGTTTGGGAGACAACTTTCTCAAGTGCCTTAGCTGTGCAAATCCTGGGTTGCACACTTGATGTGAAGTTAGATAGTTCATGAACTGACTGGGATTTCCTGTGGTCTTCTGTGTGTCGGAGCTATGTGAGGGAAGAGGATGGAAATAAATGTCCCTTTGAAGGTGTGCACAGAAAGTTCAGCATGCTTGTGTGCTTCCAGGTATAACAGATAGAGGGAAGAACCTTGGCCATCTCCTTCAGACCTCCTTGGACTCCCATGCTATGTAACAAACGTGCAATCCTGTGGCAGCTGCTGCTGCAGAGACTGTCACACCCCCATGCTTAAGTGTCCCAGCGGACCTGTGTGTCCCGTGCTGTCAGCCTTCATAGTCGATATCAATGCAAAAGTTCACAGAGCAACCCAAAGCCTGATAATCGATAGCACTGGATAATTTTTTTCTCCTCTAGTAAATTAAAGAGTTCTCAAGCATTTTAAGGCATATTCAAAATGTCACACTCACAGATGTGTCTGATGTGAAGCTGGGCAGGTAATGCCTGAATGTTTTAACTGTCTTCTCCCACCAGAGCTGGACAGCGTTGAGGAGCTGGAGAAGAAGCGTATCTGCAGGATTGTCACAAAGGATTTCCCTCAGTACTTCGCAGTGGTTTCGCGAATCAAGCAGGAGAGTAACCAAATCGGGCCGGAGGGCGGGGTGCTGAGCAGCACGACGGTGCCGCGCGTCCAGGCGTCCTTCCCCGAGGGTGCTCTAACCAAAAGAATACGCGTGGGCCTGCAGGTAAAAGTGTCCTCGCGTTCGTATCTGCAGCGTCTACGAGCACATCGTTGGTCTTAATGCATGAGGTTTGCAGCTGAGGAGGCTGCTGCTCCTTGGTGGTGGGTTGCAAGGTGGGTAGTATTTGCACCCGAGATGTGAATTGACATGTGTCTGCCCAGGCACACACTCTGCCTCTTAGTGCCCCCAGTGCAGGTGATGCACAGTTGTCCTCCCTGTGTCAAAAACCCAGCTTCTCTTCTATCATCACCTGGAGTACTGCTTAGCAACCGAAGAACAGAGAGAAATGCCAAGGCCTGGAGCCCCTGCAGCCTCCGTGATGTTCTCTGCCATCTTCTGTTGGCCATGACTGCCAGCAGCTACAGGCTGCACAGCTGCTGCACAGTGCCGGTCTCCTGTGGCAAAGTAGCAGCTTGTGATTGGTGTCACTGGGCTGTCCTTTGCCATTGGAATGTGTTTGGTAAGGATTCCATGCAGCTGTTTGCCAGTTGTTACTAGGTTAAAGACCCCCCTCCCCCCTTATACATCTGTTGTAGCTTAGGGCATTCACTGTTGGTGTTTCTAGCAGTGGGTGGAATCTGGCAAAAGCAAATAGCTTAAATTCTCCATAACCAAACTGCACAGAAAGTGGAGAAATATTCTATAGGAGTTATTTTTTTCTTTGAATTCTGCTAATTATCACTTAGAATGACTTAACCTGCCAAGTCTGATGGGTTCATGAAATAGGGATGCTGGTTTGGATTCCAGTGCTTGGAATTCACACTGGAACATTTCTGTTAACGATATTTCACATCTAAAGATGATTAATCTTGAGAAAATGGAAACTCTGCTATTATGGTTATGTAGCTGCCTTTCCAGAGCTCTCTAATGTGAAGGAAACACCATGTCTCCATGTGCAGTGTTGTGACTGCTGAGGTTGCAATGTAGCTGCATATTCTATGCATATCAATACATTGTGCAGTTCGAATAATGCAGCAAGTCACAGGTCAGCCTGATTGAAACAGACTTTAAAGCTCAAAAAAAAGAGTCAGCACAGATTTGTGTTTGGCAGAGATGTGAGAATTGTTCAGCGTCTCCAAGACAGTGTCTAGTCTTCAGTTCTCAAGACCCTGCTAGCAAAATAGGCCTCTTTCTGTGTTTCAGATTGTGTTTAATATCACTCATCACGTAAACTAAAAGAAAAATTAAACATTCTCTGAAAAACTCTCAGCAAATACTGCAGGCAACCTTCCGAGATTTATAATTTTGCTCTACAAGTTAGCTATTAGGAAATTGTAAGTAGATTGTTGAGAAAAATACTAAGCATGAATTGTAGTAATAATCACCCTCAGGAGCTATAGGAAAAGTCTGCCTGGGAAAAAGAAAAACTTCTACAGAAAATAAAAGGAAAATTGAATTATCTTTTGGAAAACAGGTCTGCATGTCTATAAACAATTTGTAGCTCTAGTTTAAATACTTTCCCTGTGTTGACAGGCTCAACCAGTTCCAGAGGAGATTGTCAAAAAAATCCTTGGAAACAAAGCAACTTTCAGTCCCATTGTCACTGTGGAGCCAAGAAGGAGAAAATTTCATAAGCCAATAACCATGACAATTCCTGTGCCACCTCCATCAGGAGAAGGTGTAACCAACGGGTACAAAGGAGACACAACTCCCAGCCTTCGACTTTTATGTAGCATTACAGGTTAGAGAAAACCACATGCTCTTTGCAAAGGTTTATGTGACAGCAATGCCTTGGCGCTCGTGACTCTCATTACTGCCCAACTCGTGCTTTCCGGTGAGGGAACGTTGGTGTGCTCGGTCCAGTAGTGTCCAGATCAGCTCTCCTGAGCCCAGCCAGCTGAGGTCACTTGAAAGGCTCCCACTGATGCCCTGGGCTTTGAATCTCGTCTCCTGCAATTGTAAAAGAACTTTGCCAATAGATGTTAAATGCTTTTTGATATTTAACCAATATGAAGAATTTCGGCCTCGGCCGTTAAACATGGTTGTCAGTAAAAGAAGTTTGCTGAAATCTGTCCTAGCTGATATTGAGGGGGGGTTTACTATTGACTTGTAGGTATGTACCTTGCTTACATCAGCAATGTTTTCTGATGTGTAACATGTGATGTAACGTATAACTTGTAGTTCAGCCGTTGGAGAACATGATTGTCTAGGTTCTCTTTTTATGTGCGAAGCAAAATAAGATAATGTAACCTGTCTACAGTTGGTGTTTGAAAGAAAATCTCCGTGGTTTATATTTACATAGGCGGTACTTCACCTGCGCAGTGGGAGGATATCACAGGCACCACTCCGCTGACGTTTTCAAACGACTGTGTCTCATTCACAACCAATGTTTCAGCCAGGTACGGTAACAGAGTTTGCCAAATGCACCTAGAGAGTAGTTTCCTTTGATTAACAGAGAGCATAGTTCTGGGGTTGTTTTTTGGCTTTCTGTAAGCCTTTTGCAAGACTGATGAAGCAGTAATGGACCAGATGCATCTTTGTCACTATGTATCAGCATCCCACACATTCAGGGTTGCACACAACGCTTCGTCCTGGGCTTTTCTGCTGCGGTGATGTCTCCTGAAAATCACACGTGCTGTTCCTCTAAAGGCTGTGGTGCCACACAGGTTTCATTTTTCTGCAAACAGCAACAAAAAGGGGAAGTTTTAAATGGTCATTCAATTAAAAAAAAAGGGGATTCATAAAAACATTTGTTTAAAAAGCTAAAAGACATTCAATTTCTGGCTGTAGGCTTTTTAGTTGAAAATTATGTAAAATTAATCTCACAAAAATATCACTTGCCAAAAAGTCATGGCTTGAAATGAATTTTGATGGACTTAATAGACTTACATGCTGATAAACGGCATTCAACAGGATCTGTACAAAGCGTGCATCCTAGCAGAGAAAATTCATGATATGTCAGGTAAAACATTTATCATTCAGTACATAACTTTTGCACCTATAAAAAGCTTTATAAAGAAAGAGAATTGCTGAAAGAACCAAATAGATCAGAACCAAAATATTGTAAAAAAGACTCGTACAAACTACAAATTAAAATATTTATAACTTGTATCAAAATTATCACCAAACTCGTAATCTTAAGATGAGAAAATAACAGTATAACATCTGTCTCTTTGGGAAACTTCACTGTGGGCATAGCTGGTTTCAGCCTTTTTGGGAGATGTGATGTTACTGTATGTATGTGTTATAAAGGAGGTTGTTTTAACAAATCAAATGTACAGCGAAGCATCATCACATTACAATGTACATGCTGTGTGGTCACAAGAAATACAGTTTCCTTACTTTGGCTTCAAATGAGGCTTAAAATAGACAGTTTTGTGAGATACCAGTGTGAGAAGGGGCAAATAAGTATATCAGCATTTCATTGCTGGGTATTTCCATCTTTGGATTGTTAAAACGCCAATGAAAATAGAAGGAAAAGTATAGCTTTGAGAAGTCTACAAGGACAGCACACATACAAAATGGCCACAGATCACAGGACATAGTTTCTCTTTAAAGGATTAAGCGATGTTAGAGCCTAATGAAAAGTTGATTAATGGTTTGCTTTTTCCCCACTCAGATTTTGGCTTGCAGACTGCCATCAGGTACTAGAGACTGTTGGGCTGGCAACACAGCTTTATAGGGAATTAATATGCGTTCCTTATATGGCAAAGTTTGTGATATTTGCCAAAATGAATGATCCCGTGGAATCCAATTTGCGTTGCTTCTGCATGACTGATGACAAAGTGGACAAAACTTTGGAGCAACAAGAGAACTTTGAAGAAGTTGCAAGAAGCAAAGACATTGAGGTATATTTCTTACTCACAGCTGCCTTCCTCTTTGTACTGGACTGCAGGTTTTCTGAGCAGCAGCAGGTCCTTCAAAAGCTGCTATAAGCCCAGTTAAATGAAGGTTCACTCCAGAAAAGCCGCTCGTGCAGCTCACGGTTTCCCAGACTGCCTGCACTCATAATACCTTGCTGTAATGCATGCTGATTTTCTGATTTGTTGTTGAATTTAATCTGAGTGGGGACTTGTGCTAAACCCAGGATCTGTGATGGGGGAAATCATGATGTATTCACGTGCATGAATCTACTATGAAAAGAAGTTTTATTGACTTTTATTTATTGTTTTGCTAGGTTCTGGAAGGAAAACCTATTTATGTTGATTGTTACGGAAATCTGGCCCCTTTGACTAAAGGAGGACAGCAACTTGTTTTTAATTTCTATGCTTTCAAAGAAAATAGACTGCCATTCTCTATCAAGGTAAAAGCAAAACAAGCCAAATAATTCTGCTCATATTTTTTCCCTCAGTGATAACACTTTTTGAGTCCAATAGGACTAACTTGTCCTGAGGATGTGACTGTCATTGTTTAATATATGAATAACATGGAGAGGGTGCTTTGCATCAAGCCCCAAAAGAGCTGCTGGCAGAACTGGAACCAGAATATCCATGATATGGAGTCACACACTTTTATTAAAACCATATCTCAAGTTAGACCTCTAGAATAGTACCAGTAGATCACTATTCCATAGGGACAAAGGAGATGCATTCAATAACATACTGTACAGCAGAACAGCCTCCAAAAAAGTGTGTGCAGACTGTTTATCTCAAAATTACCATGAAGGGGTGCTCACTTTCCTTAGCCTTATGATAGCTGCAGTGCAAAATAAGTTTTTGAGCCTTTTGATGAGCATGAGTGCAAAACATGGCAGAAAAAAATGAAGGTGAGCAGAAAATGTCTCTCAGTAATATCCCAGTATGAAACGGCCTGGTTGGACTCACTCAACATCTTGTCTTGTGTGAATTCACCATCAGAGTGCTTCAGGCTGATCTAATTCTTTTGTGGTAGTGCCTTTTCTCATTCAGCACTTCAGGCTGAGCTCCAGCTCAGTAACGTTTGTCTTTACCCATTAGATAGCTTCTTTCGGAAAGAAACTCTGAGAAACACTCTACAAACCTCCTCTAGGTCTCTAAATTACTACGTATTACCACACTGCACTGAAATTTCTTTTCCAGGTAAGAGACACCAGCCAGGAAGCTTGTGGTCGATTATCGTTTTTGAAGGAACCAAAGACTACTAAAGGACTGCCACAAACAGCTGTTTGCAACTTGAATATCACTCTGCCAGCACACAAAAAGGTATTTGCTAGGAAAAGTAAACACTTTCCCTAGGGTCGGTTTGGTTTGATTTTTGCTCCTTCAGTTTTTGTCTTTTTTTTTTTTTTTCTGTTAGTGATAAATAAACCCTGTGAAATGCCACTAATGAGAATGCTTTGGATTATGATGAAAGCTTTTTAAATTTATGTTTTATTGGTTTCCTGTATGTAGAACGCTTTTAAAGTCTCTTGTTACTGTGGTGTCAAGTACCTATAATTTTTATGATTCTGTTTACAGCTCATGCTTCAGCCTGCAAGTCATAGATTTATGCTTTCAGTAATGTCACGTGTTGATTTGCATTGGGTGTAAGATTTTATTTTTTTTCTTTTGTGTTGACATTTTGGATTTGCTTTGCCTTATAAATCAGCCTGCATTTTGTGCTCCCAATTTGGTCCTTTTCATATCCTGATATTCTTTTCCCTGCTGTCCATTATAATATTCCTTGTCTCTGCAATGCATCTTGGGACCAAAAGGAAACAGAGTCAGATCAAGATGATGAGGTAATATAAACACTGTCTTCTGTTTTCATTTCCTTCAGATTTAGTGCAGAAAAGTAATATGTTTTAGAAAAAAACCAAACAACTATTTTTAACTATGGCATTGAAATGATATCTACAGAATAACAGTATCTTCCACATCTTATAGTCTGTTTCAAAACAGTAGAAGTGCACCAATGTGGAAAAAACATGATTATATATTATGAAATTAATCAAAGCATTGAATAATAGCTGTCTAAAATTTAACTCAGTTTCTTCTGAAAAAAAACTTACTGTAAAATTCAGACCAAGTCCATTATTGGCAAAATCAAGAAGAGTTTAGTGGATATGATTTTTACCTTTTAGAGTAATACTGCCAATGCTTTGGTAACTTGTATTTCTGAGAAGGAAAGAAGTATTGATGAGGCCACAATAGTGTTCCGTAATATTTTATTCCTGAAATTAAACTGGATTCTTCTGAAAAAGCAAAATAGCCAAGAGCTATTTCTAAATATCATGTATAAATCTCTTTTCAAATAAACCCCAGATACTTGCAGCTTAAAAATTCACTGTTTGCTGGAAACTGCAGCATTAGATTGTAAGGAAATTGAGTGGGTTTTACTCATTAGAGGTAGTAATAAATGAGATCACCTTATAAAGAAACTACATGGATGTATCCCTTTTATGTAGTAGCAAAGTTTTCTTCTCTTCCTGGTGGCAAATAAATAGCAGTAGCCACCTGCTGATTAAAATAATGAAAAAACTCAAACCAGAACACTCCTCACATGTTAAAAAATAATAATAGCAACCACATCACTTTATCTCCACAGGAGTTGTACCCAGTGAGCTATTATATACCCATAACAATAGTTTTCTTTCTAAACAAACCATATTTTTAGCCACGTAATCCAGTGAGCTGATCTCTGAGGGACTTTTGATATTTAAGACATCCCACTAGCAGCTATGCCACTGAACACAGCAGCTGATGATGCAATTTATTAGTTAATAGCAGTCTGCTTTCTAATCTGCATCTTTGCATTTTGTGCCTATTAAAAAAATCCCCTCCCATGCCTTTTTTGTCCTTAATGTATTCACTTTAAAGCCAGTGTACATTGTGGTGTATGTGCTTCCAGGACAAATTAATTTGGGGAGAAATATTTGATCGATCCAAATTGTACTCTTATGAATGTTTTATGTCTGTATCCGTAGTCTTTTGTGTTGATCTCCTGTTTCTAGTCGAAGGTGGTTTATTTTACAGGGAATGAATAATATCACACCATTTCTAGTAGCGTGAAGCCATTTATTTAGTGATAATGGGATAATATAGTATTGAGATACTTAAAGGCAGGTTCATGCACTGCATCTGCTAGCTAAGCTGTTCTACCTCAGAAGCAGAGGTGGCGTGAGCAGGAAGGAGCCCGTGAGGTTATCTCTTAGGGTTGCAGTCCCTTCCTTGCTCCAGAAGGGTGGTCGTCCGCAGCAGGTTCCCGCCACCTCCAGCAGCCACGCTCCCTGCTCCGCAGTGCCTGACACCCATTCCATGGCAGACGGGGCTGGAGATCCAGCTCTGTCCATTCCCTGACTTCTTGCCCAAATTTGGCTTCAGCATGCCTTCCTGATGCCAAACAGAGGCATCCATTCTCCCTTGGGGGGACGTGTACCGCAAAATGAGGCCCATCGTGCTGAGGTTTGATGAATGTTTTGTTCAAATGTGGAACTGTGATGCTAAAGGCACTATACAGTATTATGTTTTCTTGCAGACGGAGAAAGCTGACCGGCGCCAGAACTTTGTCTCCCTTGCTTTACGTAAGCGCTACAGCTATCTGACTGAGCCTGGAATGAGTGAGTTGCTCTTACCAAAGTACTAAACCATATATACATGATTTTTCATAAGAAGAGACATTTTTTCTATAAACGTTGTATTTGGTGTCACTCTGGGGGGCAAAAAAAAAAAAGATAAAAAAGCTACCTATCTAAAACAAAACTCTTGGATGGACTGTGAACTCTTGTGTTGTGAGAGCTTGAAGAAACCTGACTGGCAAACGACATGTGTTAAGTAAAAATATAATAGTTTTAAAATATGCCATGTAGCTTCAGAGTCGTGGGATTGCAAGTTGCTTTCGAAAAGAGTCTGTTCCTCTTCCCTTTGAAAGATTAGAGAGAGCTGCTGTAGAAGGAAATGTTATGCAAAAGTTCGGCAAGGCTGGAGAATGCCGTTCCGATAAACGCTTAAATGTTTTAGATGCTTAGCCAAAATGAACTCTCTCATATTTTATATTTTCCCTCTTCTTTCTCCTCCCCTGTCCTTTTTCCTCTGTTCCCTGCAGACGCTTTTTATTCCCTGGCACCACACGTTGCTGCTTCTTAAACTTATGTTCCCCTTGACCAGACCTGTGGCATTCCTTTCCTTCTCTGTTAAATTCAATAACGTATTTGGCTTAGCTTTTCTTCCTTCACCTCTCCTGAGGCTAACTGCTATTGTTCCCCATTCCCAGGCTTTTTCTTGCTATTTTTTTTACCTTGTGACTTCTCAGTTGCTACCCTGCAGTAGACCCTTTGATATAATTCCATAATATCCATAGACAAACTTCATCGGGTCTTGGGAGTTCCCACTGGATGGCTGCTGTTTAATTATCCTATAAGATCTGTGGCTTCTTTGGATCAGATTTGCTCCAGAATATATTACACTTCTCAGGCCTGGAAGAAGACTTCAAGCATATAACATCTGAAGAAGCTATCAGATCTGCCGAGACATCTTGATGGACTGTTAAGGTATTGTCAAAGGCTTGATGGGAACGGAGAGGGAAAAGGAAGTTGCTTGAAAGTAGTTTGTGTATGTTGCTTACAATTAGTTTTTCAGACTTCACCTAAAAAAAAAAAAAAAAAAAAGGAAAAAAATTAGCCATATTTATTCACCAAAAGTCCATCAAGACTCACTTGCAAAAAGCTGGAGGGGAAAAAACCCACTTGACCTGTGCTCAAAAAAAAGATGGGTTAATGCAGTAGAAGTTCCTGACAATTCTTTAACTATCCTATCTCTTTCGGCAATGGTTACTACTTAAGGCTGTGAGCTATCCAAAAAAGGCTATGCAAAAATGATTGTGTTTGCCTGGAAAGATTGTAGATTGTGGTTTGGCCATCAGCCTGAGCACCACCTCCTGCGCACACGTACCATGTAGTCAGCAACTGCCACTACCCACCTGCACCATGGTGGGGAGGGAAGGACATCATCTTGGAGGTGCAGCTCCTCCAGAGAGCACAGGCTGCCCAGCACGGAGCCAGGGCTGCTGCTGTGGCTGCTTCACACTGCAGGGTGTTTGCTCCAGTGATCGGATGTGAGTGATGAACCTCTACCTATAACCAGTGAATTTAATGACACAGCTCCTGCAGCTTTGGTAGTAGCAGGCGTTGTTCTTTTTACTCACACGAGCTCCTGCGCGCACGTGCACACGTACAGGCTTTTTCTCCCCTGCGGCCCTGCCGGTTGTGGTGCAGGAGAGAGGGAGGCAGATGGGATATTTCCCAGCCTCCCTGTCCTTCCTCCTGCTCAGGGAAAGGGACCAAAGGTCCCCGTTGCTCTTCCCAGCAGTGATGTCCCCACCGAAGGGGAGCGCTGCTGTGGGCTGAAGCTGCTCAGTCCTGGCTGTTTTGTTGCAGCCGAAAAGGAGCAAGGCTGAGCTGTAGGCTTCACTCAGCACTTTCAGTTACCGCTGCAAGCAAGGAAGTGTAGTTCTGTGCACAGAAGGTAATAACTAACAAGAGTTTTCTGCTAAAATGTTGGATGCAGAATGGTGGAAACTGTTAAGGCCAAGAGTATCCAGTAGCCAAAAAGGGCTGTTATATAAAACCACTCTTTAAAATATTATCCCATTCTAAAGTCTTGCGTGGTTGTGGGGATTTCTTTGTTATTTCAAAGTAGTAAAATTGCCCGATTCCCTGCTGTTTGAGTTATGTTGTAACTGCACGCACTGGTAAATTACTCAGTTTTCTTTGTACCAGTTCTTCTTCTCAGCTGCAATAAAGAGCACAGAAAAAGCACCTTAAACGTGTCTGGATCTGTGATTTAACAGGAGAAAGAGCAGTTAAGAGGGGAGCCTGTTGGTCTGATTGCTTCCCTAGCCAGTGATGATAGACTGGCTCATCACGGCGCAGTGGGGTCCCTCTAAAGATATTTCCAAACACAAACTGCTGAACGAGTTGTTTTGCTGCTAGTGCTTTTCAGAATGATTTGGGGGTTTGTTTCGTGGACTTGGGACTGTATGAACTTTTGGTGAATGTTAGAAGATGCTGCTAATATATCTTCACAATAAATTCTAGCTCATTTAATGAAGTACACTGTTTTCCTCTTTGAGGGGATAAAAGAGATATGTTTGCACTTAAAAATAAAATTGCAAGGAAAAACGGAAGTTTCTTGACATAGGCTGTGCCAGTCAGGCCTAGTATTCAAGCTCTCTTCAACCTAAATGCTCTCATACGGCAATATCACCAGCCATCCACATCAACTTCTGGCTTTAATTGGCTTCTATAGGACTAGCACATGTCTCCTTGCAGAATATGGACCTGTGGTACACTGAATATTCACTATTCTATAAGAATGCATGTGCTTTAACTGTATAGTATTAGCCTTGCTAAGTTTCTTTCACTGTAAGGTACTGTCTGTCTATAAGACAGATCAAGCAGGTTTGACAAATTATTAGTGTAACTTCAGAGAAAGGTGTGTTGAAATAAGTTGTTTGGATATTTTAGCTCTATTTCTAACCCTAAAGAAAAAAAAGCCCTCTAAGCTACTTCCAATGTCAACTCTGAATGTTATTGCTGTATCAGAGGATATGTATGCTAGTAATGGGATTCCCAGAAATACTGTCTTCTGGCATGAGTACCTCCTGTGATGCAAAATGCGGTGGATGATGATTTTGTTCGAAATGCCTATGAATAAGCTGAATGTTCTGGGGAATGATAATAGTTAACAGGTTTGTACTTGCCAGGAAGTTTTTGCATAATATATTGTTCTTTGACTGTTTTTCTAATGTTACCTTTTGAGAAATGTAAAGTTGAACAGGTCTGTCTTTGAGCTGATACAAGAAATCTCCTCAAAAGGTACCAAGACACTACATCTTGTAGAAAAAGTGTACTCTTCTTTTAATGGCCTCTTGTGAAATGATTTTGTAAGGTTTATATATTTGTGCTAAATACAAGTTATTAATCTGTGTGCTTGTTTTGACATGATACATTGTGCATGAATAAAAACTGACTCAGTTGCTTTGCTTGCTCACGTTTATCATATATCATATTTTCTGTATTTCATGTATGACATATGCTTCTTAAAATCATTTCATGTAAAGTTTTACTTTAGTTTTTACTGAACAAAAGGAATATCGCATGAGAAACAGATGTAAAAGTTCCTTTTTTTTCTTTATTTTAATTATTTTTTTTTAAATATTGACTCAGAAAAGCTCTTGCTCTTATTGGCTTTGTGAGTGTGAAGCATATCCGAATTGTGCATGGGAGATAGAGATTTTAGTTTATTCCAGTTGCTTCACAGTTTGCACATCAATTGCCTGTCACTTAAAGGAATTTTGGGTTCTGCATGAAATAGTTCTGAGTGATTTCAAAAAAATAGGTATATAATGTCATTTTACACAAGTTTATATTTTGCATAGGTTCAATATCTGAACAGAACAACAACAACAGAAATTATTAAAAGGATAATTCTAATAGTTGCACAAAACAGAGACATACCTAAACAGGCAAAATAGAACTGATACAAATATTTCAGAAGTAGCACATCAGAAAGTCAATAGGAAGTAAGAGAAGAAGTTTTGACGTGATTTTATTTTTACTTTATGGATTCCTTCTTTGTGTTTTCTGTTCTTCATTGTTTGCAGTTTTGTTTGCTATGTGCTTTCTGTCTTTCATTTCATGTTGATTTTTGGTTTGGATCAGTCATCAGTATATGGCTCATTCCTATTTTTTTCTTTCCTTTTAAAATCTTCTTTTGCCTCCTCCATCCTAACTCATGCAAACAATTATACTTGCTTTTTGTAATATTACAACGTTTACTGACCAATTTTCTTCTCTGGTCTCTCTGTTTTTCAACCATTTTTGTTGATTTTATGTTTGATTTTAATTTAACATTTTAAGAAACAGTTGAACGGAGTGCGGGAGCAACAAGATCCCTACCTGCTACTTACTCTTACAAGCCATTCTTTTCACCACGGCCCTATCAGTCATGGACAACAGCTCCAATTACTGTGCCTGGGCAAGCCAAATCAGGCTTCACTTCCTTATCAAGCTCTTCCTCTAACACTCCTACAGCTTCCCCATTAAAATCAATATGGTCTGTTTCTTCTACTTCTCCAATCAAATCCACTTTAGGAGCTTCTACCACATCTTCAGTTAAATCTGTTAGCGATGTAGCATCTCCAATTAGATCATTTCGGACAATCTCTTCACCAATAAAAACTGTGGTATCACAGCCTCCATACAATATGCAGGTTACTTCAGGCTCTTTCGTCAGAGCTCCCACAGTCACAGAAGCTGCTGGTCTAAAAGGGCTGGCATCCACTACCACATTCCCCTCTCGGACATCTCCAGTGACTACAGCAGGGTCTCTCTTGGAGAGATCGTCCATAACCATGACGCCTCCAGCATCTCCCAAATCCAACATTAACATGTACTCTTCAAGTTTACCACTTAAATCGGTCATCACATCAGCATCTTCACTTCTATCGTCCCCTCTAAAGTCAGTGGTGTCACCTGCTAAGTCAGCAGTTGATGCTGTTTCATCCTCTAAAGTCATGATGGCCTCGTCTCTCTCATCGCCAGCAAAACATGTAGCTGGGCACACAGATGTACCGTTGCTCAATGGATCTGTGTCACCTCTCAAATACCCATCTTCTGCCAACTTAATAAATGGATCCAAAGCTGCAGCTGTTTTTCAAGACAAGATCGCTGCAGCTGCACACTCTGCAAGTTGTGCTGCTAACACAGTTGCTGACACGGCTGAGAGAGTGTTTTCAACAGCTACAACAAAGTCATTTTCTCCACTCAGGTCATTTGTGTCTTCAGCACCCTCAGCTTTCCAGTCAATAAGAACTCCTCCCGCAGGTGCTTTGTACACAGCCCTTGGGTCAATATCTGCAACTACCTCATCAGTAACTTCATCAACAATAACAGTGCCAGTATATTCTGTAGTCAATGTTTTGTCCGAACCAGCATTAAAGAAGCTCCCAGAGTCATCTTCACTTACAAAATCAGCCGCTGCGTTACTGTCACCTATTAAAACATTGACTACAGAGGCACGCACACAGCCTCCCTTTAATCGAACTTCATCTCCAGTAAAATCATCCTTGTTTTTAGCACCCTCTGCTCTCAAATTGTCCACACCATCTTCTTTATCCTCCAGTCAGGAGATACTGAAAGATGTTGCTGAAATGAAAGAGGACCTAATAAGAATGACTGCAATATTGCAGACAGATGTCGCAGAGGACAAACCGTTCCAAACTGAGATACCGAAAGAGGGTAGAATTGATGATGAAGAGCCCTTTAAAATTGTTGAGAAAGTAAAAGAGGACTTAGTAAAAGTTAGTGAGATTCTGAAAAAAGATGTGTGTTTAGAAAGTAAAGGGTCGGCTAAAGTATCCAAAAGTGATCAAGGACACCTGTCTGAGGATGACTGGGTAGAGTTCAGTACAGAGGAGATTGATGAAGCGAGACAGCAAGCTTTGACAAGCCCTCCTATATCTGTTCCAGAAAAGGTCCAAATTAAAACTAAAACCGTGTCGGAAAAGGATTATAACTTGTCCAAAGTTATCGATTACTTAGCAAATGATATCGGTAGCAGTTCATTAACAAACATTAAATACAAGTTTGAAGAGGGGAAAAAAGAAGGTGAAGAGAGACAAAAACGCATTTTAAAACCAGCTATTGCTTTGCAGGAACATAAACTTAAAATGCCTCCAGCCTCCATGAGGCCTTCAACATCAGAAAAGGAGTTATGTAAAATTGCAGATTCCTTTTTTGGAACAGATTCTATTTTAGAGTCTCCAGATGACTTTTCTCAACATGATCAAGATAAAAGTCCCTTATCTGACAGTGGCTTTGAAACAAGGAGCGAAAAGACACCTTCTGCCCCACAAAGCGCTGAAAGCACAGGGCCAAAACCACTTTTCCATGATGTACCCATCCCTCCCGTCATTACAGAAACAAGAACTGAAGTAGTTCATGTTATCCGCAGCTACGAACCATCATCTGAAGAAATTCCAGAGCAGAAAGCAGAGGAGCTACCGGCCTCAAAACCTGCCCCTACATTTATGGAGCTGGAGCAAAAACCAGCTGGATCTATTAAAGAGAAGGTTAAAGCTTTTCAAATGAAAGCCAGCAGCAGTGAAGAAGATGACCACAAGTGTGTGCTTAGTAAGGGTGTCCGAGTAAAAGAAGAAACTCATATCACTACGACGACTAGGATGGTTTATCATAAACCTCCATGCGCTGAAAGCACGTCTGAAAGAATTGAGGAAACAATGTCTGTTCATGACATAATGAAAGCCTTTCAGTCTGGACGTGACCCTTCCAAAGAACTGGCAGGTCTGTTTGAACATAAATCATCAGTAACATCCGATGTTAGCAAGTCTACTGAAACTTCACCACAACATGCAGAGAAGGACAGCAAAATGAAACCCAAACTGGAGCGAATAATAGAGGTCCATATTGAAAAAGGTAATCAGGCTGAACCTACTGAAGTCATTATTAGAGAAACAAAAAAGCATCCAGAAAAGGAAATGTATGTATATCAGAAAGACTTGCCTCGGGGAGATACTAACTTAAAAGAGTTGGAAAAACATGATGCTTTTCCTTGTTCAGACGAACAAGGTCAGCAAGAAGAAGAAGAGCTCACGGCTGAAGAGTCACTTCCTTCTTATCTGGAATCCTCTAGAGTTAACACTCCTGTGTCCCAGGAAGAAGACAGTCGCCCTAGTTCTGCTCAACTCATGTCTGATGACTCTTACAAAACACTGAAGCTTTTGAGTCAGCACTCAATAGAATACCATGATGATGAGTTGTCAGAACTAAGAGGGGAGTCTTACAGGTTTGCTGAGAAAATGCTTCTTTCAGAAAAGCTAGATGTGTCTCATTCTGATACTGAGGAGTCAGTTACTGACCATGCTCCACCCCTTAGTGCAGAGTTACAGGGGTCTGATAAACGATGCAGAGAAAAAGTAGCTACTGCCCCCAAAAAAGAGATTCTCTCCAAAATCTATAAAGATGTATCTGAAAATGGTGTAGGTAAAATGTCTAAAGATGATCATTATGATAAAGTGACAGTGTTACACTACACTGGAGATGTTAGCAGTCCAAAACATGCGATGTGGATGCGCTTTACTGAGGACAGATTAGACAGAGGTAGAGAAAAGTTGATATATGAAGACAGGGTGGACAGGACTGTTAAAGAGGCAGAAGAAAAACTGACTGAAGTATCACAGTTTTTTCGGGATAAAACAGAGAAGTTGAATGATGAGCTACAGTCTCCAGAGAAAAAACAGCATAAAAAAAATGGCAAAGAAATACATTCTAGCCAGAGCTCTGCCAGCAGCAGCCCTGAGAAAGTTCTGCTCCCTGAATTGCCGTCATCTGGTGATGAATGGAGTAAGATGAAGCAGTATGCACGCGATGGGAAATGCTTTCCCAAGGTGGATGAAAGAAAAGCGTCCAGTTTGCCCAGCAGTCCTGAAAAAAGGATATTTGTGCAACCTGCAGAGGACTCTAAACAAACTATGGAACACAAAGGAAGTGCTCAGCAGACTGGAGTACCTGAGGTTTCTCAGGCTGGATTTCAGCTGAAGCAATCAAAGCTCAGTTCCATTAGGCTTAAATTTGAACAAAGTATAAGTCCAAGGAGTAAGGATGTAACTCAAGAAGAAAAAAAACTGGATGGTCAGGCCAAAATTCCAGTAAAGAAATCGCAAGAAAGTAAGTTACCAGTGTATCAGTTTTATTCCAGAGAGAAACATGCAAGGCAAGTAGAGCTCACCGATGGGAGCACAGCTTTACAGAAAGAGGTGAAAATAGAGGAAGATTTTGTTCCAGGTAAAGGGAAAGCTACTGAAGACTTCCGTGCTTCAGACACTCAAAACCAAAGAATTGAGATGAGTAAAGGCGTGCCAGAACACTTTTCAGAACCACAAGTAAAAGACCTGGCGTATGGCTCAGACTCAACAACGAAGGGACACTGGGACAAGAAAATCTATAGGACATGGGAAAGTCCTGGAACTTCTAATCATAAAACACAAAAAGAAAAACTTTCACATGTGCTGGTTCCAGATACAGTAAAAGAAAACCACGTTGATCATGCTGAAGCTAAAACTGACCGAAAAAGTGAATTTATCACTGTGACAGAGCACAAACTGGCAGCAAATGGAATTCATTCAGAAGAAGTGAAGGAACTGACTGTAAAATCTCCCTCAAAAAGGGTTTTATACAGAGAATTTGTTGTCAGGGAGGGAGAACATAACGGTGAAGTGGCTGATAAAATATCCAAAAGGAAAGAAGAAATTGCTGTGTCCCATATTCCAGTCAGAATTGCTGAGGAGAAGAGAACCATGCTTGATGGTGTCTATGAACTTTCAGCTAAAGTATCCCAATCAGCTGTGATTAAGCAGAAAGTTGAGAGGCAGATTGATTATGTGGAAGATGAAAAAAGAAAGCATTCAGAAATCAAAAAAGTTAGCAAGCAGCAGAGCTCAATAGGTCTAAGTCCTCCTGTTGAGGAAACTGAGATATCCCCTAGCAAATCACCAGACTCTTTAGAATGTAGTCCGGGAAAGGAATTTCCTTCGAGTGAGTTAGTTGACCCTGGTGCCATTGATTACTTGGATAAAGTTGCACCACTAGTAAGCACTGAGGGAGTAAAAGAAATCAAGACCTTACCTGTTTATGTCAGTTTTGTTCAGGTAGGAAAGCAATACGAGAAAGAGGTGCAACAAGGAAATATTAAAAAAATTGTCAGTCAGGAGAGTAAGACAGTGCAAGAGACGAGGGGGACGTTTTACACAACTAGACAGCAAAAGCAACCTCCTTCTCCGCAAGGTAGTCCAGAAGATGACACACTAGAACAAGTGTCCTTTATAGATAGCTCTGGTAAAAGCCCTTTAACACCAGAAACACCAAGTTCAGAGGAAGTGAGTTATGAGTTTACATCTAAAACACCCGACTCACTAATAGCTTACATCCCAGGCAAGCCCAGTCCTATACCTGAGGTATCTGAGGAGTCAGAGGAGGAAGCAGAGGCTAAGTCAACATCTGTAAAACAGGCAGAAGTTGAGGAACCACGGATTGACAAAGCATTGCCTAATCATATAAATAAGGACTCTAACAAAAGGCCCAAAGGTAACCGAGTTGCCTACATTGAATTCCCTCCTCCTCCACCACTGGATGCAGATCAAGGCGAGTCAGAAAAGAAGCCCCATTATTCCACTGAGAGTGAAATGGAGATGACAGAAGTGAACTTGCAAGATGAACATGACAAATGCCAACTTGCTGAACCTGTTATAAGAGTACAGCCACCGTCTCCTGTGCCACCGGGAGCAGATGTCAGTGACTCCAGCGATGATGAATCTCTCTATCAACCTGTTCCACTTAAAAAGTATACATTCAAACTGAAAGAACTGGAAGATGACCAGAAAGAAACCTCAAAACAGAAAGCCCCTGAAAAGATTGAGAAACAGAAAGAGTTAGGACATCCCACTTCTGGGAAGCCTAATGAGCTTGACATTGGGCTTGACTCACCCCAGAATGATGTAGTGCAAAATGGGAATAACAATGACCAGTCTGTCACAGAGTGTTCCATAGCAACCACTGCAGAATTCTCCCATGATACTGATGCAACAGAGATTGACTCTCTTGACGGTTATGATTTGCAAGATGAAGATGATGGTTTAACTGAGAGTGATTCTAAACTTGCAGGTCCAGCAGTTGAAACCAAAAAGGATGTATGGACTACAGAAGGCATTCTAAAGCAGACTGATCGCAGCTTTAGCCAGAGTAAACTTGAAGTCATTGAGGAGGAAGGCAGGGTAGGCCCTGAAGAAGAAAAGGCAGCTTCAAAGGGTCCAGCTTCTGAAAAAGCCAGAGATAAGAGCGAACAGAAGTCAGGGGCACAGTTTTTCAGTTTGGAAGGCAGACACCCTGACAGGACTGTATTTCCTGACTCGTATTTCAGTTACAAAGTAGACGAAGAATTTGCAACACCTTTCAAAACAGTGGCCACTAAGAGTCTAGATTTTGATCCATGGTCCACTAACCGAGGTGACGATGAAGTGTTTGAGACTAAACCAAGGGATGATGAGGCTAAGCCATTTGGTCTGGCAGTGGAAGACAGATCTCAAGCAACAACACCTGACACAACTCCAGCCAGAACTCCAACAGATGAAAGTACGCCAACTAGCGAGCCCAACCCCTTCCCATTTCACGAAGGGAAGATGTTTGAGATGACTCGCAGTGGTGCAATTGACATGAGCAAGAGGGATTTTGTTGAAGAAAGACTCCAATTTTTTCAGATTGGTGAGCATACTTCTGAAGGGAAGTCAGGGGACAAGGGGGAAGGGGATAAAAGTACAGTCACTGCCATCACACAGCCACAGGCAGGGGACAACACTGTAGAAACAAACCTAGAGAGACCAGTAGAAACAACAGCAGTTGAACATAAGCCCGTCATCCAGGCCAGTGGAGATTGCATGGAACAAACCCTTGGTAGTAACTCACTGGAAAAACCATCGGCAGCGGTAACTGCTTCTAAAGTTGATCCCAAATTGCGCACACCAATTAAAATGGGAATTTCTGCTTCCACCATGACTCTGAAGAAAGATGGCCCTGGAGAAGTGACAGATAAGATAGAAGCTGTGATGCCAAGTGGTCAGGGATTAGAAAATGAAACTGTATCAGTGATTGAGAGTTCAGCTTCTAGCCAGACAAGCTGTAGGCAAACAGAAAACACTGATTTTCCAAAAGATAATTTTAATAACAACAACAATTTGGATTCATCTGCTGTCCCTACAGATGATGTTACCAGTAATGTAGTGCTAAAAGAACATTTGGAACCAAAATGTTCCCTCCAGAAAATTAATCAAGCGAAAAGCACTTCAGGAAAAGGTACAGGGACAACACAAGGACGCAGAGTAAGAGATAAGCAAAAACCACACGGAGAGCAGCAAAAGTCAACAGAGTTGGTAGGGGCTAGAGGAAAATCAAAACTTCCTGTAAAGGCCAGCTCAGTAAAAGAAGTCTTTTCACAAAATAATCTCCAAAGTAACACAGGGAGCAAAGTGAGAGGGGCTAGTAAGCCTGACAAAGCAAAACAAAAGAATTCTTCTCCCTGTCTAGAAGCAAGGTCTAGGATTCCTGTAAAAGATACACATAGGAGTAATCTAGCTAGAAGAACTCCAGCCCTGCCAAGACAAGAGCAGGTAGAGAAAGAAAAACCAAAACAGCCTCCTTCTAAATTACCAGTCAAGGTAAGATCTACCTCCGTCACCATGACAACAGTTAAAGTAAGGAAAAATCAGCTTAGGGAGGTATGTAAACATTCTATTGAATATTTTAAGGGAATTAGTGGTGAGACTTTAAAGCTTGTGGATCGTCTATCTGATGAAGAGAAAAAGATGCAGTCAGAGGTCTCTGATGATGAAGAAGACAGTACATCAAGGAACACATCCATATCAGAAGCTACTCAAGTTTACCAGCCTTCCATTACATCGAAGTCTACTAGAGACATGAGAACAGAGGCAGCATCTATAAAATCAAAGAGTGAAAAGGCCGACAGTGAGAGGAGGAGGAGTAAGAGGACTGGTGAGAATGAAGGCAGTCAGGTTTCTGGAGCTCTCATGGCTCACCTCGTGGAGATCAAGCCTAGTTTGTAAAACTTTCAACTTGTTGATCCTAGTGCATGAACTGTTGTGATTGCCTGTGGAGTGACTTAACTGTAGTTTTCATTCTGTCATTGTCATCTGTATGTGCTGTCTTATACTCTTCTTTCTTCCTTTAAACAAATCCTGTACTGTAGAAAGCTAGTGAAGCATGCCGAAGATATTAATGTAACTCAAAATTTGATGTAACTCAGAAATTGAAAGATTTCTTTTGTGACAGCAAATTTATTCTGTCAAAGTAGAGAAAATAGATGTTAATCTGGTCTTGGTGGCTTCCACCAGTAATTGAACAACTTGTGTACAGTCTAACAGCTAGATTGTCAGCATGTTTGGTTTCATTACACGACATCATGTAGTTTGACATTTGGCTTCACACAGGTGAAAATATAAAAGCTGTGAAAAAAAAATACTTTGTAGGTTATTAGGACACACAACCATTCTAGTAAACAATATAAGCACCGGCAACTTAGTCAAAGCTATTACTTGTAATAAACTATTGTCCGGTATTGTGGGTTTTTGTGCAAATCCTTTTTAATCAAGAAATTGTAAATCACAGGTCCACAGAGTCCATGTGAACGGACAGATATAAGGATGGCAATTGTAGCTGATCACCTAGGACTTAGCTGGACAGGTAAGCTTTTCTGCTTTAATATTGAGATTAGTCTTCGCTGTTACATTTTCAGGTAGTCTTTTACCAAAAGCCACAATAAGGCTACATTAGACTCTCCTGAATTAACAGTGAGCCCAGCCTCCCAAAATATGCAACATATTGTTGAGCAAAGGTGCCTAATGGGAAATATCTGAGAGGAGTTATCCTGTGGTTTTACAGTAAATCAAATACAAACTCATAGCAAAAATAGCTAAAATGGTTCTCAAGAGGTTCCCCCAAGGAGCTGAGAGGATCCATCTGCTCTCTGGACAGCAGCTTCCCCAAAGCCAGAGGGGTTGCAGGAGGGCATTGCCTGACTGTGTGAAGGAGTAACAGTCACCAGAAAAAAACAGATTTTCTAAATTGGTGGTGATGGGGTAGTCTCCACGGAGCTTTTCTTCACCATGTTTAAGTGGCTTACTGGGTATAAATATGACAATAGCTCGCAGAGATATGATTAAAATTCAAAATTATGACTGTCTTAAGAAATTAAAGTATGAGTGTAGAATGCCATGTTCATCATTATCTGTAAAGTTACCCATTTGTGTCGGGTAGTTTTGTTGCTATTTGTGTGATCTAAGAAAGGTGATGTTTTAAAGCCTAACAGGATGACTGAGAAATTTGTTCTTTGTTTGCTGGTTTTGTTGTTGTTTTCTTTTCTTGCTTGTTTGTTTGTTTGTTTCTTTTTATAGAACTGGCAAGAGAATTGAATTTTTCCGTGGATGAAATAAACCAAATCCGAGTAGAAAACCCAAATTCTCTTATTGCTCAAAGCTTCATGTTATTAAAAAAATGGGTTACCAGAGATGGGAAAAATGCTACAAGTAAGTTCAAGTAGTTACTTTTGTTCTTTAGAAGTTATAGCCCATTTCATCTGTTGCCTGCTCTAAATAGCTTGAATTGAAGAAAATATTAATGTCTATTGCAAACCACTGATGGGGAAAAAAAAGTTTGCTTGTTTTATCTGCACATTTCACTTGAATTGCTCAAATTGAGAGAGAGGTTTTGATTTTTGTTTTAGGTCAATGGTGATCATTAACATTCTCTAATCCATACACTCCTACACAGTATTTGAGTTTACTTTGATCTCCTTTCATCATTAAAGTCATTTCTAGTATTACTGTATTCTCATAGAAAGATTACTGTAAATGAGATTTCACAATGTACTGTATGAATAGCCTTATGTGTGTTATTACCTACATGGCTACCTATTGTTGTTCCTCAAAACAGAATGGTTTTATGCTCCAGTAAAAGGATATTTTGTTTCAGTAGTAAGTAAATATGTTTTTTAAGAACCTTCTGATCTTATTGTCTGTGCCTTTTGTGTTGTAATATAATTATACTTGGGGGGGCAGGGAAGACTCTTAAGAGATGTATATCTTGAATAAGTAGGGAACAGAATGGTAACTAGACAAATGATGGGGGTTTGCTAGAACCAAAGTTATTGGGACAGAAACACATGCCAGCAATTTATAATTAATGCAATGTGTAACTGAGAAAGACGATTACACAGTTCTGCAATGCTGAACTTTTTTCTGACATGTCTTCTTTGTTTTTCAGCTGATGCCTTAACTTCTGTATTGACAAAAATTAATCGAATCGATATCGTGACCCTGTTGGAAGGACCAATATTTGATTATGGAAATATTTCAGGCACCAGAAGTTTTGCAGATGAAAATAACGTTTTTCATGATCCCATTGATGGTAATTGAATTCCATGGTCATATTTAGTTCAGTGACATATCCAGTAGTATAATAATGTTGTATAAACTAGACTTTTAAAAAGACAGTAAGTTCTATAGAAACAATTGTTTTTAATGTGGAGGCTTTTTCCTCTCTTAAAGCATGCTCATGGTACAATATGTAGGTTGCAAAGAAAAAAGAAAGAACAAGGAGAAAAAAAAGTGCTAACTAATTGCATAGAGTAAATTAACATGCAATTTACTACCAAGCCTCTTTGAGACAAGTGAACGTCAACTGCTTTATGATTTTCAGTTGCACCATTTCTGCAATGGTAGTAGACAAGTAAGAAAATGTTTTATTAGTGCATGAGAGAAAATATTTTTCATTCTACTACTGGTAAAATTGTGTAATAATTTTCACATGGAAGCTGTACCAACTGAAAGCAGAATTGTGCAGGTTAATTTTGAGCCAGGTTAAAAGGATAAATGAAGTTCTGCTTGTAAAACAGAGTTGCCATAGGTATGCTTATTATTTATCAGTATGTTGAAGATGCTAAACGTTGTTTTTTCTTCTTTTAAATGTTACTTAACAGGTACTGGGTTGCTACATTCTTTATTTTGATTTTTTTTGCTCACATGTATTATAAATAGCTCCTTAAGTAAGATTTTTCTTTTGTAAGTAACATTTTCTTTGCTTTTTGTAATTCATTCAAGTGTGTATTGGGCTTTCTCTGTGTTTTAGTAGGACTTTTTTTTTCTTCAGAGCATATAAGCTCAGTGTACCTCCATTATTGAGCAGCATTGCTGGTCATTGAATCATTGCAACACAGAAACAATTTTCTGTTGACATTTTAAGAAAGTTGCTCTTGAAATGTTGATCGCAACTTTTAATAGTAGCATCAATGTTTTATGATAAAAAAATGCTTCTCTGCAGTTGCTTTCTGTCTCTCCTCCTCTCTGAACCTTCCTCAAGCTTCCTTTCCTCACCAAGACCAGACCACCTTTGCCTTTCTCTCAGCTGATTCAGGAAAGAAAAAACCCGGGCCCTGTTAATGCACCACCCTTTGCAGGCAGCGCAACACCCAGTAAACCCCACAGCATGTGTTCTTTCCTTTCATAGGTTACCTAGCCTGCTATTAGCTGGAAAGCGAGCTTCAGATTTTGTTGTTGTGTTTACGTTTATATTCAGTTTAATCCTTTTGTATGTTTTTCCCATGTTTTCATCATTTTTTCTTTTCTCTCTTTATTTGATCAGTGTATCTGATTGTACCCATGTCACCAAGATCGCATCACTCTCCAAGATCACCGAGATCTCCTTACTCACCACAGTCCTCTCACCTGTATAGCTTAACTGTACCTGAAATATTCATATAGTTCTCCCTTGTTGTGTTTATGTCCTCTTATCCCTTTGTTAACTTCCTTTTTTAGTTTTTTATCCTGCTGTGTATTTAGATGAACTATTCTCTAGTATCCTCATTAGGATCCATTTCTGTTCCTCATTCTTTAACTATTCCATTCTCATGGCTCTATGGTTAAACTGAAGATATATATTAGTAACATTGTATTGCTAGTATTGTATTTTTTATATAAAAGTATATTTAAAATGTGGACCTGTTTTAGAAATAATACCTAATGACAAAAAAGTGGCTGTCCAGTTTTATGATCTACTTGTGTCTTGAAAATCTATTTATTAAACTTCCAAATTTAAAAACATAAAAACTGGGAAAGAAAGATTTATGCAACATGGTTGGAAGAGATTGTATTGGATATAAAGGGACAACCATCCTCGTCCACATTTGATTTATTGCATGCTCATAAGATGATCTGCTATAGCTTAAATATGTTAAAATGGCTGCAAAACCAATTGCTGAAATCTTTACAGACTATTTAGAAAATAGTCAAAAGTACTGGCTTCACTGTACTATTCACTGGCAGTACTCATTTTTTGTTCCATCTATTCGGGACAAAGTGAAGAAATCTATCAGAACTGCAGTTGTTGTTGTACACCTGCACCTCCTCTTATGTTTCATACTTTATGTAACTCATGAGTCATTTGACATTTGCTTTATTTGCTCCATGCTTTGTCCCAGTCAGTCCAAATGTGCTGTCTTCCTTAGGTTATCCCTCCATTCAAGTGGAACTGGAAACTCCCACTGGGTTGCGCTTCGTGCCGCCCACCCCTTTCCATCAGGACGATTTCTTTAGCGACACCTCTAGCCTAGAGTCACCCCTTAGAACTCCCAGTAGACTGAGTGACGTGTTAGTGACCTCCCAGGGACACGTAGATGGTACAGCAGCAGCACCACCAGTGGTGACTGAAGAAGACACTTCACTGGACGACAGCAAACTTGATTTCTCAGTACCTAGAGAAGGAACACCTAAAGATATTTCCATAGGCGAGAGCCAGTTGGAGGAAGTGGACCTTAAGGATTTTCCACGGTATCTTGGTAGTTATGGCGAGATGTCAAAAGATGCTAAACAAAGGCAGAGCGAAGAGACTAGTAAAACAGGAGTAAGGACTGAACAGCCTGAGAGAGAAAAGTCTGGTACTGATGAGGAGATGACAGAAGAAAAGCTTAAATCTCTGTTTGAGGACATTCATCTGGAAGAAGGAGCTGAGTCTGAGGAGATGACGGAAGAAAGAGTATGGTCAATTCTTAAAGGTGTTCAACAAGCAGAACACGAGATGTCTTCAATTACAGGTTGGCAGACTGACTCGTCAAGTGTCACCGAGCCACTGACATCAGGACGCAGAATAGGTGGTAGCCTGCTAGGTCGCTTGGATGATAGGTGAGCATCTTTGTGTAAGAGTATGTGTGTGTAAGAAGCCTTCCCATGCCACTTGCACCTCCGGGAACAGTGCTGAAGCTGCTGTTCTGCTATTCTATGACAGCACGTATATACGCATATATATATATATAGATATATATGTATTCAAAAGAAAAAATAATAGTTGTCTTCCCTCAGATAGTCATTGCTTTTTCCATAAACCAATTTTTAAATTACCATTGTTTGTATAACACTTCAAGCCTGCTATGTCATGCTGATTTACTAGACTTTTAAAGAAATGAAGTTACAAGGCATGAGAATGTGAGAATGGTGATACCAGATCCTCTCCTAGTCTTATACATTGCCTCCCAGCAGTGACTGCAGAAGATGCTCAGGGAAGGAGGAAAGGGGATGTATACACTGTTTTCCTTCAGTACTTTCCCAGGCTCTACTCGCTTTCAGTATAATGACCTTCTGAGACAGGCGCTTTCTGCATAGTTATCCTCAGTGCATCTCTCTTCTGTGAGCTTTCCCAGCCTCCCCTTGGGCCTATTTAAGCTTTCAACATTCACAATACGCATTGTCGTATTCAGCCTTACTGGTACCTACTGGGTGAAGAGCTCCTGTCTGCCTTTGAAGGTGGCTCCCATGATTACTAACTGAAGGAGCCAGCTCTGCATGAGCTGTAAATCAGCAGAGAATTATTATCTGCAGAGTGATCATTTGTCTGTCAGCAGTATACATTCTTTGCAGCTTTGACTCAGGATGTTTTAAGGTTCCAGATAGCATTAAATACTCTCTTATTGAATCCACTGGGAGTGCGGCCGTAGATTTCAGCAAACTGATTGTCTTCCAGAACTGTAAAGCATCTGATCTACTATCAATGTGATTTCTGTTCTGCTAAGCAAGCACTGTTATTCCGCATTTTACATTGTGTTAAATAAGTAAAACCGATCAATTCTAGAAGTGAAAGGGCTTCCTTAAGAAGATAACCTATCCATTTCTAACTAGATGAATTCAGTTTGCTATCTTTCATAAGACATTTGCCAGCAAATAGCTATAGTATTTTCTGTGTACAGTTGTAGTGCTTATTTCAAAGCAAGAAAAAAAAAAAAGAAGAAAAATAAGAAAACCGTGCATCAGACTTTGTGTTTTATTGAAACTCTGTACTGTCTAAGGATTTCTTTTTAGATACCAATATTTTTTAAAAGCCATGACTTATCTGGAGTACAGCTATTGTAGTTTGGTGGTAAAAATAACATTAATTATTTGGTCATTACTGGTAATTGCATGACAGCAGATACTTTCATCACCTCCTTAGCTAGAGAACAGGTTAAAGACTTAGTGCCTCAGGGATTTATCTCTTGATTATACAAGGGAGATGATAGGTTTTGTGTATTTTTCTTTCTCATTTTCCTTCCCTTCCCCCCAAGTAGAAGGGGATTAATATAAAACATTTGGCCTTATTTCTAGTGTAGCACCGTATTCTCATTTCTTCTGAAAAGATATCATGATGCAGAGGACAGGGCTATTAAATAGATTGGTGTTTGCAAGCTGAATTTAAAATTTTCCGTTGTCTGAAACACATATGCTAAAAACGAAGGCTCAGTAAGAGGGTTGGTGCTTTGCCTTTCTGTGTGTGCTTTAAGCACTGAATGGCTGTCTATTCTCTTTTTCTTGTAGCTCAGACCAATGTAGGGATTCTGTTACCTCATATGTCAAAGGAGAAGCAGGGAAGCCGGAAACAAATGGAAGCCTCTCCGAATCCACAACAGAGGCAAAAACTAAATCCTACATCCAGGAATCTTTAAATGACGTGGGAAAACAGAGTGACAAAGAAGCCCTGAAAACAAAGCCCCAGATTTCAGCTGGTACTGATGAGCAAACATTATCATCAACAGCATATCAGAAATCCTTGGAAGAGACTAGCAAGCCAATGACAGAAGGCAACAAAACATCTGTGCCTGTCAGTGTGAAGAAGATGAGCTGGAGTACTTCTGAGGATGGCAAGCCAAGAACAAGCATCCAAGAGGAGGAGGGAGTAGTAATGTCTGAACAGAAGGTACAGTATGTCTTGTAATTATTAACTGTGTGAGCAGTTCCTATTGCTTGACATATTGCTTGACATAATTTTTTGTAAGACTTGTAATGTTGTTTGTGACAGGTTGTTTTGTGTTTTTCATCATTTTTATGCCTTTTCTATTCACTGCTAAATTAAGAAAACTGGATGTTAGTGGAAATTTATATTCTGCAGTGTGAACAGAACGAGGTGGAACTTGAGGCAGGCAGGGGAGCCAAGCAGAGCTCCTGAGCCCTGGAAAAGGTTAGAGCAGCTTCTGGGATTGCCATCCTGCATCATTGCGGAACAAGCCTTTTCCCTGCCCTGACATACCACCTGTGCAAACAGAGCCAAACAGCTTAGCTGCTCTCCATCTGCTTCCAGGAAGGAGATGCCACCAGTTTCTATTCTTTTTTGTGACACTGAAGTGAGCAAAGAGACATAGGGACTCTTCAGCCCCTATCCTGCTCCTTGTCTCCAAAACCCCCAGCACTTTTTTTATCCTGTTAATTTGCAGAAAAATAAATTTTGGGTAGCATTTGATCTCCTCCTTAAGTTTTTTGTTTCATGGCCTCATTCATCCCAACTCAAAAAGGCATCCAGCCAAGGGGAATCAAAAGATTTCCAAATGTGTAAAGCGCTTTTCCAGGTGGTGGTTCTTTCTTAAAATACTGCATAGGGGCTTCCCTTCATTTCTGCCTTGCCTGGCTTGCACATCCTTAACTGCAAAACCTCAGTTATAAATTTGTTTTCTGATGATGAAGATTTTAATACCTTTCTCAGTGGCTTATATTTATTTCCCAGAAGCTTAAAAGTAAAGTTGGTTCAAAGAATGGCTTATAGCCCCGCAGCTGCGTGTATCTCACACCCTGGCAGTGAGAGGGTTGCCACGGAATAGGCCACAGGGACAGCAGGGAACCAGGCAGAAATTGCAGTTTCTTCTGCATTCCTCTCTCTGCTGAGATTGTCTTTTCCTGGGTATAATAGAGGAAGAGATCATACCTTCTGGAAGCAGGCTATTTCAGTAGAATTGCTTCTAAATGATATAGTACTTTTTTTTTTTTTAATTGTAGCACAGTAAAAATGTTGACTGTGATTGCCTGCAATACATCATTCAGGTTTGAATTACTTAATTTTAAACTATTCTTTCGATTATACAACCCAGAGTTCTTTTATTAGATGGTAACATAATCAGTCTCAGCAGTTATGCGGCATGTGATTGTTATTATCTTGTTATTAGTTCGTAATACAGTTGAAGTAGTGACAATCTTTCCTAATGTTCACTAATTACTGGAATACTTAAAAAATGTAAGAGCCTTCTGCAAAGGCAGCTAAAGGCTGATGGCAGAGTTCCTTTAGTGCTGGTAGGCTTTGGGGCGGACCTCAGGCTGGTATCATACTCAGTCTAAATGCAGGGATAGATGCACACTAAAGGTGCTGAGGGTGTGTAGCAGTGCTGCGCTTTCCCCTCTGGATTCCCGTCAGTGAGAAGATAAGTTGCCATCCGCTTCTGTGTGCTCTTTGCTTTGGGATATCCCGTCTTTACTGGGAAGAAAAAGCACATACTTTTCTTACGCGTGCTTTTTGCACTACTTTTGCTTTATTGGTAAGGGGTCATAATCTTATATTCTAAGTAACAGGTCTTTTTATAAACATGATCTTGAATGAACTGGTGTCAGAAGATAATGTCATTTCTAAACATGGATCTCTCACAAAGCCTGAAGGGTTAACAAACTAGTGTGTGTTAGAATGACAACAAGAATTGCTTCTAATACCTTGTTGATATTCCTTCAATAATATCTTCTAATTTGAAGTCAATAGTTTAATTACTAGTACAGTACAATGAATAGCGAGACACTTCATGTGCTGTCATGAAAACAGAAAGAGGATTTCAACTGCAGTCTTTCTGCAAGGTGTTCTTCAGAAATGCTGCATAAAGAGAAAAGTATGGAAGAAACATAGATATATTTCTGTGGAAAGAAAGGGGAAATAAAATAAAATTACTTCCCAAGTAAGAGATTTTTTTGATGACCCATTGGGGCAGAGCTAAGAAGCAATAGTCATCCACCTGCAGGGTGAGGGCTGGCACACAGTTTGCACCAAGAGATAAACTCAGACAACTGATATTGGGCTTCGGCTTGCTGACGTGGATGACACAAATTGTTGGCCTCATCCCAAGTCCACGTAAACGCCCAAAGGTTTACAAAAGCAGTGTGGTGACAGGGTAGGCCACATAATTCTCTGCGAATGCTCAAGCATCGGATTCCAGTGATCTTTTTAAATGAGAGGAGCACAGCATATTTGTTCTATTATCCCAAAGAGGGGGATGTCCACTGAATGGCTGAAGTGACTCCTAGTGTCAGAATTCCATCACAAATAAACCACTTGAAGCTGTGTATTAAAAATAGTGTTTCCTCCAAAACTTCCATGCCCTTTGGGAATCTTCTCCTACTTCCTGTTACTTCTTCAGGATAGGGTTGGGTTATAATTTTTTTGTATATATATTTGGCTGGTGTTACACATGGATGAATACTGTCATCCTGCCCCAAATGCTTTTTGTTATATTGTCCCTTTTTTTTTTCCTTCACTCACCTATGCCTACTCTTATTTTACATTTGGGATGCCTTGGGCCAGATTCAAAAAAAGAAACAGAAATGTACTTGGCAATAGCAGAATGATTGTACATCGCACTACGGTTCTGCTACTCAAAAGCAGATAAATACTGACCAGGAAAAAGCCATTTACATGGAGAAGTAATTAAAAATGCTTATTTGCAATCATCTTTGTGGAGGTGCTCCACTGAATCTTTCTGTGTGACTGTCGTCTGTCTTTATAAGGGAATTCGCTTCCCATATCTTGTGGATCCATACAATTTGTTTGAAATATTAATTTTTGAGGAGAAAAAAGCAAGCAGTTATGACAAGCGTTCTCTGTACACAAAATTTTTTACAATTATGTAAGATTTAGAAGTTCTGCAGGTCAGATGCATTCCAAATACCATTTTCTAAGACTTAAGAGTTGCTAAGATATTCCATACCTGATATACTTACCAAGCTACAGCATGCCAAGAAGAAAAAAGGCCTCCTCCCACCATATATTTTAAGAGCAAAATTGCGAGTCATTATGTACATAATAGAGCCAGGAAAAACACACTGTCTTTGATAACCTCTGTGTTCTTCTCCAAATCCTGATCAGCATGTTCTGTCCTGCAAATGTGCTGTTCAAATGTACTAAAACTGCATTTATTAGGAATGTAGTGACAGTGACAGTGAGATTGAAAGTGATTCGAGCTCAGATGAAGAGCAGAGAATTACTACAAGAGTTTACCGACGGCGGTTGATTCTGAAGGTATTTTTGTGATTCGCATTTCTGAGGTGATGTTGGCATGGCCGTGGGTTTGGACTGCTGTGTCAGAAGGGCAGTTTTGGCATACTAGAGTCCCTCTGGTAGCGTGCTTTTCATTGCCAGTATGTATTTATAACCAAGTGCTAGGTGGCCTTTCCTTGCTTAACCCAGAGGTTTATAGTTGTCTTCTGCTAGAAGACAAGTGTGCTGCATGGCATGTTGTGTCCTTTGCTGCCACTGCTCTGCATGGCATCTTAAAGACTACAGCTAGATGAAGTGTGTTGGTCTGATGTAGAGCAAAGTGAATCGCAGACAGATACGGGTGACCTTTTTCTAAAATTTTATTTTCTTAAAAAAAAAAAGACCTAAATTACAAGTTAAAAAATGGCAGGAATGTACATGGGTGGGATATTGGAGAGCATGAGCCATGTACTCTGGTTGAAACTTGTGGTCCTAAGTGCTTAACGTGCTCTGGAAAACCTTCTCAAAACAACAGGTGATCCTTATTTAAAGCCTACTAAACTTCGTAAGTGTCTTTGCATTGCCTTCAGTAGGCTTTATTTAGTATGTTTATCTACAGATGGCCTTTATTTACAACACAACATAGTTTATATACCGAAAGCAATGGCAGAGTCATATAAATAATTGCATTTGCCCTCATGTTTTTTTCTTGCATAGTCATATAGTATGGCATTATTTTCCTGCAGCATATAGCATATGAAAATAAATCTGGATCAGAAACCATTATGTTAATCTCTCAGTAACTTACAGGATTTATAAGAGTCTTATTAGATAATCATGTAGTCAAGCCATGAAAAAAGACAGTTGGCCACTGCAGCGCTATGACAGCACTAGCTCAGTTTGCCTAAGATGTAATTGTTACTTTAGGACCGATTCATGATGCTCTGATTGCACATCTCTATATTGCTATTATTTCCATGCTTTGTGAAAAAGAGTATGCATACAGACACTGCACCTCTTGTGTAATGTGGAGAGCAGATAGGCTGCTCTGCACAGCTGCTGATCTGTCCAAGATACAGACACTTTTGGAAAAGGCAGGATGACACTTCTGACTGTCTTCACCCTGAATTTCTTCAGTATACCAGTGATGCTCCTGTACAGGACAAGGTACTTCTGTCATCTTCTGAGGATTTATGGCTGCTTTTTTGTCTTCCACTCTGCATCTCAATACAAGCTTAAAACAGAACAAGAAAAATTTTCAAAGCGGTGATCATCAGGCCTTTTAGTGGAAGAGTTTAATAGTGGAAACAACAATTGCAACACGTATATTTTGATCACATAAAGTTCATGAAATGGTGCTACGAAGTGGAAGAATCAAGCTTTAACATTGGTAGGGATCTGGACTTCGAATTTCTGCACGTTCCTGGGAGCAGAGGTTCAGTTTGGGTGAATGGCAATCACTGCGAGGGCAGGCACAAGCCGAAGAGCAGCTCTTCACGCAGGGAAGAGGTCCCGGGATCCAACGCTCGGAGGCGCACAGAGCAACTCTCTCAGTGTACCGGCTAAAAATCACTCCTGTGCTTGTGCCACAGGGCCCCGAGCACAGTGGGAGCATCAGGCTGTCGCCTGCCGGTGCCTGAGTGTCTGGCCAGCGGGTGCTGTGCCCGACCCGCAGCCCCTTTCTGCGGCTGGCATCACTTGCGTGGAGTAGTAGCGAGAGGGGAATCAGCCTCTCCTTCTCCTCCTGTGTTTTCTGAAACTCCTGGCTAGCTAAGCAGTTGTTAAGGGGTGAGGCAGAGTAGCAGACAAGGACATTTTCCCCTCCAGCTCTCCAGTCCCCCTCGCAGCAAGCCCACCACACACTGATGATGGAATGCCCCCAGGCTTTTCTGCAGTCATGCCTGGACCAGGAGAATACTTACCCTATACTGTCTTATGGTTCCTTAGAGCCAGGCCTGGAAATTCTTGTTGAGTTGGCATCTCTGGAATAAAAAAATGGTCTGAACATCTGAAAAACTTAGGCACAGGCTTCATAAATGGATGGCAGTGCTGTGCCCATGCCATGAGCCCACTCTGCCGGCTTGTGCCAGTGGCCAGCAGGAGTGGGGAGGGGATGAGGGTGCGCTTGGATCCTCTGCTGGGCAGAGCTCCGCATGGGATCTGCGTTGTTTTACCATAGCGTAAGTCATTACTGCCTGCTGTATATTCATTACTGTTGCGTTAAAAGCAACAGAGGCACTCGTGTAGCCTGCAGGGATGAAGTTTGGTTATGCCAAAACCTTGAGGATAAATTGAGTCCTGTGGAAAAAAAGGCTTTGCTATGTGCTTCCTCAGCTAGTGTTGGGGCTGAATTGCTTCATTACCTTCGTTGTTCTTTCCCAACTTGTTTTTCCTTTCAGTGCCATTCTGTATTATTGCTAACACTATTATTTCCGTTTAACTGCTACCTTAGTTCTCTGTCCTGGCCCAAATATGGAGAAAGGCTTTTCTCTTCCCCGGAGGTATTTTCCCAGCAATCCAAGAGCTGAGTCCTGTCAAGTGTTCAGCACTCTCGAGCACATTCCCATGGGATTTAGCACTTCAGAGGGCTGAGCCCATAAAACCAGACAAGCAAGGACTGATGCCCATTTCCACATGTAATAGGATCGTATTCTAACCTCAAGGTAGTGCAGATGGTTTTGGTTTTGCTCCCTTTCCCTTCTTCTGTTCACATAGTGGATTGATGGGATGGGGCATTGCAAAAAAAAGGGATTTTTATGGTAGTGCAGGAATGTGAGCAATTAGCACACAAGGGGAAAATAAGAGTGCTGCCACAATGTGCACATTCAGAGCCTGATCCAAAGCTCCTTTTATTCAGTCATGGCAGAAATCAGTGTCTAATTTTTCATGCGTTTTGGGAGGCTGTTAAATCTCTCATGGGTACAAATTTTTGGCAAAAACTGTTTGGTAAGGTCCTTGCCAAAAGGTTTATGGTAGAATTTTGTAATGGAAAATAGAATAGATTTCTAAGCAGGGGTTATTCAAATCTAATGTAATTTTGTATCTTTTACTTTTGTTATTTCTTGCCAATTTTTATTAAAGATTTATTTGTCTCTTTCCATATATTTTGCCCATGAAAGCCCTCATTACTGATTGAGGATGGTTTGGTTCAGCCTGCACTGGAGGAGTGGCATGGGAGCCTGAGCAGCAGCTTACATGATCTTATTATTCAGAGGAGACTTATTTATGGAAAGGAAAAATGTGGCCATGCTGTAGGTGAGAAGCACTGAGGGCCTGTGCCCCACATAAGTCACAAGGGAAGTGTTTCCATTTGTGTATTCAGCTGGGTGCAGCCTCTCCGCCGCAGTCCCTACCAGGCTGGGAGAGCTGCAGGATCGCCCGTAAGTGCCCTTGCCCCAGGAGGGATGGGCCGGGACGGAGCTGCTGGCCTCAGTAAGATAACACAGAGGTAAATTAAGACACAGACTACAAGTGCTGTTATAAGGTCTGTTCATTGTGATGTCCTCCATGCAACAAGCAACAGACCTGTGACCCAGCTCCCAGTATTGGACTATACTCTTTGCCTCATTTATGGCACCATTTCCATTCAGATCTCCTCGGTTTGCCTGTCGGTTTGGTATTTCTTCCCCCAGCTCCACTATGGCTTTAGCAATACATCTGCAAACAAGCAAGTACAGACTCGGCACAGGCACAGAGTCGTGGCATCTGATTAACAAGGTCTCCCTGAATAGGCAGAACTCACTAATGAAAATGACCTTAATGAAAGATGTTTGTTTCTACTGCCACAGACGCTTGAGACCCTGAGGAGATGGAGGCACAGCTGCTGGTTATGCATTACAAGAATGTGATCTCGACACTGAAAGGATAACGTCTTGATAGTGGTGCAGGCCAGTAAGGGAAGAGGTCTGAGTGCTCTGTACAGCTCCTGTTCCCATTGCAGCATTGCCCCCGGTCTTTGGAGAAATTAAACATTTAGGAACTTTCCATCTTGCTTATTTCTGTCTGCTTTTAAATTCCTTTCAGTCTGTCTAGGCAAGAGACATCCAGCCATACCTTTTTTCTCCACTGTTACAACACTAGATTTATAGGAGGAATAAAAGGGACTACTATCCCTTTAGTAACAAAACAAACATGAAAGAAAACCAGAGCTCTGACAAATCTGCAGTGAACTTTGGCACAATGCTGCAGCACCGACTGTATAACTCCATTTATCTTCAGGTCCCTGGGAACACCCATAATCTGCAAATAACTGTTAAGAAAATCAGTGGAGCTGGCGGAAGACTTTAAGGAAGCTGCTTTTTGCTTCTCCTGCCCTGGAGAGCAGCAAAGAGAGGATACCAGCTGGTTTTGGCAGGACTACACTCCAGCGAGCAGGGTGACATTAAAGGACTCTGCTTTGCAAAGCTTCCTGGCATGTTCTGGGGCTGAGGCTTGCAGAGTGCAGCCTTTGTATGGTTTAGTCCCAGGGATATAACTGAGCTTCCAGTAATCACAGCATTAAGTTTTCTCCCTGCCTTTCTAAAGCTCTTGGTATTGTGACAGTGATTTCAGCTGGCCAAGGGTAAAATGAAGCCAACATAAGTATGATGCAGCAGAAAGAATTTTATTCTTTAGCTCTGATGCAGATGCACCAGCTTTGTGTTAAAAACAGCTTTTGTTGACAAGGTCATCTAATGTGCCACTCTAACCCAAAGCTGGTTTGAGATCTGACAAGTAAAACTGCCAGTGGGTAAGGTGGGTTTTTTTTGTTTCCTAGCAAACATTTGTCTTTATAACTGCATAGGATTAGAAATGTCAGTAAATCAGATCTACCTCCTGCCAATTGTGAGCCCTCCTGCAATTTGTCTAACTCCCCACCAGGAAGAGAATTGTGAAAGCTGGATTTCATGCCTGCTGACTGCTGAGTATTCACAGCGTTTATCCTTAAACCGTGCTTAAAGGAGCGTGTAGCTAATTAAAAAACAAGGCTCACAACACCTTTAAAACTGCATTTTCTTCCAAGAGACATCTTTCCGTGCATCAACACATTTTTCATTTTAAAGCTGAACACTAACTTGTTTTAAGGAATAACCTTGCTCATAGTGGCAGTAAGGAGTCAAAGGACCAGTACAGGCAAGCAATATTGGCATGCCAGGTAGTCTGATGACCTTGCTACTGGCCATGTCATTTTATTTCTGTGTTTCATGGCTTTTATTGTAGTGGCTTTGGAGATCCTATCCATGAGAGGGAACCTCTCCATATGCCTGTGCTCCATGGGGTGGGCAGGACATCTCCTGTCCCTTAGGGACACCATGCGGGAGCCTACTGGGGAGTCTGAGCCTGTGGGTGGAGGGCCAGGAAAGAAACTGCAGCTAGTTCCCCATCTGCTGTGCTTCTGATTAAAGTATTAAGTCTCCAGAATCAGTATTTCTCCCCTGTTAATTGTGGCTAGGAAACCCCAAAGGTTTCAGTTCCCAAAACCTTTACCCAGTCATCGCCTCCCCACCCCAGCAGCAGCCCCCGTGCCATTCTCATTTCTGCTGTCTGGTTTGTGAGAAAGGAAGGGGCAGGCTGCTGGACTCAGACCCGCTCACCGGGGGAGTGTGGGGGAGTCAGCCTCTTCCTTCCCTCCTGCACACAGCCTGACATCAGTACTTAGGCAGGTGTATCATTTCTCCTTCCCGTGACCCCTCAGCAGAGTTCTCTGGGGAATGAATTGTACAAGCCCAGCCCAGGCTCCATCTGAAGGTTTCAGCAGCCATTCGTTCTGCCGTGCTTCTTGTAGGGTGCCAGTGTGCCCAGGCCTGGGGATCTCAGCCAGCTCCCTTCAGCCCAGCATGTATCTCAGACGCGTGACCTCATCTTTACATCTATACGCAGTGAGCCTGCCTGGCTGTGGAGCCTGCTCTTCTCTTGGTGATGCTTCCTGAGGCGTCAACGTTCAACAAGTTGTACAGCTTATATATAGTGAAAGCGTAGGGGAAAAGACATGCAAAATGTCCAAAACTGTTTGATTACTTAATTGTCAAGCAGTGATTTCGCTACAGCTTTCAATATGAAATAAGCAAAAATTCTGCACTTCTGAATAACAACAAATGCTGAGGGGGCTGCGATCTGCTCTTCAGTGCTCCCCTCTGGCTTCTGCCGTCCTGCTACAGAGAGGAAAATGGCAAAGACTGGGTATAGAAAAGACCAAAAATAGCTTGTAAATAAAAGGAAAGGTTTATTTGGTTTAGAGCTTAGAAACAGCATAAAGACTTGATGTTATAATGTACATATTGAAAAAGCTGCATTTGTAGGGAAAATGGTTAAAAAAAATAAACACGGCATCACTATATTTGTTCACTATAAAGCAGCGCCAAAAGCTTGTGTAGACAACTACGTAGCATACAGATCGAAGTAAACAGCAAATATATTTGACCTGTGCTGCTTTGTACATGGAAACGTTATGAAAGCTTGATGTTGAGCTGTAATAATCTCATTTCAAATATTATTTTGTTGTTAATATTGATCTAACATGTTTTATACAATGTTTCTTTCTGCTTCCTCCCTCTAGTTGCCATTTTTTCCATAGCGGGTTGAGGGTGAGGGGAGAAGAAAAGTTTTAAGGAAATTTTTGTTTGTTTGCTTAAAGGGTTATTCATTCAAATGTGGAAATTTTTCATATGTAAGCCAGCTACATTACGATTAGATTTGTTTCATTTATATAAAATAAATAAGCACAGGTGATGGATATTTTTAAGCATCTGGGTTTGGAAACATGACTTTATCATGCAAAATTATCACAGTTCTTCTGGAACATAAGTTCATGACTGCCAGCTAGCCTTAGACTCTAAAGTAATGTCATTTATTTATAATTTGAGCAATAATTCCTGTAGTGGTATTAAGTTACGAGCACAGCAGTTAGGAAATTGCTTTTAAATTTATTTACACTGGTCCTATAAATGGCTGGTGCCACAAGCAGCAATGGCTGGAGTGTGTCCCATCTCAGCAAGTTGTGCCCCAGGCTGCCGAGGTTCCTCGGCAAGCATTACCATGCCAGGAACAGTGCCACGTGAGAGACCTTTCTCTTTTTTGTAAATGCTGAGAAGTCTTGTTTTTTGTGTGTGTCTTTAAGATCTTGTGTTTAGCAAGCTATAAGCAGAGCTGTCTTTTTAAAATCTCGTATCTCCCCCACCTTATTGTGGTGTTAGACCGTGTTTCTGTGTGTGCTGGTCTCTGGGAAGCTGCGAAATGGATGTCGGATTAGAGATTATATCGTCACAAATTTGTGCCTCCATCCCATAGGACTCAGACTGACCGCAAGATGATTTGTTGCCCAGAGAGCTTCATGTCATGAATTAGTTAATAAAAGCAATGTGCTAGAAGCTCACTACAGACTTTAAGGACACATTCTGTAGAAAAAATGTGCAGGTATTGGCATGCTAAATGAGCAAGGCTTTCATACTACGTGTGTGAAATAAAGCAAACTGTTACATAAAGTTGAAGCTAGCATGTGCTTGTTGCTTGGATTGGTGTGGAAATATGTGTGGGTTTGGCAGAATATAGGCTGTGTTGCTAATCTTATAACACGTTCTTTAGGGTGAGGAAGCAAAAAACATTCCTGGTGAATCTGTAACAGAGGAACAGTTTACCGACGAAGAAGGCAACGTCATCACAAGAAAAGTAATCACGAATTACATCACTGCTCTGAGTCTTTGCATTCAAGTAACTTTTAACATACTTTCTCCCTTTAGAATCTAGAAAAAAAAAACAAACGATGCTTTTCATGTATTGCTTCCCACAGATCACCCGGAAGGTAGTAAGACGCATTGTTATCCCCCATGAGAGGAGAGTTGGTGAAATGGTAATGGAATGGGGACTGCCAGGAAATAACAGTAGACGCAGAGGGTTGTGGTGACTGCTAGAAAGTGCTGCTAAAGGGCTGGAGGTTTGCATTTAACAAGAAGCCTTGGCAAAGTGCGGTGCTTGCAGTTCTGGACAAGTTGGGCGCTTGGGTAACAGGGCAGGGGTGTCTCCTTGTGCTGTGTGTGGGCAGGGGCTGTGTCAGGGGCCCAGCTGAATTCTGTCGGCACAGAAGCATGAAGGTCTGTTTCTGTATAACGAGCAGCAGGTATAAACCATACGTTTGGGTCCTGGTTTTTGCCATCAAGATGAGCCACGTCTGTGGGTTTGGTTAAGCCCTCGCAGAATTTGTACCTTACGTCTGTAGATGTAGTGTGTTGCGTTTTCACCGCCCAAAGGAATGAGCTGCAGTCAGGTCCCCACCGGCCTCTCGCTCACCTGCGTGATGCCCCTGTGCTAGTGACTGGGGGTTTGCAGGATTCAGGGGAACGTGAACATCCCCAGGCAATGGTATCTGTTACAAGCAAGCTCCAAGACAGAATTTTGTCCTTGGCAGGGGGCGGCAGTGCAGACAGGCACAGGCAGGCTGAGCTTCGAGCTGTCCTCGCTCCCAAGGAGGCCTCGGGGGGCCAGGCAGCACCTCTAGAGACAAATGGCTTCAGGGGAGCCCATGCCTTGCTCCCCAACACATGGCTCTGGAAGGTCTTTGCTCCAGTAAAGTTTTCATTTAGGCTAACGGATTTTTTGTCTGAGTGAAAACAGATTCAGGAATAAACAAAGATAACAAATACTCTTTATTTTTTGCTAATTTAAAAAAAAAAAAAAAAAAAAGCAAGGCGGGGGGACAACACAGAAATAGGAGAGTTGAAATAAACCTATTTCCAGTCCCCTCTTTTGTAGTCCTTTATCAGGGAAAAAATAATCCTGCCTAGCAAAGGGGAAACATTTTCAATTTGCTGCACCACTTTTAGGTTAGTCGGAAACTACAAATAGTTACAAATACATCAATGCAGATCACCCGAGGGGTAAATTCTGCCAATAACCACACATAAACAGATGCCTTTCTCTCATGTGAATGAGGCTTGTGATTACTGGAGTATTTATTTTTAGAAGATTATTGAACTTCTAATGAGCAAAGATGAACTCTATTTGGGGGTTTGCTGTTTTAAACACACTGGAACCTGCACTGCTTATTGCTGTCGTTGGTTTTACTTCTGTGCTGCTTCAATGGTGGGTTTTGCTGGCTTCCTTCCTCTTCCCTTCATTCCACTACTAACCAGCTCACTTTAAAGCACAGACGTTGTGAAACATCATAACAGCAGCCGTGGCCTATGTTGTTGGAAATCTCTGCTAATCCTGGCTGGCCCGCAGGCTGGTCAGGAAAGGTGATTTTCCTCAGTGGTGGCACTGAATCCCGCTGCAGCTGGTGGCACTGCAAACCCACCGCAGCTGGTGGCACTGCAACCCCGCTGCAGCTGGTGGCACTGAATCCCGCTGCAGTTGGTGGCACTGCAACCCCGCTGCAGCTGGTGGCACTGAATCCCGCTGCAGTTGGTGGCACTGCAACCCCGCCGCAGCTGGTGGCACTGAATCCCGCCGCAGCTGGTGGCACTGCAACCCCGCCGCAGCTGGTGGCACTGAATCCCGCTGCAGCTGGTGGCACTGCAACCCCGCCGCAGCTGGTGGCACTGAATCCCGCCGCAGCTGGTGGCACTGCAACCCCGCTGCAGCTGGTGGCACTGAATCCCGCTGCAGTTGGTGGCACTGCAACCCCGCCGCAGCTGGTGGCACTGAATCCCGCTGCAGTTGGTGGCACTGAATCCCGCTGCAGTTGGTGGCACTGCAACCCCGCCGCAGCTGGTGGCACTGAATCCCGCTGCAGTTGGTGGCACTGCAACCCCGCTGCAGCTGGTGGCACTGAATCCCGCTGCAGTTGGTGGCACTGCAACCCCGCCGCAGCTGGTGGCACTGCAACCCCGCTGCAGCTGGTGGCACTGAATCCCGCTGCAGTTGGTGGCACTGCAACCCCGCTGCAGCTGGTGGCAGGGGCTCTGCCAAGGGCCCCAGCCAGGCGCTCCAGCCCTGGGGTCCTGCTGAAATTGTAGACCTATGTTTTCTACTTGAAGATGATATTTCAGGCCTGTGCTTTCACAGCTCAGCAGAGTGGATTGGTAGATTGTGTGTATCTTTGAAATGAAGTGTTAATGTGATTTAACTGCTTTCTACTTATCCTGTTACAGCAAAATGTGGAGCCTGTTTTGGAAGCAGGTTTATGATTACGAGCCCTCTCTGCAGACTATGTTAACGTTTATACTTTTCCTTTAAAGCAGGGAGAAGCTTATAAGGTTAAGACAAAGAAAGAAGTCAGACATGTGGAGAAGAAAAGTTATTCATGAAAGCTGAAAGCCGACCGCTGAACGGTCAGTGTGATCAATTTTCTTCCATTGCTAAAGCTCTTTGCCAGCGCAGCGCTGCACAGCACGGGGGCTGCGCCATGGCTTGGGCAGTAGGGCTGCACCATGGCTTGCCTGTGCTACCTTGACATTGCTTTCAAGCTGCAAAGCTGATTAAATGGCACTTGCTCTTGTAAGCAGGAAATGTTCTGGAGTTTATGTATAGAAACTGAGCTCTGCTTCCTGGAACATCAAGCAAAGCAATACTGAAGCACGTGTAAGACTTTTGGGAGTTTTACTAAGTCTAGTGTTTGTAACCCATGGCACTTTCTACTTCTAAAAGTCAGCTTGAAGACAGAGAGTGAAGGAGCTGCACACGAGTAAATGTACTGGGTGTGAAAGGCTTCTGCCACTGTCGGACATGTGACCTGGGGGCAGTTATGCAAGTCAAAGTCCTTGTAAGAGCCAGTGAAGTGTCTCGATATTTGCCAACGAATAATCCTTACCAACTGTTTCTTGTGAATTTTATTGATCCAGCCTTAACAATTGTAAGAAAACAGCAGCTGTGACAGTATAAGGGCTTCCCAAACCGAAACCAAATGCACAGGCTCATACACCCTTGCAAGGCTCTGTAGCAGTGTGCCGGAGCACCATGAAGCGGGAGCTGCTTTGTCTCCATCATGTAAACATGAGAGGAGCTGGTCTGTGCCCACCAGTGCCACTCATGGCTTCAAGTTGCATCTGTTTACCACATTTGGGTCTTTTTTCTACTCAGAATTTTCCTAGCTTGGGTGGGTTTTAGGAATTGGGCAGAGGAAGAGTTCATGAAGTGCAAGTCTGTGTGTTATCCTTCTTCTATACATTTGGTATAGGATTGACCGTAGGATTTAAGAACAGGATAAACAGGAGCTGGAAAACATACCGGGAAGTGACGTGGAGGTAAAGGCCAGAAGCAGGGTTTCTCCTGAGTCACTAGTCCCTTCCGACCGCTGCAATGTAAGGTAGCCCCCAAAGCCCCCTGCCTGTACGGGCTTTCCGTGCCTGTGAGTGGTGCCATTAAGACCTGTGTGTGGCATCTAGCTGAGGGCTTTTGGGGATTGAGCCCTAAGGAGCCAGCTCTGCGAGATGACTGGTGCTACTTTCAGCATCTGTTAAGCGCTAACTGCGTCCATCTAGCATGACTGATAAACTCCTGCTGTTATTGAGAGCCCTCCCACGTGTGCCAATAGAATAGTACCACTTCACGTGGCTTGGTGCTTGATGTTTTCAGAAGGAAGGCGATTCTTTCAACACACCTTTCTCCTTCATGGAGCTCAAGGGTACAAGAGGAAAGCAAGCCAGAGGGATGGTTCTGCTTGTATGAAATTGTGTCCCAAGTTGGCTCCTGTGCTTCTCCGCTGTCAATCTGCAGGGGGAAACCAATGGAAATCCATTAATTTGAAGGCACTGAACGCAAGATGAGACATTGAACCCCATAAGCAGTGCAGATAAAGAGCCTGCCAGAGTACAAGCATGATGCAACACACAATGGGGACAAGGGAGAAGGATTTCATTTTAAAATAAAATGCCATTAATAAGGCAGTCCTCGCCTAATGTGTGAAACATATTCTGACCTTCAGAAAGCCAGAGTCTGAGTTCCTCAGAACCAGATTTGCTCCCATGACTGCTGATCCATCTCTCCTGTGATTTCCAGTAAGCAACTCTTCTGTGCTAGAGCCCCTGAGGAACTCGGAGAGTCTTCCTTGGATAATAAACCTTTGCTCAGGGGGAAGCTTTGTCCCATAAGATGAATCTCTGTGGTCCAAACTTTGATATGATAAGCATGACCAAATATGCGTTTAGTAATAGTGAGCCCAGTTAAGAGTCTATTGACAAGATTTTATTTGAATGCAGAAGTGGATGTATTTGCACAGATGGAGGATTCTGATAGAAAACCAGTCCGTTTCTTGATCTCAAAAGACAAAAAAAATCCTGTTTGGGAGGCAGAGATGATACTTTTCCTTTGAATGTTTGAAAAAAAAAATCCCGATGTTAGCTAGATTTTGCTGTAAAAATGTCTTTGTCACCATTGCAAATAAACCTGTTGCAAAATATAGATTTTAAGGGAAAGGCCAAGAACTTTTGCATGCAGCTCTGCAGAACAGCACCTTGCGAGCCAGTGTGACTGCTGCAATGTGAACAGCTGGCTTTTAGCAGCAGAATAGATTTATGACAAGCACAGATGTGGGCAAGGACAGATTGTTTTAGCACAGGAGGAGAGCGTGAGCATTCCTGAGGAATGCACATAGACCTGTGACCTGATCAGTAAAGAGGCACATCCCTGCCAGCCTGAATGCCCCAGGTCCCGCTCCCAAACAGGTTTCCCTGTGCCCAGGTGCTGGGGTTTGTGTTGCTGCTTTCTGCTTCCTTGCTGCAAGACATCACTGGTGTACAGCAGGTGGAACAAACTTGCTGTCCTTCTGTGCATGGCTGTTCTTGGATGGGTGAGAGAGCAGGAGCTGGACCCCCTGTCTCCTTGGTGCCACTCAAGGGCCAGGTGGGAGATGGATGGGGCTGCTCCTCTTCCTCACTTTGTCCTTCGCCAAGTCTCCTGCACGCTGGACTCCGCATTCCTGGCTCTCCTGTTCGCGCTTCCCGAGAAACTGGCAGAGGTGGATGTGCAAGGAGTGCAGGTTTTCCACCATGGCGGGGGTCCTTGCAGGCAATAAATGAAAATGTGCTGTGAAAACAGCAGCTCTCTCTTTCTGGAGATGATGCCGTTTCTTCCGCTGTAGAAAGTACTTGTTCCTGGTCATCATTGGATCTGAGGAGCTGATACTTTGTCTGGGGTGATGAAATGCAGTGTGTTGCAGATGTATTTGTAAATCAGTTCACAAGCAATGTGGACATCTGCAGCTGCATTTTCCCTTCATGCTGGGAGCTCAACTCATGTCATTACCTACCTAGAAAGACTGTGATTTATCCTAGTGCGGAATTGCGTAATGCCAATTAGAACTTTTCTGTTTAGTCAGCGAAAGGCACAAAATGGATTCTAATGAGATCTTCTGAAATGATTTGTGCTGTCTTTTCTTTCCATAGGACTGTGTGCTTTTACTGCCAGTATTCTAGAGGGACACTCACGGAAGAAAAATCAACAGGAATTAAACATTCACCTATAAATGTGTGCGTGTGTTTGCTGCTTCCACACATTAACCGCATGGTTTTTATGCAAAACCAAAACCAAACAAACAAAAATTTAATTTAGCATGAGCCAATTTACAGAGCATGGAAATTCACGTTCATTCACAGGACTGGAGGGTGCGCAGTTACCAGTGCAGTGTATATACAAGATGCCATGCTGTTAACAGCTTCTTTTAAGCAGTTTGATGTCATCTCAAAAGAAATAAATTCCTGTGGCCAGAGGGGACAGACGAAGACAAAATGGCTAAACCATGGAAAGACACTAAAATTACTAAAATCCACAACAGCTCGCCTTATTTTTCTTGGACCCAAACTGTCAGGGTATAAAACACTATTTGTTTCTTTTTTAAACATCGATAGTTTTGCTGTAAATAAATAACACTGTATAAATTCTAACAAAATAGAATAAATGTTGATAAGGCACTGCCTTTTCGATCACAAACAGAATATTGCAAATGCATTGAGCAGGCTAGGTGTCTCAAATGGCTGCACCTACAGGGATATTCTGGGTGTTATCTTCACAGATTCTTGTATATTAGCAATTATAATGTTTGTATATGCAAAAACGCTAGCTTGATTTTAAAAAAATCTTTAAAATCTGCTGCAAATTTAAATGATTCCCAAAATGAGGAATTCTGTAGTTCTGTGAAAATTTTTCTTCAGAGTACTAATATTTTGATGCATGTGTTTCACCTTATTTTGATTAAATCTTTTCCAGTTTTGCAAACACTATACCGCAACATGAAAAATAAGGTTTTATCTGTAAACACAAAGCCCTTCATCTAATATTTGTTGCTGTTGCCAATTTTTCAATGAAATTACCTAAAACCCATAACATATACAGTAGTTGCATTATGGGGAGGGGGGTGCTATCTGTTCTCGCTTTATAATGGGGGTAATGCTTGCAGCTTTAGAAGTGGGTTGGTGCTCTAAGGAGCACAAGTTTGGGATATTTTTAAACGAACTGAAGAGAAATTATTAGCTAATAGACTGGCAGCACGCTGTAAAATTATTACTGTATTGTGTACTGGCTATAAGATGTAGAATCTTTCAGTAAGCCAATCATCTGTAATCATCCTAGCAGTGTAATATTAGGTTGTTAAGGCTGCTGTGTTTTAAAGGGCATTTTTATTTGGGTTTTGGTGAAATACTTTAATTTGTTGATTATATTCATATGGAACAGCATTCATTGATAATAGCTCTAATTACATATGTATGAAAACAACAAACACTGGATGATCTAGTTGATTATTTAAGCATAAAATAAATTGTGTTAAAACTCTTGGATAACGTGTATTTGGCAGTGTTCTTGCACCCCACAGACGTGCGGCTTCGCCGGGCCAGCCATTAACCACCCCTGGCTTGTTGCTACTTTTCCTCTCAGTTTCTTTTGTTTGATCCACCTCTGCATCTTCCCAGTGTGACAGGCCATCACTTGGCAGGTTGTCTGCAGGTGGGGGGAACGGGAGGAAAACACAGCAGCCAGCACATCCTCAGCAGAGCCGAGGAAACCCACCTCCCTGGGAGGCAGGAGACCTCCTCAGGCATGGGGAAGGGACCTGTGCCACAGAGGTTTGCACAGCCTCTTCTCCAACACGTCTTAACTCTGCACCTCTTTTAATTTCTTTCACCCCATCGAGAACCAGGAAAAGCTCTACTGAATGCAGGTTTATTCCCAGCATATATCAGAGACACCAATAACCAGCTCACTGCAGATGATGTAAATAAAATGTACATTTCCTGTATATTGCATGTATCTCCTATGTTATAGGTGATGGACCGCTTTATATATAAAAATTTTGTGGGCATCATCAGTCGCTCACTGCTCTAGACTGCAGGCTTCTGCTCCAGTGCAATATATAAATTTAATTACTCAGGGTTCGGTTTTACCAGGCTCTCAAGGCAACATGAAGGTGATGTATTTTACCCTAGCTTGGCACCTGAGGAAGCACCACTGCTACAGGTCCTACTCAGTCTGCTGTTTGTTATCTGCTGACCCACACAGGAACCTAAATGTCCTCAGCTGGGGCCGGTCAGCAAAGCTCTCCTGACTGTAGTGGAAAGCTCTTGGCTTCAGGAGAGTGTGACAGGTTGGTTTGTCAGTGCTTCTGAATTACGAGGGCCACCAGCTTTTGAAGCAATGGCAGCAAATGAAGTCGTTTTCATCATTTCAGCAGCCAGTCTGTGTTGCAATGCACGCTTTGCCCAGGCCAGGGGACTGCTGGTACAGTGCTGGTGGGTCGGGTCCTTACGCCAGAGTCTGGAGGGCAAATGCCGCTTAGGCCACCAAAGAACAAACACATCTCACTGCAGGTCACAGCCCAACAGCAGCGATCGTACCCCTGGAGACCTCACCGTCCAGATGCCTCCCTCCTGCTTGCAAGTACCCAGATCAGCTGAACGAAAAAGCATGTTTTTAGTAAATGGTGCATCGATGTATGTATTTAATATTGTATGACTCTTTTGCAGCTGGGAGCAAAGGCTGTGGTCACCCAGCAGCAGGAAGGCGGGAGCAACGCTGCAGAAGAGCTGCACCTCACCTCTCTGTAACAGCATCCACAGGCAGCATTTCAATTGACTCATCTCCTCTGCCTGATTGCTCGTCAGCACCTGATGCTGATGGGGAAGAAGCTGTGGTTGTACCAGGAATGGTGGTTCTGTCAGGCAGAAGCTCTCTTTATGTAGGCAGAAAAGTGAGGTGGCCTGGGCAGGCAGCAGAGATGTGTAGAGGGGTCTCAGCAGGTGTCCTGCTGCTTGTGGTGGTTTATGTGATACCTTCGAGCTCAGGGAGCTAGTGTTGACCATGAGGAGCCATGAGGAGCTGCTGGCTGACCTGGAGCCCCCTGAGGAGGCTTTTGCAGCAAGGATCAGCCGTGGGTAGTGCTCAGCATAAACTCTCATTTGAGAAGGAAAACAGAAATCTTGCTAGTGCAAACAGCACAGAGGCCTGGAGTGAAGGTTCTACCTCCAATGCCGGCTTTTGTTTGTTTGTTTCATACTTTCTCCAGTGAGAACATTCCCCTTAGAGGCAAAATTTTAAGTCATGGGACTTTCATTGCATCTATTAAAATAAGCTCAATTGCTAAATGCAGTATTCTTTTCATCCTTTGATATTTGTTTTAGCACTACCTAATAATAATGCTACAGAGCATCCTACCGTACTTTTCCCATTTCTGAAAGAATATCAATTACATTTTATTTGTCTCTGGTAATAGTTTTAATGTCAGAAATTCTAAGAGCTCCTGTAGTGCAGAGCCCACATTAGTGGGATAAATGGTAGTTGCTTGCAGGATTGCAGCACCTTGCTAATTAATGCTAATTTCCTGGGGGGTTGTTTAACATTGGCTTTGTCTGTAGCACTCATGTGCTCTACCTGGGCTGCTGCAGCCTGGCATGCGGGGCATGCACCCCCAAAAACCTCTCTGTGCCTCCTATGGAAGGAGTTTATAACTCGGGCTTCTTTGGGCTCAATTAAGTCAATAAAATTTGATTAACCTCATTGAAGTGACACGTTTTATCATGAAACTCATACGCTGATGGCAAACTTGGTGCGAGCAGCTTGGCGGGGAGGAAAGCAGGTGCAGCTGCCCCGGTGTGAGCTGCAGAGCTGTGCCAGGCTCCGGGCAGCCCTGCTGTCCCACCACACCGGGGACAGAGGAGGAAGAGCTCCCAGCTCAGCTCCCTCTGAGCCCAGAGTGGGCAAGGGAGGGAAAACGTCATGACAGTGAGGAAAAAAATGTTCTTGCTTTGTTGAAAGCACAGCAGTTTTCCAATGGAGTTGTAGACTCTGGGATAGGGAGAGGGACGAAGGGAAATTTAGAGCCAGCCTGCTACAAAGTCCTTGACATAAATAATCCATCACTGGAAGAGAAAAAGGTTAGTGAAGGACAGAAAAATGAGCTGCTCAAGAAAAATATGTGTACATGCCACATATTTCATAACTGCTGATGCTAAAAACAATGCGCTAATTGTGCATGGCTTTATTTATTTGACCCTAAGTCCTGGAGGAAGGCAAAGATTTATAATAAAAGTTTTATTGGTACTTTTCCCATCACGCTAATGCTCAATTATTGAGAGCCGTTTGGGCTATAAAACAGCAATGCACAGCGATTCCCAGTTCACCAGCTTCCTTGGCAGATTTCCAGAGGCTGGATGTCATTACAGCATGGCCAAACCAACAGAACCAACCTGGTACGAACTCTGAAAAAGTTTCCTGGGAGAACAAGGATGCACAAGCAAAATCCCAGAGCTGAAGCCGCGTTAGCTACTGGGTGGCTGCCGCACTGCAGTTTCATAGTCAGATACTCTGTCCTACACAGAGACATCTTCTTTGATATAGTTTTCTGACTAAATAATTGTTGTTCAGAAAAGCAAAGCAGCATGGCATTATTTTTGTCCGAATTGCTTGTTAGAAAACATGTTTAATGCTGCATCAATAGATATCTTAATCCACGATATTAGCATGTTGGGGTTTTTTCTGCTCATAGAAATATCTTTCACATTGAGCTTTCTCTACTTCAACGACCCTTCCACAATGGTAAGATCTGGCAGGGGGATTGCACTAGATGATCTTTCGAGGTCCCTTCTAATCCCTAACATTCTGTGATTCTGTGATCTCCACATACTTCATTTTCCCCTTTGATTATTCTGTTGTATACAGGTTACAATTTATTTTAATGCTGCTTAAGATATTTTTTCCTAGCAATGTTTTTCCTTAATTGCATTTTAATGTGACTTTGTCTTTCCTTTATATTTTTCCTCTCTATTTCAGTTGGGTACTTTGAGTACTGTACACAATTTTTCCTGGGGTTAATTAGCTTCAGTTGGTCTTTTACTTTTCAGTCTATAACTACTGAGTATTTTCATAAAATTGTATTGTTACAGAAGGTCTTCCAGCCGATTATTGACCTCTGGAATTATATTACAGATCACATTCAGTCTCTTTTAACTCCTCACTCATGCATAGCAATGTATTTTATACAAATATTTCTACTATTGATGTGAGTTTATGAAACAACTGTTTCTAATTGCCCATTACCTCCTGTAATGATAGTTTCTGTGAATAAATCCCTGCATTTTTAATGCTTCGTCTTGACGTATCTGCTCTGCTGTTGTTACAGTGCGGTGACATTTTGAGATTCTTCATATGGACCAACACCTCCCCTTGCCCCCTTGCAGTTTTGTATTTATTTTTTGTACAATAAAAACACTGGGACAAGGAGGAGGGGGAACCTCGTTCTGCAGGTGCTGTGGTGGTGACAGGCTGGTGGCGGTGGCTTTTACAGTTGTGCCAAGCCCCTCACCACCTGTGGTGGGGCACAAGCCCCAGCAGCAGTGCCCCGAGCAGCCTCACAGCCTCTGCTGCGTGCCCTGAGCCTTTAAAAGGGGGTTTTGCTAGCTGTGCTTATACTGCAGAGTTATACTTTTTAATTGGTTTGGTTAACGTCTTACAGATGTGCAAATCATGTGATTTTTTAGGGGTCTGCTAATTAAGATAACATTTTCTCTCCCTGTTTAATCTATTAATTTGGAATAGTTGACCGTTATTGTAATTAAATGTACAAGTGCTATTTTTTAAACGACTGAACTGCTGTTATGACAAGGATGCCATCTCAGATTTAAACATCAAGGGCCCTGCAGTTCTCCTCCCACTCCCCAACTGACTCAGTGTTTTTCATTGGGCAAGTAGCTCAGCTCCTACCTCCCTTTCTTGCCTTCCAGGGCCATTGTGTGAATTAATTAGATAATGTTTCAGCACAGCTTTGAACCAGAGAGTGCTACAGAAGTGCCAAGTTATAATTTATTGTTATGAAAGCCGGTGTGCTGGCTGGGAGTGAGACAGCTGATGCAACCCCAGCAGAGGGGGACAGCAAGGTGGCCAAGGGTGAGCTTTGCTCTCGCCTCACCGTCCCTCCTCTCTGTCCCCACCATCTGCAGCACCTTCAGCTGCCCCAGCAACGCTCTGCTGGAGGCAGCACCAGCAGCTGTGTGGTGGCATCCAGGAGACACAGCCCCTGGCTTAGCCCACCCGACCTGGTTGCTGGATTCAGGATGTTGTCTGCACCTCCTGGTCCATTTTCAGGCTGTTTGAAGGACCTGTGGCCACATCCCCTGGAAAATTATAGTGCTTCAAATCAGCAAAGCACTTAAGATTAACATTGATAGGGCTGAAGAGTGGCTTAAGGTTAAGCACGTCGTGGGGCTTGCTGGGTAAGATTAGCCCAGAGCAGATGTGTGTTTTGCTGATGCAGGTTTTCAAAATACTTCGGCCTTGATCCAACAAGACACTCAACCGTGAGCAGTCCTGCTGAAAGCAATGGAAATAACTGGCTGATCAAAGCCAGGCAGCTGGATGAAGAAAAAACACTGAGTTACAAACCTGTTTGTTTAGAAATGAGTTTGCTTTGATGAGCACGTGTGCATGCAGGCAGAGGCGACAGAGCAAACCAGCTTGGATGCTGTCGCCAGGGCTGCGTGTACATGAAATAACGCTTCCTCACAGCCCGGCGGTGTTCAGCCAGCTTCCAAATACCAGCAGATCTATTTAAATGCAATTCTCTGGAATTGTAATGACCTGTCCCAAACAGTTCTCATTATTTGTCAAATCCTGTTTTAATTCCTCAGGCTTTTTTACCCCATAGCCTGTGCTGGTGGAGCGGCTCAGCCCAGGCACTGCTGCGGGGTGAGGAGCTGGTGGCCACCCCAGGTGGTGGGACTTGTCTGCCCCTGCTTACCCCGCGGTCCCCAGGGCTTGCTCTGGGGCATTTTAGAACAAGAGACCAAGATGTCCCATGGCAGAGGGGTTGGACTAGATCACCTTTGAAGGTCCCTTCCCACCCAAACTATGATATGCTATGATCTAGCTGGTTTATAGCAGCATTTCTTGATGCCGCTGCTCTCATGTTTTGAGAGAAATTCCTCCCTACCGAAGCCCAGGGATGGGAAATTAATCTGGGGAGCTGCAGCTGCCCGGGGTGTTGCTGAGGGTCGCTGATGCTGATGGACTTACTACATTTTAATGGCATCACACAGCTCAGCACAGAGGTACCAGACTGCAGGAGCACGGCTCCGTTTCCACGGGGCCAGGCGGGTGCTGCAGGACCTTTTCTAGCCTTAAAAGCCTGGAAGGAATGCACCCCACAGGGCTGAGGCGGAGGTGTGGGACTGTCCCAGTGCTGGATGGGGACCCCCATTTCCCACCCCCCCATTTGAAGCTCCGTTTGAAGGGCAGCATGACATGCCGGGGCAGAGACACGGACAAGGCTTCGCAGAAAGCAGCACCCGCGTCTGAAAACTGACAACGGCCCATTTACTGCTTTTCTTGTGATTAAGAGACTAGAATTAAAAAGACCTGCACTTGCATTCCCAGGCAGGCAAGAAGAATCATTACTTTACAGAGATGGAATTCCTTCATATGTTAAAGCCATCAAAAAGAGTAAAATTTGAAATTTCTGGCGGCACGGAAAAAAAATGTGGTGCAGTTAGACATAATGAAATCCTTGCTTGTCATTAATGAAAAAAAACTACTGTTGTTAAAAGACCCCTTCATAAATAATTGAGAAACCAATTATACAGTCTTGGTGACTAATTTATCCAGGAGCGGCGTGGATCACATTATGTCATAGAATGAACAGTGGGTACACCCTATCTCGCTATAACTTGTGCCTTTATTCAGCTGATCCAGAAAGAAATAACGACAACAAAAAAAAGCAACGAATGCGCGTAGTATGTCAGGAAACACGTTATGTGAAATGAGAGGTGGGCATTGGCGCGTCTTGATTTGAACCGGTTCTACAGCAGTACGCGGCCCCGAATTAACATTTCACCTTATCTCTGCGCCACGAAGTGGAGCGGGGCCGAGGCAGAAAGCCCAGGGGTTGCGTGCAGGCTGTTTGCCGCGGGTAAGTCGATGTTTTAGCGAAGTTTCGCACGCAGAGGCCGCGGCGGCACCGAGCGCTTCACCCGCGCCTCCCTGGTGCGCGGCGGCGCCGGCAGGCGGCGCTGTGGGCGGGCGGCGCGCGGGGCGGCCCCTCTGGGCGCGCGGGGAGGCCGCGGCGCCGGCGCGCGGCCGGCCCCGCCCCCTGCTCGCCTGGCGGCGGCGGCGGGAGCGGCGGCGATGGCGGACAGCGCCAGCGAGAGCGACACGGACGGCGCCGGCGGCAGCGGCGGGGGCGGCGGCCCGGCGGGGCCGCTGGCGGCGGGCGGCCCGGCGGCGGGGCCCGGCGCGGGGGGGCCGGGCGGCGGCGGCGGCTCGGGAGGCAAGGCGGGCGGGATCGTGATCTCGCCGTTCCGGCTGGAGGAGCTGACGAACCGCCTGGCCTCGCTGCAGCAGGAGAACAAGGTGCTGAAGATCGAGCTGGAGACCTACAAGCTCAAGTGCAAGGCGCTGCAGGAGGAGAACCGCGACCTGCGCAAGGCCAGCGTCACCATCGTGAGTGCGGGCGGCGCCGCGCCCGGCCCGGCGGGCGGGAGGGAAGGCGGGCGGGCGGTGCGCGGGGTGCCCCGCCGCGGGGGTGTCCGCGCAGGGCGGGCCCGGCTGCCGCCGCCCTCCCCTCCCCTCAGCCCGGCCGCGGCCTGCCCGCCTCGCCGCCGCCGGGCGCCCCCACCTCCGCTTCCCCCGGAGGCGGCGGCGGTTGAGGCCGCTTTACCTCAAGCGGGCCCGGCTGTCACCGCGGCCCGTCCGGGGGGAGCGGGCCGGGGGGCAGGTGGGGTCACCCGGCGCCCTTCGCGCCGGCCTCGGGCGCTCAGCGGGGTCCAGGCTCCTTGCGGGAGAACCGGCGGGGAACCGAGGTGGCTGCCCGCCCCCCGCCGCCGGCCCGGACCCGCGTGGCCGGCGCGGCTCTCCGCGGGGAGGCAGCGCCGCCGCCCCTGCCCTGCGCCTGGCGGTCCCGGCGGGGAGGGCTCGGGAAGGGGCGGCTCGGCAGGGCTGGGGCTCGGCGGCGGTGAGGGCCCTGCAGGGGAAGGGCCAGGCTGGATGTCCCCTGAAGTTTCTCAAAGTAGAGATTTTTCTTTCTTGGAGTGATCTGCGGAGATTATGGATTATCTCCGCAGCCGTCACCTCCTCAGCCACAGTGCAGAAACAGCGAGTTGCAGGGTAGCGTCTCAGTCGTGAAGAAGTGTTTGATTTATTTGTGCTTTTTGTTAGCTGTGGTATTTCAAGAGGTTATTTAGAAACCCATTTTAAAGAAACCTCTTGGAAACAATGCAAGTAACACACCATGCCGTCCCAGGAAGAGCTCAGCTACTGGTTTGTGAGCACTGCAAGGACAACTTGGAATTGAACATCATTTTATATGATGCTGTTAGGCATCAGTCCTCTGTAAAGTACCTATGAGAATACAATAGTATGACGTTGTTTTCTTCTCTGTGAGTTGAGAGTTTAGGAATTTAGATTAGAGGGGGTTTTGCTAATTCGGTGGTCAGAGGGATCATTTAGATGTTGTAATGATCATGGCCTACATGGAAACAAAGTAGGTAACATGTTAAAGACCAATTCAAGGTAACCCTGATACTTGTATACGCTGTTGTGTACATTATTGCCGGTGCAGATAGAGATGCCTTGAGAGAGACCGATTTCACCTGCATGTGGTCATTCTCTTCTCATCTGATTTTTTCTGTAGAGGTTACTTTATTACGAGCCTGATGGCCATTTTATTGATGATCAGTTTTTTTCATTGTCGGTATATCTAGCAAAGAAATGGAGCCCGTCTAGGCAAACCTCTCATCTGTTCCCAGTAGTAGGCATTCAGTGTCTAGCAGGATGTGGGCCGGAAGAGTGCATGAAATACAATATAGAAGTAATTTATTCAAGGATGACAAATATAGTGCTAGTCAGGGAAACGTGTGCTTTGTTAATACTTTATGAGAAGAGATTGTGTCTTAATTAGGTAGCAGCGGAGTGCCTTCTGATGTTGAAAGGGGCTAAGACATCTTGTCAGTCAGACATTTTCTCTTTGCCTGTTCGAAAGGCAAAGCATCTTTCTGAACCCCTGGTAGGTGTATTGTTCGTAAACAACTTGAAAAAAATGTTTGTGTGCATTAAAGTTCTTTAGGTGCTGTCTTTAGAGACTGATTATCTTATATTTTCATCAGATTTTAATTTACAAAATGGAAGTGTTTTTCTTAAATCTGAAACTCAATCTGTATGTTTTTGACATCTTGGATAAAGAGAGAAAAGGTGTTAGACTTTTATAGCAACCTGTACGCTGTCTGGAAAACTGGCACCTTTAGCAGACACTCTGTCTTTTGGTATGCTAAACTGCGTGCACAGCCGAGTAAACCACTTCTAATTCAGTAAGCGGTGAAATAATGAATGTAAAACATAGCTTTTTTTCAGGTCACTGAGACTTTGTGCTGTGGTTTACATAGTCTGTAATGTAAACACATTTGCAGTCAAAATACTTTGTTGTGTTGCTCTAGTATACAACTGAGTGGAGATGAATGTTATTGGAATGTTGAAATGTGTGCCATTTGCATGTAAATGTAATTAAATAGAAAGTTTTCTGAATTTCTCCATTGTGATTCTAAACCTTCATCACTTTACTCCTCCACCAGCCTGCTCAAGCTCCTGGCGGTGTTGCTGTGCTGGCAGATGGGTGCTGCGTACCCGTTTCCTGTTGTAGACATTGTAATGTCACGAATCAGCTTTGATTTTTATCAGGTGTTGAACTGTGAAGCGCAAATGAAACCCACAGGGAGCCAAAATAGCAGGTGAAATGACTAAACCTGTGTGCTGGAGGTGAAGGTGACTCCTTGAACGCCGCGGCTCTTCACCTGCGAGCTTTCCACAGTCCCGTCATTTGAGCTCAGTTGTGCTAGTGCCATGGGTACTCTTCACTTTCTCTGGCTCCCGCCGTTATCTTTAATGGCTTTGAATATTTTCTCTTTAAGGTTTATCAGGTAGAAAGCGGTCTTCTTCCTCCTTCCTCTTGTGTCTGTGCTAGTGTAAGCGTTAATATGACATCTTTGTTTCTTGGCTTAGTATTATTGGATGTGTACAGTTTGGGAGTTGTTTAAATAGCTTGCTCTGTAGGATCGTATTAGTTCTATTTTGTAGTTAACTCTTGTATCATAGGCTTGAAAACAAGCGTATCTAAGCACAGGAGGCCTACATTAAAGTAGTTGCACTTGGAAAACTGACCGAGAAAAGGTGTTGACTTTGCAGGCTTATATGCTCGCTAACTTCATATGACTTCGCATGTAGAACATGTAAAACTAGATGCTGCTTTAATACTGAAATTGGTAAAACTGGCTTGGACTAAATCTATGTCTAAAAAGGTGCGTGAACTCTACTCCATCCAGCAGCCTGAAATGCAAATGAAATTATGCTGTTGCTCATGTGAAATTAAGTAAATATACATGATAACTTTCAGCTGCTATTATTGGTAACAAACTGTGAGAGAGGGAGCAAAGCAGGCTGAGAGCTCAGTAAATTTGAAGTGTTATCTAGCTGTGCAAGATCATTACATTACAAGGTGCAAAGTTTTGGATCAAGCATTAAGAAGAAATAACTAAGATCACTTGATGCATTTGCAGAGTTCATTTATCTGTCTTTAGCAATATTTAATTGCGTGATCTAATGGTATGTTTCTGCAAGGTCTTTTTTAGGAAATGGAACGGATGATGCCTAGTTCGGGGGAAAATCACACACCTGAAGATCTGAGATGCTGTGTGTTTGAGACGTGAAATAATGAGTTTGGGTTATAGTGCTGCATTACCAGAAGTGAATTTCCTGTGTGAACTTCCTTGATTTTTTGGTGAAAAAGGCCTAACAAGGAGATGTCACATCTAATGGACTAAGTCTGGAACAGCGCAACTTGTCTAGTTAAATAAGAGCACCTTAAAAACTGGCTGGTGGTGGTGGGATGACTGCTTTGAATAGTTGCGTGTGACGAAAGCTGGAATACCTCAGCCGGGTGTAGTTATGTCTTGCTTAGGAGGCTGCTTTTGAAGTCAGTAGGACTTGGATTTCTAGCTGCTTTTTTTCTACTTTTCGGTGTTTGATGTAACAAAGTCATCCTATTTCAGTGAAAGCCATGTAACCTTTAACTGATACTGAAGCATTTTGATTTTCTTTGTTATTGTTTTGAAACTGACATGCTTCATACAAACAGTGCATTTCATAACAAAAAGAATTTTAGTCCGTGATTGCTGCAGGTATATACGTGCTTACTCTTGGGTGTTAGATTCAGTAATTTAACTTGTGTAAATTGGCCTACTATAGCCAGGTGTCTTCTATAGTTTTAGAAAATTAAACTAAGCCTTATTCTGTTATTTATTTTTTTAACTGAGATAGTGTGTTTGAGAAGCCTTAATTTAAAAATGACTGTGCTCCAGAGTGCTTGGTGTAGCAGTTTTAATGTTTTGTAACAGATTTTACAATAACAGCTTCTCAGGTGGAGTTTTTTTCCTACTGTTTGCTTTGTAGGGAAGGGAATTATCCTAGAAATAGCTCTTTGTGGTGCTGTGTGGATCCCCAGGACCATCAGTTCAGATGAGACAGTCTCATCCAAACCGCTAATGGCATAAGTAACACTTGGATGCTGGTTTTTGTGGGCTGGCCGTGAGGTATCACTGTCTGGTAGCGACTGCTACCGTGCTTGCTGGCCAGGGGCGTCGGGTTGGGGACTGCTGGTCGCTGCTGGTGGCAGCATTTTACTGCCAGACCTCTGCCGCCACCTGTGTGTCTGTAGCCAAACCCGCACCTCTGCACCTTGGCCCTCAGCTTGACTTCTATTCCCTGAGTGCTGGCAGAAGGCAGTTGCACCTCCTGGCTTCTCAGTCTCCTCACGTGTTTGTGCAGAGCAATGCTAACAGCCTCCCACCAGCTGGGAGAAACAATGGAAGAAAAAGCCTTACTCAGATCCTATTTCCTTGCCCCTACTCACAAATCCTAAAAAAAATTTGTGGCTTCCGATAACAGCCATCTCCTGAAAACAAACAGACTTTCTGGGACTTGCGGATTGGAAAAATCCTTTGTGGTATCACAGACTTGTTACAGCTTTCTCAATAAATGACCAGCTTTAGATGCTGGAAATAAATATGATTTTAGCATTTTGTTCTCAAGGAAGCGTGCAGTGGCATTTGTATGTGTGTGCACGTGAGGTCTGCTGTTGTGGGTTTTCGTGGAAAATGTCAGCCTGGATGGATAGTTTGAGGAAGTGAATGAGTGTGCTATATTGTCAAAAATCCCCTTAAAAATGTTTTTTCAACAACTTTTTCTTCTTTCCTGAAGTTTGCACCAGAATTTCAAAGCAGGACACCTGTTTCAGTACAGAATATGTCTATTAATAATAGAAGAAAGGGTAGGATAAGCTAACTGAATTGAAATACAAACCTTTAAAAGATGCTCACTTATGGGCACGGGGATGAATGAAAGAAATCAATTAGTAGCAGCTAGAGGTAAGAAACAGACCAAGAGAGGAAAGAGATTAATATTTTAAAAGAGGTATCTGTAAGTCTGTTATTTACTCTTTATTTTGAAGTAGGTCTTGCTTGTGTGAAAGCGGCTGACTTGCCGTTTTGTGATGTCTTCTGTAGGTGTAAGAAGCCTGCTTGCGGCTTCTGTATCCAGCTGCATCATTTGTAGCTCTAGTGTGTAGCCAGACTAAGCTGAAAGTCTAACTCAGAAATAACTTATTTCAGAACTGCTCTGCTTACCTCCTTTTCAGAGTAAAGACAACTTTGCTGCTAAGATTAGCAAATTCATGCACAATGAAACTCCATCCAAAATTTTTCAGGAAGAGCAGGCACATAGGAAATGAGTGTCTTGTATTTTGGTTTTACATTTGCCTCAGATCCTCAAGAAGTTTCTGTTGAGCTTCTGCAAAATGTCTGTAAAGGAAAAAGGAAGCTTAGTAATGTTAACTGTTTTGGCTCTTAGGTTAAAGTGGTAAAAGCAATGCTACTTGCTGTGTGACTGGTGAACGAATTGTAGAAAGGTATATTATTCTCTGCTTCCGTTTGTTAGTTATGCACAGCCAGTAGCATATTGAAAAACGTTGTCGGTGCGGTGGTAACAGCATATTACATTTGTCAGTGTTGTAGGGCTTCTTTAGTGCTGGTTAAAGAAAAAAAACAACAATAACACCAAAAACCCACAAAAAACCAAAACACAACAAAAAACCAAAATGAACCCATGGAAAAAGTGGTAATGTTTCTGAACTTGATTCCAATAGTTAATAAACAGGAACGCTTGTACTTTCAGGGAGTTTGAGGATTAAGAGAGTTGCTAAATCACTTACTTTGATTTGTGTCACATCTTCATGTTTTTCTGAGTTGTTCCAGCTTTGAATCTCATAACGTACCTTGGAATGTGTCTTTGGGAAGCGTATCCAGTTTTAATTTGAAGACTAACACAGGTGAAGAACCATTGTGCTTGGAAAAGCTCTGCTGCCCTATCTCAGGTTCTTCCCATCAGCTTCATCAAGGCTGACCTGCTGATTCTTGCAGTGCCTTTTGACTACATTTGTGAGTCTTCTGGATGCTCCTTATGAACATACAGGCTGCAACAGGCATCTTCCAGTTTACTTTGACAAACTGAACTAAGCTCTCAGGCTTCGAGAAACTGGAAATCTAATGTGCTGGATGAAAAACGCTGTGGGTGTATGATGCACTGATCTGGCCTAAACACCCTTCCCTCCTTCAAATTTGCTCTAAAGTTCCTGATAGCCTACATTAGAACTGACAGGCTTTATTTGTTTAGTTTCCATCCAGTATTGTCAGTTGTCTCCTGTGAGCTCACCGTTGTGTGCTCTGGCTAATTTGGCAGAAATGCAGCAGCACGCCTGTGCCTCTTCCAGGTCTGATCCATGCTGCTGGGTTGTCTGGTAGCACTTGAGTTGATGCTAATAATTGTGGAATCGTAGTTACAGGAAGGATGTTTTGCCTTTTTCTGAGTTTTTTGGGGATTGGTATCAGTTTCTTCAATGCTGTGTACAGAAGAGGTGAGCTGTCTCTGCTGGGCCTTGGGTAGCAGCCCGTGTTGCAGCATCACGCGTGAAACTCATACAGAGGTGTTGTTCCTTTTCTCCCTGTCAATTGTCTGGGAGAATCCCTTGGTTTGTGGGGTTAGTAATTTTTTTCAGAAGTGCACCTTTGGTAGAACAAATTTGTTTCAAATGAAACAAAAGTTGAAGGTGTCTGTTTTCTGTTATTATTTTTTACAGTCTTGCTAATCTCAGTCTCCTATAGTTTATCAGAAATGACTTACTGAGGAATACTCTGCAGTGAATATTTTGAACAACGTCATGCTTAATACATTTTGGTGTGAAATTTCTAATGAAATTTTCCACTGATGAATATTTTTGAGGTCAGTAAGCCACTTTGGAAATCCTGCTGTATACTTTGATTATTTTATAACCATTTTTAAATAATGTGTGGCATGTATTACTAAACCAAGAAGTCATATGAGTGCCATATAAACATCCTAAACCTTTGCGGTTATCTTTCTTATAAATAGTCCTTGGCTGAAAGATGAGTCTATGCTTATCTGCCACAACTTGTTCTCAATAAAACCATGCTGAATGACCCTTGTTATGTTTCTGTCCTTTATACAGTAAATTAATTTGTTTCCAGTATTGCCATTGGGTTGATACCAAACTGTGATAACCATCTATGTCTTGCTTGCCTTTGAATATTACATAACAGCTCTAATTTTTTTATCTGTTATTTTATTGATGTTCCCATGTTTAATAATGGTGGAATGTGTTCTGTCAGTAGAAATACTGCTATATTCTCTGAATTACTTTGGGGATGGAAATGAAATAAGAATTGAGATTTTAGAGTACATTTGAGAATTTTTAATAATGCAAAGTTCTTGGTGTTTCTGTGGGCTTGCTATTCTGCATAGAAAGTAATTTTGCTTGTCTTTCAAGTGAACTTATTGAATCTTGAATTGTATGTCAGAATGGGTTTGTAGTTAGCTTTTATTTTAAGCAAGCTGTTTAATGTTGGGTTTAAACATTTACTGAGACTAATGGCCATTCTTTCTTAGTCTATCTCCAGTGGCTTAAAAATGTTTTGAATGAGAGTTGTTTTAGTTTTTTTATGCGTTGTGCACCTAACAACAAGTTTGCTTTCATTGAAGAAAAAAAAAATTCATGTGTGCTATTGCTATACATCTGCTAGAATTTTTTTTTTTATCACTAATACAGTATGGGTCAGTCACCCAAATGAGTATTCCCAATACTGAGAGTTTGGCATTGTTCACATCTGCTGGTTTAGATGGTAGAGTAAAACATTAGATTTTTTTAGAGTTTCTAGCACTGTTGCTAATCCCAGTATTGGAAAGCTAGTGTAGACAAGATTTAGAATAATTTTGCAGATCCTGGAAGTTCTGTGCTTCATTTTAGTTGTGGTTTTGACTGTAATGAAGTTTGAATTTTATTGCTGATTTGAAAGGATGAAGGAAAGTTGGTTTTGTTTTTTGGTTTTTTGCCCAGTAGGTGTGTGGTCTGTAGTTTTCTTGTTAATTTCGTTTACTTGTCCTCATTGCTTGTTTCCGCCTGCTGCTGATACTGACTTCAGTTTGTACTGAAGTTATGTTCAAAGTCCTTAGTCTTAAGTGTTGGTATACACGAGGTGCATTTTCATATTTGACTGCCAGTGCTAAAGCTCCTTGGAGTAAATGAGGAAATAATACCGGTGTGTGGCCCAGATCTGTGGTGAGCAAGCTCACGCATCCATTAGAGGCTTCAGACAAAGGGTTTTGTTTTCAGGCTGCACCTCATAAGATGTGCTTGGGTGGGATGTGGCCTGGGCACCAGAAGAGCAGAAAGCACTTACCTCTGCAGGGGCTGCAGATGAGGCTGGTCAGGCAGCTGGACTTAGAGGGTGCTGCAGGAACATGGAGTGCTGGTTTCTCACAAGCCTATCTCAAAATGTGGTTGGAATGAAGAAACAAGAGAGTGCTCTCCTCCAAAGCATTGAAGATTGTCAGCAGTAGACATCTGATGTATTTAAGCACAGTCTGGTAAAAGTAGTGAGAGAAACAGTTGCTTTGCTGCTCTTTTTTGGGCTAGATGGTAGGAGGAAGTTGCTGAATTTAGCAGTGGAGCAAGAGGTGAATCCTTTCTGTCTTACTCTTGAGGAAAAAAAAATTGAAGGGGGAAAATAATAGGGACAAACTGTACAAAATGAATTATGCACAGAATTTGGGATCTAAGCAGAATGAATGGCAAAGAGACAAAGACATGGTCTAGAAGAGAGGCAAAAAATACAATATAAAGCAAGTTGCTATGGATTTGTAAAATAAAACATTCCTGTGATGTCTTGCTTCCAGCACAGCAGCCTGGGAATGTCCAGAAGGGAACATCTCAAGTTCCACTTCTTCAGCGAAGTCCTTCTGTCTGACTGAAGAGGTGTCTTACTTTTAATTATACGGACTGTTTTTGTCCCATTTCAATGTATGAGAAAAGAGAATGAAGTGAAAACAAAGGCAAGACATTTGAGGTGAACTGTTCCGCAGTGAAACACAAGTGTCTAAGTAGGAAACTCCAAAGCACAAATTACTGATGTGCAGGTTTCACATCTCTCTCTGTGGGGTGCAAGGGCTCCTTGATGAAAGCTCGCGCAAAATATTTACAGAAACACTGAAGCAATTTTTAATCCTGACACTTAAGTTTGTAATTTTTTCAAATATTCAATTAAAATACAGACATTGTAGGCTAATTGTTGCCCATGGGGACAGTCCTTTTTAGTGCCTGAGAGTAGTCCTCTATCCTTGCATGCCTTCCATTACAGCAGTTTTGTTCCTGGAAAAGATGGTATTCCCTCAGCGTATCAACTGATACTCTGGAGAAACTCTTAGGATAAGGCCTCTTCTTCCCTTTTCAACTCTGAATTTGACTTTGAAATTTCATCTTCTATACATTAATATTACATGCAATCTGTTCTTCAGTTTGGGGTAGGCTTAGTGAGGTAGATGAGTATCTCTTCAGCTCTGCTGTGGATCGAAACAGCCTAGCAGTGTTTCAGCTATCTGTAAGGTTTCCTCAGATGTTTTAATTCTTTAAACTGCCTAAAAATGTGATGTTTCTGCTTATTACTGTAAAGCTAAGGTCTTTCTAGTTCCTTTATTGTTGTTGATGCTAATCGTATTTAAAACTCCTATCACATATATAAATAAATCCCACAGTTATACACTTTAGTCCTGAATAAAGGTACATTTATTAACAAGTCAGACATGATAAAACCCAACAATGTTTAATGGGCCGTAGTATGAAGCTTCTTCCTGTGCCTTGCAGTTTAATTTCTACTGGCAACAGAGGATGTTGGAAGGTTTTTAGGGTTTGGGGTTTTTAGGTAGTGGTGGGATTTCGCTTTGTTCCCCTTCACTTTCAGATAGACCACAAAAGCAGTTACTGTGGATTTTGCAAAATGTAGGAGTTTTTAATCACCCTTTTTCCAAGAGCTTTAAACAGTGTGCGTTTTTCAAATCCGTTAAAAATAGAGAGTAGAAATTTTGTCCTGGCTAGTGTTGCCAGGAATTGATTCATTAGGCAAAAGCCCTGTTCTCACAAACCTCAAAATCCTGGTTGAGTCAAGAGGAAGAACAGCTCCAGAGTCCTTTTCCAAGAGTAAATTGTACCTGAGATGTAGACCTGCAAAAAACTCCCTCTGCAAACTGAGGCACGTAACTGGAAGTTCTTGCTCTGTGAGTGGAAAGGTGGGCAGGCATCTCCTAAAAATTCCTCTGTATTAGACCTACTTCTCCAGATCTGTATGGGGTGAATATTCACGGATGATTGTACTGCCCCATAACCTGCAAACCTCTGTTTGTAGAGATCAGAGACAGAGGATACAGAGCGAAGGATGTGTTTTATCATATTCCTTATCATATTTTCATACACTGCATTTATAGACTTGCTTCTTGTTTCGAAAGCCTAAAAAGAGATTGCTCTTCAGAATGCTATGGTATGTACTGTAAGGTGTCCAAATGGTAGAGAAGGAAAAAACAAAATATTACTCCGCTCACTGACTCCTAGGAAGGATAAGTAGAAACTTAGGTTTGCTGTGATGGAGTTAGAGCTAATGTGTCTTAATAGTGGGATGGACAGTATGGTGTTTACTTCATGAATATATTGGTTTGGAGCAAGGTATGATTATAATCAGTAACAAGCTTTGTCTCCTGCACTTTTGGATCACTGAGAAAGTGTTTCTCTAGAAAGACAATGTGTGTAAGAGGAAATCAGGGGAGATTTTAAAAGGAGCACTCTTAAGAGTTTAGTTATGTTGAGTTACTAGGGGTGGGGAAAAACATTGCCATCCCTAATGATTGTCTAAGTTGTATTTAAACTAGTCATTTAAAACAAACAAGAAAAAAAAAGCCCCAACAACAAAAACAAAAAATTAAAGAAAGTGAATCAAGAAATTACATGGTGAGCATTTCACGCTCATCGTTTGGAAACCCCACAACTGGATTTTGATATAGTACTTCTCCTCCCTAGTTTTAATAAATTTGAAGAAAGGCAGGTTTTATTGTTGTAGGTATCCCACAGGTTATACACACCTGAAAGAAGGATCTCCAAGTGCTGAAGGCCACTTGGATCTAGACGAGAAGGATGATGAGCCAGGAGGCTGTTTGAGCGCAGGACCTAGTCTAGAAGTGAGGAAACTTGTGGGCTTCTTCCTGGGAACGGGGAGAGTTGCTGACACCCAAGCAGGATGCCATGCAGCAGTGGTCTACACCTTCTGCCTGAAGAGATGGGTTTAACAGAATTATACTTTGACTCTTATTATACACTCTGATGAAGAAAAATGAGAGTTCCTTGTTTGCATACTTGCAATGATTTACCTGAGCTGCATAAAGTGAAGAAGGATTTTCGTTAAGATTATTGGGGGGAAGGGGAGGAGGAGTGACTATTAAATCTCCACTCCCTGCTTTTGTTTGTGCGTCTTTGTCTTTGAATAGAGAAACAGTCGTGGCAGCAAAGCTACTTTTAACAATAGTTTGCTGTGGTTGTATTTTGAGCAGAGGCTTGTTATTTTAAAACACAGCTCAATGCCTGTTAACATCAACATGCATACCTCTGAATAGAAGCTGTATAGTAAATTAGCCACCTAATAGTCTATTTTTCTGCTGAATCTTTTGCTTTTCCTGCTCTGAAGCTTTGGGAGTGTGCAATATTGAGTTTGCTAATTGGGCAGTCCAGCAAAGTGGGCTGGTTAATGTGTGGGTACATTGAAGATAAATGGTGATTTATCAGTGAGTGGAAAACAGGCAAAAAAAGTATTTAAAATATGTTAGCTTAAAAAGCATTTATGCGTTAGATGTCATTGATATTACAGAATAATTTGGGCTGATTTGTTGCAGTACTACATTTCTTGTAGGTTCTAGTACTGGGTGGTGGTGTTGCTGACATTTAAGCTGCTGTTGATTGTTGGTTTCTAAGTAGCACAACACAACCAGATTATGTTAAACTCGAGTATTTTAGATGCAAGTCAAACAAAGCCATAGCATCTCACAACGATGGTAATTCTAATCATCATGTAGGGCATGGAAAATAAGTTTTAAAAAAAAAACCCAACAACAAACCAGTATATGCTACAATAGTAGCCATGAACAATTTGATCTCTTTTTTTTTTTTTTTTTCTTTTTTTTTCTTTCATGTCCAGAAACCTGTGCGTTCAAAAATTCAGGCAAACTAAACATAAAACTGCAAATCTATTTATGTGTATGTGTGCATCCTTGTGACATTTTTCAGCAGCTTTCATATTGAGGCTCAACAAAAGCAAAACCTGTTCCACGTACTTCTGTATTCTATTTGTTTTACACTTATTGATTAACTAGCAAACTGTTTACAGTACAAAAAATTCACCAGTAAAACACCAGTGTCACCAGCAGTCAAAGAGTAAAGCAAAAACTTCTTTCAGGTAGTCATCAGTGAAGGGTTAATACAGAGAGATATTTCAAACTGTGGTTCAGTGTTTGATAGGACAATGTATTTTTATTTTCTATATTGTGTGTCTTTGTCAATGTAAATATTTGGTTGGGTATAAACTAACAAAAATGGGGCAGACTCTAGCAAAGCACAGGTACGTTCTGCTGGAGCGGTGTGTCCTGACCTTTGTGCTGGGCATGGTCACTCGCCTCTGCTGAGCTGAGACTGGAGCTGCGTCGTGTGGCCCCGCTCCCACTGCCTTCCTGGCTGTGTCCTTAAGAGCCTTCTGAGAAACACAAAACTAATATTTTGAAGAAATGTTTCGCATGTATGCAGAGGATTTAGGGGACCTGGGCTTGTTGCTTGTATGTGCTATACTCATTTTACGCATGCATTGGAAATCATCGCTACTCAAAATGCAAGAAGTGCGGGAAACGTGCACTTTGTGTTCATGTGCGGTGGTGAGCTGGAGAAACAGGCTCATGAAATAGAGGCGTTTGGAAAGGTCTGTGGGCTAGATTTAATTTTCCTGCTAGGTCATTCCTGCCTTGGCCTATAACTTCTGTTGGCTCAGGTTACAGCTCTTGTGTACTGGAAGCAGAGACTCCAGCCCTGATAACCCTCTGGGAGCTTGTTCTACATGATGATGTTTAAGTGACTGAAAAATAAGTGCTATAAAGCGTGTGTCTAATGAATAGTCAGATTTTTAAGGTTTCAATGTCGAGTGCTCAAAATAGGAAATATTTAATATTTGCCTGCACAACCTTGCTACCTTTCCTTTGTGGTGCTTTATTACCATACAGTCTTTAATTACATGAAGACTTGCATAACAGCATGTGGTCATGGTTAAACTGCTAAGTAAAAGTTATTTGAGGTTTGATACATTTTTCTAGACCCTGTCCTGACATTTTCTTTGTCACAGAAAATGTGGCTTTTTCACGTGCTGCATTTGTATTAACTATTTGATGCAAGCACTTTGATGTAATTAAAAACCCTTGAAGAGGGTAGCCTCAAATTTTTAATCTGTTTTGAAGAAAGGCATTTGAATTGTTTTTTAATTATTTAAATAAATTCAGGAATTGATTGTATTAATGACGAATTTCATACGGCTTGTTATACCTTGTTTGGAATGAACCAAATGCATTAATTTTATAAATATTTATGTTTGAAATGAGCCTGTTTTCATAACTTGCTTATTTCACTTTCACCACTTGTATGTTTCAGTTGTGCGAGAGTCTTGCAGGTCAACGTCAAAATGCAGAGAGAAGCTGGTTTAAGTGTTTACAAAACTGAAGTGGAATGGAACTGCATGCTATCGAACAATTTTTTTTTTATTGCTGATGCTAAGAGATTGTTTCGTGTGTATGAATATTGCAGAACATTTGTTTTTAGGAAGCTGGTCAATTCTGAGGGCTCTTTTAAAGTGCTATTTGTTGTGTGGTTTTCCAGGCCACAAGATGTCTTGAAGGTAACTGAATTTTTGAGAGAACTCAGAAGGCTGAGTAACGTTGAGCTGAAAACGTTTGATCATGCTTAAAACTGACTTGGAAGAAAAATGTATGTTGTACGTCATTGGACTCGGCTCCTTTCTCTCGTCAGTCTGTGGCCATTGTGGGTTCATACGTGCTGGATCGCTGGGTGGGAATCGAGTGAAACTTGCTGTGACTGGAGTCAGCAGGAGTGTTGTGACAGAAGTGTTTTGACATGTCCAGCCAAAACCTAATTGACCTTTTAAAAAGGGGAGGGCTGGGTGGATGAAGGGAGAGAATTTCCAACTACAAATGGAGGGTAAAATAAACTGTATTTTAACACTTTAATTGCTTATCATACAGATACTCCTTTATTATTGTATCTTTTTGTTTCCTCTTGCAGCAGAAGTCATCTACTGAATGGCTGAAATGGAATAGGAATTGCCTTCTGAGGCAGTTCTGCATGTGGCTTTAATGTTACATGATAGGTAACATTTAGAGTAGTTGAAGTTATCGGGCTGAGGTTCAGTACTGATATTTTTTTTTTTTCCTCCATTACTGTGTTTTGGAAATAGCATCTGGTAAACCTGTAATTATTAAAAACAAACAACAACAACAAAACAGGAAAAAAAAACCCACAACAACCTTTCTTCCTCATCTACTAGATTTGTGTTGTTTAAAAAAGAAAAAAACCCAACAGCTCGGGGTTCTGAAGGAAACATACCGAGGTATTGCTGCTTGTTTGTTTGTTTTCAAAAGTATGGGTCTTCTAGGAGATGCTGTGTACCCAAGGACATAAAGATAAAAATGAGCAATTCTGCTATTTGTATAGCTCTGTTACTCCTGAAAATGCATCTTAAAGAGGGGAGAAAAAGAAAAAATGGGAAAGAAAAAAGTACTTTTATGTCAGAACTGAGGAAGTGACCCTGGGGTTTACCGTAGATTAAACAGGAAATCACACTACAAATTGAACCCAGAACCTGAAGTCTAGTTCACCACTTTAACCACAAGAGCATTCACTCTCTTTTTCTCTGCAGACAGGCCACCCAGCTGAAAAAAGTACCTTTGCTTGGGGTAAAGCTACGCTCACGTCATACTGGAACTTGGGTGGAACTTCCTTGTCCTTCAGCCCAGACAGGCAGACATGTGCTGCTGGGCTGGCGTGATAGCTGGCAGCAGTGTGAGCCCTTGGTCTCTGAGTTACTCTTGACTCCTGCCCTTGTGGTGGTTCATGTTCCTCCCTGTCTCAAGCGCACATTGCCTGCAATGTGCTCGTTTCAGGTGTGACTGGAAGATTTGGAGGAAAAAAAATAGCTCCAGCCTGGGAGAGCTGCACTGTGAAAGTTCTTCCTGTAAAGGAACAGTATCAGCTCACTGGAATATTTGTTGCATTTGTAGACCAGTAATTTTCCATATTGCTTTAAACCAGTGCTGGAAAGTGTGGCCAGAGCAGTAAATTGAGTAAGTACTGCTAGAGGAGGAATGCGTACTTCAGGAAAATTGGGAAACTTAGGTTTTATTCTATAGCAAAAACTGCATATTCTAAAATCATACCATTGTAACTTTCTGCACTTCCTGGCCTTTTTATCTCATCATGGTTTTTAGTAGGACTTTTGGAAAGGCTGCTTTTGTGAAGTGATAGCTTTAGTTCAGTGTAACATGCAGCAACTGAGATAATCTCTTCCTGAAGCTGCCCCAACATTTCAGTCTATATTCAGTAGCAAAGATTGAGTTTCTTGTGTACAGCAACCAGATTAAACTGCTCTTCAGCTCCATCTGCAGGCTTGTATTGTCCATAGGGTCATGTCAACAGAAATTGCACCATAAAAGATGGATGAATAGTAAATAGGTCCGTGGTGGCTCTTAGCTTAAAGATGAGGGATCCTCAAGGGTGGGTTGGATCAAAGCAGCACTTGGTAGGCTGTTTCCAACAAGATCCCCTGAAATCAAGTGTCACCTCTGCTCTGGGTGCTGCTGGAGACGGGCGATGCTCTGTCAGCGTGTGAGCCAGGCTACCTGGCGTCTGCCTTTCCGGTGGGTGCGCCTAGGTGACTGGGGCAGTTTGTGAAACACGTGTTACTGAAGTTGTGTCTGAAGTGAGAGCTGAAACTAAAATGCAAGAACTCGTTCATGTCAGATCACTGTTAGTGTTGTACTGATACTGACTAAGGGGTGGGTATTAATTGCGGTTGTTGAACCTGCTTCATTACTGTGCAGTATCAGGAGGTTTGTGAATCTTTTGGAAGAACTACTTGGGGAGAAAAGGGTATATAGACAGCTGTGATTTTTTTTTTTTTTTTTTTTTTTTTTTTTAATTATTATTATTTGATTGTATTCAAGCTGATGCCTCACTGGAAATACTGGATTTTGCTGCTTCATAAAATAGTGCCGTTAGAGAAGTGTGGCTGGGGTATGGGCCAGTGATATGGAAAGATGACATCCCACCGTAAGCAGAAGTTGGTGCATGTGCAAGAAGCAGGAGGGCAGAAGGAAATCTGGCAGTGTGAACTTGGGCTGCTAAAGGTATATTTACAGGAAGAAGAACTGAGAGCAGAAAAAAAAGAAAAATTAGCACTAAACTTTTCACAGTTTATGCTAGTATACACGGCATGTGGAAAAATAACTTCTAATGAGATTAACTACCTAATATGTTACTCAGTTACTATATAAAGTTTAGGAGAAATATGTTTCTTAATTCTTTTAAAGTTAACTCATTGCATTGTAAGATCACAAGGACAGGTTTTTACAATGCTTCATGCATCAGCTCTACTACTGATCAGGATTTCATGTGCTACTGCAATAGAAATAATAGGATTTTTTTTCTTCCTAGAAAATCTAAGAGGTTTTGTGTGTTTTATGTGCATGAGGTGCTTTTTTCACCCTCTTCATTCCTGATTTCTTGCAAAGTAACATGATAGTCTTTGCCACTTATGGTCTTGACCACAATAATTACAGATTTTCCTTAGTGGATGCATCCATAAAATGCTCTGAGTTAGCTACATATGGAGGCTTGAGACACAGGAGACAGGTGGATGTGACTGGTTCTCCAGAAAATCTGTGGTGGAAGCAGATTGCTTGTTTCAGGTTTCCAGAGACTGACTGATCAGGTGTTACCATTTTATATCACTCAGTGCCTTAGCAATTTGTTTTGCAGTATGGTGCACAGAACAGAGTGAATTGCTGTTAGTGTTTTTGGATATTGAATGTGATATGGATAACAGAGAAAAAACAAGAATTCTGTACCTTCGTAGAAGACCTGCTGTCTCTGATTTCCATGCTCTGTTTCTCTGTTGTTGCTGATCATATCAGAGCCTCTTTTCAAATGCAGATACTTAATAAAAAGGCAGATTGTCCGTATGGAAACACAACATGTACACATCCAGAAAAATACTGCAGTGACAGAGTCTGTGCAGGAAATAGTATTAAAAACTGATTTTTAATGACTGTTTTACAACATCAGTTAGATTATGGGCTAAATGAGTAACAGAATTCAAGATTTTAGGCAATATTAAGGTAAACATGAATGATTATGTTACTTACAATAATTGAACTATCTCCAAGTAATGAGTAACAAGATGAAGGGAAAGTTTCAGAATGAAATTATATGGATTTAGAAGAAACGTTGCAGAGCAACTTAAACAGGTCTAAATTGTGGCCGTTCATTCTTAGTTTCCGTGTGCCAGTGCTCTGCCTGCGTGGTACGCTCGTCTAGGAAGCTGATCCGGGAAAGAAAGATGGGAGAAGGAAGAGAAAGGATTAGTTTTTGTGCGTCTCCTGCCTGTGCTGGCTGCAGGAGCACCCGTGCAAGCACAAAGGAGGGGCGTTGCTGTTTGGCCAGGAGCGGGCTGGGATCTTGGCAGCCTGGGTTCACCTTGACCTAAGCACCCATCATTAATGTAACGCCAGGATCTAGCTACCAAGTGTTGTGCAGGCTTGGTGCTGTAATAATGTGATTTTAAAGCTTTTGGTCGGTGCAAAGCATGAGCAGAACAATTCCGTGCAAGTTAGAGGTGAAGAGAAATCAAGGTAGAAACATCCTGATTCTTTTCTAATTGCTTTCTAATTTAAGTTTAGGTAATTTTATTCTTTTATTGTGTCGCGGTTTAACCTCAGCTGGCAACTAGGACCCATGCAGCCACTTGCTCATCCCTAAGTGGGACGGGAGGGAGAATCGCAAAGGGAAAAAAATAACTCGTGTGTTGAGGTAAGAACAGTTTAGTGGGACAGCAAAGGAAAAAAAAAAAATAGAAAATGCAAAACAAGTGATGCACAATGCAATTGTTTACCACCTGCAGCACTGATAGTCCGTTCATTCCAAAGCAGCAACATTTGCCCCCTGGCCAACTCCAGTTTATACACTGAGCATTACATCATGTGGTAAGGAATACCCTTTTGGCCAGCTTGGGTCAGCTCTCCTGGCTTTGCTCCCTCCCAGCTTCTTGTGCACCTGGTAGAGCATGAGAAGCCAAAAAAAGTCCTTGACTACCCCACAACAACCAAAACATCAGTGTATTATCAACATTCTTCTCATGCTAAATCGAAAACACAGTTACTAGAAAGAAAATTAACTCTGTCTCAGCTGAAGCCAGGACATACTGTCAGAATCAGTAGAAATCCTGTGTAGCGAAGGCAATGGGTGAGTTGATTTTGGAACAGCATGCATGAATTTTAACGATTTGAGGACAAAGAACCCTTGCAATTTGACTTGTTTACTCTGTTCCAAAATGTCTCTGAAGACATAACATCGTTAGTAGCTCTAAGTAAAGCCACAATTAGAAAGGGATAGATGATGTTATTGAGATCAGCTAGATTCCTTGAGTTTTAATCCTCTGAGATGTGAGCTGACAATTTGCCATTTCTCCAGAGCTCTGGGATAACTCTGTCTTGATGTGACAAGTCATAATACCAATGCTGAGCGTGCTGGAATAGCAGTTCTCTGCTGCACAAACATTAGAGAGGAGGTGCTGTGCAGGACCTAAGTTCCTAAGCTAATAAACTGTGCCAGACATTTCTTTTTCTTTTACCTCTGTTTTTTGTTTATTTGTTTTTGTTTAGGTTTTTGTTGTTGGGCGGGGTGGGGGGGGGTGTCATGTTGGGTTTGTGCTAGCTGTGCTGGTGACAGGGAGAAAGGAGCTGGTGGCAGATAGAGAAGAGGAAAGGGCCAAGAAAAGAATTCAATAGAGATGGAAGAAAGCAGGGGTAAAGATGTGAAGAAAAGGACTTGAAGGAAGAAGTACTCAACTGAGAAGTTTCCAAACCACTGCGTTGGATTTTATGATACTAGTGGTATCGTGAGGAAAATTTACAGTTGTCCTACTGTTCCACCAAATTTAAAGGCGTTTATTTTCTTTAAGTAACTTCTCTTGTAGACATGTTTAATTGTTTCTTGGACTACTAGGGGTTATATCATTCCAGTTAAAAGATCACTGACATAATGAAATCTTTTGAGCATTTTTAAGTGTACAATATGTATAAAGAGATGATTATTGTGGCACATTTTGGGCAGAAGATTATGTAAGCTAAGCTTTCAGTAAAAATCTAGTTATGCTTCTGTTGCAGTTCTTCAATTTTTCTCTCTCAAATTTTACTGAAGTAAAACCTACCGAATCTTTACATATTGTAGGCTATAAGCTGGTGTCATTTTATTAGAATTGGGGCAAATCACAAATCCACAATTCAAGTGATGGGGATTTTATTGCAGGGGATGAAAACACTCCTCAACACTCCATTGTCTCATTTGTTAATGCTGGTGGCTTGGGAATTCTGTATTTCTGCCATTCTGTTGTTCTGGACTTTGTTTGGACTGTGAAATTAATAGTTGGCTCTTTCAGTTTGTAGCTGTGAGCCTTCATTTGCCCATATGAAATACCCTTTGTGGCCTTTCAGAGCAGACTTCCAAAAGATAACTTCTGTGTTCCATTTTTCAAGTTCCTAGTCTGTACATTAAAACAAACAAACATCTGAACCGCAGGGAATGACAGGCTGGGTTGCTGTGGAGCAGTGCCTGGGTGCTAGAGGGGAGTGAAATGGGAATTGTCTTCTCCAGCAATTCTTCACGGGGGAGATTTCCAGAGTAGCTCTCTCCTCTTGTGAAATTTGGAAATCCTCAGGGTAAAGCTACCATGTGGCATTTTTTAAAGTTGATGTTGAATGTAGTGAAGTAACAGTTCTCAGAAGTAATGTAAGTAGTTTTCCTGGGCTGGTGGATGGGTAGAAATCCTCGTGAGATGAACCGTGCTGCCTGTGGCACAGTGCTGAATGCAGCAGTCTCAGAGCTGTGCTTCAGCTTGCAATGGAGAACATTTAAATAAAAGTTTGGTTTTAGGAACAGAGTAGGTAAAATTAGGTATCTGTGAATCAGTAATGCTTTTATAAAGTTTAACATTTTGGGGCGTTTGTGCATCCAATCCCTAACATTCTGTGATTCTGTGATTTGGTTGGGTGGTGGCCACTTTAAAGCACCAGTATAGTTTCCTAAGTTGAGAGATTGGGAACAAAAAAGGAAGAAAGGTACTATAATGTTAGAAAAGGGGATGCTAACAGCACTTAGATCCAGCCTACTGTTCTCCAGGAGGATGGGCAAGATTAAACAAAACAACAGGTGGGGGGCATTTAAAGGGGAATGGAATAATTGCAGCTTTTAATGTGGCAACTTGCTTCCTTTTTTCTTAAAACTATGTCTTTACTTCACAGCAAGCAAGGGCAGAGCAAGAAGAGGAATTCATCAGTAATACTCTATTTAAGAAGATTCAAGCTCTGCAGAAAGAAAAAGAAACGCTTGCAGTAAACTATGAAAAGGAAGAGGAATTTCTCACTAATGAGCTCTCAAGAAAGCTGATGCAGGTAATTGCCTTTACTGGTGTTTCTCCCAGGAGCCTCGCAACAAACTGGTGGCTGAACTTTTTCGTTAACTTAACTGCAGTAAGAGGGATGCAGTCAGGTTGTAGCTTTTGTAAAGCTGACACTTCATAGAAGCAAAGTACAAGAAGTGTAGTGGGTAAGCTTTTAAATTTTTTTTTCTTAATTTTTCAAGTATTTACTACTCTGTGGCTGTGTTGAAATTACTGCCATATTATTCAGTTGAAAGCCACCTGGCAGAGGGACTTTTTTCATAGGGCCTTTGTGGTTTTTTGCGTTGTCAGACCTTTGTTTGTCTCAATAGTATGGGCTTATGCATCGTGTTCAGAGTGGCATCTGGAATGAGCTCCCAGAAAGTTAAAACGTTTTAAATGTGAAAGCCGTTTGCCAGAGCACGAGCTGCAGCGTTCCTCACTAACAGCCTAACAAGAATTTCCCAGCTCAGCATGATGTGCATTACTATTATAAACCACTGAGTTACATCAGGTTTTCAGTATTGTAAGATATTAATTTTGAGACCTTTTACTATGTGCCAGACTGATTCTAAACATACACAGCAACACACAAAAGAAGGTGTTTTCACGTGAATAATACTGTCTTCCTGCTGCCAGGCTTTCTGCTGCCATACCGTTACTTGATAACACCTGTTTATAACTGTGTGACATTAACTTTTACTGCCTCTACAAGCCAAATAAATATGTGCTTTTACTAGTTAATTTTCCTTTTTTTAGCATAATTTTTAATTTTCTAGGCTGAATGCCGGAGAGATAAAGGAACATATGCATCTCAACAGACGTTTTGCAGTAAACAAAAGCTTTTCATCACACACATTCCTGATGTACATAAGGCTTTTAGGTTCTTATAAGCCTTATATACATTCACTGTATTTTCCCTTGTACTTATTCTAATTACATTTTTGTCTATCTGGCTAAGTCTTTAGAAAGTTTGGAACTATAATTTTTTAGAGTCCTCGATCCTTAGTCATTCTAGAACGGTAGTACTATTTTGCAGAGTATCATTAGAAGTGTTTTGATGCAGGATCTGTTCTTGTGGACATGGATGTGTCAAGTTATTGCCCTTCCTGCTTTCCAAAATATGATGCGTCAGCTTAAGGATGTAAATGTGATTGTGCAGAATAAACAGAGTCAGCTCATCTATCATTTATTTGATGAACATCTGGACATAAAGAGGAGGCAAACTGCTAATACAAATTTGTTAATAAATAAGGCTTTCAGGATGCAGCAAAGGAGGAACTGGACAAATTTGAGGGCTGGAGTACTATACTAAAAATAGAGTGCTCAGTACAAGGTACAGGGGCATAGTCTGGGGGATAAATAAGGGTTGTTTTTTTAAGAGGTAACTTCATCCATTAGCTCTGTTATTTCATGAAAAGACTTTCTGCTGTCCCAGAATAAGCCAGTACAGTAAGGAAGGTGGTCCTACATTGTACCAGGAAACTTATTTCTGTAGAGAGAGAAGGATATTACTGTAGTTGTGTAGGACTTACCCGAACTAATGCACGTACTCTTTCTGCTGCTAAGCTTTGTATTTGACAGGCCCATTCTCACTTTAAAGTATTAGCTATGTGTCCTGCACCAAACCCATCTCTGATGTTACGTGGCTGAAAATTCCCCCAGTATCTCCCCTACAGTTTTCATGAGCAATTCAAGGTCTGTAAGACATTGTCATCAAGGTGACACAACTAACACACTTTTTCCTTCTCTTTAGCTGGCAACCGTAGGTGTATCTGTAAACAGTTCTTACTATAATTGCATATAATTAAAACCAGTTTGAAAATAGTCTCTTTGCTAAGCAAAATAAACACTACCCACCAGTGTTTTACCAGTGGGTATTTTCTCATTGTTAGCAATTCTGGTTTTCAGCATTAGGGTTTCAGCATTAACTGGGTTTTGTTTGGTTTGGTTTGGTTTTGTGATCAAAGCCGATAAAAGCGAGAAATTATTTTATGCAACTATGAGTGACAGACACCATTAATATGTATTTTGTGGTGTGTTATTAGTATTTTTCACCCACTTTGAATAATGAAGCCAAAAGGGTAAAGGAGAGTAGCACAATAAAGTAGATTTGTCAGAATGTCCGAGAGGGTTTTCATGTTACAAAAGTGTTTGTGGGTTTCTTTCTATTCACGGTCACTTTGCTTTCTAGTGTATTTATCTTAAAATCAGAACAGAATATATTCTGGTAGTAGATCTCTCCTGGCTTCACTTAGTAGCGTTCTGATCAGCTGGAATGGTCCTTTGGCTGCAGGACGGTCACACTCCCAAGGTAGGGTTTAGCAGATCCTACACAGCAGCTATGTATCTAACAAGTAAACCTTATCATTTGCCACGTGATGGGAATTCCAGCAAGCTTTAAAAGGAATGATCTGACGAGCAAGTTTGTGCTATTGCAGCTCAGTTTGTTTTGAATAATACCGCAGTTGCATTTGCATGAAGCACATGAGAGCGAAAACCAGCATTTGTTGTTAAGTTGGGTTTGAGGTGCCTCCATACGAGGTATGATCTGCCCCAGCCACGTGCTTTCCGTAGCAGCATCTGCCTTTAAGCTGAGCAGAAGATTCTGGCCATGTGCCTTTTCGCACAGTTTAATTTGCTGACTAAATATAAGCTGATTACAGCAACTGGCTTTGGTCTGAATTTTTTAGTTAGGTGAAAAAAAAAAAGTATCTGGCTTTTTTTAATGGAGCGAAATGAAGACTGATGGAAGGGCAGCAAGTGCCTAGAGCTGGATGGCGGTCCTCACACTGTCCGCTCCTTGGGCTCTTTGGCTTCAGTCTCAAACTGTAGCTGCTGTGTAGGGGTGGGGAAGGAAAGGAGAGGGGCTTATGGAGTTGTAAGACTAAATAATGTCCTTTTCATATTAAACCTGTTGTTTTCCAGCTAAGCTTAACTCCAGTACTGAAGCAAGAAACTTCACATTTTTGATTATCAAACAACACAAACAGTATTTTGATTTAACAGTGCGAATATAAATTTTTCTTCTAAAGAAAAACTCACTTTGCAGCCCTGCATGTTCTCACAGAAGAAATGAAATGGCTTTATTTCCAACTAGACAGGTTAACACAATTTCTTAACCATTTGATGAAGAGCTGCCATGATAGCCTCAGTGATTATCATGTTGGAGTCCAGGTGGCTTCCTCCAGTGCATGGGAATTGCCATGAATGTCAGGGGCTTTGGAAAATATACTGTAACTTAGTAAGTGAAAGGAATAAATCTCATTTATTTTTTAACTACTATTCTGGTGTTTATTTTAATTTGTGAAAAATAAAATATTGAAATTGGTAAGTCCTGAAAACTCAGTTAAACTGCAAAACTTCTCTCATACATATATTGCCAAGTAGTTAAGTTAGTGTCTGCGTAGCGCTCTCTCCAAACAAGCCTTTCTGCTCTGAACTCTCTGCCAGGCTGCACTTCACAGACCGTTTTGTCTCTAAATAATACCAAGAGGAACTGAATTAATGAACTAGCAATTCTAGCTGGTTTAAAATCAAAGTCTCTGTGGAGATCCAGCAACCTTGACTTGTGTCCATGACTGTGAGGTGTGTCCCCGTTTCCTCAGCTATTTAAACACAATGGTCTTAGGTATTGTTATGTGATAGCCAGAAGAACTGGCCTTGAAAATCAGCAGGTGGAAAAAAGTGCCTCCAATTTTCAGTGGATGGCCAGAGCACGGTGTAATTAGACCATTGTCTTCTGGTGACATTTGCTTTTCCCTAAGTCAAATTCACGTGTTTGTACCATGGTGCCAGTTTTATCCACAGGAAGGCTTGGATTCCTGTCTCAGAGGGATTCCATTGTGATTTTGACTTTAATGTTAAAAGTGATGCTACTTCAAGCCATAGTGTATGTTAGAATGTGGGGGGGGTGGGTGTTTCCATCTCCTCGAGAGCTTTGGGCATAAACATTTATTTCATTGGAAATATTAATTGAAAAAAAATCCATTGAGTATTGAGAAAATTTATAACATTGATTTGAAATAACCAGTGTTTTTATGTCAACAAAATCTTTTGACTCTTGACAGCACAGGAATAAAAATTAGCTTTATTTTTTTTTTTACTATCTTGTTACAGAGCAATTTCAGTAGTATGATTTCAGTCCTAATTTTAAGCTTTCAGCTGCCTAGGAGAAGAAGATGCTAAGACCTACGTTTTATGCTATGGGTGCTCCTGAGATGATACATTTAGATTAAAGTTAATGCTTTTGTGAATATTATTGTAGATTTTTTACTTTTGAAATGTCTATAATTTTTATATACTATAGGTAATGTATGTATTTTGACTAGACTTTAATAAATATTTGGAAATGTAGTTTGTTTCCATCTGTTTTGTAAATGAAACAGTTTAAAATGTTGCTTTTTGAAGCACTGTTGCATGGGTTGTGCATTTTGAAGTCTTTTGAGAAGAAATATCAGTAGATAATTTAACGTGCAGTAAAAATAAACGTGTAAATGAATGTGTAAAAGTTACATAATGTTTCATACTTTTATTTGTGTGTTTAAAATGCTTCCATGTCTCCTTAATTTTTAGCTGCAGCATGAGAAAGCTGAACTGGAGCAGCATTTAGAGCAGGAACAGGAATTTCAAGTGAACAAACTGATGAAGAAGATTAAAAAGCTGGAAAATGATACGATTTCGAAGCAGCTCACCCTGGAGCAGGTGACTCCTTAGTTTTTGAATTATATGACTGTAAAACTAGGGATTCTTGGGGGGGAGTGGGGGGAAGAAGCCCCAAACCAACAGCAACTTGTTTTGTATTAGATTTAATTTCTAAAGTATGTCAGAAACTGGGCAATATCAAGAAGATAGAAAAGTCAGTGTGACTTTCAAAGCAATAAATCATTAATATAATTTATTATATGAAATTCTGATATATTTTATGGAAATTATAACTTTTGGTAGCCTTACTACAGGCCTTCATGTCTGCTGGACAGCTGTGAGTTTTGCAAACACAACCTTTTTTGTAAGTAATGCTTCTTGTTGCTCTTTATCAACTTCCACTCCCACACTGCTAGTGAGAAAGACTGCTACTTCTGATAGCGGTTTAGCACAACCATAAATCATATGTATGTGGTCTAGTTGTGCTTTAGGTCACCTTTTTGTGGCAGCTTGGATTGCACAGGACTCGATGTCCGATGTCAGTTGTGTGCATACTTCAAAAGATTTGAGATTCCACTACGTCCAACTCCTTTTTCTCCCTAGACAGCTGTGAAGATTGCAGAGATAAAATACCACTTGTTTTGGCCATGTTTCCACTGCAAGTTTAGACATTGGGACTGCTCTTATGTCTAATTTTAGGCATGTGCATCAAGGCATCTTGGAGGCATTAGTAGGAGTCATTTTGACTTAAAAGGGAAACTGGTGAAACATGTAGTCTTCTTGAAGTCCAATAATTTGTCTGTTGTAAATATAATACATTATTTCTGTGATTTTTTTTTTTTCTCCCCTTTCTCATCAAATGTGGAACTTTTTTGTTGCTGTTAATCTGAATTTCCTCCCTTTTTTTTATGACTCACTGATTTCTGTTGTCATTGTGGATAAATTAATTAACGGCTATCTTAATGGCAAAATGAGTTTTCTTGATTCGCATGCTAACATTCTATAAGGAGAGTTCTATGGAATAAATTGAAAAATGGAAAGGTATTAAGATGTAGTTGCCAGCAAACCTGTGACCAGCATGGAAATTACCACGAGATTGAAATAACTCTCTTAGCCACAAGGTGGTGGTGGCGGCTGCTTAATCAAAATGCAAAGTGAGCTACCCATTAAGCTGGTTAAGTCTTTGAAATGTTAGCATGAACCACAGCTGAAATCTTAATGGTATTTATTTTTGTATCATTGTTCTGAACAGACAGACTTGAAATTGTAAGCTTTGAAACTTGTTGCTGCATTTGAACATCAGTGTTGGATTGTTTGAAAAGCTTGGATGCTCGAAGGTCTTTCAGATATCTGGCCTTGGAAACTTACTTTGTTTATGAAGATGTTAAATTTGGCTGTAATTCTTACTTAGAAATTCCATGTGTAATGCAAAATACCTTTGTTTTCTCTTACAGTAAGATATAGTAAGGTCGAGTTACTTTGAACTTCAGCATGCTTTCTTCTCTTAGACAAATTAAAAAAAAAAAAAACATGTATTGTACTAATTACCTAGCTGAAGCAATAGCCTTCGGAGCATGTGCTGTACCGAGCAAGAAGCAACCAAATGTTGTGAGCAGAGCAGTGTTGCTTTTATTGTGCACTTAGGGAGTTTCAGAAGAGAGATTGCCACAATGCTTCAGCACAACCCTCAGGAGGCCTCTTAAACACGGCTTGGAAGGGTAATTCAGCAATGCTTTGAACATCACCGAGGGCTGCATTGCTAGATCTGTCGCTATAGTCAGTGAGCAGATAGTTAGAACATATGTTCACTAAACTATTACTTTTAAAATATGGAACATGGATTATCTGTGCTTTGTGTTCTTCCTCCTTTACGCTCTCTTCTGAGCTGCTTGTACCACAGGTGATCAGTGTGTAGCCAGTTTGTAGTGGTGATAGTTGTGTGGAATGTTACTCCTAAATAAAAAATTAAGTTGGATTTTAGGGTTCAAATATTACCTGACTTAATTTTCTTAAGTCAGCTTGAAGTGGCAGAACATACTTCTCTGAAGGCTAATGATGAAGAAATTTGAAATGTGACTATTTCATTAACTGAATGCCTCAGTTAAAATGAGCAATAATGTTCCGTGTTATAGTTCAGTGGTTTGATAGGAAATAAATAGCTGTCAGTTTTGTCCTACAGAGGCCAAGTTTGTGTAGTCTTGCTGTTACTCTTTATTTGCTTTTCTGTTTCATACAGTACAGTGAGAAACTTGAATTGATGCACTTAAGAGATGAGAAATAAGAAGTAAACTGCTAATAATCATCTCTTATGTCTGCTTCTTTGAAAGGAGAAGAACATTAAATGTATAAAATCTTTTGGAAAGATATTCTTGGAGAGCAGCAAAGAATTAAAGCTACAAAGGGGCACAGATGAGAAGCAGAGAAGTGAAATTTGGGATAGTGGGCTAAGGCAGAGATCATATTCAACTTCCATGGATTTGGAAGAGTTCCATTTCAGGAAGGAACATTTGTGCTTGTTAGTAAATTAGCAAGAAGACTGAAGAAGCAGTAATCCAGGAATACATGGACAATGGATATTTTGGCCGCGTTTGAAGTAAAGTAAGTGTATGCTTCAGAGGTGAGAAGAAATGCTATTGGATGGCAAGGAAACTTGAAAGGAATTTCTCTCTTCCTCTGAAAGGAAGATTAAGGTCAAAAAAAGCAAGCAATACTTCCTCGTTTCCCTGTTATGATGGTAAAAATTAAATTATGTTTGATTGGAGTGTAATTTTGAATCCATATAGAATGACACTAGTATTGACAGAGCTGCTGGTCCTGCTTGTTTTAGTTCAGAATATTATTACGTTCCTAACAAATTTGACTAGAGTTAGACTATGTTTCAAAGTACACCTGAAACTACCTAGTCCAAAACAAATATGCCTGTTCTCCGAATTCACTGCTCTGGTCAGGATGTTGCAGTTACTTCTCCTATAGGCTCAGTTCAAGGTGTTCATCTCCTCAAAGCTTTAATATCCTGGCACTGGGAGGAACCAGGACAATTCTCAAGATCAGGAAAGGAAGATAGTGGTTTCCAGTGTGTTTTTGTCTTGCTGGAAATGCGGAGTTTTAGATCTCTGTTTCACAACCCAGTTTCTTTGTTGTTTCATTAGAGCATGTCTGTCAGCCTTCAGGGCACAACACAAGGCTCATTCTTATATTGTTGTTCATGATTTGACTTAGCCATTGTGCATGCTCACCTACATGCAGATTTCTAATTAATGGATTCTGCTGCCTTGGTGATGGTTGCTGTAATACTAAATGTAATCTTATATTTTTTCAAATCCAAGGTTATAAATAATTTACTCTGCCTTCAGGTTCCAGTGTGCTCTTCTTCCTACCATTAAATGAAATAGATTTCTTTTCACCAGTATGTTTTTGAGGGTTTGTTTGGTGCTAGATCAATAACACAGTTGTAAAAAGACTGTGTCACAGCAGGTGAGCCTAAACCACACTGCACTGAAGTGATGCAAAAACCGCCACTGCAGAAGTGGTGGTCTGCAGTCAAACCTCTCTCATCGTGTGTAGGGAAGATCTGCATGTTGGTAACGTAGAGGCACGGTGTGCAGATTCCCAGAATTTCTTGCCTCTGACCCCAAGCTCTGGCTATGCTGGCTGATGCGCCGTGCCCCACGGCAATGCGCCCCACAGCAATGCGCCCCATGGCAACGTGCCCTGCAGCTCCCAGGGCTGAGCCCTCACCCTCCTGCCACTCCAGCTCCTGCTGGTGTGTGCGATGGATCCCAATTCTCATCCCTTGTGTGAGGCTGAAGCGTGTTGCTCCTGACTGCTCTTTTATTGAAGTGTAAGTTCCTTCGGCTGCTTAATGCACATCTGGAAACTCAGACACGGAAAGGTCTATTAAACAGTGTTTCTTTTTCTAGTTATGTTCCCTATTACTTGGCAATATATGTCTGTTTTTACTTACAGTAACTAATTCCTCTAAACTTTAAAGAAGGAAGTTGGACATTCATTAAACTTGCACTGTTACCTGAAGTTTCTAAGTTTAAATTTTGTTTGGGTATGTCAATATTAATTTAGTGGTTAGCACAGAGCCCTTACAGATTTAGATATTATAATAGCACTTCACTCAGTGATGCAGTAAACATGTGAGGAAATCACTTAATCTGATTTCAGTCTTACCATTTTGTAATTTGGGATTGTTTGCCCTCCAGAAAGGTGGTGAGTGTTAAATAAAAGCTTGCCTGGGAAAAATACCTCCATGCTATTTTCCACCTATAAAGGTGTTGGTCTGTTCCTGTAGGTTTCATTATTGCTCACTTCAGGAGTTCAGCTGCCAGTGTTACTGAATAAGATCAGCTGTGCCTCTTAGTATTATAGTGTATTCTTATTAATATTTGCATTATATTTGTACTAAAATACTAATAATGGATTTCTTCATATGTGGTTCTACATTATATCTGCTTTTATTAGTTTATAGTAGAATCAATGATGTTTGTTCACACGGCAATAATGTCTAATTAAGCATTTACTTTTATAAAGCCTTTGCTAGGATAGAAATACATTTGTTTCTGCTAGTAAGTGTTGATACAGTAACACTTAAGGCAGTTCACGTAATTTTTTCTTTACTGGTTTTGTTATGTTTCTGCTTTATCTAACACAAGGCAAACACAGCTTCTCTTCCATTTCTAGCTTACTTAACTGTGATTATTCCACTTAAAGTCTAAAATTTTTCAAAATAATAAATGTTGGTGTAGTGGACAGTAAGTTCAGTTTGGACTTCAGAGACACGTGGAACAGGAGATGCCTTTGAACAGGCTTCTCATGTCATCAGTGACCCCATGTCCAGGTTTCAAGCTCCTCCTTATTGGCCAGAGACAAGAAGTTCTGTGAGAAAAATTTCTGTTAAGGAGATGACAACTGTGCAACTCCTGAATCTCTTGATTTTTCAGTGGCTCTGTGACCATTGTTCTGTGCCTGATTTTTTTGTCTCTTCTTCACCTTCTCCTCACTATTGTAGAGCACTGTGTAAAACAGTGGTGTCAGAGCAATGATCTTTCCTAATGACAGTTCCTTGCAAAAAATATATTTCCGTTGTTTTCATTGATTGTTTTTTTTCCTCTCCAGCTAAGACGTGAGAAGATTGACCTTGAAAATACTTTGGAACAAGAGCAAGAAGCACTAGTGAATCGTCTCTGGAAGAGGATGGATAAGCTTGAAGCAGAAAAACGGTTTGTCTTGTTGCAGTGTGTTTGTTTGCTGTGGGAGAGGTAATCATTTAATACATAATGTTCTGGATTAAATATGTTCATCTCTGTCCCATAAGAGTTGTTCAATATATGAAAACCTGGAAATTAAAGCAGTTGTAAAGCTCCTTGTTTACACGATGCCACATCCTTGGTTGCTTAATGCAGCTGAAGTTAAATAGTATAAGAAATGACCTGGGAAAACTTGAAGGAATTTGCTGAATTTTTTCCACTGCTGATAAACTCTTTTTAAAGCTTCCGGTTTAGGGTCAGCTTTATATCCATGGCCCAGAGAAAATAACATGGTATTTTAGTGTATTCGTTACATGAGAAGCTGTTGGTTTTTCCTTATCCGCTTGAAGAAAACTTCAGCTTTTTCTCAGTGGTGTGCACTCATGTCATTGAGACTTCCCACTGCTTACTCAATAGATGTTATGACTGTGAGACTTTATATTCTTGGGAAAGCTGAGATTAAAAATATGTATTAAAGCAACCCTCTCTTTTATGCCATGTTGTAACAAATCTGGCTTTGGAGAGAGTAGGGAAGAAGAGACGATCAATATCTTATTTTCTTCTGCATGTTCAAGGACAGTTATATTAGTGTGACTCTGAATCTTGGGGCTTCAGAAAACGTGTGAGCCTGGGCGTACTGCAGGTTTTGTAGATCTATTTTACAGAGCCCTGCTGTGTGGAATCGCTCTGAAGAGCTACATGCGATATTCAGCAGTAGTAAATCCATAGCGGATTTCCAGGCTGAAAAACACTTAATATGTTAACTCCAAAAATCATAAATTAGAACATTTATTATCTACCATACGCTTATTTCATTATAAAAGAAGATCATTACTCCTGAATTTACAAGCAGTTATTTGAGATATTTGAAACCTTGACTATATGGAATACCTTTCTGTTCGGAGTACTGAAAAAAAAGGAAAAAAAAAAAAAAAAAGAAAAGGAAGACTGACTGTGCTTCAGAAAATATCTCTGAAGATTTCTCTTTTGGTAGTGGTGAAATGTAGAAAAACTTGTGTTTCACCAGACATACTTTACTTATCTTTTCATCTTGAATATGTGTTCTTCCTGTAAGAACATAAATGTAAAAACTCATAAGGGAGAAACTGAATTTGCTTAGAAATGATTTTGTGGAATAAGTAGCTTTTGCATATAAAACTGAGGTAACTATACATAGTCCAGAATTTGTTTTTCCTGACCTGTATGCAGAAATATTTGGGAGTGTCAATGTCTGAATATTTTTGAAAATCCATCTGTGCTTGGACAAAAAATTTTACCTTTTTTATTTTGAGTTAGGAAAGAAAGCATAACAAATCCTTCCAAAATTCTCTCCCCATAACCAGTAGTTAAAATAAATCTTATATAACTGTCAGAATCCTTGCAGTGTCTTTCTGGGAGATTTAAGGGGTTTTCTTTTCATTAGAATTTGAAGGTAAAGTTTGAACTACTTTTCATACAGAATTTTGCAGGAGAAATTAGACCAGCCCGTGTCTGCTCCACCATCACCCAGAGACATATCAATGGAGATAGATTCTCCAGAAAATATGATGAGACATATCAGATTTTTAAAGAATGAAGTGGAGAGGTTAAAGAAGCAACTGAGGGCTGCACAGTTACAGCGTGAGTAAACAATTTGTTTTAAATCTTTTTAAGTTTGTGTAATATAAGATTTTTATATATACTTCCATGCATTTGAATTGAAGGTAGAAGTGGAGCAAAATAAGGTAAGTTTGGATTAAAACATTTTCATAATTGCAGTATTATTGCATGTTTGGTAGTTTTTTAGCTTTACTAGAAGGGTGTCTGGAAGAATCAACAAATATTTCTTGAATATTTTGGGCCAGAAAAAATGTTTCTACTTTTTTTTTTCCTGTTTTTTTTCAGAGACTTAGCAGTATTTCAACATACAGATTTTGCAAAACGTACTTATGGCCTAGTTTTTAATGAGTCTTGTTATAAATTAAGAATTACTCAAAAGAATTAACAGCTAGCAAAATAAAGTTCAGTTGTATATAAGAATTTATCTTGTTAATGATTGCAGCTACCTTTAGTTGTTTGTAGCTGTGTTAGGCTAATTGTTCAGGCAACTATTTGAAGTCACAGTGTAGCAGAATGAGTAATCTTACTCTGTTCTTACCTATGTAAGATCGCAAAGGTGGACAGAGTGAATAATGGTGTAGAAGTCCTTGGGTTTCTGTTGTGAAAAGCATCTTGGACCCTTGACCAGAAGTGGAAATCCTGCTTCTTGCCCTGCCTTTCAGAGACGAGGCTGCGGCTCTGAGCCCCTGCTCTCAGCTGCCAGGAAGGTTGCTGGCGTCTACCTGTGATCCTTGCAATGCCGACCCTTCATTCCTTCACGCTAAATCTAAAATTCCACTCCGAATTTCATCAGTTCTGCTTGGTTTCTAGTCAGTAGTGTTATATTTCAATTGATAGGTGAGCAGATACCTACCCATATAGACAGAAAAATGCAGGCAAGTGGGAAATAGGCAATATTCTCCCCCTGTAGTGTGCTATTCTTGGCAGGCTAACTGGAGTATTTCAGCCCTCGTTTAGAGAAATAGCTTGCGGAGGCAGCAGCCTTCTTAAAGACAGAAATGACGGGAGGGTGGTCTTCTGCAGAGGCCTTGTGCGCAAGTTCGCGATATTAGTAATTTGTGTAAATTAAAAGAAGATAAGGACTGCTAATCTCTTTACTTGCCAGTTCTATCTGCACTGCAGCCTTCACTTCGTGAACTTCAGAACAAGAGCAAGGCCTTAGATTTAAAGTACTCTTTGTACAAATCTGCAATGAATCTTTAATTTCAAGTATTCTTATTCTTTTTAAGTGGTTTCTTTTTGAATTATAGTGATTTAAAGTAAAAATTTAGAAGCATTCAAAGTCCAATTCTCATTGAAAATAAGATCTAGGATTAAAAGTACTCTTTCCTTTTGTGAACAGCCTGCAAGCAGAAAATGAAACTGGAATACAGTTTTCACTTTGGTGTTTGCAATATGTAGTCATTAGAGAATCTCTAGCATTATTCATAAATACTTAATAAAATATGCTTCCTAAATTCTGATATTGGTGTTACATTTTGTCTTCCTGAAGCACATGTTCCATTTTATTTAAATAATCTGTCAAAATGATTTGTAGCTTTCCATAATTTGGTTTTACCACTTTAAATAGCCCACATGTGATACCAGACCATTTAAGTGATGTTTGCTGAACTTGTTTAGAATTCCAAATGCAAATTATTCTTTGTAGAGAGTACCACTTGTTGGCTTTTAATATTGATGCATGTTCTGCTGGTCAGTCTCTATGATAAAATGTGTAATTGAAAGAATGCTATAGAATACATACAAGGTAGCAATTTAATATGAACTTGGGTGTTTGGGGTTTCAGAACTTTTGTGCTTCCTCCTTGAAAATGGAAATATACCTTTAAAATAATTTCTTCTATATGTTTCAGTAAGATCTTTGTAAACGTGGAATAGTGTTATTTTAATGGAGCAGGAATCATTGTATTTCTTCTTTATGGTTGTGTTTTTGTTATTTTCTTAATGACTTTTTTTTTTCCCCTTCCTTTTCAAATTAATTTAAGCAAGTACTTAAAGCTTTTTTGCTTTTTACCTTTAATTTCCAAAATTGCTGTCAACCAGTAATTTCTTTTAGTATCTACTGTTCTGAATTAGGCTTTGAACTAATGACTTAGAGATGAGAATTTTGAGCGATCCATCCTGAGCATTTTCTACACTGTCTGTCTTGAAGTACTGGAGTAAAATTAGGCATAATGTGTTTGCCTGTTTGTGAAATTGAATTTTAATAAAATTGTAACAAAATTCTGAATTTCAGATTCAGAGAAGATGGCACAATATTTAGAAGAGGAGCGACATATGAGAGAAGAAAACTTGAGACTTCAAAGAAAATTACAGAGGGAAATGGAACGTAGGGAAGCACTTTGCAGGCAACTGTCAGAAAGTGAATCCAGCTTAGAAATGGATGATGAAAGGTTTGTATTTTCCAGATATGTTGGCATTGAGCTTGTTAATCAATACTTTTACTTCTTTTTGAGTATTATAGAATAAGTATTTATAGAAATCACTTGTATATGGGTTTAATATAGGTGTCAAATTTCAGCATGATCCAGGAGTATCTTCAGTAGAATTGTATCAAACTTGTTCAGAAATTGCATTAGTTTTAACAGAAAGAAAATATTTGTATCTGAAGATTGCTTAAGGTTTTTATCATGTATATTGGAATAAGTATAGCTGTGGAGTTGAGATTCAGGATAATTTGATCACAGTACCTTCGTTGTGCCCCCAGCTTCATAACTGCAAGGAATTCTGTGAGGCAGGAGCAACGTCCTTACTTGGGCCTAATTCTTCCGTTGTAAAAAGTAAAATGTGTTCAGCCAAATACAAGGGCATACTGTGTAAAGCCTTAGAGAGAGGAAGCATTTCCAGAACTGTTGGCTTGTCCTTGGTGTCCAAACCATAACATCCTTGATTTTTCTTTTTTTCCTCTGTTGCAAGCTGCAGTGCTTGCGCTGACCTTACAGATAGTCATGAGTTTTTCATGGTTTAATATGATGCCTTTTAGTGTTTTCTCATGCCATAGTCATATGACAGTGTTATATCTTAAAAGAGGTTTTTAAGTACACTTGGAATAAACATTCTTATTTTTTTGTCAAACTCTCATTATTTTGTACTGGTTTACATTATTTTGGATTTATAGTAGTCCTTTAAAAATTTTTTTTTGATATGGAGATGTTTCTTCTTGGATCATCAGTATATTTGTTATAAGCCATAATTTACCAGAAACAAAGTACCAGGTATTTTGTTTCAAGGAGCACCCTTAAAGTTCAAGGTAGTGTTTTCATTTTAATTAAATAGGAGGCAACTGACATATATTACAGTAGCATCTGGTATTAAGATGTAGTGAATGCTATATAAATTAAATTGCTAGAAATGCAGGATTCTGGTGTTTGAATCTACTTTTATTAGCCTAATCTTTCCTGCCGATATTTACGTTATAATGGAAATCCAGTAAAAATCTAAATCTATGTGGATTACCAGTATTAATCCAAAAATGTAGAGTATCCTAATAATTTTTTCGTCAACCAGTTGTAGGTAGTAGTAATCAATAAAATGGGGGAAAGTTTGGTTAACTATTCTGTACTTCTAAGAAATGTCATTGTCATGTTGGTTTTCTTGGTACTACAAAGGCATGACAGAATCGCTCCAAAACAGATATTTGCAGTGTAAGTTGTACAAGGTAAAAGGAAGCACAAAGCTGATACTAGAGTGGTTAGTCTTAGGAGAACTGCTTAGGCAAAATAATTGTGGAACTACATGCAGTAATGATTTCTAAATGTAAATTTTTGTCAGCTTACATTGTCTTCCTGAAAATGATGGTGGTGATAGATCAGAGATCCATTTTTTTCAGTTGCATTCTGTTAGCTGACATTATTCAGGTTAGACATGAGTAAGAAATTTTTTACACTGAGGGTGGTGAAACACTGGCCCAGGTTGCCCAGAGAGGTGGTGGATGCCCCATCCCTGGAGACACCCCAGGCCAGGCTGGATGGGGCTCTGAGCAACCTGAGCTGGTGAACATGTCCCTGTCCATGGCAGGAGTGGCAGTGGATGAGCTTTGAAGGTCCCTTCCAACCCAAACTATTCTGTGATTCCATGATACTTATTTTTTGTAAATGAAGATGCTTTACTGAATGCAAAATACACAACTGTTCCAAAACTTCTTCCTCCTGACTAGCAATAGCTTTGTCTTCTCAATCCTCCATCCTATTCTCTGGAGTAGTAAGGAAATACCTGAAACCAGGAAGCATACTAATGGTGTGCTGCTGTTCCATATCACTGATCCAGGTACTAGGATTATTTAAAGAAAATTGTCTTTATGTGGAATAAAGTACAACTAAATCATAAAGACCACAGCCTTTCTCTCTGCATTACCAGTTACTGCATGTTGCAGAGGTAGCCTAGTCAGTTCAGTTTCACTAACCTTGCCACTGGTAGCTCTTTAGAAAACTTATATTTAATTAAACTTTAATTTGCCATTTGGTTATTTTTCCATTGTTCTCTATTGCAGCTACTTTTATTACCTGATCTACACAAATTTGAACCAACTTGGGTATCACTACAGTGTACTGCCTGTGTTAGGTGTTATGGCTTAGTAACTCTGAATATCCGAGTTAAAAATTAATAAGATGCAGTATGAAAACATCATTCAGATAGTTTTATGAACTGGCTCACAGACCATGAAGCAGTCATCATTTTGAGTTCCATCAAATTGGAATACTTTTAATGCTGCTCCATGTTGTGTATTTTTTTCTGTGATCTGGAAATAAACGTAGCTACTAAGAATTTCTGAGAACACAGTGGTAGAAGGGGAGACCAGGAGGAGTCAAAGGGCTGTTAGGTAGCTGATTTTCCGTGCTGCTTTGCTGTGTCAAGAAACACAGCTAAATGTAACAATATAAACCCAGGCGCACTGGTTTGCGACCATATCTGCAGGAGAAGGTGGACAGGGGAACCTCTGATTAGACAATGACCGAAAAGTCTAGGTGGAGAGTGCATAAGCAAGTCAACCTGAAAGCTGCCAGCCTGGTGCTGTGGAAAAAAATACATAAAGTTACTTTTGAGATATAAACAGTAAGTGGAGCAAGTAGGAGCGATTGGCACAGTTGTTACCTCCTTTTATATAGCACTTGATGGCTGTGAAGAATCTTCACTGTATTCAGTGAGTAAAGTACAAATAAATACCGCTAAAATTATTACAGGTATGAAAAAATGCCTTGCCTGAGTTTCTAATCTGTTCAGTTTGTCATCGTGAAGTGTGGGAGGTGTCTTGCAACACAACCTAGAAGTATCTGTAGTGAGAGAAAGTCCTAGGTTCAAAATGTTTCTCTGTTCCAGTGGCAAAAGGCACAATGAGCACATGGTTAAACAAGGAGACCAGCAGAATTTAAGTAGGAAACAGGCCATGTTTTAGTCTGTGGGGCTGATCAGTTTTTGGAACAAGTTATCGATACTTTAATGATTTTAGTCGCCCCTTTTCATGATTTCAGACTAGTGCCGAGTACCCTTCTGGAAGATACACTCCAGCCAGACAACCTATTGAGTTCAATTTAGAAATGATGTGTAAAATGCAAGAATTTAGTATAGGTCGGATTGGATGACATGATTTATACCTCTGGCCTTAATACGTGCTATTCTAATCGTATGCAACTTGTATGGTTTTAACTGCAAATAACCAAGATAAGTCCAGCTATTTCCATTGAAAATTAAACCAGTATCTGAGCCTTCAGCTATGATGAAAGTTCCTGTCATGACTTCCTAAAGGTGACTGGTCCTTCGTTAATCTAATGTGATTCTTATAGGAATTGAAAAGACCACAGTGAAACATTTAAAACACGGCACATCTTAAAAGGTTTGATCTAATTATTCTTTGCCTTTTTTTGTTAGATATTTTAATGAGATGTCTGCACAAGGATTAAGACCTCGCACTGTGTCCAGTCCTATCCCTTATACACCCTCACCAAGTTCTAGCAGACCTATATCACCTGGTAAATATTGAACCCAGTTTCTAAAATTATTGTATGCATCACATAGTAATGTGCCCTATTACTGTATTTGGGTCAGTAGCCTTTCAAAGCTAGTCTGGAGAAAAAAACATCACAAATGTAAGAACAGTTTTGCCTTAGATGTCTTCTAGTGCAGCCTGTTTTCAGATGGTTCTGTTTTACACTGTGAACAGATATTAAAGGTCAGTTAAGTAGCTATCACTTGAACTTTTATTTCTTTTTTGCTGTCTTTTTCTCTTTTACTATCTCTTCCCCCACCAAAATGCATGGTTCAGACAGATTTCTAGAGTTTGGTGATGAACTAGTAATGAGACTGCTATTGCGCTCTGAATCAAAACTTCTTATAGAAGTCTAATCTTGAACCTGTTGGAAAAGTCAATTTCATTTTCTCTTTACTAGAGAAATGGTTTTCGTATTTCTGCTATTTTCTATTGTAAAACAATAACTATAAAATTAAGAGTTCCTGTCTCTAGTACTTTGTATAACAAAAGCAAGTTAACCTTTCCTGAGTTTTTAATTACTGAATGTCAAAGGAAATGTATTTGTGTTACTAACACATTTATTTACTGAAATGTAAAATCCCTTAAAATTGCACTTGAATATGTATTAAAAGTTGTTGACCATGGATGTTATATGGCGATCACAAACTCACTTGTGCATAAAGAAGCAGATCCTGCATGCCCTGCTTTCCAAGCTCACCCTTAGAACCTGTCAGACAGAGCCCTACAGTAGGGGCAAATGAGATGTGCTCTATATTGACACATTCTGCAAGATGGGATTGAGCCGTTTTATTACACAGATCTGCTAGAACCTATACAGTGTCTTTAAACTCTTTAATTTTCAAGATTGACTTCAGTCTTTCAGAAGGATTCAAAATAGTTTTCATCCAGGTGTTTCAGAAGGAGTAAGCACGTGTGAAAACCAGCTGTGGCCAGAAACCATGTTACAGTGTTAGAGACGAGAGTGATGATAGAGTTTTTCAAAAGGTTTATTGGCTTCTGAAATGAGCCAAATCACTTGACTTTCAGTGTTTTGCAAGATATGTTACCAAGAAAATGAGATATGTTTTCTTATTCTTTTCCTGTAACTGGTTGTACAGAAACATAGTCGTGCTAACAGCTGTTCAGGAGTAACTACTGTGGACGTTCATGGTTATACAGGTGCAACCTTCATAATAATGCAGTATTCAACTGCACATTGTATTTGCAGTCCCCACAGTGATTATAATTAAAAGTATGTGTAGGAAAAATTGTCTGGTAACTTAACAGGCTTGCGTGCTAGATTACCTAGAAATGCACTCAGTTTCGATGCTGCTCTGTCAGTGCAGGAGCCCTCTGTCCGTTTGTTCCTGCATTGGGGCTGAAGCACATTTCTTGTTCCCTGTGGATTTCACTTCCCATCAGTAGTTGACAAAAGAATGCTGTGGTCTAGTGGGAATTACAGCCCACAGACAGGGGATGCTGGAACACAGTCTGAAGCAGAGTTAAAAATAGCACAGCTGAAATGATCATCTCTAACAGAGTTCACAATTTTGGTAACGTTGGTACAGTAAATGTTCCAGGCTAGCACTCCCGCAGAGGCAGCTACGTTACTCTCCTTCACATCTTATAAATTAATATCCACAGTTGGGAAGTTTCAGATTTCAGAAAAATAGAAGCAGCAATTTGTTAGAGAATTAATAGGGAATTTTGTACAGCTCTCTGGGATATCTGAATGTAGTAATGGATGAAAACAAATAGTTTTTTGAGAGTGCTTTATATCTAAATACAGTAAGACACTCTCAAAAATATCAGCACAGAAAAATACAAGTTATATTTTGCATTAAGTAATTGTATGACTTGGCATGTTTCGTTTGGCGAATGATATGCCTGAATTTGTAGAAACGTAATTTGAAACCAGTCAGAAACGCTCTCAATTATACGGATAACCAGTCAGGTTTAATGAGTCAGATTCTGGGTTCCGAATCCCAGAGCCTTTTGTGCTTGCAGGGCTTCAGATGCTGCTTCTGAGGAGTCTTCCAGGCTGAGATACTGCTGAGATTTCTAGCACAGTGCATGGAACTTTGAAGATTGTGGAAGTATTGCTACCGCTAGACATCTGGGGATTAGTTACTCTAATTACCAATTAGTCTTTAGCGTAGATAAACTGTTATATGCTTTGGTTGCAGAGATGAGCTACCTTGGATGTATGCGCACTACTCTGCTATTGGTTCTTTGACTGCCATGTAGACTTGCATTTGTAAAACTTTCGGAGCTGGTTTATCTAGAAGCAGTCCAAATTGCAATGTTGCAAGAGTGACTTAAAGTGTATTTGTTTTGCCTTTTATTGTTCTGAGCTCTTGTCTCTGACTTGCAACACATTGTCACCTGCCTGAACATTGGCTTATTTCTTTGTGCTTACAAAAGCACTTAGTTATAGAGCATGTGCTGTACAGACAATTAAATTGTATGGTCAAAAAAGCAGATTAATTTTGTTAATCTGCATTGTTTAACTGCTCTAAAGTGACAGTGATTCCAATGGAGTCACTTTTAATTTGCACCAGACATCCATTGGGTATGTAACAGAATCGAACTTAGATGGAAGGAAGCAAGGGGAGTATGTTTTCTTTTGTGACTTTATTAGTGATCTGACACGTGGGTTTTGTTTTTTCTTCCCTGCGTGCCCCTTCTCCCCCCACCCCCCCCGCCAAGATCTTGTCTCATCAATTGTAGTTACAAACACAGGTTCATGCAGTTGAGGACAGAGCTGGGTATAGGTGCATACTGTAGCTGCAGTGGCACCTTTTTGCATTGGTTTAGTGTTGAAGAAATGTGAAAACTGTTAAATCCAATGTGGTGTTATAAAAGCTTAATAGACCTTTAGAAACACTTTGGCCAGAATTCTCCAAAGCAGTTGCTGGCCTCTAATACTAAATAGCTGAGAGAAGTCTTGTCTCCTGCCTCACTGGTATTTTTGTCAGAATGCAATAACGAGCTAAAGGTTTTGGAAAAGGTGGTGTTTTGAGAAATACTCAAAATGTTCAGAACATTTCAAGGTCTGAAATTTAAGCATTTTGCAGTTGCTTTTTCTGGCTATGCAGGTACTCTGCATTTTTATAAAATAGTTCTTACAGAAAGGAAATATTTAGATGGAAGAATGAGATATTTGTGCTTTTGAATATGAGGCTTTCCCTAATGTGGATAAAATAAGTTGTAATTTTCAATGTTAGTTGCTAGGCTAGTCCAGCTAGCAACTAATCCCAGACTGTTTTAACTTTGCAGCCTCAAAGATCTTTAGGTCCCTGCCTATAAACGCCAAGGCAAACCAGCCTGAGTGCAGGTGTGGTATGTCTTGGAGGAGCCCCCTACGTTCAGGTTCTTTGTGGAAACTCACAGTGGCTCAGTGCTCGATGGCTTCTCCAGGCACAACCTCGCTGCTGCTTCAGACTGTATTTTGTTCATTTCTCTGAGGAGAAATGGAAGGCTGGATGGAAATACTTGTGGACTAAAACTAAGCCTCATGCTGTTTATGTTAAGTGAGAAGTTACGTTTAACATTGTTTAATGTATGTTTTGAAACATATGGTAGTTTACTACAGGAAAAGAACTTAATTTTGCATCACGCTTTTCAGTACAATGAGTATTTTTAAATGTCTTATCTGGCAGCAGTTACCATTTCTTAACGCATTACTAATTCAGAACTAAAAAAGGTTAAAAAACCTCACACTTTAGTTTGTAATATAAACAAGAATGTTGATGTTATCTTGTTATAACAATTTTTAGGTCTGTCATATGCAAGTCACACAGTTGGTTTCACACCACCAACTTCACTGACTAGAGCTGGAATGTCTTACTACAATTCCCCAGGCCTTCATGTGCAACACATGGGACCATCCCATGGTATTACAGTAAGTATTTAAAATAGGAAATGCTTGTTACCAGTGTCAGTTTGTTTGTTAAAAGTTGTGATCGCTTGTCCTTAAGCTTTTTAACAAAACATTTTTGTAAACGTTTGTTTTTGTCTCCTTACTCCAAGATATCTATTGCTGCTTTCTTCAACCCTGATTTTTCTCTTCACCCCTCAGAAACTGATTCTTTTGGGAGCACCTTATTTTCTGCAAAAGAATAGGATGTATTATCATCTTAAGGACAGTAATAGGTATCATCTTATGGATCAGCAGGCAGGGTGTGAGAAGTGATGTTCTAAGCTGCTAAACCTGGCCTGGGAAGTAAAAACATTGCTTTCGTTTTTCTCCTAGTCTCCACCATCTGACGGATGAGTCATCTGAGGTTGCTCCAAGGTCAGGTTTTCTTCAGGATGACACACAATGCTACCATCATGTCACTGTAACAGGCAGTTAACTCTTATTTTCTATTCTTATTGGCAAAGAACAAAGTTAATATAAACATTTGTTAGGTCAATTTCTTGTATCTTTCAACTGGATTTATTTCCTTTTGATGCATTTCTACTTAATTGTGTTTCTTCTGAATATTTGTGGAGTTTAATGAACAAACAGAGCCTAAATATTAACCATTTGGCAAAATACCTTATAGTTGTTGTATCAAGACCGTTTTGATTTTTCTCAACAGGTATGGTAGTATGTAAATATCATGCAAGGTTTTTGCCTATACTTGTCACTCTCAAATGTGAAAACATGTTTCAATAGAATTTTTAGTAGAATGCTAAAGTATGGCCGCATCTAAAATCAGCTAGGGGAGCACACAAATGTAATTATTAATTTCACGGAGAAAAGATTAGTGGGAATGCTACAATGATGGGTAGAACAGGAGGGAAGCTGGAGCTCAACAGGAAGGTAGAATCCTGCTCCTGGTTCAGCCCACTGCTGTATGTCACATGAATTAGTTGCAGGAAGATCTCTATGCTTCTGGAAAACCTGGAACTCAATTTTATAAATAAGTTTTTTTCAAGGAACTTGTTCTGTTCAGTACTCTTTCTGAAACTGTAAATTAGTTGGTGTCACATTGAGTCACTATGAAAAAAATAATCTTCAGGACAAAATACTAATTGTTCTGAGAAAGGTGTTGATAAGTAGCTCTTGACTTTCTCTCGATACTAAAACCAGGTCCCTTCATGTTATTAAATGTACACAAATGCAATAAATGATTTTAAGTGTTTCAGAGACATCAGTCAGTTGTCAAATATCCCTTGGCTTTTCACATAAAGCATTAATCTATTGTACATAGTTTTGCAGAAAAATAGATACAATATACATTATTTGACTAAACTGCAGTTTGATTCTTGACTCTTCATTTTTGATCTCCATTACAGAATAAATTTACCTGTAGTGCATTTGATACAGCACTGTAATCATGCTTCTCCCCAGAGCTGATCACCTGTGGTTGATTATTAGTTGTGGGTGGGTGGTTGGTTTGTCATGCCATGAGGTTCCTGATTAATGCTAGTTGGATTGGTAAGTAGTGAGCATTTTTTTGCAAAAGTGCAGAAGCTGTGTTGTGAAGTGTAATTTATATTTTTACATTGCTAACATTAAAGAAGATTCATCCCCCCTACTGGTATGTGGGTTTTAAGACCGTGTTTAAATGTGCAGGTTGTTGAAAATCTGTGGTTTCTGTTGAGGGGGGAGCTCTCTAATAACTTCTTCACTCCTGCAGCCCAAAGGATTGTAATTTTTGTTGTTGTTGTTGTTCTCTGAAGAACAACTTGTGTTATGCTTTGACCTTGCTCTGGTGTGCAGGCTAAGAGTCTTTCAGAAAGCTGGAGATTCTGAGCAGACTCTCTAGCACTGGAAACATTTCTACCCACGCTCAGGTACTACATAGTTGGACTTCATAGGCCAGCAGTGTGAAGTTAAGGGTTCATCAACACTTAGCGGGTGGGCAAACGCAACTGGGAGGTGCTGTCTCTGCAGCATCTCTCATTTCTTTTCGGGTTGCTGGTCATCATAGGTGGACGTATGTTCAGGATGTACGTCTGGTGCTCATTTCCTGCAAGCTGACAGGAAAGAATGCGTGTTCTGTTTGATCTCAGGAGCACTTCCCCTTTCCTTTGCTACTGTGTTTCAGAGTAATGTTTATTTTATGTAAAAGTTGTATTTTGATTCTTGCAATGTTCTGAAATTGATTCTTCCCACATAATTGTTCACATCTTTTTGTGTGTTTTGTTTTGTTTTCCCCTTTGCCAAGCTCAGTACACTGATTAGAGGACTCGCACCTAATGTTGTTCAGCAGTGTGTTAAACATAATTTCAATATTTGTTCTGCAGAGGCCTTCACCACGAAGAAGTAACAGCCCCGACAAATTTAAACGTCCCACTCCTCCTCCTTCTCCAAACACGCAGACCCCAGTGCAACCGCCTCCGCCACCACCTCCACCACCTGTGCAACCTCCGGTCCAACCCGCAGCATCACAGGCAGCCACTTTTCAACATTCAGTGCATCCCTCCTCTCAGCCTTAGTGCATGTGCTCAGCAGTCTGATGTCAGAAGTGGACTCATAACATGGAGCAGTTTACTAAAAGCCAAAGGCTTACTTGGCATATTTGGATTTGACTTATTTGCACTGAGGTTATTTAGGCTTCACTGTTAATTGTGTTGTAAACGTTTGTATAAAATGCAGCCAGTGTTGTGGGTCTACAACACTAACTTAACAAAGTTTTGCCATCAGTGTTTACTTGAACTACATGTATGTCCATTCTCTGGCTGGAACATTTGCTACTCTGTTTGGTAATACGGCATTATGTCGTTTTGCTTGGCTCCAAAGCTTCATTTTCCTGGCTTTTAGGTTTGTAAAATTAAAGGGTACCTTTTTATATTTTTTCATGATAATTTGCAGAAAATTAAAGGCATGATGGGCTAACATGATAAATTCTGAAATATGACAGTTTTTACCAAGCTTATGGAAAATCAGCACTATGTTTCAGTCATTGGAAGTAACAGCTTCTCATGCAAAAGTGAGTCAGACACCCCAATCAGTGCCCAAGACACATACTTTATTGTATTATGTACTAAATAAGCTTAATTCAGCACACAGGACACATCCATACTTCTCCTGTTTAAAAGCACCTCAAACGTATGGTACAGTCTGAATTTTACAGTGAGGGAACTGGCTTGTTGGAGTCTGTGGAATGTACAATTTGTGAACCTTAAGATTTGATGATTTCACTTGACATTTGCATTAACCTGTAAGCTGCCCATACTATGTGATCTGTCACAACTAACTTAAGTGTGGTCCTGCCCACAGGTTACTGATAGCTGAATAAAGTGTGCTCTTTGATTTTTTTTTTATTTTTTTTTTTGCTGCAGAAGGCAATGTGATTGTAAAGAATAGCTGATGATAACTTTTTTCTTGTTAAAAATATATTAATTGTGATTCCCCTGAAGCAAAGTTTCAACAGGTATTCTAAATGTTCAAAAGTCTGTTAGAAAATAAGATATAAGATGAGCATATAGGAATATATTGGCACAACAGCCAAAATGTTGTATTGCTTGGTAGAAACAGAGTACAAGAAAGTAGCACAACATGGCACTAATGAATGCTTATTTAGCAGCCTAAGCCGGTACAATGTATAAAGAAATGTATTCGGAATACATTCTTTCCATTCATTTAGCACAATAAATTGGTTTCACTTTGCAGTGGAACAAAGTCTCACTTCTTGATATTGACATCTTGCTCAGTTACATTTTTCCTGAGGTTCCTGTTGAGTGCTGAGGTTTATATATTATTGATTTTAAGTAGTTTACCTCATATATATGGATATGTGGGCCATGGAAAATGACAAGAGAATGTTTATTTTATGAGAATATGTATCTGGCTATAATCAGAGCAGAACATGAGTAATTTATCTTTTGTTTACAAAAGTTTGTTTGACATGCCTAATGCTTTATTAAGGACATTTTTTAAAGGAAGTACAGCATGTTGGTAGTATACTAACACTTGTACATCTGTTTTCGTGTTTGCCACTCACCTATTCAGTAAGAATTGCAAACTGAAAATCTTTATAAAATTAGTGCTCTAAATCAAAATAGCAACTTAAAATAATGTTGTAAAAGGTTCCGCTTAAGGCAAAACTAGAATTTCTTCACTGTAGATACGTAGTTTCATCTCTGAGAGAATTTAGAGAAATGTATATGTAGTCTATTACACGTTTCAAACCAATATGGGATCAAGTGCATTATCAAATTACATTAGTTATGGTAGTGAATCTCCAATCAAGTGATTCTCAAGATTGTGGCAGACCTAAAATTTGACCAGTGCTTCCATCTGAAAATAATTGACCGTAGCAGGTGCTCACCTTTCCATAGAGGAAGCTCAGCTGTGAGCATTGTAATGAATCAGAGCTCCTGAAACAGTGGTAGGATTGCATGGGAGAAAGTAACAGGCAGGCAGAGGTGGGACTAAGGTCAAGACAGGATTGGTTTAGTTTGACGCTTGTCCTTTTGTAAACAGAAGACGGAACAAATATATTCTAAGTAGGGTTCCAGCTCAAGTATACCACTATTTGCAATGGTGCCCTCCTTTCTGAAGTGCTTTGAGATTCTTGGACCTACAGCTCTACAGAGTGCGAGCTGACAGTGGTAGTATAAATGTGGGGGGTGGGGAAGCCTTTGACAGTGTTGTTTTAAGACTATAAAATGGAAAATTGCCTAGACTAATTTACGTTTGAAGCATATTCCAAAACTGAATTTGTGTAACCCAAGTTCAGCTGCTGTTATAAAGTGTCTTAGTGAACTCTCCTTACTATTCCAGTGGGACTGTTACCAGAGGAAAGTAAAGAACTGACAAATGTATACTGAATCTTGAAAGTGTAACAAGGCACTGAATTAGCCTTACCTAACGAAGAACATTGAACGAACATTTGCTTGCAATCAGAAGTGGTAAACTCTCTTTGTAGACCTTTTGAATAAGATGAGAAATTGTGCACAACCATCTCCTAATAAATGTAAATGGATTTTCATTTTTCCTTGTGAATTCTAGTCATGAATTATGATTCCACAGCTGTGATTTTATCAGATCTCCTGTAGACTGGAGAGACTCACTTGGCAGTGAGGTCCAGCTTACTGTGAGGACTTAGGTGCTTGGACTCTTTATCTCAGAAGGACCTGGGTGGGTTTCTCTTGTCCTTTTCATTCCTAATGCCTGTCAGTTCCACACTGCGTCATCAGTAGTTGTGTAAGGCCACAGAAGCAATTTTTAGGTGTGATGTGAGTGTACCCCTTTACAGCTGAAGGTTTGAAACAAATATATATCTTCTAGCTCTTTCACCTATGCTTTCTTCTCTGACGATCAAGCAGGTCTTTTTTTTTTTTTTTCTACTTTTTCTCTCAAGGGATCTGGCTTGGACACTGGAACGCAGATGATACTCTGTAGAGCATTAAGAGTTTATTTTATCCACAATTTGTTCCAGAGAAGTTCATTGGAAGAAGAGGTGGGACTGTTCAGAGAGAGTTTTCCAGCTAACAGCCAGATAAGATTGTCTTAATTACATGTACTCCTCTGAGAGCATATTCCCAAGGGCAGAAAGGACTACCAGAGTTTTTCAAGAAAGGGTCAGTGCTTTTCTCTTGGTAATTGCTGTGCTGGAGCTGAACAGAGCAGGATTCCTTTCCTGTTAAAATGTGTGTGTTCAGGAATCGGTCTGCCTGGGTGGAATCCCTGTGCACTTCAGCTGAATGAAAAATGCAGTCTTGGAAGCAGCAACAAGAAAGCTTCCTGGGATCTACACAAGTTCTGCTGCCAACAGGAGACAATATAAACTCTATATATTTTGTTGAATAAATGGAAACTGATCATGGAGATGAATAGAAGAGCCTTGAATACTTTGTCAATCAAAGAACATAGTCTCTCATCCTCAATATTGATTATTGTTTACTAAGAGGATGCATCCAGGGACATTGTTTAAGACTTCTAGTGCTTCTTCTAATCCTATTACTTAGTTTTACAAGCAGTATAGTTTGAATACTGTTCAACTCTTTGATGTTTCCTTTTTGTTTCAGTCATGGCAGTCTATTTCTTTTTGATCCTTGGGAGTCTACAGAGCGTGGACTATGCAGAGCATATTTCTCCAGTTCAAACCATCTCATAAGAAACCAGAACATTTGAGTGTAAGCTATAAAATTATAATACATGCATATGTTACAACAAGTTCCTTGAGGGGAAAGGTCTGTCCTCTTGAAGAGAGCTCCTAGTTACCAAATGGACTGTATGCATAGAGACAATCTGGTTTCCTCAGTTCCCTGAGGAGCTGAATTCCTCTCCCAGCCCTTTTCAGATTTGGACTGGAGTTCTTAATCATTTAATTTTTTTTAAATTCCACGTCTCACTGTAGTAAGTACTCAGGATATCCTTCATGTTCCTTTGTGTAATAACCACTAGTCCCAGTACAAACAGAGGTTAAGAGTCACTGCCACTTCGTGGGCTGGAGGAAGTGACTGAATATGCCAGACCGTGGCCTTTACGATGCAGTCGGAGTTCAAGTGCTCATATCATGATTTTATTTTTTAAGCATCTGTTGCATTTTGGCACTAGCGCTGTGCCCTGAAGAGGAGATAAAACTATGGAGTTGGGTGCTGCATTAACAGCCAGCTACTACATTAGGGAGAATAGTGCTTGTTCCTGTTCAGTTAGTTAGGCTCCAAAGAAAAGTACTACCTCATCTTTAGGTTGGGATGATGTGGCCGCAGTGTCAGGAGAAATGTAGCTGTGCTTGGTTTTTTTCTGCACGTATTGCCTGTATAGGAGTCTTTCCTCATTGGAATTGGGCTCCAGAGGTTATAAAGCTTTTGTAGAGGAGAAGTGGGGAGTTAGGACAGATGGCTGAGTTTGAGAAAACTGTGTGTCCCTGTAGTAAATTGCTGCTCAGAGTACTCTTTGGCTAGGCCTGGGAATTGCCTGTGCTAAAACTACTTTTTTTTTTTTTTTTTTCCCCGTGTTGTTTCCTTTCAAAAAGTTCTGTGTTGCAGTTCTTTAAGTTCCTGCCATTGTTATCTAAGTAAAAAAAAAAAAAAGGCAATTCCCCTTTCCACAGAAATATTGGAAGTAGTCTTCTACATGCAAAGGTGGGTTTTCTCGTAGTATAAATTAATACTGTATCTATAAATGAAGGTGTTTTATTCTAGTGGTAATTCTAAGCTGTTCAAGGCACTTTAGTTTGTGATTGCTGACTTTTGTTTTGGCAGGTGTTTCAGATGAAATCTAAGCCTCCTGTGGAGGAAGAAAAAAATCACCTGACAGCTGTAGACTGTTCCTTTCCTGCAGAAATACAGCAATTTCCTCAAATGCAAGTAAAAATGGAACAAGCATCCTTGAGCTTTTCTGAATCTTATATTTAGTTTCAACACCTTGGTGATTGCTCTTGTCTCTTTAGAGAATCTACAAAGCCTCATTATAGGTTGGTGGGTATCTAGCTGGTTGTTCCTGTGTTTTGCTGATCCTAGCGAAGGAAGCCTGTTCAAATTCAGATCAAATGTATGAATCCACTGGTTAACAACAATGGTCAAAGTGCAGATTTGTTGAGCATGAATCCAAGTGATGAGTTTAAAAGCATTACACTGTGTTGGTGTGAATCGGAGCTTATCATTGAATGAACCTCAGATATAAAGCAGTTGTGTTTGTTTTTTTTTTTTTAAGCAGGTTACATTTTATTCCTGTATTAGCTGTATTATTGCTTTGTTGTATATCTCAAGGTGTTTACATGTTTGTAATTGTTACGATGTGTCTGTAATCAAGCTCATCTGTGCCTTCATGCAGACTTCCAATAAACACTTGATTTTTTTGTACTTACTTGTATGGAAAACTATGAGGTGGATGAATGTTTCCTTCTATTTGTCAGCCTGTCATCACTGAGAAAGAGAGGAAGAAAATGAGAACTCGGAATCAGAGAAAGATATATGCGTGTCTTTATTTTTGCTTGTCTTTGATTCTAGTTGGGCCATTTCTGGTATTTTCACTTAAATGGCTGAGTGGGGAATCTGGGGATTATCCTATTTGCATAATAAAGTTTGCATAAGAGATGCTTCCCACTTCGGATTAGATGAATGTTCGAAGTGTAATCGTGCGTGCTTGACTCCATCAGTTTTACTTCTATCTTGGAAGATTGCAGTTGAATTTCTTGAGCTATTATTGTGGGAAAATTCCAGAGTATCTTTCTCCCCCTGAATTAAACATGTAAGTTTAACCTTTTACAGCTGCCTTCCAGGGAGGGTGCAGGGTTTTTTTGCCATGGGAAGAACTGCGGTATCTTTTGGTCTGCTTACCTCGAAGGTACTTTCTGATGATTTGGGTTAGGAGAATAACAGAGTTTCATCTTTTTTTTGAGTTTTTCTAAGCTCATAGGGACAGAGATGTGTATTTCTACAAAGTTACAGGAAAACTCATCTTGTGTGTTGAATCAAAATCAGTATCCAGGAGTACAGTTGCTTTTCTAATTGGATATAAAGTATGAGAGGAAGAGAAGGGGGGAAAAATGCCTGTATTAAGGGGTATGCTGTATATTTTGTAGTTCAGAAAGGAGTGCTTTTGCTATTTCTTTGTAAAAGGGAAGGTTATAGTATCTGGTGGTCTACTTCAGCTTTTCTTGATTTTCTTGTAATCGAACCCGATTGCAGTTAAGTAGTTCTACTATTGATGGATTCACTCATTTTCTAATGGAGATTTGTCTTAGGAATCCATTATTTCTACTGTTTTGACATCTTATTAAAACATTATTTATTATATTTAATAATCAATATTAAAGCATTAACCAGTTAGAATTTCTGGATATCTTTTTTAGTTGTAGTGAGTGCTTTCTTTATACTGGGACATCGTATTAGCTATCTCTGGATAGAAACAGAGAGGAGAAAAGCAGCCATAGTGTATTATAACTGCAGTGTTATAGCTGAATTATAAACTTTGCATTTACAGTTAGATGCCTAAAGACAATGGTATGCATTTGTGAAAATTCTGTGTGTACTTTGTGTCATCCATTGTGAAATCTGTTTTTATCACCTTTTTATTGTATGCGTTCATTCGTCAACTTAGCACAGAGCTCACCTGTGTGGCATACTCCAGAGCTTTTGTGAGGATTATTTGCTGTACCTGGCTCTATTGCCAAGTTTCTAGGCTTAGATCTTAGTCTCAGTAACACTTGCTGTGCTTATCCTGCGTTCAGTGTCTGAGTCTTGCTAAACCCATTGGTTGAATCCACTTGTCTGTCTTGTTTTTCAGCTGTTGCCCAGGCACATCTCTGTGACCGCACGCTCTGCTCTAGTCAGCCCAGGCCTCCGCATGCAATGAATGTCAAGCGTGCTTTTCCATTTTGGCCAGTAAAAGCCCTGTGTTATGGTGGTGGCAAGTTCTTGGGTACAAGGCTGTGGAAGTACTTCAGTGAATGCTAATCTAGCTGATCCATGTTACTCTGTTCCTAAAACACGTGCCGTATTTGGTAAAATGCTTTCATTCTCCTCTCTCCACTGCTGCAGATGCTGAGCAGTTGGACACTGACATAGCCGGTGGGGCTGGGAACTGGATGAATGAGCTGTGTTAGTGCTGTCCATCTTCAGCCATGTCATTTGTTTTTCCTCTGGCGTCTGTCTGAACAGAAATGAGTCACTTGAACATGCATGTCATCGGTTTAATTTTAGGTTGCCTTGTCCAGGCGATCTCCCCTTTAGATGGTTCTTGTGTATTTTTTCTGGTGCTTGTCCCCATTTATAAAGGAAAGCAAATTCCCAGCATTGCAAGAGTTCTCTTAGAAATTCTGGTAAACTGCTGAGAGCAGGCTAACGAGCGATGCATTGCAAAGCAAACAGTTTTAATAATCCTTCCTGTATGTAAAGATGCTGGCTTGGATACCAGTCTGTTTCACGTGCTTTTGAGGCTGTTCCGTACCTTTCAAGGTATACAGTATATATCCTTCAGCCCAGAAGCATGAGGAGGTTGAAGTCAGTCCTGCATTCCCCAGGTGGAGACTGAAGGTATGTATAAAGACCATTGTATCACTTTAACGCAAAAACACTAAATACAAGTATTGTGGAGGCTGAGATGGGACCCTTGCTTTCGAGTCTCAGTGGTCTTCATGAAAACCAGCTATGACTTTACTCCTGCATGGAGAAAAGTTTCTTCATGCTAACCAGTGGTGATGTCTGCTGTGACAAAGTTCTTTTCATTTGGGTGATATGGAGCAAGATTAGAGTATTTACAATGAAGAATAAAAAGCAAAAGCTGAATACAGGTTGTGGTTGCTGAGTGGAACACGATTCATTCCTAAATCTTCATATGTGTGAAAACGCTGTACAGTATACTGCTTGGGTTTTTTGTTTTTGTTTTTTTTCTCTAAGGATTGAGCAAAGCCTGGCATGTAAATTTAATGAAACCAGAACAGTGTTATGTGGGAGTCTCAAGTATCTGTGGTGTGACCATCTCCATCCTTCCTAACAAGGAGGGAAATACTGATGTCTAGTGGGACTGATTTAAACTTCACAGCATGAATGCTTTTCTTTGTCACAGTAGAGATTAGTTGGAGAAGTTACAGGAACCTCATGGTGTAGCCAGCATGGTCAGGGATCACAGTATGGTAGAGACCACTTCATAGCTTGAGATCCCCTTTATAATGGAGTTTTATTTCACCCAGTCACATTGTGGAATGTATTTCTGGGGCTGCACTTCAGAACTATACCACTCATACCTCTCTTTTTCCTCAGTCCCTATAGTCACACTCTGGCTTTTCTCCGGTAACTAAAGGCCCCTTTGATCCGGTGGGATAAAGCAGTGTTGCGAACTGGGCTCTTACCATTCTGGATCTGAGTGCGTTTTGACAGTTACTGCTGAATGAGACAGGTTGTAACTCCACAGTGAATCTTAACACCGTCTTGGCTGTCAACAGCAAAAAATAAATGGAGAAGGGTTCAATAATGAGTATTTTATCTTTCTGCCTGGAGATGGCAATTTAAAATCTGCTGTGACCTGTCTTTTTTTTCATGCTTCCTTAAATCATCTGATTTTTATCTGGCTCTTCAACACATGGTATCTACTTTTGCTTATTTTTTAGGCAAAGAAGGAATGCTAGTAATATGAAGTAATTTTGCAGCTCAGCTGAGATCGGTACCTGATTTTCTTTTGAACATGCAGACTTGCTAATCCGAATCAGCAAATAAGGCAAATTGTTTTGGATCACTTGTATGTGAATTTTTGCAGTCGTTGCAATATGGAAAGTGTTGAACATTTTTTTCTGGAGTGTGGCTTTGCAGCTCGGGGCTGTGCACACACAGGTGCTGTTGGAACGCCCGGCTGGGGGCTGTAAGGGTTGGAGCCCCCACCGCTGCCCAGCTGTCGGCAGCGTTCTGGCTCTGCAGAAACTGAGACGGCAAGAATTTGCAGATGAAAGGCCAGCTCAGCAGCCCTTTCCCGTGGGCTGTGCTCCGCGGCTCTGCCACTGCACGGTCTTGCCTGGTTGTCCTAAAATCTGAGAACAAACCAACATGCCATAATGGCCAAAGAAAGCACCTGTTGGTTTGAAAATGACACTGGACCAAATCCTATATCTACAAGCGTGTCTAGTATGGTTGTATGACACTGATAAGCAACTGAAGGAGCACATTAGAGTGTCGTGCTGCCACGATGAGCAGAAGGAAAACAGAAGGACCTGGTTGAAAGAGAAGGGTGATATTTGAGGCTAAGAGAAAACAGGACAGGTATTCAGTTACCTTTTGACTAGCCCTTTCCTCTCTGCCTAGCTAGGACTACAAAAACCATCCTCTACTGGCTGTGAACAGCCCTAAGCTGAATAACAGAGTTTTTCTTACGCAGCAGTGCTGGCACCAGGAAGTGTCACAGCAAACTCCAGTCAGATCAGAGAACTGGGTGAACTTTGGAGAGACTGACTTGCTGGAAAGCCAGGAGCAGAGAGGAGAGCGGAGGGCAGCGCGACCGAGAGCTGTAGGAGCGCTTCCAGTGGGGAAAGGGAGGGAAGGAGCCCTGGGGAAATCGCTGGGATGGTCAGTTACCCCAAAGGACCGAAAGCTCTTGGAACTGGTGGTGCAGGAGCCAGGACATTATTTCTAAGATCTTAAAGGCTGCATATGACCCGTGGCAATGAAGCACCCCTCTTTACCTGAAATAGGTTATAACTTATGTTTTGGTATATACTTGAGCAAATGAGGGAAGAAAAGATTGACGGTGAGTTTGGGGGTTACTCTCCTGCTGTTACATGTCTCGTAGATCTAGATCTACCTTATCTTGGCCTCAATGTAAGTAAAAAAAATATTGCACAGCCTTGGTGGTAAAGAAATTGCAGTTCCTAAATATGGTCAAATCCACAGCTGTGGTGTTACCTATTGGCAAAGTCTTAATTTTCACAGAAACTGCAGCTAGAAATGAGTTTCTGTGGATGGGTGATTAAAATGATTAAGGCTTTTAAACTTAATATGCTCTTGTGTTGCTTTTGCTTGTCAGGACATATTTCTGTATAATTTTAAAATCCTCTGTTCACTTTTACTGCACGGAGATTTTTGCACCAGATTTAGTGAACTGCAAATGTCATAAGTTTTATTTAAATTTATTTTCCAGAGTTTTCTTTCCAAAATAAGTGTTAACCATGGCAACATACTAAGGAATTAAACCTGTTAAAACTTACTGCATTCCTCACACTATTAAGGAACTCTAGGATTAGTCTGGCTGTTGTCTTGAGTGTTTAATTAAGGATGATTTTAATGCTGTCAGTTCCTGAACATAATTAAGGGTTTTCAAGTTAACCGTGTCATATTGTGAAAAGTCATTAAGTTTCTTTAAAAAAAAAACTTCTGTGTAGACTGAAGCATCTCCTCCTATTAAGTGTGTATAGATTGACTGTGTGTAACTGAAATTAATATCTGAATTAAGAGGGGAACTGATCTTTTTAGCTGAAACACCCCAAGAGCTTCCCAGACATGCTCTGGGATTGCTGTGTCCTTGTTCCAGCAGTCTCCTTGATTTAAGGGATGATGTATTGCAAGAACAATTCGTGAAAGTCAGGATTGCATGATAAATCTTTGGTTTTTTATTTTACTCTCCATTTTACAGAATGTTCATTTGAATCATGAAACAAATCATTATGAGCAATACATGAAAACAGATTGGATGTGCCAGGGGAATAACAAGGGCGAAGAGAGCACCATGCGAACAGATTACTTGCGTTTGCATTGCCTGATAACTGAATGAGAGGGAAATCCAGCTTGTTTTTTAACAGGAAATGGAACAGATTTTGGTACTTTTGCTAGAGTTAAATAGCTTGGGGTTTTTTCCAAATACTTCCACTTCACTCAGTCTTTGCAGATCTCTGATCTTTTGAAATATTTGGAATATTCTGATTCTGAAACTTTTTCTCAGTTTCAGGTTTCTGTTAAACATATGAAGATATTTCAATTTTCCTGGGTTACCTCTTTGAAGAGAAAATATAAAAGTAAGCAATTTTCTTTCCCAAAGAGACCTAATATTTAGTTGATCAGAGTCAGGATGCCTCCTGATAGTAATAAAATTTGCTCAGGATTCACTAAAGATTTACTAGGTGAAGCCATTAAATGTTGAATAAACTGTACGGTCTTGCCTGATTATCCTAAAATCCTGTTAGAACTGATTGCAACTGAGACAGTCTCTCAGGCTACAAAATTCACATCTTGAATAATTTATACTGGCACAAGCAGCCAAAATTGTAGCCTGGTACTTTTGTGTGTGTGTGTGCACAATATGATGAAAGTATACTTAAACCTCTTGCCTTTGTTATTTGGTTTGGGTGATTTGAGGTTTGGTTTGTCTTCTTTTGGTTAACACGCTGCCAGGTTTACTTGCCTGCTCCTTGCTCCTCTTGCAATTCTTGCTCTTTGGTCCATATTGGGTTTTAGCAATCTTCTATAATTGCTGGGGCAGCTTTCTGTTACTAGTGCAGAACTATATTTTAGAGTTTTTTCTTTAATGATAACGAGTGTCCTGTAACTTACAGATGATAATGAACCTGCCAAGCTTAGCTGTCATGCTATAGGAGTCTCACCTGCTGCTAACAGTACAATTTCCACATTCTCCCATCCTTTTCAGTTATTTCCTGTCTTCCAAATTCCTGTTTTTAAAACTGTTCTGGAAAGAAGAGTTTGTAATGGTTTGCTTTTTTTTTTTTTTTTACAGCACTGCCACTTGCATTTATGAATTGCCACCTGATCTTATTTAAAATGCATTAATGCAAGGAATATTTTAAGACGTAATTCAGCAAACATCAATGCACCTTTGCTTAGTTCCCCGAAATACTTGGATTGGAAAGTGTCCAGAAGAGGCTACGAAGTTGGTGAAGGGTTTGGAGAGGAAGCTGTATGAGGAGCGGCTAAAGTCACTTGGTTTGTTCAGCCTGGAGAAGAGGAGACTGAGGGGAGACCTCATGGCGGCTACAGCTTCCTCACCAGGGGAGGAGAAGGGGCAGGCGCTGATCTCTTCTCTCTGGTGACCAACGACAGAACCCGAGGGAATGGCAGGAAGATGTGCCAGGGGAGGTTTAGGATGGACATGAGGAAAAGGCTCTTCCCCCAGAGGGTGGTGGGGCACTGGAACAGGCTCCCCAGGGAGGTGTCACAGCCCCAGGCCTGACAGTGTTCAAGAAGAAACTGGACAACACCCTCAGATACATGGTGTGAACTGTGGGGTTGTCATATACAGAGACAGGAGTTGAACTCGATGATCCTTGTGGGTCCCTTCCAACTCAGGGCATTCTATGATGCTATGACTTGTTGAGGGCTAAAATTGGCACTTACCTAGATATTGTGGGTCAGCCATGGTTCTTGTTCACACTGATGAAATAACTAAAGTGAGGCTATTTTGGACTTAGACAAACAGAAATGAGAACTGAGTTGGGTTGCAAATTCCAAATGGATGAGTGGCCTTCGAAATTAGTTTTGATGTCTTCTGCACCTTCGGGAAAATTTTATAGTGGTTTCTAAACTGAACGTGTCCTCCAAGCCTCAGATCTCAGAGTTCAATGAAAGGCACCGCAGTGTTCTGCAGGGGCAAAAGGAGCCAGGACTCTGTTCTCTTGGCATTTATGCCCTGATACTAACATTGCCCACATGATGCTCAGGCTTAATTTTCTTCTTCTGCAGCAAATCCCCCCAAATAGAGCAGTCAATAAAAGCCTGATACTTCTACAGCTTTCCCATCCAAGTTGGCCTAAGGCTGAGGTGGGAAGAGGTCTCAGTGAAGAACAAGGATTCAGCAAAGACATTTTTGTTTGTTTTCCCCTCCCAAGGGTTCCTGGCTGTGTCCCTCCTGTTTCCAGAGCAGTTACACAATTGCTGTAGAACTTCAAATATGGCTTCAAGGAAGCCATGAAGGATGTTTTCTATTGCTCGACTGGAGAAACTTAAGGTGGTCTGTCAGCCTATTCTAGAGCAGAAAACTTCCCTCTAAGGAAAAGAATTCATTTTCTGCAAATGCAGCTTTACGTCAATGTTGACCAGTTCAAATTTATGTAAAAATTGTCACAGTTCCCTAGTTTGTTACAACAAACTTGTACTAAGCAAGTTTACTTCTGAAATCTTAAAAAAACATTCCTTGCAACTACATTAGTTGCTTGTGTTGCATAGCAAGAGTATTTAAGTGATCAGCAAGATAAAATTACTTTTCTTAGATAACTTTTTCCTGTAATCTTTCCATGTCTTCATTACTTATATGGGTAGTGTAAGGAGAAAACAAAATGCAAACTCGCCTTTCAGTCTTGTAAAAGTGAAAAAGCAGTTATAGATTATAATTTTTCAACCTAAATGACTGCTACATTTCTTTTGCTACAAGTTTTGTAGAAGGTTTGCGCATGATGTTTGTTTTGCATATGCATCATAGAACGGTTTGGTTTGGAATGGACCTTCAGAGCTCATCTAGTCCAAACCCCTTCAATGAGCAGGGGCGTCTTCAACCAGATCAGGTTGCTCAGAGCCCCGTCCAGCCTGGCCTTGAGTGTCTCCAGGGATGGGGCATCTACCACCTCTCTGGGCAACCTGGGTCAGTGCTTTTCCACTCTCATTGTAAAAAATTTCTTCCTCATGTCTTAGATCTTCCCTCCTCTAGTTTAAAACCATTGCCCTTTGCCATGTTGTAACACACCCTTCTAAAAAGTCAGTCCCCATCTTTCTTGTAGGCTCCTTTTAAGTACTGAAAGGCTGCAATAAGGTCTCCCTGGAGCCGCCTTTAAGTAGGATAGCATGATGGAACACTAGAAAGGTACATAATTAATATCCTAAATAAATAGAAAACCAATTTACAAATCAGCATTTGGAAGTACGCAGCTGAACAGTCTATCAGACAGTGGTTACACTGGTGGTACAGTTCATCTGAAGACCTGCTTCAGGTCTTGCCCATTATGGGGACCTCTTCAGAAGACGGGGGTGTGGACACATCACATTGCGTGTTTGCAGTGACAGACAGACTGGGTGGAGGGAGGTGGTTCTGCCGCTAGATCTGCATCTCCTCAAACAACATAAGACACTTTCCTTGTCAGCATAGCCATGATGACACCAGGGGGATTTGTAGTACTTCATTGGCATCTCAGGGGAAATCTGTGTTCTTTGTAGCTTCTGCAATCTTATTATTCCCTTTCACACAAACCTGAGAGAAGATATAATGACCCCACTTTGCGTGGTCAAACAGCACGTGACAAACGTCAGTCTTTCTGCCTCTCACATGAAGGGTTAAATTATAACTACTGAAGTATTGCCTTTTAAGGCTGCTGAAGACAAATGAGTGTCCTTTAGACTCTGTAACTGCACAGACATTTAATACACCTGCTTAAATTAAACTCTAGTCAAAGTACCGATTGCTTTCCTCACCTTTTTTCCCCTTCAATAATTAATAGATATTTTTCACAAGCAAGTTAACAAACCACCAAAGAAGACAATGAACTTTAGATGTATTAGCTTGGCCCTTTCATTCCAGAGTCTCTCTTCCTACTCAGATTGTGTAAAGACTGCAAATGTACAAAAGAATGCTTCTCAGTCTGGACCACAGGTTACAGGACAGTAGTTGATCAAATATTTAGAATTGGTTTATGTTTTGAGATTTTCCTCCACTGCAGATCATGTACCTTCTGTTTAAAAACAAACAAAACCCCACCAAAACTACAATCAAACATCAAAACAAAACCAAAAACCTCAAAACAAAAACCAACCCCAGACATCCCCTCTTCTACCCAGGTTGATAATTCCTTTTTGGTCAGTTTTGGGATGTTCAGCACACCAGCTGCGTTCCTTGCTGGGAAGGACCCCTTCCAGGATGGCTACATGAATACTCTCTAAATTTCCTCTCTGTACCTTCAGGAGCTCCTGCACTGCCTGCAGAGTGGAGAACATTCCCAGATGACCTCTATGCCCAATATAGCTGCTAGTGACCTATGATTGCACATCCTGCAACCATGGCTCACCAAAAATAAGGTAACTTTTTAACTAGGAGTTGCTCTCAGCCCTGGCTGTGCTGCATGAGTGCCTTTATCTTTTGGATTCTTAAACCTCAGACTCTGGGGAGGGAGGGGTTTGTAGGCATTATTCAATGTTTCCCTTCATTTTCTATTTTAAAGACAAGGTTTAAGAATTCTTCTGGTGATGTGTTGGGGAAAAGTGTGGTTACAAAAGGTGCAGCTATGGCACTGTTATAATTCGCTTGCCTTTGGAGGCCCTGTAGGGTTTCTCAAGTGAAGAAATGAGAAGATTAATCAGCAATTTGAAATCTAAGCCAAAAGGCAGTTGCCAAAATACTGTAAGATGAGTGAGCAGAAGCCTAGAGTTGGAGGGAGCTGGGTTGCTTGTTACGAAACCAAGGATAAAAACACATAGAGGAGGGACTGCTTGCCTTAGCCTTTTGGTTCTGTGCCTTAATTTCACAGGTTGGTCTTTTGCCAGCTGGGTTACCCTCTCAAAATTATGGTATGCCCTTGACTGACATGTTGATATGAAAGTAGAGTTAATTAAAAGCGAAGGACTTGTCATCAAGAGGGCATCCAGAGAAGTTAAAGCAAAGCAATTAGGATCAATATGTATTCATTTAAAGTGCATTTTAATTCTCAAGTGGGGTTTCTCCTTCAGGTCCAAAGCTGCCTGTGATCTAACGTCAGTTTGCGTCTGACTAGGACAGCTTTCTTTGCATGAAGATCGAGTGGCGGCTGTAACTGATGTGCCTTAATTCTTGGGAATGTTCCTCTGTAGATAATCTGTTATGAACTCCAAGCTTCTTGTATGCAGTAGTCTGATAACTACCTGTGAATGCAGGAGTATTCTTCTTCACTATTTTTTAGATAGTCATAAACAATTTTTCTGGAGTGAAATAGCCACTTAATTTTAGCCCACAACATTGTGTTTTAAGCTTCTGTAGAGCTCAAAAAGCAAAACACTTATATCAAGCACTGTAATGGGAACTGGAGGTTTATATGTGCTGTATTTATTAGTTTTGTATTGAAGGGTAGGAAACAGTACATCTTGAACGGTTGTTTCAGAATTGTTATTTTCCAGCTGTCTCTTGTGTGGCTATGGAAAGATTTCAGTTAGCTTTTCAATTTCAGCCCATGTCCTGGAGCCCAAGAAATTATCAAAGTAAACAGAGGCTGTTTACTATCTGGGCAGCTGTCTTCAGTCATTTCTTGTTTCAGCAACTTAGTGCATGTGTGTTCCTGAAATTCTATGCTCTTCCAAAGAAATCTCTGCCAGTATCAAGCTAGCCTTGCTTCTCCTGATATCTAAAGCACTACTTGATGGAGTTTAAGCTTACTTGCCTCTTCTAGTTGTCTGATATGTATGCAGAACAATTTGTTCCTTTGTCTATGCAATAACTTTTTATAGTTCTTGAAGGATGTTATCTACCTTCTCTCTAGGTTAAATGCCATTTGTTTCAGTTCTCCTCCTTGGACCAGTTTTCTAGGCTCTGATAATTCCTGTTATCTTTTTTTTTCCCTTTCTATTGGCTGCACTTTGACATGAGATACCCAAAGTTGAACAATATGCCAGCAGAGTCCTTTCCACCTCAGAGATGTCTTAGAAGTGAGTCTTGAGTTTGTATCATTCTGACAGTCCTTCCAGTAGCAAGTATTAATTTTAATATTTGCTTGAACACACTGAGGTGGACCTAGGCACTTTTAAAGATACTTGAAATTCATGAACCTTTGTAAATATTGCACAGAGGAGTAGAATTGGACTGTGGATCTGAAAGGGGAGCTATGCTATACCTGTAGGAACTGAATAGGCTGTAAACATCTTCTATCGCTTCAGAATTTCAGCTCTAGGAATATTTCGGCTCTCAGACTTTCACCCAATTCTGGGAATGTTTGTGTTTCCACCTGCAGCTTGTGTGGGTACTTGAGCTGACCTAATTGGGTGCAAAGAGCAGCAGAGCTGTCATGCTGAACACACGGGTAGAGCCTGATATTCCTGCATATTCAGCCAGCTTCTACAACAGATTTTGCAGTCTGGAGAGTGCAAGTCGCAGGTGGCTGAACTTGTGTGAGTTGACAACTACTTTCTCATATGTGCAGCGGTGCTGTGCGTGCCGTGCACACTGATCTGGGCTAGAGCTCTGGTGAGGCTGCCTCTGATCCGAAAGGGAGGTGTCTCTTACTGAGCTAGCAGGCTAGGGTAGCGGTGCTGTGTGCGCTGCCTGCATTGCTGTTTGCAGTGCAAGTTTGCGGCCTTTGGGGAGCGGGGAGCCAGCGCCCCTCGCCGCCCTGCAGCCCCTGGTACCCGAGCAGGTTCGAGGCCGCTGCGGTTATGCCTGAAGAAGCCGCGCTCCTGCTCCTGCCTCCCGGGCGCCAGCGTGGGCATGCGAATGAAAGGATCAGGGTATGGTGGGAGGGGGCTTTGATCTGCCTTGGGGCCAGGCCGGCGCTGGGGACGGGCGGGGGGAGAGGCGGGACGCCACGGTGAGCGGCTCCCGGCCCGGCTCCGCTGCGGCCGCCCGGCCCCAGGCTGGGAGCGACCCTCGGCAGGGGACCGGTGTCCGCCTCTCCCCGGCGAGAGCGCGGCACAGGGAGGCGGCGGGGCCGGGGTCTGCCCGCCGAGCAGAGGGAGGGCGGGGGTCCGCCAGGGACGTGAGCCGAGGGGCGAGCGGCCGCCCCACGCCTGGCCGGCGGGGCGGGGGCCAGCCTGGCGGCCGGGGGGAGGAGGGGGTGGCGGCCCCCGGCGGCTCCTCCCCCGCCCGAGTTCCAACCGGTTCGTGCCGGCACCGGCCGCGGCCGCGCCTCGCCCCGCCGCGCCGGGGATGCGGGGTTGCCCCGGCTCGCTGGGGCGGCTCTTGCCCCCCGCCCTACGGGCCGCCCGCTGCCGCCGGCGCGGGGCGCAGGTAATGGGGACGCCGCGGCTCGGGGAGACCCGGGCTTCGGCCGGGCCTTGGGGGGCCGCGGGGGTGTGTGGAGCGAGGGGCCGGGCCGGCCGGAGCCGCGGCGGGTGGCCGTGCGCCTCCCCCGGCGGGGCCGCTGCCGCCGGCCGGCCCGGCTGTCCGGCCGGAGGCCTCGCGGGGCTGTGCCGGCCCCGGGTGCCGGTGCGCGGGGCGGCTGGGCCAGGTCGGTGGCCCTAAGGGGGCTGTGCAGGGACGTCCGCGCCGCCCGCGGCTCAGAGAAAGGAGCCGGCTCAGGACCTGCCGTCGCCCCTGGGTGCCCGCCGGGGCGGCCGAGTCCCTTGCGGTTCCCATCGACGTCCGCCCCGCGGTGCCCTCTGTGAGCACCCCGCGGGTACCTCCCGGTGTTCCCTGTGCGTGCCTGGTGGCACCCAGTGGCGTCGCGGTGCCAGCGCCCGCTTTGGCACACGGCAGTGGGCACCTGAGCATCCGTGCGTGTCCATCGCGGGCACCTGTCAGCGATTCGGAGGCCGCAGCTGCTCGGAGCAGCGCGGCACGGCGCGGCCGTGACTTCGCTGTGTGCGTGGCATCGGGCTGCCGGGGGCGACCTTCAGTCATGAGGGCATGCGGATGAGCGCTTCCCGTTGGAACAGGTCTGGGGCTGGAAGGCGTCGGTGTGTAATGCGTCCCTCTGGAGCCGGAGTGTGGGCTGGCCCTGGGGGCGTGGGGAGAGGCGAGGTGAGCCGGGGGCTATAAGAGCCCGTCCATCCCCACGGAGGACCTGGGCAAGGGGCATGGACCGGTTGGGAGAGTGGATGCCAAGGGGAGCCCCCGTAGGTTGTGATGCATAAGGTGGCGCACGCCGTGCTCTTGTTCTGCAGAGGAGCTCTCCTCTGGTAAATGAAGTTTGCTGGTGGTTTATAGCAGCGCCGGCTTGCATCTACCTGCATGGATTTGTGCTAGCGTCTAACAGGCAGTCATACTTGGCGGGGGGGGTTCCATCCCTCTGAAGCTCTGGAAACAGGTAGGACTGGTTGTCCTGAGCTGACAGATTTGTACAAAGCTGGCTGGTTTATGTGCTGTCCTGGTTGATGCTTCTTTACGTGAACTGATTTTGCAGAATGGAAAAACATCATTACGTCGTCAGTAAGTTTTGTTTTGGTATTTTGTTTTGTTTTAAACTCCATGTTGCTTCCCTCATCGTGCAGAAATGGAAGTATGTATGTTGATGAGCCTCCTGCGTAACTTACAAATGGGAAAGTGGAGGAGCACAAGAAATAGGTAAACCTGAATGCGAAGAAGGAAATAGCTACATTCAGTGTGAAAGAACTTAAAGACAAATATTTAAACAAGGAGAGCTAGCGTAGTTAGAACATCAGTCAAAATCTGATGTCATCAAAGTACAGATGCGTCTTTTTCAGTGTATCTAATACAATGCTTATACTGCCATGTCAGTACCTGTGCAGGTGTTTGGATACGATGAATATGTTAAAAACAATTGTAATGTATCACCGCCACTTTAATGGTCTAGGTGTTATTTGCAAGCTAAGGGTAGCAGAAACTTCAGATGATAGTTGCAAGAATGTTGCCTGAAAAATAAATAGAAATTTACATGCAATCTAATTCAGCCTAAAATGAGGGATGTTATTAATACTATTCTGGCTGGTACTGTCTTAATGTGTACGAGTGCCTTGCAAAACTGGAATAACTGAGTGTCAACCACACAGTGGTTCTGCTGACATCGGCTTTCTTTGCAGCCATGTGCTGCTCGCAGAAAGCAGCGTACTTAACCAGACTCCGCTTGCACAAATAACAAACTGGAAACAACTATATTGCTACTGTCTTTCTCAAGATTCCCTTTGCCACAGATTGATTTCTGTGCTGAAGGCTAATGTTTCAGTTGTGCTCCTTTTCTTTAGACCAATTATTTTTTTTTGGTGCTCCTCTGCCATCTTTTAACCCAAATTTTAAGTTTTATAGAAAAAGAGCTCAATATTGTGATAAAGCTGCTTAGATAAAAGAAAATAGTTGCAGCCAGACGCTTTTCTCTTTCCAAATTAAAAGTTGTTGTTCAGTTTGTTCTCTAGAGTTTCTTGTTGATGGTAAAGGCTTTCATCAAGCAGCTCCCTTCCTCTGATTCTTATTCACAGTGAGTACAGCTCACTGAAAAGCTTTTTCTGACGAAACTTCACGTTACTGTTTAATTCTTTATGCTTCATCCCTCCATTTCAACATTTTTTGATGTGACTAGGTTTCCTGGAGTCTGAAACAACATCTTTAGGTTTTGTGAACAGTAAGGTTTGTGAAGTGGCTCCCACCTGAATCTTAAACCCCTGGTTGTTTGTCTCTTTCCAAGATCACACAAGTCTTCTTGGCTCGTTCCAAAGGAAAACAAAACTGTTAAGTGCTCGTTTCTGTATGCGTTTCTGCTTCTTTATTTTACATGATTGCACATATCTGTGCAGCCTGTGTCCTCCTTCCACACAGGTAGAAAATAGTAAAAGACACTTTGGATCCCTCCCAAGTTGCCGCACAGATTCGATGCCTGTGTTGGGAGCAGTGAAGGTTTAGTTCCTACTGTCAGCTCTTGTCTGTGCTACCAAGCTTTTATACTACAACTTGACATTTTCAGGGAAGCGTTGAATAATGTACCAGTAAAAGGTATATTGATATCCACAGTCCCAGCAGCAGCTTGATTGACTGGAACATCTTCAACCATGTATCGTAGCAGAGGGCTTTGGGAATGGGCTCCTTGCACACGGCTCTCAGACTTTGTGCCTCCAGGGAAGTTAGAAAATACACCTTATTTTAGTTGAGAGGCACATAGTGGCGTGAGGTGAAGGAGCAACCTGCAAGAAAGGGGAGGAGAAGCCAGATTGTGTTTGTTCTAAAAACCAAACTCTGGGACTTTGTAGATCTGCTTGCACTTTGAGGGTGATTTCTGGGGAAAAATGACAGCGGTTTTCAATTTTTGCTTGACAATCACAGACTGTAAATGGCTCAAAATGTTTAGAAAGTAGAGATATTTTTACTGCCTAAAATCTTGTTATTGTGCTAGAAGATGCAAAAGACATCTGTGGTACAAAATAGGGAGTCACCAGGATGTGAGAGGTCAGCTCTTGCTGTGTAAGTCAGGAGCAGTTGGTTAAAGTCAATAAAGCTGTTCAGACTTGCAGCAGATGAGGAACTGATCCAGCGTTTTTTGTCTTTCTGTTAGAAAAGACTACGTGACCTAAGACTATGAAAACTTCTTTCCTCTCCTGCCCTGCCCTCCCCTCTTCCCCATCGAGTGTTCAGAATAGCAGAACTGAACTCAGAGTTGTCTCTGTGCCAAATTTTAGGACGTCAATATAGTGGAAATCAATATAACAGTGAAAATGTGTTTGTTTTCTAAAGGCTGCTTTTTAAACAAATATGAGTTGGGATTACTTACTGTCTATTCCCATTATTTTAGTGGCTTTCTGAAAATTTCCTTGCTTTGTTTCAGTGGAAGTGCTTTTTCTTGAAGCTGTTACTCATTTCCACCATTTTTACTCCAGTCAGGGTCAAAACAAGCCAAGTGAGACTTATTTAATACACAGAGAGATGCATATGTCAGCTCTTTTGGTGACTGCATGTATATAGTTTAAATATTTTGTGTAGAAATGCGGGGATCCCCTTTTTTATAAAGGTTATTGTAGCAGGAAAATAACGATAAGTGACTTTTGAATACTTTGATAGCATATGGTATGGCGTGATTTCTGTCCATCCCAGCTGTCACCCTTGCATCTGATGTAATCAAGGGACAGTTACCAGGCATTTGAGGAAATAAATCAGAGTTTACATTTATAACTGAAACACATAACTTTGTAACATTTGTAACTGGAAATACTGTATCTTGAAGGACTGTCAGTATGTTAAAACCGTAAATCACTCCTAAAGGACCTTGAACATCGAAGCTTATTTCACATTAGTAGACAATGTTTTTGTTATTTTGGAGCTCAAGGATGCTGTCAGCTGCTAATGAATTGAGGGGGAATCAGTACCTCTCCACAGAGATAACTTGGTTACTTCTGAAGTTCCTCTGAAAACATATTAAAAAGAAGAAATTTAACATGAAGACACCAGTTTTTCAGAGTTGTGTCCACTGTCGCAGTGATACTTCAGCTGAACACTCGCTTTGCTGCTCTTTTTCTGCAGGCAGAGTCACCACATGAAGGTACATTTATAGGAAGCTGAAGGACTTTTTTGTCATCATCTGTAAGTACCTACCCTCAAAGTAACGTATAAGTGCATCTCTAAACTACAACTGGCCCTTTTCATGTCTCTATAGTAATTATTCCTCAAAAATTTGTACTGTAGCTTTTTTGTAAGGTTTCAATGCAAATTCTTAAAAGTTGCCAGAGCAAAGAGTGTGGGGAGCTTGAATGAAATTTCTGTTACTGTCTACTTGTTTACACCATTGCTTTCATACAGCAGTAATTTTTTTCCATCTCTGCTGGGTTGCAAGTCAAAAAGGCAGTGTGACGCGTTTATTTTTCTGCTTTATCTTATGGCTATCTCCCAGAGCAGAACTGTTATTGCAGCAGCCTTAATGCATAAGCTGTAGTGTGAAGATGGTCTTTGAGGGTATTTCAAGAAGAAAACAGGGTAAGATCTTATCTCTTTCTATCTTACAGGGTAAATGAATTAAAATTGTCGAGAATCACACATGCAATTAGTGACAGAGCCAGGAACACAACATGGGTTTTGTGGTCATCACTTCGGCAGATTTCTCCCTGTAGAGAGGGAGGGCAGGTTAGTTGTGTGCACAGGGACTTGCATATCATTGGAGTTGTCCAAACTCCAAAGCACTTTGGCCTGGAAAATTCTAAATTCTTCACCAGAGGTTAGAGGCATTGGTCTCTACTTTCACAAACTAATCTTGAGAGGGTGTGAGGACAGTCAGTTATTTAAAGCCATAGAGGCATAAGTGATGGACCTTGCCATGCAGAGGACTAAGGGGGTATTTATGGAGTTCAAGAAGTGGATGCCAGTTTGGGGAAGGGCGATATGCGCAAAGTGAGAGGGAGGACACTGTAACAGGTTATAGGAGATTTTTGCGTGCATGTTTAATACTGTCATGTCTTGTCATATAAGCCAACACCTATATACAGTTTTAGAACTCCGCTTACTAATATGTACAAAGTGATTTTTGGATGTATCACTCCTCTACACATCACCTCGCTGACGGAGCAAAGTACTGAACTGTTACTATTTCCAGAATGTCAGTCTTCCTCTTGGCCTGCTCCTCCCAGATTACACTATCTGGTGGCAAACACCTTGCTAAACTGCAAGGTACTGTGCTGAGACTACAGCTAAGTTTTTCCTTTTTTGGACCTTGAACTAATATTTTTATACTTGTGATTTTTTAAAATTTTTAAATTATTTGTTGGGATTGTTTTATAGTTGTAGCTTTTCTTGACCTTCGAGCCTATGTGCTTCACTCATGGTATCTGAGGGCTTAATAGCTGGTGGCCATGTGGTTCTCTCCTTGAACTATGTCAGATATTAATGCCTGAGGTCTTCACAAAGGCTGTTTAACACTCAGAAAATGAAATGTTCCCCCCTTCTGTAATACAGTGCTGATGTATGTATGACTTATTAATGCTTTGTGTACTGTTCCTGTGTTATCCAGAAGAGGTAGAAGTACCAAATGATAACTAATTTTCATTGTCTGTGTGCTGTGTTGAATATATTTCTTGAAGGCTGGTTGAAAAAAGCCTCTGTTTGAATGTGTGCTTCTCTGTACAGCTCACTTGCATTAGCAAACCTAGATCAGTCACTCTTCTAATGCTTGGTTCTGTTTGGTTGGTTTTTTGTTTACACAGGTTCTGCCTGCACATCTGCACTCATCTGGCAAGATGGTATTTCGGAAACCACCCGATGGTGGCTGGGGCTGGGTGATTGTTGTCGTTTCCTTCTTCACTCAGTTCTTGTGTTACGGATCACCGCTGGCGGTGGGAGTCTTGTATGTAGAATGGCTGGATGCTTTTGGAGAAGGGAAAGGCAAGACTGCTTGGGTTGGATCACTAGCAAATGGAATCGGATTGCTTGCCAGTAAGTGTGTCTTAAATCAAAACGTTTCTTTCTAAGAGATGCTTCCGTCTGTGTGTGCTTTTGGAATTATATTAGAAACAGTTGCAAATGATAGAATGAGGATGCTGCATTTTTGTTTTAGGTCAAGACAGGTAAGAAAATTACATTTGTAGTTCCACTATACATAAACGAAAACAATATAATCATAAAAGAGCAATAAAAGTATTACCCTTAGAAAATTCAAAATTATTGTATTTGGATAAACAGGAAAAACCAAACTGTCTGGGAAACTAAGTGGTAATTTTGTTGATGGGATTTAAAAAAAAATTTAATGAGTCTTGAAGACTAACATTTGCATTACTATCTTTAAAATCAGAGAAAACTCTTAGAATGAAATGGTTAAAGTGCTTTAAGAAAAAAACCAAGTCAATCAATAAACCAGTTATGCATTTTTCAGCTCTGCAAGTAAATCCACCAGTTAGGGTGGCGAGGGCTCTTTTTCAGTGTTTAAGAAAAATCTCCATTTGAAGCCTGGAAAGTTATGGATAACAGTGGCATTAAATAAAACAACTTTACTGGAAGGTTTTCTGTAGTAAGACATTGTCACTTTGAGAGTAACAGCAGGGTTTTATTGTTATTTTAATATCGAGCATAGGTATTGTACTGGGTAATATCAGTAACTTCTGCTTTTTGAAGATTCACCGTGGGAACTATTATGTTTTTGCTGAATCTGGAAAAAAAATGCATATCAGTAGAGAAATTGCTATGGGCAAAAGCAATTATGTAGCTTAATGGACAAAATGCAGCTCAGGATTCTGGCAAAATCTCTCCTTAGAAGAAAGCTGACATTCAAATAGCAATACAGACCTGAATAAAGACCACTGCTTTGTATGACAATACAACTGGCCAAATACTGGCATCATGCTTGTGTTGGGGTTTTATATCACTAGGCAGGATGGAAATGGGCAAAGGTAGGTGTGTCATCCACCACAAGAAGACTCTTTTCAATCCCAGGGTGTAAGTGGGCAAAGGACTGTAGACTACTCTTCCGTCATACTTTTTTATTTTCCTGTTTTGAGGGCATTAACTCCTTTTATTAATGGATCAAGACCTAAAGAAACCTGAGTGAAAGAATGAAGTGGGGCAGGGGAAAAAGGCTCAACAAGATAGTTACTGAAGAAAAACTAGGCAGAAAGGGATTGCAAGAGAAGGAGTGAAAACAACCCGCTCCCTGGAGACCAGAAGTCTCTGGCTCACTCTGCTGACAAGAGCCTCAACCCTGTTTCTTGTATGTCAACACCATGCTGATTTCCAGATTTCTTAATGCTCTCTGTCTTGCCACTGTGAGCAATTGTCAGTAGTTGCTTTATAGCAAATAGAAATGTCTGTGAATGAATAATAGAAATAAAAGATACCGTTGTGTTTGATTTTGGCATGGAATGCTTAAATTACTTGAAATTTTGATGGCTTAGGAGGAACGTTGTCTGTCACTGTACTTCCGTTCTTTCAGTTTGGGATTTGGAAGCTTAATAAATCATTCCTACTTTTAATGCCTTCAAAGAAAAGTACAGTGAGTGCCTTTTAATTGCATTGATATTATCAGAGTTGACTGAAAACAAAATATATGTTCCCTGCTTTACCCGAAATGGAAGATCTCAGTGTCTTATCAAGCTGGGATCTGACCTTAATGATAACTTTACTTAAAGTAAACTTGTTGGAGGGACACCGTAAGTATCATAAGCTCTACTTAAAACTTGAATGCTCTTGACAAGTCACAATTTTTCATGCAGTTTTCATAGCAGTCCTTTTTCAGACCTAGTCACTAGGGTAAAGAATATGTGTTTCTTCAGTGTGAAACCATTGATATAACACATTGCAAAGTTGGGCCCTTTTCATGAATATAGGAAAAGAGAACTTGCTTCTGTTCTTATTTCTGCTCTTGCAAGTTCCAGTATTGTAGGGCAGGTGGGACCACTGTGTGTTGTAGCCTGTGTTAACTAGATGATTGGACTAAATGACTATTTCTAAATTAGCATGTTTTCATGTACGTGAAGAGATACTATCTATAACTTAATAACAACCTCCCCAGGCAAGCTGATTTCAGGAGCAATACTGCATGTATGAATGCCAGTAACAGGACAGCTTTACCCCAAAGCCTTTCAGCAGTTCCCTTGCCTTTTACTGTTCCTAACTTGACTCTTCTAGTATTCGTTGTTCTTTTCCTTCTCCTCCTCTATTTTGGTTTCCAGTCTCTGATCTAGTTATCCAAAGACATATTTTCAAGTATTGGTACTCCTAAAGCAGTCCATGTTGCATGCAGAAAATACTGTAATTCTCATTTGATTTAGAGCACTTTAGTTTTGTGCGTTCTCTGTCTCTTATGGCTTTTCTCAGTAGTTTGTTCCCTCCTTTAAAAGTATGTAATCTTATGATACAAGTTGCTTAGTTTTTGTTTTCAGATGATTAATAATGTTATCTTTAAGTGACATATTTTGAAGCATCTGGATAAGTGTGGTGTGTGTCTGGAGCCTGCAATCAAATTGCTTCTAAATTTTCTTTTAAGCCTGTATCTTGATACAGTCTTTTTGCCATTGATACAAGAGACTTCCGCTCTTTTAATTAAGACTCTTCTGTGAACCCTCTCCAATTAACATCACTTTTCTGAAGCTATAGATGCCAGCCTGGAAAAAGAATGGCAGTTGTGGCAGATTTGCAGCTACATCCAGGAAATAAGTTAGTGTCCATTTTGTTAAGGAAGACTTTTCTCATTGATAGCACTGGAAATCACATTATCTAGCTTCTCTAACAGTGGAAGGTAGGTCCAGTGACTTTGCTATAGTAGTACTGTAATTTCACCAAAAAGAAGAAAATGTCCTTATATGTATGCCAGCTGGCACACAAAAACGCTCTGTGCGTCTTCTCCCCTTCCCTCTCTACATGTAGTCTTAAAAATGTTCTGAAATAGCTGATGCTGGCGAGTCCGTTCACATTTGCTGTATCCTTTCTACAGTGTTTACCTCTTGCTTGTGTGAGAGCTAAACTTAGACTCGAGACATCGAAACGCGGGACAGCACCTTGTTTATGGAGATGAATTTCCCAGCCGCCCGGTGTTGGATTTCCGTCCTCCTGCTCACAGCACAGACAGCGTCACTCGGGCCAGAGTCCAGCCCTGAGCTGGGCTGTTCAGCTCATCATCTGGAAAAGGGAATGGGATGGGGACATGGTTGATCTCTTCCTTGCAGGATGACTTGAGTTACAACTTTCTGTGATGCAACCTTACGGTGTATGGGAAGAAATGTGCCTAAAACAGTGAGAGAAAAGCGTCAGTGTTATTGCACAGGGCAGTGGTGAGACCTCCTCTACAATACTGGGTGTCATAACGCTGGTCAGGCTATATAGTAGATGTGGTACATGGCTCCATGGATGACGTAGGGCTTTTTGCATAGGAAGAATTTGAAGGAGCTTAGCATGTTTCCCCTGCTAAAACATGCCAGAGAAGGATATTTATTATGCTGTTGAAGATCGCACATTTCTCCTGCACCAAGTGTTGTTAATTTCACTTCCATTTGGAGCCTGAAATTAAATTTGATCCATGTTACACTTGTAACAGAGGCAAAACAAAGACTTTGGCATCTGTAATTGGCACCACAGCTGTTTATAGTAAGAATTGACTTCACAGTACTTGGCACAGCAGGAAGCACCAGCATCGGTCTCTTATTCCCACTCCCATTTATTAATGGAGAAAGAACAAAGGGAAGATTCTCCCTTCGAAGGCATGTCTTGATAAATTAATGGGATGTTTCTGCTGGCCTGAAGCATTCAGTGTTAAATGTTGAAAAAGCTTAATTTTGTGTTTTCAAGCAATATTTTTACAACTCTAAAAAAACCTTCGCAGAATCTACATGTTTTTGGACAAAAACCTCACACGTAGGTAGCCACCACCGTAAATTATGGAAGCTATACATAGTTTGTGGGGAGCGGAGAGGGTGTCCCAAAGGTTCCCCCAAAGAGGACCCCAGTTCATTCAATAACTTTATCAGAAAGGAGCAGGCCTTTCAACCAGTTGGGAGTGAGTTGCTGTCCCATGTAAAAAGGCTTTTGCTGATCTATATTCTTATCCAAAGGACAAACACTTGGAGAATACTATATTTATTATGATCAGGCCTTAGCAGTGCATTTAAGAGGCAAAAAAATATTCTTGTGTTCTGTCCAGTGGATTTTACGGGCAGTCCATGAGCGTTGCTTCTACTCTATGGTTTCAACATGCTCAGACAGATACCACCAAGTAGGGCGGTTCAGATGAATGCAGGCGATAAGAAAATGAACTCAGTTGTCCAGTATTGTTTGTTTAGCAAAAGGCTTTGTGTGTGTATAAGGTGAAGGGAGGAGGAGCCTTGAGATGAGCAAGTGGAGGAGTGTTGATTTGCAGAATTTTTCTCTTCATGCAAGAAGTCTGAGGAAGAGAGTGTTAGCTCTTGATGTCTGTGAAACAAAACAAATTAGTACTTGTCTGGAGGTCAGAAGATTGTGGTAGTTATAAAGTCCCTGTCTGAGCAGCAGATGGCTTGTTCTCACATCTTGGGCAGGACTTACTTCCATGTCCAGGTCTCACTGAGGGTAAAGTCTTTTATGCAAAGAAAAATTAATGAAAATATCAATGTACAAGTGATTGCTGCTAGGCGTTCTTCTTTGATCTCTCTACATGAAGATCTACTGTGAGGGCCCATCTTCTTTCTGCTACTTCTTCCCATTTTGTCCGGGGATCTTCGTGATTCCTCCTCTGCATTGCCTGATAATTGTGTTACTGGCTGCTGAGCCTTGATGGGTTATGTGCTGAAGAGCAGTGGCTGTACCCGTGCTGGCTTCTAGGTCTTTCTGAACAATACAGTTTTCTTCCTAGAGTTAGCTGTCATTCTTATAAGCTGGGCTGGTGTATTTTTTTTGGTAGAGTTTGGTCTAGTTTTAAGAGACATCGTTTGGAAGGAAAAAAGCTCCAGGGATTTTACTTGTAAAAGAGGTAAATATCAATTTCTCCAAATATTATTCTGATACCAGTACTAACCCCTGCCGTTGTTTGACAAACTGAACAAAATGTGTTCTTAAAGGCCATTTTCCATGCTTACTATTGAGGATTGCCACTGGGATTTTATTTTTATGTTGTTCATGTTAGAGTGAGAAATACATTTTCAGTGGAAGGATCTTTCTGAACGAGAGTCAACTAATGAAAACACTTTATATTGCCTGAAGAACGTTTCCTGTGTGACTATAGATAGGCTCTTACATTCTTCGGAATGTTCACTTTGAACAAAATCCACAGGGCAGGGGTTCACAGAGCAAGTCTCAGTCTCACTCTGGGGAAGCTGGATGTTTGACCAGAATTAACTGCCTTGAACCCATTGTTCTTGAATTACTTGTAGAGAATGACATGTTTGTGCACATTGAGCTCCTGTGCAAATACCATGGTAATAACCAAAGGAACTGTGCCTGGTGGAAAAAAATGCCAGCGCTTTGGGAAACAGAGAAAGAGAGGGAATATGGTGAAGAAGGAAAAGAACAAAGAGGCTGGCTGTCATGGAGGTTTTCTTTTGTGACTTTTATTTTCTAGCAGTAGGATGAGGGGAGTGTGAAAGTAGGACCTGGTGTGAAGGGGAAGATGGAACTGTTTTTCTTCTCATCCCAGAGGCCTATAATAATTATTTTAATACTTATACTGGCATTCCTTCTTAAAAACAGGGCCATTGCTGAGCTGCCAGATCTCTTGCTGTGCGAGATGCCACATTGACACTGAGCTTATTGGAGCAGGTTCTTCAGTTTTGTGCAGGTTATTTTCCATATCAGAGCAAAAAGATCTTTGTACTTTCTGTTCTCCTTTGGGATTATTTTTTGTGAGTGGGAGAAGCTGGAAGAGCATCTCCTTGGACCCTGTCAGAGATGCTTTTGATGGCGTTCCAGAGGAGAGTGTCCTTGTCAGATTATGAAGACACGTTCTTCATATCTGTGTCTCCCTTGTTCTAGCTTGGGATCAGAGGGTCCAGCTTCACCTTGGATCCTCTAGTGGCAATCAGTGCAGTCTGTACCACCACTCCAGCCTGGACAGACACCTTCTGAAAGAAGCTGCGTTGAAATATAGAGAGCAGGTAGAAGGGAAATGCTGTTTGTTTTAGCAAGATAGTGGGTGAGAATTAAAGACCAGAAAGAGTGCAAATTCCTCTGCTTAACTGAATTATGTTATCACTACCTAATGTTCTTTTAGTGTGGAAGAACTTTTAGGGTATTACAGATTCAATCCTTTGTTTATTTTTAAATCCTGTGGTTTTAGGAAACATACCAATATTAATTTGCCAGTTCTAGTAATTAATTCTAAGAATCAGCAACGATTTAACACTCTCAGCTTTTGTTCTCGGCAAGTTGCTCTGCCCAAGTTATTCTGGCTGGCTTTCATTCCCACAGCGTGCTGGCTCTGGAGAAGCAGTGAGTGCTTACAGCTTCCTTTTTCATCGGTTCCAAAATCCAAGTAAACCCCACTTCCCTAGATTTTTCTCGATTCTTCTTTAACTCTGATTCTTTGCCTGGATAAGCCCAAATTCAGACTCCTTTCCCTTTACATTCCCTAGGCAGATAGCTCTCATGTAGGGCAAAAGTTCTGACCTGCCTTGCCTGTGAGGATTGTTTCACCTGCTGACGAATCTGTACTCCTGCTTGCCAGAAATGCTTGTCCCATGGCCGGTAACCACAGGAAAGCCTTGCCTGCATTCCCAGCTGCTACCTCCCATCTGCAAACCTCAGCAAGCACCATCCCCAGCTCCAACTGCTGTTCACCTCGGATCGCCTCTCTGGGCTCACCTCCCATCTGCAGGGAATCTCGGTTACATCTGAGTCAGGGAGGACCAACCTTTACAAATAACAGACTCCAAAGTTACTGCTTTTGCAGATTGAATGGACCATTGGGTGTCTCTGTATTGTGAATGAGATACAAAGGTGGTGAGGGTTTTTTTGTTGTTGCTGCTGTAATTTTTTAAATAATGTCATTCATCTGTTTATCTAACTTCTAATATCAAAGTTGCTGAGTTTAGGATCTTGGGGCTAATATTCAAGTCTATGAATGTTTGGAACTGCAGCGTTTCAGATGAGAGATTGTCTTTTGCAAGGCAAGTCCCTTGCTGGTTGCTTATTTATGCAGGGCACCGAGCTTGCATTCTACTTCAGACTAAAAGGTGTATTCCAGGTCACACAACTGAAAATAAGTGCTTGTTCTACAACTTCTGTGAGAGGAGAACTGGCTGAGTACAGGCAGAAGTACGAATGTTGCCTGCACTTTGTTCTTGTTTTGAAAAGCTAACCAACCAAGAAATACCGTGGGGGTTAAGAGAGGGAAAAACCTCTTCTCAACTTCATGAACATTGATCTGGACCTTCTCAGTAAATGCCTTTTAGTTTCCATTGTTTAGAATCCAAGATAGGTAATAAGCAGTTATTCGGTAGAATATGGATGAGCAGGTATTTAATTACCTAGAAAATCGGGGCAGAATACTGTTTGTCTTTATCTGGTATCTCAGCAGATATTTCCTCTGAGCACCAGGTGGCATTCTTACCATGATTATGATCAGAAGTTAATATTTTCCATTTCAGTTTTATAAATCTCATATCAAGACAAATACAGATACTGTCTTTTTCGAAATGCAAGTTTTGGGCCCCGTCAAAAAATACACACTTGGTTAAAGCTCGACTGATGGTCTAACTTCTTTTGGTACCTAAAGAGGGAGATTCTTTTCAGAACCTTTGTACATGTCCTTAGATGTGCAGTGACAGTGTTACAGTCTAGTGTGTGTGTATCATCCTGTGTTTAAAGAATGTTTTGCTGACTGTCTCCCTCCCAGCCTTGGTACCGTTTCATGGTCTTGATGTCATTTTATTCTTGAACAAAAATCTTGCAATCCTGATCTTGTATTTTTATAACTGTCTTTAAAAAATCCTATAGAAATGAGTACTCTCAATTGTTCTTTAATATAATTATGTCTTTAAATAACTACTGCAAGAAACATTTCCATAGACTGAAATTTTTCTTACTGGTACTGGTATTTACTAAGGATGTTTCTCCTGCTTTTCCTCTAGGTCCTGTCTGCAGCATATGCGTATCATCTTTTGGAGCAAGACCAGTAGCAATTTTCAGTGGCTTTATGGTGGCTGGGGGGCTCATGATGAGCAGTTTTGCACCTAACATATACTTTCTGTATATTTCATATGGGATTGTTGTTGGTAAGAAACAGTTCCCCTTCATATAGAGACTTAATCTTTATTATTTTGAGTCTTGGTTTATGAATCTGAAATGGGAAACTGATTCACAGAGGCAGCGATAATCCGGGACTTGTATTATCAAGGAATACTTTATTTTGGGGCGGGGAGGGGTGTCACACAGGCAGGCTGTTATTATGTAGTGAAAGATAAAGGCAATGCACCTGTTCTTCAGGGCTTGAAAACAGTTTGTCCTGTGACGCGATTGTTAGAGATGGAGAAGCTGAGGTTTTACTAAAGAGGTGGAATCGAGCAGGTCTTCTGCAGGCATGAAGTGCCAGTCTTGAATAACATCTCTTCAGGAATTTTGTCATGTACTCATTCTAATTTGATAAATTAGAGGTCATTAGGGAGCACTGTTGTTCTCCACATAACTGGATTGCACCTGAAAAGCTGTGCTAAAGGCACGAAGTTCCTGTTCTCCTGGCAGGTGGTGACCTGCCCCTCTGCTGTGGGTGGTTTATCGAATTAAGGGTGCCAGGAATTGGGGCAGTTTCTGGCCAGCAGGCACCCAGCAGCGTGCTGGCCGGGGCACTGTGCCCTGCAGTGCAGCTCTCTGGGCTGAAAGCCAGGTAACCCTTCCACATAGCACCGAGCCCGGGCCGGCAAACGCCTCAAATCCAGCCTGCAAAGGCAGGTTGTGCAGCCAGGGGTGGTGGGGGCAGCCCAAAGGCCCTGTTGGCATGAGGATGGTCTAGCTGGCGCTGAGCCAGAGTTAAGAGGTACCTCTGTGCCCAGGGCACACTACTGTATTATCTGGGGAAGAAAAAGGAGCACTCATTTCCCAGAGTATGTTACATGCTATATTTCTAACTCTTTTTCCCAAGGGCTTGGATGTGGCCTTTTGTACACTGCGACAGTTACCATCACTTGCCACTATTTTGACAAACGCAGAGGCCTTGCGCTTGGTCTGATATCAACAGGTATGACGTTTAATTGTCATTCTCTCTAACTTTTGAACTGTGATACAGCTACCATTACCCTAGCAATAAAACCCAGGAGATTATTATATTTTTCTTGGTTACTTCCTGAAGTACTTAAGTCAAAACATCAGTAGCAATGAGCAGATAAAATCAGGCTTCAGATAAAATAGTAACTACACTGCAGGTGTATGGTATGGCTTATCCATATAGACGAAAAAAGGAGATTCACTAACCTAAAAGCAGACTCATGAGTAACTTGGGCTTTATGCCATGGGTAATAAGGGGTTAAACTTTCTATAGGGCTCTCTCCTCCCTCTTCTTTCTTACACAAGAGCCGAGGTGAGAAAAAGATTGGAGATGCAGGATATAAATGCTGGATCACCATAACCTCACATTAGCTGCATCTTCAAAGGAGTAGTTGAAGTTTGGGCTTATATTTTTAATATTTTTTCGTTTCCAATCTAAAAGGAGACTAAATTCTGAAATCTTCCAAAAACTAATCCCAGCTTTTTGCCCACGTATGTTAAAGCATCCTAGAAAAAAATGAGCCTCTGATAATACAAGAAAAATTCTCAGGTAGCTGTTAGTGAGAAGACGCCTGGTCAGTACAGGGTGTTGTGAGATATTACTGCCAGATCCACACCAGTGGAATAAAGGGGAACTTCTGCAGAAATGTTCCTTGGAATAATTTTCAGTGGCTTTTGTTGGGATTCCAGGTAGTTTGCCTTAAGGCCTGATCTTAATTTTAGTACCTGGCAGACAAAACAAGTCTGAATTTGATAGTTTTTTCCTTTGTTTAGCACTGAAGTATATAAATGGCTTTAATATAACCTAGAGACATTCTTCACCAAATCATTTTAAATTAAAGTTTGTCTTTAAATTGACTTGAAAAAACTGCTCTGTATTTGTGAGTGAACATCCATTGATTACGATGGATTTACGCTCACTTCAACCAAGAGCTTTTTCTTTACATTGGTGGGATTGCATAAAATGCTGGTGTTCATAGTAATTGCTTACTCTTCAGGGTTTTCTTCTGAATAGCCCAACTTCTCAAATGCATGTTTGGCCCTGCCGAACTTCAGAAAGGCCTTTGGAGTTAACTCGTACTGTGTGAGCCCCCCTTCTTAAACAGCAAGAAGTCAAGGGCTGTTTCTAGGAGGGCTCCTGGTGGACCCCAGGTCTATTCCCGCCTTGGAGGAGGAAGGTGGCAATGAGGAGGAGAAAAGGGAAAATGTTGATGTGTGAAATTCTGACTGTGCTAACTCAAAATGGTACCTGAAGCAATATGTGTATGTGAGGGCATGGCAGAAGGATGGCTTAATAGTTCTTTGGTGGTTTTGACCAGTTATAGTATTGATCCTACTTGTTTCTAAAGTGTCTGCAGTGTTAATCATCATAAATCGTTCAGATATTTTGAAAAGCTTTTTATTTTGTGCATATTCAATAAAGAAACTGTAACTTCAAGAGGGATGATAACTTACCAGTCTGTTAGACTGGGGAGAGAGGAGCACAGATAACTTACCATCCCTGTGATTTGTAGAAATGTAGAAGTTTGTTAGTGTTGAAGAATGTTCTCAGTTCTTGAGTTTAAATTGAGCTTATTTTCCTTTTACAGGCTCAAGTGTTGGACTCTTTATATATGCAGCATTGCAAAGAGAGCTTATTGATCTATATGGACTGGATGGTTGTCTGCTAATAGTTGGTGCTCTGTCTCTAAATATACTAGCATGTGGCAGCCTAATGAGACCATTGGAGTCATCTGATTCCCCTCCACCAGAAAAATCATGTGTCGACAAAGTTCCAGATCAATATTTTGTTTACCACGAAAAAGAAAAGACTGTTGAAGAAAATATAAGCATCCTTGACAAGGGCTACATTGATGAAAAATGTGCAAACAATATGCCTGATTACAAACAGGATAGCATTTTAAATAAGAATGTATTAAGCTCAATAAATGTAAATGAGAAAGACACATACAAAAAGAAAGTTGTAGAACAGACAAACTTCTGCAAGCAACTCGCCAAAAGGAAGTGGCAGCTCTATTTGAACTACTGGGAGGAAACCGCGGTTCTTTTTAAGAACAAAGTATTTTCAGCTCTCTTCGTTGCCATCTTGCTCTTTGATATTGGTGGATTTCCTCCTTCTCTGCTCATGGAAGATGTAGCAAGAAGTGCAAACATTAATGAAGATGACTATCATGTGCCCCTTATTTCCATTATAGGCATAATGACAGCTGTTGGCAAACTTATTTTAGGAATACTGGCAGATTTTAAATGGGTTAACACTTTATATCTATACGTAACTACCTTACTAATGATGGGAGTGGCCTTGTTTGCAATTCCATTCGCCAAAAGTTACCTTACATTAGCGATGCTTTCTGGGATCTTGGGTTTTCTGACTGGGAACTGGTCGATTTTTCCGTATGTAACAACAAAGACTGTGGGAATTGAGAAACTGACTCACGCATATGGGATACTTATGTTCTTTGCTGGACTTGGAAATAGCCTTGGACCACCAATTGTAGGTAAGGTCAAAGTAGATACTGTAAAATGAACATGAGCTTGTCAGGACTGGACAGAATTAATTTGCATGCAACTAGTTCTAGTTGGTCCTAATAACAATGGAAAGATGAAATCAAAACCTTCCAAAATAGTAAAGCCTGTTTCCTTTGAGCTGGCCAAGCTGATTGTGTTCCGGTTTTAGCTTTGATGAAAAGCACAGTTCATGTCTAAGTGGTCAAGCTGCATTTTATACATTTTATATTTGGCCTTTTTTTTTTTTCTTTCATGAAGTTTTTCTGACTTACAGTGCCATGTTGCATTTAACTCCACACTGATGAGCTTCTCTCTTATTTTCACCCTCAGGTTGGTTTTACGACTGGACGCAGGAGTATGACACTGCATTCTATTTCAGTGGCTTTTGCGTCTTACTGGGTGGATTTCTTCTGCTGTTGGCAGCCTTACCCTGCTGGAACACCTGTACCAGTCAGAGCTCGAAGCTGCCTCCAAATACTTACTCCTACAAAGTTGCATCTAGCGCTTAGGTGACAAATGGAAAACACACTGCGCATTTTTATATTATATAGCAAAATATTTTAGTAATTTTCCACTTATTTATGAAGCCCAAAAATCCTCTTCCACTAGAAAAATTCCATTGTTGCTTGTTGTTCAGTTCCTTTTTCTTCTTGTATTTGTTGTTTGTTTTTAAGAACAGTCTTATTTTGTTTACTATGCACTGTGTTTTCAGCCTTTATCTACTGTAATTTCCTTTCACCCTATAAGGGGTCTATTCTGCTGTATTATCAGCTGTACTTTTTTTTTAAGAGGAATGGTGTGGAGGGGTGAAAACGTTGAAGCAAAAATGAAGGCCTGTTCCTTATAGGAGAAGACTGGCATTTCTGTCACCTTTTATAGGTCTCCAAGTTGCACAATCAGACTTTAAAAAAGAAAAAAATTGCCTTATTAGAATGTAATACTGTGGCAAGGTGCTTATAACATCATGCTTAGATTAACTTTTTGTCTTTTTAAAGTTTCTCTGATTTACAATGAAGTGCCAATTGGGGGAGGGAGGAGAGCGGGGGGAACAAAGCCAACCTTGTGTTGCATAACTGAAGTAAACTTCATGATGAAAGTAAGGATTCTTACTACCACTGCAACTAAGAACTGTTTATAAATATTGCACATTTTGTGAAGCCTCTTCATAAAACTGTTGAACCAAAACCTTTTAAACCAAGGAATAAATGTGATTGTCAAAACAATGAAAAGAAATGCTGATTTGGTTATGCAAGCTCGTAATCTGTAGATCGGAGCTGGAGATGTGCTCGCAGAAGCCCACAGGTGAGTGTTTCTAAGCAGGTCACCCAGAGTCTGGCAGGACTGTGGTATCTCTTTATGCGCAGCTACAGTTTGGTAGGTTGAACCTGCTACGGCAAGTTTAGTAGTAGAGCTTTCAACAAGGTAATGACTTTAAACTGCAAGAGGATAGATTTAGATTAGGCCTAAGGAAGAAATTCTTCACTATGAGGGTGTTGGTTTTGTGCTGTCATGGACATAGCAAGGAGAAAAGTTAGGAACGGAGCAAGAAAGAGCATGGCGGGAGGATAACAGAAGAGGTGCGAGGCAAGCTGAAGTGGCAAGAATTGCAACACTTGAACACCAAAGAGGCCAGTGAAGAGAGAGCCCCTGAAACCGCTGCCTGGGTGCTCTCTAGCTGCAGGCTCGCTCTGGGGGTATGTTGGCTTTTTGCTTTTGTCCAACCCAGGGCTCAAGGCTGGCCTGACAGGGGGAAACACTGTGAGGTTGGAATTGTTCCTGAGCCAGGCGGGTGCCGCAGCGAAGGTGGGACGGCTGGGCTGGCTCTGCGCTGCCCCGGGTGCCCTGGGCAATGGCTTTTGCTGCAGGAGCTGATCCCATGCCAAAGATGTGTCTGGTTGCTCTTGTGTTGCAGTCACAGAAGCCTCCTACCCACGTGCCGTGCTTTTTGGCTTCTTGCTGTAGGTTTAAAGTTTAGTGGAGCATGTTGGGAAGCCTTGGGTGAGGTAAAAGTTCTCAGTCCCAAGTTCCATCCTGTATGGTTGCCTGCAAATGCCTAGATAGTTCTCAGCAGTGCTATGTGCCTCAAGCATCTGCTGGGACTCTGGCTAAAAATAATCCTTAAGACAAAAAAAACCCAAACAGGCATGTAATGAGCAATATTTTTTGTCAAAGTGCTATGCATAAAGTTACTGTATTTGCACACCTCATTAAGCAGGAGCGATGTAAGCTCTAAGTGGGGCAGAAATAAGTGCAAGTAATGTTCCTCCTTCTGGCCCAATGCAGGAAAATCTAGCTTGGCTTCAGGTGGTTTTTGCTGGCTTTCTGGGATTCGCTTATGTTTGTATTAAAACTTGACAAAAACAAAGATGCAGTTAGTATCTTTATTAGTTAGTAGACATCGCAGTGGCATACTGGATATAATCTGGGTATGTGTGCCTTCAGATTGGTATCTTTTAAAGTCTCTCACTTCCTGATGACAATACATTCTGAGTACTTTAAATATTAAACTGGAGTTAAATTAGTTGTCAGTCTGTTTGAAAAAAATCAGCTGGAATTAATGACTGAGCAATATGTAACACTTTTGCAATGGAAGTGGAGTCTAGTATTAGGCAGCTTGATATGTGTGGAAATACGACTAGTGATCTGCGATAGTTTCCTGCTGTAACCCTACCCATCAGTGAGGAAAGAGCCGTGGCTGTTGAAGAATTTTAGAGAGTATTTCAAAAAGATGGACATGATTTGAAATCACACAGAATTCGAAACTGGGTCCATCTTACTGAAACACCCGATATATTGCCACTGCAGGCAGTATGTGTTGACTCCTAGCCAGTTAGTTGAGCACTGTGACTGTACTAATTTTGACTTCAATTGATAAATGAGACCTAAGATTTTGTGTTTCATTTTTTGCTTTTTACTTCTATAGTTTTGCAGGGTTCCTTTCCAGGAGGAGGTTTCCAGAGATACTGCAACCTGAGTATTATCTGAGAACTATTCCTTCTATCCTGGCACACTTCACTCAAATCAGCCCAAAGGTTAGAGAGGTTTTTGGGGAGTAGCAGGAGAGGTACGGCACAATTATCAGTGCCTCATTTGCTTGAAAAGCAGGTCATCGGCATTGACAGGGTGGTAGATGCCGGGGTCAATGCCCAGACTCCCCGGCGTGATTCTGGGGTCACTGCCAGGACCCAGGGTCATGCCAGGCATCATGCCGGGGGGGTCTGGGCATGATCCTGAGGTCATGATGCCAATGTCCCGGGGGTTCCCAGCATCACGGTGGGGGTTCCTGGTGTTGACCCCAGCAGAATGGCAGGGGGTCTGGGCTTGACACTGGGATCTTGCCTGGGATTCCAGGGGGGATCCTGAGATTGACCCCAGCATCATGCCAGGAAGGTCTTTGTTTGACCATGGGGTCATGCCGCTGGGTCCTAGGGTGGTTGCGGGCAAGACCCCAGGGTGGTGCCTGGGGGGGTCCCAGCACTGACCGCGGCATCACGCTGGGGGGGTCCGGGCATGACACCGGGGTCCTGGGGAGGTCCTGGTGTTGATCCTGGCATCACACCTGGGGGTCTTTCCTTGAACCAAGGGTCATGCCGGCGGGGTCCCGGGCGTGTCCCGATGTTATCCCCAGCATCACTCTGGAGATAGGTTTGTGGACTTGTTTTAGTGTTTTATCCTGATTTTAAAAAGTCATATCAATTTCAAAGTCAGAGCAATAGTGTTCCTGTTTATGCCAGTGACTTTCGTCTGAGCACCCCACCCAAAACAAACCATGGTTTTCGAAACAGTTCTTGACAGTGCACTGGAGTCCTATATCCCTGGTACAACATCATCTTCTTAAGCTCTCTGATCTCACAGTGCCTTCTCCTCCTCCCTCAGCTCCCACGGGGCCGGTCTGGCCCCTTTTACCCCACGGTGTCCCCAGGCCCCAGCGCTGGGATGGGCAGGAGACACATACTACATCATGGGTCTCGCAGCTGGGGAATGCTGATTTGCCTGTTGAGAAGCTGCAAAAAGCAACACCATTAGCTGTGAGGTCCTGGGGGATGCTGACCCTTGGCCTTCTCCTCCACTGGGCTGGCATTTATTTTGGTATGTTGGAAGAAAAGGCTTTTAAAGCAGCTGAAATGACCTAGAGGTTGATTATATGAATTTGTGATGTCCAGTGTTCTGGATACAACAAGTCAGTGCATACATAATCTTCTTGTAGCAACAGCACAATTAAGCAACTCCAGCAGAGCAGTCACAAAGGGTCTGGAATGTTTATTACAGATGAGACAAGCAGTGATGTTTTCATGAGCTGATTAATTTGTATTTGTGGTGTTCTCTGACCTTCTGACACACTGAAACGGTTTTTCTTTTCTACAGTTATCAACTTGAAAAAACAGAAAAAAAAAAAGAACTAAACATTCCAAATATGACCCAATTAAAATCAAGGTATCATGAACTCTGTTTTGGGATAACATTAGATACTAGAAGGCAAGCAGTATGACTGAAACACAGCACTTATGGGTGGACAATGCTTTAAATGAATAACATATAGTATTGATTTTTTAATCAGCATTGTATGCCCACATATCCCTGAAAAGTTGCTTTTGAAGTGGTTGCTGGATAATGAGAATCATGTCATGGGGAGCCGGCTAGCAGCTGCAACTGGATTGAATTTCTTTGCTTCAGGTCAAGCTTTATATGTTTATTTATGAACCCCACGATCTACTCTGATCCTGAGCACCTGATGCTCAAAGCCTGCAGTTTGCCAACTACTGTTCCGCTGGGATCAGTGGGGCTGCTTTCCCCAGTGTTTACTTCTAACCCAGAGCCACCGCAGCCTCTCCAGCTGGACCTGAGCCTGGCAGGGGAAGCAGCGTGGCACGGCTGCCCATGCCACATCCCCACCGCGGGGAGCACGCTCTGGCTGCTGCGCTCTTGCCCACCACCGAGGGTTTGCTTTCCTGTTTGGCTGGATGCTCATAGGCTCCTGAAGCCGAGACACAGATCATTAAGTTAGCAGAACAGGCTGCTTGCAGTTTTGAAGGAAAACTCTGAAGTGAACTGTAAAGCCTCGGTCAATAATTTTTCTTGCTGCTGTTTTTTACTGCTGCTGACAGTGGATTGACCTCTGCCCTCTCTTGCAGAGTTCCTGATGTTCCTAATGCTTCTGTAAAAAAAAACATGTTTTCTGAGGAAGAAAACCAAACTTTTCTGTTTTCCTTTCGTGTTTATTCTTTGTCAATTTTCCTGAGACACCAGCAACCCTCCAAAGCAGCCCTTTCAGTAGCTGGAGGCTGTGCCCCCAGGGAAGGGAGTACAAAAGCAGCCCCAGCGCTCCCCAGCCCCTCACACCGCCCAGGCCAGGCTCTGCCTTCCCTCACAAGCCTTCCTTTGGGCGGCAGGGTGCTGGGAGACCGAAAGTTTTGGTTTTAATTTAGATGTGGCCCTCGAATTCATGGTGGCTGCTCAAAGCACTGCACATCCTGTTCATGTATCTGAAGTCCTGCAGGGACTGACTTTGATCCAGAGCCTGTGAAGGAAGGGTGTGAATTGCAGCTACTCAGTATGAGCAGTTACATGTTTAATTTGTGCTGCCTGCAGCCTTCTGCTCTTTGTACAACATCAATGCGAGGAGGAATCATCCCTCAGAACCCCGTTACTTGGTACAAAAAGAAAATCCCGCCCAGGGCTTGGGTCTCCTTGCTGTGTCTGGATGTCTGCAGGTCCCACTCTCCGGCAAGCCTCGTGTGCCCTCTAGCTGTTGCAGGCTTTCTGGGAAAATGAGATGGCTTCACTTTCTGCAAGCCTCGCTGAATTTTGCTTTTGGACCCAACAGGCAGGTCTTGAAAACAAATTCTTCAATAATTTCAATTAGAGGAGCAGTAAAGACCAAGCAGCTGATTGCAGTTGCTGCTGCTTTGTTTGTGCTATGATTATCTAGTAGGAAACACTTGTGCTTGCTGCTCAGGCAGGGAATTTGTTGCTTTTAAACATATTTGCCTAGAGTTCACTTGTTTGGCTGCAGCAGGGGAGAGTGACATGTCAGTGGGATGATTCCTATGACATCTAGTAAGATGCAGGGTGGAAATGTACTGTGGGGTGGGGAGCAAAATGTTTAGAGAGCTGTCGATTTTTTTATTTTATAATTTTTGTGGTGTTTTGGTTTGGTTTGCACAGGCCTTTTTGTGAGATATTTCTCTGCAGAGGGTAAATCGCTGCCTGCCCATGAGCATGGTGAGCTGGGTCGCTGGTGGCTCTGAGTGGCTTGTACTTTTGTCTGTCCCAAAGGGACCCAGGGAAGGTGGGGGAGCTGCTCCTGCTCCAGCTGCTTTGCAAACACAAGGGTAAAGTCTGTGAGGGCATGGAGGATGGGAAAGCACCGTTTATGGTGGTTGGAGGGCAGTGGTGGGGCAGAGGATTTGAATGCAGCAAGGAGGGGATGTCATGCACAAAAATGCCCCCTGTATCCTCTCAAATATGAGCACTGGACACCATATTTCTGTGACACGGCCATCACACCATGGGGTGCAGGAGGACCAACGCATATTCTTCTCTTTTTTAGCAGTCATTTTTATGTGAAGTAGTGTTGAGGGGGGGGGGGCAGCACTGTTAGCTTTCACACCATGTGTAGTCCCAACAGCTTTGAGGAGGCTCAGCTATGAAGTGGGTGATGCCGTAGGGTGGTGGTGCTGGAGGGGTCAGGGCAGGGCTCCACAAGCAGCTACAGCTGTGGTGATGGGCCCAGGTGGAGCTCATCTGCAGAGATGAGACCAAACTGCCCCTGCCCGGGCTGGTGGGGAGGGGTGCAGGGCTGGCACTGCCAGGCAGCCATGGGGTAGGGGAGCTCTTCTCTGTCTTGGGGGAGGCTGAGCTGCTGGGCAAGGTGGTATCTACCCCCAGTTCAGCCCATGGGCTGAGCAGGTGAGAGGGGGCTATGGGGATTGATGGTGTCATGGAAAAGGCTGAGCTTTGCATGCCACTGGCCAAAATGGGCTTCGAGAGAGCCAGCCATGCTGTGGGAATGGCCCATGTGCCATGGACAAAGGGATTAAATGCCAGTTGGGCCAGCTAAGTCAGCCAGCCAGTTCTGGTGCGCAGCAGGGAAAATGCATAATTTTCTGAGGGCTGGAAAGCCCAGGTCTGGAGCAAGTGGAGGCAGCAGTGAAGAGCTTTTGTCTAGATATGCCCCCCACTCACTGTGGATTTGGCTGTGTCCTGGCTGCACCTGGGTGGTGGGGGCTGGCGTGCCCTACTGAGAAAGCAAAGTCATCACCTCTGTGAGGTCACAGGATCACAGAATGTTAGGGGTTAGATGGGACCTCTGGAGAACATCTAGTCCAACCCACCTGCTAAAGCAGGTTCACTCAGAGCAGGTCGCACAGGAATGTGCACAAAGAGGGAGACTCCACAACCTCTCTAGGCTGCCTGTTCCAGTCCTCTGTCACAAAAGGTCTCCTCTCACACCAGATGGGCAGCAAAGCCTTGAACCGGAACATTTCCAGACCTCATCATGGGATCTTCTGGAGAGGTAAGTGGGCTAAAATTCTGCACAATTTTTAAGCAGTATTCCTTCTGCTGAGGAAGAGGGAATTGCCTCTGCTATCTGTGCTGAACCAGCAGTCTGGTGTGTTTACAGGGTAACTCCTGCTTTTCTAGTACTCCACCAAGGGGAGTACTGACTCAATGCCTGTATTTTTTTTTTACCTTGTGCATTTTGGTTTTGCTTTGTATGTACCTACCAAATTTATATTAAGAATCTCCCAGACTTAACTGCAACATTACTTGCTTCTTTGTGGCTTATTTCCTGGGAGAGGCTTTGCATCTGAAAGAATTTTAATGGAGGATATTGGGCTTAACAGCATCTACATATTCTGTATTTCAGAGGCTGGATGGAATCTTGGTTGTATGTTTACCAAAATGATTGTGCAGGTGTTATATAAATGTGTACCTATAACTTGTATACACTGCAGACCATCTCAAAATATTTTGCTTACTGTTGCTGGCAGGCAGAATGACCAGCAGGTAATATGAGTGCCTGCAAACCTGCATTGAAAAAACCCCTGAAAAGTAAATATCAAGCACATGACCGTTGTGTTCCAGCAAGCCGTGCCATTGTGTGCGCGTTAGGTGCCATGGAAACATCTCCTGATGGTAACAATCCCTCAGTTTGTGCAATGTGACTCTGCAGGCAGCTGTTGGTTACAAGTAATCTGCTCCTACCAGCAGTTAATTTCTACCTTCAACAAAATCCGGAGTGAAACTACTGATTAAGATGATGCCTAGCGATTATGCTACGATAAATTAATTGTGCAGGAGCAGCCCAATAGCTGCAGTTAGGTTTGGTCGGTCTGCGTGGATTTGTGAGGGGAAGAAAGGTGATGGTGTCTTCTGAGCAGCACAGCTGAAATATGGGAGCGAGCGCCTCCCTTTCAATTTGTGTAAGTGAAGTTAAATCTGGCTTCTCGAGTCCTTTCTCCCGTCCTTTCTTCTTTCTGAGAAAGCTGTGCTTCATCCCCCAGCCCAACTGCTGCATCTGAAGGGGGAAAGAAGAGGTATTTACAGTAATATATCACAGAGACTTTAGAGGCTTTTTTTAACACCTCGTGGCTTTTATATAAAAATGATGCAAAATATATTTGGTACATGCGAATATTGGTTACTTTTAGGTAATTATCAACGCTTTAACATTAACATCATGGTCTAAGCTTGCTTATGTGCTGAAAGAGCAAAGCGAGGTCTGGGCGTCTGAGCATGTTTGTGTGTGTTCACTGTGGCAGCGCGGCTGGACACGGCCTCCTCAGGCTCCGGCTTGCGGCTTTACCGAAAGAGTGGAATTTATGAGCTGAAAAAAGCTTTTCTGTGGCAGTTCAGCTACAAATCTATAGGAAAGTCTTTCCTTTTTTCTTCCGAAAACGTAGTAATAAAAGCATTTAAGAAGCAGCTGGTTTTAGAATGTGTTTGGATGATGGTACAAAAAATTAAAATCCCCCTTTAAAATGAAATGCAGATACTGTTTAAATATTCCTGATGCTGAACTGGTAAATCTGGGTGATTCAGGTGTGGGCTTCTGGTCTCGTTATGTAGTAGAAATGGGTCCAGTCCTTCATGACCACAAGTGTAGCTGCCCGTCTGGAAAAAGAGGACAAAATGGAGCACAGCATGTTGTGTTGCCTGTTTACAGGGCAAAGCAGGGGGTAGAAGAGGAGGGAAAGGGGATAAGGGAGCAAGGGCTCCTCATGGCCAGGCAGCATTTCCCGCTTTCTTAAAGATGCCCCCCCGAGGCACCACAGGTGGCTGCACTGAGGGGTAACTGCAGAACCTTCTGGAACTGGCAGGAACCGGCCCCCCCGACCTGGGCAGCCCCCGCTCCCCACACTGAGACCCCCTCAGCCCCAGCAGTGTCCTCTGTGCATGTCCTGGGCAGCCTCTCCATCCCAAAAAGATGAAAAAGGAGCTCTCAAGTGCAGGTCATTTGTGATTTTGTACATACATTTTTGCATCATTTTTCGGGGCAAGAAATTTGGAATAACCGGGCGAGCAGCGGTGAACCCTTTACCAGGCTCGTGCTGTCGCTGCCGCTTAAATTGCTCTTCTGGCTCCTCCATGAACCTTTCAATTTTTAATCTTTGCAATTTTCTACCCAATTCACAAATTTCGTGGGGCTGGAAGGCTGTGCCCCTGCGCTTGGTCAGCCTTTTTCTGACTGTTGGGGCTGTTTTTAAGGCGGGAGATCAGGGATCCCTCCCTGCCCCAAACATGGCGCCTGCCTTCACCTGGGGCCCATTTTCTCTGTGGCTGTGAATGAGTTTTATTAGGATTTAGCCCGTCACAGGTCCTCTCTCAGCTCTACAGGAGTTATATTGGTACTTAAAGAACATGCAGTAGAAGTTAAATCTGTACAGGACAATAATTTTTACCTGAGATGTAGACCCTTGGACCTTAAAATAGTGAAGACCAGTTTCTGCTTATCACTTGCTTGTTTTTTTTTCCCCAGAAATCATTATCTTCTGTTCAAGTCAGACACACAATAAATAAAGTCTCACCAGATCTACAGTTCAGCAGAGAAAGCAGCACATTTGGTGTTCCTCTGGAAACCCTTGTACAGGATGCAACAGAATGTGGAGTTCCTTTTGTTGTGACACAGATGGTAGAGTACCTAGAAGAGTTTGGTAAGTTGGTGTTTTCTGCGTTTGGTCTCTTGAAAACTGTTATTCTTTCTTTAAACTGTACTTTTCAGCTCTAACTGCTGAAAAGTCTGTTTTTACAATTATTATACTTTCTTAGAGGAGCTCGCTCTTTTTGAGATCTAGTTCTTATCACATGGGTATAGTAATACAACCATTGCTTACTGTTTGGTATTTCTTCTTAAACAGGTCTGGAGCATGTCGGTATATTTCGAGTCAGTGGCTCAGTAAATAAAATCAAGGAATTGAAGCAGAAATACAATCAAGGAGAAAAAGTAGACCTTATTAATGATGGAGATGTTGATTCTGTGGCCAGTCTCCTGAAACTCTTTCTGAAAGAACTGCCAGTGGCTGTTTTTCCAGATAATATCTGTTCTGGCTTGCTAAAAGCTTTCCAAGGTACAGAACGAGCATCTTCCAAGCTTCTGCCTTTCTCTAACATTAGTAGATTATGTATGCGTTCATTGCACTTTCCTATAAGCAAGGATTTAAGTTTTCTTAACCCAAGACTGATGTTTAATTGCTTTTAATGGACTAGTCTATCTTGTCTACAGTATTTTTTTGAATTCATGAAGGCTTTTGGACTCCCCAACATCCTGTGGCAAGGCATTCTGCAATCCAATCCTGTATTCTTTGAGAAAGAACGTCATCGGCATGCTTTCTTTTTAAATTGGATACCTTACTCATTACTTAGTTAAAGTTTATATTTTTAATCTAATCACCATCATAATGCTGCTTGTGCCTTTATATAGCCACTGCCTCACTTCTCACTTTTCTAAGCTGAAGCCTCTTTCTCTATTTAACCTTCCCGTGTACAGGAGGCTTTTTGTACATCCTGGTTCCCATTTAACACTTTTTGCTAGTTTTCTTATAGTTCTCTTGGACAGCAGTGTGTGGAGCAGCATGAAGCATTCAAGATGCAAAGCCAAGATGAACGCCTACAGCAACACACTGTCTAGTGCCTGATTCATGTCTGTAATGGTTGAGCTAATGTGTTCAGACAATTCTGACCAGTAACTAATTCAGGTGTTTGCATACAAATAGGTGGGGTTTGTGGGTTAGATTGCAGGTTGCTTTTGTTCAAACTTCATCTGCTAAGTGCTGTTATGTATGTGCTTACCAAAAAAAAAAAAAAAAAAAAAAAGTCCCTTTCATGAGCTATGAAAGTCTATGCTGAAAGATCTACAGTTTTTTTGCAGGTACTTTGTTTTGACTACCTTGAACAGTCTTGCTGTTCTTTCCTCCTGCCCCCACTCCCCCATCCCCTTTTCCACATCTCTCATTAACAGGTTGAGCACCGTAGGTCTTGGCCGTTATGAAATGTGTTTTTTAGGGCTAAAATCCTTTAGGGCAACATTTGCTATTCACAATGTCAAAGCTACACAGGTGTGTCCTGGTGATCTATGGAGAACTTGAGCATCAGCTGTCCGTAATTGAGCAGTACTGTCACCTCAGTTCTAATGACCAGGAGACTTTATCTTGCTAATTCTGAACTGGTGATTCAATTGAGTTGTTTGTGAACCCTTTTTCTGCCTTGTAACTCTTCTTTGAAGAATGAGAGCCGAGAAAATACTAAGTATCCCAAATTTAGATTTTTAAGCATCTCTGTGTAACTATAGTTGCATATTTATAGAGCAAAAATGTTTTGAGACTGAGAGCTACAAATTAGTCAGGAAATAAAGATGATGTGGGGCCAAAAGGGTACAATTTCTTATTCCTCTTAATGAGAATCATACAGCATGTGTAAGATCTCTGGGGAGAGTCAAGGCTGACAATCTTGTGTCATCTTTAAAGGCAGCTTTAAGAATTCAGGTATGTGACTGTTGCCTGCAATTCCATTAAAAAGCAGCAAGTTCTAGATGATTCTGTCATAAGAATAATAGCAGAAACAGTGTATATAAAATTCAATATCTGGAAAATCCACGGTATTTAAATATTAATATGCGGACACTTGTCAAAATTCAGTGTACAAATTATTTCTGTAGGACATATTTATTCTTTGCTCTAATATATTTTAAAACCTTTCTTCTTTCTCAGATCTATAATAATGTTTATGATGGAATTGTGTTATTATTAGGAATATCAGTCATAACTTTTTTTTTTTTCCCCTCCCCAGAGCACGAAATCCACACAACGGAATGCATAGAGAACCTGAGACAGTTGCTCAGCAGGCTGCCCAAAGCCCATCAAAATCTTCTTCAGTTCCTGTCTGCTTTCCTGTTAAAGATAGCAACATACAGCGCAGTGAATTTCATGACTCTGGAAAACCTAGCCATTGTGTTCGGACCTGCTCTGTTCAAGTGAGTACTCTCTATTTAGCTGCCTTAAATCGTACCATTAGATTGCACTTCACAATGAGGCTTTCTGTCGTATCTGTATGTCCAATAATAAGCGCAGCATTTTGAAAGTTAGGTGTTTGTATAGTATATTGTGGGCCAGCGTGACAGATTCTGAACTGGTTGACCACCTTCATCCTTTTAGGCACTGACTGTACAGGGCTAGCCTGAAGTAAGAAACGATCTGTGGAGAGAAGGCATGAGGGATGGAGAGGTGTTTAATGAGAACTACTCCTCTTTTCTTAGCCAAGCTAAGTGCTGGCTGTGGAGGCTACTTGGTTGTTAGCCTTGATTCTGAAAAGCTAAGGCTGACTTTGTAATAATGTTTGACATCAGAGAAAGGAATCTCCTCTCTCAGGAAAGAGAAGTAACTCATCTGCCCTTACCACTACAATGCAAGTTGGCATCCGAGCAGAGGCCAGCTGCACTTGTAAGCAGTAAGTGCTTGGATGAACCTAGAGGTGTTGGGGATGATGGTGAATGGATGCATAGCTGAATGCTAAAAAAGAAAGGTGGGAGTGCCTGTGTCATGCAAGTCAAGGTGGTGAGAAGGAACAGCCTAGAGTGATCTGATAATGAAGGATTTTCCAGTGAAACTGGAAGGATTTAGTTCTTTATGCTATCCTTCATTTTGGCACTAGAGGATGTTAAAATGTTTATATCTGTCTTACAAATTGTAAACCTTTGTTTTAGTGGAATGTAGCTACTCCAGTTTAATGTGAACTATAAGCCAATGCTGCTGTGCAAAATGTGTATGTTAACAATTCCTATGCAGTAAGAAAAGCATTGTTATTTTTCACTTTTATGTATGGCGAGCCAAGTAGGTTATTAAACAGATATATTCAGCAAAATTAGTACCAATCATATTAGAAATCAATTATAGGCTTTGTTTTGGGGAGCTGTGCTCTTAAACCCTGCTGCTGTTTCTATAGATCTCTGTTTGTGTCTGTTTACCTGCTCTGTGGACTTATCACCAGATGTACCAGCATATAACCTTTGCAGGTGATATAAGTAAACGGGCCCTTGCTTTAGCAAAAGTGCAGCCAGGGAGAAGAATCTAACAGTGTGCAGTGTGGTAGGTGCTATGCTGTTCACTCCTGTGAGAACAGGCTTCACCATGGGGCATACTCAGTGATGGAACAAAGCAGTTCTGCATCCAAACCCAAAGTTCCTTAATATCTGTGTGCTAAAATTAGTAAATTAGTATACGCAGCTGATGGATACTTGACAGTATCTGAATTAGTCATGTGGTGATACTTATAAATCTGTAAAAGGCTGATGCTAAAAGGCCTTAATAAAGGAATAAAATAAAATATTCTTATGTGCATGCGCATGCTTAGGAGCCCCATGTGATAGTGAATGGGGCCTGATGGCAGAAGAGCAACAGTCAGTGCAGTCCTTGTCGAGTTAGTGTGGAGGTCAAGGGATAGATTCTTAATCTCTGTTCCCAAATTGCCTGAATGTGTGCCCACTGATTTTTGGTATCTCCACAAAAGAATCCAGTAGGCTCCCTTATTGATGAGCTGTTTCAGTTTTTAAGCATTCCTCTCTGTTTTGTGGGTTGTTCCAGCTACTTCTGAACATGCCCCTCTGTCTGGTTTTTAAAGTACACTCAGTGCTAAACTAAATGCTTGTGGCAATGACCTGTCTGCAAAGCCTTGAAAATGATGAGCGTTGGGTTTCCCTGACAGTTGCTTGTCAAGCCAACACAGCTGCCACAAATAGAAGTATATCTGCTCTACGAACATTAACTCCAGCTTCTTACAGTCATTCTGATCTCGCCAGCTCCAGGAGAGAAACCAGTAAGTCTGGAGCTCATTTTTTGGTAAAGTGTATCGCTAATGCTGTCCTTGGAGAGTTACCTTCTAGGATTATGAAAAATCACCTTTTTGGTAGTTGGGTAGAGAGGAGAGCCAGGCAAATGACATTTTCTCTCATTGGGATTGCTGTACCATTTCCTGCTGAGTGACCCGTGGCCTCAAGTGTTTCAGAATAAACCATTTGTATTGTCCTGTACAGCTACAAAATTATAGATAGTCTAATGTGGCCAACCATACATGCTGACAGAGGGAATAAAGTCATAAATATCCTTTATGTCTTTCAGAGCAAGAATTAGTGCAATTAGCTGCCACATTATGAAACATTTGGCAGGCAGAGTGTAGATTGACTGGAAAGTGAGACATGTTGGGTAGGACTTCCTATAGGTTTTCAGTCAGAATGTGAAGGTTATGGAAAAAACAAGTCTAGATCTAATCTGCAGAAACGTATACCCCATGCAATTGGTGGAAATAACTTCTGGATGTAATGTCAGCTCCACTTATGGCATTAAATCATTGTAGGTGTTAAAACTGTTCTGCATGTGTTCTGCCAATCTGCATTTTTGTGCAATTACTTCTTTCTTCTTTGACATTAAACAAGTAAACTAGGTTATTTGTAAGCTTTTTTTACTTTAAATATTTGAGCTATTTATATTCAAGTGTAAATTCTGTCTATGATTACCACCTGCTTCAATCTGTTGACACTTTTATTTGTGGAGACCTGCCATGCTTATGGTTTCACTGAAGTGTCTGAGTTGGAATATTCAGTAGTTGGAACATGGAACACATATGGGCCTTGGGGACACAAAATTAAAGTGTAAGGCTTGCTGCTCATTATACCTTGTCGACCTAAACTGCATATACTTCACAATTAGTAACTATGGTAATTGCAACACAAAAAATACAAACCTTAGCACAGGTATAATATTGGAAGTCTAGTTACAAGGTCCCAGAAAACTCCTATTATCATGAATTTTAAATGCAAGGAAACTAATATCGCTGTTAGTGTGAAAACTGAATTTAAATAATCAGTCTCTTCTCCATTTTTAATCTGTTGCAGTGTCTTTAATGCTGCTTATATTGAATATTTGACTAAAATCATCTTAATATTGAAAGAATTCTATTATATTTTTAGTATATATGCTTCCTGTCCCTGTTCAGGGTGGTGGGGCGAAAAGTGTGAATAAAAAAAGAAGGTATGTTTCAGAAAAAGCATAACTGAGTAAAATGTTTTAATTTTACCTTAGCATCCTTTGCAAACCACCTCTTATTTTTCTGCTGACCTTCCTCCCTCATGCTTTTTTTTTTCTCCAAGATTGTGTTAAGCTATCTTCACTAATAAGAAGTTGCTCCACCAACACCTTTCACATTGCTTTTCTTTTAGATTTTTGACGCTGACATCTGTTTGTTATCTTTTGAGACTTCAGTCCTAACATCTGCATGATGCAGCTTTCCTGTCCTCACCTCCTTGTAGGTAAGGGAACTATAAACATAACTTGTAGGTAAAGTATCAGGCTGGCTACTCTCTAGACTTTCTTTGCCAAGCTCTACTCCTCTCTCAACTTGTAATATTGATTTTTTTTTTTTTTTTTCTACTCATCCTCTGAACTATTTATTTTTTTCTGCCATTTACCCTTCTTCTTCTGAGCTGTTTCATGTCCTGCTAGTCTCTGTGAGTGTGGAGGATAATGAGTTGCTTCACTTTTATTGACGACTCGGCTGATGTTACTTTAATTTCTATGGGTGCTTTTTTATGCCTCATCTTGGTAAAGAAATTTCTGACACCACCCTCAGCAAGTAATTCTTGTGTGAGTGCACAAGGATGCTGGCCAACCAGCTGTTTGCTCCTACTCCCTTTGACTCATTCTTTCTGTAAATTTGCTGCAAGCCTTTGCCGGCAGGGAACCTTGGCAGATCTTCCGAACAAAGCCAAGGCAAGGGACTGTATGGATTTTCTAGCTTGAGCTTTGTGGCAAAGCAACTTTGAAAGGCTTAAACTCAGGAGAACCAGTAGCTTATTCCTTATGATCAAGTTTTAATTGTTTCTTATCTGTCATGAGAGTTTTCCTGTATTTTATTTGCACTACAACTGATTACAGAGCTTTTATGATGAAGTGGAAAATACAGTTCAGTAGCTGTGCTCTTCCTAGAAACAGTCCTTCATTTAGCAGTGTGGTTTCCCTATGATCACCCTGATAATATATTTTCCACTAGCAGCAGAAGTATCTGAAGAGGCAGGAAGTGATTATTTTACAAAATTAATTGAAAGTCATTGTGGAAGGTGTCTGCAGAGAAAACTGAAAATGTATTTTCTGTATGTGGAATGCACCTCTGTTGCCACCCGTGAATATCTGCAGATGAGCAGACATTGATATTGGGAGTCAGCTGCAGGGTCACATCCCAGAGTACAGGTTAGATTTGTTTTAAGACGAAATGAGAGCTGGATACCCAAAACATAGGCTGCTAGTAAGGAAAGGTGGGACCTAGTAAGTAGGGTGAGAGATGTTTATCTTTGTGAACAACTTGTAGAGCGTTCCTTGCTATTAAGGAGTTAACAGCTGGTAGAGGTGGATTTGGGAATATACGTCTAAGTTAAAGAAAGAAGCCAAGGGTCTAAACAGATTGCGTGTATGTCTTGTGAGTTGAGGGCGTTGATGTTTGGGTAAGCAATGAATAATCTCTTAGGTTTGTTGTATGCAGAAAAGGCTGTTGCTCGGTCAACCAGGTTTTCAAGCAGACTTGTTTTTTGTGGAGAAACTGAGCCTGTCCTGAGAAGAATAGGAATCTAAGAAGGAGAAATTTTAGACAACCTTAAAGAAAGAAGTGATGATACAGTAGTTGTACCTGGCTATAACTCTGCTCAAACCATCTTCTTTCAAAAGGAGCCCAAACTCAAATTCTCACAGAAACAACAGTAAGTTTACAAAAGAATGTGAATGAAAACAACTGGACTGGGCCCAGTGTGTATATTTGTACTTTACAATCACAAATGAATAATGAATGTAGTGACTTGGCAAACAGAAGACTGGTGTGTGTATGTCTCCACACTAGTCTCCACAGAGTTTATGAATTTCTGGTTTAAATATTAATACTGTGCTGGGTGGAACTGACTTGGTGCAGCATGGCTGGAGGAGCTGGATTAAGGTAACGCCATTTATGTAAATGTTCTCCAAGCTTCAAATAGTTCACAGGTGGAATACACAGTTCCTTCAGGGAATAAGGTTAGAATTCCATACAAAGAATTCCTTGACTTTAATTAAATTATTCCAACTTAGTCTACTTGTGTGGATAGTACAAGTTCAACTGCTAGTTATGTAAAAGAAAAAAAAAAGGGACAGAAAGAAAGATGAAAAAGCTAACCCAACCCAACCTGTTAATGGAAGCACCCAGAAGTTCCACTGCATGATGTGCCTGAGGTGTGTGGTGGGTTTTGTTTGTTTGTTTGTTTGTGTGGTGGTGTTTGTTTGTGTGTTTGTTGGGTGTTGGTTGGTTGGGGGGCGGGATTTGCATGTGTGGTGTGTGGTGTATTTTTTCTTTTTTTTTTTTTTTTTTTTTTTTCCCAGGCAGTTCTGGTAAAAAGACATTCTAGCCATAAAATTTAACCTTCACAAACTAAACTAGAACAAAACTACTCTCTTCCAGCCCCAATGCCAGTGAGTGATGGCAGATATCTGAGGCTTCTTTTGTCCCCTTCATCCTAGATTTTATGAAGTTCATGTCTGAGTTACTGCTGGGTTCTAGCTATTTTGCTGTGCTGCCTCAAAGATTTGTTGTGTTGTGAACTGTTGCAGCAAACTGGGGCTCTGCCACTGTGAGGCTCCCAGTGCTGTGAACCCATCAAATTAAATTGGTCCCTGTCCCAACAATTGCTTGTCAGAAATGAGGCTGGAACTCTGTTTTATCCAGTTGCCTAACTGGTTGCTTTGCTGAATTATCTTGGGTACTGGGGGCCTCCATGTGTGGCTCATCACCAGCCTTTGATCTGAGAGCTCCTAAACTTAATCCATCTCCTCTTCCCTTAGGGTCCCTGTTGGTCCCTTGGCTTGTGAAGAGCAAAGGCTTTACAATGACTTCCTGCTGTATTTGCTTCAACATCATGAGATGCTTCTTGTTGACCTGAACCCTTGTTTCTCACAGAGACAAGCAAATGGCCTTCAGGTAAGAAAGTTATGTTAACTGATTCAGCAAGTAATCAAAAGTGCTGCATTAGGTTGGAAATGGAAATATATTTCCTTATACATAGTGTAATTAATGACTATAGTTTGTTGTTGGCAATTTAAATATTCATCATATGTCTAAGCTAGAGAGGAAACATGAGTGTTTGATATTCTGATTTTGAAAAAAAGGCAAGTGCAAAGTAAAAGGTCAAGAATAAAATCCTAAGTTATTCCACTTTAAATATGTTAATGCTGAGCTTTGTTAGATCAAAGCCACTGGACTTTTCCTCGACTGAAGCATGTCTGTGTTTGCCTATACGTTGGTGATGCAGGAAAGCAAAACCAGAATGGTGAAACTCTTTCACCTTTCCAGAACTTACTATGTATGTTTCATCCTCTCCTTGGGCATATTATTTTCTAAAGCATTGTTAGTATTAATACTTTGATGCCTGTTTTGTCAAAATCCTCCTGGTGGAACAAACATGACAGACAAATGCTACTTAAGGGAGAGGGTCAATCTGAGTCTTGTTTTCATTTTGTGATGTGATGTATCACTGCTGCTTAACTTGAAATTGATTTTTAGAAAGAGACATGGAGGAAATGTAGCAAAAGCTACAGTTTAATACTGCACCATGCAGTTACCATACTTCCTTGCAGTTCATGACTAGACTGATAACTGTGCTAGATCAGGGGAAGTATTATGAAAGAGATTTGCATTGTATGTAACTGTAGATCATGTTTATGACCCCTTGATTTCCTGGCTTCTTTCTCTGAGTGTCTCTGTTAAGGAAAACCAGCAGACTTCTATTAAAAAGGTACAGAGAGCAAAATACACTGATACAAGGATGTTTCTGAAATATTCCTCATATGTCACAGGACAGGGCGCACATCTAAAACTTTGATTGTTTCACAAAATGACAGTGTTGGAGTCTGCACCTCCAGGTCTTCTTGCTCTCTGAAGATGTCCTATGTTGCTACCACCTTTGAGAATTCCTGCAACCTGTACTCAAATGTGCATGCAAGATCAAAATATTAGCTATTCTACTATATCTGCTTCTGCTTGTAAAACTAGAAGAAGAGTCAGCAGCTAAAGGAAATTGGAAAGGTATTAGAGAGGCCAGGAAACCTGGCTTTCTATTGCAGTGCTTTTGTTTTAGAAGCAGCTTCACTCCCTGTAATTCTGCAAAATGTCACGGTCCGTCTGGGATTGTGGTGATGTGGGAAAGAATTCTGCTGAAAAGATCCTTTCAAGTTCTTTAATAAAACCTCAGACAAGGCACGGCCGTGAGGCACTCTCCTGCTCTGAGGTAAGCTTATGAAAGAATTCCCATCTGTGGGTGAGAAAGGAATTTAGTATTCTGCGGCTGATCTTGTTTTTGTAATTCCTGGCAGGAAACCCGGCACACTGGATAGGTACCCTTCATCTTTCATAATATAGCAATTGTTCGAAGTCCACTAAACTGGAAACATCAAAGTTAGGTTTACAAACTAAACATATTAAAAGTGCATGTTCTAGTTCCAGCAAAGCAAGCAAAAAGTGAAATGGCAAACCTGGCTCTGATCCCTTGTTGCTTCCTGGAAATGAAACTTGCTTTTATTGGCTGTTTCTCATGAAATAACTTAAAGCATTTACACAGATACTTGCCTTTGGACAACTTAATTCCAGTGATTTTTGTTGTTGTTGGAGTACCTTTTTTTTTTTTTTCCTATTTCAACCCTATACGTTACCCTAATTAATTGAGCTTTAACAAATTGAAGCCATACCAATCTGGCAGGCATGCCATACAGCTGACAGTGGCTTAACCTTCAGTTGTGTTCTTTGTAGGCTGAGGTGGACAAGACTGACTGTTCCTGAGCAGAGCTCTTAGTATCTTGAAGTGTCAGGAGTCATCCTACTTACTCTGTCTGCAGGCTGATTCAGACTGACAGACTGGGAGAAGAATTTACAAGATTTTGAAAGACCCTGGTCTGATAGTTCAGAACTACAGGGCATTTCAAAAAGGTGGACGCAATTTGAAATCACTATATCTCTGCAATTGGGTCTGTCTTTTTGAAGCACCCTGTACTACCTTGGAATGGATAGCAGACTATTCACAACCACCTATTCTATCTAGTCGTTCAACAGATCTATCCAAGAGATATATCCAAGCTACTATGTGTTTTAGCTTGTCCTTTTTTTCCTGGCCATTGCATGTCATACTTTTTTTTTTTTTTTCTTAAAATAGGGTTGTAATGCTGTAAAATCCTGCCAGTTAGCTTGCCCTTTTCTTTTTTTTTTTTTAAAATTTATTTTTTTTTATTCCTGTCCCTCGCCCCAAGAGTCCATTAGCATTATAAGCTGTCCTGTAGCCTTCTTTCCTAGCTCACAAACTGCACTGGTACTAAACTGATTTTCCTGTTTGGCTTAAACCATTCTTTAAAAAGAGGTTAGACATTTTGGTGTTTGTTTTGACCTGAGGCTTCTCTGGATAATTGTGTTTAACCTGAAGTGTGTTACTAGCTGTGTTGGAGATGTACAAGATTAGCTTAACTTCTATAGTGTAATTAAATTATGAGCCAAACCTTGCTGATAGCAATTTGTCACGTTATTTGCCCTCATCATTTCTGAATCTCACATTCTAGATAAAAGTTAAATATGGAAATTTTTTTGCATCTACTCCAAGAGTGCTTTTTCTTTTTTTTTTTTTTGTTTGTTTGTACAGAAGTCATAGATAAATCCTTCCTGAATTACGCACACTACCTTTTTCTTGCAAGCAAACAGAAGCATGACTTTGTGGGTGTGTACAAGCCACTGCATATATCTCCATTAAAGCATGGGATTCATTAGAAAAAAGCCCACACCCTGAGGAAATGAGTCTCATTTCTTGTTTTCTTTTCTTCCTTTGTCTGTCTATGCATTCTACACTATGTATCAGCAAGGCTGCAGGGTCTGCCTATTGATTTGGTCTCGTGTAGCTACTCTCTACAATTGTGGAACCCCATCATAAAGGGATTGCAGGGATCCAGGGGCTGGGGAAGTGGAGCTGAACCTGCAGGTTGACCACAGATACCTCAGAGAGAATTTCTGAAACTGCAGTGTGGTTGGAATTGGTCAGAACAGTGCAACTAAATATTTAATGAAGAATTCATCTACTCAAATTATGGCTTTGTTGGGAAGGCTTTTGTGGTCTGTAGAATTTTGTCAATCTCTGGTTTTTAGCCTTTTTCAAACACGAAATGGATGTTTTGGCATTAACCCTGTTCTGTGAAAAAATGTGGTGCCTTGCTCTCATCTGAAGTTGTCGTAAAAAAGAATTGTGGTCTCCGAAATGGACGGTCCTCAATTTGGAGGACAGCAATAATTTATGTTTTCCTTTAGTAATCCTCTGACAATGCTCATGGAATTAGCTGAAACTTTTCAGAACAAATAAGCAATCAAACAGATGTTATCTCATGATTTAGTAAATTGGAATTTCCAGGTTAGACTAAATTGTCTTATCAAAATATTTTTTCTTGAACAGAGGAATATAGTTCTAGTTCCTATTTGTGGCTCTTAACATTTTTTTTCTAAATTTAACCTGGTACAGATCTTGATTACTTTCATTTAGATTCTTTGCTTAACAATGATAACTTTTAGCTTGGTTTAGACGTGAACATAGCAAATTCTGTGTGTACCATGTGAATGGCCAGGAGATTTGTCAGTGTTTCTGTACGGGTTGCTGTTACGTTATAGAAAAAATTCTTCATGTTATTTCCCATTCCACAGAAAACCTCTTTTCCCTAACTGTTGTGAATTTAGCAAAACATGGCCTCATTAAACATCATGTTTTAATTTTGTATTGGAGTACTGCCCAAGCCAGAAGACTGGATAAAAATGCCATACATTGAGGACCAAAGTAGGACCTAGATCTCTATAAAAAATGTGGCTAAGAGTTTTTAAGGATGCATATTTTTCTTCTGGATAAACAGTGCAGAATATTTTACTAACTGTAGGCATAAAGATTTGATAAAACCCGCTGTAGCCTAGGCAAGCCTGACTTAAAACAACCCAAGTGGATCTGGCTGGAGTATTCTTTACTCCTTCTAGGTCTTCAGTGCCAGAGCCTTTCTGTCTGTCAGCGAAGGGAATAGGATATGGACAGAGAAGGTGCATTTTCTGTGCTGTGCCTGTGATCTGCAGCAGACTCTCCTTTGTACTAGAGATCTGTGACTTGGAAATTACAAACATGCCTGCTCTCCATTCTCAGTGAACTGCAGGGTGTGGAGGGAATGTCACTGATTTAATGTCTGCTCCGGCATCACTGGGGGCTTCTCTGGACTTGCTGTACAAGCGCCCTGGGACACTGCTGTCACTCTTCAACATCTTCCTACGACTTAGTGGATTTTGCCAGCATCTGGTTGTCTCGCATGAAGCACTGTCAGCTGTGCTTTGCTGTTACAAGCAGCCTGAGCACAGAAGAGGGGAACTGGCCAAACTGAAATCCTGGGGTTCTTTTCTGCAATCAATGACGTAAGAACAGAGCTCAGGCAATCACACCAGCTGATTACACTGATCACTGTCCGTCATGCCATGATGATAGAAAGTGTGTGAGAGGGGAAGGTCTTTCTAAAACTGGTCACTAATATAGGTCTTTCCTGGCTTGAAAAATATGTTTTGAAGGCAGTATGCTGTACACAAAACAACTTAGTGAAGACTCGTTTTTGCTACTTCTTTGTCTGTGCATGCCCAGTTTCAGTTTTGCTGTCGACAGAGCATCTCAAAGGCTCCTACCATAGTCATGCTCACAGAATTTATGTAGATTACAGATTAAGAAGTCTTATCTGCAATTTGTGAAGGAGAGTAATACCTGATGTGTTCAGAGCGGCAGCTGGTTGCTTTGCTTACTAAGGTCAGCTACACTACCAGGAAGAGCATTATACTTAATCAGCTAGTGTATGCATTAGGATAACACAGATTTCTGCTTTCAGAGAATCTATGTGGTCTTCCTCTGTTTAAAAAATTTACCACAACACCTAAACCTCAGACTTGTGGCTCTGAGACTTTCAGGCATCTCAAGGTTGCAATAGAGGATGGAGCCAGCAGTGTTTTCTTCCACTTGGGGTCAGCATTGTTCTCTCTCACTCTGGAGCTGTTATTTGCTTTGAACATAAGCATTTAACATGTTCTGCGTACCCATCTTAAAATTAGTTATTACATTTCTATTTTTGTAACATATCAGAACATCAGCCTGTTCCTTCCTCAGATAATTACTGATATCAGAGAGGCATGAAGGAAGGGTATGAATTCAGCTCCAAACCACTATGAAACACAAACTGCCTTTATTTTGTGCTCGTGTCACCTTCCTTACCTCAGCAGGACTACCATTAAAATCTCTTACCACTTTTGTATTCCTTCTCTTTGATGTACATGAGCAATTTGTTTTGTTTGCAGATGATCAGGGATTTTTGAAAAAAAACAATGTCAGAAGTGAAGTCTTTGCTGGGAAATTCATCCTTTGGGAAATTAAAAGTATTTTTACTGAAAAGCTTGTGATATGTAAGCATAAAAATATTTCAGCCTTTTTACTTGTCATTGGCTTTAATAGTAGGGGGGGAAAAAGACATTATCTTAAACACTTAGTGGCTTTTCATTTCATGCAAGGTTAGGGATGAAAACAGGAAATGTTTTCAGAAAAGTAGGCAAGAAATATGGAGTAAAACACAAACCTGAGAAAAAAAATTCCACTGTCAGAAAAAATATCAAAATAAGAAAATCCTGTTCTTCATCTAACTGCAGTTAATTGTAGTTCATTTAATTGTAGCTGCAGAGCTGTGTAACAGTGAATAGACATATTCTGAATGTACAGATTCCCCTCAAGCTCTCTCTCCCGGCCCCTAGCAATTCCTAGGCTGCTTTGTTCCTCTTTAATTATGTTATTTCACCTATTGCAGCAAGGATGCAAACATGCTGAAGTACTTAAACAAGAATATAGGGGAGAATAGGGCTAGCACTTATTGTAGTTGTATGCAGAAAGGCTTGACTGAATCTTGAGAGCATATTAGTATGTTATAGCATAACACAGTTTCACTCTCTCCTGGTTTATTTGGGGTTTTGCTATAGAACAGAGTCTGCAGTATTTAATTTCTTTGCTTCAAGTAAAAAGGAAATGCATGCTCATGAGTCAGCATTTCTATTAAATAGTTTCCAGAACTATGAAACCAAATACTGGGTACCTTGTTATTTTGCTATGAAAAAGAAAGGATTGAAATATGTCTGTAATAAAAACACAAATGCTAGTGAGTCAAAAACATAAGAAACAAAAGGAAATCTATGGTGAAGTTGAGCGCTGTACCTGTTCCCCAGGGCTCACGGTTAGAAAAGTTTAGTCCAAGTCTTCTTGATTTACTGATATGTATTTTTTTTTCCTCCTCAAACAATTGAAAAAAAAAAAAGAGAGGGATTTGTAGGAAAATTGGGGAGGAATAAGTAAAAAAAACCTGTAAGAGTATTATGGAAAAAACATACTTCAGAAAGTTTTAATAAGAGCAAATAAACACAATACCTCCATATGTCCGTTTTTTAAAAAATGCATTTCTATCCAGTTCAAAGACCATTTTTAATTTAAACAAACGTGATTTCAGTTTGGCTTTGCACACACGGGTTGGCTTACATGGCTGGTAATATATCTGGACACTCGAGGCTGAGGTTCTGTCAACAACCTTAATTCTGAGCTTTGAATTTTCACCAGCCGTCTGCTTTAATTAGACGTTGCCCTGTTCCCAGAGGACTGCGGATGAGCACACAGGGATCCTGTCTAGTGCAGAAATGCTGGAGTGGGCCTTAGGCTGGTTCTGCCAAGCAGTGGGGTCATCAGCTGTGCCTGAAGATGATCATGGTAAAGGATGCTGCTCAGGACTGAATTTTTCCATAAGCTGTTAAGAGGACAAGGAAGTGCTTGAGGAGCTGCCGCTGTTTGATCCAGCATTGCTTCCAGTATGTGACTGGAGCTTTGCCTGAGAGTTGCCGGTGTTGCTGGGCTGCATGCAGGAGCAGCTGTAGGAGCTCAGCTTTCAATTACTTCAGGAGACTCCTCATGCAGTGTCCATGGGTGGGGAGCAGGGCAGAGGGGGGAGCCAAATGCACAGGTTAAAACGAATTCTCCCCGCTCCGTCTTGGCCGTGGAGTGGCTGAAAGATGCAGAGGTTCGCTAAGGTGAGGGCAGCTGGGATCTCCACCTGGCGTAAGCAGGAGAGGGGCCTGGGCAGTGGATCAGGGAAAGGCTGATCCCTGTGTAAACGCTACAGGTAGGGGAATGGTGAAGGTACACAAGATAAGGACGTGGCTGTAAGTAGAGGAGAACAGGAGATAACACAGGGAGCTCTTTATAGGTCCTTAGCTCTCTAGCTTTAGGGTTTTTGTGTGTGTAATTTATATTCTTCCCCCTCACCCCCCAAAAAACCCCATTAAGCTGAATGGGACTACATTAGAATAAAAAAATGTTACTTAAAAAACCAAACCACAACAACAACAAAAACCCCAAGCAAAAAAACCCAAACAAACAAAAAAACTTTTTGTTTTACCAGAGTGTCTATGTGATGGCTTTAGTATTTTTGTAGAGTTGTTGTGGAGATCAAGTAAAGAAAATATGGTTTACAACTCTCTATCTGATACTATTTTAGTTCTTTACTCTCTAATTTTATTTTCAAGCTCTTTGGGAATTACATGGATAGCTTTGAGCTTTGTGATCTTTTTCGTTGGCCAATAAATAGGACTATGCAACAAAAATAAACAATGAGCTGAATTTGGATACATGCAGCATACCGTAACACACAACCACACAATACTTCTAAAAATGTTTGTCTTTTGCATATTTTCACTAGGGAAGTATAGCAAGGAGTCTACCTCTTAATTGCAAGGAATGATGAACAGAACATTTCCTTGATTAAATATCTCATCTGCAGCTTTAATTCTTATGCAACTCTTTCTTTCATGTCTTAATGTTTAGTCTAGCCAAATTCCTAGCTATTTTGCTAATCACTTATATTCCATAATGCTTTACATGCTTAAGCAAAATGCTGGTTGGGTTGGGGGTACAGTGAGAGAAAAGGATGATAAGCTGTGTTCAAAATTAATATTAAAAGGTCTGTGGAACAGTAAAGAGCTGTATCTGTCTAATTACCTTTTGCTACCGATAGGCACAGTTCATGTTAGAAGCTTAAGCAACTTGTGAAAACAGCTGTTGACAGAGCAGCAAGCTGCTGTATTCTAGATAATTGGTGAGCCGTGCATGCCTTTTCACCTGCCCTTAGTAACTCGTGTGTTACAAAGAAAATAGTCTTGTCTTTTGGCAAGTTGTAGAAAAAAAGATACTTCTAGGAAACATGTCAACTAAACCAAAATCTTCTGGATCTGCCCAGAGCATGAGTTAGTTATCAGCAGCAGCAAACAGCGTTGACTTCTTTTCCAGGGTTTCTTATCCCCTGTATTCACACAGAAACAAAGTCATTGTGCTATCCAACCAGAAAGAGCATAAGTAGATGCAATCTAAATCCAGATCCGTGCAAATGTTATTCCTTATAAAGTGTATGTGTTTCTAATGTCTATAGCAAATCTACATCCATGTAATTGTCATTCTTTGTGAAGTCTGTTTATTTCTCAAGTCTATAGCAAAACAGGAAACAGATTAATTCATTGTGTGCTTGAAATTCACAGATATGCTGTTTCTGAAAAGTGTGCTTAGGGATGTCCTAAAACACAATTAAAAAGAAGAAAAAATACAACCCCCAGACAAACCACACTACCATACACAAACAGAAAACCAACCAAAAATGCCCACAAACCAAACCAAACAAAAAACCAACACCAAACAAAAACCAAAGCCAAACCAAAAAAAGTCTGTTGCTGCATTTTACTCCAGTGAAGCCTACTTCATTTCTTTAAGAGAGAAGTTCACATTGAGTCAAAATCAAAGAAAAAAAATATAAAAAACCTTTATATGTAGAAGAGGATGGCAGCGTTTTTTTTATTCTTATTAAGCTGTCTCTCTTGAGAAGCTTGACACTGCCACCGTCACTCTAGAAAAGGAAAAGAAACTCTTCAAAGGCAGATATGGTAACTTCAATTAAAGGACAGGTCAGCTCCTAAGAATACTGAGGGGAATGATGGATCTCTTCAACTTCTTCCCACTTAATAGATTCTACAATATGTAATGTTCCCTTCTTTGAAATTTTTATATAGCATGAGATTTCTTTTTTTGATCGAAACTAACTTCACAGTTGAAGGGCTGCCACTGTCCCTGTATGATCTTCAGTCGTGGCTTTTCAATTGGTTGAAAGGGAGAAAAAAACTTAGAAGTGGAAAATAGAATAATAAATCAATTCTTTGGTATCAACTTACGAATCACTTCAATGAAGAGCTGAGAGTGGTGTCCTCATCTCACCCTGTTGCAGCTCTTCCGCTCAGAACGAAATGTTAATTCTGGAACTGCTACAAGGTCTTTAGGTATACCATTTTTTCCCCTTTTCCCACCAACTTTTTTTCTTGAAAGTGAAAAAGTGTTATATACTACTTTGAAACTGTTACTGTTACGAATTAGAGCAAACACTTGGCATTAGGGAATTTAATTTATTTTTATTTATTTTTCCTTGTTAAATTAATTTTCACTGCTGCAACACACTTCACACCTGTTAAACTATCGGCTCTTTATCCAGTATGACACTAAAGCAAGGAAAAGTCACCAGTCTATAAATTAAGTATTGTACTGATTGAGGTGATGTGAATCACTCCTCATAGAGAGGAATGACAGGGTTTCTTCCCTACCTCAGTGCATCTCATCCTGGTTCTGCCCCTCTTATTGCAGAGGGTTTTTTTTTCCTAGGAAGGGAAAATGTTGGCTGTCAGTTGCTTTGGGTAGAGATTAAAGGTCTTAGTCCAACAGTTAGAAGCCCTCAACGCATCAGTGCCCAGCTATGCTACTAAAAAGCTTATTCCTGTATTGCCTCTACTCTGATTTGTGTAGCTGAGGTGGTGAAGCTCCCTGGTTAAAGCCACTTGTGAATCTGGAATGATCTGTGGAGAAGAAAGTACTATTCCTGAACCAGAGTACTTTCAAGGAGTTTTACAAGATGAAATATTTTACTTATGGCAGAGAATGTAGTATTTTCTTGACAAAAAATACCCGTTTACTGTTTTCTTGTGCTCTGCACACACAATGGCAACCTCCCACTATAGCAGAAGCAGAGAAGTTGTTCTCTTGTGAATAATGCTATGCTGGTGTCATTACTCTAGGTGGTGCTTGGATATTATCATGGGAGGTTGGAATATCTTCAGTGAAGCGGAACAAATGCTTTGAGTTACATAACAGTGACTTCTTGAAATTTTCACAGGGTGTCTGCACTTGTCCTCAAATAGGCAACAAGTCAACGAATTCCAACCAAAAGAAGCTCACCGTGCGAGTAAAACCATATGAGAGTTTGAAGGCACGGTTGGGTCAGCCCAAGAGGCTTGTGTTATCTGAGGCAAATATTGCACAGTAATCTTTGGAACACACAGTGATTACACTCGGTTAATTCATTAATTGGTAGTGAAGTAGGGGTAGTGCTATTTTTCTTTCATCGGTCCGAAGCTAACAGATACTGTGCAAGACAACCCTGTGCAGCGGTGGCTAGTGCTATCTCCACATTACTCAGCAGGCTGGATAAATTAGTTTGGACTAGCTATTTAGCTAATATAACTGCTTTCAGTACCTGTGATAGTGTTGTCATGCCCACAGTTCAAAAAAATACAGAAGATAAGGCAAGAACGTGTTTGTTTCCTGCATATGTGTTCCTGGATGTCTTATGCATGTATCATTTGTTTTTCAATGATGAAGTAAATCAACTTTACTGGCTCCACTATGGATGTGGCCAGGTGGATAGGAGTTTTCAAAGAGTGACTGTGATCTCGACTGAACCTTTGAATAAAAGCTCTTAAGTGCCAGGAAAAATATTGGATGAGGTTTCTTCAATATCGTCTTTCTCCTGAGGAGAGTATTAAGATAAAGTAAAGAAAGAAGGTCTGTAGTGCTTACAAAAATTCTTCTTCATCTTGCCCTTGCTGTTTTGAAGACTTAAAACCTGATCTGAAGTGTAATCCAGAAAAATGCATCAAGAGGATTTGTTCATAAGCATACAGTTGACATCAGCGAACTCCTATTATGACTGTAATGTTCCTTACATTGGAGCCTCATTCTAATCTTCTGGCAGCATTCAAGTTCAGTGCTTTCCATTTTGATTGAATTAATTGGCAAAGTTGGGATGATTCGCTGATTCTGAAATTGTCAGAATTTTTTTAACAGGATGTTTTTAAAGGTTATTTTTGTCCTAGTTAATAACAAGTAGGACACCTGACTGCATTTTTGTATTGTTTATATCAAAAATACATGGCCCATTTGGAAGCAGAAAAATGGTAAATGAGAGCTTTATTTACGTACTTATCTTGCCTTTAAGTTAATCTCCCGTTACTAGTCTTGAGCCTTTCAGGTTGCTATAGAAACAGCCGCAGCCTCCAACTGTGCTTCCTCTGAGACTTAATTGCATTCTGAGTTTCATACGTCCTCTATTAATCGCAGCACTGACAGACACAAGCACATTGCAGAATGAGTTGAATTAATGGTTCAATATGATGTATGCATTTTTTTAATGTTATGTTTCCATATCCCTTTTCAAATTTTCCTTTACTAGCTGGTTAAACTCTTCTGTAACATATAGTGATACTGCAGGGACGGATTCTCTCTGTTTGCTGCCACTTCATTTGATGTTTTCCAGTCTTTGACGCCATCAGAGTAGCTGGAAGAGTCATTAGGCTTAGGGGCTTTCATTTTTTCTTAGAGAAGTCAAATTACTCATGAGCTACTTTAGTTCTGCTGAAGTTTTTCTGGGATGTTTTCCTTCACTTCTGTGAAGAGAGACATGGAAGTGCATACCTGCTGTCTCAATAGCTCTGGTAAGTTTGTGCTGACTCAGCGTTCCTTGTGGGTCAAAGATAGGCAGTTTTTCAGCCAGGCCTGGGAAATATCAATTCATCAAAGTAGAAACGGAGTATGGCTGTATGCAAGGTTCAATAAGGCTTTTCCGGAAAGTATTTATTTTATCCTTGATTGAATTTCTCATCAAAACTGGACTGAGAATGTGTCTCATTCAACTAGCACAACCAAATCTCAGAGATTTCCTTTCTCACTCAGTTCTCAGCATATGATGCTGTCAGTACAAAAACACTGTTCTTACTAATGCTGTTCTGCTTTCAGTGAGAATGGACATCAGGAACCTATGGTTAACATCACTTTCCTCTGTGTCCAATAGATGCAAGTTCAGAACTTTGTAATAAAAAAGGGCAATCCCCATTGTTCTCTTCTTATGCAAAAAGAGGAGAGAAAATGCATCACAACAGAAGGCAGAGAGCAAGCACTGTATGTATTTCCATCTTCTGTTAAACCCTCTGTCTCAGCTCTGCTTTGCTCGTGCTTAGTGGGTAAGAGATGGGGAACAGGACAGACATTCTCTGTGCCTGAAGGTTTATTTCTGTCCTTATTAGAAGCATTAGAGACACCCCACAACTGGTGAATGAACAAAGACTGATGCTGAGAAACAAGGCAAAGTGAGAATTTCACCAACATGTCACTTTAAAATGTTCATGCACATTAAGTCATGCTTTTAGATACTGAACATCTGAACACATCTTAAATATACCCGTTGCAACGTTGACACTTTTCAAATGTCACTTACAATTTGACCCTTTGTGCTCATATTTTTCATGTCATTCACATTTTTTCCGTTTTTAGTAGTTCTGCCTATGTCCTGCATTGCTTGAATTATGTATTGATGGTCCCCTATAAAAATCTTTGTAATTAAGTCAAGTTAAGCCAAGGTAGCTTTTCTGGCCTCATCCTTACTGCTAATATCTCTTTTGTTCTTTTTTAGCTCTTTCAACAACAAAAAAAGATCAATTAAGAAAGGAAGAAATTATGACAATCTTGCCAGGATCAGCCTGAAAGAGTGTAGACAGTCTTGCAGCACTCATTTTCACCCTCTTTCTTTTTTTCCTCGTGTCCTTTTTCATTAGCTGCCTATTTTACGCTTCTTGCCACAACACAGTGCATTTCCCATCTCATAACTTAAATCTCTTCCACAACATCTCAGCTTTCCTTTGTAGTTGCTCTGCAAGCTTGGTATATTAAAGAGAGCTGGATTCTCCTGCCAGCTCTGTCTCAACATACATTTCCTGGATTGCCCTACAGAACATCAACATACATTCTAAAAATCTGTGTGTGCTGGAGACCTTCCTCAAACATTCTAAAAACACTTACTTCAGGATGGGATTCATTTGGATTTGAATATAAAATATTGTTTGTTGGTTCCTTGTCATTCTTGAGAAACCAGACAGTTGCCATGTCTCCAAGCTGTCTGCCTGGATGAGTTATTTTCCAGGCAATGACAGCACTTCATTTACAGAAAGCGCTGCTTGCAACGTCTCTGTAGGCGTTGAGAACAAAGACCTTGCCCATCAGCTGGACAGCCCAATGTGTGAGCATGTGGAGGGCTTGACAACGCTTACATACAGTTGCTTGCAATCTTAGTAAAGAGAGAAGTCTGAGATATGCCAATAGCAGTTTTTGTTCTACTCTACTGTAGAATGTATTGCAAAATCTTTTTTTCAAAAGCCATAATTTCTTATGATTTCTGTAGTCTACAGTATTTTTAGGCTGTTCTTATACCCTTTTCCCCCCAAAATAAGACCTACCCTAAAAATAAGCCCTAGCATGATTTTTCAGTATTTTTGAGGATGCTCGAAATATAAGCCCTACTCCAAAAATAAGCCCTAGTCACAGTTCATTAAAAAAAAAGTCAATTTAAATAGTGTCCAGGCAACTATACTTGTAAAAAAGTAAATTAATTGGCACTGGAATGCAGCAGGACAAATAGACCCTTCACCAAGAGAAGCAGTCACCTGACAGACAACAGACAGTTGTGTTGCCAGTGTGCTGCAGGCAGGCTACATGGACAAGAGGTGCTCATTTAAGGAAAGCGCTATTGCTAGACATGAGAATTTGGGGCCAATGGTTCTAAAGGAAATAGAGTCACAAGAAATTGACAATAGAATTCAGGCTTTGGAGAGTTATGATGATGCTCCAGAATGTGATGACATGAGTATATTTGAATAAATGTTGGGTTTTTTTTTTTTTCAATAATAGATGTAGGTTGTTGTTCATGGAAAAATAAGACATCCCCTGAAAATAAGCCTGAACGCATCTTTTGGAGCAAAAATTAATATAAGGCCCTGTCTTATTTTTGGGGAAGCAGAGTAGTTGATGGTATGCTGATGGCAGGCTGCTCCTATAGGTACACGGTATCTTTAGAGTAGAGGTGTCTGGATGTTTGGGGTGTCTCTGAAGCCACATTAGCTCACACAGTTCTGGTTAGGGAATGCAGCACTTTGGTGCAGAGAGGCACTTACCATTGCACTTTGCTCATTATGCTTTGCTAATACCTGTCTTCAGGTACCTATTGTTCATCTTTCCTCCCCTTCTCTATCCTCTGGGAGAAAGCTGACTCACAACCAGCTCTTGTACACTATCCAGCGGTGGGCAAAACGTAGGGATGCTGCTGCTTTACAGGCTTTGTGCTCTCCCTCTTGTTTGTCAGACCAGGTGTAACGCTACTTTGGGATGTTTGTGATGGAAGCCTTGCTGTTTCTGGGAGCAGGGGAGGTTAACCATGCAAGCTGCTGGCAGAAGTCAGAGAGTTATGAGCCGGGTTGCTTAGCGGACAGTGGAAAGATTAATCCTTGTAATTGACTTTAATCTCTGATTTCTTCTCCTTTGCTTGTTTCTCAGTATAAGCAAAGAAGAGGTGGAGTGAAACCTGACCATAAATAGAGTTTTGGATAAATAGGGGTACTGCTGAAATAGTTCATACATGTCTTAGGCAAATCCCCACTGAAATAAGGAGGAGTACTAAGAACGAAGGGCACAGATAGGGACAGGCCATTCAGAAGATCGGCTCTTGCCTTCTGTATCACTTTTTTTTTTTTTTTTTTTTGTGCACTAAATACAGCTTTCCTATAGCACACACTGAGCAAGATGGAAGAAAACACTCATAAAATGGGAGTGGAATGTAGGCTCTGTGGGGCTAAACCTTTAAAATTCTTGAAACACAGTCCTAATAATTACTTTTAATGTGATTTCCATCTCTTTACCTCTGACTTGCGCCTCCAGAATCAATCCCCAGTGAAATGTCTGTTTTCTGTCCTAACCCTGCTCACCTCAGTGACCACTTAACAGAAGGATTTAATGCATGTGTTAACTAAATTGGCTGTTTTCTAGGTACTTGCATAGCATGCAATGGAAATGAGTGTGGACTCTATTAATATTCTTACGTAAACAGAATCAGTTTTATTCAGTTCTTCAGCTAATGAAGCACTGTGGGAACAAGACAGTCAGAAGCTTGGGAATTACTCTACAAGGAAGAATCTCAGTGTTTCTTGGCAAAAGCTGCTTTATGCTCCAGGCTTGCTTGGTAAGAGCCAACAGTAACAAGGTCTTATTCTAGACAGGAGTTTAAATAAATAGACACTGAACATTTCTGCCTGTCTTTGAAAGCTGACATACAGAAATCCCAAAGTTTATTTCAAAGAGGACTTAAGTTTTATCAAGTTGCAGCCAGATACTCAATTTTGGGGAGTGAGTTTAATAAAAGAAAAGAAGAGTTTGAGTCCCAAGTGAGGACTTATGGAAAATTCTCTTTATTTACTTCCAAATACTGGCAGAATAGAAGTATTTTTTTTTCTCAATTCTTTGTCTGTTAATTTCCTCAAAATAAGAAGATAAACCCAAAAGGCATAAGGTGACTGAGGTGACTTAGCAATAGTTGGATTTCTAGAGTCAATTACTATCAAGTTTTTATTAAAATAGCCACAGGAGCAGCTGATTTTTCGTATATGGTGGTATATAGACTACCTCTTTTTGAGGTTGTTGCGGAAGGCTATAATGGAGGCATTAGATGGCATTAGATGTACAGTGTCTTAACTTTTATAATGCCCTTTAAAATTTTTCTTGCATGCTTATATTGAATGAGTGTATTAAATGAGAACTTGTGGCTGGAAGGCCAATATCTCCAGAGCTGTATGATGTGCAGGTGAGCCCACACCCTCAAGCATCCATCTATCTAGTGCTTTCCTGAGGTACACCACTGGAGGAAAGTGGGGAGTTCTTTTTCTCAACGGCTTCTTAGCTGGACTCAACACTGATAATTCTGTGAATAGGATATTGGCACCTTAGTTTCTGTCTGTTAAACTGAAACCAGCCTATATGCCATTTGATGCTGTTGTTTTGTCTCGGGATGCAGCTTCAAAGTTCTCTTCAGTTTCTTAAGACTGCCTCTGGCTGAATATTATTTCAGTATAAAGATAACATCATCAGAGACAAACATAAGGAAAAGAGGAATGATCTTGTTTATTCTTGAGTTATTTCTGTTTGTTTTCCCTAGACTGGATGATGTAGTTAAGAAGAATTTCAGAACATAGTCTTGCATATTGAAAACTGATGCAGATCTGGCAGGAACTAATGCAAGAAAGGGCAGGGCTCTGCCTTAAATCATTCTCCTTTGTGCATTATTCTTCTCCTTCCTTCATTAAATCCTGTGTTCAGCCTTTTCTGTCTTTCTGTTTTAATATAAGATTAACTACGAATCTCAAACTCACAGGGGAAAATGTGACTCAATGTATCTTTGCAGCACAGATGAAGTGGGAGCCTCTTTCTCTTGGCTTATGTTTTCTAATTGCCAGTTCACAATATATTTTAATATTATCAGCAGAAATGTTAATACGAAACCAAGGAGTCACTACTTAATGCATTGACCTGCACAATTAGTTTTCAATTAATTCAAGATATCTACTCAGTCTTTTGTATTCAGTACACGTTGCAATATTTGATGTGCAACAAGGTCATCTGCTAAGACCTATATGCAAATGCAACCGTAAAAGAGATATCAATCTCCAAAACAAAACTGAAGGAAATTAATACCATATGTACAGCACCAGTGACAAAAATGAGCAATTTATTCCAAAATCCAAAAGTCAGTATATAATTCTCTGTATGAACTTGTTTTCCTGAATCCAAACATAATAAAATGCAACTCATATTTTGTTAACTGCTCAGAATTGCACCTGGCCACCTGAAAGACATTTCTGAGGTCTTGGAAAAGCCTATAGGAATCAGAAAAGGGCCAAAAAATCACAAAGAAAATCTCAATAACAAAACAATTTAAAACCGATAAATTTTAAAATAATTGAGAAAGTATTTGAATGAAGAAATAGTCTCAATTCTCATTTCCTGGGAACATGCATTACGAAAGGAAATAGAAGGTAATTATTCTAAGAACACCTGTAGTAAAGTCTTTAATTATAATTGTTCAGATAGAAGTTAATTAGAAGCACATCTTTAATGTAGCATTATGGTTTTCCCTACATGCCACCATCTGGGACAGACTCTCTTCTGCCCTCTCAATTATTTAACTTAAATAGTAATGAAGAGCTGTGAATGTAGTTCTAATTTTCTCTTATCTGCTGAACTGTTCAAAGAATTTATGAGTTACTGCAAAATTTGAATTTATATGCTTCTTGGGAGATGACTTAAGACATCCGCCCTTTTTGCTCCTGTTTTCCACCACCAAGCAGGTCAAGTGTGCTGGGATGTATCAATATCCCTGTTGAGTGTCAATCTGCTGAAACAACTTGCTCTGGTCTGGTACCACCCTCACAACAGCCACCACATTGCCCAAGCTGTGTGGGATGTGGTGCTTGACTGTGGAAATAATGGGAGGAAATAGGAGGTGGGGAGTGAGAAGTAAATGCAGCCATACAGTTGAAGTCTAGTGAAGAAGGTGCCGTTTAAAATACCCAGCAGGTTAAAACTGAACTTTGGTAGCAGTGCCGAGCTTAGTGGGGAGAACCAACAGGCTCTCATGGCGTTTTGGTAATTAACCGTGGCATATGAAGGAGAGCAAGGAGGACTTTTCTTGGATTTTTTTCTGAAAGTACTTGAAGACTTCCTCAAAGGTGGAAAAGTTGACAGACACTCTAGTGCCTTGCAAAATCTGTGGGGCTGGAGCATGCTCCTATCCCAGACTCTTCTGTATGTGATGTCCACTCCCAAATACTGGTGTTGTGGGTTGTTTGTTTGTGTTGTGTTGGTTTTTTTTTTTATCTTTATCTATTTATTGATTTATTTTTAAGGAAGCAATTAAATTTGTTTCCGAAGCATTTCTATGTCTCTTTCTCAAAGTAGGCTGCATGAGATTATTGCTAACAGGCTTAATGTTTCATTTAGTTACAGGCTTCCCAAATTAGAGTTTGGTTTATGGTATTCAAAACCAAATCAACCCCCACACTATTTCTGTTGCCCACATTACTGGTTCACAAAAACCAGACTAGAAGTGAAATGCATCCTCTTTCTCCACCTTGCCCCCAAAAAGTCAGTTACATTGTGCTAATGAGCACAATAAGACAAATCAATTCTGAAGTTTATAGGTGAGGTATTAGCAAGAACTTTTAAGAGACTAAAAGGGAAGTGTTAAAACTCCTGCATCTTCAAAATATTTGTCTATCTTGCACACAGTGTGTCAAAACAATTGTTCTCCGTGAGGCAAAGTGTCAGTTAAAATTTGAGGTAGGTAGTAAGCTGGCTTGCAGGCCAGCTTGAACAGTAACCGAACAGGACAAACATTTCTCCCTGTACAGGTTTTATTATAAAGCTGTTGTGCAGCAGGCTCGTTACAAGTGTGTGAAGAGCTAGGAGTGCTAGGATGATGCAATCAAAGAACCTTATTGGGGAAAGTAAACCCACAAAAGATGCTTTCTGAGCACTACGACAGAGTGGCATTGCAGTATTTCATATTGCAGGTCTGGGTTTGGGCAGAGAGGAGGGAACAAGGCTGGTGTAGTAAGGTAACACAGACATAAATTGAGGTTTTATTAATATATGCATCAAATAGAACAAGAAAAAAAATTGAGAAATTATTATAGACACCTTTAATCAGGGTAATTACAAAGCCTTTTTAGGAGTTCAGAGTGTATCCTGCTTGTGTGCATCAGCGTAGAGAAATGCTGAATTCACAGTTAGATCAGTTTCAAAAGTTACCTGATGACAGTGCATGATGTCTGGTTTTTATCAATTCTCTGAGTGAGGTTTTTAAAATTGAAAATGGCTGTTGCTTTTAAATGAATACACATTTTAAAATTTTGGCATGTGTGTTATCACAAACCTCCTACCTAATTAAAAATGACAATATGCCATTCAATTTTTATCAACTGAGATAAACTTAGGCTGTAGCGAATTGGTATTCCATTATAATTCCAGAAAAGCTAGACTTATCTGTTCTGGCTTTAGAATGAGAGAGAAAATACAGTAAAAACCTAAAATCTCTACCCTTACTAATTTCTAGTATTCTGTACAGAAGATCCATTAACATCATTTGAGATAAGAGTTGAAGATTTAACTGATTGGGATAGTGAATACTTAAATATCTTGAGTGTCAAGAGAATTTATACTAATCTGTTTCTTTCAGAGTTTTATTTTTATAGAATTCTATTTTTCAAGATTAATTTTATTCCTTCTGGGTAAAATCACAGCTGTCTCTGCTCAAAATCTCCTAGATTCTGTTAAAAAGATGAATTCTCAATAGCAAATGGCACACTAATATTACATTCTGAATAAAATGCAGACTATTGCAATTTTGCAGTAAAGTATGTAGGTTACAGTTGTAAGATATACCTCACTTTCATACTAAAATAATTACACTAAAAAAAATCTTGTTAGTGAAGCAGGTATTATTACCATTATTTAGTACATTCTTGAGGTTATATAACCCCAAATTATTAAATTACTGTCAAACATAATAACGAAATAGCTTCGAAAGAGAGTACTAAAACTAAACATCTGTAACAGCATTACTGAGTGTTACAGGATAATTTCAATAAAAGAAAAAGGAAACTGAAGTTTATAGTGATTCTTGTATATTACATACTTGGAGAAGATGCATATATTTAAAAATATGTAACTTAATGCATATATTGTTGAGCTCTGTTTATATTTTGAATTCAAATTCTAGCTTCTCATTCTTGGAAGTGTCAAGATATCTGGAGAGTGGCTGAACCAAGTAACGCCAGATATTGACTCAGGTTAATGCACCTATAAGAAGCCCATTTTGGTTTCTCCCTCTAGCAGGTGATCTCTCAAAAGTTATGTTTCAATAACTTATCACATGGGTTTGCTCACAGCAGCTCATTCTGCTGTGAATTTTGAGATACTCTATTCAGTGATGTGTGCAACCTTTCTTTGAGACTTTACATTATATCTTTTCTCCCAGTAGTGCTCTTATGATAACCTTTTAATAGGAAACCAGGAAAATATTTGTCATAGCAAAGTTTAGCAGAACAAATTCAAGGCTTTATGTCCAAACACCATGGGAAAGATGATGGGTTATAATGGCATGCATTTTAGAAAAGTATTGCCTTATCTTTAAATATTCCTGCCACTGGAGAACGTGAGTTTGGGGCTACCTTTTGGGTTTTTTGTGGTAGTAAATTTTGTAGAAATGTGTCCTCAATTGCAACATTCAAAATAGCATGTTCAGTGCTGGCTGTCTGCCGCATTGTCAGAAAAGGGAGATGCTTCTTGGGGAAAGGCGCATGGATGAAGAACGCTTTTACATAGGGCCAATGGTGGGAAACATGCAGAACTGCTGAAGAGAGACCCTTGAATTTATGGTAGACTCCCCTGAACCTCTCCAAAAAATTAAAACTCTTGGTATCTTTTAATATTTCTTTCTTTGTGTTTGGACAGGAGTAGGTAAAGTCATTAGTATACAACCTTCAGATAAAAAATTGCCCCTTAATACTTATTTTATGACTTGCATTTTTAAATGAGCTTGGAAATTTTACTTGTGTTAGAAAACCTGTGGTTGTAGAAAGTGTGAAATTTTTATTACATAGTGCCTCATTGTACTGATTGAAATTAACCTTTTGCACTGCAGTTTTTTCCTTAAAATAGCCTAAGGTACTGTCAGACAAATGACTCCTCTTTGGCATATTTTACTCTCCACTCAAATACCAACTTGGTAAAATGCAATATGCAATAGCTTTGTGAACCATCCCACAGTGTTTTAACTGTTAGTGGAAGAAGTCCAAAAATCTAGAGCTGAAGCCTAACTTTGAAATAGAAAGAAAAAAAAAAATTCAGTGTGTTTATTTGTCTTGTCAGATACACAATGTTATTTATTTTGCAGACCTGTTCTTTCCTGTGGCTCCAGACTCCTTGGCTGCAAGAGATGCATTTTTAAGTTGCTGAAAGAGTTGTTAATTAGGGCAATTTCTTACACTAACTAACTGCAAAAGATCCCTGGAGAAATCCTTGTTCTTATGCAGAAATCCATGTGCAATTAAAAACCAATTATGTATTTTTAAGGTATAGTGAAGTAAACAATGAAGCTGTGTGTGCTATGTATTGTTTATAGCTGTGCCACTTCTAAAGAGAGTTTATTTTCTTTGTTTAAAATGTAAAGTTCAGGAAGAAAACAGTCAGTACCCCTAGTTGAAAAGGTTCCAGTGAAGCCCATGCAATAATTAAAAGCTGATCATCCTAGAGGGAGTTTGAACAAAATTAATGCTGACTGTTTAACCTAGAGGAACTGTAGTCACTACAGAGGGAGAGGGAGGCCTAGGTTTAGTGCTCAAATGTTTAACAAAATATTGGCCCAAGGCCAGGATAAAATAAGGCAGCCGCATCGGGTAGGATGAAAGGCACTCACCCGCTGGAGTTTGCAGTGGTTGGGGTACACTCCTGGGGAGATGAGGGAATTGAATCTAACTTTTCCATCCTGAGCGAGTACTGCAGCCACACAGCTACAGGAACTGACTGCTTTGTGATTGTAGAATAATCTGGGGTAGAAGAGACCTCAGGAGGTCCCAACCATCTGCCCAGCAGTAGTTTCCCTCGTCCCAGAGTGTCTGTGGTGTTCAGACAAGTATATTGGTTGGTACATCCAGCACACTGCAGTGCTGAAAAGTGAGAACCAGTACATTTGGGGATCAAGATTAAAAAACTTCAAGTCCTTATTTACAGTCAGGGAAATGTATAGTGAAACTGGAAACTATATGCATGTCTTACAGGAGGAGGGCAAAGAAAGAAAGTGAAAAGGCTTGAGGTTGGCATTCTCACATATTGAAGATGTGTATCTAAGAGCTGTTGACCTCATCATCTTCCTTTTCACCTGAGCATTATTACTATTAGTAAGGTAAATAAATGAAAATCGTGTAGTTCAGTGCTATGCATGAAATTCCTCTTGGCAGGCACTGACTGCTCTGTGTATGTGTGCAAGATTTAGGTCTTACTTTAATGAACAAGGAAGTTCAGTGCTTGCCCACCTACTTAGAAAGTGCTTAGCATATTTAAGTTCTTAAAGTTAAGTACATGCCTGACTTGGGGCCTAAAGAAAAAGTTTTCCATTTTTATGATAATGTATGGTTTATGAATGTAAGGTTTTTTGAGGCTGGAGGTACTTGATGAGGTATGTAGGGACTGGTTTGTTACTACAGGATAACTACATGACAGATGTAGTTACAATAACACTTTTCTGTCTGTGCTACAAAATGGTGAATATTTGTCATGTCCTCATTTTCTAGATTAGGCCATAGCACTGAGGCAGGAAAAATCACAAGGGATGGAAGGGTGAAAAGGGTATCAAAACCAAAATAATTTTTCCTGTTTTCAATTACATTGCTAACTGTCTGGGGCCCAGATAACACATCATCTGATTCAAAACTCTGTTATCTCTTAAAGTAAAATAGTACCACTGAGGTCTTTCAAAACTGAAACTTAGTTCATTCTTAAATGGCGGAAGTTCCAGCTGGTTTGAGGAGTATCTTATAAACTATTTCCCACTTGGCTACTTTGGTGTTTCTCATAGATGCCTCCCACATTCAACTAAGAGTTCTCTTTTTTTTTTTTTTTAATTTATATCTCCTGTTTGCCAAAAGTCTTTACCAATTATAGGGTTACCATAGCTCTTAAATTGTGTAAAATTGCAGAAGGGAATTCCTGAAGGGAATTTGACATATGGAATATGTGACATCAACATGAAAAGCTGCAGAGGCAAGTTTTCCCAGGGAGGAGAGATGACTGCGATCAGGCTACAGTACTATCAGAAAGTTTGGGCTTGTGAAAGTATTCTTCTGATTCCAAGCTGAGGTCTCCCTGTTAATTTGGATTTATTACCATTGTATAGTAGTAAACAGAAAATAAAAACCACCTTTTATTGCCCAGGCTTCCCACCTCCACCACCCCTTTCAAAAGAGGTGCTGTGCTTTGTTAGTGTTTCTACTGAGTTACTGCTTTATCATATCTAGAAAGGTGCCACTAAATCAGTGGTCTTTAAAAATCATATTTTAGCATTTTAAAAATGATGTTTTTTCACAGCTGCTTCGATTAGGATTGTGTTAATGACTTTCCTGCTCCCTCACATGGGCTGCAAGCTAGGAAAATATAGGGTGCAATCTTGGCTATGACAAGAAAATTATAAACACTTAAATGAACAAGAGGTATTTATCCTCCTGAAAATAGACAAGAACAGCAAAACTGAAAGGTGGACCAAGCTGGTCCTGAATTGAAATCCAGCCTTGTACATTTTGTTTCTTTTCTCTACACAGGAAAACAACACAGAAGATAGACACACACACATGTTATCGAGGTAGGATTAAAGCACCTGTTGTTTAACTGCTTCATGGAAACTTTTCATATCTCGTTACCAGTCTGTATAATATACTTGCAGCTAAACTTTCTGGAGAGAGAAAAACTGATGTATAAACAAAGCTGAAATCCTTCACTGTGTTTCTGTCAGAAAGATTTTACTTTTATGAGACTTGTATTCATATAAGAAAACAGTGTTATGTTATGCCCAAAGACTAGATTTCCTTGCATCATTTCTCCAGCATTTGACTTGTCTGACCACAGGACCACAGCTTCACCAAAACATTTCCTAAGGGAATATTTTTACCCGTAAGACTTAAAAATACAGTAATGTGTTCCCACCCTGTCCTGGTTTTGTTAAAAACAAGACCAGTTTTCTTTTAGTGATTTTTCCTTTCAGCTAAGTTCTTCTAGGGGGCTGTACTTCTGAGTTTTAGCTTTAGTTTATTGCCGCCTTGCCTTAAACCTTGACATACCCCTATTTGCATTTTGGAGTAGAAATACATAGACTAAGCTTATAGCCACTGGAAAATCATGGTACACATTCCAATCTTTTGGATTTTGTGAGTTTTGTTCTGAGATTCTACTGAAGCACCGTAATAGAGGCCAAGTTTATTGTGCTCTTCAGTGAAAAAGCTGAGGAAAGGATGTTACGGTTCACAGCAACTTCAAGTATTTCCTAGATATTTTGTAATACCATATGCTGCTGAAGTATCTCACTTCATATTCTGCTTACTTTGCCAGAACTGCCGCAGCTTAATAAACCATATTCATTAGGAAATAACTTCCTGAGAGAACTAGGAAAGATAATTCAATGTTTTGGGCAAAGCTATTGAAGCAGAGACAAGCTGACATTTCCCAAAATGGGAAAGTGAATGCTAGTGGAGCTATAAGACAGTATAATACATCATTCGTGAGACAAAAGTCAAGGGAGAAGATTTCAAAAGACACTCTCTTTGCCAGCAGATAGTACCTTCCGATGTTGAGCCCTTATCACCCTGGAAATTACCAAGCACTGTTTAAATGATAATCTGTTCTGTGAGACAATATCTTCTAATTCATACTGATTGTTTAGGTCTGGTGGAGGATTTGCATGTAGTTCTGATTTCTGGGTCTGAGATATAGTACCGGATTCAGTAGATAATAGGAATTCTGATTTTTTGTTTGTTTGTTTGTGAGTTTTTAGTTTGGTTGGGTTTTTTGTTTGTTTGTTTTTGATCATAATGGAATAACTGGCAATTGGTTTTGCCTAATCACACTAATTGCTAAGTAATGGTTTGGATGTTCATCCAGGTTATAAAACAGCTGAATTTCAGTGTCTGCAATGAAAAAGAATAAAAAAGGATGTGTATGTGAATGTGTTCTATAAAAACTGGGACATATCAATAGGGATAGTGGAAACGCTCATCTTCCGCCCTACTGGAATTAGGGCATTCTTCTCAGGGATTTAAGTGCAAATCCCTTGGGCACAGAGTGGAATTAAAACCAAGTTTTCTATCTTGAGTTTGTGCCATTCATTTTGGATTGAAAAAAACCCATCATCTCATCCTCAAGTATTTTTTTTTTTTTGTGAATCCATCAGCCATGATTTTGTCTTGCTAACTGAAATTCTGCAGAAAATACAAACCTAACTTATGTATCCTTTGGACAGCCAGATTCACATTTCTCGGAGAACTTAGCATTGACTGGTGTTCATTCTTTTACAACCAAGATCTGATGAAGATCAGCAAAAGGCAAGTTTTTAGGAAATTAATTTGAATATGCCTGTCTTGGAAGCAGTGTTTATTATTTGTTTAAGATGTACTAGCAAGTGGGCAAATTGTGAACTTCCTCACTCATTACCAACAGCAAATGCTGTTGGTAAACATTCACTTTGCAAACCCTCAGGCCAGTCAACAGTCTCAGTTCCAAAGCTGTAACCCCAGCTGTTTGTTGCTGCCACTCTGTTGGTGTGAAAGTGCATAGTAATTTTTTCTGGCAAAAGAAGATGAACTAACCATTTGACTATTTAGTTTAAGCTAGTGTGGCACATTCATCTGAACAGAGACTGGAGAACCTGAATGAAGTGACCCCACCTCCAGCAAGCAGGGGCACTAGTTGCATAGAGCGACATTGTTGGTTTAAAATAATTATCCAATGCCGCAAGAAGGTTGCTTTTGAAACCAGGTCTTAGATGTGACAGTCTGCCACCCAAAAGATGTGTGCTGCATAAAGACAAATACTCATGAAATATGCTGAAGAGATAGTCGTAGCCTCAGTCTGCTGTGATGAGAATAAGTATTGTAATTAAGAAACCTGCTGGACATACTGTGAAGGTTGCTGATTCAGAACCAAAGTACTGGTAGTCGGTCACCACAAAATCACTTCTTTGTTAAGTCTGAATACAATTAAGTGCTACTCAGTTTCTCAGTAAATACCTCAATACAGAAAGGCGTTACCGAGAGTAAGTGACCGGGAAAGGACAGTAAATCTACTTTAGCTTTCCAAAATGTATGGCTAGCTCTAAACTGAGAGCAAGACTAATTGCCATGCACCCGCCTTCACATCATTGATGTTAAAGATGTTATTTGTTGTTTGGTATGGCTATATGGTGTTGCTACTTTCTTATAATATAAGCATTCTCAGATAAAACAAGATGATGCTTCCCTTTTTCAGTTATTTGCTGCCTTTTCTCTGTCCTGTGCACTTATATTCTGGAACTAAAACTTGTCTTGGTAATTTAACTTATATGAAATTCCTTTTATCATGGAAAACTGAGGATGACTCACACTTTTGATTGATAAGCTACAGATTTCTGTTACTTATTTTTGTGTAACAGGAGTTGTCTTTCATTTATCACAGAATCACAGAATGTTAGGGATTGGAAGGGACCTCAAAGATCATCTAGTCCAATCCCCCTGCTGGAGCAGGAACACCTAGGTGAGGTTACACGGGAAGGCGTCCAGGTGGGTTTTGAATGTCTCCAGAGAAGGAGACTCCACAACCTCCCTGGGCAGCCTGTTCCAGTGTTCCATCACCCTGACTGAGAAGAAGTTTCTTCTCAAATTTAAGTGGAACCTCCTGTGTTCCAGTTTATACCCATTACCCCTTGTCTTACTGTTGGTTGTCACTGAGAAGAGCCTGGCTCCGTCCTCGTGACACTCACCCTTTACGTTTTTGTAAACATTAATGAGGTCACCCCTCAGTCTCCTCTTTTCCAAGCTAAAGAGCCCCAGCTCCCTCAGCCTTTCCTCATAAGGGAGATGCTCCACTCCCTTAATCATCTTTGTTGCCCTGCGCTGGACTCTCTCCAGCAGTTCCCTGTCCTTCTGGAACTGAGGGGCCCAGAACTGGACACAATATTCCAGATGAGGTCTCACCAGGGCAGAGTAGAGGGGAAGGAGAACCTCTCTCGACCTACTAACCACCCCCCTTCTAATCCACCCCAGGATGCCATTGGCCTTCTTGGCCACAAGGACACAGTGCTGGCTCATGGTCATCCTGCTGTCCACCAGGACCCCCAGGTCCCTTTCCCCTACACTGCTCTCTAATAGGTCATTCCCCAACCTATACTGGAACCTGGGGTTGTTCCTGCCCAGATGTAAGACTCTACATTTTCCCTTCTTATATTTCATTAAATTTTTCCCTGCCCAACTCTCTAGCCTGTCCAGATCTCGCTGGATGGCAGCACAGCCTTCTGGCGTGTCAGCCACTCCTCCCAGCTTGGTGTCATCAGCAAACTTGCTGATAGTACACTCAATTCCCTCATCCAAGTCGTTGATAAATTTATCTGGTGTTGTGTTATGCCCTTTCAAAGCAAATCAGTATGCTACCACAAGATACCTATTAACTGATTTTCTGTTTTGTTTTGTAGAGGTTTAACTTGATGGCATACACAAAACTGTCAGTTTGGGAATCTAATATACAGAAATGTGTTTGATAGATGTCTATCAGTATGCTTAGCCAGGCAACATTAATTCCTTTAAATTAAATTTGCTGTTAAGGGCAAAAAAAAGTGCCTGTCTTGGGGAAAGACCACCAGCATGTATAGAATTCTAGAAATGCTGCAGGATATTTTTCTTTTAGGAACAATTAATTATGGTAGAATCATCCTGGTGGTCTTTGTTTGGTTTTATTTCTTTTCATGTAAAACCAAATTGTTAAATATAATTAGATTTACTACCTCTGCTGGCTAAATTCAAGGACAGGTGCAGGAACACCCCATGGCACCACACTATAACCAGGGTAGTGTCACCAGTCTGAATGTACATGATGCTAAATACTGTTGAATCTAGTAGGCACAAATAGCACTGTCATTGTCATGGGAAACTGGCCTTTCATCCTGCCTGACTCCACTATACACCTCTCAATGCCAATAGAATCCTGTTACCTTTTTCGAAGCAGATGTGCAAATTAACCAGAGTGCTTAGAGTATAAAATATTAGCAACATAAACTGACACACCTTGTCCCACCTATCATGAAAGTTTTGTCAGAAACTGTCTAGGGATTATCAAACTAGCAAATCCACAAAGAAAAGTTTGAAATGGATGAAGTGTGTTCTGAAGGAAGCGATCACAAGGCTGATGTTTCACTTCTCTCCTTCACTGTCCTAACATGCTTTTCATAAAATATGTAAATGCAATGGCAATTTATAATGAAGACCAAAGATAGCAAAACTGATGAGCAAAGGCAAATGTATAACTAAACTTTCCAGAGTACTTTTCCTCTGATCAGATTTCTTTCTGATCACACTTTATATTTTAAACTGATTTTTTTTTTAGTCTTTGATCCAGAAAATTTGACCGGGGTTTGGAAATCTGTGGCTATGCAGGAGGCTTGAGATACCTATGCCTCTTTCAGTGCACTGGGATTACTTTTTGGTGTGTGTGTTTTTGGTGTTTGTTTTTTTTTTTTCCTTGTACAAAATATAGGAACAAAAAGATTTGTTTTGATATTTTCTTGATAGTGAGGTCAATGATGAAGATGTATGAATCAGCTTATGTTCTTGGCCTTGCTTCAGTCTCCCAAATACCCTTTTTACATCCTCTACATGAAAGTTTTAAAGAAATCCACTGTATTGTATGTCTCTCCACATACATACTCATGTACGCATGCTTCGTTGCTAGCTAAAGTAATGTAAAATTCTACATTATGATTTTTTCATCTCATTTTGAGAGTAGGTCTAATTTTTCTTAGACATTTTTCTGCTTTATAAAAATTAAACAAAAAAAATCCTGTTAAGGGGCAATGCTTGACTAAATTAGCTTGATATTACTTCCCCGTAATGTGCATGTGCACCCTTACTCCAGAGTACTGTGTAATAAGATATGCTACCACTGTTTCAGCTCCCTCACATCCATTTAGAAAGTCCTGTTTTCAGTGCTGTTACTACTACTCCACTGTTTACACTAATATATTTTACTTTTTTTCTTTTCTTACAGTAGTATTTTTTACACTAATTCTTTCTGCTTACACAAGCTGGCTGGTCAAGAGAAAGCAAGTCTATTCATTTTAGGCATTGTTTGTAGACACCTAGGGATGGATCCAGACTAAGCAGATGCAGACACATCTTCTCTAACAGATCATCATGAATGATTATAGCTAATGTGATCCACTTGCCAGCATCAGCTTGGTTCTGCTGTATCCATCCATGCGTCCTGTATATTGATATAGGGTATGCAGCAGGGAATATTTCAGGTGGTTTTAATGAGGATGCAGACATAAATTATGGGGCTATGCTTTCTAAGCATGTATTGTGCCAAATGTCAAGCTTTCATTTTTAACTTCCACTGTTTAAAAAAAAAAAAAGGAAATAATTTTTCAGTATTTTCCAAATGAAATAGTTTTTTATCCAGTCTCTAGTGAAATTAAATCCAGTAACAGCTCATGTGTACAACAAACTTCCGAAGTGTTGTTGGCAATCATTGTAAATTGTAGTTCAGTAGGTTCATTTTCAGCTTTGGGGGTTTGACAGTAGAACTCTACAGAAGTTTTAGGTTACCGTATTTTAATCTGCAAGTATAATTCTCTGAATTTCCCTCATTTCCCCTTAAAAGCAGTCATTAAAATTTCCTAGCATTTCACTCTTTCTTCAGGGAGCATGACAGACTGAGGAAATAGCAGTTTTCCACAATTTATGCCAAAGCAAAGTTTCAACTTAATTGCTGTCAAGTAGCTTATTTTTCTCACAGCTGTAAAGCAGGTGTCTGTATCTCAGTATAACTAGCGTGACAGTAAATTGAACGAGGCAAGTACTAATATCCCTGAAAGCTGAAACAACTTTGAGGATCATGAGTCATATCAGCTGCGTGGGTGGACCTAAAGAAATAGAATTACATGAACTATTTTCCTATTGATTTCTTATGAAAACTGAATTCATTTAACTAAAGAGCTTTGGGTAGTCTATGTAAAAAGAGAAGCCAGTCTGGTTTACACTAGGGACAGTATTGAGCTACAAAATTCAGAATTCCTCCCAAGTCTGTGGCTGGGTTTCCTTTACTTCCAACTCACATAGTCTGTGTCTCATATCAAACAGCAACGTTTCAATGCTGGCATACCCAGGCACCTTTCTAAACCTCTCTGGAATAACAGGGTTGCACTTCTAATCCAGCTGGTGATGTATCTTGACTGGGAACGGAATAGGATCACTTCGAGCAGTAGGTACTCTAAGAGTGAAAGGTTTATAAACCACCTCAGGGAACCATTTTGTAGTATAAAACCAGCTTATTTCCTAACTTGAGGTAACTGGTAACTGTCTTTTGTTTTAGTGTCACCGATACAACTGCTGATTGTATTTCTATTCAGAAATGCTAAGCTAAAGTTACATTTGCTCTTAGCTCTCAGTAGTTCTTATGGGATAAAATTATTTTCCAAAGAAACTGTAAGCCTGTTATGTCAATGAGATTAAAAATACTGGAGAAGAACAGATTTCAAACATATGTTAAATATACTTTATAATCTTTGATTCCTCTGTCTGTAACTTCAAATACACTTAAGCCTTTTTTTTTCTTCTAAATTTTTCTCTCTTCAAGTGTTGCTGAATCAAACAAAATCTGCCCATGGTGTGAGAATTACTAATTGGGCTTTCTAATTACCATGGAATTTGTCAGTGCTTTATAAAATGTGGTGTTGTCGTGTGCTGCAGTGATAGTGTAATTAAAGCATATGTAAAATATATAACCAGCCAACTCTTTTTGCATGTACTATTCCTATCTGTGGACCAGCTCTTGGGTTCAGGGATAGGGTCATTCTGGCATTAATGGGGAGCAGGGGGGTGGGAACGCTGAGTGCCTGGTTCTTTGTGCACCATTCCTGCCAGTGTAAGCAGCTCTGGTAATGCAGCCTGGTACTTGGTGCTGCTTTTGAAGCAGTTCCTCAGCTTTGGAGGGAGTTAACGAGTAAATCTTTCTTCACGCAGGAAGTGTATGAAAGAAAGTGTCTCAGAGCTGATTTTATTTGCTGCTGAAGCAAAGTTAAAGAGCAGAACTCTGCGATTAATTGAATTTATCTTAGCTTCCTACCCTAGCCTCAACATCTTAAGTTTGTCATGACTCAGACTGCATGGGAAAGGTGATATGGAAATATTTTTTTCATAAAATGAGCTCTGTCAATATGGAATATTTTAGGTTTTATTTTTATGGTTAAACATGTTTTGCATTTTATGTGGTCTGTATTTTGAGAAATATTGAAGACCTGTATTGTACATTGGCTCTTTTACTGTCCTGGAGATATATATTTCATAATGGCTCAGCCTGGAAAATAACATATTATGAATTTTATGAACTCCTTTCTCAGAAATGGTGCTTAAGATCTGTGGTTTTCTTCTAGTGTGACATTAATGCTGTTTGTGGCACAGCAGGACTGTCAAGAGAATTTAAATATTAGATTATATGAATCATCATAAAAGCAGTGGTAAAGTTATTTTCCATGACTACTGGTCCATGATGTAACTCTGGATCAGATCTTGCTTTATTACTGAGAACACAAATTCAGTGGGTTGGGAAAGAAGTTCCATGATACTCCTTGATGCTTTTTTTTGATACCACAAGCCATCTAGCTGTTTAATTCTATTTAATTATTTTGGAGTAATTTAGTAAATGAGAGTAATGACACAAAACCCTGAAAAAGCCCTCTTTGCAGAAGAGAGTAGGAATACTAGTTATTTATTGCAACACATTGCGAAACATTTTCCAGAGAGGATGGACTTGGCCAGAAAAGTTGTTCATGTTCATTTCTCTCAGATTGCCAAAAAGGGAGTCATTAGACCCACTAATTAGTTGTCAAGTTAAATGAAATATTCTGAACCTAGAGTTTGAAGGCACTTATAAACCACTAGCAATATACAAAGCCTCTGATTTTGCCTTGTATTTCCCTAAACAATTATTAATTTGCTCTAATATTTCAGCTTCCCTGCATCACTAGCTTATTGGGTTGAAATGCTACCTGTTTTGCTTTGGCTTTCTTGTGATCTGAAGATTCAATTATGGTTAACTTTAATGAAGTAACTACATTAATTTTTTGGCTCTTTATGAAGTAGTGAAATTATTTTGGTGGCTAACAAAATATTCCTTAGTGTTGGTTTTCACTACGCAGTCCTGAAGATTTCTGATAAAATATTTCTGGGGTAATTAAAAGGATGAAGTCGATAATGTTTTGATATGACCAAAGGGAATGCTGTGGAGGCTCTTTCTAATTACTGGGGCAATCTTTTTTTTTTTCTTTTTTTTTTTAATCTTTTTTTAAAGCCACTTAGATGGTTTGGAGGCAATGCTTTTGTTCTGAAGAGAAGGCTCAGAGAATTTTATTACTAAGTAAGTGTCCCAATACTCTCTTGTGGCACGCCACAGGCTTCTGCCTGGAAGGAATAAGGGAAAGCATTAGTAAAAGTCCAGCCTCCTGGTGTGAGGCAAAGGGGCCTCTTTCAATACGTGCTGTGCGCAATGCATGATCCGTGCTGTAGGACTTCTGTGCAGATGGCACAGCTGTGGGCAACAGAAGGGGGCTTGGGTTGAGATATGGATTTGAATCTTCTTTTGCTGTTGAGTTTAGGATTAAGGCTCCATGCACCACTATGTGTAGCACCCAAGCTTCTTCCCTGGATCTCCTTGCCCCACACCAGGTTCTTGAGTGTGCAGGGGCTTCTGGTTTTGGTCTCTTTAGGTTGTCTGTAATTCGCTTGGATTTTCAATGCTCCTCCTTGGTACCCTGGGGCTCTGGTTCTCTGCACTCTGGATTAGTGCTGCATCTCCAACATTTCCAGGTGCCCTAGGGAAACTCTGATATGAATTAATTGCTCAGGAATGTGTGGTGTCAAAAGGAAACAGCTGAAGAAGGTTGCAATGATTTTTTAAGGGGTATTTTTTTCTTTAGGCAGCACTAGTGGTAATAAACTGCCTCTATGTTGTATCCTGGTTCTCTGATCATAGAATCAGAATATCTCAAGTTGGAAGGGACTCATAATGATCATTGGCTCTAACTCCTTGCTTCTTGCAAGGCTACCTAAAATTAAATCATATGACTAAGAGCATCTTCCAGAAGCTACCTGAACCTCTGACAGGCAAAAGGAGCCTAAGATTGTTCCTCTCATCTCAGCTTCTTATCAGGACCAGAGACTCTTCCATCTGGCATTTGCAGTCAGCTTCCTTCAATACGACCAGCAGGTCTAGCACGCAGCAGTCCTCAGCAAATGATGCTTCCTCCTATCCCCCCTCCCCTTCTGCTCTCCAATTTGAGCTTTGCTTCTGTGATTATGCTTTAGATTTAAAAAATACAATTGTTTTTTCCTCCGTTGGGTTTCAACATTCCTTCTCAAGACAGAAATTGCTTCATTGCCTTGTAGTTAATGTTTAGTTCTCTAAGAGCTTGACTTATTCATGAGAGACTGTTTTGTACTCTGTTTCACAGGAGAATTTTTTATTTCCAGATCACTCTGGGTCATTTGCTTGCCACATTATACCAGAGTTCTTAATCCAAAAAGGTTTCTTGATAAAAAATTTTCTTAAGACCCATATCTCTGTACAAAGTGTTCCTTTTCTGATGGTATGGAGTGTTTTGGTAACACTTGATTGAGTTTAGAATGAAAAAGCTTCTGGCCAGCTTTTTGCTAGAGGACAAGGGTTTTGCAAGTACTACAGCGAATGTTTTATGATCTTGTTTATGGCCAATGTCAGAAATTCATCAGAAACTGTATGATTAGATACCATCTACTACCTGAGTTATGCATGTGTTACTCCAATTAGAGCTGCTTCTTATACAAAGTTACACCAGCATAGACCTACAGTGAGGAACTAATATGCTCTTAGATATCCTTTCCAGTATGAGGCTGTTGGCAGCAGGAAAAAATATTTATTTTTATTTTGGAAGTGCCCTTTTGTGCACTGCTTGGATTCTGTTGCAATGGTAGATGTTTTTACTCATTGGTCTTTTCTTAAGCCACATTATTACTGAGAAAGGAAAGCCTGATCTGGGTTTGTATGCAGTCGTTTAGAGGGAACCTCCACTGCTGGGGGAAGGAAGGAAAAGAAAATATATCTTCCTTAGTTTTTGGTGCAGTGCTTGTTACTGTTTTATGGAAGGAATGGAAAGTCTGGATGTTACAGTCTTCTGCTTTCATGGACTGCAGACCTCAAAAGTAGCACGTGTACTTTTCTTGTTGAGCAAGGTCAGACGAATCTCATGCAAACTAGCAGTGGCTAATGAAGATACTGGATGTATGGATGGTGTATTTGGGCTCCTGAATCTGAAATTAGCTCAGGCCTTGCGGTCAGGGCAGGAGATGCTCTGAGCTTGTAGCTGAGCTCTGGCACATGCTGCGTTGGGTAGCACTGTGGCGGTCAGCACCAAAAGCCAACAGTGTGCAGGGACCTCACCTTGGACTTTTAAAAATTTTCTCTAATGTCTGGAGCTGGGGTTTAGTCTAACGCTTAGCAGTGTTTTGGGGCTTGCATTTGGCCTCCTAAGCTGCCTGCCAATGTGTGCCTGCACACTCCTGCACCCATGGGCACTAGTACTGCACAGGCAGGACAACTACGGCAGTACCCTGGGCATTTTATTAAGGCCGTTTTCAATCTGAAGTAGAGTTTTGACTTTACACCAATGCATGTGTTGGGTGTTTTGTTCTCATCCTTATAAAGTTAACCATGTTTCATTTATTTCCTCAGACCATGTGCAATGTGTCAGTAGTGAATGCCACTTTCAGCCTTTTTTTCCAGGTGATACACTGACTTAGTAGGGGATTGCTAACTTTGTGTTACTATTGCAGTGGGCAGTATAACTCATCAGTTGTTACACCTGGCTCAGGCAGATTTGTGTGTGAATGTGTGGGTAATTTATCTTGGTCAGTCTGCAATTTAATAGTTAAGGTTGTGATTGTTTTCAGTGACTGCTTATGATTTTCTCTAATATTGATGGTTTTTGTGTGAAACATCGACACTCATTTGCCACCTAGTTTTCCAAAGTATTTTCCATTTTCATTCAGGGCTTTCCAAAACTTTGGCGTTTTTGCTTCGTATATGTTACATCTAAAATTTTTCCAAGTAATATGGGGATATAGTGAAATTAGAGTATCTCTCAAAAACAGTGATTGTTTTCCATGTAATATAGCCATGATTTCAAAAGGAATACTCCCTCCCCGGCTTTTTTTTTTTTTTTTCTGAAAAACCAACCCAGAAAACCGTCACCAAACCAGTATTATTCCTACTACTTAGCACTATAAACTTCCTAAAAGCAAACTCTCAGAATTTGTTTTGATTTCATTGCAATATGTTGAAATGGATATGTCAGCAGCAGCTTTTTTCTTCCTAGATTTGAAGTTCAGTAGTTTTCCATAGAAATAGCATATTCCTGAGTTGATGGAAATTCATGCTGAGCTACTTCATGTTGGCTAACTTTGCATGTCACCTCTGATGTTTCTGTTGGCTGACAAAAATGGCTGGTATTTTCTGTTTATCTGTTCTTTTGACTCTTTCTCTGCAAAGCACTATAACTAATAGTCTGCAGGTGGAAGACTTCAAATATTAAAAGGAAAAGACAGCTGATTACATTGAAAGCAAGCCTCCAATCACACTGCTGAAATGTTGTTTTTAAATCAGTTGCAGTATCTTAATTGTTTGACTTGTGTGATGATTTTGAGAAATATTTTTGTACCTTTGAGAAGTCTGATATGTGTGGATAATTTACTCTTTTAATATGAGCACAAATGTACAAATGTGTTAAATATTTTTTTTTAACCTGACAGTTTTATGAAGCAAAAAATACATTATACAATCTTGCTGGGTTTTAGATTCAACATGAAAAAAGCTAGATGTCTTTCAGAGAAAGCTCTGAGAAGTCCGCTGCTTACATTTTCAACTTGGTCTAGAGACTATACAAAACTGCTAACAGGAAAGACAATGTCCTGAGTGAAATTCAGACCATAGTTTTATTTGTGCTGTCTTGTGACTATGAATTCTTACCTCACCAAAAGAATCTAAGAAAAAGTTGTAGGTAAGCCTTTACAATTGTCAGCTTTCATCCTTTACCATTTGCAGATTAAGGTGTAATGTAGTGAACACAGATACAGAATCTCATTAAAACTGCATGCTGCAGACGTCTTCTCATGGATAAATATATTTCCAGTAAAATCCTCAGTGTGCCAAAATACTGCACTTTTTTTTTTCCACACTGCCCCCTTAAGAAAATAAAAACGGTGACTACTTCACCATCTGCCCCGAAGAGAAGCAATTGATAGAGGTTTTCAGGGGAGGTAGCCAGAATGCTTTTCTGCCCCCAGGCCGTTTTGAATTCTCTGTATTGTATTTCTTCTAAATTCTTTGAGGCAGAACGTTTAGTGGGTTTTTTCATCTGTTGTTTGTTGGTTGTTTTGTTTTTAATCACAATTCTCTATTAAAAAGCACTTAAATTTTCTCATCTGTTCAAACAACTGTATCCCTTCACAATCCAAAGCATCTCGTGGGAATTATTTGCATCATGGTTTCATGTTTTTCTTGTGTGTTTTATTTTAAGAAATCTGTTCAGAAGAGCAAGGACTGCCCTGAAAGGTGGTAATGGGGTTTTAAATAAGCTGTGTATAATTAAAATGGTAAATCAGAAAATTTTCTGGAAGGTTATTTTTTGAGAATATTTTAAGCCCACAGCCTGGTCTCATCTGAGCACCTAGAAAGACCATACAAGATTTTATGAGATTTGTAAAAGTGTAATATGGCTATGCTGGGAAAGCAGATGGTGCAAGTACAGTGTGGGTGGACTCTTGGATAATACCCATCTAAAGCAGACAGTCTCAGGTGTCACAAAACCCTAGAGAAAATACAGCGCAGATTTGCAGTGATGCTTTGGGCTGCAGGTAGGGGGTAAATGTCCACCCGGCTCCTGCCAAGGCTGGGATGAAGTCAAGGAAGGGCTGCATGAGCCAGAGGTGCAGCAAGTGGATGGACTCTGAGCATGCAAGCTCCAGGATGGGAGGAGGCACCCTTGTCCTGCAATTTAATATGTGATGGACAGCTTGTTTACTCTCCCTTCAGTGGAGCTGAAAAGTGTGAGGCAGGTTAATGAAAATATTATGAAGTGGTCACCAAGAAAATATGGGTTTCTTGCAAATGGTATATCAACATCCCACTTTGTTCTCTCTTTTTGAAATAACTTTGTCCATTTTTTTTCTTTTTTGAACGTGTTTGCTCAGATTGATGCCAAGAAAACTTCATCTTCAAATACACTTTAAAAGCAGCAATGCGTTTGTTGTGTTATATATTTATGGAGGGCATCACTGGCTTGATTTACATGGGATTTCCATTCTAAAGATTTCTGTTCTATATTTCTATATTTCTTGTCTACTGCAGTCTGGTAACTAAAGTTGCTGTATAACATAGGTAAAAGGACAGTTTTGGATTAGCTAATTCAAGTTAGATGAACTCACATCAATGTGGCTGTGGAGACCCATATAAGATATAAAGAAGTTAGGAGCTGGTTAAATACTGAACGGAACCCATGCTGAGCTCTGGCCTCACTATAGCAAAGTAAGAAGTGCCTGGTTTTGAGCTAACTGGCTTAAAAATAGCTTGGCTTTATCTACATGCTATATTACAGTGGTTGCATGTTCCCAGGAAAGTTATGCTAGAAATAATTGAAAACAATCAAGTCATAAACCTTTATGTTTAGGTTTTTTTGAACTTTTCTGTGTAAATTGTCTTTTGGTGCTTTTCTGTATAAATGGACCATTTTTGTCAGACTATAAATATTTTCATATAAAGCGAAAAGCCAAACATATACCAGTAACATAATTTACTCTGCTTCACAAAGTTAATATTAAATTTGAAAGTAGCACCCTGATAACACTTGACAGAGTGGCAAAGTTTCTTTTGGAGTAAGCTAATTATTTTTATGTGGTTTATTAGCAGAAATCTCTCCCAGTTCAATTTTAAATTGGCAAAATGATTATTAACTTCTTTATTACTTGTTCATCAGACTAAGATATTTGTGTTTTTATCTTAAAGTGAATGCCTGTAGTTATACAATATCCACAGCTATATAAATAAATTTTAATGAGAAGGCTGCCATTTTTGCCTAATTTTAGGGTAGACATTTGAGACTGTGTTCAGTACCTCTGCTGTTTTCTGTCATCTAGAATGCTGCTGCAGCACCCCTTAGGTCCAGCTTTACCTCCATGGTTTGCACAAGCACCTCAGCTGGTCAGTGGCTGTTGCTTGAGGCTCTTCTCCCTCTCTGCTTCAAATAAGGATGTTCAGGAAAATTTTAATTTCTCATGAGGAGATGGCTTTTTGGCTTTTTTTTTTTTTTTTGCTACTCAATAATGAGATGATCCAAAATTCCACTAGCTGTTTTTGACTGTGAGAGAGCTTTGGGCACCTTCTACAGTCTCCCTTTCATATTGTGACATAGAGCATAAAGACAGATTTATCCATCTATGTCTGTCTTTGGCTTCTTGTTCTGCGCATTATGTTGTTAAATCTTGCTGGTCAGGTCAAAACTTTCTTGGCATAGAGAATCTTTCACATGTACCTGCTGACAAGGAAGAAATGGTTTCATTAAGGCCTGAGATGGTTCCCTTGTTGTTTTTGCATAATTTGAGAGAAGACATTTCTGAACATTGATCAGTTCTGGCATTTGTTATACTATTGTTCCTTATGGTAAATTTTGTTATTTAGACATATATCAATACCTTCAATATACTTCCAGCTTTTTCTTTTGTATGTTGAAGTAAAGATAATCTTTCAGCTTTCAGTGAAGCCTTAAGTACTTTTTTAATTGCTCAAACCATATTTTACTGTAACATCATTTCTAATACAGTTAACATTATTGTGGTTAGCTGAAGTTCAAATTCCATTAAGAACAACTGCAAGTTCATGCCTCAGGCACTGTTTTAACCCCTCAAGAGATCAGTATATAAATTTCTACCTTAAGCATAATCTTGACAGCCAAAAACTGTGCAACTTTCTCTTTTTTCCATTACCTTCAGAGAATACAGAAAATGGTGCAGAATGAGACCCTTGAGCAGGTAATTTTCCTGTTAAAACACATGCATAAATGCCAGTAATACTAATGGACCACATAAGAAGGTATTCAGAGGCAAACAGTGTCAGTGCCTGACCATTGCTTATCATGGAGCATCAAGGTGGTGTGGGGGGAGGAAGGATGGTTTACTTCTTCTGTTGGTTTTATTTTGAACCAGTTGGAAAATGCAGGAAATACAAATTTCAGAGACAAGGCTTTGAGGGGTTGTGTTTCCTGGTTCCCAGAGACTGAGCTCCATTTGGTGTGTGTTTCTGCTGGGAAACAGTCACTAGTATGAGAAACATAAGAGACAAAAGGCAAAAATTATGAATATTACTATTTTTAGGCAATTTCCTATCCAGATTGATGTAATATTTTGTCTAGTTTTCTCAAGAACTAAAAATAATCTCACCATGACATGGTTCTCCCCCAGCAGAGAGTCTCTCTGAACTGTCCCAAACCCAAGGAGTTTATAACCTGCTAAAGTTTTTAACGTGATATCTAAAACTAAGGCAACAAAACAGGTTCTCATTAAAAAAATAGACGTGATGTCACAGTTGGGCAAGAATGTCTGATATAGATGTCTCCAGACATGCTTATGTCAATTGTAGGCTGTTAAATCACACTTGATGCCAAAAGATGCCACACAGTTCTCCCCAAAGTCACTAAATTAACGAGAATCATCTTAGTATCTGACCACACACTCAGAGAATAAGTGCGCCTCACTGAGACCGGCTGACAAGTGGTGATAATATCCATGCACAGTATTCTCTGAATTTCTCACAATGCAATTGCAAGAAATGTTTAGTATTTGCTATCAATTATTATATTTCTATCTTGCTTAGAAAGGAAATGTGCATGCAATATTAATTCAGCCCACAGATTGCCCTAGACGAGCAATGAAAATTATATCCTAGCTTGAAAATAAATAAGTATAAAATAACAGAAGGTGGATGCCACTGAGGATCTCAACAATTTCAGCCGAGCCTGCGTGAAGGGATCCATAAGGCCATGGTTAGTTACAGGCTGCTTTGCAGGAGTGTTGAGGTGTCACAGCTCCACTGGCTGGGGTCAGAGCTGCCAGTGCCCATCACTCTCAACATCTGCCCAGCTGGGCTAAATGCCTGTGTGTACATCTCCTCCCCTGGGTCAGGGCCCCTGAAACAGTGATTTGAGTTAGCCCTGCAGTCTGCCTGGCTTTAAAAGGCTAATTCTTGGCTCATTTAATGCAATGAATCTTTTCCACAACGGAGCGTTAGAAGGGGGAAAAATATTGCTTTACAAGAGCAAGTCACAAAAAAAAAAAAGAGAACTAATTTAGAGAGAGTGTTCATGTAATGCTTTTTATAAAGAATGCCAAGTGCTTTAGTGAATTTTGAAATGTTGTTTGAGGGAGGATAACATAGTCTGTGTTAGACTACGTTGCAGTTCTCCAGTGGCATAGACAGCATGACAGAAGAGCTTCACCTGATTTCTGAATGTAGTATTAAACAGTTGGCAGAAATTTATTTGTTCCACTCAAACCCATTATGTTCATAAGATTAAAAAATTAAAGGACAGGGCTAGAAAAAAAGGATTTCTGCCTCAGAAGTCTGATCTCTGGGCAAAATGAAATGGCAGTTTGTACTGTTTTGTTGTTGTTGGATGTGTGTCTTTATTTTTTTTAATATAGTTTTTCCATTTTTTTCTCCATTGTGACATTCTAGATTACTTGCCCTTTCACTGTGAACTGAATTTTTGTTGGAGATTATACCCTTATTGATGTGACAGGCATAGTATTCTTAAAAAACTTTCAACCTTCATCTCCTTTAGACAACCTATGAGAAATAGTTTGATAACAAGCTATTGAAAATTTTAAGCTTTTCACAGAAATATAAAATGCAGGGTTCTTATCATTAGCTATTCCACAAAAACAAGATGAAATATTTGTGGGATTCCTTTCTTTAAAGATTACAGAGTTAAACATTGCCATGTGAAAGTATTTGTTTATTTATTTTTTCCATAATATTAAATGTGGTGATTGTCAAAACCAACAAGTTACTCATGTTTCCTGTCTACAAAAGAAAGTGTTTCACTTTTAGCATTGCATTTCATGGTCTCTGGTACAAGTATGACCATTAGCAAGCTCTTGCATCAGGGATATGTGCAAGACTATCACTAGGTATCAGTGAAAAATAAGTAAAACTTGATTGTATTAGGTCAGTTAGAGAGATTAATGACTCCAGGACAACTGCAAAGGTCTCAAGATGTCAATATTTATTCTTATTTTCAACAATGAGAACGGGAAAAAAAACCCAACAAACACAACACCAAACCATAAAAAACAATACTGGTGCAGTTCAAATGCTTTTTTTTGTCTGTTTAGAAGGAAAGGCATTGTGATAATACTTAAAAATGTGGCAAATAACCATCTGCATCATTCTGGATGTAGATTTAGACACTTGTGATACTCTGGGAGTTCCAGTATTGGTTTTACTTTGTTGTTAAGGTTGGCATTAGTATCTGAGCTGTGTGACAACATGATGTCCTTCATCACTTGGTATTTGTCCCTATTGTTTAGAAAATCCGAGATTTGTTTGCCATTCATCATGAGTGTTGATGTACCACAGAGATGACCCTGCTGTTCGCCCTATATGGTTTATCTCCACTGATCAGCAGCACAATGCTTTCGCAAATGTTATACAGTTAGAACAATGTTGCCTTGTGCCTGAAGGTCTTTCCAAGCCCTGACGTACCAAAAAGGCACTGGTGATCTTTTGAGATCTTCTTTGCTTCAGCAACCATGAAGTCCATTAAAATTACCCTTTTTTATCGAAAATGTGATGACCTGCCAGATGTTGTCAATTGTAGAATAGAACGTAGAATGTGAAAATCTAGAATTGTGGAGTATGTTTCCTTTGTGTTCATTTTTTTTTTTTCTGCTTGTAAGAGCTGATGAGTCCCAGATGCTGAAAGAAGAAGAGAGCAACACATGCTGCATTAAGGAAAGTTTTGCCATTCTTCAGAGTGTGTGATGACTTGCTTTGAACTCTTCCTGAGGTGGTCTGGGCAATGAGACCATTGGAACACTGAGCCCTTGACCTTTCCAGAGGGAATACTGGCGGTGCTGTCATTTAGTCTGCAACACAGAGATTTGGTGCTGGTGATACGGGTGTTTGCTCTCAGGATGAGTTAGGGCTCTGGTGTGTATGGTGGCAGATTCCAGAAAGATTTCATTTCATTGAAATGATTTCCAAAGCGCTATTGCAAGAGGTGACATAGGTATTTAGGAGCCAAAATCTCAATGGTAGATCAGTAGTTCTGAACATCTAGCTCACTTCTACTAAAATTTTATACTGAGCTGCTGTGAAGCTCTTTGATTCTAAAGGTACTCATCACTTGCATCATTTTCTGTCCTGAAGTCATTTATATCCTCCAGCGATGCAAAACTCAATAAGAAATGTGTTTTATCACAACTGCAATGATGTAGCGTAGGTCCTACTGGTGATCATGATAGCTTTTAATGAAAAGTTAGGGAATAACTAAGCAGAGTAGAACTTGCACTTCACCAGTGAGGTTAAAAATAGAAGCATCAAAAAGCAAGGAGAACATATATAAGAAACATATAAATGTATCTCTGTGTATGTGTGTCTGTGTATATATAAAGAAATAATTTGGGTCCATTCAAAGAGGTGCCAAAGGTACTGCGATGAAGTTCCAGAATAGTGTCCTGGTTTTGTTAAAAACAAGTTTCTCTTTTAGTGAATTTCCCTGTCAGCTAAAGCCTTCTAAATAACTGCAGTTTTCCTGAAAGTTAGATACATATTTTGGCAGACATAGCAATGGAATGCAGGGTCATTGATAAGGATAGATGCACATCCCGCGAGAGCAGTGAACTGAAACAGGTGACCAAAAACTGACCAACTAAATATTCCATCCCATTCACGTCACACTTCATATAAAAGTGGGGGATCACAAGGATCTTGTCCCTTTTCCTTATGGCCGACATTGGGAGAGGACCTTGTGAGTTGTCCCTGCGAACTGAGGCCCAGTGACAGACTGAATCCAGCTCCGGTTGGCTGCAGAGTCCAGTCCAGGACTTTGGGTGCCAGCCCTACATCTGCCAGAGCAGTTGCGGGGACTTTTAAGATTGGTTTTGTATATTTTGTATTATTTTCTCTATTTTTATTGGTAGCACTAGTAAAACATTTTAAAATTTTCCAACTCTCTTCTCTCGGTCCTTCTTTCCCTCCCAATCGCCTGTACTTAGTGGGAAGCGGGGAGAAGGAGAGGTGAACGGGGGAGAGGGGGTTAACAATACATCTGCCACGGTTTTATTGTCACTCCGCAAACAAACCACGACAGATAATAAAGTAATTTTGGTCATTTTCTTGCAGATTCTCAGGAACTTACTTTGTTCTTCATTTGGCATCATTTGGCACTTGCTTTTAGCTATTTTATTTCATGTTATTGAAATACTTGCTTTATATTAGTGTCTGTTTGAATGTCGTTATTGTTCATTTTCGAAAGTGTATATTCTACATTGTATATATTTTCTCAGATGTGAGGTACCTAAAATATTGCTGAAAACCAAGCTTTGCACTGTCAACAACAAAATATTCCTGAGAGTTTACCAGATTTTGGAACAAGAGTAGTTTGACCTTGTTGATAAATTATCTGCCACATAATAAATGATTTTACTTTTAATTAGTGCCTTTAAAAAACAAGTGGAGGAATGTAATTGATGTACTTCATAGTAATAAATTTTTGGCAGTAAAAGAAGCAAAAAATACCCTCAAAACCACTTTAGCTTTTTATTACACTTAAAGTGACTGTCCAGATGTGATACTGATCACAGATCACAGGGATTTCTATCTTGCAACCAAATTTATTGCCAAAAAAAAAGATTACTTTTTTTTTTTTCAAGAAGTTTTTGAAAGTTTTGAAACTCTTGGGAATCAATTGGCTTAAGTATTGAATGTGTGTAAACTAATTAAACATTTATAATATTCATGTTAATGAGGCAAAAAATTCACAATAGATTTTGCATTTGTTACTTTGACAAAGCAGCCACTGCTTTGACTTGTATTGTCTCCTCTGAAGCATGGCAAAACTTTCCTTAATGCAACGTATGCTGTTCTCTTCTTCCTTCAACATCTGGGACTAATCAGATGTTACAAACAGAGACAAAAATCTAATAATGCAAAGGAAATATATGCTACTGTTCTGTTATGACATTTCATAATGTTTCAGCCAGGTGCTCACTTTAAAGCCAAAATAATAAAATGCAAGGACATTCTTGTTTTCTTGTCTCTGAATTGTTCCCTGTTTACTTCTCTCAATATGTCTGGTTATTTTTCTGTTAGATCAGCTGTCATTTACCTAAAGGTATACGGTGAAAGAAGAAAAACTGAACTCCAGAAAAGCTTTTTCCTGCAGTTTGCCTATTACATTTCAGGCCATACTTTAGGTACAATTGATCAAATAGTTTTAGGGTAAGAAATAATTATTTTGGTTAAAAACTTTTTTTTTTTTTTTTTTTTTTTTTTTTTTTTTTTTTCCAAAATGCATGCAGATTACAGTATCTGTTTCTGTCTGCCTGCTCCATAAAGATGCTGCCTGTATTTCTGGATTTTGTGCTCACACAGAACTGAAGCAGGTCTGCTGTGGATACCAAAAAAGAAATTGCAAACCTGTTTCTGACCTGGTGATGTTGGGCAGTGAGGAGGTGATAAAAATGGATGCCTGGCTTTCATGTTGTTATTACCATCCTTTAACTCCTACTAAGGAAACTTTGAAAAGGAAAACATTATTTTAGTTTGTAGGAGATGTTTGGAATGGTGACAGGCTTTTGAGAAGAGCAGAAGCACATGAGAACAGAAAAAACATTGAATATATTGAATGGATAAAGCTCTCCTTCCCACAGGTTTTTTGCACAGATGTTCTTGGGACAGTGCCAGGAACCTACAGGTGCAGAAGGCCTTCCCCTAGTCCTCATTACCTTCAAGCAGCTCTCAAACTCATGGTTCCTTGAACCCTGGGTGTACACTGCTTTTTGCTTCTTGCCAGGTGATTTATAAAGGTTTCCCCAGCCAACTAGCAAGTCTGTTGCCTGAAATCCCTTAAAACAGTTTGTATTATCTGGTAAGGTACAGTTAGCTGAATTTAAAAATGCACATGTTATAGCAAGTCTCAGAACTATTACCGATTGTCATTGTTTTGCCCTGTAGAAGAAGGTGAAGTGGTTCTGTGACATTGCTATGGTAACTGTAGTTCTTCTTGAGTGTCATCCTGAGAGTTACAATGGCCATGAAGGCTACCCTGAAGACAGACAGTGATTAATGCAATATTCGTAGACTCACAGATCTGAAAGAAACCCCAGGAGGTCATCTAATCCATACTTTTGCCTGAAGGCAAGGTAAACACCACTAAAATATTCCATACAGACATTTGTCTAACCTGATCTTTCCACCAGAGGTGGAGACCAAGCAACATCCCTGGACGATTTACTCCAGCGCTTAACTAATTTGTGTCTCTCTTCTTCAGCTACACAGTGCTATTTGTCACCTGTCATAGTTCCTTAGCTTTTGTGATGTGTTTATTTGTGAGGCTTGAACTGAAGGTAAAATAGGGTAATCCAGACCTCTTGGTTTAGTTTAAAATATGCAAGTAAGGACCAAAGGAAAGCATACATTTCTTTCGCTTAAAGTTAACCAAATGAGCTCTGTTTGACTGGGGAATGGGTTAAATAGAACCACTTGGCTTCCAACTGCATTTCACCTAAAGAACTATGAGCAAATTCTGCTTCTGAAGCATATCATGCTGTATAATTTAGGGACTCTGGGACTGTTTATTGTACATAAAGGTATTGCAGGCGATAGCATATCATTAGTTTGCATAGAGGCTTTCTGTAATTCGGAATAGAATATGTACTGTATTCTAGCAGAAAGTAATGTGTGCTTGATGAAAATTATCTCTCCGAGCATTAGCGGCTTTGTCAAAATAACAGATCAAAAATCTAATGTGAAATTTGTGTTTCAGTAAAATTAATGGAGCCCATCACTAGGACTTGAGAAAGTAGTTTATGATTCTCCAACAGTGTAGTGGCCTTAAATTAGCTGGATCAGTTTCCCAGAGAACATCTAGACAAGCAAAACAAGTCTGCATTGCAGCATCTGGTAGCTTGGAGTATGCTGGCCACGTCAGAGCCCAGGGGCACGGCAGCAGTTCTGCTCTAGTTACATGGGATGCGAGTGTTGTATGCCTGCATGGCTTTGGGTACCTGCACGCAGGGACAGCTGGTCTGCAGGTGATTCGAAGCCGTGCAAGACTCAGCGACTGATCATGTTACCCTTGTCAAGTCCCACCAGGGTGGTGTGTCGAGCACAGCTTGCTGTAACATTAAATGGCTTCAGAGCATGTTGCCTTTTTAAACAAATATTCAGTTTAAAATATTTATATCTGTTGATAAGCAAATAATTATTTTATGTTTCTCTGTGCTTGTTGCTTATAAGAGTGTTATGCAAAGGTGTTTAGTACTGGTTGGGAATATGAGCCAAGGTTTTCCATCAAGGAAGATCAGGACACATGTGGTTCATCCATCTGAAGTGAAATATTAAGTGAAATGCCTGCTGTACACCAGGCAGGAAGAGCATCTAATTTATTTATTTTACTGGGAATAATTCACTACTCAAAAGTTCTAATTTGTGTCTGTCGAAACTAAACTTCCATCTTGAGTTGGTTCTCTCTTTATGGCTCTTCTATTTCACTCGTGAATGCATGCTGGATTTGATCTTAAAACAGCTTTGTGCACACTTTTCTATTTGATGCAGCTGTGCACCATTAGTATTCTAATGAATACCATTACTGGTAAAATGATGTTGGTCCTGAAAGTTATTGCAAGTGCTAAGAATATTAAACTCAGTGCCACTGAAATATCTGAGTTCTAGTGACAATTTTAGGTCTCTGATGGCTTCAGTGGTAAATATTAGAAACTAAAAATGGATGCATCTGTATCCATACTTATTTTTGAGACAGTCCTTTATGTGCCTCTGCAATGAACTGACTGGAAGCAATGCAATTGCACTGGTAAACTGGATTTAGTACTTCTTTCTGTGTCATGCTACTCTAAATAAAAGCCTTTTAGTTAGCTCAGATGACAAACTGTTATCTAGGATTTTTCTGCCAAATACTGTGTAAAAGTCGGTTTAGTAGCCTGCTGAGGGAGGGCGTTGGCTGCTTTGTCATATTAAATTAGAATAATATTAGAATAATATGACTGACTACAACATACAGTTTTATGCAGATCACATTTGGTGAAAAGTTTAGTCTCTAACTTCCCAAGTAATTTTTCTTTTCTAAGTTCATTGAAACATTTCTATAATGTTTAAGTTTGGGGAATGGGGTTCATGTGGGCAATTGGGTGTCACTAAACTAAGAGATGCATCCAGAGTCCTAATTCTCCCTTGTGTTGAGTTATGGTACAAACTGGAACAGTTTAACAGAGGAGATCAGGAGAGATTGATTCTCTGTACTGGCAGTTTGGGGCAAACAGTTTGGACATGAACAGCCAATGTTCATATTCATACTCCAGTACAGACAGTTTGAACTGTGATTCCCAGTACCATTTGTACACAAATTATGGGAACAGTAGGATGTTGAGAGACTGAGAAGGATAGGGAGAAGGTAAGAATCTCTTTCCTTACTTTTTCTTTTTAAATCACTGTATGAGACTATTTTTTTTCCCTTTAAACAAATCTGCAAATGGAAATGTTTTGTTTTGGATAAAAATAAGTACTGTGTTGATGCTTTTCACTTCTTTTTTTGTCAGTTTGTTACTGATGACTACTAACTGATGGAACTCTGAACAAGTGTGGTTTTAGTTTCGTTATACAAAGCCATACACAGATTGCTCCTAGGCCCTGCATTAAATTAGCTAGGCACATTCTGATTTCATGCATTAGCATTTGACAAAAATCAAACATCTTTAAAGAAAGAAATTTAATCCATTAAGAAGTATTACTGAACTATTTGAATCTAGCTGGACGGATGTATTCTAACTAGAGCAAATTTTGAAAACATACTAGCTTCCAAACCAATTAGTAACATTGAGTCCTGATTTATTTCTGTCCCACAGCCTCATCTGTCCGTCTCTGCTGTTTAGCCTCTGTAATTGCAGATATGACTGTCTTCCAAACATTGAACATGCAAGAATTTCTGCCTCTTTTTTAGAGTGAAAGCCTGTGTGCAAAACATTAGCAAATTAAAGCTGGCAACAGGAGAGAATGAATTAAAATGTAAATCTGGCTGTGGCTGATATAAATATAAATCAAAGTATAAATCTCATACTCATCTGAGGTAGTTGTATATGAAAAAAGTTTCATACAATTCTATTAATAAATGAAAACTTTTTTTTTTTTTAAAGTCAAACTAGCTTTTGTCATATCCAGAAAGCAAAATGAGTACAAAAATATTTCTTTTTAGTTTTATGGTAATTCTAATTTTAATTTTAATCCAAGTTCTTATCAGTCAGTTCTGTAATTATTTCTAATTGTTCCAGAATCACAAAGGTTAAGTTATAAAGTGTACTACGTAGAATATTCTAAACCCCAGAGTATTAACAAACTGCCAGAAGATCAAAATAGGCACATAGGAAAAAGAGGTTTCCCATATAAGTTGGATTAGTTTTATCATGATTTAATGCAAATAAGTATCGCACACATACTTATGCAACCAACTGATCATTTGCACATGCAGAAATAAAGTTTAAGGAATACATAAACAAAGCAGAAATGCATATTGTGTTTTCCTGTTTGCAACTGTTACTGCTTGTGTATGTATTTCATAACCATTGAATCCTAATTATCTGGGGTGCTTAAGGTTAAAGAGCAATCATTGGGCTTGATTCCATAGCTAGAATTACCAGATGGCTTTTTATGGTCATGCATATTTCTGAGCATTAATTCAATTAAAAATATAATGTAACATCTACATTTTTTTAAATGAAATGCAAAATAAAGCAAGCAGTTACCAACCCAAACCTCTGCCCTAGATTAATTAGGTTTGCAAATTTTCAGAGATCCTACAGCCTAATTTTGGATATAGCTGGAAATGATGCCAAGCATGGCAGTGTCTTTACAATAAACAGTAAGAATAGGTCACTCATCTAAACACTTTGGTTTTCAGGGTCTTCGTTAAAGGTTTTGCCAAAAAAAAAAAAATCTGTGTCTCTAGAAATATAGGAAAGATGAATTACCTTGGCTCTTATCAATCCTTTTACTTCCGGCCTAATATTTCTATTATCATAATTAATTCTGTGCTTACGGGAAACTTTTCAAGATTCAGTCTTTCCAATTCTGTCTTCTCTTTCTCAAGTTCAACATGAGACTGGTTCCCCTCTCCTCGTTTGTTTGTTCCTTTGTTGGGTTTTTTTTGTTTTTTTTTTTTTTTTTACAGTACATCTTCCCATCCCACTAGATCAATTCAGGTTTCGTCAGCCTTCTTGACAGCTATGAACTGAGATACCCATAACCTTTTCAATATTTTATCAGGTTTTATTTTTTATCAGGTTTTATTTCTCCTTGCCTCAAACTTTTAATTTTTTCCAGGTGTAGGAACAGTGCCATTTCTCCCTTTTTTACCTTGTCCTGATTCTGGTTATGATGCCACAAGTCAAAAGGCTTTTTTTGCCCAGACACTGGGTGGAACAAGGGGCTTTAGCAGGTGTCTTAGTGTCAGTAAATCCAAGAGCATCAGCAGATCCCTGCCAGGCACTATTTTTTTTTCTTCCCTTCAGTTCTCTTAGAATGATTTTTAAGGAAGCAACAATACTTTTTTTCATCTCTTTGTTTATGGTTCCAGACCTTTTCAGTTTTGATCTTACTTTGAACAGCAATTAGAAAGGAATATTCAAGCTCATGTTCAATGTCTAGGGATTTAGCAAAGTCATTTAAAAACAGTTCAAAGTAAATAATATGAAGCTCCATTCAAATAGTGCTGATATATTTCTAATTTGTGTTTGTGTGAGTGATAGTAGGAAGGTACGTTGTTATGCAGATGTTGTCTGTGTCTGTGTCCGAAATGCATTTACAAGGCCGTTTTACTAGATTAATGACAGGTTTTCAGATTCTCAGAATTGTGTGGTTGTTTTTAATCTTACAATTGGGCGGCTTCTTCCTGCTAAGGAATATGTCTTGTTGACCTAAGCAATAGCAAAAATTATATTCTGAAAACTGTGCAATGTGGAAACATATATAGAAACACAGATGACTGGATGATGGTTTGAGTTATGGGAACTATGTGATTATTAAGATTCTTAAAATATTTCATGGCTTAAATGGCTGCGCTGCACCAAGAAATGAATTGTGGTTTGTATATCAGTGCTATAATGACTCTTTAAAATGGTGGCAATGGTCCCAAGTTGGAAGGAGAGTAATTTTAGGGTATCTATACAGCAAAGCAGAACTTTCTGTTGCATGAGGCTAACCTAGCTGCAAATCTCCAAGGAGCTCCATGGTGAGGAATCTCCCATCTAACACGTTAACAACTTGCCAGCTTTCCAGGAAAACAGATATATGAGGTTGGAGATGAGGGTTGCTGCACACTTTGGCTGGTATGTGCATATCTCAGGCCTGTGGTTCTGGAGCAGCAGAACGGCACTGTTGTTGATGAAGACCCATGTCACGCATTACCTGAGAGATTGAGAATTAAGCTCGAGGGCAGCTGCTGTGAATTTCGTTTGCAGGTTTTGCAGACTCTTAGAATACAGCCAAGTAAAAAAAGCCTGTTCAGATAGCTGACTGAGATCTGCAGGAATTCCTCAATATCTCTCTGAAATTCTTACCAGTTCTTTCATATATATGTAATGTTTTGCATGTAATTTCACTGCTGTAGGGAGGATTGCGTCCTGACATTATTCTAGTTGTGTACTTTGTACTGCTATGTAAACAGATTGCTACTGATAACAAATATTTCATTTTCTTAAGACTACTTTTAAACAATGTAGGAAAATGTCACTCTTTTTTGAGACTAAATCTGAGACACATTTCCAGTTTTACTCTTTCTCAAAGTTTTCATGTTAAAGCAGAAAGTTATTTTTTACACAGATCAGAGGACATTATGAAAAAAGTTGTTGATTATTCATTTCAAGTGGCAGCAGTGTTGTGACTCACCCTTTTCATGGGCATCATTCCCTGCATTCATAATGGATTTTGAAAATTGGAACAGGCTTCTGCCAACAAATGAAATATTAATGAAATATAGGGTTGCATAATATAGCTTTTGCATAATGTAATTTTTCCCAGAAAATGAAATGATCACCTCCTAAAAAAGGTATATTTTGTGAGAGATTGAATATGTTTGCATTGGCATATTTATTATTTACAGAGCCTCTGCAGCTTTGATGCATCAGATGAAACTCCTGAAGGTGTATGACATGGTTTATCACAATGACTGCTGCATTAATTGTAATCAGTTTATCATACTTTTCAGTATGAAACAGATCAGATGTATTGAAAAGTGTAGACTGCACAAGCAAAGAACTGAGGATAGTGGAAACTCAGGAGTTCATCAGCACACATAAGTACGTATTTTCTGACTAATTAGCTGGAAATTTTCTCCCAGATAGCAGAGAGAGATGCTTGACTGGTCTACAGAAGTTGTCAATCAATCAATCAGTCAAATGCTCCCTACAGTACGAAATAAATTAAGTGTGTCCTTGGTTACTGCCTGATCCTCCAAGTGACAGCACAAACCTTTTGTTCCCTTTCTCATGCTTCTCCAACCTAAGACTGTAAGTACAGATTCAGATCAAGGCCTTTAGCAATAACTTGGGGAAAACAACTGGAATTTCTACAATCAAAGGGAGGGTAATAAATAATAATAAAACCCATTAATCTTCTTTTCCATTAGTGGCAATGTCAGATAAACCTGCTTAGAGACTCTTGAGAAATGTTACATGGATGATTTATTGTGTGTGTAGTTTTAGATGTAACTGTAATTTTGAAACGTGGTACCTCTATAGATTCACCAAATGATAGAGCAGCAGATGAGTTACAGCACCATATAATGGGCAATTCCAGTATATCTCTCTGGCTGATTTCACAGCCTTTTCAGTTAGTGCTGGCTGTGTTGGGTGGATATGAACATCATTTGCTGCAAAGGGTGACAGAAGACTTTGTGGCAAGAGTTGAAATTAAAAAGCTTTCTTTGGTCATCCACTTGGAGAATAGGTTTCATTCAGTTCCTTTACTCCTTTCTTCTTGCTGTTTAACTTTGGCATATGACTATTTGTAAAAATGAAATAATAAGAAATTTATTTGCCTGCTCTCCATCACAGGTGCACAGAGTAGTTATGGTTTTACAAACTTTTTTAAATAGTGGGGATTCATTTTAATAATGTATGAGGAGAAATGCTTACCCTGTATTGAAGAGTGGGTTAATAATGAATGAAGTCTAAACTTTCCTCTCTTATATAGATTTAATACCCCTGTTGATTTAAAAATGCAAAATGCTTTTTGCTAGAGGATGACTGTTCCTCAAGCTCTTCATGAAAGCGTTGCTGTTCCTGACATCAGATGCATTTCTTTGAGAGAGGACTGAGCTACTTTTTTATTCTGCTTGAAATTCACTGCGCAAAACTATAATGTGATTGAGCAATGAACTGTAGAACACCCGCAGGCAGGGTGCAGGCACCTGATAGCAGGATGACTCAACTCTCCATCCCCCAGTCTGGCATTCAGTTGTATTTGCCTTATGTTTGACTAAGAAATAATTTGCTAGATTCTAGACAAATGCACTTTCCTAACACTTACCATATGTTTCATTTAAAGCTTTAAGATACATTTATATATCATTGTGATTTGCTTAGATCTACACTGTGATTGTGCTTTGGTAATCATTTTTAAATTATGGAATGCAAGGCAATTGAGAAAGAACACACAGACGTGATTTAAAGGCTGACTTTTTAAAAAGCTATTAAACAGGTTACTCACAACCATGAGTCACTTGAATTGAGTCACGCTTACTTTCTTGGTAGCTATAGATTATCTGTTTTTCCTGTTTCTCCACACAGCTATGAGTAATGCTGTATTGAGAACTATTACTGCTTTGGAGAACGGCTTTTCCCTACTTTGTGAGATGCCCTGTCTAAATACATTTTTGTATTGGACAGTTTACAATGCCATTATTTGGCCTCTTCTTTCAAGACCCTTGCGTGTCTGGTTGTGTAAAACAAGCAAAGAAATATGTGCCTAGTGTTGAGTCGAGTACAGACAAGCAAATAAGGGACCTCACTGTCAATCCATGATTTGCACCATTTCTGGGGGGCTTAGTGGGGGATATTAATAGTCATCCTGGTTTACATTAGCCCTTTTGCCACCTACCGTGGCAGAGACAGGAGCTTTGGTGTAGTTATACATAGTGGAGATGATCTGTGGGGAACAGACCAAAAAGAGTGTGTGCGTGTGGGTGAAATATGTCCTGAGATAGTAACTGGGTGGATGCTTCAATAACTGTTGAAGCTGGGTTTGGATGTGTTGGGTTTTTTTCCTTCTATATTTGTAGTGAGCGTGCATCAACACAGCTGTAGTGTTAGGCATAATCCCAGAGCCTTTACAACCATCATTCTAGACACAAAATTAGCATAATATATATTGGCCAAATGTTTTCAGCTTGGTGGCTACCTAAAATTAGTCTGAAACTGTGTAGGTGCTTAAATGTGGGTTTGGGAGCCTGGATTTGGGTTAGAAAATGTGGGCTGTAGTTCTTTAGCATCAGCAAGGAGAGGGAAGTTACTGTAGCTCTGAATATTCCCGAATATGCCTACATTTAGACTGCAATATTCATTGCTCTTTTTTAATAAGTATTGTCAGTGTTTTTGTTAATATAAAGGCGAGATGTCATTTTGTAATCTTTACAGAAAAAAAAGTGGATATTACAGTCACGATTTCGAGGATTATTTATTATTTTTCACTGGCTCTGCCTCAGAGTATTTTTCTAAAGAATGATTCTCTCCAAAAATGGATAGCTCACCTAGAAATAAAACTCTCTTACATGACTGGTATCCTGCTGACTGGGGCTGCATGACTGCTAGATGAAAAAATATTAAAATTAGAATGAAAACGTCTTTCTTATTTTTACTTCTCTGCTGAATAATGTAGAACCAAAACCAATTTTCTCTATTTTATCAAAGAGGTCAGGGGACAAACAATTTGAGTTAGAAAATGTGATGATGTCATGAAGAGCACTCAATGTGCTTTACAACAAAGGATTTAAATGCCTCAGAAGGGAAAAGTAATTTTCACTGCCTTTTTGTAACAAAACTATTGCAATAGATAGCAGAGTGGTAAAGCTGCTTCCTGCATAATTGTCTTTCCCATATGCTTCTGCTTCCTTTCAGCAGATCTATACAGGAAATACTTGAGTCACAAATAGTTTTTATTGGGACCAAACTTACGTGAAAAGAGGTCATTTGTTCAGTGTCATCAGTTGTTGTAAAATTGTGCAAGGTCAACCCAGAGAAAATTCTTGCTTTCAAATTCTTTTTGAGCCTTAAAAGCTGTTGCTAATCTGGGATGAGAACACATTGAAACAAATAACCAACTGAAAAAGAACATGAAATGCATTTTATAACTGAAGGGCTGACTGCTGTCCTCTGTGTGTTCTACAGCAGCTTACTGAACTAATTCTGGAGACCTTCGTGAGACATTCTAAGTCAGAAGGAAAAGACAGCTCTTTTGCAAAGTCTCATTAAGCGAGATTTGTCTCAGTCCTTGGAGGAGGACCTCCCCTTAGGAGTTAGAAAGAGCTGCAAACCTTGGCCTCATGAAAATCAAGGGCTGTTGTAAGGACCTTTCTGCGGTGCCATAGGTGGTAGATCACCTGGGATCTGGCTATGTTGGAACTCAGACCTTCGTATTTGGAGCAAGAAAATCCATTGCTTAAGAAATGGATATGTCCCAGTGGCTGTGGTACAGGGCATATCTACAGACGTGCTTGAGCTCAGTGCTATCTCAGGATATTTCTTGCACAGCGAGGGAACCAAGCCAGCTCACAAAATAAAAGTGCGCGCACAAGCAGTACGCAGTGCGGCAGGAGAATAAAAAGCCAAGAGTACAGATGGTGTGTGGTTATGTGGATATTTCCTCGGCTTTGTAAAGAAATCACGTCCTGTGTTCCCTGTGTTTCAGTGCTTGCTACAGGTTTATCTCTTCCCCAAACAACCATTACACAAAATAAAATGCTTTTAAGTAATGAGAAGGTGCATTTGAACATGTGTATAAGATATCTCTGTGCCATTTACTTATATTTTCTTTAAAGTTCTGGTTTTATGCCACAAAACTGAGTATTATGTAATGGAACTGTATGATTTAATTTCTGTAGAGTGCTGTGTCCTATCCTGGCCGTTTTACTGTGTTGAATGGCGTAACATAATCTGCTAGGAATGTATGTTTGGGTGAAATAGAATTTCCTCTATTTTTCCCTCAATCTAAAAGAAAAAAGAAAAATATTTTGCTTACTGGCAAAACCAAAACAAACCAAAATTTGTTGTGAGTTAATAATTTTCTCAAACTTTGGAAGAACAAACTTTTATCTGTGGTGAGGAGCGATGCACTGTCCTTCTGGTAAGTTAAAATAGCAGGTGGTAGGACACTAGTACAGATCATGAGCCTGGATAGAAATAGAAGCCAAATAGAGGAGACTACTTGCTATGAGAAGAAATTAAAACAGCAAGGGAGAAGCTGAGAAGGAGTTGACCACTGACTGTGGCTGTTAATATTGTCTTATTCATGGCATTTCTGTGAAATACAAGTGCAGGGGAATATGCCATAAGTGATAAGACTTTTCTGATGTCAGTGGATCATGATATTGGAAAAGGTAACGGTCTGGATCAGTGGTTTTCAAATGTCATTGACTATACATTATATTGAATAGAAATTCAGAAAAACAACTTGGAAAAGAAAAAGGTATTCGTTAGGATTCATTACCATGCATTTTTTGTGATGGAAATGAGAATCAGCCACTGGAGCTTCATTAACTCCCACAAAAACAGAAAAGCTTATGCCCAGAAGTAAAGGGACCTCCCCCAGCTGCCCATCACTACTGTCTTTTATATCATGATTGTTTGCTAATGTTATTTGCTGTATTTATTTTGGAGTTTATTCTTGCCTTCCTATTATGTCCTCCTACATCAGTTTCATTTATTTGCGAACCACATTGTTTCCTGTCTTTTCTTCTTGTCTAAAATGGCTTGATATGTGGACAACGTTTTCTCTCTATGAGAGGTCAGATGGCTGGGAAGAAATATGCTGAACTGACAGCCAGAAACCAGTTAACTAAGTGTAGTTCTTGGTAGGCTTTTACCATGGCTCAAGGGGCTCCAGAGGAGCCTGTGAGAAGTTGGATCTATCTGGGTTTTATAGTTATGTGATGCATGCAGCAAGTTCAGAAAAGGACATGTAAATAAACACATTACATCAATTTTGACTTAATGACATCAGCTGCTCTTCTGGCTTTACTAGCCCCTGAAATCAATAAACACTCAGCAAAGGAGTGACAGGATTCATGTATATAAAGATACTAACTGCAGTGAATGGGGTTACAAAGCTCTCTGTGGGATCCTGTGTCTTGTACAGTTGTATCATCTGATGTGTGCAAAAAAAGCCCCCACAGATTCCTTGGGTTTTTTCAGATGTAAGAAGCAATGTTATCTTTAGTTTTTTAGAGATTCCAAATGTGCAGAGTAATGTGGTGTAAAGCTAAGTCCACTCCTAAACACCTGTGTGTCACTGCCCACATTTTCTTTTGTTTCCAAATGAAAAGGAGTTCAGGTTATTTATGATGGTACAAAAGTCTTAAGTTATAGTTTATATTACTGTAAGTGCATTTGTTACTATTCTCTTTCTGAATTTTAGTAATCACTCTTTGTGTCACACAAACAATAGCGGTTATTCAGAATTCTCTGAATATGATCTAAATTCATAAATAGAAAGTAGTTTGTGTTGAAGTTAAGTGGCATGTAATGGTGTAGTTTTACCTTTCATGTCTCTGATTAGTTTATACATTAATGCTTCATAATCTGGCTGTACTGGTTAGATTTTCCTGCAGTGCAACAGAAAATGGAAAGTAAGAAGCAAGCTATGAAAAAGAAATATTCAAGGACTTAGGGCATCTGTCTGGCTTTATACCCAAAAAAGTATTCAGGCACATCAGATCCAAGGGATCAGTCCTGCTGGGCTGTCAGTATTGTGGGCAACGTCCTCAGGTGGTGTGAGCCAGTGTGGCTTTGCACGGACCCCGGGTGCAGCTGCCCAGCACTCTGAGAGCAGCCTGTTGCTGTTTCCTCCTTGTAGTCAGAGCACAGAAATACACATACACGTTTTGTAAACTAGACAGATGCTTAGAGGGGATTTGCTGTGAATGTTTTTCATGTTACTTGAAGTGTTACTCAGATATCAACAGGACTAATAAGTGGTTGTTGTGCAGTGCACAGTATATGCTTGGGTAAAAGGCCAGCTGCCCTTTGAAAACACATAATTCCTGATAATGGAGCTCTTTAATAATGCTAATTAAAGATGTGTTGCCTGTATGTCACTGAGAATAAGCTCTGACATCAGGCAGCAATTGCTGTAAGTTGGTTTTGTTAAGTGATTTCTGCATTGGTATAGATTTGTTTTATATCATTCTGGCTTCTGTGCTGCTGGGAAGATAAAACTACAGGCGAAGCAAGGTAGTATGTACTACTCTGATAGTAAGATGGAGGATAGAGAGCAAGATTTGCAAAGTACCTCATAAGTATACTACTACAGACAGATGTGGCAAAAGACAAGTACTGAAGTCTCTCAGGTTTATGGTTCTGTAAATAGATGTTTGGAAGAAACATAAATGTGTTTATATACATGTGCACGCATGTGCGTGTGTGTGTATATGTACACAGGTTGTGTGATTAGATTCCAAGGTGGTGAGGAAGAGCTCTGCAAAGGGAGAAAACTGGGGAAAAAAGTGCATGTACTTTCTTGTTTAGTTTTTACTTTCAGAAAATAGCTAGATTACCCAGCACAATCAGCATTGCTTTAGATGGCAAGAGTCATCTCCCAAAAAACTAGCCAAGAATCATGAGGATACCTTCATATATACCTTGCATATCCTTCTCATGTCTGGGCTTAACAAAACCCAAATTGTGTGGCTCCACTTTTTTGAATGTGTGAGCAGCTCTTTGCTTGCTTTTCCCTTTACTTTCAAATATTCGAATTTTTGAGAATGTGGTTTGGCTCAAGTTCACTTTTCCATTTGATTTTGTATTTGAAAATGGTAGGAAAGCTATACATTTAAGTCTTATTTTGGCATTCTTGTTCATAAATTACAGTTTGGCCTCTACCTATATGGTCGTGTTCACATTGCACTCTTATAAAGAAAAGGAAATTCTTGAATGTTTGAGAGTGCAATCTGTTCCTGGCTGACTGCCTAGTTCTCTGCAGTTCTCTTCAGAAGAAGAAATACAGAGTATGGAACTCCTTAATTTTGGCTTTCCTTAATTTTGATGATCACAAGATGCTAATTCCTCTTAATAACTTTACTATGTATAATACTAATTAATATTGTTAATGTTTTCCATTGGTTTTAGTAGGCCTCTAAAATAATCAGTCTGGGAGTGTAAAGGAGGAATGTGACCCTGCAGCATTTCTGCACTCTTAGATAGCTCAGAAAAAAAAAAAAAAAAAAAGAGGGAACACTGCTTTAGAAACCTATCACCACCAATACAAAACAGAAATCCCCTTTTGCTGCCTTTATCTAAACACATTCTCCACACATCCAGGGAAGTATTATTTTTTACAATATATTTACCTTTATTTGTCTCTCTTCCTACTGTGACAAGCAAAAGGAACATCATGAGCTTGCAGACACATCAGGCAGATAAATTAATTCAGAGAGGTCATTCTTGCAACCCAGATGTTTTCTTAAGTAGTGGTAAATATTAAGGCTTCTTAAATAGGAACTACACTTCATTAATCTGTTGAAGTGTTCTGGGTACCCCAGTAGAATTAGCGGTGTATGTATATGTGTACATGCATTTTTTGCCATCTTGCGATGCTCGGAGGGAAAACTGGTTTTGAATCAGTGCTGTATTGAGTCTAGCCTGACTTTGGTGTAAACCTGCTGGAAATAGTTTTGTCATCTGTGGCAGTATTACATTATCTGCAGTGAATGACTACAGTCAAACAAGTTTTAGTGCCTATAATAGCTCAGCCACTAGCATGAATTTGACTGGTACAGTTGAGTTTATCCTGCAGCCTAGTGCATTTTGGATGATGGTTCTTGGGCATCTCTACAGAGATTTTCAACAGAGCTGACGGGACTTCAAAAAGCAGCTAGTTCTTTAATAACAAAATTAGAGGCACAGTTCTGTATTTCCAGCGTAGCACACTTAGGCAAGTCAGCAGACCTATACGAGACAGGCTTGTGTTAATTAACCAGGGTACCAGTAGCCATACAGCCTTCCAGCAGGGAGCTCAGTGTGGGCACCCTGCCCCAAGGCGTACCCCTGTTCTCGGGAGGTTTATCCCTTGGCAGGCTTAGTGCTTGATCAGCTGTGTGCACCTGAGCTACAGAAATGTAACCCGACTGATGGGGCTGAAGTGATTCACAAATCAGAGTTTCCAGTCTGCACAGAATGGTGCATTTTCATGATATTTTTCCCTTTAAAAGAGCAAGGATTTGACTGATGTATGGCTGTGCCTTTTGAGCTCCAGGGTAGATGAACTTTTCCTAGTGCAAACTTGGGTGTACCATGGGAGTGTGTATGGTATTCACGGGCCCACTGCTTAGAAGGCTTGAGTAAGGAAGTATGTGCAGTTTTCTCACTGAAATATCTTCAGAAAATATAACCCTGAAGGTTTCTGCAGTTGCACAAAGCTTTATCCAACCCAACACATACATGCCTTATGGAATTGCCCTGGTTTGGGTTATGACAATTATGCCTACGCTTACGCTCAGCTTGAGCCTTTGCCTGCATGCACTTGTCTGTGCGTTTTAAGACACACAGCAAGATCAGCTGAATGCTTTTTCCCCCCAGGTTCACTCAGATGATGTGCTAATTAGGTCACTGAAAAAATCAAAGATACAGAAACTGGATTGAGTGCTCCCCAACTGGCTCCTAGATTTAATTGTTGTATTTTAGCTGAATTTGTCTTAAGATGTTTTCTGATGTCTCCGAGAATGTTACCCATAAAAAGGCAGACCGCATGTCAAGAAAGCAAGTCAGTGAACACATGAATATTTTGAGCCTCAGAGTGTAGCATTCAGTGTTTATCACTACAGGAAAGAGACGTGTGACTTCTCTCTCACATGGCAGCTCCTTGGTTAGTGCCTTACTGATTGGAAAATAGCAAAAGTATCCTGCAGGATCACTTTTGAAGAAAGGGCAAGGCGCTGGAACGATTCACTGTGGTAACATTTTGCTGCAGAATGATCCCTGCTTTTATCCCGTAAGAAATTCCTGTATGTTAGAAGAGAATAGACTTGCTGAAGGCAGAGATGAGTTTCTGTGGTCTCTCGGTTTGTTTTCCGCCTAAATAAAAATCTTTAATCACAAGTGTGACCTCAGAAGTAGCAGTGTGACCCAACAAGCAAGCAAATTTCATCTGCTCCTTGGTGGACTTGAATGTATTTTGCCCATACGAGTATATGCTGTGTATGCATACAGGTGACAGTAAATGCATCTCCTTGTTGATATAGTTTGAGAGGGAGATGAAGGACTGTTGGAACACTTCAGGGTATTGCTACTTGGCAGCAACACGCATACTCCAAGGCAAACAAATTTGCTCAATATTTTTATGAGTCTCTGAGCTCAGCTGGTTCTGGCAGGGATGACTTGACTTCATCCAGAGAGGCAGTAGGGGGGAGATCACTCTAACTTTCCTTTTATTTGGGTAGTAGAACATAAGCAACTTCTTCCTAGAGCTGGAGGGAGTCGCCTTGGGCTCCTCGTCACGCACAGCACTTCATGCCACATCTGTCACGTCCCTCTATAGCATCTGGTGCAGCTCCCTCAGATGGCCTAACCATAGTGCAAAATGTAGTTGCTTCAGATGCAGCAATTTCAGCACAAGCATTTTGGACTCTGTGGAATACCAGATAATAATTAAGAGAATAGTCTTGTAATAAATGTTAATTGCACCCCATAGGATTGCACTGAATTTGTCATTAAATAGTAGATATTAAATGCAGAAATACTAACTTTCCCAGAACCTCAGAGAGTTCAGAGTTCTTTGTAAATAGGTAATTCTCCTCTAAACATACACTTTATTTGCCAATACAAATTCTTCATTATTCTGTAGCTAAGGCTGAAAGGCCTCATCATTCACCTGAGTCAGAGATGCCCTTAAGAGAACACAGTCATTTACTGAGATGAGCAAATTCTGGAAATTGAGGTGAAGGTTTTGTTCTGCAGGTGAAACCAAGCTGCAACAAAGTTTGCAGGGGTGTGTGTGGGGGTGTGGGGATGTTTATGACCATTTACACAACTGTAGCTCAGCAAGCTTCGCTATTCCTCCTTTCTTTTTTCTGGCCTTTTGATCTTTATTGTTGCAAACTCTTCTGTTCTCCTGAAGCCAGAACTACTTCTGCCTACTTCTGTCTCACTACCTTTCTCTTCTTTTGCAGTCTTCTGCAACAAGACCATACTGTCTTTATAAAGAATTTGCTACCCAATATGTGTTTAAAGTGCCAACTACTGCTGTTCCGAGATTATGAAGGTATTATTTACATTGAGCAGTTGTCTATTACATGCAAAACTGAGCTGAGTGATTCACATTTCAGTCTTCCTCCTGATCTAGCAGTAATTCTTTCGATGATACAAACCAAATAAAGAATGCCTATCTGTTTGTCAGCCATGAATAAGCAATATATTTGTCAAATTTTTAGAAGTGAATAGCAACATCTTTTTGAATCCTGGTATCTCCAAAATATATGTAGACGTTTGCTCTGGAGTTGTCTGACATTTTTGTTGACAGCTGAGAGCTGGCATGTGATATTTGTGTTGGCTAGATCAACATTTGGCAAAAGAGGGTAAGAACAGAACTGGGTATGAAATGGGAAGCTTTTTAACCAAGAAAAGTGTCTTTCCGTAGATACAATATTGCAAAAATATGAAACACTTAAACTGTTCAGCATAAATAAGGAAATACTGATTCAAAAGCCTTATTTTCAGACTTTCAGATAGATGTATTTTAATGACTTCAAAATATAAAGTCCTTAAAAGTATATCTGCTACTGAATGGTGAAATGCAAGGTTTACTTCACATACAGGTGTAGAATCATTTTCATCGGGACTTCAGGATGATAAGAGACCTGGCACTTCATCTGAATTTGGTGTTGAAATATATTTGGCACTGAGAATTTCAGTATGCTGAAGAGGGATGGTTTATGGCATTACATACTTAATTGACTTTAATGTCGTTATTGAAAATGAGGAGGTAACAGCAGTGTTATATTTTCCTTGCACCTGGGACTTCTTGAGAACCAGAGATGCGGGTTCAACCATCTTTGGTTCTCCCTTGTAAAGCAGGGGAAGGCCAGGGGCTCTTTGCCTGCTCTGGCCTCACCCAGAGCACATGGATAGGAAGCAGGTGAAGGGAAATGGGGTCAGCAGACAGGCCCAAGCCAGCATCGTTGGTGAAATAAACTTTTGCCGCTAAAGAGAAATTAAATCCTTCTGGGAGGAAAAGAAGTTGTTGTGACCCTACTGTAGTTCCTCCCCCAGGTTCCACCAGGAGCAGGATGGCTTCATCTATATGATTAGGGGATTAGCTCTGAAACAGAATCCTGGTTTAGTTGTCCTTTATTTTCATGTATTTAATAACATTATTCTGTTTTACATGAAATTTGTTTTTTATTGAATGATTTCACAACCTCGCAAGAAGAGACTATCCAATAACACTTATCAAGCAACACCTTTAAAACAAATGGAAGTTTGTGAGTGACCTAGAAGAAATGTAAAGTGCTTTCCTAGAAGAGATTTAACGACAGCTATATAGCACTGAGGTTCAGACAAACAACAGAAAAACTATGACATTTCAAACTCTATCTCAGTCCAAAGCATCTCTGTTTTACAAACTGATCTTCAATCATATTCTGTTATGAGTAATAGCAACAAAGTTCTGCAGTATTTTTGCACAGGGCATGATTTAGCAGTGAACTCAACCTTAACTTCTGCATGTAGAAATGGAGAAGTTATGTTTACAAGAGCATTCTGTGTTCGTTCCCCTTCTTGTGTGAGTGTCTGTAGAGGAGCGTGGATAAATACCCAGTCTCTCTTTAAGCTCTACACTAGCTAAGCCGTGATGCTTATCAATGTGATTTTGTGACAAAAAATCGTGAACCTAGCCTAACCATTAAAAATCAAGAGCCAAGCCCCTAAGCATTCTGAAATATGTTTATTAAAAATGGTATCAGAATTTTTTTTTTAATGACCCTCTACTTTTTGAGCATATAAATAGAGTTTTTTGTTGTCACAACAGCTAGAAGCATACCTTCCATTCAGGTGCTCTCCTGCAAACAGAAGAACAATAAAGAAATTTATATTTGTATGGTCAGACCCAAGAAACTGGAAACGGGAGGAGAAAAAATTGGAAATTTTAAGTGTAAGGCAAGATTTAAATGCTAACCATTAAACTTAGCTTTTCTGTGCACCCTTCTCTCATAAAACCTGCGACTCTATAGGGCAGAAGTCCCTATAGACTGGGTGTGATATTCTGATCCCCAGGTAATTTGTGCCATTATATAAATTGATATATATAGAGAGAGATATATATATATAAAAATATGGGAAAGAAAATAGCAAAATAGTGTGTGTGAGCAGGTAGGAAGGCTGGGAAGGGGTGCAGATAATTTACATTGTTAGTGCTGTTGGTGGGAGAAGGGAAATGGTCACGGCTGTGGCTCCCGGCTGCTGCTGCTGCCTGGGGAACGTGTGTCAGCATCACACAGCGGCACAGGAGGAGGACACTGTGCCTCTTCATCCCTGCTCCGCTGGGGCTGTTGTCTTCGAGGTGCTATTGTCACAAACAGGAGTGCTCACACTGTGCTGTTGTCTGCATTGCCTTCTCCTCCCCCACCCAAACGACAAAAAAATCCCAGCTCTGGTATGTAGCAGTGAGATTTTTTTTTTTTTTCCAGCTGCTGTAAGATTTCAGGATGATTCAAGAGTGTATTTACTGGATTTGAGAGGTGTTGTTCCAGGGGGAATTCCACCGCTGCCTCAAAACCAGCAGTTCACAGTATCCTCAGCTGACCCCTCATGAATGTATTACATCAGGTCTGAAACATTATATTGCAGGAGCACAGCAGCCTATTCCTTTCATAGGAGTGGTTTCATCTATTGCTTGCTGTTAGTTCAATAACCTTTTGCTACTTGAACTCTCCTTTCTGCTAGATTATTTTTTCCTCACTTCCCCTGGGGTTTCGCCGTGAGCTGAGTGTGTAAGAGACCACTAAAGAAGAAGAAAAAACCTCTAGAGACCTTAGCTGAGCAACCCTATTTAAGAAATAAAAACAACTGTGTTCGAGGAGCCAGTTACATAGAGCAAACATTTAAAGGACAGGTTGCCAAATACTTGTTTGTAAACCTAAGCCTTTATTAGCAGCAGTGTTACAGTTAGAAAATGATCCTTTTCTGAGCCTCACAGGCTACCTGCATCCCTGTATTCATTCCAAACGCTGCTGGATGGGCTTTGTGAGTGTTGTAGGATTAATCCCTATGGTTCCTTGATTATGAGCATGTGCAGAGCAGCCGAAGGTACGGTCGTGCATGTAGAGCTAACACACAGAGGCTTGCCTTGCAATGCCATGTCTGTGCATGTGTTCCTACAACCAAGAAGGACACAGGGAGCCTGCCTGCCTTGCTGACTTATCTGATGTTTTCTTGTTTCTGTTTCAGCATTCAGGATAATTCCTTCAACACGACAGCTTTAGCAGAGTAAGTGAACACTTTAAAGATATTCTTATTTTTAAATAAGAATGATGAGTTTAGTTACTGTAGAGAAAAATTGTAAGTAATATGAGAAATGTCCCATGTTTTCTGTCATATATTTTGAATCAGTTTTCTGTATTCTAAGTATTTTATTGACTGTATGGGAAGGATTGCATGAAACAGCTGCCTGTACATGCTCTGTGACCATTTGGCAGTGAAATACTTTTCTGAGAGAATATACGTTTGATGCACACCACGCATGTTTAAATGCATGATTTTAAGTGTAGGATAAATCTCCTGTGAAAATGTTGCTCATTTCTGGTACTGATGATCTGGACAAACACAAATATGTCAGTTTTCTAAGAACACATGGTCTAAACTTCCTCCAAGCATTATTAGAAAAAAAATTATTTGCAAGCGTTTTGAAATAAATAACTATACGTTATTTAGACAGGCCAAGTACCATATACATCATTTCTTTGTAATCAATTCCATAAACTCGTTAGAAGGCCTTTCATATATATCATGATCATAAGGATATGTTGAGGTTTTTTGTTGTTATTTTACAGAGAAGAGAGAACGTTAGAAAGTTAGAAAGGCAAAGGCTTTATGAACTATTACAAATGACATGGTCTGTCTTTATTTCAGTCTAAACCACTTCAGTTTTGGTGTTCTCTACATTATTATTTTGCATGCTTTGCATTGTTTCAAAACCTTTAATGGAAGATTCTTCAGCAGTAATGTGCCAAGCAGTTTCTCAGGAAGGAAATGATTTATAGATTTGTTTGTGTGTTAGGTGAGTTTTGCACTGCTAAAATGTGCATAATTTAAAAAACCCTAGACGGACAGTGAGCTGTTTGCCCAAGTGCTATGGGGACAGGATACATTCTGAAAGCAGGCCAACTTGTAATCATGTGAGCCATCCTTAAGTGTTGTCAAAATCACTATAGGAAAAGTAACATTTCATAGAGATCCAAATAATTTCCCTCTCATACATTGCTTTGCTTTATTTCCTTACATTGTCTTGCTTTATTTAATATTTTAACTTAGTCATGCTTTTCATGTGATTGTGGCAGATACAGAAATATTTAACAGAAGCCAATAAATCATTAAGTCATTTTTTATTATTTTCCTATGTCCCTATCAGGTAAGTGATGAATTATGTTCTGTAAAATTCTGGGGTGCTCGCAGAAGAATAACCAGATTACAGACAGTACGTTTTTCATATTTGTGTTTTTTTTTTTTTTTTTCCTCCTTCCCTGATCTCTGTCCCTAAGTACATCCATTGCTTCCCACAGAGATTCCCCTGGAGTCACCCGGTGTCTGCCTCACCCTTGAGGCTCCTGGGACGGTTCTGGCTGGTCACTGCGGTGCTTCGTGTGCCCGTGAGGGCAGGGACCAGGCTGGTGCAGGAGCTGCTGCCCGGTGCCAGCACTACCCTGCCTGGGGAAGCCAGAGGTGCAGGGCAGAGCTGGGGCTGGGCCAGGCGCTGCCTGAAATGGACGGGAATCTCCCTCGTTTAAGCTGTTGTTGGTTTTGTTTCAGGGACTTTAACTTTTAATCTTGTCTTCCCAAACATAGAAGTAGAAACATGCTTTTAGGAAACAAAGCGAGCAAGCAATGACATCTGAAAAGCATTGTCCGAATGAACAGACTTGGTTTCCAGAGTTGATGTCCCTAAATCCTTCTTAGATCCTTCCCACAAAGCCTCTCTTTGAGAACTGCTGAGGATACATGATTCTCACTGATTTCAGCACTAGTTGTTTGTGCTGGCCACATCGGAAAATAGGTCACTTTTATTTAGCAGAATAAAGAGAGAGCTTGCCATGCAACTTTAGACATCCCCATTTGACAATTTCTCTTTCCTTGTGGCAAAGGCAAAATTAGGGCTTCCTGAATGGTATAAAATCAGTGATACAATACTTCCAGGAACATTTCTTCAGACAAGGCAAGTGCCTGGGGCTGCTAAGCTTCCAGCAAGCCATGCGTGCAGCCTGGTTTAGAAGTTGTTCATGTGAACATCTTAAAGGTCAAGTCAGCAAAAGGGAGCAGCTTTCAAGTGGTACTGAAATGGCTGCTATGAAAAGGTGAAAATGGGAGAAAGTTAAAAAAGCTAATCTCATTAAACCAGGGATCCTTGGACAAAACATAAAGATGCAGTTTTATAAAGAGTCAGAGCAGCACTCCATCTAGACTGGGATTCCATCTCTGACCCAACTCTGGCCCGTGCCATAAGATAAGTAGTGGGTCTACTTACTTTTTAGAGACATGCCCATCAGTCAGTAGTTAGATTGAGCACTGAAGGAATTAAGGATTCACATCACTGGTTTTGTCCAAAGACATACTTCCTGCCCAATGTAAGCTTCAGCCCATGTGGATTTAGGACTTGAAGCTGTTTTGGTGTATTCTCTGGTGTTTTAGGGACGAGTGACATATTGCTACAGGTTTTGGGTTGCTATGAACTCTCTCTACTATGTGGCCACAAGTTTTCACAAAATGTACCAAACTCTTGAATATCCCTCTATCTGTTAAATATAGCTAAAGTTGAACAACAAGATTTACAGGTTACTGGTGAGAGCAGTGTGTGCGTGTCTGTGTTGATATGTGCAGATAAGTGACATGAACACATAAGCTGCAATTCTTAAGCTCAGGTAAAAGCACTCTGTGCTTTAATGATGGGTATTTGCATTGTATCATGAATTCATCTTTTTAAAGTTCTTGTTATGGTCTTAGCTTCAAGGACTGTCTTGTGTGAGTAAGCCTCCTTGGTTAATATTAATTCTTACAAAGACAAAAATTTCTAGTAACAATTTCAGAGTGTGTTGTTTCTGAACTTCCTCACAGTCTTTTTATGACATGATGGACGTGATGTTCTCTGATTTGTTATTGCTTATCTTTCCTATCTACTGCTATCTGGTTATTCAAATACATTTTGTCATGTTCACTTAGGTTGTTTATAAGTTCTGTCTTGTTTTATGACTTTTATCAGCTTCTGAATGTTAATTTAGGATGTGTACTTCTCAAGATCACCTTGGGAAAACAACCCCTGGGGTACTGCTCAACTTTAGGAGTGTGCACACAGGTATGCACACATACACTTGGCGGGTGGACCTGTGCTCAGTCATCCATTGTCCCCCCAGAGACTGTTCCCAGTAGCCAAAATGGTCTTTCAGGACTGAAGGTTGCCAAGTGTGGTAATTGGCAAGGAGAGGCCGTGAGTGAAGATGGCAACAGAGCTGCTTCCTCCCACCTCCTCTTCCTGTGGCACACGCAGGAGGGAGAGTTTGTCACTTTAGAGGGTCCCTGGCCTTTGTTGACTGTGGCTTGGCCCATGGTGTGGAACACACCTGGTGGCATCTTATCCTGCTCTGACCTTGGCACTGTCTCCTCACAGTGAATTTCCTTGCTATATTTTTCTCCCTCTGAGATTTACCGTCATGTTTTCTATCCGGACTCCTGGATCCTTTTGTATCGGGCTTCCTTCCACATGCTCCCTTTATGTCCCATCCTCACACCTTGCTGGTGTCAGAGACCTTTAAGATAATTAGTGACACACCAGAGCAGAAGGTGTGACTGGCATCCGGAGATAAAGGCAGCTGGATTTCAACAGTGAATTTAACCGTTTTGTATATCAGCCCCCGTCTTCCACCTGTCATCTCTCTTTGCCCTGTGGGGAGAACTGCACCTGTGGCAGGAATGTTGTGTGATTAGGAGGGATCTGCAACTATAGTTATATGTTCCAGTTGTGAGCAGCAAATTCTTTCATCCATATGCTGATGTATTCAGGAAGTGTAAACACTTGAGTGTCCCTTTAAATATTTTCTGCTGCAGTCTGGCTTTTGATAAAGATACTAGCAGAAGACTGGAGGAAAAGAAGAATATATTAAAAACCTTGCCATCAAATTGCAAGGCAGAGCTATGAATTTATCACTTAATGTGCTCTGTCCTAAGCACAGCAGCTCTTCTGAAAATTTAACAAGTCAGCAGAAGTACAGGCTGCTTCCCCCATAATGAAGAGATTCCTTTGCCAGCAAACTTCAAGTGATCCAGGCCTGCTTAGTGTCTGTGCCCTGTGAGTATGAACAGAGAGTGAGGAGAGGGGCCCAGCTTTGCCCCGGACATGATATCTGGAAAGGGTGTATGCATATTTGTGAGGAGCGTATGCATATATCTGTGTGTTTATGCAAAGAAAAAATACCCATAGGTTTTGCAGTTATATCATTCCGCAAAGTTCAACTGTGCTGCACAATATAGTATTCAATGCTGAGTGGTTAGCATATTTATCCAGACTTCTCTTTTGATTATGACAATTCTGTTGTTTGTAACTTAAGGGGGTGTAATTGATTATGATTCTTCAGGTATCTTAAAAAATACTGCTAGTTCATGTTTTAAGACTAACGATCACTTTATATTTTATTTGGGGTTTCTTGCTGCACGAAGAATGACTGCTCTACTATAGTTAACATTTTTCTGAGTCTAGCAGCAAAACACTCTTAGCTTATGGTTTCTGATTTTTTCTTTTTTATGTGAAGTATACTATAAGCAATTAAAATAGAGAATTTCCTGTAATTTTCCTATAATTTTTATGGTAACATCTGGGTTCTTTGTCATCATTATTTCCATCTGGCTGAAAATGATATACCACATTGTGAATAAATAACATCTCAAATCCTCTTCTTCCTCAGAGGTTTAGATTATCATGGAGCAGATATGGCATTAAATGTCTCCAGCCAAGCTGTGAGAAGGAGAAATGTGTTTATACTTTAAGCTTCGCTGGCATGTTATTAAAAGCTAAATTTATGCAGCTGACAGAAAATCAGCAATTGTTTTGTATCCATTTTCAAGGTGTGACGGAGATTCAGACTCTGTACATGAAGATCAAGCAGCCAGTTCCAGCCCCAGGTATTGTACTGCAAATTTTGTCTGAAATTCATTGGTAACAACTAAAGCTGTCAGAATGCTTCTGTTAGCCCATTAGAAAGAAACCTTTATTCTCATAGGAATGCAGAATTTCTGGGTTATTACCTGCTAAGGCTATTAGTATTTCTGGGAAATGCATATTTGTATGTGTATATTATGTAAACAATATTAATTACTGTTGTTATTATATGTGTAAATATATTATGGTCTGTGTTCTGAACTTCACATCATATTACTTTCATTCAGATGCAGCTTTGATGCTAATACATTGAATTTTACTGTACAGCAGCAGGTACAAAGTAGTAGTAAGCAGAAGTTTGCAACTGTGCAAGGATATACTCATTGATGAGTGTCTCTGTGAAAAAAAAAATCCTTCAAACTGTAATTTAACTGAAGTATTCTTGAGGCATGTGTCTTATGGCTATGTTAGTGCATGTTGATTGCTAGAAGATGCAACTTAACCTTTCAGAAAGATTTAAAAATCAAATTATACCTTAAAATTAGCAACACTTCTGCACATTTTTTAAACGCCCATAGGATATAAAGCACCCCACTCTGTAACTATAACAACTGCCTTGGAGCACACTTGCAGAAGGATTGGGCAGCAATGGTGTTTAACTCCACAGGCACCCTACGAGCATCCATCTGGATGCTCATGGGCCACAGATGGAAAGTGAGTTTGGCAGCTCAGAATCCTTAGGAGAAAATGTTAAATTAGCACATTATGCTTTCTAAAAAAATCTCAGGGTGGTTTAATTCAATAGTTCTTGACTCCTTCAGTTGTGGAAGTTTCGCACCAGGAGAGAGGTCATCTCTCAGCTAACCATTAGGATTTTAGCAGCTGAAGCTAACATCTGAAATTCCACCTGCAAACTAAGCCACAGCCAGGGATTTTGGAGCAGTAATGCCGATCTGCTCATCCTGCCAACTGAGCAGGCAGCCTCGCACTCTGCATTGCGGTAGCTTTCTTAATGATGCCAAGGAGATGCTTCCGGTGGAAGATGTTAGACCATTCTAAGGTTGGATTGACTGGGTGTGGATAAAACTACCAAGGTCTTCATAGGACAGGTTGCACTCTGTAGGCTAGGCAGAGATTGAACATACCTTTCCCAGATTCAGTGGTTACCTGGGCATCCATGAGTGTCTGTTTAAACCACCAGATGTGCTGTTGTACAGGAGGACCTTTTCTCCAAACTGGGAGCACATGGTACTTTTTCCTTCCACCCAAACACATATCTGACTGTTCAAACCCTATTTTGTGTGCTTTACCTCCCTCACTTTGTCCAAAATCCCTCAAAACCAGAGACTGTCAGAAGGGAAGTGCAACTATAAGGGGGAATTATTGTATGTGACAACATTTTTGTGAGATTATAACCTAGTTGGAATCATGGGATGGGGAAAGGTCTTCTGCACAAAGCCAAGGAGTGCCTCTAAAAATGGCTCCACAGTTGAATGTGTAATAATGTAATAACAGTACTTTGGCTTGTGATTTGGCAATAAACAGTAGCCTCTCAGATTCATTTTGCTAACATATGCAGTGTTTGGTGTGTAGACTACTCAACTTGGTAAAATTAAAATGCTATGAATAGCTGAGAACTTGTTGTCGTTCTTCCTTCACATTGTTTTGACAGGCGTCTGCAGTCCTGCCTGATGCATTTCAATTTTATTTTCTTACAGAGATGGTGATAACAAAGAAAATTATCCGGACAACACTGCTGTCTTAGAGGAAAGGCACCTGCCTTTGCAAGATACACAGCACCACAAGCATCAAGCTTTAACTGGCTACACTCTAAAGCCAGAAATGGGGAACTTAAAGCTAAGAAAACCTAAGCCCATTGCAAGGGTAGAAAATGGAAAAAGCCACGAGGAAAGTCAGGTAAAGAACTAAACTTACCAAAGGTGGGTTTATGGCACAGTGTCTCAGCAAACATACCTTTTGAAATGCAAAGTGGGACTGCCTGGTAATCTGTGATGTGACTGAGCCCCTTCAATAATCTACCCTGATTTTCAAGGACTTGGAGTCCTGGAACCCTCCTGTAACAACAGACAATTTCTTCCAGCCAGGGAATTGCAGAGAGGGATGTGTTGCAACTGCTCTGAGAAGTGAGCAGAGAGCAGAGCTGAATATGTGCAATTATCTCCCTTTAGATTTCCTGTGACTGCTTGCACCAAATAGGAACATCTTGTTAGTTGCAGCACTTGATTAGACTTTTTCTGTTTTGTTTATTTGACTGAGGATCTCTTGCACTGGTATTTTGGCTGCCAATGGAAATATTTAGTACATTCCCTTTAATCTACTCCAATGCAGATTCTGGTAGCAGAGCTCTTGCCCACAGGCTTCCTTGGGTTGAGCTGAGGGAAGCAGAACGGTAACTTTTCCAAAGGCTATAAAAGAAGACTAGGAATGAAGATGCTTCTGCTGCTGTCTGTGGGGGTGCATTGCTATGCAGATTCCACGTTACCACCCCCAGCAGCTGCTGGAAGTGTCTCTGCTCTCCCTGGGTGCTTCCCAAGTCATGTCTCGTGTAGTGCAAGGGATAGAGCTCTGGTCCAGGTATAACCCCTCAGCTAGAAATATTCTCATAACCAAGACAGTGGACCTTAACGTTGATACATTGTTGGCCTGTAGTAGGCACAAGGCCTGAGAGATGTTGTATTTACACCTCTTCTTTGATGTATAATGTATTTACTATATTCTGTCTCTCCTCCGTTCTTGTTTGTGGATAGAAATTGCATTCCCAAGTGCTTTGAACCCATTGTAGACTGGGAATTATTTTGGTTCATTTTTTCAAATTTATAATAGGAATGCATAATTTCGGATGGCATGTGTTACATTCTGAGTGAGGAATAAATACCCTTTTGAATCCCAGAAGAAAAATTAAAAGCAAATGGCATCTGAATGGTATTACCACAATGTCTTGCAGAATGTCGATGTCAACTCTCGCCCCAATCTTCTTGTGTGTTTTTGCTGGAGTTCACCTCTGAGATGAACAGTAATAACTGCTGAATTTTTGTAGCTGTATTGCATTGCTAGGAAATGTTATTTAGGCTGCAGGGAGATGAGGTGTGCATCTTTATCAGCAGATAAAAGAAAAATTATAGGAAATTTTGCCCTATGAAGAACAATTGGAGGCACATCAGGTGGAGGAGTCATGAAGAAGTCAAAACCAGGGCAACATCTCTTTCAGCGACTTCTGAGACTTCTGTCTGCTCCTGTGTGTGTCATGGCTGTATCTCTCACCCAGTAAAAGCTAACGCAGCACAGATTTGCTGTTCTATGGTATTTTACATGACCCGAAGTGGTTAACTGAAAATGTTGATGTTCTTTCATGGGAAACTTTTTGAGTATATAATTAGACTGCCATAAAATAGCAGTGCAACTTAGATATGCAGCCTCTGGAAGGAAAAACATTCAGGCAGATAATTGTCACACAGCCCAAGGTCTTGAATTAGGAAAGACAAAATTTGTTCTGGGACTTCACAGTCCCCATTGCTCCCATCTCTGGCATACTGGAACAAGCAAGATGTGTAGGCACTATTTTATCTCACCTTTGATTTCAGTACTTGAGGGACGAGAGCTAATATAGAGCTTTGAGTATAATACAAAACATAAACATAAAGCAAACAGCCCTCCATAACAGGCACTCCATGTTATTTCATAGAGGGAATTGTATCATAGTCCCATGAAAGACTTTTCAATGGATATTGTATATCTACACTGTTCAGTAGTGCTTCCTGTAAAGAGTTTGCCCCTTGGAACAGTTTGCAAAAGGAAGCTGTTTTGGAGAAAGCATCTACCTATTCATTCTGCATAGGCTTCATTCTCATTAGTAAGGATGTGCGTGCTGCTTGACTCTGAGTGCTTGCCTTGCTGCATCTTCAGCTACCTCAAAGGATTTTCTTCTTAAAGAAGCAAGCATCTGGCTCCTGGCTTTGTTAAAGATGCCTATGGAAAACAAGGCTCTGCTTGCGGAAGAGCTGTGTGAAGAGTTTGTTTCTGCGTGTGGTTTCACTTTGGGATCCTTGGTGTGTTACAACCTCCCAAATCCTATTGCAACTGTCTGTGCTAACAGCCCTGGTCAGGAACTGGTAGAAATTGCTTCTCCCCATTTTGAAACTGAAAGCAAAGTGCTGCTGTGTTGTTTCTAGTAGCTGTTGTTTACATGCATATGGCAGGTTGTTATTATTGGGAAAAGTGGGTCAGACTGATGCTTCGAAACACTGTGCAACTGCGTATACCTTCCTTTTGTGAAACACTTTGCCACAAGCCACTCAATGAGATAAATGATGTACAAGCAGCTGGTGTCGAGCTGACAAACAGCAATATCTGAGTACATGCATTTATGAAAGAAAAGCATGATGCACAGCACATGCTGATTAAACTGTTCATTCTCATTTTTCTGAGTTTATTGATAGAGTACTTTTTCATTAGTCTCCTCACTTCTCCAACCTGACTTCTCTGTGGCATCAGAAAGAGATAATGACAATATTGCAGTGACAGGATCTATTTTAAAGGTGTTGCTCTGATAAGCCGAGGAAATGTTTGCTACTCACTCCTATGCATTATAAGCCCATTAATTGCTTTTTAAGAAAATTGTCCCTTTAAAATCAGAATAGGCTATTGGGAGATAAATATGTTTGGTGCATGTGTTGGAAGGATTAAATTCTGTTTGGATGGGAAGCAATTTTGTGTGCCTTTCTATTAGTGAGAATCCAGGGGATTTCCACTGTAGAAAGGCCACTGAGAGGGACCAGACCTCTGCGTTCAAGTAGAGGAAAGATTTTGAGCTTCACAAGGCTCTCAGTCTGCTGAAGTGTGATTCCTGTGCCTCTGATGTTTCGACACAAGTGTAGTACTGTGGTCATGTACCCCTGGTCTTAAAGAAGAAAAATTGTATTTACAGTGATGATTAACAGAACCAAGTGCTGTACCAAGTGACTTCACTTTACCACTTATCAGTTGATAAAATGTCACTAGAGTAAAGCTCTACATTGGATATTGCACGCGTTTTTTTCTTTGGGGGCAGGTGCTGGGTATGGGGGCAGCCGTAACCTTCCCAAAGTATGGGAAGAGAAGCAGGCTGCTGGAATGTCATTGTTATTGCACTGCTGTACTCCAGCTACTTGGTTTCATCTGTCCTATGGTTTCATGAGATTCTTTAGCAATTCTGCAATATTAATCTGTAGAAAATGAAATTACTTATGTATTATTTGGCTTCAAGAGGTGAGGAAGCATATGCTCAGGGGAGTCAGTGTGAGAACAGATGGTGAGGAATGGAGAGTCTGCTTTCCTGCCTAATCCTTTCTCCTGTCACTCACTTTTGATGCACAGTCATGAATACAGTTTATTAAATAAGCCATCCTCAAATTCCTTATTGATAATGAGACATACTTATTAAACAGCCCTAAACATGCTAGCTAATAGGTAGATACAGCAAAAGTTTGATTTTAAAGTGGTATTGTCGATGTAAATGACTATAATACTGACATGGTGGCTTGACATCCAATGCCTAGAGATGAGAACGCTGAAAACTGCTGCATGAAATTTGGTATTTTGAGTATACATGAAGTGGGAAAATTGCATGGATTCTGAAGAACTTCCAGTTCTTTGACATTAAAATCATGGTTTTAAATACACAGGAATCATAAAAACATAGCCCATGTTAACACATTAGCTACACAAACACAAGAGTGTGTCAGGCAGTCTGCAAGTTCCACTTCAGTTTTTAGGTATGCTCTATGTTTAAACCATACCTCCCATCATGGATTAAATATGTTCAATTCACTGTCCATTAAATGTACCAGCTTATTTTCTTGTATGGACTGGCATTTTCAGCAGGGGTAGGAGGCATTTCTGCTCCGGACTTCAGTCTTGACTATCTTCTACAGTGACGCAGCACCATGATGTATGACAGGGCTGCGATCCCAAATACTAGTACAATATTTGCATGGTGCTTGCACCTGAAGAGAGACAGAAGTGTTTGTGTGTTGGATGAAACATATGAAGGGTGCAAGGCACTTTCTGGAATTCAAGAGCAGATTAAGCTTCTGTGTAAGCCCTGCAAAGGTTTGCATGCCTGTACCGTAATTCAGATGCCTTGATAGAGATGGGTTATGACATGCAGTGATTTTTTTGAGGAAAATAGATTTTTTAAAAAATTAGCTTGTGAAATAGAAGTTGAATTATCTCAACATGATGGTAATTTTTGGCTGCTTCCAAACCCATGTATTATTTTGTGTACAAAGCAAATACCATGGTAGTGATTGTGCAGCACTGAGTCTTCTCAGCAATGCCTGGAGAATTCCCTCCTCACAGACTGCTCACCAGATGCAGTCTCACTGTAGAAGCTTCACTCTCTGTAGCGAAGCAGAAACAAAAATACAACAGAAGACAGCAATATAGTATTGGATGACTTTGGCACACCAGGAATGGATTTCATTGCTCTTAAGAAATAGAATGAAGGGTATTTCCCTAGGGTTACTCTTTAACATCCTAATGACACAACTTACGAACAACAACCACCAAAATAAAGAAAATTTAAAAAAAAAAAACCAAAACAACCAAAATCCCCCCAAGTCCTCAAATATCAAGCCTGCAAATGCGCACTTGTTACCAGCATATAGTCTCATCCTCGGCTTTCCCATTCACCTAGCAAAAAGCATCTTGAATTGCCATGTTCTCTCTGCTGATATTGGAGAGAGATATTTGCTTCAGAAGAGGCTTCTGCTGAAGCAAGTTTACCATTTCAACACAGGTTTGGTTTTGCATCTTAACAGGACTGACTTTCTTGGACTGATTGACTTAAAGATTATTACAGAATCACAGAATGTTAGGGATTGGAAGGGACCTCAAAAGATACCTAGTCCAATCCCCCTGCTGGAGCAGCAACACCCAGATGAGGTTACACAGGAAGTCGTCCAGGCGGGTTTGAATGTCTCCAGAGAAGGAGACTCCACAGCCTCCCTGGGCAGCCTGTTCCAGTGTTCCGTCACCCTCACTGAGAAGAAGTTTCTTCTCAAATTTAAGTGGAACCTCCTGTGTTCCAGTTTGTATCCATATTATACCACTGAGAAGGCTTCAGCCATAATATACACTTGCTTGTCTTGAAATGCACTTGTTTCACTTATTTAAATAGCACCCAAAGTTTTCTTCTTACCTGTATTTAACAGCTTTTGTGGTCAACTTCTGAAGCTAAGCACATCTAAGCATAAATGTTGAGGCTGTTGCAGGAGCTCTAGACGAAGTCTTCAACTGGTATAAATCAATGGCTGTTGCCTCTTTCTGTATTTTATTGTACCCTGAAACTCCATGTTGTCATATAATGGCTTAAAAATCTAAGATTCAAGTTCTGACTAGAAATCTTTTTAAAATGTGCTACTACAGCTATAAGAAAGTAATCTCATGAACTCCAGTGTCCTGACTTGTGCCCTCTATCCCCCCAGTCTACATCTCTCAGATTTAGAAATAATACAAATTCCCAGCTTCAGTTCCAGAGGTTTTTCTGAGATCTGATTTGCAGACTTCCTATGTGTCTGTTACTAAATCTCTCTGAGAAACAATATTTTCAGTATGCATCACAGTGATGACGTAGAATTCTTTCTTCCATCTCTGCTGTTGCCAATATAGAAGTTACACTTTTTAGAGAATATAGTATTATTATTTCTATTTTCTGTCACATCCAATAGCTAGCAAAAGGTAAACCAGTCCTTACGAGAGATTCTAAGTACAAATGAGGAAAATGCCTGTTCTACCTGGAGATCATAAAACCACTGAAGATTTCTGGGCAAATAAAAACAGCTGAACTGGTTCAATCCTCTTCTACCTTGAACTTTAATAAAAAATGTTTAGTCCCCAAGAGCATATAATCATTTTTATATGACTAGGGGAAAATAATGTTAAGATATTAATGGAAAAACTAGAACAGCTGCAAAAACTGCTTTCCATTTGTAACCCAAATTGCTATTACCATTTTTGGATAAAATATTCATTCAATGCTAAACTGTATTAGATAGGCACAGGGAGAGAGGGGGACATCTGTCCTAGAAGGCTCTGAAGGGGACAGTAACAACAGCAAGAGTAATGCAAGTCAACTGAGTGAAGCTTTCACTCCTTTTGCCTTGACATCACCAGAGCTTCATCACATCCAGTCTGAAAAAAGGGCAGCCTCTGGTTTGGAGCTGTTTTGGAACTTTACCCCTTGTTGTTTGGAAAGCTTGCTTAACCTCTGCTGAGTCAGTTCTACTGCCGTGGCTGATACCAAAGCAAACTAATTCGATGTTAGCACAGGTCTCTTCAAGAGGCAGGGAAGGTACTTTCAGCCCCAGGGCAGGTCTACACTTCATTAATACAGTGTGGACATGGCCCATGGACTGATGTGTGTGTTGAAGTTAGGACATGACTGCGTCCTCCTGAGTACCTTCCGTGGTGGTGACAGCTGCCTCTTTCTAGAGATGGTTTTCAAAACTCTTTTTATACTCATCTCATAGAATAAGTAGGAGGAATTAATCTTCACTTACCCAACAAATTTCCTGTAGTTAAAATGTTATCATGTAGAGCAAGTAAAATACCAGTGATCGGACTTTTTACATATTTTTACCAGTTGTTGTTTGTGTTTGTTTGTTTGGGGTTTTTTGTTTGTTTGTGGTTTTGTTTGGATTTTATTATTATTTTTGTTGTTTGTTTTTATTTTATTGTTTATTGGTGGTGGTTGGTTTTGTTTTGTTGGTTTTGTTTTGTTTGTTTTGTTTTTACAAGATCCCTTAGTTCTTCATCATTAATTTTGAGAGGTGGGCACTGAATATTTCTCCTGAGAGGATATCATTTGGGCTACTTTCTTGAATTTATAACTTTTTACAAAGTTAACAATTTTACAGAAATGTATTTTAGTTTTGTTTAAATACAATGTATTTCTAAACAAGCTTCATTCAGAATCTATAACGATGAAACAGACTAAGGAGGAAGTAAAAGCAGCCACTGTTTTTGTAAATGTAGAATGATCTCAGTCATACACATTCCCTTCCAAACAGTTCTATCCAAACTTCCAACTCCCACACTTTCAACTAAGCTTTGAAACTGGAGCAAAACCAGATATATTGTTTTGCCAGGAGAAGTGAACACTGTTATTTTGCAAAGCACATTGTATTTTGGAAACTATTAGAATAAAATATTGGACCATAAAAGCTAATAAAGAAGTAAGAAAAAGCCCCACTTTGATTATCAAATTTTCAAAGAACTTCATTAACTTACTCCTCTGCAATGCAAGGGAAGTATTATTAATATAACCCATTTTATAGGTAAGGAAGTTAAGATGTGCTAAACACATCTTGTCACAACCCTACAACTTGTTTTGAAAGCTTGGAGAAAAATGCACATGTTTCTAATTCCTACTCCCTTCCTCAATTTGTTGGACTAAGTTGTTTTTTTTATTTTCTGTGTGGCAGGTTGGGTGAGGTGACTTTTGTTTCCTCACTACCTTTCACTCCTCCTGCAGTAACACTCTGTTCATAAGGCCAGGGAAGGGAAAGCACAAAAGGAAATGGGAAAGTGGTTAAACCTTACAAACCTTATTTAAGTGAAATGCGTTTGCTTTTGTCAGCCAAATTTTTTCTGATGATGCTCAAGTAATAAATTACTGCTGACATGTGAGTAAATAATTTCAAATGAAATGTGTATGTATATATAAGCAAAAAATATTGAACTCTGTATATAGCACCTCTTAGCTCAGAAGCTGACATCTGTTATCTAACTAATAAACAGAAAATGGGCTACAGTCTGCTCTGGTTTCGAAAAATCTTTTACAGTGAAAGAAGATATTACTTTGTTTAGAACATTTTCCAGTCTGTGTTTTCCAATTGTTTCTAGTTTATTACCAAAAAATAACAAAGAACCACAATCAGCATCCAGTCTCATTGAGCTCTTTTTTTCTTAAAGAAAAATATTCAGCTAAGCCTGACTGATACTGACAAGACATTCAACATTTTATTTTTTTTGCTTTGCGCAGGAGCTGGAATTCGCGTTACCGGGGTTCTCAGAGTGGCAGGGGAAGGCTGGATCCTCAGCTAATGACTATGCACAGAACGTGGCTTTCAGATGCCAGGAAGCAGTCATGAGATTTCAACCAAAGTAAGTCTTGGGAGAAGACTGTGCATTTAACTTCTGATTAACCGCAGGAAAGGCTAATTCATTTGCTATCTTTTACATAAAATATTCAGAACCCTGGCTCCCATTGGCAGTTGTATTCTGTATTTATATGCTTAGAACTGTTTGAGGAAAGTGAAAGGGATGAAGATAAGAATGCAAATTTCGTCGTTCTTTAAACCCCTTACATTTCAAGCAGGAAGAACATCCTCAGTTCAGAAACTTCAATTCCTCTGTGCCAAGTTTCAAAAATATATTGCATTTCTTTTCTTTCCCCCACCCAGTGTTGACTTGTCTCACTCATTCTGAGTTGTATTCTCACTAAGAAATGGGAAGGCACATACCCGATTTTAGCACGGATATGCATTTATGTACAGTTTAGACCCCGGGTGCCGTAGTAACTGCGCTCATTCCAATGTTGTGAAGGGTACGGGGTGTTCAGGTGAGGCATGAGCCAAGTCTTGATGACAGGTAACTCAGCTGATCATGAAGTAACTCAGCTCTGGTAACTACTGGAAGTCATGGTTCATCCTCTGATCCTTCATGACTGTGTGAAAGGCTAGAAATGGGGGTTCAACTTGTCCAACTGACCCAATCTGCCATTGAAGGTGTGCCCTAAGGATAAGATTTAGCTCTTGCTGACAGGCATGGACTGTGTAAATAAGATCATGCTCTTCACAGCCATCAGTTTTTTGGGGCACTGCTTTACAAATTATCCATTCTCAGGTGCTGCTTTGGCCCTGCTTTGCTGTGCACATAGAGTTTCAGGCAGATGAGCCAGGTCTTTGCTCTCTGTTCTCTGCCTCAAGGTGTGTGATAGCCTTGATGCTGTGTGGCAGAGGCTCTGGCTCTCTTTGGAGGGACCAGAGCAGCAGCTGTATATCCCAGGGATGCTCAGTGGGTCAGGGCACAGCTAGGGGACATCCAGAGCTCATTACCTCCAGGGTCTGTTGCAATAGGTTAGTGGTGATTGTTGCCATCCAAGGACAGTTTGGTGCTTTAATGTGAAATGAACTGGCTGCCTTCACCACACCTTTTAGTAGACAACATTGTAAACGCTATTAATTTGCGGTCTCAAAGGAAGCTTTAGTAGAATGGTGATGTGTTTAATTAGCTTTCACAAAGAACTGCTTTCGCCTCCCAACGCTTCTGTATGTGACTGAGATGCTGCAAAGTCCTGCATCTCAGAGAGTGTTTCTAATTAGCCCCATCCCAGAAAACCTGCCTTCTCCTGTTATGGCATTCTTTCTGCTAGGAAAAAATCATATGGATCTCTTGTAAAGAGGACAATAGTGAGTTTTGGATGAGAGAGTTAGACCTACCTAGTGGCTCTGCTAGTAAGAAGTCTGTGTATTGGTAGATAATGAAATAGTATTGGTTAATTTTGATGGATGAAAGGAGTGTGATGAAAGAAACATGGACTTTAAAGATAAGAACCAGAGTAGAGTGTGCATAGATAAAACAGTAACCACAGCAAAGTTCCCCTGTCCACTTCAACAGTTTGGACTTTCTAGTTTGCCTGGTATTAAATAGTTGTTCACTATTCTATTTATTCCTGTTTAACACCAGGGTAGCTCCTTAGGACGCCTGCTATCCACAAGTGCTGAACCTATTGAATAATGGTACCTTGATTTATCATGCTAAGAGCTGTGAAAGCATAGCAATCAAATCTCAACTCGGGCCATGTCTTAGTTTGATTATACTACAACAAAACGAAGGCAACTTTACTCTCAAATAAGAAAATTCAAACATGGAGTGAAGAAGCATTAACACATTGTCTCTTGCCTCACACACGCTTTATTTACTTTAACTGTCTTAACTGTCCTTGGAAAAAACGTTCCCACCCCCAAGCCGGGGCAGGGGACTTTGAATTAGGTATGCTGAAGTTAACACTTTCAGTTTGAGGGTCACTGTGTCTGGTGACTCCTCTAAAGGGTCACCAGCAGCTTGCCCCATCCCTCCACTGTCAATCAGCTTTGACAGGGCCAGAGCAATTACGTGGCCATGTCTCAGCTCATGCAGATCGCTGGCTGCTGCATCGGGGATCACAGAACTGGCTCGTGCAACAGGCTGTGAAATACAGCTGCCAGTGTCTGATGTCTTGCCTTGTTTTCTGCCATCTCCGCTCTGGGACATGGCAAAGGTTAAGTGTTCAGTCCTGGCAGCAGGCAACAGCCGGAGCTAGATTTTGACAGAACACATCAGCTAGCCCCACAAATCTTGAGTTTCACTAACTTCCACCCTGTTTTTGCTAGGTTGTTGGTAAAATTAGCAATGCATTAGAACACTGCATAAGCCTAGGATCTCCAACTCATAAACTAACAGCTTTCTGGTATTTTGGAGAACAGGGCATGGCACACTGTTGCAGGGGTACCACTGGGAAGGCTCCTCTGTCTATCAGATGTGTGGCGAGGGGAGGAGAAGAAGGAATTTATTTCTGTCTTACATTAAGAAGCAAGGTTGATTATTTCTAGTGCTGCATGTTGTTACTTCTGCTTTAATTCAGTTTCTTCAGAATGCTATAGCTCTGCCATTAGTCTTATTTGAGTTTTGACGTCTAAATACCTCTCAACGTACAGAGTTTCAAAAAAATGTATGGGGCAGCTAAAAACAGGATAGATTTAATTTGTCTAAATATGGATTAAAAACTACTGATATATGAAAAACTTTTCAGTACAGTCCCCGTTAAGCAGAAGAATCTAAATTCAGGATAACCTAACAAGGGATGTTCATAAACATATATGTGACAGTGAAGAACAGAACAGGCAATATAAAAGAAACAATCTACAGAAATACAACTCATAAGTATATATGTTTATTGTTTTTTTGGGGAAAGTACTTTTGTTTTATGATAACCACTGAAACAGTGAAGGAAATATTTTAGTGAGATTTGAGGGCAATGGAAGAATAGACTTGGTGAAGGGGTTTACAGTCAGAAGAATGATGGAATACTGTCTTCTTCTTGGCTAAGCTACATCTGACTGTGAATCAAGGATTTTAATTTCAAGGAGTCTTTATCATGTATGATTTATGAACATCAGTGTCAATTTAGAATATGAAATGCCATCTGCATGGAAGGAAACCTTTGCATTTTATTACAAGAACAGGAATTTCTAATATTATCGCTAGTCATTACATTGAATATTGGTCTAGTCATTGTGTGTAGTTGGCTTTGGATAAAAGCGGAATATAATTGCACTTTAGGGAGATGAAAGTTTTATACAGACCCCAGAAACAAATGTTACAATAGGGAGAATTGCTTTTTTTTATCAGAGAATAGGAAAGCCAGTATGGAACAATACATATGATTATAAAAAGCTGCTCTTACCGATTGCCTCTTCTAAGGCAATCAGCAAACCTGATGTGGATTGTAGAGCTGTGTACACAGTTACCAGAATGGAGGATGGTGTTTTCTTCAGATGCCCATTACATAGAGGAGGGATGAAACGTGAGACTTCTGGGTGGTGGGAACATCAGGGTTTCAGAGAAGGTTGCATTTTGAGTCGGTGTGTGAGCTACATTTTGGGGTTAAATTTTTCGCCAAAGAAAAATTCCCGGAAGTTCCCCTTTTCCCCATTCCCCAGATAAAATGGGAATGGAGTGGTTCAATTTAGTAGGACTCAGCTGGTTCCTGGGTTGGTCCCTAATTTCTGCAGATGCTGTAGGGTGGCAGTTGCTGTGAGACTTACGACTGCTCTCCAGGAAAACTGGAAATGTTGGGAGCCCTGCGGGAGAACAGGCTCTAGTGAGGCTTTCAGCATTTATGTTTTCAAGGCTTTTGAGAGTGTAGTTAAGGTGGGGCGTCTTGTAGTTTCCACGCTTTCAGCTGAGTATCTACAACTCAGTGATGCTTGGGAGGGAGCAGGGAAGCTGCAGAGGTGCTGATGTCCTTGCACTATACAGCAAACCTGCACAGGTGAGGCAGCGTTTGTGAGGCTGCATTCCTGCATAGGTGGCCAGGTGAGCAGGGAGAAAACTTGGCCAGGTTCCCTCTGAATCCTGCCTCAGACCTGGCAAAAATTCATCATGACCTGTATGTGTTTGCAAATAGCTCTGTGTCAGCAAATCAGGATTTGCTGCTGAAACATTTCTTTGCTGGGAAATGACTGACTGGTTCCTAAGACGAGTTTCTTCAGGAGTCTTGATATATAAAATATTGATGTTTGTGGTTCCAGTGGAACTTCTTGTATCAAGGCATGAAAAATCCCTGAGCAAGCTCTTGGGTTGCAATACACTTAAAAAAAAAAAAAAAAAAAAGCATGTTACTGTAGCCCATGTAAGGACTGTGCCTGGTGAGTACGAGAGGCACCCATAATGAGAAAAACAAGTGTGGCTGTCCGCAGGCAGCCTTTACATAACGACTGTGATTGATGGGACAGGCACTGCTGCACTGGCTCTCTGTCTGGCTGCTTGTTCCAGCATTCAGGGGCTGGCCAAGGAGTAGCCCAGGATGCATCCAAACAGCCTTGGGCTCTCGGTGGTGTTTCTTTCATTGCAATTGTGCACTCTGTGTTCATCAAAAAGCCTGGTGCGGTTCCGTGTTGCTTTGTAAGGAGTCACAGGCGTGCTTTTGAAGCATTCACCTGCAGCCCTGTGCCTATGGTGGTGACTATATTTGAATTTCATAATGCTTTTTGCCATTTTGAAGGTCTCGGAAAGGACCTGTTAGCCCAGTGGGCCACTCTCACAGCAGGACGGGGAAGGCTGATTGCTGGACTGGAGCCAGGGAAGGAGTATTGGGCCAGGACAGACTGAAAGCGAATCTGGAAAAGGGGTTTCGTCCACACAATATGTGGTTTGCTTGCCAGGTTTTATCCTGGCATCACTAATGCATTAGTTGGCCCAAGACACTTGTGGCTTTGTGGTGCATAAACACCTAAGTCTTCTGAAGATGGGGTTAGTGTAATGCAGGGCTGGACTGGATTGAGACTTGCAAATCACAGAATGCAATGCTCCTTTCTGGGTTTAGTCTGGGAAATAAGAAGTGAATTTGTTTAGGCTATCTTTAAACATTTTTCCTGTTTTTTAAAACGATGTGATTTTATTTGAATTTTATGCGACTTTAAAGTGATATGCATAATTCAATAATTCACATGTTCTGGTCTGTTTTCTGAACAGCTCACTGCTCATGCAAATTGATCTTCCCCTTGAAGTCTGGTAGGAGCTCTGTTATGAAAATTAGTATTTAGATTTTTTGTTGTTGTTGTTATGTCCACAAGCTTCAAATGTACATGTTACTGGGTTGCATCTTTGTCATCTGTGCCATGCAGAACGGGACAATTCTGCCAAAGTCAGAGTTGCCAGTCTACAGGGAGGGCGAGAGATCAGGCCCTTCATATTTTATAAAGAATGATATAACATATATTTGAGTAGTAGCCACAGAGATAATTCCATTTTCATTAGTTTACGTGATGTACATTACACAAAATAAGGGTTGCCTGCAATTATTCAAAATTTCAGCTAAGGCTTAAAATAATTTTAATGTACGCAGCACAGATGGAAAATTAGGGTTTGTTCCTGCTGCTTTTGAAGTTAATGGATATTTTGTGGTTGACTTTTAATGAGAGCAGGATCCAACCCATAGTTATTAAATTGTAAGCTTTTTGTTGCCTGGTGACAATCAGATATCCTGCATTTGTCTAGCAGAGCGATTAATCTTGGTGAAGACAAAAAAGCACACCCCAAAACTCTCTGTACAGAGTAAGATCAGTTCAGCATACATAAATGACTGTTAATGTAAATGGTCTTCACACAAAAATGGTTACTCATGTTAAAGATTTCAGTGTCTCCAGAATCCAAAGAATGCAAAACTAAGAGCATCTTACTCCAGTATTTTTAGTGAAAAAGAACCACTGAAATGTAAGATTTCCACATCCATAAAGCAGCAGACAAGAACATCACCCTGAACAAGAGAGAGGTGGTGGTGCAGGGGTGCTGCAAACCTTTTACTCTCCAGAGTGAATAGAACTTCACGCAGCAGCTGTAAGAACTGCTGCTAGAGTTGTGGTTTTGGGGTTGGGTTTGTTTTTTAATGAACCGTGAAAGGTGTCACCCAAATGAACCCCAGAAGTGTACAAATGTGATAGGCATCTTTTCCTTCCGTTTCTTTATGTCTAGCTTCAGTTCAGTGCAATAAATCACTCTAAATTTTTTTATTTCGTTAGTGAATTAATTCTTCAGCTGTTTGTAGCCATGCAGGTCCTTCCTTACACATTATTAAACAAACTATACATATTTCACTCTTTCTTATTAACTTAGTTCTTTTGCTCTCCCCTTGCTTTTTCTCAGTTTTCATTAACTCTCTTTTGCTGCCTCATGCTGTCCTTTCTACTGCTGAAAAGCTAGAGATTGGTTGTTTGGCATTAAACTTTTTGATCTGTAATTCCATTTTCCTTCTGTTCTCTTCACATTATGGAGACATTTGCTATTCATTTTCAGGTGAGATGGCATAAATAATGTATATGTGGAGAGCTACACAGAGATGTAGATAGGTGCTTGTACAACAGTCAGGCAAGGCACCTTGCGGCTTAAGCATCTCCAGAAATGACCCCTGATCACGTATCTGTGTCTCTTGAGGGAGGTGCACACTGGCTGGACGGTGAGGCCTCCCTTTCTGGTGTGAGAGGTACCGCCACCAAAATGACTCATTTTTGTTCCTATGTGAATTGCACACCTTGGATCCTGTTTGGAGGCAAGCGGTTGTTCACCCTGGTGTAGCTATCGAATGTGTCTGTTTTGGTGAGGAAAGTGGCACATCCATCATTTCAGCCTTTAAATGCTTCATAAGTCTATTAAAAACTACAACAAGGGTATGTGCATCTGTCTGCATTTGGTTTGAGGTCTCTAGAGACTTTGAAAAAGGACACCAAGCTGGGAGGGGTGGCTGACATGCCAGAAGGCTGTGCTGCCATCCAGTGAGATCTGGATGGGCTGGAGAGTTGGGCAGGGAAAAATTTAATGAAATATAAGAAGGGAAAATGTAGAGTCTTACATGTGGGCAGGAACAACCGCAGGTTCCAGTATAGGTTGGGGAATGACCTATTAGAGAGCAGTCTAGGGGAAAGGGACCTGGGGGTCCTGGTGGACAGCAGGATGACCATGAGCCAGCACTGTGCCCTTGTGGCCAAGAAGGCCAATGGCATCCTGGGGTGTATTAGAAGGGGGGTGGTTAGTAGGTCGAGAGAGGTTCTCCTTCCCCTCTACTCTGCCCTGGTGAGACCTCATCTGGAATATTGTGTCCAGTTCTGGGCCCCTCAGTTCCAGAAGGACAGGGAACTGCTGGAGAGAGTCCAGCGCAGGGCCACAAAGATGATTAAGGGAGTGGAGCATCTCCCGTATGAGGAAAGGCTGAGGGAGCTGGGGCTCTTTAGCTTGGAGAAGAGGAGACTGAGGGGTGACCTCATTAATGTTTACAAAAACGTAAAGGGTGAGTGTCACGAGGACGGAGCCAGGCTCTTCTCAGTGACAACCAACAGTAAGACAAGGGGTAATGGGTATAAACTGGAACACAGGAGGTTCCACTTAAATTTGAGAAGAAACTTCTTCTCAGTCAGGGTGATGGAACACTGGAACAGGCTGCCCAGGGACGTTGTGGAGTCTCCTTCTCTGGAGACATTCAAAACCCGCCTGGACGCCTTCCTGTGTAACCTCATCTGGGTGTTCCTGCTCTGGCAGGGGGATTGGACTAGATGATCTTTTGAGGTCCCTTCCACTCCCTAACATTCTGTGATTCTGTGAAAACTATTCAGTTTTGCTGCGTTGACCCTGAGCACAATAGGTTGAAAAATATTATTTTGTCCAAAGGAATCTGGGTTTTGATTGTGTCTGTGAGTGAGTCTCACAGGGGCCAGCAAACATTTGCCACATTTTCAGCAGTGAGAAACCTCATTCTCTGAGACAGCAATAAGTTTTCTTGCTTCAGCCGAGTCAGTTTGTGTTGCACCCCTGTTGGGCTCTGCAGCTGAGCGTGGAAGCTGCTGTTTGCTGTGGGGAAGGGCAGAGCTGTGGTACGAGGCTATTCAGGTTGCTCACCTAATCCATGGGAAGGTATTTTTTTTGTGGTGGTTGTTTTTTTGGTGGGTTTTTTTCTTTTGTGCTTCAGTTTCTTTCCTTGGCAGAGTGAATTTGTAACTAATCCTGAAGCTAGTAGGTGTGTGGAGCCTTAGGCCTGGACCGCATTGCCTAGATAGGGCACAGTTGTCTCATAGGTCATAGTCAGAGGGAAGTGATTTTCACCCTGCTGGTCCAGGGACTTCCTTGCCTATTTCCATGTGGAGAAGCAGTGATACACTGAGGGAAAACCAAAAGTATGGACATCTCTGATGGCTGCAAAGCGACACTCATTAGAAAATGTGGACATCTTTTTTATTCAAAGGGTTTCTGGCTCCTCATGAGAGTCCCTTTGGTCTTAGTGGAATTTGCAAAACAGAGCTGAAGCAGAAAGTTGAATATTGGGAGCCTGAAACACCATCAAATTTAAATATGGAAAGATTTATTCTTCATGGCTCTGAGACAGGAAAACTCTTGTTCCTCATTTAAAGCATGTGGGACAAATCACGCTTAGATTTAAGCATATGTTTGAGCTTTTTCTTGGCTTTACCCAAAATCACCAAGATACTGAGAGCTGATCATTCTTCTGTAAACTGTTTCTGTGTGACAGAGTGAGCCCAGATTTTGATGTCATAGTTTCCAGGACCTCACTCACAGTTTAAATATATTATTTAGGATTTCACTAAAATCACTGTTGTTTTGAATGAGGTGTAAAATACAGTTGTAACTTTTATATAATTTTTTTAAAAAACCAACTTTATCTCATAACTTGTAATTTATGTATAGACATGATAAAAAGTCTGAAATATTTGCAGTACAAATAAGCAATCTATTGAGTGAAAATTCTTATTTTGTTTTGTAGAATAGATCAGAACACATGTGTTTCACCCAAAGAAGCAACCGAGCAGTTTAACAGCTTCGATGAGGTAAGCTTAACCAAAAGTTGAAATATGATGTTAAAAATTTTAAATTAGATGTCTGGGTTTTGTTAATTCTAAGGTCTTGGAATAATGTAATCACTTGAGAATCTTAGGTTAGCTTTTTAATGGATCATTCTAGTCATATTTTTGGACAAAAGCTTAAAAATGGGATATGAGACTGCTTTAATAGTTTAAAAGCCAGAAGCAAGAGATTTTAAGTAAATTTTAAGCCAACTTTGCTGTTTTCTGTTTGTGCTCAGAAAAGAATTGAACATTCAATATTGACTGAGTGAAATGCCATCTTTCAAGAATACTTGACTCTTTCCTTATATTACAGTTCAAATGTCTTCAGCTATCAACTACATTTTGTTTAAAAATAAGGAGTTCTCAAGGTTGCTACATAAATAAACTATGAACAGTGCAATGTAGTCTAAAAGGTATTCTTGTAAGATGGGAGGAGAAGAGGGTTATAACGAAGAGAGGAAGCAAGGAAATCCAAATAACACCTGTGACACTTGAAACAAGAGCTGTTTTCACAGGAATTATGCCAGGAGGATGATGTGAGAGTAGAGCACAAAGAACCTGTCTGAGTGATCGTGTCAGACAATGGATGCGCCTGGGCTAGATTCTCACAACCAGCAATATACTTGAGGCCAAACCCAAGCTTTGCAGTTATTCAAAGTCGGAAACCTTATGAAGTGTCTCTCACAAACAAGGATGTCCACATACTAGCAGAGAGTACACTTACACACTGCAAGGGCAATGAGCAGCACTGAACTTCAACAAGGAGCAGACAACATTTTTAAGTGTAGTCCAAGACACCAGAACAACAGAAGCAGAGGGGAAAAAAGAGCTGGGAGGAAGGGAACCCATTCCTGTCAAACCATGGAAAAGACAGCTTTGTTTCCATAATGAGCCAGAGAACATCTATGTCTATTAATAGAGGCCTGACTTTCATTAGGGGAAAACCACGATGTGTCCTTTTAAAGAAATTCAGACTTAGCTTCTCCTTACAATGAATTATTTCGTTTGCATTTGTGTCATTGTTGTGCAGCTCACTATTCAAAGTCTCCATGTTGACTGGTAAGGCACATTCCATGACTGACATAAGGGAGTATACTCAGCCTCTGTCTAGCCAATTAAGGCCCTGAAGAAAACATTAAGTTATTGTTTCTTTTGAGAAGCCTCATTGCAAATAATCACCAAAGCTTCCGCTTGAAAGCTTACATTTAAAATTCTTGCAAAGGATTCCTTAAAGGTCAAGATAAAAGAAAATCAGTGTAAGATAGTAAAACAGATAATTAGATCATAAATTAAAATAAATTGCTAATAATTTATGGGGAATGAGAAAGGGTTATGTTCTGGTGCTTTTTTTTGCAAAATCTTAGACTGTATTGTGTCTCGGGTCTACTGCAAACCCAAATGGGCAGGTGTCCTAAGAAAAGAAATTCCCTTCTTAGATTAGAGAAAGTGATGTTCTCACTGCTCATCCATAGTTTTATACAGACCCAGGGCATTTCTTGTTCTATCTTATTGTTGCTTGTTTGTTTCCCATAAAGGAAGTTCTGAATTGAAAATGTCATATGCCTCAAGACACAAATATTGCTGTAACAGATACCACAGAGATTTAGTTACATTCACATAAAACATGCCTATCTTGTTTTAACCTGAACTCTCAGATTAAAAAATAAGGGAGATGCTTTTATACATCCCTCTTCTAATGTGACATATAAAAGCATTAATTTCCTTAGAGTGAAGAAATTGAACAGGTTGATATTTGCTCAGTTTCTTTTCTATATGAACCACTTCAAAGATGATTAGATAATGAAAGCTTGGATTATTCTCCTTCTCTGCCCCAGCTGATTTCATAAATCCAGTAAATCCATCAATGAACTGGATATAACAGAAAAGCTGCCTTCCTACCCTGGAGGGGCAGGAGCAGGCCCAGGGGCAGGGTTCAGACATTCTTAATATTCAGAAACACCGTGTGCGGGGCAGGGCAGTTTCAGTTTATGCGGAAAGCACCAAGTCTGGGCTTTGCTTCTCCTCCCTTCTCCCTGTTGTCCTCTAGGCTGAGCCCAGGCAGGGCCCATGCTGGGGGCAGACTTATTCTCTTTCCCTCTTCCCACAGGTCTTAAATTTACCAGACCTCAGGATGTCCACAAGGATGAAACAAAGGATGCTGATAACAGTAATACTTTTTCAGGGAGGGCCATTTGTGACAGTGGTGGCTCTTTTGGCCATGATTAGCTATCTGCTCTCTGTGAAGTGAGCACGGACTGAGCAGCAGGTCTGGCAGAGCTGTAGCTCTTGGTGTGATAAGGGAGGGCGTGGGGCTGTGAGGCTCCATTTGACATGATGCTTCCCATCGGGCTACGGCCCCCTGGACGTGCTGACCAACACGACTCATGGTGCTGATCCTGCAGGGCCCCATGCAGGGACCTCCAGCTGGAGAGGGAGTTACTGATGGCACCTACTGAGAAAAGGTCTATAAGGTATTTCAGGGAACTCTGACTCATTGCTCCAGCATTATGGTGAAAAACTCGGAGTATTTGTTCATTCAGTGTCCTGTTCTACAGAGGGATTAAGCAATGTGAGTGTGGGTGTGTAGTATTTATCTCTGGATGTAAGAGGTTATCTGTCATCTCAGTAATTCCTTCCCCTAAGGCCTCAACTCTTGATTTTCAATAATCATTGGCTGGAAAAAGAGATGATCAGTGGGGCATAGTCTACAGGATTGCTTCTTTGCAAAGATGGATTCTTTAGTACAGGCTGACCTTCCTCTGCAATCCTAGTGCTGTGTTTTCTCTGCCACACAGGAGTATGATAGTTTAGTGACTATGTTTTCTCAAAGCATTAGCAAAAACTACAAACAGGAGAGAAATATCACACTGTCTCTCTTTCTGTTTTCCTCTAACTTCCCATGAATGTCTTTATTTTTTCCATTATCTTTGATCTGGGATAATGTAGGATGTTTTCTCATCTTCTAATGGTACTGACATGGCCCAAGTTCTTCAAATTGTCTGTTACTCTAAGAGAATATAAGAAGAGATAAGAAGATTTTGTCCAATTATAATGGCTTCTTTTTCAAACTTGCAAAAAACTCTTAAGGGGCAACAATATGGTCATTTTTCCAAATAAGCTTAAGGATTAATTTTAAGTATTAAAATGTCCTTTCAATTGCATTATCATGGATCAGGAATTACTGCTTCAGAAACACTGATGTTTAGGCATGAGAGTAAAGCTGGAATTAGCATCATGTCTGAAGTATTTGAACCGAGATCATTAGCTGATATAATATCCCATGTTTTAAATTACTTCAGTGGTATTGGCTTTCCATATAAGAGCTTACTAAAAGTTGTGATGGTGCCCACCATGACCTAGCATTTCCCTCTATGTATTTTAGTTGTCTGCCTTCACTTCTAACATGTTTTGCAACTTCTTTTAAATGGCCAAGAGCAGAGGTGACCCAGTTGGGCCCCAGAGGCAGGTCTGGACCATGGGACAGTTTCAAGCAGCCTGTGCACAGGCTGGTTCATCTCCAGATGAAATGTATTGCTGAGTGTGTACAGTGCAGAAGAGCACCCATCCCCACCGTTGTGGCAGGACGCCTGCAGTCACATCAGGGCTATACAGGTACTGGAAAGTATTGGAGAATTAGGGGGAAGTTGGAGGTGGTCATTAAGATTTCAAATTAACTTGGGAGGCTTGAGAAGATGAAGACCAGGCTCTTGTTGCCTTCCTTTCGGGAGCAGTTGGTAGCAGGTGGGTCTGAGGCTGGCAGGGTCCAGCCCGGCTGCTCTGGCATTGCCAGTACTTCAAGCATCCCTCTGAGAAGGGCAGGACAGGACATGTGGCAGGGGATGCAGCAAGGTCATCCCACCATTTACTGGGATGCTCCTGGCAGCCATGAGTTGGTGACCCTGGGCAGCTTTGTGCTTGGGCTTTGCTTAAAGCTGTATCTCCTTATGTGTGTTCCCCAAAATACATGTTGTTTTTTCGTGTGTAGTGCGCTGTGGCAGTACCATAGTACTCAACTGTGTTTTAGGAGTAAGATGAAGCTGATGGCATACCCTGGATTCATCATCTCCCTGGTAACATCAAAATGATCAAAGCTACTTACTCTTTTTCACCCTACATCAGATCCCTGTCAAGGGCACATTCATGAAATCATATAAGGTATTTCTATTATTATATGAATTTTTTTAGTGTTTGGCAGTGACTGGAAATTTGCCATCCACCCACTTTCCACAGATGGGTGAAAAATATCATAAGGAAAAACTGAATATACACTGGCTGGTGAATTGCAGCATCGGCATTGCCAAAATACAATGTTTAACAATGTAGTCTGTGTAGCTTTTACACGGAACTTACCATAAATGTTAGTGTATCATAAGAAATAGTCGTGCAACATGAATGTATTTTCTTGACATGGGATTTTTTTTTTTGGTCAAATACTTGAAGTGATAGTCTGTGAAGGTTAAGTATGTTTGTCAGTTATTTGCCTATGTTCACCTCGTTGTTGTGTTCTGGTGTGTTTGCCTATGCTTTCCTGACTTGCCATTTCTCATGAGGTCTGGGCAGGGATCAGAGTCCTCACTGGTCTATAATTGATGTAGTCATCTTTTGCTAGATGACATTAATGACTGTAAGATACTGCCCATCTGCTGTGATAATTCCATAGCTACTTCGTTTGGGCCTAGCTGGAGTGAGAAGCAGTGGAAAATGAGGCCAGTCATGTCATGAAAACTCTTCCCAAAACAGTGCCATAAGTAGGATTCAAATCAGCACCCTTCCCTTGAGAAGAAAAATTCGCTGTCACTTGAAAGCTGTTGAAGGCGAGATGGTTACCGTCATTCTTTCTCTAATTCAAGAAAGTCCTGTAAAGGATTGAAGATGACTTTTAAAGTACCTCATAAAAGATACTCAAATTAATGGTAAAAAGTCTACTAAATACATCAAAAGCAGGAAGCCAGGTAGGGTATCTCTGGGACTGCTAGCTGGCTGACATGTAAAATGGGATCAGTTTCAAGTAATATATGTAAAATATATGTGTCAGTAAGTGACACGGAGGAGATGCCAGTCATTCAAGAGTCTGGAGAAACTGCAGTGTGAAGATAAGGCACTGCTGGTCAAGATGGGTAAATTAACCTTACAAATGGCAGCTCAGCCATAGGATGGCAGGTTGTTAATGCAACATATACCTGGGAATAGTACCCTCTGCCTCGGATCATAGAAAACAGCTCTTTATCATGCTGTATTTTTAAATAATAGTATTAACTTTAGGCATTTGATTATGAATCAGTGCTTGATCTTGCAATCACTTCTTTCCTCTTATAGAATGAGATGTCAAAATGTATCTTGACTACAGATTAGAGGAACTTAATTCTTAAACAAATGTATAGCACAAACCATTTCTGTGTTCATACATCTCTAATATCAAGCTGTTTCTGACAGGAATGGCCAGAGCTCTTGTTCACTCTGGGGCCAGGAGAAGGAACTCGTTCCTGAGTTTCCTTTTTGACCTATGATGAGGCCAAAGTTCAAGTGCTTAAATGTAACCTAATCTGTTTTGTGGAACTGGATGTGGATTTTTAAGCACTCCTGACAGCACATAGAGGGTCACAGAATCTACTTATGGTGATCTTGTGGTTTTTTGAAACTTCTCTGTTTTGAGGCATCTCCTAGAAAGCTCTGCTTTCTGCTCCCTTTTCACTACCTGGATTCTATAAAAGGAATGAAAGGATTAAGGCTGAAATCTTCCCTGCTGTTCTCAGCCAAATTAGTTTCTTTTTAATTTTTTTTTAAATTTTATTTGGTTTGATTTTTTACCTAAAAACACTGCCATCCTTTGGTTTATAAAATGTCTGCATTACAATAAAAATAATGCAAAGACATATTAAACTGTACACTACATAGGTCACATATTGTTACACAAAGGAAGCTATTCCAATAAATAAATTCATTATTTCATTATATCTGTCTTAGACAGAGTGGGGAAAGGAGCTTGTCAGGGTATAAACTTGATGCATTTTTTTCCCCTGTTTTAAATCAGATTTTTTTTTTTCAGAAATTGCTTTTCACAAATACATACCATTTGTGCAACTTAACATTTGACCTATAACTCTGTGTGTGCCAGCTGTGTAATTATTAAGACAGCTTTGTGTGATTTTGTTTTATATTACAAGCTGTATTTCCCTTGAGAGAGGGGAACTGAATGTGCAGGGTATCGGTAGTGACTCATTTTACTCAGTCAGATGGTGATTAGGGCTTTCACAGCATTTACATCACAGCGAGATGCTTGTGTCAGATTATACAGCTGAATATTGCATGCAGCAGGAAAGATTCAAATGAGAAATGGACCAAGCATGACACAGTAGCTGGAAGTGATGTTATAGATAACAAGCCCCGTCTTCATTGATTTCTCTGCAGCCAGTGACAATGATCTGTTAATTTTGCCTTTGCAGCAGATAGGAAATGAGCTGGTTGCCCTGTAGAAGCAGCAGCAGCCTACATAAAAGCTACGTCTACATAAAGAAGTATCTCTAAAACAGCCAATTAAAAAATATCTCTTCCAAGAATCCCATGAGGGAGCGTGTTCTCAGTAACTCTTTGTTTCCTGCCACCTACTGCACAATAGGCTGGAGAGGGAGATTTGGTTTTTTATGAATGGTAAATGGGGAGGGACATAATGTCATCAGATTGTGATGTCAGCCCAATGAATGAAATACTTGCTTAGTGTATTGCTTTACGACCAAGAAAAGGGACACCATCTCAGTTTGGCTTCCTAGAATAAAGCATCTTTTGCTGACGAATTCATCTTTCCCACGTGTCATGAATAATCCATGCAAATTGGGACTGAAATAACCAGAAGTCAAGAAACTCGTGCAATAGTGCACGTTTGTTCTCTTGCACGTCCTCGCAGAGCTGCCGGTGGAACAACACCCCTTTGCCGGCGCTGCTGATGGACTCAGGGAGTTGAAGAGCCATCGCTGAATCCTGTTGTTCTCTATCTAGCCCAATGTTCTGCTTTTGTCTGCAGAATTCTTTGTTGAAGCTACAAGCCCTTGAAACCGATCTGTGCTCTGCATTTCTGCCAACCCAGGAGGAAACTCCCCAGCTGCCGGCACCCAGGGACCCAGCCCCTTCGTCAGTCCAGAGCAGTGTGCAAGCCGATGGGGCCAGTTGTGGAGGTAAGCAACCATGTCATGATGTGTTCTCATTTGCAATTATAAAAAAGCCTTGTGACTGGCACTTTAACATCAGATTTGCAGTCCTCTGGGAAACAGTGCAGAGCTAAAGCAAAGTGCAATTTCCGGATGCAAATGCTGTGTAATGTAAAAAAGGGTGATACCTGGTAAAAGAACGGAAATTAATGGCTGTAACCTTCTGTTTTTCTAAAGGTAGAATCTTGCATTTCAGATGGGCTTTCAGAATCCTGATACTCTTATTTTTAGTTTTAATATTTTTTTAAAGTAAATTTATGCTCTTTGCTTCCTATGTCTGTATTGTGTGAGATCACCTGCCATATCATGTAATTCTATTTTTGTCGTTCTTTTTGTCAGAGCAATATCACTTCATTTCTCCTATTACTGATTTTAATTTAATGCATCAGCAGAGAGATAGCGAAGGTGAGTTTTACAGCATGTGGATTTTAATTATTCATGAACCTGTGTTATTACCCATCTGGGCAAACTGTGATATGTTATCTCTCCCCCTTTCCTCAATATTGAAACCAGTCCTTACAAATAAATAACCCTAAGACTAGACACTATTTTTGTCAATTCATACCGTGTAGTTACAGGGCTGGCAGAGTCGTGATGCTCAGCAGAAGAGGAATCACTGTTCCTCAAAAATAGGTCAAAGGCAAGATGACTAATACATCTCACAGACGAGTGACATGAATACACAAATACTAAAATTGCTCACCATGTATGGTCCAAATTAAGGTAGATAGGTCAGTAACCCCGTTACAAATGATGTTTTATGGCAGAATAAAGGCTGGGTTCAGAAGAACTTACTTCAAAAGCTGTTTGCTCAGAGTGTTCAGGAAGAAATAACAGTAAATTATTTATCTAAGAAAAATCACAAATGATAGTGTTCTACTTGAGAAATCCTAAAGTTTAAGATTTGTATTGCACAATTAGGGAAAACTGTATGTGGAATCTAAACTATTATAAAGATAAAGGAATGTAAAAAATACTAAATATCCTGGATTTTAACTAAAACCTGTGAATGCTTTAGCTCAGCTAGGCAAACAGCTCGATCGCTCTGGATACAGGTATGGAACTTGCACGGGTGCTGGTCCCTTGGTGAGGGTCTGAGGCAGGGACAGATCTCATCTGTGTGCTGCACAGGCATTTTGCAGCCCACCCAAAATCTGCACATGGCCTCTTCCTTTATGGCAGGGTTGATTTTTGCTCCTTTACCAGTAGTCTACTGCATTGTTTTGTTCTGGTAGTTTCATAATTCATTGTTAGGATGGTTCATAATTGTTTCCTTTGTTTATTTTTGCTGGTTTGATTGGATTTTGTTTTAATTCATACTGTTAGTGAGTCCTACTTCCCCTACCCTCTCTAGCTCCTATTTGCCTGTCTCCTGCTACACGGGCAAATACCGGATGATGTAGCATTTCCCTCACACAGTTCAGAGCATGCTCTGGCACTCTAATACTTCAAACTTGTGCTTTAATTAAAGCTTACCTATTTAATGGATTTTAATGTATGCTTATTCCTGCTAACATCTGCTTCATGGCTTGTATTTTTTAATAACTTGACATTTTACATAGATAGGGCTAGTCCTAATTATGTCTCTTAAATTACTACTGAAATTTTTTGATACATTCAGTTCAGTTTTTGATACATTCAGTCCCAGTTTTCACACGGGACTATTGGCAGTTTCAGCTGGAACCAGGATGGAAGTTCAGAGATTTGTACCAGGCTAGGAACAGAGTTTTTAGAGGATGTGCCATACATACTATGTCTCTAGTTATTAGCCTTTGGTCAGTAACTCTAGCAATACGAATTTTTATATTAACAATATAAAAATCTATTATTTTTTAGATAAACATGAGTATGTAGTCTATTCAATTTATTTTGATTCACATCCCAGGCAAAAAAAATAGAAAAAAGTACATTATATGTATGGTGACTGGAGCTAGAACAGTCTAGTAACATGACAGGGTATTTCAGGATGCAAATTGTAAGGGGTGAACAGTATCTCTTCTCTCTGAGCAAAGTCAGCAATTTCCAGTTTACTCTTGAATATGAAAAAACTTGAATTAGAGCTGGCAAAATGAGACCATAAAGAATTGCAAGGGGATATTAAGCCAGTTTTCTTAAGGGAAAATAAAGAAAGCAGAGTGTAATTTTTATAGCTTTTGGATATGAGTATGCACCAGATATGTGACTTGAGCCATGAGCAGCTGAACTTAATGGCAATATATTCTAAATGTCTTTTAAATTAGAAATCCTGATGCTGATGTTCATGGACACCATGTTTTGAGGGATGAACACATTACATCTCCACGATCTTTTTATATACCACAGATTTCAGCGTAAAAAAAAGAAGAAAATCTTCTTAAAAAAAAAAGAAATCTTGTACCATATGACTTGCTGTCATATGATTGAAGTCCACATTATGAAACACACCACTTGCTATAAGATATCAGCTCTTGTCTTTAAGTGCTGTGGTGAGCTCTTGTCAGTGCTAAGCTGGACTGAGTAGATGAGATGGAATAGGCACAGTTGAAGGGGCAACTTAATGCCTTGGCTAGAGGTGGCTTTAATCCCTAGTTTTGCCAAAAACAGAGACTAGATTGGACACATGAACACAGGTAGATGTTTGGTCAGTTCATGGGCTACACTCAGGATAATGCTGAGTGTCTCATTTAGGATCTATGCAGAACTAGAATCAGGATGACGGCCGTAAGTTGTCATTAAATATGGGGTTGGTTATAACTTGTCACCATCCTGATATGTTCCTCTAGTATAGTAACCAGACCGTGGAATGAATCAGTTTGAATGACTTGCTGACAACGTCTGGACAGTAGGTAGTAATTGAATGTATCTGTGGTAGGACTGGGACTAAAGCCTTTCCTGGGGCCATATCAAAGTTGCACCAGTTTACAGGCTTTAGTGGAGCAATGCTGGCAGGAAACCCTGGCGCCAGGGAAATGGAAGAGCCCTGGCCTTTAGGAAATACTTCCAAATTCACCTGCCATGCAGGTTGTCTTCCTTTCATGTGCTAGTTGAATAGGAAAACCTCCTTGAAATCTCTGCAGCTGTTTGTTTGGGTTTACACTGGAGTTGCTCCAGCCGCTACTTGTCCTTTGCATTCATCTTGCAGGAGTGTGTAGTCTTGAACGTGTACTTTCCTTCCATTACTGAGGCTGGGTTGAGCCTCTTAAAACTGCCTGGTCATAAATGTGAAAAGCAGCAAATGTCTGTCACCATATAGTTAATCAGCAGTACAGCCTGCCTCCTGCAAGACCTCAAATGTTGGAAACTTTTTTCCTTCAACTATCACACACAGACTGGCTGATTTTTTTTTATAACATCATTTTCCTTTCACAGTGAGGAGACTGCTACTTAACAGGACTTAAAAAACACATATTCCTTTTAAGAACAGAGCATGAGAAATAGTGAAACTATTCTTAGTGAAGGTACTTCGGAGTGATTATATGTTTTTCAGGTTCAAAGATGGTGAAATATAAGGAAGTCGGTTTCTTCTCATTGAAAATATTATGTTTCTCAGAAGTTAAAAACAAACAAACAAACCAAAACAAACAAAAAAACCCCAAACCAACCAACACCCCACTAAACCAAAACCATTAATTTTTCAAGTCTTACAGGGTAAGGAAAGATTATTTGGCAGAAAAAGACGACACTTTTGTTTGCAGAACAACATTTCTCCCAGCCTGTATCACTGTATGTTGTCTGTGCAGGTAATTTCCTGTGACTGGTCAATGCTCTACCCTTGCTCCTCCCAGATACCTCTCTGGATCTCTCCCTATGGGAGGATCTGAATCTCATACGTGCTTTAGAAGTTTAGGATGTTGCTCTGGTATCTTGGAGAGTTGAATTTGACCTACAGAGTACAAAATACTTAAGAGGAAAGATGCCATGTTAGAGTTAATCATCAACTACATTGCCTCATTGTGAAAACGCTTAATGTAATTATAATTGATGATGCTGTTGGAGTAGATGAACTTAGAGATACAAAAGTCACAAGTAACTTTTGCATGACAGACTAAACTGTGATTATACAATATACAATGGGATCTTTTATTGTCTGTAAAGCAAAACCAGTTGCATAGTGCCTTTTAAAATGATATTTTAGGCCACTGTAACTATTATTTTTTAAATCAGTATGTGCTTTCTATGAAGGGTGCCAGAGCTGGTTTGTCCCCACTGGCCCAGTGCAGCAATAGGGATTTGTAACTTCAGTACCTGTTTGGCAGAGGTCAAATAAAATTTGTTACAAGAGTTCCATTAAAATCCTGAAAGAAATACTCACCCACCATGAGAATGTCATATCCTATGTACAAAGGAGAAAATGGAAAGAAAGTGAAGGTGAAAGAACTTTTAAAACTTGACTGCTCTTCCATGAGTAAATCCATGTAGACTTGTTTTTCTGTGCAGTTTTAGACTTTCATTGAATCAAAAAAACTGTGAAATGTATTAGAATGAATGCTATATTGCAAATAAAATAGTGATCAGAAATAACATGCATGCTGTCTGGAAATATCAAATAACAGATATTAATTCAACAGCTGTATATATACATGGTGTTAGAGGAGAAAAAAAAATAATGTAGCTGGTGTAAAATATTATGTACTACGGAAGCTGATGTAGGGGAACCTGAGACAGACAATATATATTTACACTGTTTTTTGGGGGGAGAGCTTTTATGAAATCACAGAGTTTCTCCCTAAAAATATAATCTGTTATAAAGTAAAATTATCTGATAGCAAAAGTATCAACTGGGCTAGATCGTCCTCACCCAGTTTGCCCATGGAAGGTAAGGAAGATTCAATGTCCCTTCTTTTTAATGTACCCTGGTACAGCAAAGGGAAAATGAAGTCTTGGCATTCCCAGGAGGCAGGCTCTGGAAAGTGCCTGTTATTTTCCATGTTACCCATTAATAGAATCAGTGTGATGAGGTTCACCAATTCCTACTTTTTCAGTCCAGAATAATTCATTCTGTCTTGTAACTTGACCATCTCTATAACACAAATTTTACCTTTGGAGGCACCGGAGGTGAGGTTTCCATTTATAGTAAAAGACAACATTAACCTGGTATCATAAGTGTGACTCCTCCAAGTAGCAGTCACTGCACATTGCCTTGAATAGCTACCTTGGATGGTACTGGTTGTTGTTATTTTCATATCTTGTGTTGTTCACACACATGTATGTTACTTCAAACCTTAACGAAATTCTGCAGGATACTGCAAGGAACACTGGAGTTTCTTAGCATCAGGACATACTATATTTTTGATGTGCCTTTTGCTTGACTGAAAGACTAAAAGCTAAATCACAAAATGAAACTTGTTTTGTACATTCATCATCTTCTGTAGGAATATAGCTTTCAAAGGCAAACAGGTCTATGGAAATATAATCAATGATTCTATTCTGGGAAACTCTCCATTTTTTATATTACACTTCATAGTTTACAAACATGCCCACCACCTTCTCCTGGGGAACTCAAAAATACTTTATGTTAAGCCAGTAATTGTCCTTTCTATTTTTCTCATCCTCAGTATTATCTTCATCTGTATGTGATACTTTACTGAACTATATGCTGTTTACTTTGAATACTTATGCTTTGAATAATTCTGTAAGTATAGATTTGTATTTATCTAGGTAGCCAAATAACTTGTGAGTGACTCTCAGTCCATATTGTTGATGTTTTCTTTCTAGAGCCTGTGCCAGCCCACAGAGAGTGGCAGAATGACATGGACAGCAGCCCACAGGAACACCTCTCCCTAGGGACCAGCCGACTGCTGTACCACATCACCGATGGAGACAATCCCCTTTTGTCACCACGCTGCTCTATCTTCAGCCAAAGCCAGAGATTTAATCTAGACACGGAGTCTGCCCCTTCTCCACCAAGTGCTCAGCCTTTCATGATGTAAGACAATATATTTTAATTCTTATATATTTTAAATAGTTTTTGTATAAGCCATGATCTTTGGCTCTTCATGTTTTTTCAGTTATAGTTATATCGTAAAGAAGAAATTGTCATATTGTACCATGTTTTGACATGGTTAATTTGCAATACCAGAAACAGGATCTAGCATTTATTTAGTCATAACACAGAGCAATATTAGTTAAAGGCTTCATTAATTATAGTCAGCAAGAACAGCTTTAAATGTTAGTTAATAATTAGTCTGATGAGTGAACATAAGATAGAGAGGCTTATCAAGGTACAATACTAAAAATTTCAGCTGTAATAGAGGTATAGCTTGAGTCATTCACTAATTATGGGAGTGTCATAGAACATATTAACAGTCCATACATATGATCTCCAGAAACCAAGCTGTGAGTTTCATACAGAAACCAAACTTTCTTTAAAGCTTATACACATAGCTGTCAGCTGCATATGAATAAGAATCAGATCTACTGATTTGCAATTGCAAGAAATCAGAAACTAAACTGCCTTCAAAATGATAATATTTATTGCCAGTAATAAAAAACTCCCTGAATTTACTTTTACAAATCATGTCCTTACAGTCTCCTATTACAGCTGGAAAATTTGTGAAGTAAGATGCGGGTGTTAAATGGAAATACTGAATCAGGTTGTGACCTACTAGATTAAAATTTTGAAAAATATTCAGAAATCCCACAATTAATTTAAAAAAATAAAGAGAGAGAGAGTGAAAGACAGATGGTGAACCCATTAGTATACGCGAGGGTACCTTCAAGCAAAAGCAATTATTTTATGCCTACTTTGTAAAACTAAACTATCTAGGTTCTGTGAAAGAATTCAGCTGCTAATTCTGAAGTGCTGTGAAAGCGTTAGGTGAAACAAGGCTCAGTCTATTAGAGCCAGTTCTTTGATGCAGCTACTATGCTTTGGCTTTTGCAGGCCAAGAAGTTCTTCTAGATGTAACTGTGAAGAGTGCAAAGAACCACAAACAGTAGCACAACTCACCAAGCATCTTCAGAGTCTCAAGAGAAAGATTAGGAAGTATGAAGAAAAGTTTGAGCAAGAAAAAAAATATCTGGTAAGATAACAATTGAAAAGATAAAGGGAAATGCTGCAAAAGGCAAGCGCGAATCCCAGTGTGTTTGAACTTCTGCAAAACGATATGAAAAAAGGGTATTTTTGGTAAAATGAAATAGGAAAATCATCAATGAAGGGATATCTTTTTATCAGATTTCAGTGTATGCAGTAGTTCTGAGACTCTAATTTGCATTCTATTAGTATTACCTTAGTTGCAAAATATCCATAGCTGATAGGCTTGGGAACCAAATTGATTCAAAAGATGAAAAGCTACTTATTTACTTTGTAGAAATCTTTTGCTTGGAAACAGTTGCTCTGCTGTGCAGATTCGTTCACACAGGCAGACTCCTGTAAACCTCCAAAGCACAGGGCTCAATAGAAGGTAATGGCAGAAATTAGAGAAATAAAAGTTGTGGTGTGTTGCTGGGGGGTTGTTTGAGGCCGGTGGTGTCCTCTGTGCTGTGTACACAAGGTCATCGCTCATATTGAGCTGGTTTGTGTAATGCAAATTGTGCAGTATGAACATCCCAAAACATCCATGGTGCTACAGATACATACAATGTGAAACAGGGAAGTCTGTGATATTTTATGACTACATCAAAATGAAAATTTGGCTAACTTGATGTTACCTTGTAATCTCGACAATGACTGCAAACTTCAATGTACATTTGTACATTGTACTGCTCTGTAGTCATCATATACTCCTATGAGTAATATTTCATACCTAAACAGTCATCACACTCTGACCAGAAAATAAATTATTTCAGAGGTTTAATTTTATAAAACTGTTTTGCTATTTTAGATATCTGAGTTTTGAAGATCCCGTGTAAATCCATTTTAATTTGGAGACAATTTCTAAATGCAAAAAACCCCCTGATATACAAAGCTTTTGTTGTTGCTTTTGAAATCACTCTGTTGGACAGGATTTTTTCATTTGATTAGTTAACCAATTTAGTTGAAACGTTTAAAATGCTATTTCCCAAGCGAATCCCTGTCTGAAAGCAGTTAAGGGCTCATCCCTGCAAGGGACAGAATGCTCTGGTTGCCATCCTGGAAATCACTTAGGAACTTAACTACCATTAGTTATTTGTTCCGTCCTTTTGAAGTCACTGAGATTGCTTATCCAATTAGTCAAGGACTTGATGTTTTCTTTAGGATCAAAGTACTCAGATCCATGTGACACTGTGCCACAATGGGGACAGGTAAGGCGTGATAGATCAGTACCATGATGAAGCCAAATGCTCTGCATGACACTGTGATATAGTGCAGTTGGAACTCCGGACATTTTTTAGCACGTTGTGCATGGATAAGTTTTTATCTGTTTGATTGTATAACAATCAATTCCTTCTTTTTTAATTCTTCCATTTTTCTTTACATTCAGCCTTCACATGGTGACAAGACTTCCAATCCTGAAGTTCTGAAATGGATGAACGATTTGGCCAAAGGCCGTAAGCAGCTCAAAGGTACATAATAGCATGTAGTTTCACTTTATTGTTGAAGCTTTTGGAAGTGTGAAAGTACCTGGAATATTTTAGTGTTCCTTTTTTAACCTGAGTGCTCTATTTGTTTTTCACTAGTGCGTGGTGATAATTTTCCCAATGACAACAAACATATTAGGTGATAGGACTTGCCTTCATTCCTAAAAGCAGGGATTAAAATAAACCCATTCCACCCTCATCACAAGGCTAAAAAGGGGAAAGGGAAAAAGACATTATCTCTCCCTCACCACTATAAACATTCATGCAAAATGCAATGTTATTCTGAATATTTTTAAGTGTCTGAAATACAGAACTACAAAATTTAAACTGTCCTTGTAATAGTACAAACGTAGGTGCAAAATGTTGCTTTAGGAATGAGATTACACAACTCTAAAGCTTTTATTTGTTTGATCATAAAAATAGATCTTTCCCTGATATCAGATTCGCTCTTGGGGGTCTAGTTTTGCCCTTGACTGTCTGCATAGCGCTCCATTAATGTCTGTGGGTGTATCACATGCTTGCCCTCAGGGAAAATATAGCCAGACTCATTGATTTTTTTTTTTCAAACGCTATTTATAATTTATCTAAATCTTTTTTCCCCATTATAAATGGATTCTCACTACTAATTAAATTGTAGTATTACGTTTCATCTCTGTTTTGCATATAGTTAAGAATGTAGATATAGAAGACGTGATTGTGGTAAATAAAGGATTAGAAGCCCAACATTCAGTAAATTTCTTCTAGAAAGTTCTCCCTTTGATACTAGGCTTTGCAATTACTATATTATTTTTTTTTTCTTCTTGAACTTTGTGTTACAAATCCATGAAGGGCAGTTGAGAGGAAATGGCCAAACTACATAGTTAACTTTCTGAAAAATCTCTCTCTGACTCAACCATTGCTTCAGGTAGGCAGGGGTCTAGCTTTCATAGATCAGCCTGACCCGCACACCCAAAACGCTTCGATCCTGTAAACAACCCTGATTTTATTATCCTGAATAATGACATTGCTTTTAAGTGAGGTAAGACTCATGAGGTTCATGAGACAGGTACAACTGAAATGCAAAAACATGCAAGTGCTTGTAGGCCCTCCTTCAAGTTGGTAAGGCTTGTCCATCATTCCTAGCTCTATGAGTTTAATAGAAATTACTATTTTTCTCAACAAACCTGGCCTGTATCCTCAGACTGTCACAGCTTAAAATATATGTTACTGTTTCTGCGCGGATTTCAATAAATTTAACACATTTGGAGCCATCAATCTCTGTCTTGCCCAAGGTCCTTCACCAGCCAGGCATATGCTAGGAACAAAGCCTGGTTTTACGGGAGCTAAATCAGACCTTAATTCAATTTCCTTGTTGCTCTGTGCAGGTCCCTAGAGCTCCAGGGTCTCTGGCTTGGTGTCAGGCTTATATACTTACATACTTCATTGCTGCCTGGGAAGCTAGGACACAACCTATATATCTTCTGCAGGGTTGCTCAGGCGCTCCTCTGCCACGGGAAGTAGTTTAAGCAAAGTGGTTGATTCTCCTTGTGAGGACCAGCTCAGTAGCCTGGCTATGATTCCTACCCAGATCCCACTCTTTAACCCACTCCCTCTTTAGTCCTCACCCCTGGTAACACCTTTTATGTCAAAGATGAGCTTGGAGGAAAAAGATAAGTACATTTGTGCTTTAAGTTTCATTGGTCTGGACACAACTCATCCCTTGACCATTGGATTTCACTTTAACCAAGCAAAAGATATTACATGTTGAAGTGCAGCAGTGCTACTTGCCTATGAAACTGTGGTATGATAATAATTGTATATAAGAAGTAGGGATGTGTTTTTTCTTGTAGTGTCAGAGGAAACTTCTTTGCAAGTATTTCTAATCTATTTACTTGCCAAGTAATTTGCCTTTCAGAGCTGAAACTCAGAATTTCAGAAGAGCAAAACTGTACCTCGAGAGCACCTCAAAGACATGATCATCATGAAAGCACTGGGACCTCTAAAGGGACTGGGACACAGGAGGCCACAAACGTGGAACCATCTCCCTCAGTGGAAGACACCATGGATAGTGTATTGAGACGACTAAAGGAGAAAAGACAACACTTCAACCTTCCTGAGACTATTAAGGTATTTAACAAGTATGGCTGTTTTTTTCAGAACTTTATCATTTGATGTAGATATTAGTTTGTGTGTAGCTGTCTCGGGGTACGCTGGTGGATGTGCATCCTGTGTTTTCTGGCACTGTAGTGCATTTTATCTCTAACAAGGTAGGAGCTCTAGTGCAGTTTTCTGAAGCGACTTTTCTGTGAAGTGTTGCAAAGAAAAAGAGGCGCAGAAGGTTTTTTCAAATCACGCTAAGCACTTTTTGCTCAGACATGCACGTATAAAACTGTTTGCCAGGCACTGCTGAAACCTGCCTACCTGAGGAAGTGCACGGTCCAGTGTGTTGAAGATGGTGACAGCAAAAGCAACCCCATCTTGAGTCCACAGAAACTGTGTGACTAAAAACATTCCAAAGTTATTTTGACACTGAAGGTCTCCTCTCACCTGAGAAATGCTGAAAGCCTCTGCTCGTTCAGTCACTCTGCACTAAGCTCACATGGATAGCACAACCATCTGCTTTTCCCTTCTGCTCCTGTACTGCCTCTGCTCTTCCACCTTTTCAATTACTCTTCTAAATGTAGGACCAATATTCCATGAAACATGCTTGCTTGTCTGGGCAATCTATTTTTGTTTTTAAATCAGTACCTATTTTAAACTTCTGCTGTACTTTCACACTACTGGCACGTTATAGGGTCTGTTTGAGGCTGCTGTTCTGCGATACATGTTGTCCATAAAAGTACTTCTTTTTTGGCTATTTTGCTATCAAATTATGTACCTATTTGTGATGCTATACAGCCAGGCAAGACAGTAAATCCTGTCCTCAAAGGTACCTAAATTCTAAATGTTGACAGTAACATTTAGACTCTGGCTGATAACCAAAAAAGGGGAAGGGGCGAGGGGGAAAAGGAGGAGTGAAAAAAACCTAAATGCTAAACTATACAAGAGCTAAGAAATTATTCTGGTGGATTTCAGTAGCAGAAAGTACCCAGCAGAGATAATTTTTATTTTTTCTTTTATTTTGTTTCTATTCTTGGTTCTTAAACAACTGGTTACTGTATGAAAACTTAAACTCTGCATGATGATGTTGTGCTTCTGAGATCTTGAGCTCTGCATACATGACTGACTTTTTAATTGTTTCTTTTTATAAACTTTTTGAAAAATCTGAAGTGGAAAAAGTGTTTCACAACCAGAACTCCCTTGTAAGAAAACAAAAGATGAAAACAAAACCATGCTGTTCTGTATATAGTCCTAAAATGCCAACAGTACAGACTCTATGATAGTATTTTTAGTTCTTAATTTTTTTTTTTAATGTAATGCAAGGAGTGAGAGCAGATGACACCAAAACAGATGTCAGAGGAAATCTTGCCCAGAGAACTCTCTTATAAGATTAAGTTGGGTGTGGGTCTCTGTCCCACACATTTTTCAATTAATTGGACTTCTCCTGATTTTCCAAAAGAGAACCCCTAAATCTGTGCAGTGGCAGTGCTGGCTTGAAATATTCTCATAGAGAATTCTGTAATGTGAATTAAATATTTGCACAAGTTAATATTTTCAAATATTTTTAAAGATCTTATTTATTTTCTTCTTGTATTCTTGTAGAGAGAACCTCTGTTGAAAGAACTATCCGTTTGTTAGCAAAGGTGTTTGATAATAGTTATACAAAACTGCATGGAACAGAGGCTTGAAAAGGAATAATATGAAGTCAAGTTGATTTTTTTCAAAAATAAGTATTTTAGGAGACCCTTAAATATAACATTAAAATGACTGGTTTTTGATTATGTGTCATCCTGGACTTTTGGGAGAGAATAAGGTTTATAGCACTGATGATGTGAAATGAATCAAGGACATCTGCTGGTTACAGTAAAGATCAAAGGCTTCATCTCAGCTACGTGCAACTTTGGTGTTACTGTAGATATTTGTTTTATGTTCAATATTCTATTTTGTATATAATATTTAGATCCTGTACCAGAGTCTGAGCTAGATTATTAGTAAACTAATGGTAGTTAAAGGTTTCTTTTTTCAGTATTGTTATTTTGGGCAAGGATAGTGTTTCCATACAAGCCTGCTGAGTTCTCCCCTGAAAATAAACTGTGGAAAGCCTCTGTGGCCCTGCTGAAATACAAATGAGAGACTGAGTGTCCTTAAGAGGTGCAGAGTAAAACCCTGAACCACCCAGTATGTCTAAAGAGGACAAGCCACAAGATCTGAATATGAAATAGCAGAATGTGGTTTTCAGAACAAAACACCCCTCCTGCAAAAAAAAGAAAATTGGGATTCAGCAACCCAGATAGGGATGGTCATGTGTTGCTATTTGTGTTACTTGCTCCTTGTGCTGAGAGCTGGTGATTTATTTAACAATTTACCTCTTTTTAGGTACAAGACTTCAGGGAAAAAAAGAAAAAAAAAGATTAAGATCATGAATGTAGGAGTTCAGGAGCCAAAAGACAAAGAGACATAATTTGAATCATATTGCTCAAAAAACCCACCAAATCCTTAAAATCCAAGTTCAAATGCCAACTCCCGATTTTTAAGCCAATCCAGATGTTTAATGGCTGGGGATGAAATTGCTGCCGCAGTCACAGGAGGAGCAGCCCTGTGCTGCTCCACTGGAGCTGCAGTCAGACTTGATCTGACCCTCAGCTGAAGTCAACTGGTACCTTTCTGTGGATGTGTCCTGTGCCTTGTTACCTTCCTTTAACGTTTTTCTTACTATTTTTGTGTTAAATACCACTTTGTAGTGAGCCACTGCACATCCCCAAGGGGCAGACTAAGCAGGCGCTGGGAACCCGGGCTCATTGCCTGCATGGAAACAAAGCGCTGCCTCTGAGAGCAAAAGGCCTTGGCCAGACCCCATCTGTGCTGTCTTCTGTCTGGCCTCACAGTTTGTGTCTTCTGTCTGGAAAAACAACAGCAAGCTTACAAGCTATAAGCATTCAGGGAACTGACTAGTGAGGATTTTGTGTGCCTTTGTTCCAAGTTATGAAAACCAAACGACTACCTTAGCTTTATATGTAGTCTCCTTCTTCTTTCTTTATATGCAACAAACAACTTTTGCTTTGTTTTCAGTTCTAAGATTTGCAGTCTGTCCCCAAGGCTTTTTTTAGACTGGCCACCTTTATGCATCTGTCCTCTCATTATTGACCCGCTTCAGTTCATCTTTTGCTTGACTATGAAGCAATGTTTTTATGTAATTAGCATTGAATTTCATGTTGCTCTATGTAGCCTACAGTCCTAAGATGTCTCAGACAATTCTGTAATTTATGAGTGCACCTGCCTTCTCTGATTTTGAAATTATCAGCCATTTCGAACTTAGCTGAATTCAAACCTGTCTTGACATTGCTAATAAAATGAGCTAATGAAATAGACCCAAGTGCTAAACTCTCTTGAGATAGTTTCTCATGTGTAAAATCAATATTAATGAATACTCTCTGTTTCCTCCCAGCCATTCAGCTGCTTCAGGCTTAATACTTTTTGAAAGAATTAACCTTGTAGTAATTGCAGAACTAGCAATAAGTAAACCAATTAACTACTTTTTAATACTCCTACATTCTAGTTAGCAGCTCTTCTCTTAACATGAATGACAGATACATTTGGAGTGATTAACTAAAGCAGATCTTTAAGGCAAAATGTGATTAGTGGTTCTGCACTGTTTTTTGCATTTGAACAGCAAACAAGAAAGGTTTTGCTCCTGCTGAAGTTAACAGTGAGGCACTCTGTTGGTGTTAAAAGAGGATTACTTCTTCAGGGCTTGATACATTTCTAAAAAGTAGAGGCTAATTATTAAAAAAACTTCCTCAAGTTGTCAATAAAAGAACCCTAGCCATCGACTTTCTACAGAAAGTGTGCTCAGCATTTATGGGGTGTTAACCACGGTATCACAATGACTAGACATTTAGGGATTTCATTGTGAATCTATCACTCCACTCCATAAATGTGTTGTGTTTGCGTAGCTAAAGCTTTCTGTTCTTCATCACTTACCAGCCAAGGCAAACCTATTTTTCTTGCTGAATAATTAAAAATTGAGAAAAGCCCTCTCTGCGTTTTTGCAGGTTTTTGAGTGTTTTGTCTAGAACGGTTGTTGTTCTCATTTGTTACAACTAAATCATATTTAATATATAATGAGAAATGCTATCTATGGTTTATGAACTGATCTGGCAAATAGCAGTTAATAACATGCAGATCTCATTAATTAATTTCTCCCTAGGATGGCTGAGAAAAATATATATTTAGTTTTTCAGTTCTAACAACTATTGATGTTACCTAAACATTCCAAAACGTTCTAGGAAAGTGCTGCACTGATATCCGTGGGACCTCAATGCCAAAACTTTCTACTCAGCTGCTGCAGTTGTCTTTTGTGAACCCACCTTCCCGAAACCCAACCCATGAGATGTATCCCATGTCCATGCAATTTAGCTATGATATTCAAGGCAAAAACCTCTGCTTGTTTAGACTTTCTGTCAACCAGCATTCCAGAAAAGCTTTTCAGGTGCAGACTCTGACGGAGCAACACACAAAGATTCTTGCCTTATTGACTAAGACCATAATTGTACCTTGGAAACTTTCTAGAGAAGGATGCAGTGTTCTATCAATAGCCTAATACTGCTTCCTGACTCTGAGCTTGCTAAATTGCTTTCGTAAAATAGTCATTTCAAAAGAAATCAAGGCAGTCAAGTGATATATCTAAGACCTATGTTAATCAGTAGAAGTATCTCCTAGCTCTCATTGGCCTTGAGATTGTGACATGTACTTTGATTCATTTAAAACTTCAGTCATGTACATGTGGACTCTCTTCTTGCTCAGTCAATGCCGAGTCCCCTTTGACCTCAGTGTGGACAGAAACAGAATTCATTATTAATATTTATCTGGCGAGACTAGATTATTAAACAGATACCTACCTGCGTCCTTGTCATGAAATCCTGACTCATAACCTTATAAATAACTTTTTCAAATAGGATATGACAAAAAAGCAAATGGCTTTGGAAAAAATCAATCTTCAGAAATGTCTACTGTATTTTGAGAGTATTCATGGACGACCTGTAAGTATACCATGGAAAGAATAGGTAAATTAAAAATTATCTAACTTGTCTAACAAATATTTTTGGACTCCTATATAAAATAGATTTGGATGAATTTTACATCATTAACATAATTTTAGTTATTTCAAACTAATCTTCAGGTATAAATGTTATTTCCTGATACTGATGAATTTTGTTTATAACTTTTAAAAATAAAATAAAAAGGCACTTTTCTAGTGGCCCTGCATCTCTCTTCATGATTGGAAGTTGCAGGTTTTGATGCTAAAGGTGGAGGTTTACACATCCGCAGCAGACTTTGGCTCCTGCATACTGTAGCTGTGCTAGGATGCATGAAAGGTTAGAATGCTTAACGGCTGTGAAAAGTTTATAGGGCACTATCTGAGACATGAAATACAAAAATGACCTGACCTGTCATCTGTGTTTTCCTTTATTTCACAGCAGCACTTAAATCTATTAATTAAAATCCTTTCCAGGGACTTCACTGTAGACTGTAGGTACAAAACAAAAAAATGCCACCATTGCTGAGATGATGATGCATAAATTTGTCTATAGACAACTGGGGAATTCCTGTTTGATGTCTATGTCTGCATTCTTATGACTGTCTCTGTTTTTGGCTAGTAACTGTTGCGGTGGAGGACAAGGGGAGTGGCACCAGTGTGTGTCAAAAAATATGCCAGCTCTTAAAATTATTATGATTTAATCTAATCTCTCCACATCTTGGATAAAATAATTTTTGTCAGTCTTCTTTAGGCTTGGAATTAGAGCTGAGGGATGGAGAGAGGATACAGGAAGGGTATGAAGAAATGTTATTTCCTAAGAAGAACAAAAAAGATGTTGAGATAGTGATCTATAGACTTGAAGATTGAAAGATAGAAAAGAGAATAATAGAGCATGCTTTGTAGCATGGGGTTCAGAGAGGGTGTTTCTTCTCAACCAGCCCTATAACCAGCTAAGAAAGGGGATGCTAACTGCATCAGGAAAGAGGTGATCAGCGATACTAAGCAGCCATGAGGGAATCCTGGGTCTGCCAAACAGCTCTGACTTCAGATCACAGAGTGGGCGTATCTGGGCTTCGCTGCGGCAGCGCAGTTGCAGCGCCAAGAGACAGTGAAATTGTACCCAGTGGGTGCGGGCAGGCAGTAGGCGTGCAAGGTGAGGAGCAGAGGCTGATGGTGGACTAGTTTGCAAATTACTCTATTTTGACATTGTCACTGAGGAGCATGTTTTTCCAGTAGTGGTGTGTGATTTGTTTTGGGGTGGTTTTTTTGTTTGTTTGGGGTTTTGTTTATTTGTTTGTTTTTTTCCCCCCAGTCTTCTTGTGGCTTGGGTTTGGTTTTGTTTTGTTTTGTTTGCCTTTTTTTTCCTTAACATGGTTAGTCGGTATACTGCACAGCTAGTTTCCATAAGGTTTATTTTTGTATTTGCAAATATTTGTGGCTGGATCAGGCTCGCAACACCTGATCTAAAATACTGTTCTCCTCCAAATCAATGCTCTTAGAGCTCATAAAAGAGCAAGCACAAACTCAGTGAACAGGTGGCTGCTCCTGACTGTGGCAGGCAGGTCCAGTGAGCAATTTGCCTGGAGCCAGCTCGCTCAGCAAGGCTGGACAGCCGTGCTCTCAGCGCTCTCCATCCCACCGGGCTGCTGAGTATATTGGCCCAGGCAGGCTGCCACATCACTGTAGCTGGCCCGTTGCCATAATTATTGCAGTTAAGTAAGTGAGATATCAATGCAAGGCACAGTAGAAACCCATCTTAACTCTCACAACTCTATTAGGATCTTCAGAAAAGACAGAGAATAGTTTACCCTCTGCCTGGGCGGTGCTGGGTATTTTCCATTAGAAAACAGATTGCCGTTTTCTTTTTTAGAAAACATACAGATTAAACTGCAGTTCCCGTGGAATATCTATGGAAGAAAAATACACATCAGATCATACAATTCTAATACCTTTCTCAGCTTTACAAGAGCAAATGAGAAATTTATGTATTTATTTTTTCTAATTTTGGAGGAGTATATTTTGTTATGATTTCTCTTTAGGTAGCTAAGCAAGAAAAGAGCCTCATGAAACCTCTTTACGACAGATACAGAATTATCAAGAAACTTCTTGCAGCTCCGTCTTTGATCACAACAATTGTAAGTTGGAAAGAATTAATAGCCATTGTCAAGAAAACATACTATCGGCTATGTTTGATTTGTACCTGTGTGTCTACTTGGCAGCAAGAGAAGTACTGATATTTGAAGAATCTGCTCATTGGCTAATACAGGGTGTTTATATTTCAAATAGAGAAAATGCTCTGTAAAATTCAACTTCAAAGCATGCCAGAGGCTGTAGCATAGGGCAGCAGTTTCTGAGGCAATCACTTCAATTGGCTGGCTAAGAGAGCAAAGGCTGGCATGAGTTTTCCATTATGGGTAACATATGCAACACAGAATGAAACCAATCTCTTTCCATGACAAACTATAGTGTCAGTATTTCTGCTATATTTTGTTGGGAATGCTTTTATCAATAATATAGCACATAAATATCGTTTGTAGTACTTTAACTAGTTGTGTATCAATGTAATGTAACAGTACTAGTCTCCCTGTAAGAAGCAGCAGTGGAATCTGGCTATTGGGAACTTAATTAGCATGTCTCTATCAAAAATACTAATCTAATAGAAATTGGGGCTGGGTTAATTTTAAAAATTATGAACTGTCATGTTAGATGACAGTAGAGCTTCAGATTTCTTTGAAAAAATCACAATGTAAATCCTTGTATATGTGCACACAGATATTTTCTTTAAAAATGTAACTGAAGTTCCCTTGTGTTACTTAGGAGGTTTGTTCCCCGGGGTTTTTATGCTTAAGCCCTAGTTTCAAAAGGCCAACATTTCTTCTGAGGATGAAGGAAGGTGAGGAAGACAGTGACATGACTCTGTTTTGGTAGTTAATATTTGTAGCTATAAAACTATGGAATCTCTACCTCCAACTCATGTTACAGAAAGAATTTCTGGACATAATACAAAGGGTTGATGGTATCTAAGAGGAGTAAAAGACTGCAAGACTGCAGTGCTTACATAAATACAGAATGCTCTTTAAATTGTTGCTACTTATAAGGGCTTTTGAGTAAATAGAAAAAAAATTACTGGCTGGAGATACTCAGAAGCAGGGCCAACTTCTGTGCTATTTAGTCATGGTGGACAATACACAGCAGCTCAGAGAGCCCCACGAGACCTCTCATGAACTGTCTCGGGCAGACCTGGGTACAGTTTTCAATATATGTAATCTGTTTCAATGAATATACTCAGGAGGTTAGATCCTAATTCTTTACGTTGTCATCCTATTAATTGTTATTATTGTAATGTATACAACTAATTTAATAATGCTTTACATTTTACAAGCAGGAGGAGGAAGACTCAGATGAAGACCATTCTCAAAGCAGCCATGAGTTATCATCTGGTCCAATATCTTGCCTCCCTGTTGACGAGCACCTGTGTTACTCTCAGGAGGAGAGTGAGCCTGCATATGTTTCACCTCTGGATGAAAAGAAAGCATTCAAGCAAACAGCCTTGTCCATGTCCAATTTACATGAGGCAACAATGTAAGTTCTGTCTTCTTTTTTTTTCCCCCCCATTTTAAAATGTTTTATGTAGACTTTGTAAATGAAAAGTGATCCGTACTTATTCCATGGGAATATTGTATAACAAAGAAATGATTCAATGTTTTCTTGAAGGAGAAAAGAAGCAAGCGATTTGTTTGGGCAGCATACCTGTGATTTGAGGTATTTATTCAAACAACTTGGTGCCACGTCCATGAAAAGAAAGGTGAAGGAATAGAAGCAGATAGGATAAATAACTCCAGAGTGCGATACACTACATAATAGCATAGTAAAGATATGCTGACCTGCCTATAATTGTTGCAGAATTTTTAGGTATCTTGCTACTTATGTTATTACAAAGCAGCCATAAAACAAAGTACAGTTCGACCAAGCAGGATAGTCCGCTCTTGTGTGTGTGTACTAGGATTGACTGCACAAGTTATGTAAAAATGCAGGAGACATGAGGCACACAAACAGCAGCAGGTGAGCTGAGTGAAGGGCTGTTCAATACATGGTCACATGGGAGGCCACTGCATGTGTGTAAAATCAGTTTCTTCCTTGCGTAAGAATAGTTACTAGTGTCTGGATGCCCAGAAAACTTACCACCACCATCCTACGCTCCATTCTAAACCAAAAAAAGGCCTCCTCCTGACTTGTAGTTAAGAATTGTATGAGACAACAGATCTCAAGATGCATACGGGCTGTTATCCCTCAGTCCTGAAACTTGTTGAAGAATACGCCTTCCTGGAGCGTATGTGTTCTCATAGCTTATGGGATGGTATCTTTTTCTTGTGTTTTGTTTGGAAGCTCTTAGATGCATAAATGAAGTTGACTGGGCTCTACCAAAATTGAGACTAAGTAAAACTGTCTTCACTTTCTATGTCGTCAACAATGTATGTGATAGTTTGCTCACAAATTCTGTGAAGATATTTCTGTGCATTTTGTTATAATGGGGAAAAAAAACCCCAACCAAACAGCTGCATATGTCATAACAGAATTCTTCATCTGCTTAAAAACCTTACTCTCCAAATATCAGCTGAAACATGCCCTCCAAAAAAATGTTGATTCTGGGTACCACTAGCATTTCCACTGAATCACAGTAGTGCTTGGTAACACTTGCTTTGAGGTTGAGGAGTAGGGCTTGGACATTAACTTATTAATTCAGTTGCAGAGATGCAGAGCATTTCCTATGAGATGCTCCATGAATTCCACACAGAATTAAGACCACTAGAAAGACTCAATCCTGAAAGCTTTTCCTACCATGTTGTCCGTGGAGTCTCTAGCTTTATTAAAGAGTGAGAACATGAGTAAAAGGGAAGAAGCACAACTGTTTAGCATGTGTGATGGTACAGACAGTTACATGCATAGTTGGAGGGGTGTGCTGGAACGTGTCGTGGCACTGAGATCACTGCCTGCCATACCCATAGCATCAGGCTGCTTAGCACCCAAAGCCGCAGCTTTTACAACACTTCTAAGCACATGGGGGCTTCGTGTTCTCCTCTCTATTTTACAGGCCCGTTCTGCTTGAACATCTCAGAGAAACAAGAGCAGATAAGAAAAGGCTTCGCAAAGCCCTGAGAGAGTTTGAGGAACAATTCTATAAACAGACAGGAAGGTAAATAACCAGCTCAACAAAAGCCCCCTCCTCCTCCTCCCCATCGGGCTCCTGTGCGGATGTGTGGTACAGGTGGTGCGGGGTGGGTACGCTTAGGTGAGCAGGACAAAGCAGCAGCAACTGGAGGGCTGGAAGATTCCACAGAGTTGTCTGGTCTCCATGAAGATGTCCATCTCCTTGCTTAGTTCCTCCAGGATGTGGCTGCTAAAGAGTTTTTCCAAGGATGTAAATGCGCAGGAGTTACACTTGACAGTGGGGCCATTTTTAAAAGGCCAGATTTAAAACCAGAAGCTGCTGTTTCTTTCGCCACAAAGATAAATGGTGGCTACTTTTCACTCTTTGTTTATCCTCCTCCCTTTGTTTAACAAACTTGTTTGGTGAAAACCACCGAGGATATGGGCATGTAGTATTCTGGTAATAGTTTTCAAAGCACTGCGTAATAACTTCTCTGCTTATTTTAGAATGATGTAGTTATGCTTGCATAGCTGACAAGAAAGCAAGCTACCTGGAATATCAAAACTCAGTATTTTAAATACGATTATTTCATTTCTGTCTATTAGAGCTTTTTGGTCCTGTCAAATTATCTTTAGTCACCTACAGTTAGGGAAAAAAAATAATCCAACCCATTCCTCATTAGCTGTTGCAGAATTAATTTTAAAGACTATTTATCCTCTTTCTCATAAAAATTTGCTTTTCATAGGAGTCCTCAAAAAGAAGATCGGGTGCCAATGGCTGAGGAATACTCTGAATACAAGCACACAAAAGCTAAAATCAGGCTCTTGGAGGTTCTCATCAGTAAGCATGATATTTCCAAAATGATTTGAAGTGAATGCAATGCGATGGTATTGTTCTCTAGCCAAAAAAAAAAAAAAAAAAAAAAAAGCAAACAAACAGGTAATGAAAAAAAAAAAAAAGAGAAAGTAATTTTACAGGTCTTGGTCTGCTGCACAATTGTTTGACACACTGAGATTTTTTTGATGCACTTTACCAATTATACTAGCTGGGATGAGAGAGGACAGCAATACGCAAGAATATTAAGCACGGGTGAGTGGACTATAGTATATATTTTTTTCCTTTTGAAAAAGCCTTGAAGTGCACTGTGAGAATGTTAGAAATTAAAAGGACACTGAAGTATTGTAGGTTCTCAGTTTGACCTGCTCTTAGTTTTAAAAAGTGTCAGGAGATGCTCTCCAGGTTTTTAGCACATCTTAGTACATGATAATGTACTGCAGATTTTTTTTTTCAGAATTAACATGCACTGTAATTAACTATTGATGCTGGTTCTTAGTGTGCTGAATCACTAGATTAAAAGAAACATGAGCTGAAAGCAAATGAAGGAAAAACTCCTGAGCATACTCTGTCTTTCAAGATGGAGTTGCCATTCAATTCCAGTAGCTTCAAAGAAAGATGCACACAAAGAACCAGTGGCAGGACTCAGTGTAAAATTCTGGGATTAGAGCAAAGTGAAGTTGCCTGTACAAAAAAGAAGGGCAGAACATGACTGCCAAGTGGAGAAAGTGTGGTGTGTCTTTTTTGGTTTTGTGCTGGTTTTGTGGGTTTTTTTGTTTGTGTGGTGTTTTTGTTTTTTTTTTTTTTTAGAAATAAGAGAAAGTGGCAAAATGAAATAGATACAGTTTACTGACAAGAGATAAAACAAACATACTGGCTGCTGTCCTTTTCACAGTGGTTCACAGGACCTGGCTTACTTAAAATTCAGTAAATAGATCAATTACTTGCTAATTTTTATTTCTCTATTAAACTTTGCACTTTATTTTGCCTGATGCTATAACATTTACTTTTCTAACTACCAAAGCTTGTTTAGATGCATGCACTTTGTAAAATATCTAAGTATTTCTTGTGTAATAAATTGCCACATACATATATATAGAGATATATATATATTAAAACAAGACTAGATTATTGCATTATGCTAAGATATTTTGGATAGATAAAGTACATGGTATATAATTGAGTGTCACAGTTACCTGATGAGGAACATTAGACTTCTTGTTTACTAAAAAAAAAAAAAAGATTATTTAAAAAAAGATGATATTTTTCCATTGGAATTATGCATCTTTCTTAACTTTCAGAGCACCACACTTTGTAATATTAAGATTTTTTTCACTCTTTGTGATAGACCATTTGTGTGAAAAGTGGACTATTAACAGAAGGGTTGTCAGTGTTTTTTGTAATAGAAATGAATCAAAAAAAAAAAAGGCACTTGAATAAGTTGAATCATGTTTAGTGTTTTGCTCATTTTTGTATTGACCACATAGTATAAGCAACCTGTTTTCTATCTTGTTAAGAAGATTTCATTTTATAAAGCCTATTATGTATCAACTATATTTGTATTTATATCATATGTAATGGCTTGGCATGATTTTGAAGATATACACATTTTCAAGTAGTTTGGAGGAACAAGTATGACTACTAAAAAAGGAATTTTTTTATTTCTCAGAGATTTGTTGTTTCAGTGTACCGACTTAATAATTTGTAACTTAACTTTTATGAATCAGAAATGGTCTCCTTCGTAAATCTGTTTTAATTAAAGTCATCTAGAGCAACAGGAACAGATACAGAGCTATTTGAAGTTTACAAACTACATCTTTGATAAGGGAAAATGATTTGATGACATATGTATACAATTGATATTAAAATGTAATCTATATATTCTATATGATTGTATAATATTTTATACAACAGTACAAATAAAATATTTTTCTATTATATTTGTTATGTCAAGACACAGTTTCTGTTTTCAGTTAGCTAATATAAATAACATAGATAACACTGTCAAACAACACAGTGGAAGTGCTGACATTTCTAGGCTTTGAAATTTAACTCATGCTGCAATTACAACCTTTCATGCTGTTTGGAGTTATCCTGGTACTTGTTCAGTAGTTAAAATGAATGCATATTTAAACACCATTTATAAGCCATTATTTTTATTTTGCTAAAGCAGTTTATATAGGATTTTGTTATGTTTGGCAAGAAACAGAAAACAATTGTTGCAGCATCTAGGTATAAATGGTTGCCAGAAAGAAATCCAGGACTTCTAGTCATTTAAAGCATCGGGGGAACAGAAGGGAAAGAGGGAGAGAAGAAATACTAAAAACGCTATCAGAGATTTTGAAGACTCATGGTTGCTTTTGGTGACAGCGGCATGTGCATGCGTCTGACAAAAACGGCTGGCTATGGAAATGGGCAACAGAGGTTTGAAGGCTCCTAAGTAATGAGGGAGGTTTTAACGTCCAACACTGATATTGCAGGTCTTGCAGCTGGGATCTTTCTTTGCATTTGCAGTAGACAAGCTCATTAGTTGGTGACCAGTAATTTCTGCAACTGTGCCGAGGGAGAGATCCACGGGATCAGTGTAAATTACTTCCAAAATAACATCCTGGGCATGATGGTAAACCATGACACCGTCTTCTTCATCACAGGTCAGAAATTTATTATCTTTTATGTTTAGTTGAGGAAGGCGCTGCTTACAGAATTCGTCTCCTGGTGATCCAACAGGGGCGATGACAAGAATGACGTAGTGGTAGGCTGTGTACATGCAGTAGAAGTCTCCAAAGTACAAGTTAGTATTTGGGTTGAAGAGTTTTTCAGCTGCAATCTCAAACCTGTATCTTCCGTAAGGTGAATCTTGCGGTGGCTTCCCGTTGTTGAACTCAGTGTTGCAGCTGAAGAAGATGCCTTCCAGCTTCCCGCTGATCGGAGAGCCATGGCTGCCACTGTTATCCTTAACAGAGGGCTGCATAGCATTCCCATGGTGCTCTCTACAAATGAATGACTGGCATTGTTTATTTTGTAATGCATGCTAAAGAAAAAATGGAAAGTTAGGACATCATGCTGTTTGGTGACAGTACTGAAGGGACACAAAGGAAAACTGTTAAACTGAAAACTGTGGTTAGTGTCAAGAAAATCAAGTGACACCAGAGTCAGAAAGAGGTAGAATAACTTGCCCGCTCAAGGGGAAAATCTGTTTTTCCAGTCTGGCTTCTCTGTCAGCTGTGAGCTGTGTGGGTATTAAATGCAGGCAAAGAATAGCACAAACAAAAGAAAGCCCCCAAACCACCCATATCTTTAATTAGCTGATTTGTTCAGCCTTACACTACAATTCTGACAATAAACACATTTTAATTTAATCACATTTCGAAAATTGCGAGCCAGTCTCAATATGCTGAATATACTCTTTGTTAATGTGGATTTTTAGCAGAGGCAGTATATATTTCGTGTAGAAAGCTGCCAGTGAAAGTTATTTCTGAACAATGCTTTTCAGACAACTTATAGGAAGGAATGTACTGTGTGCCAGGTTTTTTTCCCCCAAATGATAATTTCAGGTCTAATTTGGCTACTGCTGAGTTCAATCATAGCAAAGCTGGGCACAGAGTATTGGGCAATTTGCTTAGTTTCCACTTTGATTGGGATCCAGCTTCTGCAGTCACTAAACCTAAAGGGGAAAAAAAAATGTACGAGTCCTTCTTTTTTTTTTCCCCTCCAGTTGAACTCAGTTTGGTGAGTTTTTAAAACCCTAAATCCCAAACTGCACTAAGCAACATTAGGCTGTTAAATTCAGGAGAACAGTCCAAACCAACCCATCTAATCCTCTGCAGCACTCAAGATTTTATGTCTAGAAGGATCTTCTCCAGAACTTGTGCCTCACACCTCTCTGGAAGTGCTGTAGTGACAGCTTTGGCTCTCTCTGCACCTGCAACCGTGGGATACCAGAAAGGGAAACATCCCCTTTTGTAAGTCCTACAAAACACCAGATTTACTAGGCACCCTTAGAAAAATGCCATTGTACACATTGACAGATTAAAACCACATGAGGCTGTGGGGCTGGAGAGCCTTACATCCCCTTCTTGCTTTAAGAAAACTCCTCCCTTTCTGCTTTTAACTTGCAACAGCTCCAGCTAAAATGGTGCTGGCTGGGAGAAGGTTTTACTTGGTTAAAGAGGGAAGGAGTAGTCAAAGCAAACAAGTTCAATGTATACATACAAACCAGCTCTAATCAACTCAGTAATATCTCTGTCATTTTTTACATGGTTTCTAATCTCCTCAGCAGCACATGTTAATTTGATTCTAAGATAAATTTCAAAAGTTTTCTGGGCCATTCAAATACTACATAGTAATTGTCTCAAGCCCTATTTCACAAGACATTGCTTGGGGTGGGGGGATACAATTGGTATATTATGACTGAAGTGATTACTAGGGAGAAAAAAATAATTAGCTTGAATCACCACTGTCTCTGCAACCTGAACAGCCAGATATCTTGCAGTTCTATTTCTGTGGCAAGATACTGACATCCAGTGGCCCATTAGGCTAATTATACGTCACTCTTCCCAGGGATCTGCCCTGCTTTATGGCTCTCCCAGCCGAGGTAAGCGGCAGAGTGACATGAACACCACTTACAAGCTCACATGTCAAATCCTACATTTAGGGGTTGCTGCTTTAGCACCGTGACAGTTCCTTATTCGACGGTGCTACCAGAGCTAACCTATACGCTTTTCCCAGCTGCTTTGACACCACAGAGGCCATTTGCAGGCATGGCATGACAAGGAATTTTTCCTAAAAGGAAGCACGTGGTTAGGGTTTTTAACATAACATTCAGAAAAATGTACTGTGGAAGGACTGGTCCCTGTGACCATATGAGTGTATTTCTGAGAAGAAAAGGCGACCATCAGACAGTTACAGATAGTCTAGCTTCATACTGACCTGGCAAAACACAGCTTTTTGTCTCTGTAACTCACTAAGAGAAGGGAAAACAAACTAGTCTTTGTATCAAACCAAGAAAGAACATAACAGGAGGGAGGGGAAAAGATACTCTGCAGTCAATTAGAGTAATTTTTGGCAGAACGAGGCCCAATCCACAGCTATAAATGCATCACAGTGGCAATTTTCAAAGCTCTATGAACACAAAGGCAGGTGCACTATGATTACACAGCTGAAAACAAAGCAATATGAGAATCAGAACCACCACAGGCATAAGTCTTTTGTGGTATCCAGTCCAGGATGGCAGCAGAGATTTATGAGGTTCTCCAAGAGCCTCAACAACTGCGATTCATTCTCTGCCTTCATTCACTTTTGCAGCTTTGTCACTAGGTGCAATAAAATAATTCTTCTAAAACAAAGAGCAAACCCCATGCTTTGGAATATACAAGACGTCTGGAATCAAGCAGATACTTACGACTGTAATGTGGGAATGTTTCCAAGGGTGAGGGGGGTGTGCTCTTTGGAGTCGGATTCCCTCAAGTATTCTTTTTTTCTTCACCAGCTTTAAAAAACTTTTAGTTCTAGATAGGTACTAGTGTGACATGCACACAAAACTGGAATTACAGGGCATAGCAGCAGCCCCATCACTTGATAGATATTAAAAAAGCACAGTCAGTGCTGCCACCCTTCTGACACAGTGCTACAACAGGTGTACACACACTGCTTACCTGTCATGCGTGTCCTTCTGATGTGGCAGGTTACCTCTGTGTGCTGGCTGCTGCTGCTCAGTACATGAGCTCTGACTCCTACTGGAAAGTCTTCTTTTCTATTGTAATGGTGCTTCTGGTTCCATGTGCAAAGGCACACTGGGTCTCCAACAGGAATAAGGAACCTACCTCCAGCTATCTCATTTATTCATTTCAGCTGAAGCACAGTGTTGTAAAATTAGCTAAACATCACCCCCCTCTCTCTCCCAATGTGATCTGTAAATTAACATTCAGATTACAGAGCCCCAGTTCCTATGCATGCAGTTGTGCACTCCTACTATTAGACATCTCACTCTGAATTTCTTAGTACGATAGAAGTATTTGGCTACTAAACATGCTGTTCTGATAACAGACACTTCAATCAGGCTGGAGATTCTGTAAATACTTCACTTTCTGCTTCAAAACACAAACTTATTACCTAACGGAAGTGCTAGGTTAAGCAAGGTGGAAGAAATCAGTTATAATTTCTTTAAAATGTTTGCCCTTCTTCTGAACTGGCAATAAAGTATACAGACATTCTGCTCCAGCTTTAGCACAGCTGCCTCCATTTGCTTATCTTCCTTACTCCCTTAATTTGCCAAAAATTTTGCATCTGTTTACTTTCTTACCTGATATAATCGAAGTATTCTTTGTGCTGATTCCGATAAAAAACAGAGAGTTTAAGCATACGGCCGGCAATCACTTCAGCTTTTTCCAATAGCTGTGTTAGGTGAACTTTTGAATAATCTGGAAAGAAAAGACAATCTGCTAGTATAAGGGGCAGAGAAAAAAAATGCAATACTGTCCAAAAGCTACACAGATGTGCAGACTTAAAATTGGGATCAGAGCTTTAGTAACATGCATGACATCATGCGGCAGCTATATGGAAACTATATAGACCAGGACGAGTTTCTAACAGTAGCAAAAAACAAATGGCAGGAAGATGCACCTTTGAGTCTTGCCGCTCCCTTCCCCACAAATGCTCTGCAAGCCTACGGCTCTGGATTTCATGTGTTAGAGCTGGTTTCCTTGTATTTAGGACTGCAGAGGAGCTGAGAACTGCCCTCTCAGACTTCTGTCATTTGATAAACTGTCTGCTACAATGTCCTTGGTTGTGAGCCAGTACCAAGTCACATAACTAAAAAAGCTTGCTTAGGACCCAGCCTAAACAGCATCTCAACCAACACGGGATTCATAGAGAGCTCTCTTCAGCTCTAAGCTTTCACACATTGGCACCAGGTGAGGAACATCCAAAGGAAGAGATTTATAAATCAGTGGTGGGCTAAACTGATCCTCAGGAGAGGGTGTTGGTGATGTTCAGGCTTTGCAGCATGCAGAGAAGGGAGGGCAGCAGAATGTCTTAAGAAAGCTATCTGCTATGGAGCTGCCGTTCTGTCTTTTCTCCACAGGTACTAGTAGCCAGCAGCAGGCATACAAGTGGCCCTGCTCCACTTTGGTTCACCAGTCTCCTTTCCTAGCCTGGGACAAGCAGTGGTGCCAGGCACAGCTCTTTGGGGCAGCCAAGCTATCGCGGAACACAGGGGCACTGCACCTGCACCCCCCACCCCCCCCATTAATGCACCAAACCTGAGCACATACGAAGCCTAAAGTTAGAATTCCCATTTCCAGGTGTGACTTCTGTAACCCTACCAGCCTAGCTGGCACTGGTAGATGGCTAACCCGCTCATGCAGCAAAGCTAGCATTAAGTGCATGCATCCTGTGGTGCATGTTTCCTCAGCAATATTACCTGCTGTGCAAAACTCAATGATTTCACTCCACTCAGAAACAACATAATCACCATCAACTTGCTTTGACGCTGTCTGCACTGCTACTGTGTATTCTGTTCTTGGGCTCAAGAACCAGTGCCCGCGGACTGTCATAGGCAAAGGAACAGCTTTGGCCACCAATTTAGTGGGTACGTCCTGATGGAAACAAAAAGACAAAACCACACACAAGTTAGCAGTGCAACCAAAACCAATCCAACACCCCTTCCTTCCTCGTTTTTGCAATATAATCCCCAGCCCCTGGCTTTTCTCTGCAAACTTCAGTTAATTTTCACAGTCCACTGGTGCAACCAAGTTAACAGAGTGGCCAAGGGCTATGGTCTAAGGGCTGCTCTGAGTGCTACGGTGATAACTTGCATGTATGAGCGTATTACTGGTTCCAAGGGACTGTAGAGGGATACTATTACACATAGCTCAAATACATGCTTCAGACTAGGGCCATCTGCAGTTTAGTATGCAGAGAAACACACACTAAGGAGCACAAGAATATCTTAATTTAAAAGCTTCTTGTGCTCTCATTGCCATTGTTTTCTTTCAGTCAGCGTAACCAAATAAAATTCCTGCTGCCACCAATCAGCCCACCTATATTGCTGTTAGTATCTTCCAAAACAAACTTCAAAAGAGAAAAAAAAGTGCATTGAAGAGTAACTTTGAGTGTTTTACATATATCAAAATAACCTTATGCACAGGAAAGGCCAGAACAAGCCAAACATACAGCTAGACGGTTTGTGCTTGTCATTGCAACTTGAGCTTCCCACCCCGCCACCATTTCAGATACTCTGTTTTATTCTTCCCACATATAGCACTATAGCGCAGCAAAGAACAGCTGCTTGTTGTTGAAATATCTAATTTCTTTAGTGCCAAAGACTGCAACAGAGACCACTAAGGGGAAGAAAAAAAATGAAGAACTGGACAGTTTCTGCTAGAACTGTGGGTGAAAGGACTCAGAGTGGAGTTGAATGATTCTCTGCATGGTGTACTCGAGGAGCTGTGATAGAGTGAGAGAGGTATTTATTCCAGAATATTTATCAGTAATTATAGAACAGTAAGATGGCTGTCATGTGAAAAGTGGGCATTTTAGATAACATCCATAGCTGTCCACATATAAATACTAATCCATAGTCATCCACCTATAAATACTAGCAGAGTAGTCCCCTAAGGAAAAAAGAAACAAGAAAGAGATACTTTCTGTACAAGACCTGTAAGCAAGACCTGAAAGATTTTTGTATTTTTCTGCTTGTCTTCTATTAAGGAAAAATATCTTTCTTTTATTGTTTTCTGTCAGCAAAAAATATTGTTCAGTTTCTGCATTAAGAAACTGTAAAATTAGCAGCTTGTGATATTACAGTGAATGTGATTAAGTGATAATCAAGGGGAAGATTTTGTTGCCATGATTTCTTTTTTGCCAATTCTCATTTAAACCAAATAACAGGCCCTGTAAGGAGCTCAGTTGTGCACTCTGAAATAAATAATATATAAAAGAGAAAAATTACAAGGAAAAAGAAAAACCTCAAATGACATTTAAAGCTGCCACACTGGAACTATATTGCAAAGGCATCCCACTGGACTGAATTTGCCAGTGCTAAAGCAGTCAGCAGCTGCTACACTTACAGTCATTACTCTTCCTGTCATCTTTTCTTTGGCTGTGGTAAAAATTGCCTCCACCCGGGCCAGGTCTCTGTGCCCACAACCCAGTGGTGGTTTTTGCCCCCATTAATGTTCGCAGTTTTCATGTATCATTAAAAGCCTCATTGCCCACATGTGTCAAAAACCTTACCTTCCAGCTGTGGGTCAGGAAATTCTTCTAACTGTACCCAAAAGTAACAGACTACCTAAAACCACATTAAATACAGGGGTTTATCTCCTGCACAGCTTGGGAGGAGGGGGAGATATGATGCTTTTCATGACTCTAATCTGTTGTTCCTTTTTTTTTTTTTTTTTTTTTTTAAGGTTGCAGCACTGACCCCGGGAAAAAATGTTCAAATATCCAAGTAGAAATTTCATTGGGGATTCTCCATTTCTTCCTTTCATCTCTATTCTGCTCAGCTTATTCCTGGCTGAGCCCCCAAAGCAGTGCAAAGGAGGTTCTATGCCAGCCAGGATTCTGGAATGGCAGATGGCTGCCCCACCACCAGCAGCCACCAGGCAACTCTAAAGGTAACTAGACGGCAATAATTTCCAAGAATGACCTGGAAGCACTGAATAACTAAGCAGCAAGGTATATGAGTCACACTCCCTCTCTCCTTTTTGGGAAGAGCAATCCCTTTGCAGTCCCTTTTCATTGACAAAACAGCAGCTTTCAATTTTCAGCTTTCTCCCATTTCATCTTATCCTCCCTTTGCCAGGTCTGCTTGTAGGACACACTGTGGGAACTCAGCACATCCAGGTTCTTGTCCTAGTTTTGCTAAATATCTGAGCCTCATTTCCCATTACATGGGAAAAATCATGCTTCCATATATTAAAAAAGCAGGTAGGTATGCAAATCGCATTGAGAAAAAGACGAAGTCTTATTAGAATTCTAGTCTTTACATTCTACTACAAATACAAAACTCCTCCTTCACAGATATTATGGCAATAGCCATAAATAATAAGACTATATGTACCTTAAATATGCTGAACATATTTCATATATTAGACAACAGGAAAAGTATCAAAAGGATGAATCATTCACATGTGCTCTCCTGGGTACACGAGGGAAGAAACAGCTCCCCTTCCTGAAGCACAGCATCTGTCAGGCTGTGTCTGTATCCACAGTCACTTGCTCATAGCCATGTGAGAAAACTGAGGCTTTAACTCTCTACAAGTTAGAAAACAGATTAAGCTGGTCATCTGGGCTTATCACCTGTGAGAGAGATGGGCACTTGCAGACAGTGATTCACCCTACCCGTACGCTAAGTAAGGGTGATATTTTTCCCTGAAAATGCCCATCTCCTTCCACAGCCTGACTGCTGGCTGACTCCTGAGAGTAAGTGCCAATGCTCCTCTTTATAACCAAGTGGTGGGGCCCACTCTTTCCTTTCTAAAAAGCTCGGCTAGGAGAAGGGGCAGTGATTTCCTTCACACAGCAGCTTTGTTATGAAGACAATGGGATGGGTGGACACTGATTCAGTTCCCTCCAGATTCTGGGAGCCTTTAGTCCCTGGTGCTGCATCTGCCAGGTTATGGGCTCCCTACCCAGTGGGTCTGCTGCTCAGTTCAGCTGTGAAACTCCTGTAACTAATACTGTAGGGATGAAGGATCCTTGTTATGACACATTTTGAATTTGAGCAATTTTTAATTTCCCAACAAAAGCTTATTCTAGAAAGTGTGTTAAGAATTACTTAGTACTAAAGACAAACACATATGTGTTCTGGCACAGATAATTGTGAACAGAACTGCCTCTCACCCACTCTGCTGTCTGAATTTTTATCATTCTGGCTGCGGTAAGTGGAAATAAAACAAAAACCAAAAAAGCTTTACCAGGGTCACTAACACAAGAAATTTTAAGTTAATTCTGACAAGACATCCAACTTATTCACCATTTTAATTGAAAGACTTTAGTCTCCTGTTCTTACAAAACCAATTACCTCTCTCCTTTGACTAAACCTTTCATCACAGTAAAAAGCTAGAGAATTGCTGAGGAAAAAAACCCAACCAACCAACCAAAAAAACGAAAATAAATAATGACTTATCTTTATGACACTAACAATATCCTTTTTTTCCTCTCCATTTTAACGTGTGACATCATTGTGATGCAAATTTTGAAGTGAATATAGTGTTCAATCTGCTATGGTAGCTCTATCTTTTACAAAAACAAATTTTATAACTTTAGATCATTTTGCACACAAATGAAAAAAACAAGTAGATTAATAAAATGAAAGAAATTAAAGATAATCCATCCAAGTAAGCATTTATATTAGAAGGTATATTTATTCCTGCAGTATAAAATAGCAATTCAAATTCAAAGGCTGTCAGTCCAAAAGTAATAGCAATAAGAAAAAAAACACGCATACCCTATTTTATTTGCTACCACAATTAAAAACGTGTCATAATAAATGGCTATTATAGCATTAAATTTGGTAGCCCTTTGCATGCTGGTTGCTAGCAACTGCAACATCATGGCCAAATGTGTAAAATTCTTGATTTGAAGCAGCAGTGATTTTTCCTTACACTTAATGGATACATTACTTCCAACCAGATCAAAACCAAAAAAGTCAAATAAGGAAAGGTGAAAATTATACATATTCTTTTAACAGCAGTCACAGGGAAAATATTCTCACAATAAAAAGACTCAGAGAAATCAGTGGAAATATTTCCTAGTTATCCCACTGGTTTATAAACCAATAGTAATTTAGGTGTTGGCAGAATTAGAGCTTTTATATTTGCCTGGATAGTTATCTCTGCCTTGGCAAACCTTATCTTTTAGAGGTATTGCCAGCATCATTGTTTTTTAAATTTGCAGATGATTGTGTTGTTTAATCTTCTATCTCATTCCATATTTCTCTAGACATCCCAGTATTTCAGCTATTCTAAGATGAAAGCAAATTTTGCTGGATTTGATAACTACAGATTCTGCAATGCATTCAGTATGTCCCTGCATCAGTGGCTTGAGGAAAGAGGCCAGATGAATATTCAGGTCACAGTGCTGAATGCCGCAACCTAAAATTGCTGGAAGCCTTCCTAGAAGTGCATTAGAATTTGTGACTCTTCTATTAAAATGACATGTGTTGCTTTCATGAGTCTGTCACTGAACAAGGACAGGCACAGAATACATAAATTGTTTAAATAATTATTAAGATGTAGTCAGGAATAAAAAAGCCTGTCTTGCAATAAATTGTACAGGTTCCAAAATTGTTAAAGTTTCAAATGAAATAAAAAAGGTAATGTTCAGTTCTCTATCAAACAAATGTATTTGTGTGTACACGTATATAGGCTAGAGACGGAGAAGGTATTCCGAGTGAAAAATAGTCAATCAGATTAATCAAAGCCCATCTTTGCTGGCTGTCCAATACCTGTTTCCCATGGTTGGGCTTTGAAAGGTTAATAAAACACTGAGATTCATCTATTTAAAGTCAACTATTTCCACCTTGATTTTTAAATGAAAATTACCTTATGTTTAAATTTGTTGGAATTCTTGTTTTCTTTCTTGTTGAGATCAATGAAGTAATGAGTAATGCGATCCTTGGATTTAGAATCCATGTCCCAAGAAATCTTGAAAGAATCACATGTGATGTTACTTATTTTGATGTTGTGTGGGACTGGAAGTTCCTCCATCTCTGCAATCCCACTGTCTTGTGATTTATTCCCTGCGTAAAAAAGAAACATGATTCATTTGGTTAAAGACCTATTAGATATCTGTTTTCTCTGCTCCAATACAATGACATCTCTGAACAGCCTTTCACAAAGTCTCATAGGTGGCACTCAGAAGCAACTATGAGGCACAATTATGCAAGTCTCAATTTCAGTGATGGGAAATATTGGAAGGGGTTGAAAGTCCTCGTGTGAATAAACAGCAATAACGTGTAAGCGGGCTGCACATACTGGCTAGTATCGCAACTGTGTGCAGTTGCGGTTCAAGAAAAAGAAACATCGGAAGCCCTCTGGTGCTATAGAGTTTAGTTAAGATGCCAGCAACATCCACAGTTCATATAATGGCTCTAGCCATACCTGTCAGTGAAATAAATAAAACCAGAAACCATATTCAACCTAAAATTGTTTTTCAAGCACAAAGTAAAACCAATCTCTCCAAAGTTTATGGTTGGTGTATGTATATACACAAATGTATACACATACATAAACCACTCTCCTTCGCAATGAAACAATTAACAATGATCACATTGTTGAGCCACAGTAAAAGGGACATACACACCTATTTTGTTTTATTTCCCAAGGCAACCTTGCTGTGAACACTAAAACTCAGAAATATTAGGTGATCTTGCGCTACAAGACACAAGTCAAAAGCAAACAGACAATAAAAAGAAAAAGCAGAAAGACAAGAAAATGAGTGGATAAAAAGGAAAAAAATAGAGACGATGGTGTAAGAGAAGGAGGAAAGAAATAGGGCATTAAAAAAAATCAAGTATAGATAAGAATAGAAAAAAACAATGGAGAAATTTAAGACTTGTGTCTGTGTAAGAAAGAGGAAAACTCCCAAATTCTGTCCAGATGAGGTAGATTGGAAGCCCATGCAGAGATGTCAGGGAACACATTGTCAGAATTATTTTTCGCCACATCTAATTATAGAGAAAGGGCATTTATATACTTCCATCATAACTTCCAAAGTACTGAACACAGAAATTGAGTCTAGTCATTAATAATAATAATAGTTTGACTTAGAAAGCATTAGGAACATTTACGCCTGTTGACATACATTGTCAAACAATTATATCAACACCTCAATGCAGGAATATTAAGGTTGGCATGATTGCTCGAAATTCTCATGGATATGTGAAATTGAATCACAGAGCCTGCAAAATCCACAGATATCCAGCTAGTATTCTGAATAAATTAATTTATTGATGACTTCAAGAACAAATAATAATACTTTTATATTTTTGTTCCATCTTATGCATTTACATTCAACAACTTGTCCATTTTTTAAACATCCTACTGCTTTTTTTTTCCTTTTCAACCAAAGTGAGATGGAGCATGGTCTTGCTCAAAATCTTATCCTGTTTGTGCCATCCACAGTGACATTTTCAACAGCTGCACTGGCTGCAATAGACTCAGAAATACTAGTCATTACTGAAAGCTTTCTGTTCATAAGAAATACATGGTAAGTGCTTTTTCCAACAGGAGATTTCAAGAAGCCAGCAGGGAGAAAATGGCTTTGCCTTCTTGTGTAAGCATATTTTATTTGAAAAATGACTGAAAGCTCTATCAGGTACACTGAAAAAGCTACATGTGATTGCTCTTCCAGGAGAGAGGCTCTGTGTTTAAGCAGAAGACGGAGCAAAGCTGCTGAGGTTCTCTGACCTCCTGGAGAGCAGGGTGGACTTGGATCCCAGCACACTGAATAAATGAATAAAGACCTGAACAGACATGCAGTCAGGACATCCAAACCATATATATCCACAATACATTAACGTGCAACTTCTTTGCTTCAAAAGTAAGCTTCTCTACTCCATAACTATGGGCCTGAGCTGTGTTATGAACAGCCAAAGTAGTTTAAGCTTCAGGAGACAGGCAAAGCAGTAATGACCGCTGACAGAAAGTAACAGAGATGGAAAAAGATTTTGGAGTACACTGATGAGAGTTAAAGAGCAAAAGTGCTTCTGTAAATGGGTACTGTTTTCTGTACAATTCTTGGAAATAATGTCTGGCGTACATCTTCAGATATCTGCACTCCTGATCCTTTTACTTTCTTTGCTTAAGAACTGAATAAATAGTTTAAATAAATGTCTAGCAGAAAATCTCCAGGTAATTTTAGCAACATTTTTAATATGTCAGGAAAAGAAACCATTTGCATTACTGAGTGTTAAGCTATCCTTTTTTCCTGATGCAACATAATCCAAAACAAGCACTTCTCCAAAATCTTTTAAGCTCTTTGAAAGAGGAAAAAAAAAATTACAGATTTTGAAAGACAGAGTATGAACGGAATATGAAAGAAGATAGTAAAATACCTCACAATAATCACCAACAAGCAATACTCCACTTTTCCTTCTGCTTAGAATATGTAATCTCTGTGATACTTGTAACGCATACTTATATTTTGATATGTATTTGCATAGTCCTGAATGTCAAAATCCATTGACAGGCAGTAATAGGAACCTGATAGTGATATACAATATTAATACAGCGGATGGTGATTCACTGAGGATTGGTAAATGGTGATTTTTGAATAGCAATTGTTGTAGCATTGCATGGGAACAAGGAGAAAAAGAATAGAGCATGAAAAGCATGCTCTTGTTTTTTAAGATTTGGCTGATCCTAGGAACCAAACATGCAAGTATTAGACCAGCTTTGCCCACACAGCAGACACCCCAGCATGCAGACCAACAAGAAATTTTGAAACAGCATTCTCTTGTAAAGCATAAGCTCTAACTCAGAATCTGGATCCTGCAGAAACTAGTGCTTTTCAGTGTTAGGAACAGCATTCTGTCCTGAGACGTACTGGAATATGACATATAAATGAGAGATACATTGCTGAACGTCATTGCACTGTAATTAACTAAAAATAAATGAAGATGATATGATAGTCAATGAAGAAGAAGGACAGTTAGAATATCCTATGCAGTCTGGTAACGTATAACAACTACATAATGTAGAATATTTCCATTAGAGTTTATTAATATTAGAATAGCATTACAACTACCATAATATATAGTTACATACTTAAAAGACAAAATAGAATGAATGGGGAGAATTTTCTATAGCAGAAGGGTAACTTCAACCTAAACTTAGAAGTCAGGTGTTTACGAAAATACGACTATCTACTTTTAAAGTGGGGGTTCAACTAGGGTCTGATAATATTGTCAACCAAAGCACTTTAAAATGCTGGCTGCTACAAAAAACTGCTTAGCAGCCTACCCACTAGTTAAAACTGGGGACTTCACATGTGTGATAAATAGGTGTCATGGAGATAAGAAAAACCAGCAGACATAACTGACTAAAAAGGTAACGCACTTGTACCTTGCCTTTCTTTCACCTGGGCTTTGGTGAATATTTTTAATTGCTTTTCATACTGGAAAGTAAGTCCACTTCAAACCACTTCTTTATATCAAAATCAATGTAAAGAATAGATCAACATCAAGAAATATGATATCTAGTAAAAGCAGAAATAGCAGCTGAACTTACTCAAATCCAGAATATAGTTGCCCTAAAGCACTCCAAAACTCCAGCTGAAAGTTACGACTGTTATGGATGTGAAAATAGGCGGAGAAAGCCTTAGAACTGGCTGCTTGCACATTTGTCATTTTGCTGCTTCACTGAAGCTAAGCTGATCTTTCTTTGAAGCATCACAATACAGACAAAAACTGAAAATCAAAGTAGCATAGGAAGCGTTGCTCTGAACAGCTTAATGTTGAATTAAAATAGATCAGCTTCCAATTAAAATTGATCAGCTTCCAATTAAAATTGTTACTTCATTTTGCTCATTCATGTTGCTTCAACACCAGAAGCCACTGCGGGACTGGAGGGAAGCGCTGCTTTCAAGTCTCTTTTGGGCAGTAACTCATAGTAGTTAAACAAGCCTAGTCTCCTCTGCCAAAAAACCCAGGTGTGTCATCCCTGTATGCTGCAGAAACACCTCTGTCTTAACCAAAACCAGTTCACTTCTAGGACAAGCAAAATGGCGCAGTGGTTCTTGACCTGCGTAATAAGAAGTCAAAGACCACTCGTGTGCGTAGGTCACACTGGAAGCATAAGACTTTAAATTTCTTCAAAGCCAAAGAATAAATAGAACACGCCAGCTTTACTGAGATCAGCTGGAGAACTGCAAGATTAATGTTTTATGCTCCTATTCACAGGCTTATCTCTCTCTGCCATATCCAGAGTTAAATTTCAAGTTAAATTGTCTAATCAATTTTAAAGCGGTTATGATACTCACTGCTGCAGCTGAGCCAAAATGCTGGCAAATGAGTAACAAATCAGTTTTATTTACATACACATAGACACACTTAATTTAGTATCCTTGTTATATCTTCTCCTTACATAAATTACCTCTGAATGAAAAAAAAAAAGGCAGAAAATTCCCATTGAACATTCATGGTTTTTATCTGTCACTACTGGAGACAAATGCTAAGACTCAGAAACTGATAAGCCCATGCTGAAAAGATTTGGAAAAGGATGGGTTTTTTTGAATTTGCCTTGTCACTCAAAACAAGCTGAACCATTACATCTGCAGCAGTGGAAGGATGGTGGAGAAGAGCCTTAACGCAACCTCTGATTGGTAGTTACTGAGCATTCACAATCACTGAAATTTTATAATTTTAGAATACTTGATCATTCTTTTTCCTTAGTTCTAAAAATGTAGAACTTCGCAGCACGGCAAGGGAGTACGTGCCTACTGATTTTTCATTTCACAGACAAACTGTTTGTGTTATCCACAAAAGAAATCCTGAAAGGACTAATTTGTAATCCATGCTCTAAGCATACTTGCAGCTCACAGAACTGAGTTTTATGAAACTAGACCAATAAGATATTTCTGGGTTCCTATGGTCTTGCTTATAGATGTTTTGACTAACATTATCTTGGCAAACGCATTCTTGCTATTAAGTATTAATGATGGAAAAAAATTAACTGAAGCAGCATGATACGCATTTAATAAACATATGGAATCTCTACACATACATCTGTATTTCCTGTAGTTTGAATGTTATCCATCATTTGGAAACATTAAAAAGACAGGTTCATGCTCAGAGGCTATACACCAGACACGCTGCAGTAGGACTCCTAAGTATTCAGAACTCATGCGATTTGTATTAAGCAATCAAATCACACCCTCTCTCCCATAATTCCATCCGTAACACTAATATGCCACCTTGCACAGCATTAGCTGTGTAGCTTGCTGCACTATGCAACCAAGAAAAATTATCCAGCAGTCGAGAAACAAATTCATGGAAAACAGAACCTGCAAATAACTGAATACAATGACATAATAGCCATCCATCGACAAGAAAAAACCTAGAAGTATTACAGCCATAATGAGTGTGATTGCTTGTACTCAGTGTGAAGTAAACTCGTGAAATATTCATTCAACTGAAATATCATCTATTAAATCTGGAGAAATTAAAAGAAGGCAGGGCCGGATAAAATTCTTTTCTCTGCTGGAGCTGTGAGAGTGTCCTTTCAGTGATAATGAATGACAAAATATAGCCGTAGAATACTACTATTTATCTGCATTCTAGACTTAGATACTAGAGGGAATGACCATCGAAGTAATACAAGAATGCTTTTCAGATTGCTATTTATCCTTCATGGGGTTTAGATTCAACCAATTCAGATATCCAATATCTGGGCAAAAATTATTTATTCATTTTATATATGGAAAAAATGTAAATATCTCAACAGAATTTGGAATAGAGAGGGGGTCTGTTTGAGTTGTCACTCAAACAAATACAGAGCTGTCCTAAATAGTGCTGGAAAGTTACACATCCCTGATGTAATGTAGATGTTCTTTATATCACAAAGCCCAGACATGTCAGGAGAACAACCAATAGAAAAGAGAAGAAAGCAATAAAATGGCTTTTCCTTGCATGACTTTAAAATCTCTTGCTGACTGTGTTTCCTGCTAAGGCTTTGTCCTTCTGTCCCTCAAGATGCAAATTACATCAGCTTAATGAAGTGTAGTTACATTTTCATTTAAATCCATTATGAACTCTCCTCAGTATGTATTATATAAATAGATTTGCCTCTTTTGGCATCACTTTGGAAAATCTCCAGTTTTATGGACAAAACCAAATCATCTGATTCTAAGTTTCTTTGTACTCAGGGGTAAATCTTCAGTGTCTTTAGAGTCATGCTATGTGAAACATGGACTTCTGATGTTTTTGGAGCAGACATTCAAAAATTACTATTATGCCTCTCCTAAGCTCCCAACACCATTGCCATAGATCTTTGAAAACATGTTCCAAAAGGATTCATAAAAAAAGCATGAAGGCATTTTGGGCTGTCAATTCATACTTTGTAAATCTCACGCTTCTCCTTGCATCTGAAACGGTTGCTATTAAGACGTCTCTTTATCTGAGGATGAAGCTCTTTGCGTTTAATATGGTCTATATTTAAAACACAACACAACACAACACAACCAGTGGAAATTTTGTTAGTGATGGCTATTTCCAGTTACAGCCCTGTCTTTTCCAGCTGTAAGTTACACTGAAACATCTTAAGAGCTCACTAGTCTAGTCACCACATTCTCAGCTGAGGAGATGACTTGGGAACAGCAGTTTCTTAAACTCTGATTTCACAATGATTTGCAAACAACATCTGTTTAAAACCTCAGTTAATTTTCCAAAAGACATGCATATATTGAGAGATTTCAAATAAACATAGTGTTAAAAGTCATGGAATCGAATAATTCTCAAAGAATTTAACTGAAAATACTGAAACGTCACTACTTCTTAAAGTCAAGGCACTCATTTAAGGCTCATTTAAAACTGTAGAGAAACGGTAAAGTAAATAACAGGTCCTACTCAAATTCTGTCTGAAGACTGGCTCTCCTCTGCCTTTATCTCTAGCAGCAACAAAGAAGAAAACAGTTCAAGACACTTTCCAAAAATGAAATCTTTTGACATTTTTATGATAAATAATGCCTTTCTGATGAGAGGGAAAAAAAATTGATGGAAAATGACAGAAGACGATGTGATATACAACACCTATTTTAGGGGGTTATGCAGACAATAAAGAAAACTAAGCCTATGTAACATGCCAAGCAACTGAAATACCTCCACCTCCAATACTGAGCTGTCACCCAGGATTGAAAGTTTGCTACAAAAAAGAAAGCCTATATTCAGTGGTAGTTGTTCCATTCATCCAAACTGTGGCTGTCTGTGCTAAAGCAACTCACAGCAGCAGCCAGGCTGCTGCAATTTTTTATAGCAGGTAAGACACCTAGAATTTACTAAACTAACTGGGAATGCCAAAAGCACTAGGAAGACCCACTGATATCCCCTAACCAGCTATTGGGAAGAAAGCCAATGGAACAGTTATCATGGCACTTCTACATCATCACCATATTTTTCTGCACCGATGTTATTTCACTGTTGTGGTTCACATAGCTTGGGGTTTATCTGGGCTGCTCTCATGCAGAAGATAATGCACTAAGTGCTGCACTGTACTGTCTTTAGAAAGACACGCAAGATACTAATGTCTGCAGTTACTTCTGTGAAGTGTCAGATCCACGAAAACCTAGAAATTTGATAGGGGAAATGTGACTGAGGTTTGTGAGTCAGAAAATAAGCGAGGTGAGACTTTACCCACATAGCACAAAATTAAAAGTTAATGCTGGATCCTTAATAAATTTTGGGAAGATATCTGGAAATCAAAAGATATATAGATGAGGATGAGAGGCACAGAGTAATAAACTATAAGGTAAACCAAATTTTGAGACCCTGAAAGATCAGGTTTACATTATACACAGATACCAACTGCTCATGTAATAAACACAACAGTACCCAAACAAAATCTTACAATTCAAATCACTTTTTAAAAAAATATCACATTTTCAGATCTTAAAATACATCCATTGGGGAAAAGTTTTTCTCAAGTTAACATTTTCAATACAATGAGAGACACTAGCTATGACCTTTTGAAATAAAAATGTTTAATGAGAGGTGATCGACTTCATAAAAAGCACCTAGGTACATACCATGACATAAGAAATCCTCTTACTACATACTGATACTAACAACTGAAAATAACTCATTTAAAAACAGTAACTCCAATAAAATGAACAGAGGCATCTCTATGCCTTCTGAAAGAGAAAAAATTCTACCTTTTCTTGTCTCAATAATTCAGTTGATTGGTTATATATCAGCTCTATACAGGTAAAATATTAAGTCTGTAATTCTAGAAAACTGATATAGACTGACATTATTTGAGCACTATAATTCAGAATGAATTCTCCAACTTGCCATGGAGGTATTTTATTTATTCAAAAGTTCAACAGGAAGGAGAATTCTGCTTTCTCTATAACCATCAAAAATGACAGGAAAGTGCCAGGAAATTGTATATTAGCTGTGTACTTTAAATTTAACTAAGCAAAACCACAATATCATGTTTTTCTCCTGAGCTCTGGAATGAATGGGTCCCCATCCAACTGCTAGCTATATAAAATTGTTTTACCACACCAGGACAATATGTCCCTACCAAGCAAATAATCAACCTGAATAAAAAGAATTTCAATGTTCACTGCAACACCTTGCTCAAGAGAGACAAATCACGCAGAGGAAATAAAAATACAATAACATTTACAAAATTAGCAAATCAAGGTTCTTATTTGTTAGGGCATGTAAGTGGCACTTCTCCAGGATGGCTATTCTATTTCACAGTTCAGCTTGCTATCCATAACCACATAAGTAACGTTTGTGCTTTATTCATGCTTCTTTTCATGTACAAAAAAAAAGAATGAATAGCCTCAGATTCTTAAATGTCTCTCTCTCCTCTACCCCAGAATCCTGGTAAACTAACTCCCAATACAGATTTTTATATTTATATAAGCATATTTTAAGAATATTTTCTAAATAAGTATCCTTGTAAAACCAATTCCTACTTTAGATAAAGAGAGAATGCCTGCATCTATAAATCCTGTTAGAGGGATAAACTCCTCTAAATCTTCTCCTCATTTCCTCCCCATGTCTGATGCTACTGTTGTGCATTTTTTGGTAAGATAATGTGCATTCTTTTGAAAATTTAAAAAAACCCCAGTTTTGAAAATAAAGCATTATTTAAAACTATAATATGTATATCTATAATTACTGAGTGTTTTTACAATGTTCATATATATTCAGATTCTCTTGTTACTTGGTTTTAACTCAAGGCTTAATTTATCTGTTTCCTACTAATCTACACCATTGACTACAGCAGGAATATTCCACACTGCAAAACAAAGAGAACAAAACTAGACTTTGAGAGCACAGTTGTGCCCTTAGTACAGCTATCTTCTTCAGCAGAGAGGGTTCCCCAAAACTGTGCCTACATAAAGCGCTGAGCAATCTCCAGATTGTCTAGTTTCTGTACTGAAGAATTTCTCTCAGCCTCTTACAAAGGACTCAATTCTTCCTCCATCTCACACAGAGAACAAATCTACTCTACAAGTGGTCCCATGATTCAAATCAGCAGACCAATATCTCAATCCTGCCACTGACAGCAACAAATGTGCAGGCTCTTAGCTCCCACTGAGCAGTGCTCTGCTCTCTCCCAAGCCTCGTTTCTCACTGTCTGCTGTCAACTACAGGACTGAAACCTTGTTCTGCAAGCAGCCTCTTGCTGCACAAAGATGGCTTGGAGACTTCATTGCTACCTGACAGGAGGTGCAGTACAGCAACTGAAAGACAATATATAATGAAAGAAATGTATTCAGCACCAAATTGATGCTTTGCCCTTCCCTTGAATACTAACTCAACTGAGATGCTCATTTACCCTTAGCAAAAGCATTTGACTATCATGTATTTTGAGATCTTGTACACATAGGACTTCAGAGGCTTTATTTCCTCAAATGTCTATGTTTTTCACTAACATAGATGGGAATACACAGCTAAGCGTGGCAAACCTGACAGCTAGTAGCAGCAAATGAAGTCTTACACTGGTATAGTTTGGAATATGATTATGCCATCAGAACTTCAGGGCTTTGGTTTACAGCTCAAGCATTCTCTTACCGACCATCGAATGCTACATTAGGTTAAATAGGTGTGCTGGTTTTGGCTGGGACAGAGTTAATTTTCCTAATAGTAACTAGATGGAGCTGTGTTTTGGATTTGTGCTGGCAACAGTGTTGATAACACAGGGAAGTTTTAGTTACTGCTGAGCAGCACTTGCACAAAGCCAAGGCCTTTTTGCTCTGCACACGCCCCCCACCAGCTAGTGGGCTGGGGCTGCACAAGCAGTGGGGAGGGGACACAGCTGGGACAGCTGACCCCAACTGACCAAAGGGATATTCCACACCATATGACCTCAATATAAAAAACTGGAGGAAGAAGGAGGAAACAGGGGGAGGCGGGGGGGGCGACATTTGGAGTGATGTTGTTTTTCTTCCCAACTGTTACATGTGATGGAGCACGGCTTTCCTGGAGATGGCTGAGCACCTGCCTGCCCATGGGAGGTGGTGAATGAATCCCTTGTTTTGCTTGGCTCATGTGTGCAACTTTTGTTTTACTTAATAAATTGTCTATATCTCAATCCAAGGGTTTTCTTACTTTTACTCTTCTGATTCTCTCCCCCATCCCATTAGGGGTGGAGTTAGCGAGTGACTGGGAGGTGCCTAGTTGCTTAGTTGTGTATCTGTACAGAGAAGGTTACCAGAATTAGCAGAAATCAAATAGTGCCATTACAACGTTTCGGTGGAATATAAATTTTGGCTGAGATATAAAATTCTCCAGAGTAGTTTTGCTGGGCCATATGCACTCCTTCAACATTAAAGAAATAAATTTTATACAACAGATGCATCCTCCAATTTAAAAGCAAAGGCTACTGTCCAAAAGATTTTATACATATGACTTGCAACAATGTTCACGTGCAATACTAATACGATGTACTACTGTGGAAACCACTAATGCTCTGAGAAAGAAGAAAATACTAAAAAAGACCAACATCAGCCTTGGGAGGCTAGTCTCCACAGGCTCACCTTCTGTTCAGTGCAGAAATGCAGTTTCCTGAAGTGGATAATCTGAGTATCTACATTTAGCTCTCACATTTAACTTTGCCCTGGAGGAGTCCAATTCTTTCCAGAGACTAGAGAGGGAGGTCACAGAAGTTAAGAGCTAGCTGAAGTCACATTTTGTAATTATTTCCTAAATTATGTTCAACAATTCTCATGATCCTCATGATGCAAAAGCAACCTCTGATAATTTGCAAGATCCCCGCCAAAGACAAATAAGAAAAAGAACATGGGGGGAAAAATGTAGATACTACACTGCAGCCAATTTCTGAAGGGCCATAGCAAAGAAATCTACATCACACCGACTCTCTGAATTTCTGTGTCACATACTTCAGAATTTTTCACTTATGCTCACGATATTTTTCTGGAAAGTATTAATAGGGTCAAACGTCTCAGGACCATTTAGACTTGAATGTGGATGAATTTATGTCTTGCTAACTGAAATTATAGCTAAGTTATTTAATAACTGTAATTTAATTAATTTTAAATAAAATAAATAATGCATTCAATTGCATAATTAAACCAATTTCTCAAAATAGTTGTTTCCTCTTTTGTGATTATCATTATCAGATTATCACTGTGAGTTCTCCTCTGTTGTTATCAGCCAATTGTTCCAATTCAGTACCACTTAATCTTTTCGTTTTTGACCCATCCTGACTTGAAGCAAAAAATTAAGTAACATTTGGTAACATCTTCAGAAGTACCTACATGATTTGGAAAAGTCTTACTGAAATCAATGCGATTTAAGCTGAGTTACTTAAGGGCTTCTGAAAACTTGACTGCAAATATCTAACAATGCATATCTACGGCTGAAAGTGAATTGTGGAGGCACACAAGTTACACAAACCCAGTGTACAAAACAAAACCTGACTGAAAATCTGGTCAGCAAAACTTTGTGCAGTGGTTAATATGGCAAGGCTGACCTCATTCTTTCACTAAGATTAAATTATTATTGAGTATCCTGATGACTTGAAAGTATTTAGTATTTATACTTCACTCATTCAAAACTAAACCACATCTTCGGAATGTCAATAGCAGCCAAAAAACTAAACTTTCTGATAGACAGGCTGCTAAATGGGAATAGGTGCAAGATACAATCACTTTTTTACAGTTTCCCTTACCCCTTATGGATATTTTTGGAAGAAAATTTTTCTGAAAACTGGATGCTTTTATGCTTCTATAAAGTACTTGATTTTCCACAAGGCTGGGCCCCTATTACCCAATTTTTCCTCTTTCGTTTTCACATTTTTATTACACGGAAGTTGAGCAGTGTTAACTCAGTAAAATGTTAAGCTAAACACACGCATGTGCACACAAAATCTAATCACTGGGTTAAAAACCATATGGAGAAATTATTAAAACGGAGGAGTTTCATTATCAGATAAAAATATGCAACTGGAAGGTTGTGAATAATCACATGGGTACACATTTCTTCACTAAGGACTGGGAAAACTGTAAGCCACTAAACCGCCATCTATCTCAGAAGATTAAATTGACATGCCATCATGACTACTTTTCCCCTTATCAACGATATGCAGATCTACTCATCCTACCACGCTCTAAGGACTGACCAAATCTTTGTAGCATAGAGCTGAAGAGGAGTGGTGGGATGTCCTTTTATGATCCATGAATATCAAAACCAAGCAAATGGAATTGGCCACATAAGCTGACACTGAGTGCAAATATAATGACATCACCAAACACCAGCATCTTGCTCCTCGTCCTGTCTGCTGAGTGACTTATCTATGCAAAAAGATTTATATCGCTATACTGTTCCCACTGAAGTTCTCTTAGAATGCCTATACTAAAGATATGTTTATTTTGTATTATACCTTGTCATATTGAAGCTAGACAATCTTCTGTGCAATCCTCTATGGAATGAGAATTGCAGTGTGGCAAAATCAGCTACAGTTGGCACATCATTGGCTTTCGTGCCCCTGACCATCAGAGCTAGACCTGCTGCAATTCTACCTTCTTGAAATCAAATAGGACATTATAGTAGACTGCAAACACTAGGCCATCACATTATTTACTACTAATCAAAATAATGCTCCCATTTTGTTCAGCACAGCAAGCTTACAGTACATGGGTGGTAAGTGGTTCTTCTCAGCATGTGTTGACTACAAGATGCATTTCAAAAACAGATTTTAATTAAAATGAGCATTTCTCAGCTGCTGAAAAGGAAAGAAAGTAATAAGGGATGTAAAAAGCTCTAAAGCATCTTCTAGCTTAATTTAATGTCATTTAAAAATTAAAATGAACTTTGCAGACACATATACTAGAATTTGTATATAATGTATACCTTCAATTATATGGAATTCCAGATTTTGAAAGCAAGTAACTACATCAGAAACACTATTATAAAAGCAGGTCGATTTGTCAGATGTACTTTATTCATTTAGCAGGAGAAGCCTGCATTGTCAGGTATCTATGCATCCTTATGAAATTCTGACCATACTTGACACTGCACTCAGAACCATTTCGTGGTGTGTTTTTGGGAGGATGCTATCTCAGTACTGTTTTGCTGGAAAACAGGGAGTGACATTTTTCAGCAGACTCCCACCCTGCTGATTACCAAAGGGGCAGATTTTAGAGCAGGAAGGGATCTGGGGATTCTTATGGCATGAGGTTTTTCTCCTCCGATGAATAAACAAGTACAGCAGCCTATGACATGGTGGAACTGCCTATGTCTCCAAGACTAATAACAACAGAAAACAGATCTCATAGATGAAGCCACTGACTGTGTGACCCTGGACAAGTTGCTTGGGGCCAGATTCCGATTCAAGTTATGCAGGTCTGGGTCACTGGCCTAATTGCTCCAATGCTCTTTGTCTAACACGATGTAACTGAGGGTCTTAATCTTCTACTGCTTTTAATATTAACTGTATAGTAGAGAAGTGAGTGGCCTTTCATGATTTGTGTTTTCACATGTCACTAAACAAAAGAGAGTCAAACAGACACTTTCATTTCAGTTTATTACTGTGAACCTCACGCTCATACTTGTTTACCTCGTTCTTATTTGGCTGGCAACAGCTTGTGCCATTTATCATAGCTGTGTCTTAATCAAAACCAAAAATGCATTCTCTACTTCAAGTTAAGTCATGTGAGTTCAAATCTAGCAAGGAGCAGCAACCTTGTATTCACATGAGCTTTTATTTGACCTGCCAGCTTGTCTGCCTTGATCACACAAGGATTTTCATTTAAACCCCAGTTTTCTTTCAAGCAAAGGGAAGCCCAGAAAGAAAGGCAAAACTCATCACTTGAATGGCAGCAGGGAGAACTCAGGGCTGGGGAATACACTTTTACTAAGCATTTTTTTCTTGAGAAAGTAGGGTGCTCAGCACGATTAGGCTTCTGTAATTCACTGAATACCCTCCTGCCAGTCTGCAGCATGAATGAGCATTTCTCTACTTCAGCACACTGGTAATTGCTGTGTGCTCTTCATACAGATCTCTCATAAGGAATAGGATTTGGCTCTGGTTTACACCAGTTTGTGCTTTTTAACTGTGATTTGAAATGTATTATAAATTCGCAATAGCTTAGGAAACTCTACTCTGTAACTTGTACTATTTTTTTTAAAATTTAATTTTTATGCAGGTTTCAGACTTTCTATCAGACCCTGACAAATGAAGGATAAAGGGGTTTTGAGAGCCTTTTTTGGCAGGAGCTGAAGTTGTTCTGTTTTGTTTCATTTTTAGGTGGCTTCCTAGGGCAACGAAACAGTCAAGGTCTTTGGATGTGAGTCTGCCACTGGTTAACTGCTACTAACTTTTGAATCTCTGACAAGTGTAGAGAGCTCTCATATAATTCAGGTTGCTGCCAGTTCCATTAAAGTAGGCAAGCATGCAGAAATGAGAGAGGATCCTGTTAAATACTGCCTATCAGGAAGAAGGCTACCATGAGTTCAAGCTTTTCACAGATACTAGAGTATAAAAATGACACAGCTATGAATACTGTAGTCAGAAGAAATCTTTAAGCATAGTTTTTGCCATGTTAGAATTCACTCCTCACTTAGACATAGGATAACATATAGACTGTATGGGTTTATTAAAAGTCTTGACTTGGGCTCATCGTTTTCTTGTCCTGATGGCATTTGTAACAGATGTCTCATGTAGATTCTCTAAAGAAGTTCGGCTAATGAAGAACAGAAAACTCAAATTGAAGTTTTGATATAATTAAGTTAAAAGAAACCTATAGCAATTCTGAACCATCAGATTTAAATCCATTGGAATGCCATAGTCCTCAATAGTTCCAGCAATATTTTTTTAAAAAGAACAATTCAGTTGAATACTTTAAATACTTTCCGTTACAAAGACTTCTGTAGTCTTATAATTCAGGCTATCAAACAGCCATTGGACCATAACAAGTTATCAATCATGATCACGCTAACACAAAATTGAATTATTACCTATAGAGTTATGTTACTTTAAAATAATTCATATTTAGATTCATTTTTTCATCTTTTAGATTTACAGCATTCAAAAGCATCCCAAGTAACTCTTTCCAACTCACACTCCCTACTATAAGGGCTAAATATAACAAGTATAACAAGATATACTGAAGAATTTTGTTTCACTCTATGGTTTCCATCTCAAGTGCTACACAACTGCATTAGGGCTGACAGCCTCACCAGACAGCCTTGCTGGTTTGCTGATGGTTTGTTCAAGGAAGCAACCCAAAAACCAGCTGAGCATTACAGAATATACAAAAAAAGAAGGAGGAGAATCAGTGTTTTATTTTTCACATATGGGACCTGATTCTGTCTTCCCTGCATTTGTACAGTTATGAGAAAGCACAGAGTACCAGACATGTTCCTATTACATAGGTTATGCTGGAGCACCTGGCTACCTGATATGTCACAAAACTTGAAATTAAACTTTCATGCTCTAGAAAGGCTCCTATACTGTAAATCAAGTATGATTTAAGAACTCTATGCTACCTAAACAGAGTGACAAAGTGAAGTACAGAAGCAATATATTCCATGAGTCAAGGTTCCAAAGCATGGTACAGAGCAGTTGACAGAGGAAACAAATAAATGTACCTGGAATTTCAGGTGTCTCCATCTGGGGGAGAAGAGAAAGCAACCTTTACGCACTGGCAGAGGTGAGACAATCCCAATAAATTGCATGTTAAGTCTTACTGCTCAAACCTGTCCTTTCATGAAGAGTAAGGTGGTAGCTGCGTCATCAGAGAACAGGCAACACTGGCTAAAATTCCAGTATGTTCCACACAAGACAGACAGAAATTCCCCATGATACAATGGATTCAGTGATCAGATAGGCTTGAGGATTTTCAGTTCCTGTGATTAGAGATATACCTTGAAATTCCATTAAAAGTGCAAAGGCTAGAACTTTGTCAGAAACATTAGTGCTCTGAAAGCCATGTTTACTGCTGAACATTTATATTAAATTACCAGCATAATTCCATCATAAAAGTGTATGTGCATAATATTTACTTTATGTCATCAGATGCACCTTAGTGGCATTAAAATACAATCTGCTGCACACTCTGTTCTTTATTTTATCCCTTAGTTTATATGAAGTCATGTGTAATTTCCCTTTACGTAAGTTGGATTAAAAGGACCAAAGACACAGCGTGAATCACTCCACTGATATTTGTATACTAGTACTTATGGCTGGGTCAAGATTGAAAGAGCCTTTTAACATCTTTTTATCCTGCTGATTTTTAAGGCCATATGTGCTCAACTACGACTACACAAAGAAGTGAACTGCAAAAAACCCCAACAGAATAATCCTTTAAAAATGTTATTTCTAGCCCAAACCTAAAGGTAGATGAAATCCAAACAAACTGCAACTTAAAGAGAGAAATTCCAAATTAGATGCCTATCTGTATGAAATAAGATAGAATACACAGAACAAGAGTTAGGAAAATACAGTTGTTGTAAGATCTAAATCATGCCATGTTGTGAACGCAAATTTGGGTTTACACAAAGTCTTATTGAAGTCAATGGAACAGCTCAGGGAATGAATTTATGGGATGCCTCTGACCATTGCAAACTGCAGATTCTCCTAATGAGAGTGCATTGATATACAAAGCTGAACATGGGAATTCCCCAAACTATGTTTCTCCTAGAGCTTCCAGCTGTGTCTGACTTAACAGTATTGAAGAAATAAACTCCAGATGTCACTCCATACTTGGAACTAAGAAAGAGTGCAAGTCTGATAATACTTCCTGCCATTGTGCAGGAACGAAAGAGTAACACCAAACTAGTTGTAAGGTTTCCTCTTTTTGACAGCAGCTAGAACTGTCAAGACTCAGAGAAACTGTTGTTAGATTATAAAAACCGTATAGATAATCATTGTTTTTAAAAACATCCATGCAAAACAGCTTGTTTATTCAAGCATAAATAAAACAAGAACACTGTGAAAACAATAAAATAAAACTGATTAATCATTCAACTACAAACACCACTGTGAAAACTGATCCAGCTACAAACACTACAACAAATTCTAAGCAAACCTTCTGTGCTGAAGGCAACATTTTCAAGGTCAAATAAAGGATGCTCCACTGTATAACAAAACCTAGTGTGGAAACCACAGGACATGATCCTGGAGCAGAGCTTTCTTTAGTTCCAACATTGTAAACCTTGCATTTATTCATATTTTCCTACAACAGTGACATATTTTATCCATGTATCTGTACTGCGTTTGCATGGCAAGATTTTGGTAGTGGGGGGGCTACAGGAGTGGCTTCTCTGAGAAGCTGCTAGAAGCTTCCCCCACATCTGACAGAGTCAATACCACTGACTTCAAGACAGACCCACCGCTGGCCAAGGCCAACCCATCAGCAATGGTGGTAGTGCCTCTGGGATAACATATTTAAGAAGGGGAGGTAGGAGTGAGAATATGTGAGAGAAACAAGTCTGTAGACACCAAGATCATTGAAGAAGGAGGGGGAGGAGATGCTCCAGGTACCTGAGCACCCGTGGTGCAGACTATGGTGAGGCCAGATGTCCTGCTGCAGCTGATAGAGGTCCACAGTGAAGCAGGTCTGCACCTGCAGCCCAGGGAGGACCCCATGCCAGAGCAGGTGGATATTTGAAGGAGGCTATGACCCCATGGAGAGCCCACACTGGAGCAGGCTCCTCGCAGGACTTGTGGACTTGTGGAGAGAGGAGTCCACACTGGACCAGGTTTGCTGGCAGGACTTATGACCCCATGGGGGACCCATGCTGGATCAGTCAGTTCCTGAAGGACTGCGGCCCATGGGAAGGACTCAGTTGGAGAAGTTTGTGGAACACTGTTTCCTGTGAGAGGGACCCCACACTGGAGCAGGGCAAGAGTGTGAGGAGTTCTATGAGAAGGAAGCAGCAGCAGAGACAGTGTGTGATGAACTGACCGCAGGGAGGAGGTAGACAAAGTTGGGAGTAAAGTTGAACCTGGGCAGAAGGAAGGGGTGGAAGGAAGGTGTTTTAAGATTTAGTTTTTATTTTACACTACTCTGATGTGATTGATAATAAATTAAACTCATTTCCCCAAGTCAAGTCTATTTTGCCCGTGACAGGAATCAGTGAATGATCTCTCTTTGTCCTTATCTCAACCCATGAGCCTTTCATTATATTTTCTCTCCCCTGTCCAGCTGAGGAGGGGAGTGACTGAGCGGCTTTGGTGGGCACCTGGGTCAGCCCAACACAGTATCATGTATTGGCAATGTTAGTACTACTTTCTCAGACATGTTTATAAACTTTTGAAGTAAGTAGTCTGCAAGTAAAATGCTTAAAACTTCTATCAAAACACAAAAAACATAGTGGATGCTTCTGGGCTGTGTTCAGCCAGGATTAAATATAGCCTTCCAGGTCACATATAGCACAAAAGGCCATGCATGCTGGCAGCACAGCAGAGGTACCTACTGTACCAAGTGGACTAAGAAAAACAAACCCAGACTGCAAGGACTTTTAAAGATTACCTCCTCAATTGTGGTTAAAGATGCTGGTTCTACTTTAGCAGCACAAAGGGAACCGAAAACTACCTTATTCAGAAAAGCCACAGCCTCTAAACCTGCTATATAGATACCACGAATAATAAAAGGTGGAGCAAATTACAAGGAATGGGTAAGGGAGGAGATCTTTCTAGATTTTGGAGAAAAAAAAATGGAAAATGAATGAGGCAGAGAAGTCCCAAAAGGAAAATCCAAGGTCAGGAAGATAAGCTTCAGCAAGCCTTTGGAGACAATTGAATACAAAGATGCCTGACTGGAACCCATTCAAAAATGAATGATGGAATACTAGAGAACTCTAAATAAGAATGGAATTAGTCTCTCCTTCCCCAGCCTTGCACGACAAAAGCAATATTCAGCTCGTTCTAGAAGGCATGGCTCTGGGAGCAGGGACCTCACTGGAAAGCTGCTGTAAAAGCTGAAGTGGCCTGTAGGGCAGACCCTGATCTAGATTATACAGGCATAACTGCAAAGCAAATAGCATATTGGGAGAAGCAAGCTCAGAACACAGTTTACCAGAGGTGGCAGAGCCATCAGATTAGTAGTCTGAGAAGAAAACTGCTCCGTCTATATTAAGATGGAAGATGAATCAGATGGAAAGGATACTAGTGGCTTATCTTCTACTCCAGAAAAACAGGGTTTGTCTTTGAGATTTGCAGAAGACATATGAAATTTTAAGTGAGGAGTTGGCTTGGCATTCCTGCCTCTCAAATGCTGCAGGGAATAGAATTTCTCTTCCTTAAATGATTCCTCCTGCCATTATACTTATTAAGAACTACTGATCTGCTGGGCTGAACACTGGCTGGCAGAGATGAGATTGCTACATGGCAAAACGGCATAAGGAGTTCAGGTATCTCTTGGGCTACCATAGAGCCTGTGGCTAGTTCCAAGCTAAATAAGGATCTTTATGAACGATCTGGAAAGAAAGATCACATTTCTGTATTGCAGACAACATTAAACAGAAGGAACGGCAAGCGTGAGATGGCTTATAAACAAAGGCAGAAAATGATAAAATGGATTCTGTTACAGAATAAATAAAAGAATGTGTCTGGGAACTATAATCTGAAACAAACACAAAGAAGAAGGGACATGCATGGGAGACAGTAATGTCTAAAAGCTTTAATTATAACAATTAGTAGAAATTAACTACAAAGCCCACATTCTGTATTTGAGTTTCAACCTAGCAATGTCAGTGTATAGCACCAGGAGAGAACAGTGCTTCTGTAAGTGAATCTGGCATAATTACACATCAAGAATTTCAGTTGCTTTGTAAAAGATCTAGAAAATTTCAGTGAAGAATAATTGAATCGATAGGGGCACAAACAGAATACCAGGCAAGATTTAAATCGCTAATAATATATAACATGGTCATTGCCAGTTAAAATAGTTAATAATCAATTACACAGATTTGAGGCATAAAGCTCTAAAAGAAGATGAGGAGGGACGAAGAAAGAGGGAAAACTCTCAAAATCAAAGAATATAAAGGAAGAATGGAGATGACTACATTTCTTGACACAGGAATTCTGAAGAGTCAGTTTCTAGCAAAGCCTCCCTAGTTATTAGTGTTGTCATTGCTGCAGACACAAAACAAGACAGGATAAAACACTTGCAACTGTGAGCTGAAGTGAAAGACAAGCAAATCGCTAGTGTTCTTCTCTTCCACAATTTTAAAGATCATTTATAAATACTACAAAATAGTTGCTTGGCTCCATTTAGTATTTTACTGTGTCCTAACAGTAAGGAATATAACATGTGAAAATCTTCGTCTCTGGTATGAATATAAAGCTAGAACCATAAGAAGTATTCTTCTTTGCAACAAGAGAGCTTTTGAAGCCATGTACTAGATTTTAGCTCCTACCTGAAGCAGCATTATTCCTTGTCACAAAAAAACCCCCAAAAAACCAAAAAACAAACCACTATTTTTAAGTTCAGTCAGGTTAGATGAAATGTTATGGAAGAAATACATTTCTTAGTTGGCCATTCCATCATTCAAACTCTAGAAACGTTTGCATTTTGAAGAGACTGAATTTAAACCTCCAAACTTGCAGTTGGAGAAAAGAATAAAAACAACAATAAACATGAGAGGAATAAAAACAATAAACATGCCTCGATCATAGTTGCAAGCAGCTCTCTGTTATGCTGGGTACAAAAATATGATTTGTTTATTCCTATGCTCAGAACTCTCAGTTTTGTTTTGTTTTGTTTTTAAAAAAAAAACCAAAAAACCCCCAAAACCAAAACCAACAACAACAAATCAATTAAAAAAAAAAGCAAAAGCAAAAGCAAACAAACAAACAAAACCCCCAAAACCAAACCAAACCACAATAAACCAAACCAAAACAAACACCCAAACCAACTATTCAAGTCCAACCATTCAGGACACGTAAGAATTACTGTGAAAATTGGATCTCTCAGTTGTCCTTTGTGTGGGATTCCACCTAGAAATTCAATTTTTCTCCATTTCTGAGTCTTGCAGGATAAAATTTCAGAAATAGCAGTGGTACTGCTCCATGATGCCAAAAAACGGATTTGAAGAATGCATGCAGAGACTGCATGATGCCACTTTATCCCTTCTGTTTGAAAGGCAAATGTGTACATGATAGAAGCATGAAGACTCCCAGTTATAAACTCTAGAAATATCTTTCGGAATGCTCCAACAAATCCAGCATAATAATAAACTTCTAAAATAAATAAGAAAACATGAGACATGTTCAAATAACATGGAAAGCCACAGATGCAAGTTGTTTACATAAGACAGAAACAACACCTTAGCTTGCTTGGTGTAATGCTTTTATACAAGCTTGTCAGACTGAACAATTTTGATGGTGTCAAGTGTTTGGAAGGTGATGAAATTGATTCATTAAACTGAAACTGTCCAAGAAACTAATTCTGGTTCTGATCCTGATACCCAAATACTATCTTCAAATACATGAAGCGAGCACAGAAAAAAAAAAGCTTTAAAAGCACTTTAGTGAGACTGTATAGTTTAAGTCATCAATAGTGAGAAAACGTCAGAATGAAGCACACTTGAATAACCTTAAATTGGCTCCTTTGTTTGTTCAGATTATGTTATAGTCTTTAACTACATGATTACATACTATTTTTTCCACATGAATTCTGACTTGTTCAGCATACATAATGAATAGTGTGTACATAATGAACTATTTTTCTTGTAACAGCAATTCGCTATTGTTCAGAGTGCAGTCCCAGGACTTATTTGCTACACATTATTCATATTCTTCTCTGAAGACAAAATTATTAATTTCCTCATGGATTTTTCCATGTATCTCAAAGGTTTTCCAGGCTACTACAGTGCCTGGCTGCTTAACAAACATTCATTAGTTTATTTTGAAAACATCTTTGTGAGGAGAGGCAATGATACAGAAAAGGAGAAACACAAGTAACAAACCCCTTTGAAAAGTAGGTAGCTCTTGCCCAGTTCCATGCAGAAAGTCTGGAATAGACTCCAGGATAGAACTAAATTTCTCTCTCCTTTCCTTCTTCCCCCACCTTGCTTACAATATGCCATTCAACTTCCCCAGTATTCACCACACAACATAAACATCCCAACACCACGCCAGTTCTGCACAGAGGATCAAACTTTCACCTATTTCCTAGCTTTGAGTGCTTAACTTAGTAATCTTAATAGCCTATTATATGTCTGCAATTCATTGGGTTTTACAAAATGGCAACGAAAAAAAAAAAAAACCACAAAACCACCTGTGGCTTCATATCAATTCTCAGATGGGTAACCTACAGTGCGGAAACATGTTGGTGTATAGCAAGGGGCACAGATGCTACCATTTGAGCTAAGGGGCCAACCATCAGCCATACCAGACTGCCAGCCTTCACACAAATCAGCACTGAAAACGGATGTCACACTTTGTCAGTGGATTTTAGACCTCTTTGCTGGCAAATGAACAAGGAGAATTTGGTACCATGGGCTCACGTGTGGCTTTGGAAGATGCCACATGCTGACACACACTGACCTTTCTCTGGCTGCCACACCAACACACAGCCCCTTCTGCCCTGCGCCTTGAACTTCTTCCTGTCCCACCCCTTCCCAGTCACACTTCAGAAGTGCTGTTCTTCATTCCTCAGGCTGTCTTTCAGTCCCAGTCTTTTTGCCCAGCAAGTCCTAGATCCATTCTTTTACTCCTAACCTCTGTGGTCAAAACTGTCCAGGTCCACCTTGGACATTCTTGTACTTTCTGTCTCTGCAGACACGTCTCCAGGTTTACTCTTCATATTTTCCCAGTCCTCATTCTGTCCTCATTCATACAATTCATCTCACCTGGGTGAACGCCCCCTCATCTTTTTTCCCAGTTTTACTTCCCTAGACATCCTGCCTGAACTTGGATTACCTCCCTTGCTCCTCCATCTTTTTCTCCTATTCTTATTCAGGGTCATTTTGCCCACTTCTGCCTTCCCATTCAATCTAATTCGAACAAGCATCCCCAGCTTCTAAGTCTTTCCCTACTGCCTCAGTCTCTATTACCACCAAGCCCATATGCCTTCTGGGCCAGTTTTCTTGCCCCTCTCCCCAGCCCATGTCTCCCAAGTTCCAACATCCTCACTGAAGGTTTGCTGCTCTGCTTTTCTCCTTTCCACATTTTGATAGGTGTCTTCTGCATTCCAGTTGTCCATGCCAAGCACAAGAGCGGGGAAGCAGATGCCAGTGTCACTGCTCTCACGCTGGCAGGACCCAGCAGCCCAAGCGCAATCTCTGTAGAGGGAGCGCTGCCCAGCCACATCATGTAGCTCCAGGAAACTGAGCTGCTAAAATCTAAGAGAGTTGCTTCAAGTCTGTGAAAAGCAGTTTTTTCAAAGGCTTGTGATTTTCTGAACTTAGATACACTTTAATAGAATTGGCCTGCTCATGACAAAAAGGGCATCCATCTGCTAAAGGTTTAATCCCTAGGTAGGGCTAACACAAATTTTATGGAAAGGTCACCAGAATTTTTAGCGCAGATTAAACATTCTTTCCTGATCTAAGTTTAGAGTAAAATGGCTACAATGTTGAAATATGGCAAGGGAAAGTGACAAACGATGCCCTTTTTCCTATACACAAAATAAGTTCAGCAGAACTCTAAGGAACTACATCTTAGACTGTGCAACAGAATAATACTAAGCTGTACTAGTAGACTCACCTAAAATGATGAGAGAAAACAATGTAAGATAGATTTGTAAATAACAGAGAAAGCTAAAAATAAGAGCTGATAATTAGCTTTATAACATTGCATTCATTTTAAAATAATTTTACCAGGTGTTTTTATTGAAAAAATTAATCTCCAAAATGTAACATTTGTTTTCATTTGATATTTGTAAGTTTTCTAGATGGTCCTGATTCATTAAAAGAGATGAAGATGTTTGCAAAACATTACCGAAAAAAAAAAAAACACCACAGAAAAAAATCTAAAAAGGTATGAACTGTTGTTATATTATTAATTGCTCATTCCAATTTCTGGGTTTCTGGCTGCCACATATAGCTCCATAGGAGAAATAACCCAGTTTTCTGACTACTAAATGTATCAATATTAATTTGCTTATCTCGGAAAACAAGAAAAATTATTTGGTATCTGCATAAATATTCCATTATTGCTTACGTTTATACTGCAGCATTGACTGCAATTCCAAATTAAGTGTGCTGCAGAATTTATCATAGTTGGATATATAATGTTATAATTTTATTGGTTGCCTTTACAGCTACAACAGCTTAGAGATCAAGGACACTTTCAAAATGTGAAAATCTAGCATATTTTTAATTCACTATGGGTTATATATTGGTATTTACCACAAAACTTTGATTAACCTCAGTAATGCCAACATATCACCTTAATAACTATATCCTTTACAACAAAGATACTCTAAAATAAATTGTAAGTATTGATAATATAAATGCACTAATTAATCCCGTGTATGCTATTAGGGATCTAAACATGTTGCACGTACATTTGCGTGGATGCCTAGAAAGATTAATGCCCTAACCCTTGCTTGCTTGTTTTTTTGTTCCCATTAAAACAGGCTTTTTGATACATAAGTGCCACCTGTAGGAAATACTGAAGTATGCTCAAGTGTGGTCTTGTGCCAAATTAGGCACCGAGTTGCATATTTTTATGTTACAAATATAGGTGCCTCCTTCAGAAATTCAACCATCGTAGGAAGGGATGACCCTGCGTGATAGTGGCTTACTTGATGAGATTAGTTTGTAAAGCCAAATCTACAAGAAAGTTGTTGTTTTCCAGTGAGGAAAATTTAAAAGGGAATTAAAAATACTGCATTTTCCCATTTGCTTGTCTGTATGACACTATTCCATAGAAACTGAGCAGTTCTTAACTACAGTGTGTTGAGCCAAGCAGAGTCCGCAATTATTAATGTGGAGTACTTCACTATAATTACTCAGAGTAGACTAATACGAAGGATTGCATGACTTATTTATTTTCATTTATCTCTACTATTAATAAAAAGAAATATACACGAAAATTGCCTTAACAAAAGAGCAGTCTAGCCTCGACTACTACAAACCCAGTTCAAGTTCTCTAGGCGGTGAGTTAGACATGAGTGGACAGACATGCATATTATATCTTAATTCAAACTAAAAAAAAAAAAAAAAAAGATAAAAGCATTTCCAATGCAGCAATAAAAATAATTACTGAAAAGACTTTTCAATGTCTTGTCAATTTCTTGTATATTTCAAGAAAAATAGCTTACAAAAATCCATCATTTCAAACACCAAGTCTGCCCAGGTCAAAAAAGTGAAGTATTTCTTGACAACTAATTTGTAAAAAAACTGAAAAAGCCAGACTGCCCATCACCTATAACAGTTATGCTCCAAAAATACACTCACAACAAGGAAATTGTTTCATTAATTTGACTGAACCATTCACTAATACGATATCTCCCCTCCACAGTATATTTACCAGGTAACATACAGTCCCCACCCAAAGCACATTTTGCATCAAAAATCGAGAAGTTATTTTTGATAATATTATATCAAATGAGAAGATGAGAATAATCCAGTGGATGAGCACAAATTATGTGCCACTCTACAAGAAAATATTTTTCATTATCTATCAGTTTTGTCTGTTTAGTTTTGCTACTCATGGTTGTGCATAAATGGTATCACCCTCTTCTACCACAGTCAGCTTTCAGTGTTGTTTTAAGCAGATATAAATTTGTTTTGTCCACCCCTCACCACCACCTTACGTTTATCTGGGTGCTTCCACCCAGATGATCCTTCATCTCCACACCAAACTCCAGCAGCTGGAGGCTCTGGCTGTGCCCTCCGGGGAAGGGCTGCTCCTCTCCAGGTCACTGCCTCCCCAGGTTACTGTGCCCCCCTGCCACGGCGCAGCCGAGCCCGCCGCCGGGGCGGTGCTGTCCGCGGTGCTGAACCGCGGGGCCCGCCGGCCCCGCCGCTTCCCTCCGAGCCACGGGCTCGGGTCCACTCCCCGCCTTATCGCTCGTACGAGCCGCCGGCACCAAGTTTCGCCGTTAGCCCGCGCTAGCCAGCAGATTTGTCTGCGTATTTTAAGCACAGGAACTGCCCCACAATACACAGGAGTTTGGAGATCACAGATGAAAAAAAAAACACCCACAACACATCAGGGCCACTACCCCGTCCCTAGATCCAGACTGTCTGCGGCGCCTGCTCTAGTTTTCCTCATCGCCTCTCCTAGAATCAACCCCGGCGTCCATTCCTGGCAGGGGCAGGGTTGTGCAGCAGGCTCGCCCAGGGGTAAACGCACTGCAACGCAAAGCATGGCTTAGGGAGCGGCGGGTTTCCCTCCCTTCCCTCCAGCAAGGTGCAAGCTTCTCTTTTTTTCTTTTGTTCTCAATGGCAGGAAGGTGGCGGCGGGAGGGGTGGGGAACACTTGCACCTACAAATACAGTGGGGATAACAAAGGACCATACGCCGCGGGGATTAATTTGCATTAGCATCCATGAGGGCAACAGCATCTTGCGTCTGCAGGGATTAGCCCTGCCGAGCGCGGACTTACCATCCCTATCGCAGAGCTGAATTGCCTCCAGGCTCAGGTTCTTGATCACCTCCTCGCAGGGGCTCGTGGGGCTGCTCATGGTGTGCGCCAGGCGCGGAGCCTCCATCGCGCCCCTCGCCGCTCCCTGCTGTGGCGCCGCCGGGGGCTCTGGGGCTGGCCGGGCTCCGCGGCGGGCGGGCGGGCGGTGCAGAGCCGCGCGGCAGCGCTTCCCGGCGCCGCCCGGCTCGGCTGGGCTCGGCGGAGGCGGGAGCGGATTTGTCACCGCAGTGAGGCGGGGAGGGGGCAGCAGAGAGGCGCGCGCTCGCCGCACCCCAGGCTCCGCGTTTAAAGGGGCCGCCGCCGCCGCCGCGTCAAAACGGCGGCTCGGACCGCTACCCCTCCCCCGCCCCTCCTTATGTAACGGCGGCGGCCACGAGCGGCTCCTGCCCGCCACCGGCAGCCTCGGCAGCCGCCTGACCTCCCCTTTTCCCCGGCCCCGCCAGCCGCCTCGCCCGGCCCTTCCCCTCACAGCTCGCAGGCCCCCGGGCACGCGCCGACCCCTGCGCGCGGCGACCGTTAGTAACGGCCGGCGCGAGGCTCCCCGGTGGGCGCCCCTGGGCCAGGCCCTCCCGGGGCACCGGCCACCTCCCGGGGCCGCCACCGGGCACCTCCCGGGGCACCGGGCACCTCCCGGGGCACCGGCCACCTCCCGGGGCCGCCACCGGGCACCTCCCGGGGCACCGGGTACCTCCCGGGGCCGCCACCGGGCACCTCCCGGGGCCGCCACCGGGCACCTCCCGGGGCCGCCACCGGGCACCTCCCGGGGCACCGGCCACCTCCCGGGGCCGCCACCGGGCGCGCCGGAGGTCCCGGGGCGTTAAAACCCACCGGCTGAGGCGGCGCTGGGAACCGTCCCTGCAAACAGCCGGCCCGTCCGGCTCGGCGCCGTTGCGGGTTTTATTTCGAGGTGGTGGTGTTAACCTGAGGGGAGCCGCATCAACGCAAAAACCCCAACACCCCACGGTTATTGATCTTCCCCAGCACACAGTGCTCCGCAACCACTGTACACGAATCGCACTGAACTGCAAGGGCTGCGTGCATTCACTTTGATCCTTCAGTTATGCAGGAATTTGAAGAAAGAAATATTATCCGTTGTTAAATCGATAAAAGAAGAAAAGCCGGCAGAAGGTTAGAGATGGCAGGACAGGGTACAGGAATGAGTCGCCTCTGGCTACCTGCCCTGCACACTTCCCTCCTGCTCTTCTCATGGGAACGAGAAAGAACCTGCAGTGTAATGATGCTATTCCTACCAGGCTTTTGTGAAAATATATATTTTAAGCAGAGAGAAACAATTCCATCTCAGTTAACAGTTTCAGGAACAAGAATGGGGCCGGAAAAGGAGAAAATGTCAATAAAGAGCAACAGGACAATAACCTAACACTTGTGCAGCACTGCAGGGCCAGCAGGTGCGACAGCTCGTCTGCCTCCTCACCTCAGCTCTACAGGGCTGATGGAGGAGCAGCCTTGGGGCTGTGGGAGCACTGCGCTTGCTCCACTTTACAGACTGACTTTGGGATCAAGCTCATCGTGCTTGGATGGGATCACCAGGCTACAGATAAAGTGGTTTCAGCCCATTTCCTGCCGCAAATCACAATAAGCGTTGCCAGTAAATTTTTTGATTCACTAAACCAAAATTGGCAACATTTGGCCATCCATTTTGAGACATCAGCACCGGCTGCATTGGGAAACACCGGTTCATTGCACACTGGTCCATGACAAAGCTTGAGGCAGTGAGGTTTCTTGGCCAGCATTGCATGCCAGCAAGTCCGGAGTGCTCCTAACGCTCCCGTTTCCCATTTTGTAGTCCCAAGAGCCACCCAGTCTCCTACCACGTCCTCACTGAGCTGGCACGGTAGCAAGCTCCACACACAGCCAGATGTTTGTCACTCGGGGATGGCTGCCTGCTGGATTTTGGGATTATTCTATTCTCTGTGATGGTTTCTAGGGACACTAATCTGAGGAACTGAGCTCTGGCATTACCTCTCACAAAGCCACTGCCAAGTGCTGCTGCCTGGGAGAAACAAACAGATTTTAGGAGCCCTGACTCCTACTGCACCTTCAAGGATCTGTAGCGCAGCATGGGGAGAAACTGCAACACTGAGCACCCTTCCTGCATCATCTCCTCTTCGCCTCCTCCCTTCCTTGCTCATCTTCTCTTTCCCCCCTCTTTGTTTTTCTGCCGTTTTTCCACCACTAAAGGAAAATGTGTGCAGAGGGGTCAGGCAGAGGAGAAATTGAATGAGTGGGAAGGAAACCTAAAGGAAAAGAAAATTAAAAGGAAGTGATAACAAACAGGGAGGGAGAGTGTGAGTCAATGGGGAGGTGGGAAGGCAGAGGAATATATGAATGAATGTGCAGACAGAATGAGGACAAATGTAGAGTCTGAGAGGGAAGAAATGAAAGAGAGTGAGACTGCATTCATCAGGTTTTAATTTTGGCTCTGACAAGCATTCATTTCTTGCACAGAAGCAAAACCTTTCTCCTTGGTATTGCAACTGTTCTTAGCACACAGTCACCTCCTACGTAAGACTGGAAAATGTCTGTCTCTGAAGCCGGTGTATTTAGTCTCTCAGCCTCATGTTCCACATTCATTCCTTTCCACAACGTGGCAGACGCTTCAGCAGCTCACACAATCTTGTTACTTCTTTGCTACAATGTTATATAAAGTCCATTTGAAACAGACCTTGTTCTTGAATACTGAGAGAATTCCCATTTTCTCTGCCTCTATTTTATACACCTTTCTCTCCTCTACTTTTCATTCTATGCAACTGAAATCAGGTTTTAAGGAACGGGTGGGTTTTGCATAGCTCTTCGAAAGCAGACAGCTTTGGGGGTGTTCCAGTTCTTCCAAGACCTCTCATTTCTCATCTGCCTTTTAGCAATAACCCCAGGCTGAGCTATATCTATTTATCTCCCCACACCATTACACTTTTTTTTTTTTTTTTTTTTTTTTTTTTTTTTTTTTTTTTTTAAGGAAAAGACTGGTTATGCTACAAATACTGGCAGACTTCAGTGAAAGAGTAGAACAGAGAAACCTTTTTCCATAGCTCCACTTTTCCGAAGCATGAAACAAGCTGGACCTGCCTGAGACAGCATTTTGCAGAGTCACACTTCAGACTGCATGCTTCCCTCAGCCAATCGCTAGTCCCATCACCTGGGCTGGGTCTCAACATTTTTTAAAGCTCAAATTACTCCCAGATGCGATTCCATTATGCAATCATTCTGTGGTGAATTTAGTCCTAGGTATTTCAGTTTCAAAGCACACCATACCCTCCTGGTGTTTTTCTTACCTGAAAGAACCGTACTCTGCTTGTCTTAACAAGGAATAGCATGTCTGAGGCAGAAGTTACTTTTGTGCCAAAGGGTGACAGAGTATCAGCATATACTCAGAAAGTTCATTCTGTGATGGATTATCCCTGACAGTGTTTAGCAAAAAAAGTCACATATCACTAATACGGGTAAACATTATGTAAAGGGAAGTCAGCCAATGGCAGCACAACATCAGAGACAACAGACTGTCATGTGTTTAAAACTGCAAAAGCTTGGAAAGAATTTGCCACAACAGCAGCCTTTAGCACTTTCAACGTTACCAGGTAAGTCACCATGATCTTGCTGCAGGGCTGCCATTTCACAGTAGACAGGCACAGACAGACAGAGACATGTATGGCTTCTTTCCTAAAACCCACAACCTCATTCGAGACATAAAAGTGAGAGAAAAATGTGCTGGGTGCTCCTTTACTCCCCTCAAACAAACCCATGCACCATTACAAAGTTTTGTCCCACCTGTGCTGTGCTTCATTTTGGGAAAACTGTTCTACAGCAGAAGCAGCAGAGTACAGCATAGAGCTGTAAGGCAACCCCATTCTTCCTATTTGAAAACACTTTTGTATTTCACACTAGCAGGTTTTTATTTGTGAGTTATAAAAGAAGGCTCCTTTCTCAGACTTCAATAAGACTCAAAGTTCCAGCTCTTGCTTCCCACTTGGGAATAAAAAAGACTTGTGTTATTGCTCAGTGGACTGTGCAAGCAAAAGGCAGAAAGGCTACAGACACAGTTTTCAGGAAAGAAAAACGAGCAAGGAAATAAAGATGGCTTTTTTTTTTTTTCTATTAATATGGCACTTTTGAGGACAACAGAAAAATATTAAAGGACAGATAAACAGAAGGGTCGAAATCAGCATCCAGCATTTTGGACCAGTCCTAAAAGGAGCATTGACTAAGCTTAGCAACTAACTCCTGAAGTTTCATGGGAAAAAAAGTGCTTTGCAATTTCATAGTCATTCTTTGTCTTCAGCGGACATGTCAGTGTTTCAAGCGTGCAAAGGCACATACTTGCAAAGGGTTGTGTGCAAGATATTATTGAAACGTCATAGGACTGAAGTAAAATTCGCACACTGGTGACAGACAAAAAGAGGATTTAGGATACTAAGTGAAGGCTGTGACTACGTACAGTTAATGTGCAGTGCGACACAGCTTTGTTTTCTATGCGGAGACAGATGTTGATGTGTGACGATTTAGAGCACTAGGCACAGGATCTCATTGGGAACCTCTGTGGTTTTTTGTTTGTTTGTGGAGGTTTTTTATGTTGTTGTTGTTTGTTTTTCAGATAGCAAAGCAAGAGCCTCCTCAAATGCTCAAACAAGAAGGATGATGGCACAGGTTCCCCCTTTTTTCCTAGGAAAATCTGAGGAAGAGCAGCAGTGCTTACTCTTACCTCTGGAGTGAGTCTCTCTCCCTCTTTCTCCCACTCTCTGCAAAGGTAAGAACTGCAGCCAGGCACCCTGGCACTGAGACCAGCAGCGAGGCTGCAGCTCTCTTGGAAAGTGGTCTGTCTGCTGTTTTCCGCTTTGATGTAGCTCGCCATGCTGGGAAGCCCTCACTATTTTCAGAGACTCTCTGGTGAGATGTATGCAGTTCATACATCTCAAAATGTCTCTCCTTCCCTGTTAAGAAGACTTCATTTCAGCAATTGCATTTAGTTCATGCATTCAAGGTTTTCTTGCAAGGCTGAAAAGCCTACTTTAAAACATCAAAGATATAATTGGCCGTAAAGCATACTTTAAAACATCAAAGATACAATTCTGAGGTAATCTTGTGACTTCTGGTGCCAGGGGACCTGCTCATGAATCTGTAGGTTTTTGTATAGTATGATGTGAAAATGGCTTCTGTATGGGGAAAAGCCAGGCTGCTACTCAGATAAAAAGACAGTCTGTGGAAAAGGCAACCAAGGGGATATGTGATGGAGATTCACTAAAGCACGAGTAGCACAAACAGGGTAGCCAAAATCTGACTGTTTGACAAGTCTCCCAGAGTGTGTCAAATGCAGTTAATAGCAACCAGCTTCAAAACAAGCAAAAGGAGGTGGTATTAGAAACGGTGTTAGACTTGTAAGGCCAAAGGATAGTGTCGATGCTAAAAGTTTACATTGATTCAAGAAGAGGCTGGAAAAGTTCATGGAAAAGAAATCCTCTAAAGCTACTAATTCAGAGTCCCCAATCTGAAAACAGTACTAGAGTCTGGGGAGTAGTTTCTGAGGACTGTTACATGTGCTTGTCCTGCTCTTCGTCTTCTGCAAACACCCATTTTCAGCCACTGCTAAAGAGACTATACTGGGCCTGGCAGGTCTTCGGTCTGACCCAGCACAGTCAAGGAAATGCCCTGGTATGTAACCTTCATCCCAGCGACCCACCACCATGCTGTTCTCATTCATCATAAACACTTCAGAGGCTGGAGTCCTCCAACTGTACCATCTGGGTGAGCAACTCCCAACCTACTCTGAGCAATGCAAACAATTAAAAAGAAATGTTCCTCCCAGATAAACAGAAATATATCAAGCTAATTATCATTTCGTTAATGCTATTTATACTGCTGCTTTCCAAATTTCAATTTTCTGATCAGCTTTATAAAGCCTGAATAAGCATTTAAGAAAGACAAATTCTTTCACAGACAAAAATAATGTATTCATAGCTTCATAAAATTTATTTGCTGCCTAATAGGCACAAAGTGCTGTTAATACTTAGCATTGTCATTTATTAATTTGTTTTTCTTTTAAGTTTAGCCTCACTTTAATAGATCCATAGTATCCCCAGAGAACAACTAGAAACTTCTGTATCTCCTCTCTGTGCTGTTAATCATTCTTCTTACTTTAGTATAATTTTCATTTTTAATTAATGCTTTATCCTCCAGATATTGGACCATATCTTGACCTTTAAAGGATACTACTGGCTGCTTATCCTTGACAATGCTGACTGCTATTCAGATTTGTTTTCTGTCTGCAGTTCACTGGCCAGCCTATGGTACCTTTTAGTGAATTTTAGCCCAAGCTGACTTGTTTTGATAAGTCCCTTAAGTTATTATGTGACAGAGCATCAAATGCCTTTGTAAAGTCTTGATGCTATTCTGTACTCTACTAATCTTCTGGCTTCATCTTAAAAAGAAATAGAGCGATAAATGTTTTAATTTGTCTAGCTTAGTTTACTGTCATACACCTGTGTCATATCTGGGTCTCTATTTGCTTCTGTATGAATACATTTTCCCCTTCTGCTTTAGTATTTATACTATTTATTTTGATTTGGAGCCATGCCCATAAGATAATAGTTTCCATAGTTACTTTGAATTCAATTTTTAAAGACTTGTAACATGCTGACACTTTATTAGTCTCCTGATACTTCATCAATTCTCTATGGGGTTTTTAGCCACCAATTGTTCCATCAGTTCTATGAATACCCAAAGGGACACCTCCAATGCGTTTGTTCAAGTGATGATATTCATTATGCATTTCTTAGTTACTTTTTCCCTGCAGATCACAATTACATCAATGATTTCTTAACCAAGGCATTATTCAAATTTTAATCCCTTTCCCAATAAACTTAATGGCAAAAGTCCCATTAGTTTTAGTGGGAATAAGAACTGGTCTCAAAATTTATCTCCATGTTACAAATTAATTACAATTAATATTTTCTTGGCCAAGTCATTTTGTTTTACTATGCCTTCAGGACTCATAGTCTCTTCATATTATATTTAAGCTCTTGGCAGCTGTTTCAGTGTATCCTCATGCTGTCCCTGTTTTCTCATGTGCACTAAACTTGGAATATAAAAGCCTGTTTTGGTGGCCCTCCAGTTTTTTGTTCCAATGCAGTTCGTGTTTTACTTTTACTTGCTTAAGTAGCCCACGGTGACCCATTTTCTCCTCAGTGTTGCCCATTTTCATTGGAACAAGACACATTTCTGCTGGCTTCCCATTACAGTATCTTCTGGAGTCTTTCCTACTGCCCTTCCCCTTTCCACAAAGGCTTTTCTTAAACTCTCGACTAATCCTGTGCATCACATTTTCCTCATAATACTACATCCTTTCATTGGATGATGTCAGAACTCTTCAAAGACAGCCAACAAGGAGGTATAGTTCAGTAAAACGTAAAGTTAATAAAGAAAGTCTGACTAGTTCCTCAACGTCATCTAATGATCTAGTTTTCTTATAACTACAGAGCTTTAAGCTTTTTGTATAAGCACAGAAGATAGTCATTCCAGATTAACGTTGCTGTCTGCCAGCTTTTGTACCATCAAGATCTGCTCTGACTGAGGTGACATGGCAAGACAGGAAAGACTCTCTTATCTTATCCCCCACTGCTACCATGAACACAGCTAATTAACTGCTAAGGAAACAGAAAGAAAATTATGTTAAATGAATGAGAGGAGGAACACCCAGACATTCCCTCGCCTTGGCTCAGAGCCTGGATTTGTAGTGAGACTAGTCTTAAATTTCACTAACTTGACTCATAGTCACATACTACAAGCTCCTATACTGTCTTTCAGATCTATGATTATTTAAATATGTGATCCACTATTAGAATTTAACAAGGAAATACATTAGAAATGGCAATTAAGGGCTGCATTTTACATGTTTTTGCTCTGGTAGGAATGCCTGCCCACTTAGCACCCACATACAGGCAGATTAGAGAGAGCACACAAACAGACAATAAAGTGATGGTTAGTTTATAGCACTATTTTGTTAATAACATCCACAAGCATTTAAATTAAACCATGTTCTGCTCTGAAAGATATCATATCACCGTTGTGTTCTGAATATATGGCAGCCCTGCAGGATGTTATTTATTGATATTATAGCAATCCTTATAGATTTCCAGTTGCTGTACATACACAGTGCCATGGAGTGTTTAAATTCAGTGAAGGAATTGTGGCATTCTGTGAGCCTTGAAAATCATAGCCCTGACCCCAAAATCTCTGGGTGACCAATTCCCTGCTCCTGGTTCTTAAACCAGGCTGCACAGGAGGATAGTTGCAAAGGCCACCTTTAGCATAAGGAGCTTATTTGCCTTAGGATCTTTCCACAGCCAGTGGGGAGTGGTAAAATCCTCAGCAGAAAGTTTCAATGGGAGCTCATTGTAGATGCTCTGAGTTGCCTCAGAGGAAATGCATTATTTTGATTCTACAGGAAGCTGCGGGAGAAAAGTATCCTGAGGCTATATCTAGCCTCTGTGAAGGCCTCCTAAATTATTCTTATATGTTTGCAACAGTCGTCTCTGATAATCTGAAATAAATTGTCAAACGAGAAATGAGAAGAGCAAACAAATACGGTACAACTTTCTCTCCTAGCCAGGCTTACAGTAGCCCCTCACCGCCTTGTCCGAAGTTCAGAGGGTTTAATCTATACATGCTCACAGGGACAGGGCTGGCAGGCAGAACAAGCGGTCATTTACCCGGCACAGCGGGTGTCTCATGACCAGGGTCTGACGGTGGCTCCCGTGTGATGGAACACAGGTCTGTTTTCAGACTTGTCTGATCACTGCTTATCTACGACCTGCCAAACTTGCACCAAAAGCCCATCATCTGTAAATTATTTTTCTCCAATTTCTACTTTTTCTTCTGTGCTAACTGCTAACTTGATATCTTACATGAGCTTTTTTTAAAAATCAAATTTACTAAAGTTATTTCTCTATTTTTTTCCCTTTTATTACCAGTATATTTCTTCTTCCTTCTCTTGGTTCTTATTTTTCTCCATTTTCAGTCTAACCTCACCCACTCCCATCTGCCTCAATGCCAGATTCTGACTGATATATCTCCATATAAGTTCAATTTATCCACTGACAGTACTCTTTCAGGTTTGACCACATGGCATCCACCTGGTCATTTCTGGGGTGGGAAGGGGAAATGCTGTAGAGAATAGCAAAAAAATTGCTTTCTATGTTGAAGTGTTTGGTTTTATTTAGTGAAATGAAATTTTCTGGTGTCCTGTCCTTAACATTACTATTTACAGTAGCTGCTGCTAGACAAGAAAGCTGTCTTCATGGATTTTATCAGTCTCATAACATATTCCTTGTCATGCTGTGGAAATATGAATTTGTTCGTATAAGTGACAGAAAAGTTTTACAATAGCAGATCCAGCAGAGCAACAAAAGTAATGGTATAAGGAGGAGCTGTACGGAGTTTTGTATTTTAAATACTAGTCATCTATATTAGTCCTATTATTCCACATGGGTAATAGCTACGCTACTACAGTTTATTTCCTTATGTTTTTAGAACAGTCACTAGCCTTTTAAACATAATTTATAGCTGTAGCTCCATCAAATTAATTTAGAGCTTGCACCAGCCTAATTATACCCACGTCTACTGTGATATAGCTAAAGCAATACAAAAACGGAGTACAAACCTCTCTTAATTTCTGTGTACTACTAAACAGCTCCTGACAGGAATGAATTAGCTCTGGTATTAAGAAAGTACTGAAAGCCATGTGTATTTTTGGATGAGAGCCAAATGTTCATTTGTGGCAAAAGCTCTAGAAACTTATTACTACATGTGTGGTTACATTCATAAAATTTATTCAAGTGAAGTTATTCAGAAAAGGCAGATATGGCACAGAGTGAGGTTAAGGAGAGATTGAAAACTGAGATTCTTTCGCACTGACCAAGGATTATTGACATTTGCCTAATAGTGCAATAGAAATGAGTGCCAGTGGCACTAAATTATATCCAAATCCTCCATTCTCTGCACAGAGTTTGAGGCCTAAGCAAAAATGCTCCATCATCGCTTTTTCATCATCTACCCTGTGGTTTTGTTCTTTCTTGGAGTGGAGTAATATATCACTGTAAACTAGGGGGAGCAAATGAAGTATAAATCAAGCTAAGACTGAGAGTTAATGAGATTAGCAGCTATCAGACCCATAGGCTATCTATAGCCTGACCACTAAGCCTTATGCCCTCAGGAGTTAATAACACGGCTATCGCAAACACCAAAAACGCACATGACTGTCCTCTGCCTGAATTCCAAGAAAACCTTCCTGCTTCCAACACAGGAGTGGTGATGTCTGATAAAAATGTGACAGCAAATAATTCAGGGAGAAAACACAGGAAGGTGCTCCAAGATGCTTTCAGGGCTTCTTCCCATGCTTGGGAGCAATAATGGATGCTTACTGACAAATGAGACACACGTTGTGAAGCCCTGCTGAGGTTGGTCCCCCCACTCCTCTCACCAGGTAGTTTAAAACTCACTTCTCAAATAAAATTTTAAAAAAATCATCTAAAAATACAAGCAGTGAAGATAATGGCTAATGTGGGGAAAACCAAGTTATCTGGGTCTTGGTTTTATTTTGGTGCACACTGCTTCAGCATTTGAAGCCATGCCATCTAGAACTTATGAGAACAGTTGTTATCAGCAAGCATTATTAAATAGCAGACAGTTTAGACAAAGGTGCTCACTCCCAATGTGTTGCTGTTTGGCTGCAGAAAACAAATGCCTGGGAGATGCCAGAAGTGTCAATACAGACATAGGACCAAACTGTGGGATTACACTACAGTTGGTTTAGGGTTTTCAGCACTCGTTAAAATGACTGCCTCACAGCACTCTCTAAACAGAAATATTATGCAAGCTTTATGCAAACTGTGAATTCATCTTGGAGAAAAACCTGCTTCCTGTATCTTACGGGGAAAAACACATCGTGGACAAATATATTCAGATTGAACTAGATCATGCAACCGGTTTTAGAGAGAACGTATGGTCTTATCCCCCCTCTCTCATTTTGGATTTCTCCATCGTCTCTAGGCATGGTGGTCTGAACTCTCTATACTGTCAAACTCCCAGTGACCTCGACAGAAAATTGTTCATCTCAAAACAGAGCTGAGCAGAGCAGCCAGCTGCCTCTCCTTCAGCCAGTTGTTCCCAAACTGAGGTTGCAATCCCTCGTGCAGCTGCAAGACAGGCAACTGAGAGTGGGGTCAGTTCTCCAACCTATTATGTGGTAGCTCCACAGCCTGTGGGAGCAAAAGCTTTGCTACAACAATGATAGTGGTTATCTTCTTTCATTGCTTTTAAATTGTTTTCTCTTCTTACTCCCCCTCAACTAGCCATGGGGTATTATTAGTGCTTGATCTATCTGAACCCTAAGGCAAAGTTTTCAGCACTGGGCACACTCCTGCCGAGAGAGTTTTGTATGAATTATAAAGTCAGGGCACTCAACTAGTACATCAATTCCCTTCCCGCAGGCTGTCTTCATGAACACTTATTCATCTTGAAATGATGGTACGCTAAGAAGTCACTTAAGCTCTTAAGCTTCCCTGATCTCATGTCACAACTTCAAGAACAACCAAAAGGAAGGAGGAGGATGCTCAGAAAAGCACAAAACCGAAAACTATAGTCAGAAACATCTCTGTTGCTGCAACTGCTGTTAAATAAAGAGATCACTCCATGCACAGATAAAGCATAACAGTATAATCTGCTATACAGCTCATAACAAACTTCGATTCAGCCCAACATTTTTGTCACCAAAAGATTATTGCTGTGGTGTCCTCCTTGTTTTGGGAAAGTAGATAAACAGATAAAAAGCCCCTCTGCATGCACCCTTCTAGAGACTGTGGAGGAGGAGAAGCAAAGAGCAAAGAGATATCCAGCCCTCTTTCATTGTGGGAGAACTGTTGCCTATTTCTGGCAAACAGAATATTGTTCTGACAGAGACATATCTTCATTTTTTTCCCTATCATTCTGTTTATCAGTATCGGTAGCCTTTACAAAAGCACTCATATTTCAAAGGCAACATTACCACACGAACTCTAGCTATAGGCTTTCAAAAAGGCTAAGCAACACATTTCTTACAGCCTTAAATCACATCTTCCAGGCCTGCTGGGGATCAGAGGGGTTTGTGCAGGGGAGCAACTAAAAGCAAGTCACTTGTAATGTTCTACCTGCTACCTAAAGAGTAGACAAACACTAGCAGGCTGAGCTGGAGCTGCGGGCAAACCACGCTTGCTATGCCTCATTTCAGAAGTATAACGTTGCTTCCCTCTCTCATGCCCTCTGCCACAAGCACACAGGAGCACGGGAGCAGCTGAGCACTCCTGATGTCAAGGCACTGTCTGCAGAGTCTGCAACAGCCTGTGCTCGGCAGTGCTTCTCAGAGAAAAGGAGGCGGCAGGTTCCTCTCAAGCCTTGTGTGAGGGGGAAGGAAGGAAGGGGAAAGGAAACCGTTTTCCATACTCTTCGCCCTCTCATGGGAGATAAGCCGAGGAAGCCAGATTTGGGAAAATGTATGAATATGAGACCACGGCAGGTTGCCCCCTTCCACACAACACAGCAGTTGCAGGAGTGCTGTCAGAGCCACAACGCCAGCCCTTGATGTCAACTTCACGTGTTTGGGAAAGCGGTCAAGACGGAGGCACAAGAACCCGTCTGCACTCTAATGCTGCTTCTTCCCTTCCTGGGCACGGTGGCTGGGACAGCCAAAGAAGCACACACAGGGCAGAGGTGCTCTCAAAACCTCCCTGCTCTTCTCCTCAAAGTGCTTTCTCCTGCTCACTCTCCTTGCTTACCAGTGACTTCCAGGGGAAAAGAGGAAAAGGAAAAACAACAAGGGGCAAATTTAACTTGCCATTTCCTGATATGACACAGCAGTGCTGCAGGCACCAGCTGACATGTGCTGGTCATGCTCCTCTCCAAGAGGACAGATGAGGCACACACAGAGAAACCACAAGTCCTGGGGGTAAGAAGACTTCCACATGACATGTCCATCCTGACTGAGTACCTGATATGTAGATCCCATCTGAGCACCCCCTCTCCACGCTGCCTGAGCTCTGGGCCTGCAGGATCCCCACGTGGCAGGAGGCTGGTGGAGAGAATGGACTCCACACATTTCCATTGTTCAGAGGCAGGTTATCAACTGTTTGACGACCTGTCCAGGTCAAGTTTGATTCTATTTTCAGAGCTGCATAATGACTGTTGATGACATCTGCCCATGACTGGCAGCAAGCATTGATGAGTACTGTAAACAACCAGTTTCCAAATGTACAGCCACGTGTCTCCTTTCCGCTTTAGGCAGCTGATAAAGATCCATTGATGGTAGTTGCTGTTTAATATTGTAAATGATTTTGTAGATTACAGTCTACTCTTATGTAATCTCCTTATGTAAGGACTAAGAAAGAAAACATGTAATGAGCAGAATTTGAACAGCAAATGAGCAGACGATCTGGATCTCAACACAGGTATTAACATCTTTGAAGTCTTTTCTGAATATCCAAAGCTAATAAAAATCCAACAGAAATAAAATTCACCCTCTTTTAAATATACACAATAAATTTAAATGAGAGTTGTATCTCACCACAGAAACCTGTGTGGTAATCCACTACCTGGTATTTAGCTAACGAGATGTTCATGGAATGAAATGGGAGGTAACTAAGCAAGTAAGTTCTAATCCTAAGCAAAACCAAACCAAAACTGAATGAAAAGCTCCAAAACCTGGAGCTTACAGATTGCAAATGGGTTGTTCCTGGGGCAGGTTCAGGTTGGAGAAAAACAAGTTGTTCTTCCTAACCAGCTCTCACGTGGTGACACACGATGTCTGACATTTTTTCATGCCGATTTACAAAACCATGCTGTGCTACTCCCTTCACAGTCTCCCCATGTGCTGTGTCAGCAGCTCCTGCTGTAATTGTATTGCTTGGGGCTCCTAAGGAAGAGTGCATTCATTCATAGTTGCTCATTCCTCATAACTCATGCTTGTAGTAGAGAAAGACAGAGAGAATGACTTAAAATGTTTAAAAACCTGATGGCAGGGAGAGGAGAACATAAAACAAAAGATAAAGGAAACAAAGCAAGAGGAGCAGAACAGATGGAAAATGTGGAGATGCTCTTTTGCCCTTTTCATTCATATTTATTACTGTCTGCTCTGTTCCCTTTGTTATCTTCCATTGCTATATTATGTGTCATATTGCAAGCTTTAAGAACATTGTGCCAAGATAAAATGGCAAAAAGCCAACACATGCAAGACCTGAACATGCCAGAGATATTAACGATGTTCATGGGTGGAGGCTGTTAGTAGTACTGTGAGAATACCTCAACAAGTTCCATACATACAGAAAAAAGGTCAAAATCAGGAGGTCTGTCCTGTCTTTCTTTCTGAGCATGAGGTATAGAAGGGTCACAGATTTGCAAAACTCAGTAAGTGATGGAGGTTTTTCACTGCTTTCAGATGAGATTTAAATTGGTTCTTAAGAGAGCTCAGAAATACTGGAAAAAATCCACCAGCATTTGCTCAAACTTTTTTATTAATTTAGTTAAGCTGTGTTCAGTTCTTTCTATGTTTGTCCTTCATATACATTCTAATGAATGAATTTGCTGGTGATGAGACTCACAGAAACTGAAATCATTATGCAAATTATTCAGTGAAGGATTTGGAATAATGCATTGGTAAAGACTGGATTCTTAAAGATAGAAGCAACTAAGGAAATTTCTCGTTTGCCTTGTCACTACAGTAGTTATAAACAAAAAGGCACATATCTGTGTTTGTTTGTTGGTGGTGGTTTTTCCCCCTCTATTCAAAATGCTGTAATTCTGAAAATAGTTAACATTAAAATGTCTTTCATACTGGACTTTATCAGTCTCTCAAGCGGAAAACACAGTCTAAACATATATATTTTATCAAAACCTTGTCAATTTTTTTTTCTGTTTGCGTTTTTTTCTTTAAAATGCAAAACGTTAGTTGATGTGCATTTCCTTTGCAGCAAGACCAGGGACAAACGGAGAAAAGGGTTAAAGTTCCTAACACTAGCTCCATTTACGATGAAATATCACAGGCAGAACAAATCCAAACATGGTACTCACACCTGTCTTCTCTTAAACCCTGCAAATAGCTGTGAAATATGACATAGAACACCCAAAAAGATGGAAAGTAAGGAGAAAAAAAAATTATAGACTAGGGGAAGACATACTGCATGTTCTTGTTTCATGGGGGGAAAACGGTAATGACATATTGCTCATCTGACTAGATTCAGTTAGCTAAGAAAATGAGACTTCCCCATGTTTATTACTGAATTACTAAATGTGAGCAGAGGTGTTACCAGAGCAGCTGATGACACTACAGCCCAACCGAACTCTCTGGCCCTGCAGCTGCACACACCAGTGCTGGCAGTTTTCTGCTGTGCTGCCCTATGCCCAGGAAGTGAATCTGTTTGTGTCTCTCACTGGTGCTTTATATGCAACCAAGTTCATTATACTTCAGACAGACTCCCTGGACAGTTCTGGAGACCTGGAAACCCATGGTGTGCAGATACATACTCGACTGAAATTTCTTAAAACAAGTGTTCTTTGTGGAGCAGATAAAAAAAAAAAAAAGGCAGAGTTTTTAAAGTAATTTGCTATCATCACACTAAGAAATGGAGACACAGGGAATTTCAGGAAGCTAACTTTCTGCTCAAAGATATCTTTTCTATTAACAGTTTTCTTTAAACTATCTCTGCAATTTTTATAATGTTCTTACAGTGCTCCTCCTTCTTCTGCTTGCTGTGTTTTCCATCAGGAGCAGTAAGTTTGCTGTCTGGATCTCTTCATTCACTGTGACATTAGGTACTTAAGCCTAAGGCGCCAATGTCTTTCGAAAGGTTGCACAGGGTTGCAACGGTTTGGTTCTGAAGACGAAATGCATCCAGGCACTGAATTCTGAACTTCTATTATTTCTTGACCTATGCTGACAATTTGCACTCTTTTTTCTTCCACTCCTTCTAGGAGGGAGACATACAGTTATCCAAATATTTCTTTTGGATGCAAATATAGCTTAGTTGCAAAAATAACTGAACGTATATGAAGGACAAACCTTATTTATAACTGGTCTGTTCCATATGTGATTGATTGCCTCCAGTAAGGATACTCAAGTGTAGCCAAGCTATTTGTGTTGGAGGCAGTGGCTGCAGAACTGTATCATTTGGCAGTCACCAGATAGGTGGGCTTTCTTAGTGCTCCTCTGTACGTGCCCCAGAAGACATTATTATTTTAAAAGTCACTAATACTGCTTATTACTATTCTGAAGTAACAGTTTTCCTCTGCTTCTGCAAATTTTTTGCTTTCTCTTCTGCACTGAAGCCATCGTTTTCCTTCTCCTCTCAACCCTGTTTTGCCAGGTTGCTTTTGTAATTCATTCACCTAATAACATAGCATATGTAATAGAAATAATTTTTTATTTATATGTAACACCTATATATTTGCCAAGTAAGGAATAGAGGGTAAGGAAAAGTATAAGGATAAAATATCTCTTATGAGTTCCCCTAAGACAGAGATTATGTTCTCTCTTCCCAGAGTGATAGCAAGAAGGAATTTCATCAACTTGGACGGGGGGATTAAAACAGAAGGATCCAGCCAAGTAGCCTCAGTGGAACAGCACAGAAGGATTATCACAAAAGACATTCTGAAATGGCACCTGGAACTTGATGGCACTGTATTTCTATGTTGATTAGAATAATTAGTTTATACCTGTTATGGTATTATCAAGTAATTTAAACATCCTATGCTATGAAACTGTAAACAAATAATTTGGCAACGATCTGGAGCAACACTTTATGTGCAACCACCCCCGAAGAAGTAAAGGAATGAAGTTATCAGAGAGTCTGAGCAGCAGAAGCCCTGCTGCTTTGAAAGAGGTACATGTGGATGTCTGTTTCTATTATATGCTTTGCTTCTAAACCATCAAGCATGTCCTTGAAATAACATTATACCAAAACACAGACTACAACACTACAAACAACACTGGCCAACATTGTCACAATGGAGAGACCCTTCAGGTTTCTACTTAAGAGCAGATAGTTCCACACAACTACAAGTATATAACTAGAACTGCTGAAAGGGTTAATTATGGCCTACTCATGTTCAATCTCTCCAGTATATGTCTTACTAAGAATAATAAAATATTGTATAGCAACAGGTTATAAAATCAGGAGTTTTGAAAGCATTCAAACAGGGACACTCTGGAAGAACCCCTCTTGACTCAGTACACAAATTCCAGACAAGAATGGTACTGCTGGCATTTTGGAAAGATATTGGCATGTCATTTAGATATATTTTGATATTTTCTACTTCTACTGCAAAATATTGAAGTGGCCATCGATTTTTAAAAGGATGTATATCAAAGTTTCAGGGTTTTTTCCTCACATTTTGATGATCACCACGCACCACCATAGTATGATCCTTACAGGACTCTTCTTCATCATATATCTATAGAGTATAAAATCCCTCCTGATAACAGAAAACCTTCATGGACAGAGAAAAGCGATTACACAATCATAGAAATGGTATGCACCAAATTAAGTTGTGGGGGTTTTTTTAACATGACAAAGGTAACTCAATTAGAAAATTGTGTCAATATACTTAAAAATGAAAAGAGACACAAATTTAAGTCTTGAATATACCCTTGCAGCATATTTTGGAGGTCAGCACAGCCTGTGAGCAAGAGGGCAAAAACCAGACATGCAGTTTAGGTACGAATGCTGATTATGGAAGTCACCCTATCTTTTTACAGGGAAGCACAGGGAGTATTTGTCTTTGCATGTTTCTATACCGACCTAAACAATGTGTCCTCCAGCAGCTGCTGCAGAAACCCACTCCTTGGGTAGGATGAGAAGAAGGAGCTGTGTAACTGCAGGAAGACTTCTGCTCCATTACAGCTACAAGAACAGTTGTCTGCTATACGTACTGTACAGAAGCGCTCATTTTAATTAAGGTCTAATCTCCTCAATCTCTGCACTAATCCCTGGTTCTCTTTCGTAACATTTCCACAGACCACTCTGGGGTATTTTTTGGTGTTCCAAAAGTCTTAACTTCGCTGGGTTTGGTCTGGTTTGACAGGCTCCTGTGTATCCATCTTCATCTCTTATTTTCTGACGAAAATCTGCTAAATGTGTGAGGCAGAAAAAACCCACCAGTGTTTGAGCATTAGTTGGATGAGAATGGCAATTTGTGGATTTGAGGCACAGCAAAGGTGCCGCTAGAGTGTGGAAGTGGGCAGCTGGCACCGTAGCTTTTGCCAACATTTGCATCAACGTGGGAGTAGAGCAATATGGTAGCTGTTAACATTGTGTTCAATAAATATCTCATCATATGTGAAGATATGACTAGCCTTTTGGAGGAAAAAGCTGAGTATTCTCTGCACCTGCAGCAGGATTTCATTTGTAATCCCAGCAAATGTCGGCAGGCCTTTGTGGATGTTTAAATACTGTATAAATAAAATTGCTTTCTTGAAATCTCATGTATAAGTAAATAGTGAAATAACAGTGAAATAATTCACAAATTCAATTATCCAGAGAAAAATGGTGTAATGCTCAACATGGCACTTCTTTACAGCTGACTCAAGTCTCGAGGAAAAACACAGGCTTGCTGTTGTCAAGTGCACATGACAATTTTTGTTACTATGAGACTTGGTTTCTATGTGCTATATGGAGTAGAATAGAATAGCTGATTTACAGTTAGAAGGGACCTACAATGATCATCTAGTCCAACTGCCTGACCACTTCAGGGCAGAGCAAAAGTTAAAGCATGTTATTAAGGGCATTGTCTGAACTTCTTAAATACTAACAGGCTTGGGGCACCGACCACCTCTGTAGAAAGCCTGTTGCAGTGTCTGACCACTCTCTCAGTAAAGAAATCCTTCGCAATGTCCAGTGTAAACCTCCCCGGTGCGGTTTTGAACTGTATGTGCACCCATAAAAGGCAAGCACTTAAGTTATTTACAACTTTTTTGTTGTTGTTGTTGCTGTTAGAAATAGGAAAGACATGAAAATTACTGGTTTAGGACTATAGAAACAGTTTCTGTTTCACATGAATTGATACATTGCATAGCTATTGGAGTTAAACAACAAAGACAATATTGCAGATAAAAATGGCACTAAAGCCTCAGTGGGGTATGTTTCTACAACAATTTCTTGCCATGCGGTTTCCTCCTGGGGATCTCTTACAACCCTTACACAAAGAATCACTACATTCTACTATTAGGAAAAAAAAATATCTGGTGGTAGGTTTCTGTCTTCTAGTCATTCTGTTTTCATGTTGTCATGACATTTCTCTCTGTGAGGAGTGTGCCTACAGTTCTTTCTCCACCTTCTTCAAAGCGCCTTCTTTCTGTGCCTTGGTCCACCACTGCTACCCTTCTGAGCATCATACCCACACAGCTACTGATTCTGAATAATTGCCAGAGCCCAATGCCATGTAATTTATGCTATGTATGTTCCCTTAGAAAAATGTTCTCTATAATAAAAATTTATCATGACATCAACAACTGAAACATCACCATTTTAAAGAGCCCAAACCACTGATATTTTCAAGAAATTTTGTCCGTGAAGTTTCAAAAAGGTTCATTTCCAGACACGAACAGCAAGAAACACAGAACTGGAGCAAACTCAAAATATACACTATAACGACTTGCCTTTAGATTTAGTAAGGTGATATAAATCATTATTTATTTTTAGGACCTCGGAAAATAGCCTAAGTTAATCAGTTCCTCATTTTTATTTCTTTCTTCATTGTCCACTAGCATCTTGTTGCTAGCATGTACATGAACTGCAGAATAAGCATGAGAAATTCTGAAACAAACACAACAAAATCTCCTATCAAGCCACCGTTAAAACTAGCTGGCTACTCAGGTAAATAAAATTTTCCATTCAATAGTAATGGTGCTTATCCAGTCTCCAAACCAGCTTCCACATGAGGATTCTACCCACAGAACATCACCCATGTTTTTATTTTTACATTCACAAAAATCATATGCTGTCTTTTACGAAAGAATTTGGGAATGTAAAGTGGTAGAGGAAAAAAGGACAGTACTATTTCAAACTAAAATGACTTAATAAAGTGCTTCTGCTACTATCATGGACAAAAATGCTCTTATATGCATAGGAAATTAAGTTTTGTAGTTTCACATGCAAATATAAGAAGGGCCATTTGCACCTTCTTACTGAAAAGTTAATGACTTGCACATTCCCTAACAAATATTTTCAATAAGCTTCATTAATGTAGCTATTTACATTGACCACTATTGTCATTAACATAAAAAAAGAAAGTACTTTCTCCATCTTACCCCTTAAGCCTAAAAGCTTGAAATTTACATCTGCAGAGAAATATCAAACTGCAACATTCCCTCACACCAAAAACCAAAAGACAAAATTTCACGTATTGAATGAAAATTTAAATCCTGAAAGGTTGCTCTGGAAAGCAAGATATCAGCAGACTGATTTTAGCAGCAGGCAGCCAGGAAAGACCATGGCAGAGGTGGGTCTAATTTTTTACTACCAGTGTGCAGTCTGCACACAGCCTGAGGAGCGAAGAGCTCATGTGGTCGGGACAGCCCCAGGAGAGCCCAATCGTCCTGCAAAGTCACCACTTCTCTTCCAGCTGGAGACCAGGGCTGCACTGTAAGCTGCCTCATTTGTATTCACCAAAGAGGTGAAAGAAGAGCCTCATGCAGCCATCACCAGCCTGACTGGACAGCAAAGTTAAGGGATGAATCTACTACTTGTTCTCTCCCAGGGTGTTTCCAGTGTCCCAAGGACATGGGATGGCCCCATCAGTGTCAAGGTGGACACTCACACATTGCTCAGCGAGGGTTGAGATGCATCAATTTATCTGCTGTCCCCAGCTCTGATTTCTCTTTTTGAGCAGATACTACCTGGTGAGTTAAGTCTGGCTTGTAGCTACTCCATGGCTAGAGATTCTATCCTGTATATGGTGGTGTGATTTGTGCATTTGATAATGACAGGATAAGGCTTAAGCCATAGCTGTACTGGCCAGCTATCTCCAGCATGCCTTCCAAGTACCAAACAAGTCTTAGGAAAAACGTCCGTAGGGTAATACTGTAAGATAGCCTTTTGTATAGAAAGTACTCTGCCATGACATATATAGTGTTATGTTGGACAAGTTTTTCTTAATCAAGTAGTAAACAATCTTGTATCAAAACAAGGACAGCTGGAAATTGATACCCTATATAACTACTCTTCCAATAAGAACTTAAATGAAAAAAAAAAAAAAAAAAAATCAGTAAATCCAAGCATGTTGACCCATGTGAAGTTTACGAAAACAGAATTTATGAATTTCACACAGAGTGTGGAAAGTGTTAAGAAATTTACTGCTCACTCTTCGTTTTGCAGTGAACCACTACTCCAGTGAGTTTTACAATCCTAAGGGGACTTGAAGCAAAAACACTTCAGATGCACAATAAAAGCATCTATTTCTCAAGCTTAGGTGCCAAAATAAAGAATCTGACATAACACTCAGTAGAACAGATCATTCTGCACATATATAAATAAATAAAACTCCACTCAGAAAACAAGCAACAAACAAACAAACAAGAAAACCTTTATCCTTGAGCATCTGGGACCCAAAGGCATTCAAGTCCAAGAGAACAAATCTCATCTGAGCTTTGTCACATGCTAAAGAGCAGTTCTGACCGTGCATTCAGAAGAGGGCACCATCTGTTACATCTTCTTTACGAATCACATATATGTACTCCCCTCCTCCGTGAATAAATAAATAAAAATCATATTCATGTAATGGAAGCAGCTATAACCTTCAGAACAGATGGGAAACCCGGTGGACCGAGATGCAGTGAATCCCTTACTTGCTGATTTTAGGAAGGGAAACTCCTAGGTTTGAAAGTTGTTTCTAGACAGTTTTCCAACTTCATGCCTTAAGAAAAGATCAGCAATATAGAAGAACAAAATTTTGTGTTGTTAAACTCTAGAGACATGTGGGAACCAGACAAAAATAGTTAATGCCAGCAGAGTAAAACTTTAAAGAAAAATGCACATCAGACTTATCTGTATAACGTGGGTATTCCCACTTACTTTCCTCAGTAGCTGCATAGTTAGGATTGTATGAAGTCATTAATTCTACAATAAATTCTCCTCCTGCTCCCCACAGCATCACTATTCCCTACTTTCAGCATATGCGAGCATCTCATTGAATCTCATTTTCCCTGCAGGCGGTGGTCATGTTCTTCCAAGCTCCTCCATCCTGGTTTCTCTGCCCTCTTCACCACCTTCCTCTCTCAGTTGCTCAGCTCTTTTCTAGTTCCCTTTCCTCTCTCTTTCCAGTCTCCCTCTGCCCCAGAACCGTCATACCTCATGCACAGGATAAGCGGTTGGGATGCTTGCTTGAGGAGATGCTCACGCTGGAGATGCCAACTTCTCCGTGGGCCATTCCCCTCGCAGAAGGCTCCGCACTGCCCTCCCGCTGCTCCTCCCCCGGCTCCCGCCAGTCCCCTCATTCGGACACAGAGAATGGAGGTTTTGTTGGAAGTTGTGTTGGGGCCTCATTCTGGGAACGGTCCTGCCCAGTCTGGCCACTAGCCAAACACCAAAGACACCTGAAGTGAAGGGTGAATAAGTGACCTGGGATGCTACTAGTCCCATCCCAAAGTCATGCAGGTGTGAGTGCTGAGCTCTGAAGGCAGCCTGCCTCCCCAAATCCCTTCACAGTCACCTCTCCTGGTGACCTCCCTCTCCATACGGATGCTCTCCCGGTACAAGAACTGGGGAGGGTGAGCAGGGGACAGGAGGTGGCTGCACAATCAGGCTTCCCCCTGCTGCCACTGTCATCCTATTTGCATTGCAGGGAGATGATCTGGCTGCCTTTGTGGGGCCCTCTGGCAGGAACCCAGCAGCCTTTCTGTGCCACTGCTCACATTGTACTGCCGGAGCATAAACACGGGCTTGTCCACAGCCCTCTTGACAGCTCTGGAGGAAATCCATGATTGCCCAGGGTCAAACAGGCCAGGGAGGCTGGGCTGCTTTCTGTACATCAGCTACTGCTCGTATCCCAATTCCCTCTCTCTTGTGAGAATACGGAAGTTTGTTGGTATCAGAGAAACAGGACAAGGGAATGCAGTGGGACTGCAATATTCTCATTTGTAGTCTAATACTACAAAATTGTCTGCATTGTTTCTAAAGACACAGATTGGACAGTGTTTAATATTTCTCGGGACTGTGCCATGGTGCCACAGAGGTGAATAAATGAGGCAGAAAATACATAATGTTTGAAAAGAAAAAAAGAGAGCTACTAGTGTGAGGACAAAAAGTAATTTAAAACCAGAAAAGATGACCTCGACCAATCCTCTTCTCTACCCTACGAATATCAAAAGCGTAAAAGATGTTATCAACACTCTACTCCCTCTTGTCTAATCTCTCTTTGACAGGGAGGATGATCCTGGAAAGCAGAAAGACAAGATCTTTCATCTGCCTAGAAGTCTTAACACCCTACTGCTAGGCACTATATATGAGATATCAGAGCATTATGCTGAGTTTGCACAGACCTGAGTGGCCACACAAACTTCAAGGCATGAGAACACAAGAAATAGATCAGAAAAAAATCCAGCAAGGTTGTCCCTCTCCAAGCTTTGAGGTCTCTAGACTGGAAAAATTTCCCCTGTACTTCCCAAAATTAATGCACAGACTTGAAACCTTCTGGCCTTCCTTGCTGAGCTTTCTGCCTCTATCTGCTGTAACACAGGTACCAGTCTAGTCTTCTACAAATACTGGATGTCAAACTTCCCTTGGGCGGCACCACATACAGACCAAGAACTGACGTTGCTCCTACAGTATGCTCTGTGAAAACTCCAGTAGCTTTAACAGAAGCTGGTGTATGTGTTAGAGCCCATTTTTTTTTTTCTTATCACTTAGGCTGGGTGCTTTGCCACCAAGGAAAGCCCTTCCTGAAAGTAGAACCCAAAACCTATGAAAGCACGGATGTGCATGCACAACCTGCATCTTCTCTGCCCATCCCACAGCGAGCAGGCAGAGGGGTGACGCACACACGATCACATACTGTAAGACAGTGCTTTAGTTGTCTGTACAACAAAACATGGCATCTCGTGAATAGCCCCTTTTCCACAATGACAAAAGGCAGGATTCTCCTGCCGACTTCCCCGTTGCTGCAGCGATCAGCTGATCAAACTCTTTGGAAGCTGATGTAAATTATCTTTATTCCACTGTCTTCAATGAAGCTAGACAAATTTATACCCACTGCGAAACTAATCCTTACTTATTACTGCAGTAGTGTACTACTGTACAAAGGAATACAGTTACAAAATTGCAATGCAAATATGGATATGAAAAGAAAAAGAATATTTCTCTTTCCAAAAACATCAAGTTTCTATAGGACCATAAGAGTGCAGGCTACAGACTTTATTCTGTCTACCTTTCCTCTGAAATTGTCTTCAACAAATCCAACCTTTAAAATTTCTTTCCTATCCCAAATCAGTTACTATTTCCTGTTCTACATTTAATTTTTAATAAGGAATTAAATATGTACTCTGATTAAAAAAAAAAAAAAAAAAAAAATCAATCTCCTCTTGAAATACTCAAATGTTAAAACTGTACTTCTGTGGCAAAGAGATGGTGCTCTGAAGAACAGAGCCATCTACAGAAATCTTTTTGATAATGGTGTCCTTCTCTCAAATCCAAACATTTCCTTGATGTAGAATACAAATTGAGCTCTAGTGTATAAGTCAGCTAGGATTTCAAAGTTGGCCTTTATACTTTGCCATTAATTAATTCCGTCCAAGAAATTCAAACAAAGATACAAACAAAAAAGTTCTCTAAATACGTTACATAAGGCATTCAGAATATTCCAATTCATTCCCCTCCAGGAACACAGCAGAGTCAAAGAATAGTGTACACAGCATGTTTAGACTGTATAAAAAGCACTAGAAGCTGTAAGAATAGTTTTAAACCCATTTATTTAAAGCTCTCCATTATAAGAGCTATTGTAGAGTATTTGCTAATCAATCTACACTTCTGAGTTCTAAACAATTGTAGGCTTAATGAAGTGTACTTTTCTTCACTTTCAGACACAGAAACAAAGAGTTTCCTATTAAAAGGAAATGAAAGCAGAAGGCAGAAGACCTCTTCCAAAAATGACTGGAGCTTCTGAGCAAATTAAATATCGAATAGAAAGTCCGAAACTCTTATTTGGAATCACTCTTTTAGGGTGAAAAAGATCTGAGAAAGAGACTTTCTTTCCCAATACATCCCATGGACAGCTTTAAGTTAGGTAAGATGAGTATTCTCTCTGATACAATGAGGAAAGCCTCCCAAAATCTGGCGGGGAATATTCATACAATTTAGGTCCATGGCCCCATAGACCCACAGCACTGCCCCACAGCACCCCACAGCTCCTCCACTGCCCCATAGATCCACAACACTGCCCCACAGCACCTCCACTCTGCCCCAGAGATCCACAACACTGCCCCACAGCACCCCATGGCTCCTGCTTGCTACCCCACAGAAACCCATAGCTCCACAGCCCCATAGATCCACAGCATTGCCCCACAGCACCCCATAGCTCCTCCACTCTGCCCCATAGATCCACAGAAGTGTGCCACAGCACCCCATGGCTCCTGCACTCTGCCGCATAGACCCACAGTGCTGCCTCACAGCACCCCATAGCTCCTCCACTCTGCCCCATAGAACCACAGCACTGTCCCACAGCACCCCATAGCTCCTCTATTCTGCACCTTAGACCCACAGTGCTGCCCCACAGCACCCTTTAGCTGCTGCACTCTATCATATCGATACATAGCACTCCATAGCTCTGCATTCTGCCCCATAGATCCACATTGCTGCCCCACAGCATACAACACCTTTGTCCACCCTTCCCTCCCGACCACGCCTCCACTGACCACAATGCGGGGATCACAAGGGTCTATAAGGTGGGTGTTGGGGGGTCACAAGGTCTGCGGGGTGAATGGGGCGGTTGTGGGGTTAGGGTTAGTGGATAGGGTTAGGGGTCACGGTTAGGGTTAGGGTTTAGATTAGGGTTAGGGTTTAAATTGGGGTTAGGGTTACTGTTAGTCAAACCATTAGGGTTAGGGGGTTAGGGTTAGGAGTTAGGGTTAAGGGGTTTAGGGTTAGAGTTTAGGGTTAGGGATTTGGGTTATGGGTATAGGGTTGAGGGTTAGAGTTATGGATTAGGGTTAGGGTCATTAGCGTTAGGGTCATTAGGGTTAGTGTTTGGGTTAGGGTATAGGGTTAAGGCTAGGGGTAGGTTAGGGTTAGGGGTTACGGTTAGGGGATACAGTTAGGGGTTAGGGTTTACGGTTTAGGGATAGGGTTTAAAGTCAGGGTTAAAGTTAGGGTTGGTGCCAGGGCTAGGGTTTAGGTTTAGGGTTAGGATTAGGGTTACAGTTAGGGTTAGGGGTTAGGTTTAGGGTTAGAATTAGGGGTTAGGTTTAGGGCCTAAGGTTAGGGTTTAGGGTGTAGGGTTAGAATTTAGGTTTAGGGTTAGGGCCAGGTTTATGGTTAGGGCCTAGGGTGTATGGTAAGGGTTAGTGCCAGGGCTAAGGTTAGGGGTTCAGGTTTAGGGTTAGGGATTAGGGTTATTAGGGTTAGGGTTATTAGGGTTACGGTTAGGGCTATGTTTAAGGTTAAGTTTAGGGATATTTCGGTTGGGGTTATTAGGGTTCGGGTCATTAGGGTGAGGGTCATTAGGGTAGGAGTAGGTTAGGGTTTAGGGTTAGGGGTTAGAAGTTAGGATTAGGGTAGGGTTAATATTAGGATCAGGGTTTAGGGTTAGGGTCATTGGAGTTAGGGTTACTTACTTTTTTTTTTTTTTTAAATCTCATTTTGTTGCAACTATCACAACGTAACTAAAACAGAAGTTGAGAACTGGGGTCAGTGGTCAGTCAGTAGAGAGGGATCTTTCAAGCTGAATGACCAAAAATGTTTTTTGCTGACAAACAAGCAACACAACATGGAGTAAGAACACAGCATATACGTCTGTTCAGCCTGAAAGTAAATTAAAAGTTTTCTTCTTCTCAAGATTTACTTAGTCCAACTTGTACAAAAACACATGGAAAACTTATCCCCTAACGTCTTTGGCATAAAACTTAGTAGTATTCAGTCACCTGAAAAACAGATCTGGTAGAGAGAGGAAGAGGCAAAGTCACAAATGCTTTGTCAGACCAAAAACCAAAGTGAAAAGTAGACTTTGTTGTGCTCTCCACTACTCCACAATGCACAGATGCCATCTCCATCCTTCTCCCTCCTGTGGCATTGTGATAATCTTTTATAAGAGGCCACAGAGCAAAGTGGATCCCACAGTGCTACAAGCACCATTAACTTCTGTGAGATTGTCTAAGCCCATTATCTCTTCCTCTTAGCTCTTTGTTCTTTGGAGCTCCACTCACACAAAACTAGTTTCTGGCAGTCCCTTATTTGTGCTGGGATCTTACATGATTGTCATTTTTGTGTAGCCTATCTGATTATTTTCTTGTAATTTTATTTACTGTACAGTAAGACCTAGGAAATTTCTACACCAAACTGCATAATTTATATGACTTAATCTCTAAAACGTGGTTGCAAACATGCAGCATGAGAAAGGAGATATTTGGCATCCTCTTGGCTTTTTATTTAGAAATAGACCTACAGAAAGGGACAATCTTACTAAGGTTTTAGGTTAAAATGACTTGTAGCATTTCCTGGGACTGTTTCAGAAGATACAATTCCTATAAGGGGAACAGAGATTAACAGCAGTGCCTATATGAGCAGACAGAACAATACAACTTTCTATTTTTATTTTATCATGTTTATGATAACTAAGGCTTATGAATCACTATATTTCCACCATGCAAATTTTGAGGTTCTTTGTGGTTTGGTTTTGTTTGTTTGTTTTGGGTTTTTTGTTTGTTTTTTGTTTCGGGCTTTTGGTGGTTTTTTTGTTTGTTTTTGTTTGTTTTTAGGTTTTTCTTAACATACATTCTGGTTAGTGCAATCTGTTTAAATATTCATTGATGCCCTTTAGACACTGAACCACCTGCACTGAAAGGCATAGAAAAAATTTCACTTGCATACTGTAAGAATCAGCTACTGGGAACAATCTAAAGCCAACCCAAGAAAAGATCAATTATTTCCCTCTTTCCTCCCTGTAATAAATTCCAAACGCCCGGATTCAGCCTTTCTATTCTGCTTGAAATTGAAGATGCAACTAAAACCATACTGTCACACATGCCTGAAAATATTGTCCCCTTCACCTAAATATACCCAGTCCAAAGGAAGCTCATGCTTGCAGTCTTCTAGCCTATTCATCTGAATAGCTTTGTGGTCTCATATTCAATAATTTTGATTTTCTCTGAGGCATGTAGCTTGGAAATGAATCTGACACAATATAAACCCTTTTGTTAAGTAATTGCCAAACTTCATCTTGTCTTTCACATAAATACAAAAACTCTACTACTTCTGCTCTCACAGTCTAAATATCACTGTCATGTTACGTCTTTGCAATAAGTTAATCTGCCTACACTTTGCACTTGATAAAGACAAGAAATTGTTGCTTGACTTGCTGTCTGGAAATTGGGTACAGTGTATCTGTTTATGGTCTGGAAAAAAGAAAAAAGAAAAATGAAGAATCACAAGGATTTTATGAAGGATAAACCAACCCACTAGTGAGTAGCAATGAAATGCTGGTTTTGATGGGACATTATTAAGTAGGAGTTGTAACCCAAGTCAGAAGCAATCTGAAAAGCGTTCATGAAACCACGGTAGCTTTTGATATTAACATGGGTTTCAAAAGAAAGAGAAAACTTCAGTTTTCTTAAAGAAAAAAAGTCTCTCTGATCCCACATAACTATGCAATGTGTAGACAGTTATTCAGGCATGAAAAGCAGGCTGCACCTTTTCTCCATGAAAAGCAGTATCATGTGACAAAAATCTGTATTTTTATTGTGACTACAATTTATAGACTACATAGCCTGATGAGGTGAACAGATGAATATTTCCATAGCGTAATGTGGGATGATTGCTGATTGTGCTAAGGGCTCTGTAAGGAAGGTTTCCATGACAGCATTCTGTGCATTATTGGTATTTTGGAAATAACATTCAGTTTTGATCTCTGACTGCTACAGATTTTGCAGTTCCCATGAAACATTGTATTTGAGCAGAAAAAAGCCAGGGCTAGCTTGCATATTTTACATGCAGCCAGGGATCCCTGGAAGTGATATTCCTGTGATAAACTGTAGAACTATGTGATAAACCACAGAGCTATTTGATAAGTGCACCATTACTTACCTTTTCTACTCTCTGGCCAGTAACCTGTCTCAGGACTTATTCTGAAGTTTTATACCGTTGAACAGGCTCAGACAGCTGGCATTTCCAGTCTGCTGTCTACATTAAAATATAGACCTTTTCTCGAAAACTAATTCTGCCTCAAAGCCCAAGAGAAGTTAGTTTCAAGCCTGGGCCAAGAAAAAAAGATTTCAATACATTAAAATATGATGGCTTTTAAAGCACAGCATCTTGCTCCACAGAGCTGAGGGTGCATTTAGCTCTGAACGGAAGGGGAGAGTTGGGACAGGAAGAGCCTTAAAAATCCTTCCATTCAGATATTCATAAAAGTTATTCCAAGTAAGTTTTTAATCTGTTTTGCAGCTGTCTTATTCCTCTGCGTTTAGACAGAGAGTTTCCAAGGGGTCTGAAATATCTAGCAGCTCAGTTCCTATTGAATTTCAGTAGCATTCCACTGCTTAACTGTGACGTGCTGCTCTGAAGGCTATTAGACATGAAACAACCTCCATACATGAGTTTAAATTAACACTGAGTATCTGGGATTTTTCAAGAACAGGGCCAAATGCAGATCATATCTACAGTGCAAGGAGTGATCCTGTGTAACTTTTTGCTAGTTTGGAAATGGGGACTTTCCTAAATCCACCTACGATGCTGATAAAGCAAACTACACTATCGCATTATGCATATCTGCCTGTAAGCATGTATGTAGAATTTACATACAATAAAGTATCTAACTAGTTGCAATCTCCTTAAGGAGCTTTTATCTTAATCCATTTGAATTTCAAAGCATGGCTAAAATTGCAGGAGGATTTTAATTGTATACAAGATCTAAGCTTGGATAAGTGTTCTGTGTGGATTCTTAATCTTTTGTGGGCAGTCAGTAGTTCTTAATCAGTATAAAAAAGAATTCAATAACAAATGCAAATAATAGGTGACATTAAAAAAGCATGGATTTTATAGTGCATTTGGAGGTATGGCACACAGAATTCCCTCTGATAAGGGAAAAAAGATACGCTGTTTCCAAAGTGCAACTTTTATTAATTAGTTTGCCCACATTTTTTAGAGAATTATGAGAAAAATCTGAAGATGTGGTGAATGAACAGCACAGCATTCCTCAGCTACTCTCGGGAACGGAGAAGACACCTACCCACACACTCTGTTCCTGAAGTAAATCCTGAAGTGTTTTTCTGTATAAATGTCACTCAGGAGAATTAACCACTGGTGTCCCACTTTCATGCATGCTCCTCCATTTCAACCTCCAAATAACCCAATAAAATACAGGAATGTATGTTTCCATCCTTACATATGCTTATCCATAGTCCTGCACTGTGCCAGGAAAGCAGTTTTACTGGGGCAAAGCATGGAAATGAGCCCTTTGCTCCTGTTTTGAAGAATGTACAGATTTAACTTGTGAAAAGTTTGTGTATAAAGGATGACCTAATATCCTTTGATAATATGTAATGTGACATTAGAGCTTCCACTGGAATCAACAAGAGCAAGATGCGCTGGTGGCACCACAGATAAGCCAAAGCAGCACCTGCTTTGCACTGAACTATGGTGCTGCCTAATGATTAACACAGGAAGAATCCATCTGACAGACCAGGATGAAGAGAAAGTCTGAGGCCCTTGGCACAGCTGAGCAGTCAGGCTACTACATGTGACTGTAATTTGTCTGTCTCTCTAAATTTACAGCAAGAGAAAGGGTGAGATAAAGTCCTGAGGAAAAACATGCAAGTGAAGTAGGGAGAGGCTAAGTTTATCGTAGCCACTTCCATTATCCAGTGCTGGGGGAAAGCAACACTTAATCTTGTTCAGGGTCAGGTAATATGCTCAAGAGAAATGCCTGGTTCTGGTAGCTGCTTTTTTTTTTTTTTTTCCCCAAAGGAAAGAGTGCGGGCATTTCTGAACTTTTAGCCATTCCCCTGATTTCTACTCACAGTCTTACAGACTTGTTCCATAATCTTTGCATAAGGTCTTAAAATAAATTTGGAGAAGAAGAGACAGTCTTCCATTTTTGAGGAATGCCAGTAATCACATGAACAGGCGATGGTAAAATAGCTGATGGGATGCCCCTGGAATCTATGTTATGGTCCTGCATGTGGTGCTGTACCTTGCTACCTCAACATATTTATAAAGTGCAGAGCAGCACTCATTTCCATACCCAAGGTTTGTTACTTTACAGAAAAGAGCAAATAAAAAGGAAGAAAAACGTTGCTCAACCACTGTCTTCCCCATTTTTCTCACCAGCCTTTTGTTTATTCTTTGAAAGCGGTTCCTATCCTTGTCTTAAATACAAGATAGCCATTTTGAGGAGAAAATAACAGAGGCATTTGCAAATTCTTTGGGATGCAGCAAACTGCAGAATTTCCCTAGCTAGTATGTACTGTGCCTATGGAGAGGGTTTGCACTGTTCCCTGCATCCCCAGCTCCAGAGACCCTTCTCACACAGTGGGTATGTTACATGCCCTACAGGTCTGACAACTGACTTGTCTCTGTCCCGCAGCCCTCTTTGTAACATCACTTTGGAAAACATCATCTTGCACAAGCCGTGGGAAGGTAAGCAAATACAAACCTACAGTCAAGGGCAAAATAACACCATGCCAATAGCAAGTTTTGATGATGAAGTGTTCCCAACCCAGACAACCTGGATATATATCATGTTCAAGCCAAAGTCACAAATTAAAATGAACTTCGAATTAACAAGCTGCAAAGGAGACCAAGGAGGATTTTGGACTTTCTGCATTTCTGTTGAGCTGCCTTACCTGCACTGTCTGTGCTGCACAGGGGAGGCTGAAGGAAGCAGAGGGCAGACACAGCCAGAATCTGCAGACAAACACAGCAGCATGTTTCAGCAAGTTAGAGCATGTAAGTGTGCAAAGCATTTAGATACCTTATTTTAAAAACTAAGTGTCACAGGAAAGCGAAGATGGATGTTATCTTGAGAAGAGTTTTATCTCTTCTCAGAATACGCTAGCAGCACAGGCCCTGTTATTGTGTACTTAGCAAGTTTCCCTAAAATCCAAACTTTAAATAAACTGCAAAGTGTGCCAACATTTCTTCAGCTCAGAGATGAGCTTCCTTTCTGTAGCTTTTTCTTTTCCTTACTGATGGAAAGTGCAATGAATGCTTGAGCTGTAGAAAATACACTGTAAACCCCCAGCTTTCAAACAGATATTATTTTATAGAAGCTGGTAAAGTCCTACGGCTCCCTACCTGTTTTGGCTCCTCTGACTGCAATGGGAGCTAGCTACGTAATATCTGATGCCTGCAATTCACTCCACTATTCTGCTTTTTTTGAAAAGAAAATACCATGCAACTCTAATTAGAGCTGATGTAGATCAATATGAGCCTTTACTTTCATTGTGTTTAAAGGGACGCATGATTTATTGATTTGTATATCAAATTTTAGCACATGTATTTTCTCTTTTGTCTGCAGTCAGTGGATCTGTACATCCAACGTTATTCAGTACAAAACCAGAGTAATTCCAGGAAGACAATTAAGAAACTATATTGGCATAAGACACATTTATTTCATGTTGTCTTCAAGTTTGTAGTATGTACAGATCTCTGCTTGAACACGGCGAAATAATTTAGTGCCCTGCAAAAATCATTAAATCTGAACATCCTTGCTTTCAAGGGTTTTACAACATGGTTGCTTACTAGACTTAAATGTGATGTGCCATTTCTAGATATTTAAAAATAATTTCAAATGAAAAGCTAATTTAACTTGTGGTGTGGATAATTAGTTGAAACCAACAAAGAGCTGGTTAAAAAACAAAGACCACATACTGTGCTACCATATATCCTTTCTTTTCCTTTTTTTTTTTTTTCTTTTAAACGATGTTATCAATCATACACCTGACATGAGCTGATCACTAGAGTCAGGAGTTAGGCAGGATTTAGCACGTTGGCCATCTATAGACATTAGTGCCTTAGAGATGTAGTTTAACAACTCTCTGGGCTCCCTCTGCGGTCAATGCAGCAGGACAAGCACCTTGCTCTACCCCATCCTCATCTTGGGATCCTCTCCAATGACCAGCTCCACCTGGATGGCTCACTTTGGCTACATACCTGACATTTATAAAGCCCAATGTAGAGAATAGGAATCCCAGTTGCAGTGAAAGCTGTTGATTTTACTTAAAATCAACTTTGCTTAATTTCACAGGTCTGACCCAGCCCTAATACCTTGCTTCAGTGATGCATTACAGCTTATTTCCATGAGATTAGCTCATTCTTACGGTCAGGCAAATGCAAAAGGGACTTGCTGAATCATGCCCTCAGTCAAAAAGATGGACTGATGTTCACTTGTTAAAGCTTGTATAAACCATACGCCATCCTTAGCAGGATTAGTTAACACAGTATTAAGGATAAAGAGCAAACCTACAGCTGCAGTGCCTCTAACATATGAGAGGGGCTTTTAGCACCTTTGACCTTTCCTACTCCCAGTTGAAATACAGAAATATCACTCAAATTTATTTCTCTTGGAAACAAGCAAATGGAACATGAAAAATAAGTTAAAACTTACAAATGACAGTATCATTGTCCACTATGGAGGTGTCATCACCAGCTAGTAATTTTTTTTTCCAGGGCATAAAGCATACCCACTGTACATGTCCTGCATTTAGCAATGCTGGAGTTGGAGGCAGAGAATACCAGCTTTACTTCTGCTATGTGAATAAAACCATGATCCTATGTGAATGACTCACTGCTGTTGTGTAAGTTTGAAAGCACCTTTGCATGAAAGATGAAGGCATTTTAGATGAGCCCACTTGAATCAGTGCTGTCATCTCAAGCTTGAGGACACTGTTCTGGGGAAGGCAGACTTGAAATGCAACAAGATTTGAGCTAAACTGTTACTAGAAAATAAATCCATCGAAGATCAGCTAGGAAATATTCTCTACCCTCATACGCAACTCAGCTTGGCTGTGGAATTGCCTCTGCTCAGGATTTCTTTTTGAACTTTGACTCCAGTTATGCAGCATTCCTCAGTGCAGGTGTGGTAATTCTAAACTCATTTTAGGGAAGTGGTAGGTCTGAAATGTACACCAAAGGGCAGTTAGTTTCATGGCAATATTTTAAATAAGTTGTTTCAATAATAACAGTTCAATCAATTTCTTCAATTATTATTTGCAAGCTTGAAGAAAAACCTTATTTTTTTTTAACCTCCTGCCTCCATTTTTCACTGAACTTGACCTGCCAGGGCTCAAGCACACTCATGTGAATCCCTTCTCACCACCTCTGCCCAGCATTGCTGCCGGACCTGTGGTGGCTGGGTGCACTGCCACCGCTCCTGTCCTCCTCTCCTCGGCCACAGCTGCTGCTTGCATCCCTGGAAGAGGAGAGGAGCTACCCCGGGAGCCCACAGATGCCCTGCACACTGAGCCCTTGGCTGTGAGATGCCCCTCTTCTCCTCTCTGTGGCTACTGGCTGTGCCTCTACATGGCCTGATGCACCCATAGGAGCTCCTTGCCCAGCAGGGCAGCACGCGAGAGGTCTAAAGGAGTCCCAGTTGTAACAACTGATGTGTTCCCCTGTCATAACACTGAAGGTACGTACGGCCTTTGTAAACGTAGGGCTTTTATTTCTGTCACTGTTTCCCACCCTCACCAGTCCTGGAAATCGTACTGGCAGGTACTGCACGGATTTCAGCAATCACAGTCAAACAGGAAAAGTCTTGCAAAAGTTTATCACCCTACATATGCAATTGTGCCTAAGAAATAACATAAGATAGTACAAACTTGAGAGACAAAACTCGTTTAACAGGCCCTTATTCTTTAGTCATCCGGGACAATGTGTTCCTCTGTTGGCTTTGCTTCCCTGGGAAATGAATGAGCTGAAGCTGGAACGCTCCCTTCACACAGCCCAAATGCTGGTTTCCATTTTGTGGATCTACACGATTCCGTTTGCTTCAGTGGTTCAAAAGTTCAACAGGGAAAAGCTCCCATGGAGAGGAGAGCGCGAGCAGCTTGGAATAACAACTGCGTGCTTGCCTTGGAAAACAGCACATGTCTGTTCGCATGCATCCAAACTGCGGGCTGCTGGAGTACCCCACCGAGAACGAGCCATGCAGGGGAATGACTTTACAGACCTTTCAGTCACCAGGAGTAACACAAACAGGAGCCAGAAAAAACATTTTGCTATTTAAAAGGGAATCATTATACAGTGCTTGATAAAATCTTTTGTACCAAATTCGTAGAATCAGGAGGGAAAACAGTACCCAGTTGTTTGAGGAACATATTCAGATGTAAAATCTGACCTCAGCTCTGTGTTGTTGTTGTTGTGGCAGGATAGAGACAAAGGGATACACAAATCCCATAGCTAAGAGAGGGGAAAGAAAAGCTGGTAGCTGGAAGAGTCTCAGCTGCTGTGTGAGGACAGTCACAGTGTGCAAGTCCGAAGGAAATCACCCACATCCAAGTCCAGGGGAAAAATTAGTACAAAGGCAGGAGTACTTGGGAGGTTTCAATTATCATGCCTTACTAAGGTCAACCAAGATTATTTTCAGAGTAAATGAATAAAGGTAAAATACACTATTCTTTTTTTCACAGAAGTGCAGGTCAAAGCAGTGCTGCTCCACGAGTGCTATACGTCACAAAGAAATACCTTCCTCAAAAATAAAGTGTCCTGCCCTGCTTCTACTGGAGTCAGAGACCTCACTGGCACTGAGGGAGAAGAATTAAACCCATACAGTAAGCACAGATAAGAAATTTTACACACCAGTCCACTACATTTATATGGCGTCTCTAGTTCTGAAGGTTTTGAAGGATATTTACCATGCTCTGCAGTGTTAACAGGACCATTCAGCTACTAGTATATACAAACCTCTCTATCATACCACATCAACAGTCACCCCCTCTGCCTGGGAAAGCTTCTCTGTGGTGGGACAGGTTGGCTCCCAGCCGCAGGCACACGGCTCCGGCAGGCAAAGAGCCTCACAGCGAGTCCTCCCAGCACACACAGCCCAGCTCTGCCCCCAGCGCTTGCCTTGGCTTCTATGAGAGCACCCAGCAACCTCACCACCTTACATTTTATTTGCCAGGATACTTTAGATATAAACCCACGACACTTTCTCTTGCACACACCTCACTGCTTGGGGGAAAAAGCACGTGCGTGGCAGACGTCAGCTCTGCTGCTCTGCGGCTCCTGGAGGCACCCAGGAGGGGAGAAGATGAGGGTGAGGGCACCACACAAATCCACATCACCCAGCAGGCAATGATGTCCTTGGTGTTATATGTTCCATCTGCCCATTCAAAGGTACACTGAAACCCAGCTGACTATCAGACTTTTCTAAAGCGCCTCTCCCCGCACATGGTTTATAGAGGAACTGCATGGAGCAGTGCATCCTGGAGCACCACATTGCGCACAAGCTACTGAAGTGGCTGCACAACCTGCCGAGCTTGCACAGACCCCAAGAAACTATTTGAAGCTGAAATGACCTGTAGGGCACTTGCAGCTTTTTGAGTCCTGAGCTTAAAATGTCTGTTTATCATTTTTATTTTGCCCCAACATAATACGAGATAATTTGAATGATTAAATCAGATGCTGGTAGAATACATTCTGAGGTCAAAATGTTTTATACATTGTAGTTAAAAAAAAGAAAAGAAAGCCAATTACTAAACTTTTTGGTTTACATAAAGAATTCTTAGTGTTGTTTAAGTGAACAAAAGTCCTAGACATATTCAAGTTGTGTGGTCAGTAGGTTTATTTCAGTCTCAAGCAACTGGTGGAAAATAGGATCGGACAAGACTTGAAAGCTTAAATCTACCTTTGGCTGCTTTTCTGGCAAGAAATCACTTCTCAGCCTGAAGATACTGCCATAGTATACAAGAAGAGAACCGTGGATGAAAAGTTATCTCAGACTATGCATCAGTTTTAATGTACAAAGTCTTTATCAAGAGGCAGAACTAAGAAAAAAGTTGGAAACCACAGAGGGCACTGTGGAGTTTTTTTTCCCCAAACAGTAACAAAACTCCTCCATGTTGCTATTTGTGGTTTATTATGTGTTTTTGCATCAGGAGCATGTGAATTATAATTTGTAGTGGTTCAAGACACGGAACAGGAAACCTGAGCCAAGGACAGACTTTATTTCTGCTCTAAACCTGCCTTTGTTGCTGTCCTGAGATTGTTGAGGAATGACCCTCAAGTCCTGGGATGTTACTCTGTGTTCTCATACCAAATAAGCTGCAAATACACTAAGAGGAAAATTATGTCAGAGGCTGCTTTTAACCACTTTACTCACTTTCAGCTTTCTCCCCCACCACTTTACAAATAAAAAAGAAAAAGTTTCCAACTGTAAGAATAACAAAACCCTTGAGAAATTACCCAGGAAAGAAACGCTGCAGTGTTTAAAGAGAAGCTTAAAGAAACACATCAGAAATGTATTTAAAGCTGCCAGAGCTCAGCCAGAGCTGCCACTTTGCGGCTGGGGACACAGGGGGGGCTGCATGCGCTGTCAGGGCAGCACTTGGAGGTGAAAGAGCCCAAAACCTCGAGTCTTCACTGAGGCAGGAGCTTTGGTTCATGTCCTAAGGGGATGTCCCAGAACTGATGGCCTCTAACCAGCCTGACCTGAAAACTTAGCTCTACCAAGACGTATTTTGCTCATTATAGCAATAAAATCCTAAGGGACATTAAAAGGAGAAGAATAACTGCTCGGCATGAGTGCTGGGGTGTTCAAAAAGCTTTGTAGGTTCAATCAAGTTCAAAGCAATATTTAGCTGCTTTGCTTTGCTCACAAAATTGATTTTCCTGCTTTCTTCTTCTGAGTATTCGTGCTTCTGCAGTTGTACCTCAGTCACTCAATCTGCATAGCATGCCATCTGCCTTCACAGGTGTGATCCAATGAAAAGAAAGATTGTGCATGGGAAGAACCAAAGAACTCCGCCTCATCCTCCAAATCTTTCATCCAGAGGCTTGGTGGCATCCAAGAGGTGCCCAACGCACGCAGGCAGCCGTTTTCTGCACTCACGGACGCAGCTGGAGCCGCTCGGTTTCTCGGGTTCAGCTGCGGTCGATTCATCATAAATACTGCTGAGTTCCTTCCTCAGCCAGCAAAGTGACAGTTCTGTGTCCTCATATTTATTATTAGGATTTTTTTAAAAACTCCCCATTATTTAGTACTTTGAAAGCATGCTCTCTCTTCCGGCATAAAATGTTGGCACTGCTATACTCTGTGGGTTTTTATACAGTAAATTGATGAGATTATTTTATTTAGAACTGTTGTTCTAAATACAATCAGAGATTTCTGGCTCTTGGATTGTGTTCATTTTGGCCTCATCACAGCATAAATTCTGACTTGAATCCCATATAAATATTTGCCCTTTTAGCATTTATTTTGATTCTAATCATATTCATAGGGTTTGTTTGATTGAAAGTATTCATAAACCAGATTAAATAGATCACTTTGCTACACAGTTTTGCCATGAATCTCAGTTCTGCAGAGCAAGATATTACTGCCAGATTTTTCCTGCAGCCTCTGTAAACATTTACTTTACTGTCCTATAATTACTTTAACTTATATTTTCATGCACATGCTAATGATTCTCAATTAATTTTATTAGCAGAAAGATTCTGTGGGATGTTCAAACTCCATAAAGTTGTACTCTCATTCGCATTTATTTAAATACCCCAGTTAATCTTGGCAAATTCAGCACTACACTTCACAAACAGGGTAACTCCTGTCTATCAAAGTGAGCCTCACAATGAAACACTAACAAGTTTTAGGAGCACACCCCAAGACTGTTCAGAAAAGATCTATTCCAGCCTTTAAGCACATGCATCTCTGACACTGATTTATCTAGTAATAGTCTTTGCATATTCACACCTGGGGCAGATTTTTCTTTCAAACTTGGATGAGATGAACAGTTGGAAAATTAATATATATCTGGTTTACAAAAAGGGAGAGACAACAAGCACCAGGAACGAGCGCCCAGCCAGTGGAGCTCCCCATCTACATGCACCACAGGTGGCTTGGGTAAGATGTAGCACATTGTTCGAGACTGCTTATTTTAAAATACTGACACAGAAATTTATCACAATTATCATGAATTATTGCCTGCCTTGCCAGTTTCAGCAGTAGTCTGTGAATGGCTCTGGAGCTATAAAAATTGTGTCAGTGCAATGGATGGTTTATTGTGGTCAGGACTGAAACACTGGAAAAACTATAATATTGCTAATTCAGTACAGATTCTCTACAAAAGCACACATGACTTTGGTAACCTGCCTTTGGGCTTGAAAGCGCAGGGTCTTTCAGAAGACACAAATCCCAAAATTGAAACGTGAAAACTGATACACCACAAATATCTTTTGACATACAGCACATGTGTATCAGGAGCTATTGGAGATTCTCCGATGAATTACTCAAAATCCTCTTCAGTGTATTTACTTTGAAATACTTTAAAAAAAAAAAAATCTAAGCACACATGGTCAGAAGACACCCCATTTTTACCAGAACTTTGAGGACAGGAAGAAGGAATTTATCAAAAGCAAATTTAAAGGAAGCTTCAGAAATTTTTCTAAAGAAAAACACTTCTTTATTTTTCCAGAAAATAAAATAATATTTCCGCCAGTTCAACTTATTATACAGTAACAGAATGTGCTGGAGTTCATCATTATACCCCAAAACTGAAGTTTCTGTGTTCTTTACTCAATATACAAATGTATCTATTGTAGAAAGATAGAAGGTCAAAAGGGAAACAAGGAGATCTCGTAGCCAGACCTGCTTATTAAAGGCTCCAGAGCTGAATCCAATGGCTTTTTGTCAGACTAAGACACGTTATGCTGAAAGGCAGTCATCAAGGAACTGGATACTTCGGCAGAATATCTCTCTCTCTTTGATATCTTGTTCCAATTGTAAATCACTGTCACTGCTATTACTCATTATTTGTACTCATCTGGCTGCAGCTTCCAGCTGATGATCCTCCAGCCTTTCTCCACTAGATTCAAGAGCCCGTTAGAACCCATTAAAGTATTTATATGTTGTAATCAAGTCACCCCTCAAGCCCCTTCCTGATAAACTAAACAGATTGAGCTTCTTAAGCCTCTCCATGGAAGGCATTATCTCTAGCCTTCAAATCGGTTTGGGAATCCTTGCCACACTCTGCTGTTTCCTAGCTGCTGCTTTTTATAAATATTATTTTCTCCTTTTTTTTTTTTCTTTTTTTTAAACGATGACCAGATCATTTTCCCCAATAGCACTTTACCAAAGGTGTTCAAAACAGTATTATCGATTTTTTTCCTATTTATTATGCCTCCTTTAGCAACCCGTGGGGTTTTTTTGTTTTGTTTTTTGTTTTGTTTTTGGGTTTGGTTTGTTTGTTTGTTTTTTCTTCCCAATACTGAATACATATTGGGAGTTGCACATAGAATATTGTCTTCGTTGCCAGCCATATTAAGCAGCAGGGACAGCAGCTACATGTAGCTGGCAATCTTTGTTCTTGAAGGTGTATTCTTCCAATGAATCAGTTAATCAGTTTAGCAAGTGGCATGGATAACTCTGATACGCTGCTCATCCTGTTATTTAATATTCTACCAGTCACTGTGTTATCCCATTTTTAATTCTTGCTCTCAGATTATTGAGAAGCTGCGCTGGTCATTTAGCTTGTTCATCATTCACTGAAGTGCACTTTACATGTTCAACGTTGCAATACTAAATGATAAAAACATACATCTCAGTCAAAAAGTAAATTTACTTCAGAGGCTGGAATCAGGTTTGCCTGACCACGTTAATTACACTCTTATTCTTCAGTTCTCTCTGTCAGAATTTTTTTCCTAAGATTTTTCTTGCCTTGCTCTACAAAAGAGAGCTAGTCCATTTTTTGGAAATGTCACTAAGCAAATTCCCTGCTATTGCAGAGTGATGGTGATATTACAGAATCACAGAATGTCAGGGATTGGAAGGGACCTCAAAAGATCATCTAGTCCAATCCTCCTGCCAGAGCAGGAATACCCAGATGAGGCTACACAGGAGGGTGTCCAGGTGCGTTTTGAATGTCTCCAGGGAAGGAGACTCCACAAACTCCCTGGGCAGCCTGTTCCAGGCTCTGTTACCCTCACTGAGAAGAAGTTTCTTCTCAAATTTAAGTGGAACCTCCTGTGTTCCAGTTTATACCCATTGCCCCTTGTCTTATCATTGGTTGTCACTGAGAAGAGCCTGGCTCCATCATTGTGACACTCACCCTTTATATATTTATAAACATTAACGAGGTCACCCCTCAGTCTCCTCTTCTCCAAGCTAAGGAGACCCAGCTCCCTCAGCCTTTCCTCATAAGGGAGATGCTCCACTCCCTTCAGCATCTTTGTTGCCCTGCACTGGACTCTCTCCAGCAGTTGCCTGTCCTTCTGGAACTGAGGGGCCCAGAACTGGACACAATATTCCAGATATGGTCTCACTAGGGCAGAGTAGAGGAGGAGAACCTCTCTCGACCTACTAACCACCCCCCTTCTAATACACCCCAGGTACCATTGACCTTCTTGGCCACAAGGGCCCAGTGCTGGCTCATGGTCATCCTGCTGTCCACCAGGACCCCCAGGTCCCTTTCTCCTACACTGCTCAATATTATTATTGAACTTTTCTATCTTAGTTTGCTTTTCAAAACTTTTAATGTAAGCTGTTTGGTTTTCCACCACTTTTTACATTCCATATTTCTAATTCCTTATTTTGTTTTCTCCTAAAGCAAGCTATGATTTTAACCAAAACAATATTTTTGCATTGCTAGGGAATATTGGATTTTTGGCAATCCAGAAAAATCTTAGAGACCTTTGATATTCTTCTGTGTGTGTGCATGTATGCACACACACACACACGTCATATTTGTCTTTATTTTTGTGCAACTCTGACAAAGCAGACGTTGGGAATCAGCTGCCATGGACAACAGCAGTTTGGACTAGTCCTCTTTCTATCCATTATTGAAATAATCAGGCCATGATCACCAGCTTCTGTGTAAACACTGATTTCTGGCCAATAAACTAACTCCCTCCCTCCTTACAAATTAGGCTCAAAATGCAGCTACTCTGTATAAAGAAAAAGAAATTTTGAAATAGAAAATTCGGCTTTACAATTAAGAACTTTAATAATGATCCACTTTGAGTGCCTAAGAACTTCAACCTGTGAGTTTAAGACACAAACTGACCTCCCGTAAGCCCTGATATTTTTCCACCACATTTTGGAGAGGGACTTAGGAAACTGTGTGTTGTGTTCTTCCATTTTATTTATGACCCACAAAAGGTTCCCCACCAGTATCTTCTGATGGACTTCACAGCAGTAATGCATTTGAGTCAGAACGAATCTGCTTTCATTCACCAATTTAATTAATTCCAGCAAAGGTCTCTATAATATTCCAGTTAACAGACACACACACCGTCAGATAACTAATTCAAATCCATGTCTTTCCAGGTTCCTAATTTTGCCTAAATATTATCTGAATTCTGTGCAGATCAAAGGCTTTTGATAAACTTGGCAAATTAAATGGTTCCAGTTACGTTAGTACAGATAGGATTTTAAGCCACAAAGATGGGAGCTATCTATAAAATCCATATGACTTGGAAGCACTGTCATAGAAGAAAAAGAATAAGCTGCTTACAATAGTTTGAAAGTCATATTAGATTACAGTAGAATTTAACTGTTTTTTTCTGGAGGAAATCCACGTGTGTGTCATTCGTAGCACCTAGAATTAGGTCTCCTTGTTATTTATGCAGTTGGGGTAAAGACAAAATGCACTGCACAAGCTGAAGCTGGGAGGGCAGCTGCCATGTCCCCCAGCACAGCCCCGTCCCCCACGCTGCTGCAGCTCCCTCACCCGCTGGCGCTCACTGCTTTTTTCACAAGGGATGAGCAACCAGCGAAAGGCTGAGCCAGAACCCTCCACAGTCCATGGAGTTTTTCTCTTACTATGCCATCCCTAGGTGCAAAGCTGCATAGTTTGTTTTATGGATGACTAATACATCGTGTGACTATTTCTATTTTTATTCCTAGTTTCAACAGAGATTGTATAAATGTGTCGCTACAGCTTTATGAAAATCACAAGAAAACTGAGTTTTCAAGATTAATCTGGTAGCTCAAAGAAGAATACAGTGACAGCGAGGAAGAGGAGCGAGGAAGAGGAGCGAGGAAGAGGAGCGAGGAAGAGGAGCGAGGAAGAGGAGCGAGGAAGAGGAGCTTAGATCAGTGCTTGGAGGTAAGATCAGGAGACAATATACTTTACTATTGACTAGCTATGTAATTTTTGCCTGAAATTGCCTTCTTTCATTCTCAGTACCAAGTGACACTAAATGTATGGAAAGACCTGATACGCATGAGATAAAAAGGGAATACAAGCTTTACCTAAGTGCCAAGGCCCTGGCAAAGGTAACAGCCCTATGAAAAACAATAGCCTTGGCAATTCCAGGTGATTGCCAAAATCAGCTTTCTGATTCTTTTCCTGATACCACACTGGCAGTTGACAGGGCCTCACCATTCATATGTGGGACGAGAATTGTGACCACAACTCCGTAACTCCGCTTCGGGACCCAGCTCCTCCCCTGCTTCAGCGAGAGGCCGGTGGAACAGCCTGCGCTCCCAAGCTCAGCACTGGAGAATGGAAACCATTCCACAGCCTGGAGAAAGCAGGTTTGCATTTAAATGTACTGCATTCTCAGCTTCGTTACCCTGTCAATTGCCAGCATAAAATGATTAGTTAATTATTGTCAAAAGTCCAGCTCTCCTGCAAACGCATCCTAGCCCAGTAACTCAAGAATGCACTGAACATGAGAGACAAAAGACGTTTAGTGAAAATCGGTGTGTGCTTTGATACACTGCTGCCTGGTGAGTACAGCGAAGCATTGGGGGTGCATCTCTGTTTGAATGCGACTTCGTGTGTAAGAGGAAAAAACACGCACTGAAAATGACCTCCTTTTCAAGTGAGACGCGTAGAAGGGGCACATGCAAACCGCGCGATGTAGTGCTTGTTTTTCCCTAGATTGCATCAACTGGGAAATTATTTCAGAACACCTGATATGATCAGAGAGTTCCTATCAGGCTTTCAAACATCAAGCCAAGCCATGGGATCACCACCAGGGGTTAAGCTGAAAGCATAAAATGGAAATAAAAAGACAAAGAAAGGGTGGAACACATGTAACAAAAATATTATAGCAGACAGATAAAGAAATTTTATTGTAGCTAACAATGAACAGGAACCAGCATCTGCACTGAAGCAGAAAAAGCAGTGAGCGAACACAAGACCACCAGTGACTGCAGACTTGCTGAACTCATTAAAAGCCATGACAAGAAAGGTATAGGCACCTTATGCAAGATTTATGACGCTGCCTGCAGAAGGTTTGAAGCAAACACTGCCAAAGAAAGCGAGAAATAAAATTATATTACTTAAAACATGTATAAACAAAGTATATTGGTCAAGAAAGAAGCCATGGGAATACCGTAGGAAGCATCCTAGACGTTGGGTCAGAAAACACTGTATCAGCACTTCACCTGACACCAGGAATCAGGAGGAAAGGACACCGACAAACAACTGCATGCCTGGCCAAGTAAATCAAGTTCTCCTTGTGTACATCACAGAAAGCTGCAGCAAAGAGGTTCTTGTGTATTTTTCACCCTGCTGTGCTATCTGTAGTTTAGCTGGGAAACCACAATTCAAAACAGAAAGGTAGAATGAAAATGTGAAGCACTCATGCCAAAGTCACAAATTGGAAGGTCTCAGAAATAAAGGTTCAGCAAAATGCATGTGCTGGAGCAGACAGACATTAGCCAGAGAAAAGATATAAGGTGAAATACATGTGTTATTTTTTTTCTTTTAATGTATGCTCTGATCAAAAACTGAGATAAAATTTCTCTGCTGTACTTGGCTCTACCCAAAGTGTATTTCCTTTTTGAAGTTGGTGACTAGTTGAAATATCTCTCTTCCCAACGGCCCACAGTCACTCTCTCAAACAACAAGCTACATGGGTTATTTTCAAGGCCCATTGTTATTTTTGGCTGCTGCAGAAATTTTTCAGCCTTGGTTTTTCAAATTAAACTGGACACTTTCAACTGACATGACAAACTTTAGTCAGGGTGTCTTGAATCCCCACCTCCTCCAGCCCTCATGCTGTCTGAAGAATTACCGCAACCAGAAAAGGCTGATTTTCTTCCACGAGCTGGAGGCATGACAAGTCAGCAGTGATTGCAAGGAACATGAACAAACTCCTGCTCGCAGGCTAATTCCTGATGGACAGCAGAAAAGAACTTTCTGCAAAGGCCTCCTATTACACTACAGTAAAAAAAAAAACACAAAACAACCAAAACCACACCAAAAAGAAAAAACCAAAACACCATACAACCAAACAAAAACCAAACCAAACCAACCCAACCCCAAAACTCTGCTAGTAATAAATTTTTACTGCACCCACGAGGGAAAGAAAATACTTTTTGTACATCTCTTGGCAATGTTTTAGTAAATGTCTTCCCCCCCAAACATCACTGCTCTTCTGTTCTCTTACGCTCACTTTTAGCAGTTCTCTGCAGCATCTTGGTGGTCCTCCCCATTCTATTTTGTTAGTTCTGTCTGTGAAGGGCAACTTGTTTTAGTGCGGTGTGACCAGCTGGTCATTTGGCAAGCACTCACAAAGATTCCAATCCAAAAAGCCAATCTCTTCCTAGCTCCAAATCTGCAAGGCTTTAATGAAGTCTTGTGGGGAAGCAGCAGTTATCAGAGATTCATTAAAGATGAGGACATCCTCACATAGTTACTAATTGCTCTAGCTCACTAGCTTGTGTTGTTTGTGGAAACTGGAGCCTGCCAAGCAATGCTCTCAATTTAAATTGTTGCAGTTCTTTGTGCCTGCTTTGGAACTTTCCCATTCTGCCCATGAATCAAAGTACATATCAGATTTATTTTCTTTTTTATAATGACAGAAGATACTTATTCTGCTGGGGTCTTTGCACTCCCTTGTCTACATAAATATTCAACTACTGAAAGCCATGCTATTGTAAACTTTCTGAGTAATAACTATGAAGGCATCATCAATAGTACGTTCGTGTGTAGAGGCAAACATTTTGCTACTGCAGATCTGATTAAAATTAAAGCCTAGCATTTTATGAAGAGTTGTGGCAAATCACTACTTGATGAAAATGTATTTTCTTCAGTCAAGTCAGAAAGCCTCTGACATATATTGGTTTTGATCTTATTAAAAAAAAAAATCCTTTTTGATTCATCTGCTCTTGCTTTTTTTTGCATGAAATAACTTCCAGTGTACCCAAACATTCCTTAGTTCTACCTTGCAAACTCATTAAAGTATGGCACTTGTCATTCATAATCTATGTATCAAGTTCATGTCTGAGGGTGTTTAAATGAAGGACTAGATGTACCAGAACAGTTAGTACCACTCATTTTGCTCTGAAGTACACATTAGAATCAAGCCAGTAGGTATTGTCTCAAGCGTTGGAAAATTGTCTCTCAAACTGTATTTCTACAGACATAGCAACCTGAGAAACTGAAGCTTAAGTCATTCCATTAGAAGCATTTGGGGGTAGTATTAACAGAGAGTTTTGTAAATTAAACACGGCAAGAGATTTTAGATCTCAGAGGGACATTTTCAGAATAAGCAAACAGCAAGAGATGCCCACCTGCATCTGCCAGCTAAGCACAGGCAACACTGTACCTGCAAAAATTTACCTCCAGCCCTGTGTTCTCCTCACCTGACCTGCTCACTTGGGCAGCAGGTGGAACATGCACCTGACAAGCAGAGAAATGACTGTTTTTTCGGGTAGGTTTTTTTAATGGGAATATTTTGTCAGCATGAATTGACACACTGACCAGGTTTTTCTAATTGCAGTCTTATGTTAAGAGCAGAGTTGAAGGAGTGGCAGATTCCCGATGCAGAAGGAGGAGAAGGGCTCCGCTCCAGGACGTGTATTTTCCTTGAAGTGTCCCACAGGGCCATCTGCGGTCTCTGCTCTGAAGCTGAACATGCTTTTGAAATAGCAGCTCTGCAGATACCCCAACCTGATGCTGAGGGTCTGAACTGGTTTAACTCTGTTTCTAGAGAAATAGCTCAATGCTCATCTTGGCTGAAAGGCTGTCTAATGTCCTTGAGGGAACGATCATGATTAGCAGCTTTGCACTACGGTAAGTTCGAACTTTGACCAAAAGGATAAATTTAACTGATTGGGAAACAGTTTGTTGCATGGTTCATGACTATGAAATAGTCCTCTTTTCCCATGCAGAGGACATCAGAAACCTCAGGTTCTACTTGCAAAAAATGTGAGAAAAACACCTACGTGGCTATAAAAATGAAAAAAAGCAAACAAAAAATTCTGAAATACGGTTATAAAATTCTGAACTGCAGTTCATAAAGGTCAGACTGTCCAGGTATTGAACAGAAAACCCAGGGGACTTGCACATGCTGTTATGGTGTCACTAGCTGCGTATTTCTCGTTGGCCACTCCCCAGACTGCCGTGAGGTGCTGGGGTGCTGCATCCCCAGGCAGCTCTGTCCCAGTGGGAGTCCCACTATACTTTTACACTCTTTTCCCACTGGAGGATGGGTTTGGTTTCCAGCTAAATCTGCAGAAAATTTGCAATAACTGTGAACTAAAATACTTTTCATGGCATTTTGAATATGCCACAGCTTTTACCAAAGGAGTAAAGTGACAGGCCATCACAGAAGCAACACTCTTTGGAAAGGCACTGTTTGTCACTAGCTCTCCTCTCCTAGTCTCTAAGGGTCTGACAGTCTTAAGGAAAGTAGGATTTCTGTTGACTCTCTGGGTTTTTCACTGAGCTGCTGGAAATAGCCTGAGAGAGCAAAAACCACAGTGGCTTTTGCAAAAACCCATTGCTACTCTGCAAGAGCTCCCTGATGAGCTCTCATCAGCCATCCTCAGCCGGAGCAAGTACCTGCAAGTGATGTTGCCAGGGTGACCTCCTCCCCAGCAGCCTGTCGTCTGCTAGGAGAGCCACGGTTTAGCTCTCACTGGTTACAGCAATTAGATTTTGACAGTATAGCACCTAGCCAACAACTCCATACTGCAAGTCTTTAGCGAGCTCCCTGACAAACAGGGGGCAAGGAGCAGCCTCTCAGTCAAAATGGAGTTTTCAGTCCCCTGGGAAGGCAGACAGAGCTCTCAGGTTCAGAGTCACTCTGTAAACCACGCATGGACGCAACCTGGGGTGGCATCCCACCGCCACGACGCAAGAGCATGTAAAGGTGAATGAGCAGCATATAGTTCCTCAGAAATCTGCTGGGAAACTCTCCTTGCACAAGGCATTCATTCAGAAACTGAGCAACAAATGCATTTTCAAAATCAGTGTACAAATTCCGAAGCAGGAAAAGGAACAGTATTTCCACAAGTGTACTACGTGGTGTGGGGTGTTTTCGTAGCACTTTTTACTATATGACTTCAAACATCGTTTTACATAGTCTTCTATTCTACTTGAAATAGCACCATCTCTTATAAATATTTAGCAAGACACAGGTCTTCTGTCTTCACCCCAGAAAAGATGCAGGACTGGGCAAACACATCTGCTTTTAGAAATAAGGTACAGTAAGGCAAAACCAGAACCCACTGCGTTTGCACAGTAAAAAACCAAAACAAAACAAACCCCCTCCCCCCCTCCAAAAAAAACCAACCCAAAAAACCAAAAAACAACCCCCCAAAACACACCCCAAAACCAACCAACCAACAAAAAACCAACCCAAAAACCACAAAACCTCCATGCTGTAAGAGAGAAACACTACACAAGCAAGTGTAAGCATATGGCTGTTTCTGGAAAGTATTTTAACACAGCAGTCGTGATGTAAAACTTACTCAAACCAGTGCTGAGAAGATCAAAACAGAATTGAGGCAAAAAGGAGAAATGTGGTAGGTGAGTTAAGGGAATTAACATAGCTAATAAGAAGTATGCAGAATAAATTAGCTATGACAGCTAATTTATCTTCAATAAACACATTTATATATAGGCTTACATGAATCACAGAATGTTAGGGATTGGAAGGGACGAGCAGATTTTAACTCTCTGCAAGTAAATGTTCTCCAATTTGCATTCACACTAGTGAATATCTATGTTAAATTATAAAAAGCATAACAACTCCTTTTCCTCAGCAGCACTGCGGAAGGAGCGGAGTTTTGTCCAGTCACCAGAGATGGTCACAGGCAAGTCACTCAGCTTCACTGTGTCACCACTTGCATCTGTGCATGAGAGACCAGAGCTCCCACCCCCCAGAGAACAGGAGTACAATTGCTCTGCAGGTTGGAGACGGGAGATGTGAAAGTCTTTATGACAGAGACAAGCATCTGAAGAACTCTAAGGATAGGCATGAGGAAGCAGAAAGTGAATTTTCCTCCTTGTTTCATTCCTTAAAAATTGTGTGACCACTGATATTTCCTACTCTTCCCCCACTAAGGGACAACAGCACAGGCTTGGGGGCTGCGGCAGGGAAGGTTTCCTTCCCGAACCGGGCTCCAGGTACCAGGAACCACAATAATCACCACAGACACCTCAAAATTCTTCTGCATAAAACAAAGGAGAATCCTTTTTGTTTTTGATGACAAAAAGCCCTTCCAGTCCTCCAAAGACAGTCTGATGTTCAATATGAATATTCTGCCATTATAGCGGATGAACACTTGAGTCCACTTACTTCAGTGGTTCAAGGTGCCATCTGCTTTCTTTGCTGCTATTTTTCTCTTCTCTCCCCCTTTTTAAAGGGGAATTCTGGTTAACGATACGTCATATTATATCAGTGTCTACAGCAGACTGTACCGTGTACACAGTGTGCTGTACATGAGCTGCAGGGTGCAATTCCACCTCAAAACAACCCTTGAGAGCACCATGTCCTGCAGCCATCACTCAGCAGCACATATATCACCTTGCAGAGAAATGATTTAGTCTCTGCCCACCAGAGGCAGGGTCTGGCCCCAGATGACAACAAATTCAAAAAGCAGAGCACTACCCAGAGACACCGTAATGGCTAAGATACCTCCCTGTAGATTTACAGCAAGAATAACCTGTTTCTTGGGCAGATGTGAAGGTGCTGCAGGTTTCAAAGGGCTGACCTGTGCCTGCTCTCCAGACGACAGCTCTGTTTTACAGCCGGAAAGCATACATGGGCTGCCAGCAATTGCCAGCTTAGCGTGGAAGCCAGGCTAAATAAACAGTTTGTGAACATCACATCATGCTCTTGTAAATACACTGTATATACTACATGTTTTATCTGCTGTACCCTTTAGTGTCATCCTCCCTGCGTGGTAAATAATTTACTGTCCTCTTTTTCAAGAGGACTTCCTATTGTACAGAACACATGGAAAATCATCATGACTGACAAAAATCTAGCTTGTGAAAGAGTTCTTGCATTTCATGACTATGAATAAGTTATGTCCTGTTCACGGGAACTTAGTGTAACTACAATATTAACTGCCATAGTATTCAGCATCATCCTGCCTGCACAGTAAATAATTTATCTGCTTATTTCCACAGGGGACATCATATTAGTGAACTTGAATGGCAGTTGATTACAGGCACAGCATGTATAGTCCAAGAACGGATTTGCAACAGCCATGTGATAGCAGTCCCAGTCACTGCTGCTGCTACAGAACAGCTGAGAAGCAAACACACTGTCTACTGATAAGCTTTCGTTAGGGGAGCATCCAGAAATAGATGTGTGCTGTGATAGCGCACCAGCCAGCATCAGTGGCCCTTCTTAGTCTTTCAGATGAGTCCATTAGGCAGGGACTAACAAGTCCTCACTAAGGGTAAAGTTTGGTCAGGCCATATTCACCTTTCAAAGTCACCTCAAGACTCCTCAAGGGAATGATATAAAGACATTCAGATGTCTCTATGGAGTTGGATTTTTTTTTCAGATTAGTAAAATATCAGTTAAGGAAACTTTCCCCCCTCAATAATTTTCACACATAATAATTCTTCGTAGTATTTCTATCTTAACATGACTCCTTGAGTTAAGAAACTGAACTGCAAGACAAAATTTCTCATAATCACCAAGAATCAAATACTCATAAGGACTAACTGCTATTTTACCAGGAATATCCTCAAGTCCTTCAGATTCTTGGAGCTTCCAGATCTTCAGCTTCCTCAATGTGCCACTAAGTGTATGGTCCTAAAAAAGCAGGAAAAGCAGCAACTGTCTCTGACATGATCATATTTCTTCACTCCTCAAGGAGGCTGTGAGTCTGAACTAGTATTTTTAAAGCACTTTGAATGAAAGTTTATAGCTGCAGCTGATGGATTTGCCTGCTACTCCTTTTCCATTTAATTTTTGTGTACCATTTTTTGCTGTGTGTCTGTCACCACGTCGTGTTGGCTTTCATTAAGAAGTATTTTACTCCAAGAAGTCTCCCTGAAGCAATGGACTGGTCCATACCCAAAGCTGGCTCACAAGGAGGATCAGGATCCAGCTGCGCGCTTCGTGCCTTAAGCGCTCCTGAGAAAAGCCCTTGCAGCAGTGCACAGACTAATGTGCTTCTCAGAAGGATTAAGCGGGTTGGATTCTGTTGCTAGATGAACAAATTCATTTGATTTCTAAACACTGTAGATTTCTATTGCTTATGGAACATCACACAAAAACACACAGTTGAATTAGCAGGTTATTAATGTGCAACAAATGAGGATTTGTCACCAATGTAACGTGACTTTCTTGAACTTCTACAGAAGCTCACAGCATTCAGCACTTGCACGGCTTCTGAATGTACTGGGTTTGTTTTTAAAACATGAATTAGCACTGTGAATTCAATGAGAAACACTTTCCTCTCACAGCTATTACTCAATTCAATGGAATTCAATTAAGCTACAACTGTTTGTGCCAGTGGAATTAGGAGGAGAATCTAGCCCGATAAGATACAACGTGACTTTAAGATGTAGTGCTTTGGCTGCACTGTAAAATATGTTTACATCCTGAGCTACAGGTAGCATCGCTCTCCTAGTCTGCCAGTGTTGCCAAATCTGAACAGCCAAAAAAACCCAAACAACCGAACAAATGCACGAAAACTAACCAAACAAAAAACACCCTCAAAACAAAACCAAAACAAACAAATGAAACTCAAAAACAAACAAACCAAACCAGTTGTTTGAAGACTTCAGAATTCCTTACTGACCCCCATCATCAGCAAAACTGGATTTTATACCAGAGTGGAAATTAATGGTTCTACCAAGTATGTTTTATTGACTTTCTACGCTTTTACACAATGAACACATCCCCACTGGCTTGGAAAATTCTGATGGCTTTTTCTTGAAAGTAGATGCAGCTTATATTAAATATACAAAGACATATGTCACTGCGTGCACTTGGGAAGACATTTTGTTAAATATATTATTAGTTTCAGAACTGCATCATGAAAGTTTTGCCTTACAACAAGATGAATTACACTTAGGACAACTAAAGCTGTGCAGTTTACAAACAGCCTGTGTTTCTCTTGTTACTTAAGCAATAAATTACTCCTGAAACCTAGGCACAAATTTGCTCAGAGGTGCTAATCAAAATGGATATTGTGCAAAAGTTATGCCAGAGTGCCGCAGGAAGAAAATTTTACTTCTAGAAGCAGCTAACATGGAATAATGTGAAGCAGAGCAGAATGAAAATGTTTCTTTCTGCTTTGATGTATGCCTGGTCAGGTAATTTGAAATGTTTTGTTCCACTTGAAATAGAACATTAAGTTTCTGTTCCTTATTAGATCTGTCCTTGTCTTTCATTTAAGAGCTTCCCTAACCGAATGATAAAAATTCATTTTATTTGTATAGTCTCAATTCCTACCCCTACTTACGTATGTTTTCCCAAAGAATCTGCTCATCAAATCCAAACTAAACATGGACACAGCCTTGGCTATACACTTTTTTTCCCCTCTTACACTAATTTTAAAGGAAATCTACTGTCTAGGAAAAAAAGTAGTTTAATCTGCTATGAATACTTACACATAGTTGTGCAGATTATAATGATGACCAGGTATTAGTTGTAGCACCAGTTTGTCACATCATAGGTAGGTGAGCAGGGATGAGCACTGACTATTGGGCAGGAGGTTTATTTTGTTAAAACTCAAACAGGCACAAAGGGATTCTCTATCACAAAAATCTTAGAGTCTGATAAACACAATAGACACAAGGAAAAATGATTCTTTTATATGGGGAACTAATCTCTGTGAACTCGCCCATCGCAGAGGGCAAGTGCAGTCAGAAAATCCCCAAGATCCAGTTTGGTATTTCAGCCAAGTCTGTCTCTTTGGTATGGTCTACAGAGCAACTTCGTATATGAATTTAGATCATACAATTCATAGTTTTTGCTGTCAGTAAACCATTTTCTCATAGATTAATAGTTTGTTTCTGGATTTCCTCCTTTCCAATACAATGTTAAAAATAAAGATTGACTTTGAAACTGAGGTACAGCCCAATGTCCTTAATGTTTTGGTAAGATTTCCCTGTGAGCCTCTCAATTCTCCCTGCTTTGCCCTCTCCCTGGAGAAATTCCTCAAATAACTTGGGGCAGAAAAGAAAAAAAATATCCTCACATTGTAAAATGCTGCTTCACAAACTAGCTGCTTATTGTATAATAACTGTGTAGCTCTGAAACAAATTGCTCAAATACCAGCTTATAATTACCTCAGAAAGCAGAGTTTAGAAAGAAATGATCTCTTGTCCAACATATTTCCCATTCAAAGCATTTCACAAGTATTAGGCTAAACAACTCTTGTAATATGCCCACAAGATAAGTACCAAATGGTCTCTACAGACAGAGGTAGGAGACAAGATCTATCTGACTTGCCAGGGGCCACTAGGAGAACAAGCTGCAAAAACTCAACGTAAACTCTGAATTTCCCATTCACTAGGAGTCCATTAGTTATTTATTTAGACTTACAAAAATATCTGTTTCTCCTTCCTGGGTTAGCAGGAGTCCAGGTAGGACAATCAATACACAGAGACCATCTCTCGCCTGTCTCTTGGTGACACAATTCTCACTCAGACATCCTCATCCTGGCTCATGCAGGGTGGTCACATCCCCACTCAGCCCCCGACACAGACCAGCCCACCCCAGGCACAGAAACCTGGGGTGAGATGTCACCTGAGGGCTCAGCATAGTTTTATGATACACCATGGTTGTAGCGTTAACACACGAATCCAACCACTTTAGAGTATTTTCTTGTGCGTTTATTTTAGCCCCGAATTATGCAAAGCCTGCATCGCAGCCCAGGTGCCTTTGGGAGTCAGCGGTCAGGTTAAGAGGCTGAGATTGCAGGCGAATCATGGCAATCTGTGGAGAAGTAATTATTCTGCATTGACAGACACAAATTATAAATTACAGGCATTGAAATTATTGCACAATCCCTATTGTGCTTATGGCAGTTCCATACTGTCTCACTGAGATACTTAAATTTATAGAGAAGACAGAAATAAAAGGTGTCAAAGCCTGCACACTTTCCCTTAAAATATAAATTATTCAGTAATACTAAAAATGTGAGCAGCAGTCAGGGTTCCCACAATTCTGTTGCATTAAGGTCTTTGACAGTTTCTTTTGAGTTCAACAAGAGATTAAAATGTCTTCCTACCAGACCAATTTTTTTTTTTTTTTAATGTGAGATGGTTGTTGCTTTAACAAAACAGTAACAGATAAAAACAGTCAAGCAGATGTGAAAAACTAACAGCAAAAATAGCAGGTATTGGCACAGAACACATTAAGAATGAAAAAAAAAAAAAATCAATATTTTTGTCTTACAACAGTCTGTCTTGGGAGCACTAATAACAGGTACCTCTTTTCTCTCTGAGAATGACTTTTTCCCTTCATTGCACATGACCTGATGCAGGACTTGTCTAACTCCTGTATCTGGATGCAAAGCAAGTGAGAAAAGGAACCTTTTTCTATGATTTTAAAAGCAGGAATTCTGGCTGGGGAGGGGATGATTAAAATGCTCTGTGTGGTAATGGTAGACGAGTGACTGTCTCCCTGACAACAATGATAATGCTCGTATGAATAAAATCCTGTGTTCACATAAAAGTCTGGAGGCTCAGGTCCTAGAAATGTCAAAAGCAGCTGAGCCTGGCATCTCATATAGTACGGTTATTGATTTCTTAATTATCAGGCATGAAACACATTGATATTCAGTTTATTCTATTTATAGTTTTCTCTTTCTCTTTTGCTATCTCAGAGAAATATATCATTTCTAGAACAGTGGCTTTAACAGTGTCATTTTTTTCAGTGCGTGCTGTTAAATTCAAAGTCTGATACATTTATCGCTTTACAATTTCTTAACTGATTCATTACATTAAGGAAGAACATTATTTGGTTTTCTTTATTGCCACAAGGCATATTTATATCAATTAATTGCATTAGATGTTCACATAATTTCCCCTCATTTCTGGAAAAAACACGCAAAGTTAATGTTGTGTAACTCTGGGGAAATGATACCATCAGGCCCTTTTGAAGAACACTGACGGGAAAGGTGCTTCATTTCTGAGGAAATATGGGTTTACGCCTCAGAGCCATTTGCTTTTTCTCATACTTTAAATCAAACAGCATGCATTTATAGCTTCATTATAGCAAAAGAAACACATGCTTGTGAGCTGTAATCAACAGATAAGTGCCGGTTCCCTGAACTAAAATTTATCTATTTCATTTAACCTGCAATCCAGAGGCCTCAGCCTCTCTCCCCTGCTGTGCATGCTCTGGTATTTTGGGGTGAGCGCAGGGGACGCCCCATTATTCAGCAGAGACAGTGCGTGGGGCTGGGCAGGTTCAGCCAGGCTCCTGCTAAGTCCTGCATGTCAAGACGTCCTGCTAAGCTAAAATGTCAAGCAGCAGCTGGAGCAAGGTCTCTCACTTCTTCTGAGACTCACCTAACCACTAAGGAGAGACAGGCGCTCGTTACAGCTTGGCTTTTATCTCCCAGAAGTTTTTGTACAAATCAGGAACACAACAGCACAACAACACATTTGTTGCCTGTAGGTCTCCCCTAATGCTGCGCCGGCTGTTACAAGATGCAAGTCAACTGTTGTGCCAAGCACAGACAGAGGGACTATCTCTTAATCCCACCACTTTGAAAGGTCCTGCTCCCATCCCTACCTTTGCCTGTCTAACTGTGGTGGTGAGAAGCACGGCCCAACTCACACAGCGAAACGGGCAGATGATCTTACTGTATGCAGAGTTATAATTGCTGTTTCGCCAGCCCAGCTTTCAGGACCGTGCCCACAGCAAGCCGAGCAGACGAACATGGAAGCGGAGGCAGAAGGAGGCTGACCCAAGATCCCACTCAGGATTACCGCCCGGGTACAGGCTCTGGTGTCACCAAAACGCCCAAGGGGAAGCTGGCTGCACCGCGGTGCTGGGGCTGCTGGGCAGCCACCACCGAATGCTTGCCACAGCCCAAACGTGGTCTCTGAGCCCTGCACCCATGTGAGCTCGCTGGAGGAGCTGCCTTTACAAAGAGGTTCCTGCACCTCCAATCCTGCAGTGATCAGTGACAAATTAGAATGAAATTGTTCATATGGCATCGACTGTCATTTTAACAGGCTACTTATCACACCATTGCTCCTCATTTCTTCTATAGTAATGCTCAGGTGCATAATTGTTCGGAGCACTGTACTAACACAGGGAAAGGTGATTCCCTGCACACTAATAGTCTTTCACAAATTATGGTGTATTTTCCTTTAGTTATAGAGTGGGGGGGAAATATCCATCTGTAAATGCACTGCTCAATTTTCAGATACAGCTTTGATAGCAAACCAAAAGTAATTAGTAGCGTGGTCCCTGGCAACTGACAATAAGCATTTGAGAGGTTTACTCTGAATGCTTGCTTCCAGAGTATCTATTCAGAACACACTTGTTTAATTTCTAGGGGATGACTAGAAGATAGCAAGCCAAATAGTTTTCCTTCCTTTGTTATGGAAAGGCAATCCAATTAAAAAATAACTTGAGGTGAGAGTAATAAAATCATACTTAAAATTAAAGTAAATGAAATTCAGTTTCGAAACACTTGCTAGAAACAACAGTAATATATACTAATTGAATGAAATGAAGTTAGAAATTAGAGTGGTGTAAAAAACAACATCAGAAGATAACTATAGCATAGCTTGCTTGTGAAGCTGATTTTTTCAGCTGATTTTAGCATAACTATTACTGCTTTTCAATCTGGGCATAACTGGGCTTTACACCGAAGCTTTGGCAATGCTTCAGTCCAACTTACCACAGGACTCTCCCAAGAAGCTGGAAATGGGGACCATGATGTTTGAGACATTGCGTTCTTCTATCTTTGGGCTATCCATTGCAGCATCACTTCCTAGTCCTCTGGCCTTCCTAACCATGAGGCACAGAGAGGACTCATATCGTTGGGATGAATGGTCAAGACAAAGTCAAAGCAGATGCTTCAGACAGGAATTTTTTTGCTATAAAAGCATTTATGAAATAATTTTGAAGGCTGAATTAATTCCTTATAACCATCTGTTCACAGATAATTCATAACAAACAAGGAGAAAAAAAAAAACCCTATTGAATTGTTTACTATGGATTGTTCACCGAGTTGTGGGCAGATTTGTAGCAATCCTTGGTGTTTGCCTGCTCTGAGCGCTTTGTGAAACACAGCCGGGGCTGCAAAATCGACAGGGATGGATGCTCTATTGCCTAATTCACAGCAAAGCGCCACTGTAAGTACAGGCAGTGGAAGTTTTCCCATGTACTTCAAAGAATGGCAGGGTGAACCATGACACAACCAAAGGCTGTACCACCACAGACCTATTAACATTAAGTAGATTGGTGCCTTGAGCATATAAGGTTCTTCTATAAGCAATGAATGCTTTTCAAAACACACAAGAACTGCTGCACCTACCATTCTCCAAAAAAAAAAAAAAAAAAAAAAGAAAATCAAGTTTTCCTAAGCAAAGAATAGCCATCGAGTTTTATCCCGTTATACCCTTTGTTCCACAGCTGGCAAACACTACATTTACAACTAATTATTTGCCAAGTCCCCTTTTTTTTTTTTCTTCCATTTTAAATTTGTGACTACTTTATACCTATTTTTCCTCATCACAGCTTTTTATTCAAAGTGAAACAGCTTTTCCGTAGAGTTTCTTTCCCTGATTCATCTAATTGAGAGTGATCACAGATCTCCTTGCCCTTTCCTAGGCTGAAAAAATGTAGTTTTTCCGGTCTTATCCCATATGATAGTCTCCATGTCTCAGTCATTAGCTCACACCTGATCCAGTTTCACACCCTCTCGTGCACATGAGCAAGGAGGGTATCATATTTTTCCAGGATAACTCTTTGGAGTTATTTGGATAAGGACACTGTTAGAGCCATAACTTTCCAAATGCCTTAAATAATGCTTTTCACTGTTTCCATCTGTGGGGTGGATGTGGAGTAAGTGTGCAGGGGAGCACAAGCTGCAGCATTTACTTCTAAAGCTAATCATGTGGTGCCTGTGAGGAATGTACCCAACCATGACAGTCAAGGCTGGGAGGGAGTGTAAAAGCATCAAGCTTCAACATTACCTCTCCAGACTTTCTTTTCCTAATATGTCTCCTAATTATATGTCATTGTTTGTTTGGAAAGCGCACGGATAAAACTACAGGAAAAATAAAAACAAGACTTGTGGAAGTGGGGAAATTATTTTCATGATGATACAGTAGAGATTTTCTTTAAGGCTAACGTTGCATAGGCTATTATAGCGTTGCATAGGCTACTATGACATTGCACATCTCTCACTGCTCTGTTTTGTAAAACTGAACTATTTTTGCACCTCCATTTAATAATTTATACTGGATGTTTTGTGTCTACTTTACTCTGCCCTGGTGAGACCTCATCTGGAATGTTGTGTCCAGTTCTGGGCCCCTCAGTTCCAGAAGGACAGGGAACTGCTGGAGAGAGTCCAGCACAGGGCCACAAAGATGATGAAGGGAGTGGAGCATCTCCCTTATGAGGAAAGGCTGAGGGAGCTGGGGCTCTTTAGCTTGGAGAAGAGGAGACTGAGGGGTGACCTCGTTAATGTTTATAAATATGTAAAGGGTGAGTGTCACGAGGACGGAGCCAGGCTCTTCTCGGTGACAACCAACGATAGGACAAGGGGTAATGGGTTCAAGCTGGAACACAGGAGGTTCCACTTAAATTTGAGAAGAAACTTCTTCTCAGTCAGGGTGACGGAACACTGGAACAGGCTGCCCAGGGAGGTTGTGGAGTCGTCTTCTCTGCAGACATTCAAATCCCACCTTGACGCCTTCCTGTGTAACCTCACCTAGGTGTTCCTGCTCCGGCAGGGGGATTGGACTAGATGATCCTTTGAGGTCCCTTCCAATCCCTAACATTCTGTGATTCTGTGATTTGTCTTACTGTTGGGTGCAGGTTTTAAGCACTAATAAAAGATAATATTTTTTTGAGCAAAAGATCAAATGTCTTTTCAGGGAATTAAACATCTCTGTTAGAAGCAATGATGACATCCAGAACTAAAAATTCGGACTGGACCTACATCTCTCTACATTCCTTTGCATTTCTCATGAGCAGTATATTTAGATAGTGTCCCTCTTCCTAGGTGACCAGGATGACAAAGAAAGACAAGACAGTGGAAGATCAGCCTCTCATCACCACTAACATTACACTTCCAAATGTTCTTGATTAAAACTGCTCTTTTAAAATCAGATTTTTGCAGAGCGACAAAGAATTGCTTTATTTTCTCTGCTTCAGTGAAGAACAGGCCCGCGTTAATTTATCTGGAATAAACATGCATACAGCCCCCATTGTCTTCTGATAACATTGTTTACAGTTGTTGGCCCTGTTCAGTGTGTTGTAGATGTGGACTGTTACAAATATGGAGTGTTAGCAGCGTGAAGTAGCTATGATTCTGTCTCCCTGTAATTTTCATTAGGTCTTATTCACGTGCCCCTCAGAGTGAGAGAGTCAAAGTCATCTGCCTGCTGGTTATTATGCTGTTGCACAAAGGGGTTCTTCAGCCTGGAACAGGAGACTGAAAACAAGTCTGTTGACAAATGATTGTGAGCCATCTTATTCCTATTTAGGATCACTGCAGCTGTCTGAAGCTGAAGTTAACATCCCCATCTGCACATACCCAGGGTGATTTTACACCCATAAACAAAACAAAAGCTCCATGCGAGAAATTCAAGCAAGTCCTAAGCTATCTCACATAGCTTCTGCAAGTATTGAAAATTTCTTTTAACCACATTGAAAATAGTACTACATGTTGAGAGCAATTTCTTTCCCCAGGTTGGTATCGCAAAGCTGAACATACCATTGTGCTCAAGTTTTTATATTAAGGGAAGATTATGTCAGAATAGGTACAGAAAACTACTTTACCTAATTGTAGTCAATGAGAAAACACTGCTAATCAGCATATATCCTGTCTCAGACTTTTCCTGTATGCCACAAAAATTACCATATCAATAAATGTACAAAATCTTCTATAGTCTGGAATATAAATATATTCAGCTTCAGATGTGTAGTGGGGACAAGAGGAAATCAGTAGCTTCCTGGTTAACTGAAAATGAGTATCTACTGGCGTTATTAATATTTCTTAGAAAAAAAATTCATAACACATACCAAATGGAAATGAAATTTCTCCACTGTTATTGGAACAGTTACCACAGAATAACTGATTGTACATCAGAAACAACATTGACTTTCAAAGCCACATTTGCTTCTGATACATACCTTTCCTGTCTGACATGATTCAAAATGTTTTATTACATGCAAATCCATACACTGCGGAAGGCAAAATCAAATACGCAATACAATGTCACTGATAACTTGTCAGGCAGCAATACGTAGAAAAGCATTAGGAGTCATCCTGAACTGAACAGGAGTTTGCAAAGCAATGCTGATGAACAGGAGGCAGATTTAACATGCGGCACTAATAAGGCAGGCAATTATTCCTTTCCCTTCAGTGTTGGTAAGACCTCAGTTGGAATAATGAGTACAGTCTGGGGCCTGACACTCCATTTTTTCCTTTGGAGGTTGGGGGAATCTTTGTGGAAGGCTTTAAGAAGAGGTTACACGAATATTTCTCAGGGTGAAGTAGATGAACTTGGTCTTGTCTTAGAGTTAGACTGGAGATGATCCAGAGGTCCTTCCCGGACCTATGTAACACTACTTACATCTGTGAATAGTGGTTAGTGCTCTTTGTTAAAAATAAAACAAAAATAATTGTAAGAGAGAATGCCAAAATTAAACTGGAAAGCTACTCCTACACTAATGGATTTTTGTGCATTGACCTAATACTAGTATTAGCAACTGCTGCATTAAGCCTTTTCCTGAAGATTTGTGTTCTACAATAATTTTTAAAGGGCCCAAACACGCTTAAATGTTCTTAGATTTTAAGATCAAAAACCTGTCTCCTCACTACAACCTCCATCTAAAGACACAGATAATTTCCCGAACTTAATTATTAAATGACAGACACAACCTCTTGAAAACAAAAGACTTCCAGAGGAAAAGAGTAAACATCTTGCTCATCCCACTGGCGTTTCATCTCTGCACTAAGGGCCCCTCGCTTTGGAGCTAAATGTGAAGGAATGCTTTTGGCAGAAATGGATGCTCTCTCCACCCTGGGAAAGGAAGATTTCTGCAGGATTTAATGCGTTAGCACAGAGCAAGTCTGCCAGCACAGCCAGAAACAGGGGCTGACAGCGCTGGGTCCCAGGGAGCACACAGCCTCATGCAAGCGGGACCCACCGCTGGCTTTTCTGGGTCCTGGGAGAGCCCCCAGCCGCCCCAGCTGGCCCCGTGCTGGGGCTGCGGAGCAGGGACCGGGCTGAGAGCAGCTCTGCTGATCAGACACCCACCCTGGAGTGGCTGCAAAGGATGACGAGGATTCATTGCTTGCCTTTGGGTTTTTACAGATGCAGCTCCAGCTTTCAGCCAGGGCAGGACAGGTGTAAGCCAAGCCCTGATGTTGTCTGAACACACCCTCCCTGCAAGCATCTCGGCCTGATTCAATTGACAGGTATAAGACAAATTGAGTTAAATACCCTCCCGCAGATCTATCGTCCAGCTCACCTTTGAAGTGGCATTAAGTCAGCCCACACATAGTCAGACCTGGAGCCCACGAGCGCTGGTGAGTAATTTATTTTCCACACTTACCTACGTGTGGGTTTCTGGCTATCAGGTACTAAACTGCAAGCAGCATAAGGACTACACATTTATTCAAATTTGTTAATAGGAAATAATCTCAGTGAGCAGTTTACTAATTAGCTGCAGAGGGAGAGAGTAGTCTAAGAAATCTTACAGCCTAAGTACCTTGCCTTTGGGAACTCTTTAACTACCTTTACCTGTCAGCTTTTGCCTGATGTAACATCAACTTCAAACAGAAAATTAAACACACAGAATGGAGAAAAACACATCTGGATTGAGACAGGAGCACAGCAGATTTCCTCTTGGGAGCAAACTGGTATATCAGCCACAGGACAGAGGACTGAATCCTATAAGGCGATACGAATGAGGACATGTGAACACCCAGCCTAAACAAAATACACATCATGCCCAGCAACTGGGCAGCAGAGGATGGAGGCTGGGCTGGTTTGGAGGAAAGGCAGCTCATCCTTGCTCTGCTGGTGATACCAACAGTGTTCCAATTTCTCAGCAGTGAGGCTGCAGAGAGCTCAGCCTCTCTGTGATTGTGCAGTGCGCTCCTCAGAGGAGGTGAGATATCTCCAAGGTCCCTTGGACGAGGAGCCAAAACAAGCCTTCTTGATCATCTCCGAGATCCCTCCTGCCTCCAGCGTCCTCAAAACAAACCACAGGGATTTGTCTACTCGAGTTAGCTGCCCTGTTTCTCCAGGCTGTGGGCAGGCTGCTTGTTTCACAGAGGATCTTGCACAGAGGTTTTGGATCTCCAACTAGAAAATTGTTCATATTAAAATACTACATGAAGAAAAAGAGCTGAGTGGGAGGGTTGTTATCCCAGATTTTTCAGAGGAGAGGTTCGAACTAAAATAAAAGGAAACTTCTGGATAAAGCAAAAGATGTAATCAGCTCGTAGGAGGTCAGAGCGTACAGTGTGCAGTGACTGGGCGGAAAGGGCTCTGCTGCTTCTGTTGCATTTACTGCTCAGCTTCTGAAATCCTAAAATGGCTTCAGTGGAGCTTTCCTCCAACTGATGGCCACCCTGCCTACACCACAAAGCAGATTTCACCTTCTTAACCTGCACTCAACACCCAGTTGCCAGGGGAAAGCCTCTGTTTCCTGTATTTGCACTGCAAAGGGCTGCAGCAGCACTGGGTGGGACCTGTCCCATCACAATGCCCTGGGATGCTCCCCCTTCATCTGAAACACAAACACAGAATGTGAGATGTGGCAGATGATGCCTGCAGGAGGGAAAAGGCTTGGGGAGGCAAAGGGTCCTATGGCACAGTTTGTATCTAGAAAAGATTGCACCCTAGGAACAGTCCTGGCTCACTTTGAAGGGTGAGATTTATTACACCCCAGTCTGCTCTCCAGAGAAGCGAAGGATGCTTCATAGACATGCTGAAGGCAGACAGCATTGCCAGACTCCAGTCTAAACAACTGTCCATCCTGAAAAATCAAATCAAACTTTCATTATCTACCAGGAAACACGAAATCCAGCAAGGCTTTTCAAATTCTATGCCAAAGTAGATGGCAGGTTTTTGTTGAAATGCAGTGCACATTACCATAGCCCTCCAAGTGCTACTACTCAGTGACCTGAGATATTCTAGATATTTTTTCTGAAGCCTGCTGTGCTCAGCATGAGAGAATTCTGTTTACACAGAACCCAAAATCCAGCATTTCCTATATAAAATCAATGAAGAGCACAAATTCTAATATTTCATACCATTTTTCTGGACCTGCAGTTGCTTTGATTCTGTTTGCTGGAAGGTGTAATTCACGGTCATTCCAGACCAAAACAAATGAGCCCAAACCTCACAAAATCAATACTGCTGTCTTGATGCTCTGCACCTTTCCAGGTGCTTTGCAGAGATCCCTAGGTGAAACAGCAAAAAGGAGAAAGGTACAGTTAATATATCCCCCACGAAGTGTGGCCCAGGCTGCAGCTTTGTGGAGCTGTTATGATTGTTCGCAGCAATCGAGCTCAGCAGAGCTTTCGTGTTCAGCACACTGCATCATCTCCAGGGAGCTTCCTTTACAACACTTATAAATGAGAAAACAAGATAACTTTAGACTGCACAGCTGCAGGGTGCAGGAGGAAAGCGATAAAATAACACTGAATTAAGCCATTCATTCAAAGGCCACTGAATTGGAATGCATTGATTTAATGAGGCTGGACCCTAAATAGCTACTAAAAAAAAGAAAAAAAGTAAAAAGTGTTATTACCCACACCCAGCCCCCCTGCTAATCTCCCAGGAACAGTTGCAGGCAAGGCTTCCCACATTATATAGGTCAGCACCTACTCTAAAATTCATCTGTTTTAGTGAAAATAGAGAGCAGGCACTGGAGACGTGCTCCCTGACCCCAGCTCTTCAGCACCGTGTAGTTGGAAATTGTCTTGTTTTTTCCTGGCACTCCGCATTGTGCCCCTCACAAGGCTGGACAGCAGCTGCACCGTGCAGGTTGGGTTAATGCTCATCCTCAAAGCCACACACGGGCTCTTACAGCCCCTCTGCAATGCTTCGTGGCTGATGGGATGAACCAGGAACTTGGAGTTTAGACATATGCACCAATGATATTTTTTTATATGTCGAATCAGGTAAAAATAGTACACTGTATTATTCTAAGATACTGATGTACACTGAGTAAGTACTAAGTTTTCAATTACTGGCAGAACATTGAATGGAGTCAATATTTAGGTAGTGACATCCTGTTACCACCACAACTCCTGGATTCAGGTGGTGGCAGCATCACCCCGGTCAAGCACTGAGTGGCTGCTGAGACCTGCAGAGCCAGAGCCACCTCAGATCCAACCATTCCTCCCCACCTGCAGGCATGCTCCTCCTCACCTGCCTGGGCACAGAACATCTGTTCCCACAAAAAAACCCATGCACTCTCCCTCCCTGAGGAAAAGGAGGACCATCATCGGTGACAAATAAGTGCTGTGGCATTTACAGCATGAGGCACTTGTATTTCAGGCTGATTAACTTGGGATAAGAACCTAAACAGGATGGAAGTGGGGGAAGAAACTTGATTTTTTTTTTTTTTTTTTTTTTTTTTACATAAAATATTTGGCAATATCACACCTCATATCACAGACACGTATCACAGGAAAACTAAGGCCATGGCATCAGGATGGATGCACAGCAGTTGCACAGGGAGGAGGTGGGGGCTCTTCATCATCTCGCTGCGTTGCTGAGTCAGAGCCCACGATTCACCACGATGCACACACGCAGTGCCAGTACCAGCTACTGTTGAGCAAGAAAACACCTCTAGCATTTTCTGCAGGGGCAGCTAGAGCAATATACAGTGTTCTGGATGGATTTCTAAGTAATTTAAATTCCCCTAGCTTTTCAAACAGATCATTTAATCTTCATTTTTGTCTTGTACAGGCTTATAAAGGTAGCTGATTTCAGCTTGAGCACAGTGACTTTCACACAAATTAAAGTACCTGTAATCTGATGACACAAAAAGCGTTTCTATAAGAACAGGTGATTCCATGCATACAGTAAGCATATTTAGTATATTGGCATTCTTCTACATATCATGATATGATAATTTCCTCTACTGGCAGTATGATTCTCTCCCAATCAGAAGCAATTTGCAGTGAGAAAAGGGTGCACCACAGGGGGGGTCAGTTCCAGCCTGCCAACCCTCAGCATAATTTAGGGCATGGCAGCAGTCCTACATTTTGGAAACTTCCACAAGGTGGGCATTGCTTATAAAACCTCCAGTGCTATGTTGAAATACACCTATGTACTAAGTATGGCATTCTACCTTGCATCCCCCTGTGAAAGGGCTTTTGGGGACACAGACGTCCCCCCTGCCAGGGCAGCTCTCCAGCTGCCTCACATATCACCCTCACAGAGGAGTCTCCTCATGCTTTTGGAAATTTATAGTGCCAAAGTCTCCCACTACAGCCTCTGCCATGGGTGACGTGAAGGACTAAGTGCTTGGGTTAGGCGGGATTTCAAACATCACAGAACATCCCACGATAGAAAGTGCCTCACACACACACAGAGCAACTTGCTTCAAACTTTGTCACTGTCTGGAGCAAAACACTGCCTGGTTTGGAAGCACAGGCCACCTCAGGGAAGCAAATGTCATGTTGTTCATCCCAGATGCATACCTCTTCAATAATTTGTCACTTGTATAAGGTACTGCCTTAAGAAAGATTATTTACAATCCCTGGGGACATTTTGTGAACTCCCAGGGAGCAGGCAAGGAAACAGAGTATCCCACAGGTCAGGGAAACCGGAGGCAAGGACAGGCTGTGAGTGACCTGAGTTATAGGAGATACCATAGCCCCAGGTGGCAACATAAAATCCTAAAAACATGTTGAAGGGATACAGTAAAAACAACAAGATCAATAGAAACTACACAGAATATTTCCTCCATCGAGTGAACAGAGCTGAATAAGTTTGCAAAGTCTAGAGCTGAAGGTAAGTCAGATCTGGGTTTTGAAAAATCAGAAGTTGTTCATTTTCATAAATTTAATCCTAGTTCAGTTGGCTGGGGTATTTCCGGTATTACAGTTTGAGTGCACCATGCTTTCAAGTACAGGCACCAAAGGAATCTTTACAATCTTAGCTGCACCTTAGCACAGGATGTTCCCTAAGCACTGCACTGGCAGAAGAAACAACCTGCACCATCACGGCAGTCCCCTTCTGGTTTCTAAATATAGTTCAACTGGAGACTTAAGGCATTTTTTAATCTTTCTAACAGTGGTTAATCTTGCTTCTGTGCAGAGTGCTTTAAAAAATAAATATATAGACACACACAGAGGTAAACACTCAGTGTAGGTGTGTCTCTGACTCCATTAAAAAGATGTGCCCACTGGGCTGTGAAGAGCAAAATTAATTCTGCATGAAAAGGCTCTTATTTGTGTGTTTCTGGCAACAAACCCTCTCAGATAGACAGGAAAGGTGTTATTAGCGCTGTTTCATTCCAACGCCATCACACCCACGTCCCAAACAACCTTTCTCCCCCCACAGCCTTCTCCTAAGCCAGGAGCTGCAGTTGCTGCCATTGATTCAGCTTTACAAATCTCCAAAGCCAGCCTCCCAAACCTGGGTTTAGCCACATGAAGGAATGCAGAAAACTACTTTAAAATCCATTGCACAACATCCCTGTGGCACGGAGAGCACAGACAGAAGAGTGACAGAGGGAAACCAAAGAACTGAATCTGACTGTCCCCTAGCTTGGGACTGATAGGGCTGTGGAGAAGCCTGAGGAGCTGCCCCCATACCCAGAAAGGACCCAGAGCACACAGACTGTGGCCATCCCAGTACACTCAGCTGTGCCCAGGGACATTGCTGAGTGCCATGTCCCTGCCATCAACACCTCTAAATCACCAGGATTTCTGCTTTTTTTTAAATAAACAATTACAAGCTAAGGTTCTCCTTGGCTGGGATTTACCATGATCTGTGTTCGTATGCTACTGGGTACGATTTGGCAAGATCTGTGAAACACAGAAAAAGGGGGATCTGTGTTTAACGCAGCTCACGCTCACTTCCAGTTTGTGGTTATTAACAACAAACTATA